>NC_141697.1:993870046-995282546 GCF_964263255.1 Lissotriton vulgaris
ATTATATATCTATAAGCGCGCACACGTGCGCGCACCCAAACGGCTGCACGCGCGAGCGGAATTTTGTTGCGTGACGTCTGTTAACGTTCGATTCGAAGGAAATCAGGAAGTGTTGACCGCCATTTTGTCATTGCGAGTAAATATATTGTTGATTTCAAAGCGTTGGAATATGGAAAGGGGAGAAGGTAGAGATTGTTTTGCTGCGTAGGTTTTCTCAGGGTGTGCAGTAAGGCCCTTAAAGGCGAAAATATATATATATATATTTTTTTTAAAGTTGCGTGGTGCGCGCACTCGGTCGCGCACACCTTTTTACAAGAGTGTGAAAATGGAGATAAATCAGAAGTTTGAGTGCTTAGATATAAGGTGGCTCTGAAAAGAGCCATTGTGTTAATTGAGTGTTTTCTGCATTTATAAGTAAGTACCGATGCAGAGCCTGATGTTGCAGAGGAAGATTCTGTTTCCCTCATTCGTGAAATGAACACCGTCTCTCCTATAGACGTCTTGCATGTGGCATCGCAAGTTGTTGTGGTAAATAGAACCCATGCTATAATCTCTGAGGAACGCAGAAACAGATTTATTTACATGTCTCCTTGCTTTCTCAAATTGTGCACAATGGTGATTGGACCAATTCCATTTCTGTCTTTGGCATATATTGGAATATACCAAGGCAGATCGAGGAAAAAGTGTCATCAATTGTCGAAAGGTGTCTTTTAGAAGCATTTCCAGACCTACCCCAGTGATTGTGCCTAGATCGTTTCCACCACAGTGCACAATTATAAGGTCTGGTTCTGGGAGATGCATAAAAGTTTTCACCAATGGAATCAATTGGTGACATTTCAATCCTCTTTTGGAAATCCATGTTATGTGTACATTTGGTAAGCTGAGGTTGCAAATTTGTCTGCTTACTGCATATTTTTCACTCCAGTGAATATAACTGTGTCCTATTAGCCAGACCTTCATTTTCAAGGGATTTGTAGTCGTCCTCCGATCGGTTCTGGAAGTGGAATGGTAGTTAGAAGTTGAAATTCTAAATAAAGAAAAAGGAAGAGGCTGGGTGTGGTTTAAAAAATAAAAATGATTGGTTGATTGTAAGAAGTGGAGATTGAACAGTACGTTGCATGTTAATGTTTATGTTAAACGAAAAGTACTATTGGGTGTGAAAAAAAAAGACATGTAACAGAGCTGTGGATTGGCAGGTGTTTCTGGAGGGAAAACAGTGTTGTTACTTTGCTGTAGAACGTTGAGATATGAACTTTTGACCTGTGCCTTCAGCCAGGTGCAGAATGAGGTGTTACCATGGAAACAGCCAGAGATGGCAGTGGGTGATGGGTGAGTTTTATGTGACATTGAAAATATTGTGAGGGAGAACCAACTGAAATGTAATTGCTTACGTTACGCGCTCCGCATTGCTTCCGGGAAGCTGCGCTTCGCGCCTCGCGCACCGGAGCACTTCCGGGTGCGCTAACGCGGCGCGTCATATGACGGATTACGCAAGAACGCGATACGTCGTTGGGGCTCCACCGGAACTGATCGAATTGGTAGTCTACAGTGTTTCTGGATGTTTCAGACTGAAGCTGGCGTCAGCATGAGAGCACCTCGTGGCTACGTCGTGGCCATTCCGTGAGCAATCATGGCAGTCGCTCCCCACCGGAAGTCTGCAGGAGTCGGGGGCCTCGGTGACTCTTGTAGAATCTTCAAGGCTGACGGGACGCTTTTGGGAATGGGGCTCATGCCCTAGCAGTCAAGCGTCCGAGTTCCAGGGTTGCCCAGAGCCATCCTTGCAGGCCAGGCCCAAGTCTGTTGAGCCGACCGCCATTTCCTGAGCTCCGTGGCAGCCGCCTGTCGCTGTATCGGAAGAGTGGGTGCAATTCAGCCGGATGGCGGGTGAGACGGTGTAAATGTGATGGTTGGACCAGGGCCGCAGGACGTGTCTTCAGGTCAAACGGATTGTGGGACAAGGTCCAGAATGGAAGAGGCATCAAAAGGCAAGAAGTTCCGCCTGACCCCGGGAGCCGGCCGCCTATGTCGTGGGCGATCTCAGGCCATACCAGGGGAACAAGACTTGGGGAGGGGGCAGGAGCCAAGCGCCCCCTCCGAGTCCGCGTTTCTTGGACCCTGAAGTATGGTACTCAACATTCAGAACTTATGACATTTGTGCAAGGCAGGGACATCGAAGCCTCTCAGGGACCAAGTATATCCAGAGTCCTTCCTACAGAAGGTGGTAGGGGTGGCGGCATTAGCAAGCCATCCCCCCACACAGCTTGTCGGACCCTGAAGTATGGCTCTCAACATCCAGAACTTATGACATTTGTGCAAGCCAGGGATATCCAGAGTCCTTCCTACAGAAGGTGGTGGGGGTGGCGGCATTAGCAAGGTATCCCCCCACACAACTTGTCAGACATGACCTCTGTATGTACTGGGTGTTCAATTTCAGAATTGAAACTACTAAGAAGCAATTAGAAGTGTTGTTTTCATGTTGCAGTAGGTTCCATGTAAATAGTTATTTAATACAACGTTTTATCCTGTTACTTTGCTGGTGTGTTGTATATATTTATAATATTTGCATAGTGTTTGTCGTTATTTTGGGCGGGGTGGGTGGCGGAGCCGAGCTGTCCTGCAGCCATCATGGCGTCGAGCTCGGTTCCTCTCTCTATATTCATGTTTTTTCTAACGATTTATATGTTATAGTTTGCTAGCACGATACAGCGGATAGTCCGCATTTTATATATATGTCCTTTTTATTAGGGGGGTCCTCCGGTGGAGTTGGACGATCTACCTCTAATAAACGGTCCGGGTTGAACCAACTAGCAACAAACGGGGCAGAGATAGGCATGACGGGTTACAAAGGGGACAAAAGTGTGCACTACCTATCCTTCACTATCTGCAAAAACTAAATAGAGTATTGCGACTTTATGCTTATTTGTGAACAGAGAATGACCCAAAGAGAACCAATTTTGAACAATCATAGGCTATTGGCAGTGGGCAGAGAGGCCATGACACAGAAAATGGCTGTTACTTACGTGCATGATGGGGCCTAAAAGGGACTAGATGGCGTGGCCACTGTTTCGCGACTTTCACTTTACTTTTAACAATGGCTGTGGTGAACATAAATGAACGCCGCTTATGTATACCTAATTGTAGTCATTTTCCACAAAAAAGCTTTTGATATTTGCTATTAAAAAACAAAGAAAAACACTGAAAAAACCATAGGTTATAGACCATATATAGTTAAATATCTGAAGTCCATCTCTGCACTGCATGGAGATACAGGTCGTCGATCAGAAGATGTGCTGGCCACCTCTAATGGTAATAGCGTGGCCAGGGCTCTTGTTGTTGCCTCTGCAAATTGCAGAGGGTCCACTTGTTTGACATGCCGCACCATGGTATGTATGGAAAAGAAATATTTTTTTGCTGGATTTCTTCTTAAGAGAACCAAGTCACATATCGTGCAGGTTACTTTTGGTGCATTCACTTTCTTTTGATCTTCAGGATAAGTGAAAAATTGCAAGATGAAAGATTTATTTTTTCTTATTAAAGGTAGTCGATCATTTTGGTCAGATTCGGAAGATGAATGAGATACGGTAGCCATTTCACCAAAGTCTTCCAAAAGATGTAGGACGTTGTTGTCTCTTGAGAGTAGAAAAGATAGTGAGGGAAGTGGGTGGAGTGCTGCGTGTAAATTCCAGAATTGAAACTATTAAGAACCAATTGAAAGTGTTGTTTTCATGTTGCAGTAGGCTGCCATGTAAATAGTTATTTAATAAAACGTTTTACCCTGTTACTTTGCTGGTGTGTTGTGTATCTTTATAATTTTTGTCGTTATTTTGGGTGGGGTGGACGGCGGAGCCGAGCTGTCTTGCAGCCATCATGGCGTCGAGCTCGGTTTCTCTCACTAGTTTCATATTTCTCATGATGGGTTGTTCCTAATTTTTCTATTTTAGCGAGGTCAAAAAAAGATCTCATCAGTGGCCTACTGATTTTGCTCGATTCCTTTTGTTTTTTCTAACGATTTATATGTTATAGTTTGCTAGCACGATACAGCGGCTAGTCCGCATTTTATATATATGTCCTTTTTACTAGGGGTGTCTTCCGGTGGAGTCGGACGATCTACCTCTAATAAACGGTCCGGGTTGAACCAACTACCATCATGATTTTGTATATCTTCTGAGCTGGATTTAAGCGCACAATTGTTAAAGTATGAAACGTTTTATATTTCTAAAAAAAATACCAAGGTGTGTACATCCGGTAACGCACGAAAGTTTAAAAAGACATTCGGCTCCATTTACTGAAAAGTTTCATAAGAATAAAAAAGAAGTCTAGGTACAGTCTCTTTGACGTACTATAAGTTCTTTGAGGGGTGTATGAAGAATTTCAATAAGTTCAAATCGCAACGTTTTTACGAAATATATAGGCCTGTGCGCGCACTCGGTCGCGCACGAAAGCCTGGAAATGCGATATCCATTTTATTGACAACTGTTGCCGAGAGTGCGCACACCGGGTCGCGCACGAAAGTTTAGTAAGGCTATTTTTATTTACAGACAAATTTTAATGTGTTTAAAAAAAGGCAAGGTACAGACTTTCGAATTCTGTATTGCTTTACAAGGAGACTCTATGGAACTTGAACAGTGAAGAAAACGGCTTGTTTTCGAAAAAAATATTGCCAGAACTTTATTGCCAAAAGTATAGGTTGCATACACGACATTTTTCTGAATTAGCATTTTAAAAACCAATGAAATTCACAGAAAAAACCATAGGTTTTACACACGTTATAGTTAGGAAGTAGCATTTAAAAAACCTATGAAATTCACTGAAAAAACCATAGGTTTGACACATGTTATAGTTAACTGGAAATTTTACTGACATAAAACCAATGAAATTCCACGTTATAGTTAGTTGGACTCACTATAACTTGCGCGTGCAATGCACTGCTGATGACGTCACATATTACATCACTCATGACATGGTCAGTGACATCACTCATGACATCACTGATGACACCATCCAGTGAATATGTGTCTTTCTGAAAAATAAATATTAGTGAGTAATGTTTAAATATTTAAATATATATATTAGTGTTTCACTTTGTGTATAAGTGGCTACATGTGTTGGTAAGTAGCTACATGCGTATGTATATGGGTTATTAGATGTTTCTCTTAGTATCAGTATGAGTGTCTATATGGTTTGGTGGGGGTATTACTTAGCACATAGATGCATGAGTGACTGACTCTCTGTTTGTATGTGTTTTGAAGACAGCATATGTGCAGGACTGTATGGGTGGATGAGTGTGTATATGTGTTTGTTAGTGAGTGAATGACTGTCTCACTAGTGTCTTTATCAGTAACGACATATGTTTTAATCTAGTATATGTGAATATTGATGTATATAAGTGAGTATATGTGAGAGTAAGAGATTGAAAGAGTTCCTGTTTAAATAAGTATGTGTTTCTATAAGTG
Source organism: Lissotriton vulgaris (assembly GCF_964263255.1). Lineage (NCBI taxonomy): Eukaryota > Metazoa > Chordata > Amphibia > Caudata > Salamandridae > Lissotriton > Lissotriton vulgaris. The sequence continues at coordinate 993,875,500 of NC_141697.1, forward strand.
ATTGTTTAAGAGAATAAATATGTGTAATTTTCAATAGAAGTAAGGTGGAAGTGTGTGTATAACTCTATATTCAAATAAATGGATGTTCAATAGTTTATTTGCACGTGTGAGTATGTCTGTGAGTAACTTTTCGATGATTGTCGGTGTGTAACAGGATGTATAGGTGTATCATTTCATATGATGAGTGAGTATATGTATGAGTGGATGTGTATATAGATGGTGGAATTACTTGTTGTAACTGATATGGGTATCTGCATTTTTTTTAAAATTTCAGTTTCTATTTTTGAATATGTGTTTCAAGGATTACATTACAGTGAAAGGAGGTCTGTCACTATGTCACAAGGATGGTGTCATCAGTGATGTCATGAGTGATGTCACTGACCATGTCATGAGTGATGTAATATGTGACGTCATCAGCAGTGCATTGCACGCGCAAGTTATAGTGAGTCCAACTAACTATAACGTGGAATTTCATTGGTTTTATGTCAGTAAAATTTCCAGCTAACTATAACATGTGTCAAACCTATGGTTTTTTCAGTGAATTTCATAGGTTTTTTAAATGCTACTTCCTAACTATAACGTGTGTAAAACCTATGGTTTTTTCTGTGAATATATATATATATATATATATATTACCTACTGGCGTTTGCCAGTAGGTAGTTATAGTTAGGATTGTTTTCCATAGGGAATCCGCAACATTCTATTGGGAATAACTTTGGCGCCGGTTGAGGGATCTGCCTGAAATTATCCTCAAATTTGCCTCCCGGCGCTCCGCTCTTTCCCTGAAAGTTTGGGGTGGATTCGTCAAGTGGGGGCCGAGATAAAAGGGGGGGTCCCAAAACGTGTTTTCCCCATGTTAATTTCCATAGGGCGGCTGGACTCACTTTTAGCCCGAACGGCTGAATGGATTTCCACCAAACTTGCAAAATTGTAGGGACTGGTAGCCCGATGTGCCTTTGCTATGTCTCAAGATATGTGCTCCAGTGGATTTTGAGTAATTTAGGTTAAAAAAATATATATATCTATCTATCTATATATCTATATCTATATCTATAAGCGCGCCCCGGTACGCGCACCGGGGCGCGCACCAGCGCGCTACGCGAGTTTGTGTGCGGAAAGCTGATTGGCTCTCGGGTGTCTGTCAACATTCCAAACAGTCCGGAGCGGCCGTCATCTTGTGTCTCGGTAGGATCGAGACACAAAAGGAGGCAAAAACAAAGGGGGAAATGACCAAAAGGGGGCAGGGTAGACCCCCCCTGACCCCCTAGGTTTGATGTGGGGGCCATAAAAGGGCCCCGCGGGGTAATTTTATTTCTTTTTCGATTTGCGCGGGGGGAGCGCCCGGTACACGCACCGGGGAGCGAACCGGGGAGCGTACCATGGGGAAAAAAGAATGACAGATTTTTAAAAAAATGTAGCATTTTTTTATAAATTGGAGGTAGTTCTAAAAAGAACTGTTTTTTTATTCTTTTTGTTGTTTTATATTTTTTTATTGTTTTTTGGAACATTTTGTACTTTTTTTGGCTTTTGTGAACAATTTTATATTTTTTTTGTTATTTTTATGGGGACAAACAAAAAACAGGGAATTGTAAACAGCTCAACTGGAGCAAAAAAAATCAGGAAAAAATTAAGGTTTTTTTGGGCAATTGTGGTTGTCACCAGCACGGTTGATGAGTTTAATGCTTTGCTCACCATAGGTAATTGTTTTTCCACAAAATATACAACTGATTTTGTATTGTCCAAACTGGGTTTGTATGTTTGGGACCATCTCCCTTGTCTCTGGACCCGATGGAGTGGGTTGCTTACTTTGGGAGGTGCTGGGAGAAGATTGGGGAGGGTTTCTGGTCATTTCTCGGACCTCTGCCGCAGCATAGTTGTTAGGGTGCCGGCGTTGCATGTGGCGAATCATGGTGTCATTGCCAAAAGAGTACTTTTTGTTAGGGTTCCCCCTCGAAAGTACAGTGTCACAGATTAGACAAGTTACCTTTGGCGCATTACTTTCTTGTGCTCCTTTGGCTTATATGGGGTAGTATCTTCAGGCAGGAACCTCCTCCTCTCCTCCTCCTCCTCCTCCTCCTCCTCCTCCTCCTCTTCTTCATCTCCACCACTGTGGTGTTGTGGTGGTCCTTGTGGTGGTGGTGGTGGTGGTGGTGGTGGCTGAGATGCTCCTGCTGCTACTGTAGCCATTTTTCAGTACAAATTGGTACTAATAGATTTCCAAACAGGTCTTCCTCAGTCAAAGGACAAAGTGAGAATAAGGAAAAAAGGTGGGGGCTTTCATCATTTGGAAAACAAAACTGTCCTGAACCAATGAAAAGTGTTATTTTCAGGTCACATGACCCGGGCTTTCATCATTTGGAAACCAAAACTGTCTTGAACCAATGAAAAGTTTTATTTTTAGGTCACATGACCCGACGCGCTTATGCTACGGGCCCCTGGGGGTGCCCCGACGCGCTTACGCCTTGCGCCCCAGGGCGCTTACGTAGCGCGATCATATGCGCTCGAGTGCTTCCGGGTGCGCTTACGCCGTGCGTATAACGCGGACGCGGCTACGCGATACGTCACAATGATGTTTTCGTTCGCGGCATTAGCGCTAACGGGACGCTCACCGGTACGCGCAGCGGGGAGCGCCGCAAGACTGCGCTTTCCGGTGCGCTCACTGGTACGCGCACCGGGAGCGCTCCAGGACAACAAAAAAAACCCATGAACAATATACATAAAGAAAATAGTATTACATAAATATTCAATCTAGGATTCATTATAAAAAATATTACATTTCATAGTTATTGTAATTTGCTATTAAAATACCTTTGAAATTCACTGAAAAAACATAGGTTTGAGGCCCTATATATAGTTAGGAATTAGCATTTAAAAAACCTATGAAATTCACTGAAAAAACCATAGGTTTCACACCAGTTATAGTTAGGAATTAGCATTTAAAAAACCTTTGAAAATCACTGAAAAAACCATAGGTTTCACACCAGTTATAGATAGGAATTAGCATTTAAAAAACCTATTAAATTCACTGAAAAAACCATAGGTTTCACAACGGTTATAGTTAGGAATTAGCATTTAAAAAACCTTTGAAATTCACTGAAAAAACCATGGGTTTCACACCAGTTATAGTTAGGAATTAGCATTTAAAAAACCTTTGAAATTCACTGAAAAAACCATAGGTTTCACACCAGTTATAGTTAGGAATTAGCATTTAAAAAACCTATTAAATTCACTGAAAAAAACATAGGTTTCACACCAGTTATAGTTAGCTGGAAATTTTACTGACATAAAACCATTGAAATTCCCACGTTATAGTTAGTTGGACTCACTATAACTTGCGCGCCTGCGATGCACTGCTGATGACGTCACATATTACATCACTCATGACATGGTCAGTGACATCACTCATGACATCACTCATGACACCATCCTTGTGACATAGTGACAGACCTCCTTTCAGTGTAATTTAACCCTTGAAACACATATTCAAAAATAGAAACTAACATTTTCAAAAAAATGGAGATACCCATACCAGTTACAACAACCAATTCAGTAATTCCACCATCTATATACACATCCGCTCATTCACCAACAGTTCTATATAGTCACTCATACATATACTCACTCATCATATGTAGTGATACACCTATACATCCTGTTACTTACTGACAGTCATCCAAAAGTTACTCACACACATACTCACACATGCAAATAAACTATTGAACATCAATTTTTTTGCATATACAACTAAACACACACTACCAGCTTACTTCTAAGGAAACTTACACATACTTACTCTCTTAAACAATCACTTATAGAAACACATACTTATTTAAACAGGAACTCTTACAATCTCTCACTCTCACATATACTCACTTATATACATCAATACTCACATATACTAGATTAAAACATATGTCGTTACTAATAAACACAATAGTGAGACAGTCATTCACTCACTAATACACACATATACACACTCATCCACCCATACAGTCCTGCACATATGCTGTCTTCAAAACACATACAAACAGTGAGTCAGTCACCAACCCATGCAGCCACTTATACACAAAGTAAATGTAAATGTAAATGTAAAAGTGAAACACTGATACATATATTTCAATATTTAAAAGTTACTCGCTAATATATGTATTCAGTAAGATACACTTAATAAGCCAGTTAACCAATCAATTAAAAAAAAAAACATCCATTTAGACACTTATTTAAACATTTATTCTTCCATCGACCTTTACATATACATATATAAAACATATTTATTTTTCAGAAAGACACACATTCACTGGATGGTGTCATCAGTGATGTCATGAGTGATGTCACTGACCATGTCATGAGTGATGTAATATGTGACGTCATCAGCAGTGCATTGCAGGCGAGCAAGTGATAGTGAGTCCAACTAACTATAACGTGGGAATTTCAATGGTTTTTTGTCAGTAAAATTTCCAGCTAACTATAACTGGTGTGAAACCTAAGGTTTTTTCAGTGAATTTAATAGGTTTTTTAAATGCTAATTCCTAACCATAACTGGTGTGAAACCTATGGTTTTTTCAGTGAATTTCAAAGGTTTTTTAAATGCTAATTCCTAACTATAACTGGTGTGAAACCTATGGTTTTTTCAGTGAATTTAATAGGTTTTTTAAATGCTAATTCCTATCTTTAACTGGTGGGAAACCTATGGTTTTTTCAGTGATTTTCAAAGGTTTTTTAAATGCTAATTCCTAACTATAACTGGTGTGAAACCTATGGTTTTTTCAGTGAAAATATATATATATTCACTGAAAAAAACATAGGTTATAGACCATATATAGTTAGGAATTAGCATTTACAAAACCTTAATTTACTCGCACAAAACCATAGAAATTCGCATATATAGTTAGTTGCAATAACTATATATCGCGCACCCGCAATCCACTGCTGATGATGTCACATATTACATCATTCATGACATGGTCAGTGACATCACTGATGACATCACTGATGACATCTCAAATGACATCACTGATGACATCACTGATGACATCTCAAATGACATCACTGATGACATCACTGATGACAACATCCAGTGACTGTATGTTTCTGTAAAGTTAAAATATGTCTTACATATTGAAGAATGAGTGGATGTATAAGTGTCTGGATGAAGGATTTAGTAGGTGCATGACTGACTGTATGAGAGAGTGATTAAATGTGTCTCACTGAGTGCATGGGTTAGTGACTAAACTGTCTTAATTTGTGCATTATTATATCTGTTGTTCTATGAACTGCTGCATGTGTTGATCAGTAGCTATATGAGTAACTATATGGGTCATTCATTAGTTGCCCAAGTATTTGAATGGGAGACTGAGTGTGTGTTGGGGTGGCTGGGAGGTGTGCGACTCTGTGCATACATGTGTGAATAGTTGATTCACTAGATCTATGGGTTCAAAACTGCATGTGGAAACAGCTGTATGGGTGGTTGACTGTGTACGAGTGTATTGGTGAGTGAATGGATATCTCAGTGCTACATGTCAAAGTAAGTACATATGTAAAACACAGTACATGTGAGAGTTCACATATATAAATTACTGTGTATAAGAGCCAGTGAATGTGTGAGTGGCTGCATGGATCATTGTAAACTTGTATGAGTGATTGTATAAGACAGTAAATATGTGTTAGAATATGTTTGAATAAGTAAGGTGTGTATAACTGTATAGTTGAGCAAATGGAGGTGTGATTGATTCTTTGCAAGACTGACTAGGTGTGTGAGTAACTCCATGGATGAGTGACAGTATGTGAGTGTCTCTTTACACTGAGTGTATCTAAGGTTATATTAGAGTCTGAAGAGGTTCATCGTATTATCACATGAATGATGTCATCAGTGATGTGATCAGTAATGTCAAATGAGATGTCATCAGTGATGTTATCAGTGATATCATTTGAGATGTCATCAGTGATGTCATCAGTGATGTCATTTGAGATGTCATCAGTGATGTCATCAGTGATGTCATTTGAGATGTCATCAGTGATGTCATCAGTGATGTCAGTGACCATGTCATGAATGATGTAATATGTGACATCATCAGCAGTGGATTGCGGGTGCGCGATATATAGTTATTGCAACTAACTATATATGCGAATTTCTATGGTTTTGTGCGAGTAAATTAAGGTTTTGTAAATGCTAATTCCTAACTATATATGGTCTATAACCTATGTTTTTTTCAGTGAATTTTCTTGGTTTTGTAAATGCTAATTCCTAACTATATATGGTCTATAACCTATGGTTTTTTCAGTGAATTTCAATGGTTTTTTAATAGCAAATATCAAAACCTGTCAAATGTCAAGTACGTGATAGGTAAAAACATTTTCGTGTTTATGCACGCTGATGTGCTTTGAACGCTGCCCCCCCTCCCCCCCTCTTTTCTCTTAGGAGTACTCTCTCTTTGCAGATAGTGAAGGGTAGTTAACGCAGGCCTTTACCCCCGTTGTAATCCGTCGTGCCTGCTGCCCTCTCTATTTGATTGATTGTTATCCAAGCATTTACTGTTTTAGAATTGGTTCTCTTTGGTTCATTCTCTATTTACAAACAAGCACAGAATCGCAATACTCTGTTTAGTCTTTGCAGATAGTGAAAAATTGTTTAAAAAAATAAAAGGAATCGAGCAAAATCAGTAGGCCACTAATGGGATCTCTTTTTGACCTCGCTAAAATAGAAACATTAAGAACAACCCCTCATGAGAAATACGAAACTAGTGAGATGAACTTAGCTCCACACCATGATGGCTGCAAGACAGCTCGACTCCGCCACCCACCCCACCCAAAATGACGACAAACCCTATGCAAATATTATAAATATATACAACACACCAGCAAAGTAACAGGGTAAAACATTTTATTAAATAACTATTTACATAACTATTTTATACTTTTTGTTGCCCGATCCGGCTAGCTCAATCGATCGAGCATGAGACTCATGCACTCTGATCTCCTTGGCCTCAGTCAAGCATTAATAGTAAGATTTTCATACATGAGTGTACTTTTTGCCTTTTGGTGACTCTTCCATTCTGAACATTGTCCCACAATCCGTTTTACCTGAAACGATTACACAAATAAAACATTTGTGAGTTTTAAAGTTCCGGAGAAGTATAATTCACCAATACCTTTCTCTGTAAATCTTTTTCCATTAACAATCCCAGTTCCATCACCCGCCCAGGATATCACTACTGTTAGTTGTCATTGTTGCTTCTGTTTTAATAAAAAATGTTTTAAGGTGTTTACTGTTTTTGTTGCGATGTATATATTTATAAGTTATTAAAGTGTTATAATCCTACTAATTTTTTATCGATTATTGCTCTTTGAGATATTCCCTGTCTACAAACAGAGAAAAATAGGAATATTCTGTCTCCCTTTGCAGATAGTGAAGGATAGGTAATGCGGACTTTTGTCCCCCGTTGTAATCCGTCATGCCTGTTTTTCTCCCCACTGATTGATTGATTGGCTGGACATTTATTGTTCAAGGAATAGTTCTCTTGAGGTATTCTCTGTTTGCAAATAACGTGGAATAGAAATATTCTGTCTAGTCTTTGCAAGTAGTGAAGGGTGGGTAATGCGGACCTTTGTCCCCCGTTGTAATCTGTCATGCCCATCTACTCCCCACTGATTGAGAAACTAGTTCCACCCGGACCATTTATTAGAGGTACATCATCTGGCTCAACCGGAGAGTACCCTTAATAAAGAAGACATATGTAAAATACGAAGTAATCACTGTATCCTGTTAAACAGAAACTTTAGCATGAAACACACTTGAAAAGGAAGGGAAAGAAATCGAACAAAATCAGTTGGCCACTGATGAGTTTTTGACTTCGCTAGAAATAAGAAACATGAAACTGGTGAGAGAAGCCAAGCTTGACGTTACGGCAGCCACGAGGTAGCTAGGCTCCGCCACCCCCCCACTGCTCCAAGCATGTCTGTCCCACCGCCCGCCATGCCCAATAACGGTAACATGAAATAGATACAAATCAGCAGATACCTACCCCCATTCCGGAAACTCCCGAAGTGCAACAGGTTCGCGGCTACGCTCATCCGGAAGACGAGGCCTTCGGCACGTGTAGGGCGGGTCCTGCTGGCAGCCGTCGGCCGGGGAGGTCATCGCCTAAGGTGGGCCAGGAGAGGAGCCGAGGCCGACGGGATTCTTCTTCTTTCTTAAATAATGGCTGCGACAACGGGGGGGGGATGTCTTGCACATGCCACCGACCCCCCACCCCCCTCTTATCGCCTGGTCCGGAGATCACGGATATCAATGCCAGATGTCGGCGTGGGGTGCGCTGGGAAGAGGCGGCGCGAACGAGCCTCTCCCACCCCCACAGGTGGGGGCCCATCAGCTGCACCCCCAACGCTCCACTCACCCAACAAAAGGGTCGTCGCGTAAGGTGGACCAGGAGAGGAGCCGAGGCCGACGGGATTCTTCTTCTTTTTTCAATAATGGCTGCGACAACGGGGGGGGTGTCTTGCACATGCCACCGACCCCCCCCCCCCCCTCCCCTCCCCTCGTATCTCCTGGTCTGGCCCCGGCTTGATATGAGCTCCCCGTTCGGTCCTGAAGCGGCGCCCTGCAGGCCACGGGGGGGGGGGTGTCTTGCCTCTGCCTCTGACCCCCCCCTCTTATCGCCTGGTCCGAACATCACGGATATCAACACCAGGTGTCGGCGTGGGGTGCGCTGGGAGGGAGAGGCGGCGCGAACGAGCCTCTCCCACCCCCACAGGTGGGGGCCCCTCAGCTGCACCCCCAACGCTCCACTCACCCAACAAAAGGTCTCGTCCACTATTGCGAGGCAATGATGCTCCGCTCACCCAGCGGGGGTCTCGTCCACTGTTGCGGTGCAACGGCGCTTCTGAGTTCAACTAGAAAATGAGTCCTGCGCCCAGAAGCGTTCTCCTCAACTTTGAAGATTCTATAAGAGCCACGGGGGCCCCCGACCCCCGCAGACACCCCCGATGGGGAATGACTGCCTTAATCACCCACGGAACGACCACGACGTAGCCGCGGGACGTCGGTGCGCACATGCCGGCGCCGGCCTCAGTCTTGAAATGACCAAAATCCTGCAAGACTACCAACTTGATCAGTTCCGGTGGGACACCAGTATGAACTGGTAGGAGAGATTGTTGCCTCCCACCCCACTTTGACTGATGGTTCATGTCGGCAGTCCCCTCTGCTACCCTTCAACGAAAACTTTTGGACTGCCGAAAGAGGTCCCGGTCCAACCACGAGTTGGTGGAGACATTTTGACTATACTTGGACCTTCCTGACCTCACCCAAAATGGCGCCGGTACAAATGAAACTCTCAACTCCTTGTTGTGCCCCGATTGCTCAGCCTTGATATCATGAGATATGTATGCAGTTTTTAGCACATGAATTGATATGGGATAAGACTGATTATATGTTCGGACAATGAATTGATCCGGGATGGGTATTGATTATACGTTCGAACAATGAATTGACATGGGACGGGTACTGATTACACGTTCGGACAATGAATTGATATTAAGTTCTAATGCATCATTGATTACTGTATTTATTATTGAAGGTTCGAATTGTCAACACTTTTGGTACTTGCTCACAATGAATTATCGATATGATTTTGTTGCACTTGTCGCACTTTTTACTATGAAATCAACGACCACTGACTCTGTTATGTTTTCCACAAATAAATACCCCCCCCCATTTACAGTTCCAGCCTGCTCCGTGGCCGGCCCACGGGGTTGTAGGCCCGTATTTGTGCACCAACATTTTTATTAAAGGTTTTTGAAAAAGTAAACGTAGTTGTAACGCGTAGATTGGTAAGTTTCGAATAAATGGCCACTGTTTCCGATTTTTTTTTTTTTTTTTTAAAAAGCAGGTGAAATGAAGCAGCTCAATTAGTTAAGGGTTAAAAAGTATAGTACGCAGAAACATTGAAAATATGAATGGTCCAGGTTTGTTGTATGTGTTTTTCATTTTTGTACAGCATAAAGCAATCGATAAAGATCCTGGTATTTAGCCTCTACTTTATATGCTACCTGTATCAGGGAAGTTGTTTTAAATGCCCCTAAGCCACCCCAAAGGAATGTCACCTGGCCCCCCTAGTACGAACGAAAATGACCCCGTACCACTGTAGGTTATCTCTCTTCCTCAAAAATGACAAAAATAACTTTCTAGGACGTTTTGGACATTGATGATTTTCATATGATCTATTTATTAAAGTAATACTCATCTCTCCGCATGAAAGTAATTTTCCACATGCTACACAAGTCAATCTCATCTGCCCAAAGTTCTTTTACAGATTTGGGACCGTTTCCCTTGCCTCTGACTCACTTATTGCTAAGTCATTGGTGGATGTTTTTGCCGGTCGGGGGTTATCCACCAAATCTCGAAGTTGCGCTTTAGAATAATTAAGAGGGTGCCACCGCTCCATGTGCCGATGCATGGTATGATTACCATAGCTATATTTTTTTTCGGTCCCTCTCGAGAGTTTTTTTTTGCAGATGAGGCAGGTAACGAACCTGGCATTAACTTTCTTTTCATGAGAAGGAAAAGAAAAAAATTGCCAGATAAAATTCACTTTCACATGGGACGTTCTTGGCATTTCTTTCAGAAACTTTTACATCACTGTGTCATTTCTTTGTCTATCCTGGTTAAAGCAATGTCATGTTTAATATAAGCACTTCCACATAGGATTGGGTGCATTGTTATAAGGCATGCTTTAAAAGTGATTTAATGAAATGAGCGACATTTCACTGAGTGAGTTCAGCAACACTGATATATGAAAACATTGGTGGAAAATGATATTAAATGTTACATGGTGTTCTTTGCAGGAGTTTAAGTCCTTTGTTGCAGTGGCAATTCTGCCTCAGGATTAGGGGGCCGGGGGGCTGAGTGGTACTTGTGTGATATGTAGAGTGAAATAACAGGCTCTCCTCATGAGAAATAAAACTCTGTTCTTGTGTTCCTGCTTCCAGCGCCCGTCTCTTTATTTGGTAACCGTTCAAGATGGGAACTAAGTGGCGTCTTGTGCCAGCAGCCTGGGCATCGGTTGTAATCTGGGCTGAATTTTCCTCAGCACGAGGTGTGATTCTCAGGGAAGAGCAGCGCATATGGGAGGAGGTTTATGGCCCATACATGAGAGAGAGAGCGTGGGTGACCAGTGCATGGGGGAGATGTTTGCGAGGGTGGGGAGCCATGCTGAGGATCGGCGGCGTGCAGAGAGTGGGTCTGGTCAAGGCATTTAAAATGGCTGCCGTGCACGACAAAAGTGTGGCATTGGAAAAAAAGCAAGATGGCGCAGACAATGTTTATCAATACGGATTAATTTATAACAATTATTTTTAACAATATATTTACTCGCAGTGTCAAAATGGAGGTCAACACTTCCTGATTTCCTTCGAATCGAACGTTAACAGAAGTCAAGCAGCAAAAAAAAAAAAAAACGCTCACGCGCAACCGCTGGAAGACAAGTATCAACATATATGAGCCTCCTCAACCACCCTCAGAAAACATAGGGAGTCAGGATACGTCTCCCATACCCCCTTATACCCAATACTCACATTGCTTTTCCTCCATCTTGTAATTTAATTAAATCGAAACACAAAATGGCGAATTCCCGTTTCGCTACCAGTTTGCCACCCGGTTCGCGAACCGAGAAGCGCTTCTACCGCGAAAAATCTATTTTTTTTTTATTTGCCCCACGGGACCCTTTAATAACCACAACATCATTCCTAGGGGGTCAAGAGGAGTCTACCTTGCCCCTTTCGTTAAATTCCCCCTTCGTTTTTCTCCTCCTCTTGTCTCTCGATCCTACCGAGAGACAAGATGGCGGCCACACCGGACTGTTTAGAATGTTGACAGACACCAGAGAGCCAATCAGCTTCGCTTCGCAAAGCTCCGTTACGCGAAAAGTACGCGATCTGGAGCGCTATCCGGGACGCTGTCACAGATATATCTGTTTCTTTAAACGTTAATTTCTCAAAATCCACTGGAGCACATATATTGAGACCCAGCAAAGGCGCATCGGGCTAACAGTCCCTACAATTTTGCCAAGTTTCGTGTAAATCCATTCAGCCGTTCGAGCTAAAAGTGAGGCCAAACGCCCTATGGAAAAATGAATGGGAAAAACGCGTTTTGGGACCCCCCTTTTTTCTTGCCCACCCCGTAACGAAACCCCCCCAAATTTTCAGGGGCTGCTCAGAAACAAAATGTGCCATTTTCCTGAAAATTTCAGCCGATTCCGTCCACAAACGCCAAAGTTATTAGACATAGAATTTTCAAAAGTTCCATAGAGAAAAAATCCTAACTATATATACATACTGGCGACCGCCAGTAGGTAATATACATATACTAATATAATAAAGAGAGAGCCCAAACCTTTGAGGCGGGTAATCTCAGGAACCACAGCACCAATCACAACACCCAATACAGCGTTGGAAAGGGCAGTTGCAGCAGAAGGACATAGGCTATGCAGACACCCGCCATATGCATTTATAAGGTAAAAGAACCGTGCCTGCAAAGTAGTCCCTTGTGGGCGTGTCTGCGTTGAGCTGTGGGCGTGTGCTGGGGCGTGACAAATGCTGGGGGCGTGTGGTACATTCCACCCTTCATGCCATGTCTCATATCGTGTACTGTGGGCGTGTGCTGGGGGCGTGGGCGAGTGCGGGGCGCGGGATTACGGGGAAAAAAAGCGAGCGTTGTGCCCAATATTTCATAGTTTTTTTTCCCAGGTTCTGTACATTTCAGCTCCGGGTGTCCACCCTGCTCCCTTTAAATACCCCTGCACCCCATAATCATAACCCACCCTTACTCCTTAAAATACCCCAACACCCTTAAACATTAACCCATCTTAACCCTATAAATATACCCTGTACCCCAAAACCCAAACCTATCCCTAAACCCTAAAAATACCCCTGTACCCCAAAACCCAAACCTAGCCCTGAACCCTATAAATACCCCTGTACCTCAAAACCCAAACCTAGCCCTGAACCCTAAAAATACCCCTGTACCCTAAAACCCAAACCTACCCCATAACCCTTAAAATTCCCCTGTATCCCCAAACCCAAACCTACCCCTGAACCCTAAAAATACCCCTGTACCCCAAAACCCAAACCTAGCCCTGAACCATAAAAATAACCCTGTACCCCAAAACCAAACCTACCCCTGAACCCTAAAATACCCCTGTACCCCAAAACCCAAACCTATCCCTAAACCCTAAAACTACCCCTGTACCCCATAACCCAAAACTATATCTGAACCCTTATAATACCCAAACACCCCAAAACATATACCTCAGTACCCCAAAACATATATCCCTATACCCATACTTACCTTATCCAAACATTAAAAAAACAAGCGTTTACAATTTTGTTGTAAATGTATACGTGGTAAAAGCATATACAATTTTATGCCATACGTTATAATGGCATTGCGGAGTCATGGTAGTTTCGTAATGAATGTATGCGGAGGGATGGTTTGCAGAAAGAAAGTTGCGGAATAATGGGTGTTTACCCTCCCCCGGTAAGTACAATGGTGGCACGGCGGCCCACATCTCCAGCAACATACTCATATTTTTTCACCACCGATATGAAAAATGCACAGGTCTCTCTCATTACTACTACTGAACGCGCACTCTTAAGTGCATCAGCAGTGCACTGTGAATCGGAGCGTTTCACAGGCCTGTCACAGATAAGAAATGCTATCAAAACGAAATCCTACAAAACAATATACTACTGGCCGGCAGCAATTAATACCCGGACAACGTCGGGACAGGCTGCTAGTATATATATATATATATCTATACTAATATAAGAGAGAGCCCAAAGGTTTGAGGCAGGTAATCTCAGGCACCACAGCACCAATCACAACACCTAATACAGCGTTGGAAAGGGCAGTTGCAGCAGAAGAACATAGGCTATGCAGACGCCCTTCATATACAATTAAAAGGTAAAAGAACTGGGCCAGCAAAGTAGTCCCTTGTGGGCGTGTCTGCGTTGTGCTGTGGGCGTGTGCTGAGGGCGTGACAAACGCTGGGGGCGTGTGGTACGTTCCACCCTTCATGCCATGTCTCATATCGTGTGCTGTGGGCGTGTGCTGGGGGCGTGGGCGTGTGCGGGGCGCAGGATTACGGAAAAAAAAGAGAGCGTTGTGCCCAATATTTCATAGTTTTTCTTCCCAGGTTCTGTACATTCCAGCTCCGGGTGTCCACCCTGCTCCCTGTAAATACCCCATCACCCCATAATCATAACCCACCCGTACTCCTTAAAATACCCCAACACCCTTAAACACTAACCCATCTTAAACCCTATAAATATACCCTGTACTCCAAAACCTAAACCTATCCCTAAACCCTAAAAATACCCCTGTACCCCAAAACCCAAACCTAGCCCCGAACCCTATAAATACCCCTGTACCTCTAAACCCAAACCTACCCCTGAATCCTAAAAATATCCCTGTACCCCAAAACCCAAACCTAGCCCTGAACCCTAAAAAAACCCCTGTACCCCAAAACCCAAACCTAGCCCTGAACCCCTAAAATACCCCTGTACCCCAAAACCCAAACCTACCCCTGAACCCTAAAAATACCCCTCTACCCCAAAACCCAAACCTAGCCCTGAACCATAAAAATAACCCTGTACCCCAAAACCTAAACCTACCTCTGAACCCTAAAATACCCCTGTACCCCAAAACCCAAACCTAGCCCTGAACCCTAAAAATACCCCTGTACCCCACAATCCAAACCTAGCCCTGAACCATAAAAATAACCCTGTACCCCAAAACCTAAACCTACCTCTAAACCCTAAAATACCCCTGTACCCCACAACCCAAACCTAGCCCTGAACCATAAAAATAACCCTGTACCCCAAAACCTAAACCTACCCCTGAACCCTAAAAATGCCCCTGTACCCCAAAACCCAAACCTATCCCTAAACCCTAAAACTACCCCTGTACCCCATAACCCAAAACTATATCTGAACCCTTATAATACCCAAACACCCCAAAACATATACCTCAGTACCCCAAAACATATATCCATGTACCCATACTTACCTTATCCAAACATTAAAAAAACAAGCTTTTACAATTCATGCATTTACAACAAATTTTGTTGTAAATGTATACGTGGTAAAAGCATATACAATTTTATGCCATACGTTATAATGGCATTGCGGAGTCATGGTAGTTTCGTAATGAATGTATGCGGAGGGATGGTTTGCAGAAAGAAAGTTGCGGAATAATGGGTGTTTACCCTCCCCCGGTAAGTACAATGGTGGCACGGCGGCCCACATCTCCAGCAACATACTCATATTTTTTCACCACCGATATGAAAAATGCACAGGTCTCTCTCATTGATGGCCAGCACCGACATACACTTTTAGACACACCCCCCACCACAAGTTCTAGAATTGCGAACTTTAGAGCTGGGGAGCTACGTTCGAATCACGGAATCAGCTTAACATCCTGTGACTCCAGGCAAATCGCTTTGTCTCCCTGTGCCTACCACAAATGAATGTGTTCTTCTGTAATGTAAATTGTGCTCATGCCATGTTGTCGAGTTCGCACTGTATAATATTGCAAGGAAAAATAAAGTAGGGAAACTCGATTTCAGACACTACTGAACGCGCACTCTTAAGTGCATCAGCAGTGCACTGTGAATCGGAGCGTTTCACAGGCCTGTCACAGATAAGAAATGCTATCAAAACGAAATCCTACAAAACAATATACTACTGGCCGGCAGCAATTAATACCCGGACAACGTCGGGACAGGCTGCTAGTATATATATGTATATATCTATACTAATATAAGAGAGAGCCCAAAGGTTTGAGGCAGGTAATCTCAGGCACCACAGCACCAATCACAACACCTAATACAGCGTTGGAAAGGGCAGTTGCAGCAGAAGAACATAGGCTATGCAGACGCCCTTCATATACAATTAAAAGGTAAAAGAACTGGGCCAGCAAAGTAGTCTCTTGTGGGCGTGTCTGCGTTGTGCTGTGGGCGTGTGCTGAGGGCGTGACAAACGCTGGGGGCGTGTGGTACGTTCCACCCTTCATGCCATGTCTCATATCGTGTGCTGTGGGCGTGTGCTGGGGGCGTGGGCGTGTGCGGGGCGCAGGATTACGGAAAAAAAAGCGAGCGTTGTGCCCAATATTTCATAGTTTTTTCTTCCCAGGTTCTGTACATTCCAGCTCCGGGTGTCCACCCTGCTCCCTTTAAATACCCCATCACCCCATAATCATAACCCACCCGTACTCCTTAAAATACCCCAACACCCTTAAACACTAACCCATCTTAAACCCTATGAATATACCCTGTACTCCAAAACCTAAACCTATCCCTAAACCCTAAAAATACCCCTGTACCCCAAAACCCAAACCTAGCCCCGAACCCTATAAATACCCCTGTACCTCAAAACCCAAACCTACCCCTGAATCCTAAAAATACCCCTGTACCCCAAAACCCAAACCTAGCCCTGAACCCTAAAAAAAACCCCTGTACCCCAAAACCCAAACCTAGCCCTGAACCCCTAAAATACCCCTGTACCCCAAAACCCAAACCTACCCCTGAACCCTAAAAATACCCCTCTACCTCACAACCCAAACCTAGCCCTGAACCATAAAAATAACCCCGTACCCCAAAACCTAAACCAACCTCTGAACCCTAAAATACCCCTGTACCCCAAAACCCAAACCTAGCCCTGAACCCTAAAAATACCCCTGTACCCCACAATCCAAACCTAGCCCTGAACCATAAAAATAACCCTGTACCCCAAAACCGAAACCTACCTCTGAACCCTAAAATACCCCTGTACCCCACAACCCAAACCTAGCCCTGAACCATAAAAATAACCCTGTACCCCAAAACCTAAACCTACCTCTGAACCCTAAAATTACCCTGTACCCCAAAAATCAAACCTACCCCTTACCCCTTAAAATACCCCTGTACCCCAACACCCAAACGTACCCCTGAACCATAAAAATACCCCTATACCCTAAACCCAAACCCAGCCCTGAACCCTAAAAATACCCCTGTACCCAAAAACCCATACCTATCCCTAAACCCTAAAACTACCCCTGCACCCCATAACCCAAAACTATATCTGAACCCTTAAAATACCCAACCACCCCTAAACATATCCCTCAGTAACCCAAAACATATACCCCTATACCCATACTTACCTTATCCAAACATAAAAAATAAAATACATGCTTTTACCATTCATGCATTTACAACGAATTTCGTTGTAAATGTATGCGTGGTAAAAGCATATAAAATGTAATACCATGCGTTATAATGGCATTGCGGAGTCATGGTACTTTCGTAATGAAAGTATGCGGAGTGATGGTATGCGGAAAGAAAGTTGCGGAATAATGGGTGTTTACCCTCCCCTGGTAAGTACATTGGTGGCACGGCGGCCCACATCTCCAGCAACATACTCATATTTTTTCACCACCGATTTGAAAAATGCACAGGTCTCTCTCATTGATGGCCAGCACCGACATACACTTTTAGACACACCTCCCACCACAAGTTCTAGAATTGTGAACTTTAGAGCTGGGGAGCTACGTTCGAATCTCGGCATCAGCTCAACATCCTGTGATTCCAGGCAAAACGCTTTGTCTCCCCGTGCCTACCACAAATTAATGTGTTCTTCTGTAATGTAAATTGTGCTCATGCCATGTTGTCGAGTTCGCGCTATATAATATTGCAAGGAAAAATAAAGTAGGGAAACTCGATTTCAGACGCTACTGAACGCGCACTCTTAAGTGCATCAGCAGTGCACTGTGAATAGGAGCGTTTCACAGGCCTGTCACAGATAAGAAATGCTATCAAAACGAAATCCTACAAAACAATATACTACTGGCCGGCAGCAATTCATACCCGGACAACGTCGGGACAGGCTGCTAGTATATATATATATATATATATTCACTGAAAAAACCATAGGTTATAGACCATATATAGTTAGGAATTCGCATTTACAAAACCTTATTTTACTCACACAAAACCATTGAAATTCCATATATAGTTAGTTGCACTAACTATATATCGCGCACCCGCAATCCACTGCTGATGATGTCACATATTACATCATTCATGACATGGTCAGTGACATCACTGATGACATCACTGATGACATCTCAAATGACATCACTGATGACATCTCAAATGACATCACTGATGACATCACTGATGACATCTCATTTGACATTACTGATCACACCACTGATGATATCATTCATGTGATAATACGATGAACCTCTTCAGACTCTAATATAACCTTAGATACAATCAGTGTAAACAGACACTCACAGACTGTCACTCATCCATGGAGTTACTCACACACCTAGTCAGTCAATCAAAGAATCAATCACACCTCCATTTCCTCAACTATACAGTTATACAAACTTTACTTATTCAAACATATACTAACACATATTAACTCTCTTATACAATCCCTGATACAAGTTCACAATGATCCATACAGCCACTCACACATTCACTGGCTCTTATGCACAGTTATTTATATATGTCAACTCTCACATGTACTGTGTTTTACATATGTACTTACTTTGACATGTAGCACTGAGATATCCATTCACTCACCAATACACTCATGCACACAGTCAACCGCCCATACAGCTGTTTCCACATGCACTTTTGAAACCATACATCTAGTGAATCAACTGCTCACACATCTATGCACAGAGTCATACACCTCCCAGCCACCCACACACACACTCAGTCTCCCATACAAATACTTGGGCAACCAATCAATAACCCATATAGTTACTCATATAGCTACTTATCAACACATGCAACAGTTTACAGAACAACAGACATAATAATGCACAAATTAAGACAGTTTAGTCACTAACCCATGCACTCAGTGAGACACATTTAATCACTCACTCATACAGTCAGTCATGCACCTACTAAAACCTTCATCCAGACACTTATACATCCACTCATTCTTCAATATGTAAGACATATTTTAACTTTACAGAAACATACAGTCACTGGATGTTGTCATCAGTGATGTCATCAGTGATGTCATTTGAGATGTCATCAGTGATGTCATCAGTGATGTCACTGACCATGTCATGAATGATGTAATATGTGACATCATCAGCAGTGGATTGCGGGTGCGCGATATATAGTTAGTGCAACTAACTATATATGGAATTTCAATGGTTTTGTGTGAGTAAAATAAGGTTTTGTAAATGCGAATTCCTAACTATATATGGTCTATAACCTATGGTTTTTTCAGTGAATTTTCAAGGTTTTGTAAATGCTAATTCCTAACTATATATGGTCTATAACCTATGGTTTTTTCAGTGAATTTTCAAGGTTTTGTAAATGCTAATTCCTAACTATATATGGTCTATAGCCTATGGTTTTTTCAGTGAATATATATATATACATACATATATAAACATATATCATCTGTATATCTATATAAATACAAACATAAATGCATGCATACATATACTTATATGCATTTTAGGGTTGTTAGGGCGTTTTCGTGTGTATTATGTTGCTTTTTTAGGGCTTTTGGGTCAATTAAGTAGGGTTCCCGGAGCCTAGGGCTGAGGGGCCGGTTCAGTTTCGTGCGTATTGGTGTTGGCAAGGTTTTGAGGGATTTTGGCGGTTTTTGGTCGAGATTTGGCCGTTTTATGGCTTTTTTTGTGTTTGCGGGGGGCGCGTATTCAAGTTGAAATTCGTTCCTGTTCCAGTGGATGGATTGGGCTGATTTTTGGTGAGATGTTAGGGAATCGCTGGAACTAGTGTCCAGCCAAGTTTGAAGCGGATCGGAGCAGTGGAAGTGCTTTAAAGAGCAATTTTTGTGCGGAGTAGCGAATTGTCATGTTATTCAATGGGAGTTTTTGGTGCGCATGGAGAAGGTGAATTTGGGGTGTTCCAGTTGCGCTAGAGGGACGGGGCTTGGGTGAGCTGTAGGGAGAGTGGATCGGCAGGTGTGCCGAATTTTTGGGATTTGTTGGCCGAAGGGAAGGGTGTGCTTGGGCAAAGTCGATTTGGTGAAAACGGTGCGTTATTTACATGAAAGTTGAAAAAACACTAATAAAAGCAAAGCTAAAAAGCCACCTCATTACAAACAGAATGGCTTTAACTTAAACGAGGGCGAGATCTATTGCATTTTCAATGCTTGTTTACTTTGGTTCCATCAAGAAGGCATTCAGATGTGTCACACATTTGCCATAAATTCTGAATGTTAGCACTCTAGTTGCACATTAGATCACTGTAGTAAAGCTACTGCTCACCAGGGACGTCTGCTGCTGGTATTCAAAGTGCATGTTTCAGTCTGCATGTCAGAAATTTTTTAATGAAATAGAAGAGGATTTGAGAAGTCACTCAAAATGATCCCTAATTTTTCTTTCTGAAGCACTAATCATACTTTCTATGGCAAAATTAACCCCCTCATGTTGTTCCTTTTTAAATTGAGTGTTTTCAGACTTACCACTTCATTCCAATCAAGATGGCTTCTGGTGTGCCATACTTTTGTCATAAGTAAGACTGTTAGCGCTCTAGTTGTTCTTTAGAACACTCTGGGACATTCTGTCATTGGGCTATACTTGGGGTACATCTGGGTGATATTTGGGCTACATTTAGGCTCTTTTGTCTCTGGTGGCCATCTTGCGAGACTATGTCAGAATTTTTTAATGAAATTGAAGAGGGTTTGAGAAGTCACTCAAAATGTGCCCTAATTTTTCTTTCTGCAGCACTAATCATAATTCATATGGCAAAATATACCCCCTCATTTTGTTCCTTTTTCAATTAAATGTTTTAAGAGTTACCACTTTATTCCCATCACGATGGCTCCAGGTGTGCTATACCTTTGTAATAAGTAGGACTGTTAGCGCTCTAGTTGTTCTTTAGAACACTCTGGGACATTCTGTCATTGGGCTATACTTGGGCTACATCTGGGTGATATTTGGGCTACATTTGGGCTCTTTTGTCTCTGGTGGCCATTTTGGGAGACTGCATGTCAGAATGTTTTAATGAAATAGAAAAGGATTTGAGAAGTCACTCAAAATGTGCCCTAATTTTTCATTCTGCAGCACTAATCATACTTTCTATGGCAAAATATACCCCCTCATGTTGTTTCTTTTTAAATTAAATGTTTTAAGAGTTACCACTTTATTCCAATCAAGATGGCTTCAGGTGTGCCATACCTTTGTAATAAGTAGGACTGTTAGCGCTCTAGTTGTTCTTTAGAACACTCTGGGACATTCTGTCATTGGGCTATACTTGGGCTACATCTGGGTGATATTTGGGCTACATTTGGGCTCTTTTGTCTCTGGTGGCCATTTTGGGAGACTGCATGTCAGAATGTTTTAATGAAATAGAAAAGGATTTGAGAAGTCACTCAAAATGTGCCCTAATTTTTCATTCTGCAGCACTAATCATACTTTCTATGGCAAAATATACCCCCTCATGTTGTTTCTTTTTAAATTAAATGTTTTAAGAGTTACCACTTTATTCCAATCAAGATGGCTTCAGGTGTGCCATACCTTTGTAATAAGTAGGACTGTTAGCGCTCTAGTTGTTCTTTAGAACACTCTAGGAGGCTGCAGTAGAACACAAAGGAATCAACTGACAGTCTCTGTCCTTGTTGGATGTACATGTTTTACTGAGAATGTCAGACTTCATTTTCACATGACTGAGAAAGATAATGTGAATTTACAGAAAATATGCTTTCAGTTTAGCTTATAGATCCCCTTCCAAACCACTGTGGGAAAATCATGAGATATTAGTTTTCTTTCAAACAATATTCATGATATCACAGCAGAAGGTTTTTTCACATGGTAAAATCACCTTAGAACCCACCACAATTCCTAAAACGAGTATGGTACCATCAACAAATGATTTATAATGTAACTAAAGTCCTAAAACCCTCTATTAACTACAATGCTTTTTAATGAGGTGCTATCATGTATATTGGTCCCAAGATGGCTGCCAACACTTCTTGGATGAAGTGCTGACAGCCAATCAGATCAGATGTGTGGTTAGGCTCCGCCCAGATATATATATTTTTTTGAACCTAAATTACTCAAAATCCACTGGAGCACATATATTGAGACCTAGCAAAGGCACATCAGGCTAACAGTCCCTACAATTTTGCCAAGTTTCGTGCAAATCCATTCAGCCGTTCGAGCTAAAAGTGAGGCCAACCGCCCTATGGAAATTAACATGGGAAAAATGCGTTTTGGGACCCCCCTTTTTTCTCTGCCCCCCCTTGATGAAACCCCCCCAAATTGTCAGGGGCTGCTCAGAAACAAAATGTTCCATTTTCCTGAAAATTTCAGCCAATTCCGTCCACAAACGCCAAAGTTATTAGACATAGAATTTTCAAAAATCCCATAGAGAAAAAATCCTAACTATATATACCTACTGGCGACCGCCAGTAGGTAATATATATATATATATATATATATACTAATATAAGAGAGAGCCCAAACGTTTGAGGCAGGTAATCTCAGGAACCACAGCACCAATCACAACACCCAATACAGCATTGGAAAGGGCAGTTGCAGCAGAAGGACATAGGCTATGCAGATGCCCTTCATATACATTTAAAATGTAAAAGAACTGTGCCAGCAAAGTTTTCCATTGTGGGCGTGTCAGCGTTGTGCTGTGGGCGTGAGACGCACTTCAGAAGCTCCGTTCTGCAAAGATTGGCCTGAGGCATTACTGGTTCCTGCTCTCGTAGCCTCTCTACATTCCAAGGTATTGGATTTACTTCAGGCCCGCCTCCCGTTTCCAGCTAAGCAAGGGTGGCTGCTGTGCGGTCGTGACTTCACGACGAGCTGGAATACATGGCTATTCCTATCTCCTGCCCAGCGGATGCGAGAAAATTGGAGGTTAGAACGTAAAGGGGACCCAAGGGAGCGCTGGCGACCACATTACAACCTGGACTCATTACATCTGGCCACATCGTGTATTGCCCTGTACTCTGCAAGCCATTTAGGTCTAAAACATCAGAGACTTCCAGTTGCACACTTACCCGGTGAAATGGATTCTGGGACTTGCTGTTCCCAAGAGCGGCAAGTAGTGGCAAAAACACATGATTGGGGAGGGAGCAGATTCCCACCAATGGGGAAGAGGCGGGACATTTGAAAACACGAGTGGGGGAGTATCCGGGACACAGAGGCATCCGAAGAAGGCCAGGAGGCCGAAATGCATCATGCCTGTCCAAGTCGAATAAAGCGTTTCCTTCCAGTTCCCCTGTGTGGCTTCTGCTTCTTTTCAAAAGGGAGGAGGTTGTTGGTGATATTATTGTGCGTCAGCCAGAGACGCACTTCAGAAGCTCCGTTCTGCAAAGATTGGCTTGAGGCATTACTGGTTCCTGCTCTCGTAGCCTCTCTACATTCCAAGGATACTAAAATAAACTTGACTACAAGAAATATTTTATCATCCTGAGTTCAGGCATACTAAACACGACGCGCTACAATGCTCCTTGAGCCTGCTGGGATTATAGGGCGCAACAATTCCAGCAGCTCAGTCTGGCCTAATGGAGCAGGTAGCCTTCAATAGTGAAATACGGTTTTGGTTGTAAGTCACTACTAGGACATGCCACACACATCAGGGCTTGTCCTACCTTACACCTACAACGCACCCTGCCCGCAGGCCTACCATAGGGGTGACTAATATGTAGTCAAGGGAAGGTTCGGGGGCTGGCAAGTGGGTGCACTTGCCCAGCTAGCGTGACAGTACGAGACCGCACGCGGGTTCTGCGGTCGCAGTTCCCAGACACATCTTTACGGCTGCTTCGGTGGGTGGCGCAACCAGCGCTGCAGGCCCACCAGCAGTATTGGCATCTACAAGCCCCGGCACTCCTAGTGCACTTTACTAAGGACTAACAGTAAATCCAATGAACCAATCATGGATACCAATCGCATGTACAATTTACAGTAGGGAGCACTTGCACTGCGGCACGGGTCAGCTGTGGCGCAGTGCCCTGAGTATCGGAAAACCAGCAAAACATCGGAGGCACATCAGCAAAAAGTGGAAGGGAAACTCATGCCAAGGTGCCAGGTCTAACATGTGTCCCCTCCAGCTGAAATGTGGGGGGAACTACCCTTCCCCAGGGAGTTCCACATCACTAAGGCGGAAAAATCTGGACAGACCGTCAGCGTTGGCGTGATCGGTGCCAGGGCGGTGTTCCACCGTAAAGTCCATACTCTGTAGAGAAATGGACCACCTCAACAGTTTCGGGTTCTCACCCCTCATTTGCATCAACCATCTGAGGGGCCTGTGGTCCGTCTGAACTCGGAAGTGAGACCCAAACAAGTAGGGTCTTAGCTTCTTCAGCGCCCAGACCACAGCAAATGCTTCACGCTCTATTGCACTCCACCTACTTTCCCGTGGAAGTAACCTCCTACTTATGAAGGCTACAGGTTGGTCAAAGCCCTCCTCAGTCATCTGTGAAAGAACAGCCCCTACACCATGCTCTGAAGCGTCTGTTTGCACTATGAATTCCTTGGAGAAATCAGGAGCACGGGCGCCGTGCACATGGCAGTCTTCAGGGTGTCAAAAGCCTTCTGACAGGTGTCAGTCCAAATCACATTCCTGGGCTGCTTCTTCGAAGTCAGCTCTGTCAAGGGGGTCACGATCGTGCCATAGCCCTTGACAAACCTCCTGTAATACCCAGTGAGCCCCAGGAAGGCTCTCACTGCAGTCTGGGTCTTGGGGGGTTCCCAAGCCAGGATGGTCTCAATTTTGGGTTGCAAGGGTGCTACCTTGCCACTCCCAACTTGGTGTCCCAAGTACACCACTGAACCCTGCCCAATCTGGCACTTGCTTGCCTTGATTGTGAGGCCTGCTCTGCGCAGGGCCATCAACACTTCCCAGAGGTGTCGCAGGTGTTCTGGCCAAGTGCCACTGAACACCGCGATGTCATCCAGGTAGGCGGCACTGAACTCGTCCAGCCCAGCCAACACCTGGTTGACCAATCTCTGAAAGGTGGCAGGGGCATTCTTCATCCCAAATGGCATAACCCGGAACTGGAAATGCCCATCTGGTGTCGAGAATGCCGACCTCTCCTTTGCCCCATCGGTCAAGGCGATCTGCCAGTACCCAGACGTCAAATCAAACGTACTGAGGAACCGAGCAGCCCCTAGCCGATCAATGAGCTCATCAGCTCTGGGGATGGGGTGCGCGTCAGTCTTCGTGACTGAATTGAGTCCTCTGTAGTCCACACAGAACCGGAGTTCGGGTGTGGCTCCCGGCGCAGCAGCCTTTGGGACCAAGACCACGGGGCTGGACCAAGGACTGCTGGAAGACTCAACCACCCCCAGGGCAAGCATCTTGGAGACCTCCTCCTTGATGCAGGCCCGGACCCTGTCAGTCACCCTGTAAGCCTTATGCTTCACAGGTAAGCTGTCTCCGGTGTCCACATCATGGACGCACCAATCTGTGACACTCGGAACCAGGGAGAACAGATCGGGAAACTGCCCCAGCAACTGGCGGCAGTCTTCCTGTTGTTCGGGGGTCAGGGTGGGTGAGAGGTTAACTCCATCCACTGACCCGTCTTTCTCACAGGCCACTAAGAGGTCAGGAAGAGGCTCCGACTCCTCCTCCATTCCGTCATCAGTTGCCAACAACATGCCCACTTCGGACCTTCGTAAGTGGGGCTTGAGGCGGTTGACATGTAGGACCCGCAAAGGGTTCCTGGGCGTCTTCATGTCCACCAAGTATGTCACGGGGCTCTTGCGCTCCACAACCTCGAATGGGCCTGTCCACTTATCTTGAAGGGCACAGGGCTCCACTGGGGCCAGGACATACACCTCTTGTCCAGGCTGAAGCTCGACCAGAGTGGCATTCTGGTCGTACCACCGCTTCATCTCCTCCTGGCTCGCTTCCAGATTTGCCTCGGCAAGTTGTCTGAAGCGTCTGGTTTGGTTTCTGAAGGCCAGCATGTAGCTATATACATTCTGGGGAGGTTTCCTGGGAGATTGCTCCCAGCCTTCCTTTACCAAACTCAGCGGTCCTCTCACGGGGTGACCGTACAGCAGCTCAAAGGGGCTGAACCCTAGGGACTTCTGTGGTACCTCGCGATATGCAAAGAGCAGGCATGGTAAGTGGACGTCCCACTTACGCCTCATTGGACCTTCTAGGCCCATGATCATGCCTTTCAGGGTTCGGTTGAATCTTTCAACCAACCCGTTACCTTGGGGATGGTAAGGTGTGGTGAATTTGTACGTTACGCCACACTCTTGCCAAAGGGACTTCATATACTTGGATATGAAGTTGGTCCCCCTGTCGCTCACCACCTCTAGAGGGAATCCTACTCGTGAGAAAATTCCCATCAGTGCATGTCCCACCACGGGGGCCGTCACTGTCCTCAGAGGGATGGCTTCAGGGTACCGGGTGGCATGATCCACCAAGACCAGGATGAACCTGTTGCCCATGGCTGTCTTGGGGTCCAGAGGCCCAACGATGTCAATACCCACTCGCTGGAATGGCGTACCAACCACAGGGAAGGGTTGGAGGGGAGCCTTGTTCTTCCCTCCGGTCTTCCCACTTGCCTGGCAAGTCGGACAAGGTCTACAATGAGCGTCTGAGCTCTTGTGCATTTGGGGCCAGTAAAAGTGGGTGACAAGCCTGTCATAGGTCTTGTCCATCCCCAAATGTCCTGCTAAAGGCACATCATGAGCCAGACCCAGTAGGAAGGCTCTGAACTTCTGGGGTACCACCAGCACACGGGCTGACCCAGGTTCAGCAGCCTTAGGCTCTGAATACAGGAGGTCGTTCTCCCAGTACACGTAATGTGTTTTGGCCTGAACACCATTGGCCTGGTCTGCAGCCTGCTGCCGCATACCCACGAGAGAAGGGCATTCTTTCTGCTCCTTGCAGAATTCCGCCCTGGAGGGTCCTCCTTCTTGCTGCCAATGGGTCAGCTCAGGCAGGTCCCCCAGTTCGGCGATCTGTTCCCCTGTAGGCTCCAGGGCATCCCCCTCAAGGTCTGTTCCTCCTGGACCGTGGGAACTTCAGGGGCCGGTTTCCCGCGCCCCCTGCGCCTTCTCCCTAAGGCCGGTTCCTGGGCCTCTCCTTCAGGCCCCAGGACCTCTTGATCACCCCTACTGGCTGCCATCGACCGGGTGGTCACGCACGCCCAGTCAGGCAGACCCACCATCCGCAGGTGAGTCGTTTTCTCCACCTTTTCCCAAGGGGAGTGCTCCAAGTCATTCCCTAGCAAACAGTCAACAGGCATGGTTTTTCTTACACAGACCTGCAGAGTACCAGAGACCCCCCCCACTCGAAGGGAACTTGAGCCATCGGACACTGACTCTCAGAATTATCAGCGTTGATAACCCTACAGTAGGCATGGGGTACAACCTGCTCTTGAGACACCAGGTGCTGCCTCACTGCAGTCACACTGGCTCCTGTGTCTCGAAGAGCCTCAGCTTCCTTGCCATTGATGATCACCACCTGTCCATATTTCTTAGTGTTAGAGGGCAGGTAGTTCGTAGGGATCATCTCACTGTCTCCTAGCGAGACCAGGGTCATGTGAACGGGATCTCCACCCCCCGGGACCATCACTTCTTCTCCTAAGTGAACACTAGTCACTTGACGGGGCGGAGCACCAGTGGGTGCGGGTTTTCCAAACAGGCGACACTTGGGGTCACTGGATATGTGCCCAGGCTCGCCACATTTGTAACAATTGAAGGGCCCCTTTGGAACAGGCTTACCTGTCGGGGCCCCATTCTGCTTTGGGGGTGGGGGAGGCTGAGAACCTTGCTGCTGGTTCCCCTGGGAACTACTTTGGGGGCCTTTTTGGAACCCTTTCTGTTTTCCCCCCTTGCCCCCCCCACTCTTCTGCTGGGGACCCTGCCCACTCTTGGCGGAGTCTCCCACCGGACCCTTGTGGACCCTGGTGCTGAGCCAGCGGTCCGCCTCCTCAGCAAGCTTCCTCGGGTTGGACAGCTTGCTATCGATCAGGTGTTGGCGTAACTCAGGAAAACAGTGATCAGACAAGTACTCCCATGCAATTAAATCAAAGAGACCTTGAAAATCATTCACTTTGCTACCCTTCACCCAACCATCCAGTGCTCTGCAAAAATAAGTCACATACTCCACATACGTATTCCCAGGCCGCTTAGTACATCCCCTAAACTTCTGTCTATACATTTCAGGGGTAAGCCCGTACCTGCTCATTAAAGCTTCTTTCATGTGGGAATAGGATCTCTGATTCTCAACGGGCAAATCTAGCAAGGTATCTCGCCCTTCGCTAAGGAACCTTCCCCACAACCCCGCTCCCCAATCCTTGTCAGGGACCCGGTGGGAGGACATGGCTACCTCGTATGCCCTAAACCACTGTCCTATGTCATCCCCCTTAAAGAACTCTTTAACTACGTCCTTCGGGATGTGCACTCTTGACTCTACCTGCACTGGCGATGTGCTGCCACCAGAGGGAGGACGATCCAAGCCTCTTTCTTTCAGGCTTATCTCCCTCATTTTCACTTCGTAATCCATTTGGTGCTTTCGCTCTTCCAGCGCCATTCTTTTTGTTTAAAGCTCCAGTTGGATTTTCAATTCTGCCAGCTTTCTTTCGTGATTCCTTGTTTCTTTCCTGTCTGCCAGCTCCTCTGGCGACAGGCCTTTACCAAAGCTGTGCACGCTGTCTTGCCTTTCGAGATCCAGCAGATCCCCAAGTGCATTCTGCTCCTCCGTTGCATCTTGTTCCGCGAGGGCGTCTTGATCCTCCGGGGCCTTTCTGGACTCTACCCAGGCTTTCAGGGCCTTGTAGAATTCTGGCTTATTCTTGCAACCAGCGTGCGGAACCTTGAGTTTCTTACAGAAAAACTTCAGCTCAGTCTTTGAGTATTTGTCCAGCTTTGCGGCGTCCCACTCCACCTCCAACACCTCAGAGGTCGTGGACTCCGCTCCATCCAGGCTCTTCATGCCCGGCATGGTTCTCACACTCGGAATCTTCTTTCGGCAAAAAGCAAAGTCTGTGGCTAAGTAACTGGACTGTAATCACTGTGCAATGGTCAGAAGTTAAGGTATAGATACCGCAAGTGTAAATTCGAACATCCCACCGCTGCCACCAATGTAGGAAGGGGGAGGCTCTAGTTGGCGCTGTACAACACTAGCGACAAGCAGGGACTCTCTCTTCCTCGTCAGGGCTGAGGGTTACCTTCCAGACAACCTTTGCTTACCCTCTAGGTAGTGTGGCTTAAGCAGTCGTAGGCTAATCTTTGGGGCACATAGGGTTAAACACTTTTATTACACCGTCACAACCAACCCACCACACAATGAGACCAGACTGTATTCTGTAAAAATATATATCTTTATATAGATTTTAAGCAGGCTTGTGGATACAGTTAGCGAACTTTCAAATAGCGGTTCCAAGTTACTTAGTTCAGGTTGCCACAGTTCTTTCTAGCAATAAGAGTTCTTTAGGGCCTTCTGGCCAGTTCAACAAAGTTCTTGTAGAGCGGGCGGCTTCCAGGGGAGCTGTCCCACGTCGCGTTGCCTTCCCGGGGTCGCTGTTCGTTGCGGCTCTCAGCCGAGCAGGTCACGGGTCATCCGGGGCAGCGGTGTTCTGTGGCGGCAGGGTCCTTTCCTCGTCGTCCGCTCCGACCCTGGAGGCGGCGGCTGCGTAGTGGCGGCAAGTGGCAGTACGGTCCCCAAGTGCAGGACGTACCCAGCCAAGTGCCGGTGCAGCTGTGTGCTCACAGCTGAGCTGTCGGGCAAGATACCGACCCAGTGGACTCTCGCAGGGCAACTGTCCGTCTTTGCAAGTGGATTGGCTGCTCGTGGCGCAGTCAACTCGAGAGCTCGGACCGGACGGGTCCTCCTTCGCTTTGCTCTCGGGCTCCCGATGCAGTTGCGGTCACGGTGTTCGGACCAGCGGCGGCTGGACCTCACTTTGCTTTCGCTGTTGCTTGGGGCCCCGGTCACGGTGGTCAGGTGGATGTCGTTGCCTTGGAGGAGATTCCTCCGTCTGTACTGCAGCGATAGACAGCACACGCAGTTGCTTTCTTCAGGATGTAGCGCCCACTGGTCCTGTGGCGCTGGTCAGGGGGCAAGTTCACAGCAAGCCCTTGGAGATTGTTTCAGCAGAGTTTGGCACAAAGTCTTGTCAAGTAAAAGTCTTCTCGCAGTCTTTCCTTTTTCCTCTCCTTCGGCAGCAAGGCACCAGACACAGGCAAGAGACAGCCCTCTTCCTTGTCCTTCACGGTCCTTCTCGTCGGGCAGAGTTCCTTCTGTAGCCCAAACAGGATCTAATTTTTCAAGGAGCAGGGCTCCTTCTTTTATACGGTATTTCTTCTGTTCTCCCAGGCCAGGGAGGCCTTTGCATAGCCACTTTCAGTCCTTGAGTACTCCGGTGGGGGTACTCCGGCTTCTGCTTTCAGTGTGAGGGGCAGGCGCATCAGACGCCCCACAGGAGGTGGAGCCAGCATTGTGCGGACAGGGGCCGCCAGAGTACCTTGTTGATGGGGCTTCGCCCTTCCTGGGCCAGGTGTCGGCTGAGTCATCAGTCGCTCCCCAGGGGGGTGGAGCCAGCATTGTGGTGGCAGAGCACAGCAAGATCCAGAGTCAAGAGCCACTCCTACCTCCCACTAAGGTGTAATCTGCGCATTCACCACCTGTCATCCCCCAGCCCTGTCACTCACACGTCCCAGACAGTCAGATACACATACCAGCAGAGGCGGGCTGAAATGGTTAGGCAAGCAACCGCTGACTTTCTAAAAGTAGCGTTTGCAAACACAGGATACTAAAATAAACTTGACTACAAGAAATATTTTATCATCCTCAGTTCAGGCATACTAAACACGACGCGCTACCATGCTCCTTGAGCCTGCTGGGATTATAGGGCGTAACAATTCCAGCAGCTCAGTCTGGCCTAATGGAGCAGGTAGCCTTCAATAGTGAAATACGGTTTTGGTTGTAAGTCACTACTAGGACATGCCACACACATCAGGGCTTGTCCTACCTTACACCTACAACGCACCCTGCCCGCAGGCCTACCATAGGGGTGACTAATATGTAGTCAAGGGAAGGTTCGGGGGCTGGCAAGTGGGTGCACTTGCCCAGCTAGCGTGACAGTACGAGACCGCACGCGGGTTCTGCGGTCGCAGTTCCCAGACACATCTTTACGGCTGCTTCGGTGGGTGGCGCAACCAGCGCTGCAGGCCCACCAGCAGTATTGGCATCTACAAGCCCCGGCACTCCTAGTGCACTTTACTAAGGACTAACAGTAAATCCAATGAACCAATCATGGATACCAATCGCATGTACAATTTACAGTAGGGAGCACTTGCACTGCGGCACGGGTCAGCCGTGGCGCAGTGCCCTGAGTATCGGAAAACCAGCAAAACATCGGAGGCACATCAGCAAAAAGTGGAAGGGAAACTCACGCCAATGTGCCAGGTCTAACATATATATATATATATATATATATATATATATATATATATATATATATATATATATATATATATATATATATATATATATATATATATATATATATATATATATATATATATATATATATATATATATATATATATATACTAATATAAGGGAGAGCCCAAACGTTTGAGGCAGGTAATCTCAGGAACCACAGCACCAATCACAACACCAAATACAGCTTTGGAAAGGGCAGTTGCAGCAGAAGGACAGAGGCTATGCAGACGCCCTTCATATACATTTAAAATGTAAAAGAACCGTGCCAGCAAAGTTGTCCCTTGTGGGCGTGTCTGCGTTGTGCTGTGGGCGTGTGCTGGGGGCGTGACAAACGCTGGGGGCGTGTGGTACGTTCCACCCTTCATTCCATGTCTCATATCGTGGGCATGTGCTGGGGGCGTGGGCGTGTGCGGGGCGCAGGATTACGGAAAAAAAAGCAAGCGCTGTGCCCAATATTTCATAGTTTTTTCTTCCCAGGTTCTGTACATTCCAGCTCTGGGTGTCCACCCTGCTCCCTTTAAATACCCCTGCACCCCATAATCATAACCCACCCTTACTCCTTAAAATACCCCAACACCCTTAAACACTAACCCATCTTAACCCTATAAATATACCCTGTACTCCAAAACCTAAACCTATCCCTAAACCCTAAAAATACCCCTATACCCCAAAACCCAAACCTAACCCTGAACTCTATAAATACCCCTTTACCTCAAAACCCAAACCAAAACTACCCCTGTACCCCATAACCCAAAACTATATCTGAACTCTTAAAATACCCAAACACCCCAAAACATATACCTCAGTAACCCAAAACATATACCCCTATACCCATACTTACCTTATCCAAACATTAAAAAACAATACATGCTTTTACCATTCATGCATTTACAACAAATTTCGTAAATGTATGCGCGATAAAAGCATATAAAATGTAATGCCATGCGTTATAATGGCATTGCGGAGTCATGGTACTTTCGTAATGAAAGTAGGCAGAGTGATGGTATGCGGAAATAAAGTTGCGGAATAATGGGTGTTTACCCTCCCCTGGTAAGTACATTGGTGGCACAGCGGCCCACATCTCCAGCAACATACTCATATTTTTTCACCACCAATTTGAAAAATGTACAGGTCTCTCTCATTGATGTCCAGCACCGACATACACTTTTAGACACACCTCCCACCACAAGTTCTAGAATTGTGAACTTTAGAGGTGAGGAGCTACGTTCGAATCTCGGCATCAGCTCAACTTCCTGGTATTCCAGACAAATCGCTTTGTCTCCCCGTGCCTACCTCAAATGAATGTGTTCTTCTGTAATGTAAATTGCGCTCATGCCATGTTGTCGAGTATGCGCTATATAATATTGCAAGAAAAAATAAAGTAGGGAAACTCGAGATCACACACTACTGAACGCGCACTCTTAAGTGCATCAGCAGTGCACTGTGAATCAGAGCTTTTCACAGGCCTGTCACAGATAAGAAATGCTATCAAAACGAAATCCTACAAAACAATATACTACTGGCCGGCAGCAATTCATACCCGGACAACGTCAGGACGGGTTGCTAGTATATATATGTCATTAGTGATGTCACTGACCATGTCATGAATGATGTAATATGTGACATCATCAGCATTGGATTGCGGATGCGCGAAATATATAGTTAGTGCAACTAACTATTTATGGCATTTCATTGGTTTTATATCAATAAAATGTCCAGCTAACTATATATGGTCTCTAACCTATGGTTTTTTCAGTGAATTTTCAAGGTTTTGTAAATGCAAATTCCTAACTATAAATGGTCTATAACCTATGGTTTTTTCAGTGAATTTCATTGGTTTTTTAAAAGCTAATATCTATAGCTGTAAAATATATTCTTTATTACGTGACGTAGCACGTAGCCACGTGAGACGCCTCATGACGCGTCGCATAACTGTGACGTATCGGCTCTCCAGCGCAAACAAAACCCGTAACGTAAGCGCGCCAGAACACGCTTACAGATATATATATTTTTTTTAACCTTAATTAGACAAAATCCACACGTGCACATATCTTGAGGCCTTGCAAAGGCACATCAAACAAACAGTCTCTACAATTTTGCCAAGTTTGGTGGAATTGGTGGAAATCTATTCCCTTAAATTTTATTTTACTGTTTTCCCCTTGTTACGCTTACCGGAACGCTACCTGGTACGCGAACCGGACGCTCCAAAAACACAAGATGGCGGACTCCCGTTACGCTGCCGGTTAGCTGCCCGGTTCGCGTACCGGGAAGCGCCTCTACCGAGAAAAATCGCAAATTATTATTTATTTTTTTTGCCCCCCGGGGCACTTTAATAGCCCCCTCATAAATCCTAGGGGGTCAGGAGGGGTCTACCTTACCCCCTTTCCTTCATTTACACCTTTTTTTTCCTTTTTTTCCACCTCTTGTCTCTCGATCCTACCGAGAGACAAGATGGCGGCCGCTCCGGACTGTTTACAATGTTGACAGCCAATCAGCTTCTCCTGACTCCCATTACGCAGCCGGTAAGCTGCCCGGTTAGCTGCCTGGTTCGCGTACCGGGTCGCGCCTCTACGGCGAAAAATCGGAAACAAATGTATTTTTTATTTTTTGCCCCGCGGGGCACTTTAATATCCCCCTCATCAATCCTAGGGGGTCAGGAGGGGTCTACCTTGCCCCCTTTCCTTCATTTCCCCCTTCGTTTTTCACCACCTCTTGTCTATAGATCCTACCAAGAGACAAGATGGCGGCCGCTCCGGACTGTTTAGAATGTTGACAGATACTGGAGAGCCAATCAGCTTCGCGAAGTTCCGTTACGCTTCCGGTAGGCGAACCGGGGCGCTAACCGGAGCGCTGTCACAGATATATATATTTTTTAAAACGTTAATTTCTCAAAATCCACTGGAGCACATATATTGAGACATAGCAAAGGCACATCGGGCTACCAGTCCGTACAATTTTGCCAAGTTTCGTGTAAATCCATTCAGCCGTTCGAGCTAAAAGTGAGTCCAACCGCCCTATGGAAAAATGAATGGGAAAAACGTGTTTTGGGACCCCCCTTTTTCTCGCCCCCCCTTGACGAAACCCCCCCCCCCCAAAAATTTTCAGGGGCTGCTCAGAAACAAAATGTGCCATTTTCCTGAAAATTTCAGCCAATTCCGTCCACAAACACCAAAGTTATTCGACATAGAATTTTCAGAAATCCCATAGGAAAAAAATCCTAACTATATATACCTATTGGCTATCGCAAGTAGGTAATATATATAAATATATATATATATATATACATATATATATATATATATATATATATATATATATATATATATATATATATATATATATATATATATATATATATATATATATATATATATATATATATATATATATATATATATATATAGTCAAAAGATACCATTTCAAGCTAACAAAACTACTGACACTCCCAATTATAGTTATCTCAAGTGACCATCAGTCATGCTCCAAATTAACTATAACTTGTGCCTCCATGCAATGTTCTCATCAATATTGTCACTTCATATGTTGTAGTGTTGTTATGTGAGATGTCATAGAACATTACAGAAGTGATGTAATATGGGAGGTAATTAGCAGTGCGTGGTGAAGGCACGAGTTGAACTTTAACGCTCCCTCACTAGCTTAAAATTTCTCTTATTGTGACAACAGGCATGTCCTATTGTTTCTAGAAGTGTAGGGTAGAGCACAGCTATTTCGACTGAAAGGTAAGTGTAGTTTTCGTGCCTCCGGAGCTCTCTCCCCGTCTGGAGAGATATGTATACAACCTATGATAGCAGCTATACCTGACTCGGTATAGCTGTCCCTCCGGGCACCGATATGTGCTATCACAGCTCTGAGTTTCCTGTTATTTAAGTGTTGAGTTCATTCAAAGTCAAAAAATAATAAAGTGGTTACTCCTTGTTCTGGTATATTTCATTTATTTTTCATGAAATTATTTTTCGCAAAAAACGTTTTCCATTATTTCACATGAAATCCAATGCATTTCGGCAGTATCATTCTGCCTTCATCAGGGAAATAGTAAATCTACAAATTAAAATTAAAGAAACACAGTTTTAATCCATTAGCTTGTATGGTTTGTTAACATCTCTTTAAACTAAACATTTCAAGGTTTTACCAGCATTGCAAAATAACTGAATCAACATGCTATTTGTGTGAACTTATAGAACCTATGAATTCTCCTAAGCGTTATGGGAATCGTTCTAACTAAATGTATGTTAGTGCCTTGCTCGCTATTGCTGGCTGTTGTTTTCTGCCGTCCATGCGGCGCTTTGTTACAATGTATCTAAAATTGCTGGTAATTGCTTTCTGCCGTCCGTGCGGCGCTTGGTTACAAAGTATCTAAAAGAGCCTCGCGTTACGCGCTGGCAAGATCTGCTCACACCGTACTAACAGTTATGACACGTAAATAAAACTACTGTTTAAGCGGAATGTCGAGGCTAAGATAATAAGAGTTTTACGCGCATTAATCGCCTAAGGTGGTGGTCTGCTTACTTTCTCGGCGTTTCTGTGGCTCGCGCCATTCCTCTGCGGACAGCTTGAAGTTACTTCCGGTATTACGCCCCTGGCGCCTGCGCTCTATTATGCTCGCTCTGATCCGTTTTTTTTAATGCTGGTTTGGTTTCCCTAACTTTATTGGTGTTCTATTCTTGGGGATCTACACCAGTGCTCGTGCCACTATGTTAATGTGCCGCAACTGTGCTTGCAATATGTGAATATGCTCAACAGTTATCTGTACAATAAGAATGATTTACTCAATATAGGTAATTCTGATGTTTATAAATAGCAAAGAAATTCTGTTCTTTCGTTGAGTCCCCCGGGCTTCAAACTGCCCAGGTTGTAAATCCAGTAATTCTCCTGTTTTAACAGCTTGGTTTTATTCAGGGATCCTTCCAATTTGGGCAGTGTTTCGAGTACGCATACTCTTAATTGGCTGACATTGTGTTGTTTTTGTGTGAAATGTTCCGCCACACTGGTTTTCTGGGATTTGAGTCTAATGGTGCTCTTATGTTCATTTATGCGGACTTTAAGTTTACGTTCTGTATGTCCTACGTAAACGTCTCCACAAGGACATTTGATCATGTAGATTAAGTTGCTAGAATCACATGTTGCGTTCACTTTTAATGGTATGGGGTGTCCCCTTTGTGGATGTGTTATGCTTGCTCCTTTGATGATGTTATTGCATGTATTGCAGTTATAACACGGGACGGTGCCCCGAAATGATTTTGCAGTGTGTTTTTCTTCCTGTGGTTTTAAGAAATCCGCTAAATTTTTTGCACGGGTATGTGCAAAGATTGGTTCCTCTGAAAAAATTCCTTTAAAGTCTGGTTCCATTTTGAGCATTGGCCAATGCTTTTTGATTATTTGTTTAAATTGGGTGCTGACTGTAGAGAATTTACTGACGCATGTTATGCGATTACTGGATGTGGATGTTTTCCGGACTAATAATTCTTGTCTGGATTTCTGTTGGGCTCGTGTTGCTGCGGTTTGAGTAATGTCTGGAGGATATCCCCTTTCGATGAATCTTTGTTTCATTTCATTCATTTGTTCTTTGCATTTGGAAGCTTCTGAGACCACTCTCTTCCATACTCTCAAATGCTACGGGTGAAGAGAGTGGTCTCAGAAGCTTCCAAATGCAAAGAACAAATGAATGAAATGAAACAAAGATTCATCGAAAGGGGATATCCTCCAGACATTACTCAAACCGCAGCAACACGAGCCCAACAGAAATCCAGACAAGAATTATTAGTCCGGAAAACATCCACATCCAGTAATCGCATAACATGCGTCAGTAAATTCTCTACAGTCAGCACCCAATTTAAACAAATAATCAAAAAGCATTGGCCAATGCTCAAAATGGAACCAGACTTTAAAGGAATTTTTTCAGAGGAACCAATCTTTGCACATACCCGTGCAAAAAATTTAGCGGATTTCTTAAAACCACAGGAAGAAAAACACACTGCAA
The DNA here is from genome assembly GCF_964263255.1 of Lissotriton vulgaris. Taxonomy (NCBI): domain Eukaryota; kingdom Metazoa; phylum Chordata; class Amphibia; order Caudata; family Salamandridae; genus Lissotriton; species Lissotriton vulgaris. The sequence continues at coordinate 993,912,949 of NC_141697.1, forward strand.
AATCATTTCGGGGCACCGTCCCGTGTTATAACTGCAATACATGCAATAACATCATCAAAGGAGCAAGCATAACACATCCACAAAGGGGACACCCCATACCATTAAAAGTGAACGCAACATGTGATTCTAGCAACTTAATCTACATGATCAAATGTCCTTGTGGAGACGTTTACGTAGGACATACAGAACGTAAACTTAAAGTCCGCATAAATGAACATAAGAGCACCATTAGACTCAAATCCCAGAAAACCAGTGTGGCGGAACATTTCACACAAAAACAACACAATGTCAGCCAATTAAGAGTATGCGTACTCGAAACACTGCCCAAATTGGAAGGATCCCTGAATAAAACCAAGCTGTTAAAACAGGAGAATTACTGGATTTACAACCTGGGCAGTTTGAAGCCCGGGGGACTCAACGAAAGAACAGAATTTCTTTGCTATTTATAAACATCAGAATTACCTATATTGAGTAAATCATTCTTATTGTACAGATAACTGTTGAGCATATTCACATATTGCAAGCACAGTTGCGGCACATTAACATAGTGGCACGAGCACTGGTGTAGATCCCCAAGAATAGAACACCAATAAAGTTAGGGAAACCAAACCAGCATTAAAAAAAACGGATCAGAGCGAGCATAATAGAGCGCAGGCGCCAGGGGCGTAATACCGGAAGTAACTTCAAGCTGTCCGCAGAGGAATGGCGCGAGCCACAGAAACGCCGAGAAAGTAAGCAGACCACCACCTTAGGCGATTAATGCGCGTAAAACTCTTATTATCTTAGCCTCGACATTCCGCTTAAACAGTAGTTTTATTTACGTGTCATAACTGTTAGTACGGTGTGAGCAGATCTTGCCAGCGCGTAACGCGAGGCTCTTTTAGATACTTTGTAACCAAGCGCCGCACGGACGGCAGAAAGCAATTACCAGCAATTTTAGATACATTGTAACAAAGCGCCGCATGGACGGCAGAAAACAACAGCCAGCAATAGCGAGCAAGGCACTAACATACATTTAGTTAGAACGATTCCCATAACGCTTAGGAGAATTCATAGGTTCTATAAGTTCACACAAATAGCATGTTGATTCAGTTATTTTGCAATGCTGGTAAAACCTTGAAATGTTTAGTTTAAAGAGATGTTAACAAACCATACAAGCTAATGGATTAAAACTGTGTTTCTTTAATTTTAATTTGTAGATTTACTATTTCCCTGATGAAGGCAGAATGATACTGCCGAAATGCATTGGATTTCATGTGAAATAATGGAAAACGTTTTTTGCGAAAAATAATTTCATGAAAAATAAATGAAATATACCAGAACAAGGAGTAACCACTTTATTATTTTTTGACTTTGAATGAACTCAACACTTAAATAACAGGAAACTCAGAGCTGTGATAGCACATATCGGTGCCCGGAGGGACAGCTATACCGAGTCAGGTATAGCTGCTATCATAGGATGTCCTATTGTTTACCCACACTGAAATTATCCAATATTTGAAATCAATGATGTTGAAGGACGGTGATGCTTCTTCTGCTGTCCTTTGTGATGTAACGTGTGTGTGTTTGTGTGCGCGTGTGTGTCTGGATGTGTGCATGTGTGTGTATGTGGAAAGTGTGCATTGTTACTATACATGCTGTATGACTTTGTAAGTAAGAGACGCATGGAATGCTGCTACACATTATGTATCCTTTTGATGAAAAAAAAGTAAAAGCGTGGGTGAAGATTTACATCTTTACCTGAAAACACTATTTCGTTTTTTCTATCCACAAACATTCCTTTAAGCATGCTTGGAAAGCTGCACCAGGCACAGGTTGCCAGGCTTTCTACTTGGAATGCCGATGATATCTCTCTAAAGCTGCTCTTCCACATCTGAAGAAATCTACATAGTGTAGTTTAGCATCTTAAAGGAATGAAGACCCTCCATAAAACTCACATTTTGTTTTCTTTCTCTTCAAGGGGAAACATTTTTTCCCATTGAGAAAGGCCATCCCCTAGCAGCAACCAAATGTGGAGGTGATCTGTTCCCTTTCTTGGAAGAAACGTCACTCCAGTCCTTGACTAATTAACTTTATGGCCATTTTCAGAGTGGGATAGGGTCGCATTGGAGTTTCCTAATGCCCACAAATGTAAATGTTTTTGGCCCGCTCCCAAACTTACAAATCACGACTTGGGACTCCTCCTTCCTGTCCGCTTGCCAGGAATTCTTTTGTGAATTTCAAGCAGGTGAAAATGGACCTGAAGAAATGTAAAAGGACTCAATATATCTTCATTATGTATGTTAGAGAAGTTTAGAAAAAACCTTTCTCTACAGAAAAGCTAAAAGAACTGATGTAGCAATGCTTGTTCTACTTTAGGCTCTGATGATAACGCTGGGGTTGTGATTTGTGCAGCAGCTCTCAGTGCATTGAAAGGTCTCCTTGACCTCCTAAGGTGATAGCTATCAATAGTGCAGCATGTGCAGTGTCATTGGTGCCCAGGGGTATGAGTGGCTTTCAGTACCCCTAAATTACTCTCCTTTCCTCGCATTTGACACCCACATACCTTTCCTACCAACACAGTAGGAAGGCCTGTTGCCCTGAGGCTCCAATGATAGTGCAAACTCACAAACAAGTAAGTGACAAGGAGACAGATTTATCATTCTTTCAAGCAGCACACCTTGCTGTTCCACGTGAAAGGGCAGGAGTGCATTTTATTTGCAATTAAATCATGCATTCCTATCCTTTTCTAGCATTGGTGCACTTTTGGTGCCTAGCGCCAATGCAGGTACCCTTGCTGTAGGGTGCAAGGGTGCCTGCTTTGGAGGCACGATTGTGTTTGTGCAGGAAGGGACACCTTCCTGCTCGTAAGCAGTCCTCTGAGGTATTTTCCTCTTTCTATGTGTCCTGCAGAATGCACCACTCGTAGATAGAAAGAGGAAATAACAAGGAGATGTAAAGATATTTCTCCTCATTAAGCCTCATCTGGGGAGGCGTACCTTTTGATGCACTCCCAGGTCTATCACTAATGGTAAATCTGGGAGTGAGCCAAAATCCATGGGTGGGTGAGTGGGAACAACCACTGATCCCCTTCCCTGGGCAGAGTAATGCAGGGCAGAGCGTTGCCTTGCGTTACTCTAGATGTATCATGCCATGTAGGGTCAAGTAAGGTGACCATGTGTGTCTTGATAAATTGCACTTAGAGTTGGCGTCACCTTTACGCCCCCTTGCATGGAGCAAGGACAACGCAAAACCTTGATAAATCTGGCTGTAGGTACATAAATAAATCAATAACTACCATAAATGATATACCGTGGAAGCAAAGAGGGTGATGGAAAAATGATCTGCTGATGAACACCTGGCAGTGACACTTTCCATATTCACTACTGCGTAGATGTATTTATAAGATGCACTAACCAGACCGACCTTGAAAAATTCTTCCCAAGCCCTTTAAAAGTGAAACTAAACTTCTCACCACTAGATGGTGGCATTTGACCGCTGAACCTTTCTGTCTATCTAAAAACGATCTACTACCGGATACACACGGCGAAGACGTGTTTCATCTATTTCTTTTTCACAAATCTCTACATAAAAATGTATTTCTTCGCTGATCACCTGCGTGTTTTTTGGATACATTTAATCTCTTCCTCCTTGATCCAAGGCCTTGTGTGATAAGGAGAATCCCGTTCAATTTCCGCTCGTGTTGATATTGTGCACATGCAATGTATGCCTCTTCTCTGACCTTTCTTCCCCATGTGGAATTAGACCTACCTGCCGAGGAGTGTCTGTAATTTTGCATCAACTGCATTCGAGCCTGTCTTTAGCATTGGTTGTCGTCTGGTCAGTGGCGTAACGCAAAATTATGCCCCCCCCCCCCCCCAGCAGAATATGATGAGATCCCCAGAGTGTCTCATATCTCACATATATTTATTCATTGGTCTTGAGCTGAATGGGACTCCCATTGAAGAAATGGGGAGGGGGGATGGCGGCTGCGCTGCAGGGGCCTGCGTTACACCCCTGCTCCTGGTGCGGCATTCGTTGATGGTTCCACACCCCCACACAGAAAAATGTTAAAGAATGCTTTTCTCTCTTTTCATGGAATCATAATTTTAATTGCTCCATATCTGATCACCAGTCTGTATCTAGAGCAGTAACAGGTATGTATACAAGAGCTGGCGCTCCGTTGTTTTGCCGCAGCAGAGCGCCAAAAATGTTACCGCTGCGGTATGACAGTTCCTGTCATGTTTGCGGCGTATTTACAATACAGCGCTCCATGGCGTTAAGAAGAGCTATCGGTTGTAGAAACTGACGCAAACGGGTGCGCCGAGTCAGAAACAAAGCAAAAGGCACACAATTGATAGACGGAATATAGAACAAATCAAAACATTCAACCCCAGTCAAGAGATCTGGGTTAAATCCATCATTCTTTTGCTCACCATGCCATCCCAGTTTAGACCTGGCCATATGCAAATCAGTCTTGACCCTGTGCCTCATGGGAACAGTCCAGCCCGAACTGCCAAGCCAGGTCCTCCCTGGACCAGAAACAAGCATCCTAGGACCGGTTTCGGGGTTTCACCCCTCTTCAGCCAAGATAGCTTGATTCTAGCAGCACAGGGAGCCCAGGACCCACAGTAGGCATACCTGGCGCACTTAGGGCGAGAAAGCAAAAGACACACAATTGATAGACGGAATGCAGAACAAATCAAAACATTCACCCCCAGTCAAAAGATCTGGGTTAAATCCATCATTCTTTTGCTCACCATGCCATCCCAGTTTAGACCTGGCCATATGCAAATCAGTCTTGACCCTGTGCCTCATGGGAACAGTCCAGCCCGAACTGCCAAGCCAGGTCCTCCCTGGACCAGAAACAAGCATCCTAGGACCGGTTTCGGGGTTTCACCCCTCTTCAGCCAAGATAGCTTGATTCTAGCAGCACAGGGAGCCCAGGACCCACAGTAGGCATACCTGGCGCACTTAGGGCGAGAAAGCAAAAGACACACAATTGATAGACGGAATGCAGAACAAATCAAAACATTCACCCCCAGTCAAAAGATCTGGGTTAAATCCATCATTCTTTTGCTCACCATGCCATCCCAGTTTAGACCTGGCCATATGCAAATCAGTCTTGACCCTGTGCCTCATGGGAACAGTCCAGCCCGAACTGGCAAGCCACGTCCTCCCTGGACCGGAACAAGCATCCTAGGACCGGTTTCGGGGTTTCACCCCTCTTCAGCCAAGATAGCTTGATTCCAGTGGCACAGTGAGCCCAGGACCCAGGTATGGGCATACCTGGCGCACTTAGGGCAAGAAAGCAAAAGACACACAATTGATGGACGGAATACAGAACAAATCAAAACATTCACCCCCAGTCCAGAGATCTGGGTTAAATCCATCATCATCCATAAAGCTATCCTGGCTGAAGAGGGGTGAAACCCCGAAACCGTTCCTAGGATGCTTGTGACACAATTGAAAGCAGCAATGGAGCAGCCTGGAGTGAGCACTGTACAGGACAACAACTCCTGCAACCCCACTACCAGCCAGGATGACCAGCCAGAGTCCCAGAGAAGAGGAAGAGGAAGTGCAAGTTCAGTCAGGAGGAGAATAAGATCGTGATCACGGAGGTGACGGAGCACCCACACCAGCTCTTTGTCATCTGCAAAGTGTCATTGGGGAGGAAAAATACCATATGACAGACCATAGTAGACAAGGTGAACAACGTTGCTCAAGTCAAGAGGACAGTGAGTGACTGTAAGAAGCGCTGGCATGATTGTAAAGGCAAGACAAAGGTGAAGCTGGCAACCAATCTCAAGGCAGCCGTGCAGACCGGAGGTGATTGCCCAGTGCCCCAGGAGGAGTTGGTTCCCTTGGAGGAGCAGGTGTCTGCAGTCATCTCTGAGGAGTCAGTGGTTGGAGTTGCGGGACAGCCTAGTTGGTCCCCTACCTGGTGGCCATCATCTTTCGGAGCTGTACCTAAACCAGTTACGAAAGTGAGAAACTTGGGTGTCATCTTTGATGATAACCTAAATTTCATGGCCCACGCCAATCAGACTGCCTCCAATGCCTTCTACAAGCTACGATTGGTAAGGAAGATTCTTCCTTTTCTTCCTACCAATGTGGGAAAGACATTGGTTAGTGCAATGGTCCTATCAGCGCTGGATTACTGCAATGGCTTGTTTGCAAATGCCCAAGTTAAGACAATTAAGAAAATGCAGACAATCCAAAATGCAGCAGCCAGACTTCTCCTCAACATTCCCAAATTCAAGCCAATATCTGAATCCTTGAGGAGTCTCCACTGGCTACCTGTTAGGAACCGAATTAAATTTAAGACGTTATGTATCGTCTACAAGGCACTACACCATCAAGCGCCTCAATTCCTGTGCGACCATCTTGTCCCGTACATTCCCACCCGAATGTTACGATCTGCAGGACAGAATGACCTGGTAGTGCCACGGACTAGACTGGTCAATTGGGGAGACAGACGTTTTCTAGTTGCCGCCCCAAGACTATGGAATATGCTTCCACAATCCATAAGATCAAGCCCAAATCTATTGTCCTTCAGGAAGAAATTGAAAACCTGGCTATTTAACCTCTGAAAAACTGCAAAGATCATACAGGAGGGTAAAACAGTACAGCGCCGAGACGCCTGCGGGCAATTGTTCGCGCTTAATAAATGCCAAAAATAAATAAATAAATAGTGCTGGCTGTGACAAACTACATCAGCAACAGTGTAAGTTGCAACAAGGGCCAATGTGGGTAGCTACGTAATGTTGTGCAGTCCAGGCAGCTATATCCCTGTGCTCTGAGGCACTGTCTGCAGGCCAAAGGGTAGGCTCCTGGCTCATCTATGGCGAGACATAACATCAATGGAAGGCTCATGGGCATTTTGATAATATGTTGGTGTAGGACAGCGTCGCAAGCCTTCTAGTTCTTTTATCCTACGTCAAAAGTAAAAGGCAGCAATGCACTGTTTCTGTAAGATACAGCACATTCCTGTTCTTTCTGCTAGTGCAGGTACACAAACAGCAGACATCCTTCAAAGCAGGCACCCTTGCACCATGGAATATTCAGTTACAGGTAAGATGGTATAGCTCCACAAGGAACAGCATCCTGCTGCTCAGCCCCACTCAATCCAACTGACCACTCATCCAAAACATGCACTCATGAACATTCTATTACATAACACTCACACAGGCTGAGCAGCAAGGAACTAGTAGACCACAGGATATAACAGTAATCACAGCGCTACCCTGCACTTTCCTATTAACACAGCTTGCTGCAGCAAGACGGTTTCTGGCACTGCGCTGCACCACATGTCTTTCTCACCAGTGCTCAAGCACATTAACCTAGCCTCCAAATCCCTAGCATAGAATTGGTATCTCACAGGAGAAACAACACACCTGAGGAGTGGAGGATATGTGGGCCCAGTGTAGAACCTACACATAGGGACATTTCAAGAGACTCGCCTAGATTAAACTACATGGTACGCAGCTATCCTGGCATGCAGGCTCAGACCATACAGGTGTCAACTGCCATGCCACCTGAACTCCTCTCATCTACTAAATATGACTGGGCGTGGTGGTGGATGCAAGTGATTTACATCAGAGGACCAGGGGGCATATTTACAGTGAAATGGCACAGCTCACTGATGCAAAGATATCTGCAGTGCTGAGCTGCATCATTGCAAAAATGCATGAATGGGTTGTATTTACAAGAATACGTCTAACCCCTGTGCTCACCCCTGTGCCACTGCAAAAATAATAGCCATGCGCTAATACAGGCACCCTTGAACCATAGTGCAAGGGTGTCTGTGTTGGCTCTTGACTACTTTTATCCAGTGATGGAGCAAGGACTCCTAGAAAAGAGACTTGCTCGGAAGCAAACCTCTCATTTAACTCCCTAAAATTTTATTACTTACGTATTGTGTAAAACGAATACTTACCACATAAAATTAGGGTTAGAGAAGCTTGCGTATGTGTTTGCTAACATAAATAATTCGATTGGCTTTCTAAAATGGCTGCAAACGGAAAATCTTTATTGCACATTCTTTCAACTGCATTTACGCAGTATGACGAGCTGTCGCTTGGAGGGAAAGTCTTGCTCATGGCCTGAAGATACTAATATGGAGTCTTAAAGACTCATTTGCTTTGTATCTGCTTTCTTGAAATTAAATTGAGTGACTTTACTAATGCCAATGCAGGAGAAGTATTATTAAGCATAGGTGATTAGAGTAGAGATGGGTGGCATACAGTGAAACCATTTATTCTTCAAAATAACATCTGTTTTTGAACTTTATTATTAGTGCGCATTTGGGCCTCTTGGGTATGTCTGGAGGGAGCAGTGTCACATGATTCTGGCGCATAGCAAGTGGAAGTCAGCCCGGAAGGATGACGTGTGGTTCAAGAAGAGTGCAAGGCCACAGCCTGCCTGAAGCTTGAGAAACCGGCAGTATAAGACCTGGATGAATAAGACCACATATTTAAGTTAAACATTTGTATCCGATGTTATGTGAATGCGGGTGGTAAAATAAAGTATGAATAAAAATTAAGGGGATGGGTTTATTAACAAAGGGCTAACTGAAAAGAATGATATATAAGCATGGTGTGATGATCTTCCCCCTTGCCTGACCAATAAGAGCAAGACCACTGACTCATTGTCAGTAAAATTGCTCTCCCCCTCATTCCTGGTGGTCCAGTGGACCTTTGTCTCCTTTCTCTCGCTCCGCTCTTGCTCTCCGTTTTCACTTGTTTTTCACTGATTTCAACCTCCCCTTTTACTCTCCTTCTGTGTCTTTCCTCCATTTTCTTTCATTTTTTACTGATTTCAATCTCCCCCTTTCACTCCCCCTCTGTGTCTCTCCTCCGTTTTCACTAGTTTTTTACTGATTTCAATCTCCCCCTTTCAGTACCCCTCTGTGTCTTTCCTCCATTTTCAATAATTTTTTACTGATTTCAATCTCCCCCTTTCACTTCCCCTCTGTGTCTTTCCTCCGTTTTTCACTCGTTTTTCACTGATTTAATCTTCCCCTCCCACTGTCCTTCTCTGTCTTTCTCCCACTTCTCTTGCACTTTTCACTGCCTCATTTCCACTCTTTCCTCTCTTTTTGCCTTTTCTGCCTGTTTTTCCCTGCCGCTGCTGTCCCCCGCCCCCCCAGCACAACCAACCAACGCGACCAGCCCAATCCAGCTCCCCTCCCCGCTCCCGCCTCCCAGCTGTCCAGCCCTCCCCAACCCCTTCTTAATGGCGGCCGCTGCAGGGACAAGCGAGTAAGACCACTGACTCATTGTCAATGAAATTGCTCTTCCCCCCTCCAAGCTCCACCATCAAGTGACAATCAAATTAGGCAACCAAGTCAAAGATCGGGCGCACAGCTCTACGTAATGGAATGTATTACAACATAAGCAAATATGAAGTGTGAACTCGAAGAGAGAAAAGGTACTGGTTGCCAGACAGTCACCAAAACACCCCAGACCTCCAGGGTAAATTTGACATTCAAAACAGTATCTCTCTGAGCTCCACAATTATAATCACTAGAACGCGGGTTTACCAGTAATAAAATAATATTCCAATATGTTCAAGTGCAGAAGTAATGTCTTTTGCCGCAATATTGTCTTGAAATGAGAAATTCCACCAATCCGGTATTCCAGTCTCTTTTAATGATTTTGTCTCGTCAATCAAATTCACAATTGTCCTTAATTGTATTTCAGCCAACACGTGTTTCGTCTGATGCCAATCCCTGCATCAACAGACTTCATCAGGGCTGAAACCCAAACATATTAATATTATTAAATATACCTGCTAGTCTGATTTTTTAAGTTACCCATTACCAAATTACACCAGTAAAAAAGTGTGTAATGTTAGGCAAATCAAATCAGGAGGCTCTCAGTTTTGGCCATCATAGCAAGAAAAGGAATAACTCCAAAAAGTCACCCCAGTGAGAGTTAATAAAATACCATGCTTGTACTCAAAAGGGAATACTGAATTAGGGTAGTCCCAAACGTACCGTTATCAAACTCATTGAATATTAGAGTAGTAAAGTCAAAAATAAGTCATGACGAAAATAATGATTCCAAGTATTTCAATAATTCGTAAAGATCAGTTAGAAGAACCTGAAACAAAGGTATACTATCCCGGTAAGTCTCATACTTTATAGAAGAAATAAACACATGATGCCTAATGCCCGGTAAACCAGGTAGTGTATCACTACTGCAACTAGGATGCAGTGCTAAATTATGAGTCGCTAATATTAGGTATTTAAACATCTAAAGTACCTAATGTTATATAAGGTCCTGCATACACAGAAATTTGAAACAGGAACATGTCTCACCTATCCTTATGTAGATTAATCTTCTTCAAACGGGACATCGAACGAGATACAACAAATTTGGTATCTGGATACACGAGTACGTGTGCCTGAAACAGACGAAGTATCCTTAAGTTTCAATAAAAACCCAAAGTAATCTATGCCACAAGTACATCCACCAATAAGTAGTTATAGGAAATTAGATATTCTAACAGAGTATTCTTAAGTAAAAATTGAGCATATTTATTATTATTGAAACGTGCATTCGTGAGTTACACGAGTCCATTTAAAACTACTAATATAAGAGCAAAAGTAACTTTTAAGAATCATCATCATTATTTCTAAATTGCATGAGTACCCGAAATGACTGATGTAAGGGCATAAATACCGTTAAGAAGTCTTCAGCGTTAAATACGGTAAACGAGTTTACCTGTCCATAGACCGCAATATCTCTTCGTGAACTCCCCGGCTTTCGCGTTCGCGTTCTGTTTGGGCGCCATATTTAAATGCTAACCATGAGCTAGGAATTTCAAGCGCCATGTTTGAAGAGTAAAAAGTATATATTATTCATTAATTACAACTACTCATTATTCTGAATACGTCCGAACTAAATTGTAATTTTATAGAAAAATTTATCCGATGTTCGAGTGATTTTTAAATTCAAAATCAACACAAATATTGTATACTAAATATACTCCGTGTAAAAACCTAATAATCCTTGTTAGTCTTAATGTGAAATAATAATAAATAGTTACACATTAAAGAAAATCCTTATTTGAACTATTTTAATACAATGTCATTGTATTAAGACATCGAGTTAGTCCTGCCTTTATTTCAATAATCTCTTTCCTCTCTTTTTGCCTTTTCTGCCTGTTTTTCCCTGCCGCTGCTGTCCCTCGCCCCCCCAGCACAACCAACCAACGCGACCAGCCCAATCCAGCTCCCCTCCCCGCTCCCGCCTCCCAGCTGTCCAGCCCTCCCCAACCCCTTCTTAATGGCGGCCGCTGCAGGGACAAGCGAGCAAGACCACTGACTCATTGTCAATGAAATTGCTCTTCCCCCCTCGAAGCTCCACCATCAAGTGAGGCCTTCCCCCGAGCCCCTGCACTCTCGAGAGCTGGTGTTCAAGACCCTCCTCCATCCGTAGGTTTTACCTGCGCCTCATCCCTGGTGGTCCAGTGGACCTCTGACTCCTTTCTCAAGCTCCAATCTTTCTCTCCATTTTCACTGATTTCAATCTCCCTCCTTTTACTCACCTTCTGTTTCTTTCCTCCGATTTCTCTAGTTTTTTACTGATTTCAATCTCCCCCTTTCATTCCCCCTCTGTGTCTCTCCTCTGTTTTCACTCGTTTTTTACTGATTTCAATCTCCCCCTTTCACTACCCTACTGTCTTTCTGTCAGATATGCTCCGCAGGATCCCCAACACCCTGAAGTGTAAACACAGGGTTTTTGAATCATCAGGCGAGGGAAGGAAAGGGAAGGGAACTGCAGGGAAAAGGATCTGAAACAACACAAATAAAAATGTTATAGATAAAGCATACATAAAATGCTACACTCAAATGGTCTCACTAGAATCAGCTGTACCTGTAGTGTGTCTTAGGGACCTCTTAAACACCAGAGCATCCAAGACAGATCTTGTCTTCAGAACAAAATCAGTAAACATATAGAGCATACATATCATCTAAATATCGACCTTCCTAGTACTCTTATTCAGTCAACAGATGCACCCTGTTCTCACATACCATAATAAATACTGCAGAGTATCAAAGGAGTGTAACCAAAGGAAATAACTAAAACCATGGAGGTTCCTGTTTGAATGCAGTTCAATTCCTTAATCAAATGGAAGTCAATATCAGCAGGATGTCTTCCACTGAGTCTCAACTGAAACTCTATAAAGTTCAAAATGATAAGAGAAACCAAGAGATCCTGTAAATATATGTGTCTTGAATAAACAGTAGAATGTGGTTAACCTCACCACATAGCTCTACATCCCAGCCATCATGTAGCAAGGCAAACGGTAACACATAGTTCCATAATCACCACAGTGCTCCGCTGCCCAAATACCTCCCAGAAGAGGTCTCTAAAGAGTAATCTAAATAACGTGGTCGCAAAGACCTATCAGAGTATCTCAAAGTTAATTCCCCAATTAAAATGCAGGAGAGTGAATGGCAGTGCGTGGCCAACTGACTCACAGCACTGAATGAGGCAAAGACAAAAGTAATGGTAGTTACAAGGAATAGAAGACAAAAAAACAAATGGATGCTGGGACAAACTCAGGTAGAGCAAGTTGACAACTATCGGTATCTCGGTGTCCTATTTAATGAGAATGGAAGTTTTCTCCCCCAGAGGAAAGATATCACCAGGAAAGCAAACAGCTTGATTGCGGCTTTTAGAATCATTCAAAAGAAACTAACTGCTCTGACATACAGTACTTTACTAAAAATCATATCTGCCAAACTATTACCGACCTTAACATACGGTGCCGAAGTCCTAAATGGTAAGGATGCGGACTTAATTAACAAAGCAGTGGCAAAAACCTACAAAATACTGTTCCAGTTACCACGCAATGCCTCGCAGGCACAAGTAAGGCTGGAGTTTGGGATAAACAATCAGCAATATGCCCGACAAGGCCAAATTCTGAAAGTCTGGAACCGTGTGAAAAACGACCAGGATAATGTTATGTTATGTTATGTTATGTTCAATCAATTATCTAGAGCTTTATGGCATGAAGCAAGAGACAATCGTAAACTTCAAGCATGGGCTTATCTAAACAAAGCAAAAGAAGAATTTGGAATAACAGCAATTTGGAAAAATACAATCACCCAAGAAAGCTTTAAAAAAACAATTAATAAATTGGCTATTCACCTATCACTGCTAGAAGACAAAGAAATATTGGTGAAAAGAAAGCATGCATGGCCAATTATAAACGAATATAAAAAAAAGCAAGTCCAAAAATACCTGGAAACTCCATGGTCCCACCAAAGTAAGCAATCTTTTATAAAAGTACGCTTTGGACTCTGGCCAGGCTCTTGCCATCTTCCACCATGGAAGACTAATGAGGGCAATATGACATGTAGGTTATGTAAACGGGGATAAGAAGATATTTTGCATTTGGTATGTCTGTGTTCTGTAATGGATACAGAAAGGAAAGTAATCCTCAGGAGGTTATTTAATGCCCGAGGTATAAGGACTTGTAGACAAGCAGTAATGGCTTGTCTAAACCCGAAAGATCTACCAATGAATTCAGCTTTTGTAAAATTTTTATCTGTGATCATGAAAAATCTTAAGGAAAGTTTTAATTAGATTTCATTTTAATGAAATATGAGCATCATTTTGTGCATGACGTTTTTAAACTACTGATTACTTAAAGATATTTTAAAATGTATTTGTTTTGTAAGATTTTAATTAACCAAACAAATAAACATAAACACACTTACACGACTCACAGCACTCCGCTCTAGACAAAAGGAGAATAGCAGAGAATAGTGCGGCAGTGCATGGCCAACAAACACACAGCGCTCCGCACGAAGATAATGCAGAAATGCAGCAGAGTACGGCAGCGCGTGGTCGGCCGACACACCGCGCTCCGCACCAATAAGGAAAAGTAGAAACAGTACGGCAGCGCGTGGCCAACAGACTCACCGTGCTCCACACTTCTGCCGTCCTACCAGAAAGTAGTTGAAGGTCTATCTGCTCTCCAGCCGGAGAGCCCGTAGCAGCACCGCAGGACTCCTGACGAAGAAGGCAGAACACCCGTCAGCAACACCGGAACAACTCAGAATTACGTGCATCCGCTCTCACGCGTCTTGCCTTTAAGTACCTCCCCTCCTAGATGGAATCATGGGATTAGTAGTCTTTACCTTAGGTAGGCGCAGAGGAACCGAATCCTGACACTTTCCTCCATTTTTACTTGTTTTTTCCCGATTTCAATCTCCCCCTTTCACTCCCCCTCTGTGTCTTTCCTCCGTTTTCACTGATTTAATCTTCCCCTCTCACTCTCCTTCTGTGTCTTTCCCCCACTTTTCTTGCACCTTTCACTGCCTCATTTTCACTCTTTCCTCTCTTTTTGCCTTTTCTGCCCGTTTTCCCCTGCCGCTGCTGCCTCCTCGGCCCCTCCCCCCCAGCACGAGCAACTCGACCAGCCCAATCAAGCTCCCCTCCCCGCTCCCACCTCCTAGCTGTCCAGCCCTCCCCGACCCCTACTTAATGGTGGCCTCTGCGGGGACAGACGAGCAAGACCTCTGACTCATTGTCATTGAAATTGCTCTGCCCCTCGCAGCTCCACCATCAAGTGAGGCCTTCCCCCAAGCCCCTGCACTCTTGAGTGCTGGTGTTCGAGGCCCTCCTCCACCCGCAGGTTTTACCTGTGCCTCATCCATGGTGGTCCAGTGGACCTCTGTCTACTTTCTCTCGCTCCGCTCTTTCTCTCCTTTTTCACTTGTTTTTCACTCATTTCAATCTCCCCCCTTTTACTCTCCTTCTGTTTCTTTCCTCCATTTTCTCTATTTTTTTACTGATTTCAATCTCCCCCTTTCACTCTCCCTCTGTGTATCTCCTCCGTTTTCACTTGTTTTTTACTGATTTAAATCTCCCCCTTTCACTCCCCCTCTGTGTCTTTCCTCTGTTTTCACTCGTTTTCCACTGATTTAATCTTTCCCTCTCACTCTCCTTCTGTGTCTTTACCCCACTTTTCTTGCACCTTTCACTGCCTCATTTCCACTCTTTCCTCTCTTTTTGCCTTTTCTACCCATTTTTCCCTGCCGCTGCTGACCCCGCGGACCCTCCCGCCAGCACGACCAACGCGACTGGCTCAATCCAGCTCCCCTCCCCGCTCCCGCCTCCCAGCTGTCCTGCCCTCCCTGACCCCTACTTAATGGCGACCTCTGCAGGGACAGGCGAGCAAGACCACTGACTCATTGTCAGTGAAATTGCTCCGCCCTCGCAGCTCCACCATCAAGTGAGGCCTTCCCCCGAGCCCCTGCACTCTCGAGTGCTGGTGTTCGAGGGCCTCCTCCACCCGCAGGTTTTACCTGCGCCTCGTCCCTGGTGGTCCAGTGGACCTCTGTCTCCTTTCTCTCGCTCCGCTCTTTCTCTTTGTTTTCACTAGTTTTTCACTGATTTCAATTTCCCCCCTTTTACTCTCCTTCTGTTTCTTTCCTCCATTTTCTCTTGTTTTGTTACTGATTTCAATCTCCCCTTTCACTCCCCCTCTGTTTCTCTCCTCCATTTTCACTCGTTTTTTTCTGCTTTCAATCTCCCCCTTTCACTCTCCCTCTGTGTCTTTCCTCTGTTTTCACAATCTTTTTACTGATTTAAATCCCCCCCTTTCACTCTCCTTCTGTGTCTTTCCCCTACTTTTCTTGCACCTTTCACTGCCTCATTTCCACTCTTTCCTCTCTTTTTGCCTTTTCTGCCAGTTTTTCCCTGTTGCTGCTGCCCCCGTAGCCCTTCCCCCCAGCACGACCAACGCGACCAGCCCAATCCAGCTCCCCTACCAGCTACCGCCTCCCAGCTATTCAGCCCTCCCCGACGCCTACTTAATGGCAGCCGCTGTGAGTCCGCATAGCGGGTGCGCTGTTGAAGCACTCCAGGTGCGCCAAAGGCAAACCCGTCTGTGCCCATCTGCGACCCGACCGGGACCAGTGCCAGGAACCCTGGACCTCCTCAACACCAACGCTACGACCCAGCGACACTCCACTCAACCCAGGGCGCAACAACAACTGAAAGCTAGCATGACCAGCCAACACCCATGGACCCTTCACCTGTCACCGCTGTCGGCACACCTGCTGCACCGTCGAAACCACGGACACAGCGCAACCCGCACGCAAGACCACAACCCAACTGGAGACCCTGCAATGCATCCTCCTCAACGTCCGATCCCTCCACAAACACACCACCGAAATCTGGGACCTCCTTGACAGCACCACCCCGGGCATAGCGTTCTTCAGTGAAACATGGCATGGACCACCTCAGAACCGGTCATCGCCATCGCCATTCCCCAAGGATACAAGATATCCAGGAAGGACCGCCCCACCCGCCAGGGAGGAGGAATCGCCATTGTCCACAAATCCAAGAAAGGGTGTTGGGAGCATACTGCCTCACAGTCCCAGCACAGTTCACCCCTTTGCATCTGGTAAATGCAGTACACAGTTCAATCTTACTTCAAAATTAGCTGGAGTTTATCACCAAAGTTGGTGCAGATATTGGTGTATATCTCTAGACATGTGTTTCTGGGTTGAGCCCGTCTGTACCATCTTCAGTAGAGAGCAGCAGTATTAGAGAACAAAGAAAAATCATCTCGGGTTGCTGGAAATGCTGCCAAGTTCCTCTCAGGTCACAGTACCACTCCCAGGCACACAGGTGCATCTCCAAAGCTTGTCAGCTTGCTGGCTCAAAGGAGCCTTTTAAAAAGAAAGGGGGTTGGGAGCACACTGCCTCACAGTCCCAGCACAGTTCACCCCTTCGTGTCCTGGTAAATGCAGTAACCAGTTCAAACTTAATTCAAAATTAGCTGGAGTTTTTCACCAAAGTTGGTGCAGACATTGCTGTATATCTCTAGACACATGTTTCTGGGTTGAGCCCGTCTTCAGTAGAGAGCAGCAGTATTAATCAAGAGATCAAAGAAAAATCATCTGGGGTTGCTGGAAATGCTGCCCAGTTCCTCTCGGGTCACAGTACCACTCACAGGCACACAGGTGCATCTCCAAAGCTTGTCAGCTTGCTGGCTCAAGGGAGCCTTTTAAAAAGAAAGGGGGTTGGGAGCACTGTCACACCATCAACCGCTCCCTGGCAACCACCACGTTCCCCGACGACTGGAAACACGTTGAGGTCAACCGCCTCCTAAAGAAACCCTCAGCGGACCCCACTGACCTCAGACACTACAGACCCATCTCCCTGCTCTAGTTCTGAGCGAAAGTAATCGAGAAAGCCATCAACAGCCAACTCGTCACATTCATCTAAGAGCACAACATCCTCGACTCCTCCCAATCCGGCTTCAGAAAAAACCACAGTACAGAAACCGCCCTCCTCGTTGCAACAGATGATATCCGCACCCTACTGGACAAAGGAGAAACACAAGCCCTCATCCTCCTCGACCTCTCAGCACACCCTAATACGCAGACTCCATGACGCAGGGATCCAAGACAAGGCCTTCAACTGGATCTGCTGCTTCCTCTCTGGCAGAAAGCAGCAGGTCAGACTCCCCCCTTTCCTCTCCGACCCTATACCTACCAACTGCAGAGTTCCCCAGGGGTCCTCCCTCAGCCCTACACTCTTCAATGTCTACATGGCTCCGTTCGCCCCCATTGTCAAAACCGACGACACTGAACTCATCCTCTCCCTATCCAATGAACCCAATACCGCCAGACACAATTTTTGAGAAGGCATGGAAGCCATCACCAAATGGATGACAAACAGCTGCCTACTACTAAACACCAACAAAACAGAAGTGCTCATCATGGGCCCAAACCCCGATGCATGGAATAACACCTAGTGGCCCCCCGCCATCAGAAGCCCGCCCACCCCCACTGACCACGCACGCAACCTGGGAATCATCCTGGACTCAGAGTTCAAAATGGACTGCCAGATCAACTCTGTCTCGTCCCCCTGCTTCCACACCCTCCATCTCCTACGTAAGACTTTCAAATGGATTGCCCTCAAACACAGAACGACTGTCACTCATGCCCTGGTCAACAGCAGACTCGACTACGGCAACGCACTCTACGCCGGAATAAACAAAAACCTCTTCCGCAAACTACAGAACATCCAGAATGCCATCGCAAGACTGGTCCTCGACCTGACAAGATACTGCCACATCTCTCAGCACCTGCACACACTCCACTGGCTCCCCATCAAAGCTAGAGTCACCTTCAAGATGCTCACCCACACCCACTAGGCCCACCACGACACCGGACCAGCAAACCTGAATAGCCGACTCAAATTCCACTCACCCCAGAGGACCCTACGATCTGCTCAGCTCTCCTACGCTGTGGTCCCCTGCACCAGAAAGACCAGATCGAGAGACTCCTCCTCCTCCTTCCTCGCGGCTCGAGCCTGGAACGCCCTGCCCCTCCACCTCAGACAGACAACATTGCTCCCCATCTTCGCAAGAAACCTCAAAACCTAGCTCTTCGACAGACCCCCCTTGATGGACTGGAGCCTGCTAACCCCCTACAGCGCCTTGAGACCCTTACGGGTGAATAGTCGCGCTTAACAAATGCCTGATTGAGAGTTAGTATTTTTACAATATTGAAACATTAATGGGTGGTACATGATACGAAAAGGTATAATTGAGGTCGTTTTTAGTCAGTCAGAGAGACGTCGATGCTGAGATGCGGTGAGCCGAGGGTGCTGTCGGAGTAGCGAAAGATGCTGATGAATAATCGAATGCAGAGCCTAATATCCTAAATTATTCTCGAGGAGGAAGAGAGTGTCAGAGAGGGGGTGGGACGTGATTGTCGGTGTTAGGGAGGTCATCTATCCTGTCCTGAATCCTGTCCTAAAGTCTTTGTCTCCTGATCTATCCCGGGGGACTCCTACCAGCCCTTTGGCCAGGGGGTTGGTCTTCATACCATCCTAGGTAAATATACATTTTGTGAATGTGCAGGTGCTCTTTTCTCTCTGTCCTCTCCTTTCTGAGCATAAGTCATTGCAAGTTTGAAGTATGTGTTGATGATGATTAATTGAATCTTCTCTCCTATGAGTATTAGTGAATGTGCTGTACTTTGAAGTGGTTCACGTGCAAATAATTTAGATAAAGACTTAAAACTTACCAGAGTCTCTGGTTATTTACTTTAAAAATAAAGGTTAAAAGTAAGTTAACATTTTCACTATCAACTAGTTCAACTAATGGTCCATTGACCAGAGGAAAGAACTTCTTGATCAGTGAATGGTTGGTTAGGAATAAGGAATATCCAATCTCGAAGTATGAAAAATAATAAACCTTGACTCCAGCGGTTTACTTAAATTGTGTGTGTGTTTATGGGCCCAGGTGAGCATTTGGTATTGGAGTATCTGTTGCTGGTATGCCACTGGATCTGTTTTCTGGTAGCAGAGCTATGGTTATTATTGACTA
This sequence comes from Lissotriton vulgaris, assembly GCF_964263255.1. Classification (NCBI taxonomy): domain Eukaryota; kingdom Metazoa; phylum Chordata; class Amphibia; order Caudata; family Salamandridae; genus Lissotriton; species Lissotriton vulgaris. The sequence continues at coordinate 993,932,302 of NC_141697.1, forward strand.
GTTTGGTGATAAATATTGATTTTTGATTATTGATTTATGTTTACCAAAAAGAGTTAAGCGTCTTGTTTTATGTTGTCTGGAAAATTCCCGGGGAATGAATAACAGGTGGTGATACTGCAGTGAAGTTACTCATCAGTTGGAATAGCACTGAGAAGCTACGCAGGGCTGGCAGTGTTAAAAGTGGGGACTATTTTGTGTAAGAGTCGAGTGTGAGTGATAGCGGAAGGTTCGCTGGTGAAACTTTGTCTTATATCACCTAGTAAGGGTAACACTGAAGGAGTAGCAGGTTCTCTCGAGCTTGAATGAAGGGTAAATAGGGGTTTTTACTCACAGTAAGAGAAGGAGCAATTCTGAGACTCCAGAATAAATTGAAGATCTATCTTCTGTTTTAGTGGAACAGGCAGAGTAGCGAATGTTTTATGTTACTGAACAGATATTATGAAAAGGAAAGTGGAGAAAATAAGTTCTCTTACTACCTTTTGTAAGGAAGGTCAGTTGCTGGAGTAGTACTGACGTCACAGGGAGCCGCACTGGGATTGGTTGAAGCAGCAAGCGTGAGGCAGAAGCAGATTGTAAAGGAGGGGTTAGTAGTAAGGAGTGAAACTGATGTCACAAAATGGCCGAGCTAGCATTGGTCAGGCCATGAGTGTGAGCCTGAGTCTGGTTGGTTGTTAAATAGAAGCTGCACTTGTATAGGCTAATTAAACTGTGAAAGACTAAGTTTTAATTGGACATTAGATAGAAGATTTTTTAGCATTGGTTAAAGAGAAATTATATGTCAGATTCAGATTTGACTGCAAGTGTGGAGCACACTGACAGGAGACTTCAAGAGTTTGTGGAGTAGTCTTTTAAACATCAACTATCCAAAATGTATGGAGGAAAAAAAGAGATGTCATTAATAAAGAAAATTAAGAATTTCTTTAAGAAGGATAAACCTGTGTTGACTTGAGAGGGAATTCCTATCCTACAGTCGAAAAAACCTGCTTCTTTTATGATGATGGAAAGGGGATATCATACTTGTGTGTGGATGGAGAATTAGATTGAATATTCCAAAAGTGATGGAGTTCTAGCTTTCCCAGAAAAAATGCATTGAAATGGAAGAATTCTTCAAAATTTGAGACTAAGAATGAATGAGCTGGAACCAAGACCTAGGTTAACCCAGTATGAGGCTTTAAAAGAATGGGAGACTGAAGCATTTGAATGAGAGGGAAGCAGGAGTGGGAGATATTTAGGACCTTTTCCTAGATATTTACGTATGTCACGGGAGGATCAGATGAAGCAATGGAGGAGAGCTATGGTATCAGAAGGTTTATAACCAGTGCTAATGGCTAAGGAACAGTCAGGGAGCAAGTGTAAGGAGAAAACAAAAGACATGGATGTGACAAGGTATGGTAAGTCAGATGATGAATTGCTAGAAGACATTTTAACTAAAAACTCTCCACTTAATCAAGAAGGACCCAGTAAAATCCCCCCGAGTGCACCAGTAATGGGAACACCCATAATTCCACACATTTTACATGATACATAAGTTAATAGGGTGCTTCAAGACAGAGAAAAGGAAGGGTTAAATAAAAATATGGAAGAATTAATACAGAAAATAGGACAATTGACTTTAAGCCCTGAAACATTGACTGTACCAGTGACTAAAGATTCTATTGTTCCATTATATGGAGATAAAATGAATTGCCCAAAGCGCCAAGCTGTAACAACTCCCTTGAATAATCCTAGAAATGAGATAGTACAATGTGATGATAAAGCCAGTGAATGTGATTTGGTTATTTCATTAATGGATTTAGCAATAAAAGAACCAGTAAGTGAAACCCCAAAGAGAGTTACACCCAGTAGTTCTAAAGAGAAAAGATCTGTGGTACCCTCAGGAACTAGAAGCTCAGCAACAGTAACTCCAGAAGATTTGGAGAGATGGGTACAGTGAATAGAAAAGCAGAGTACACTCCCAAAGATTTTAGATATTTACAAACTAAAAGTAGAATTGGAAGAGATGATAGCTGGAAACATGGAAATAGAAAGATTGAATCATTACAATGAGGAAGAATTGTTGTTTGTGTGCAGGAGTATAACTAGAAATGCAAAATTATTTCATGAGAAATTGACAGAGGTTGCTTCAGAAATGGGAATAGATATAGGTAGATCAAATGTATTACAAAAACCATATCGAGTGGAGTTTACTGATAAGGATTTGGAGAATATGAATGTGTCTGGTAAGAAACTAGAAGTTAAGGAGTTAATAAATATTTTGCAAAAATGGGGAGACATTGACAAGTGGAGAACTAGGTGGACAGGAAAGAAGGAAGAAGCTCATGCGAAGGAAGCGTTGTCTGCCTTTCTGTAAATAGAATCAGAAAAGGCAGAAAGATTGTGCCTTATGAGAGAGGTACCTGGTGGTGGATATGTTCATGTTCCATGGAGCAGACAGGATATTTGATCATTTACGAACCATTTCCCGAGATTAAGAGAAAAACCAGTTGAATGGTACAAACAAGTTGAAAGATTTGTGAACATTTTGAAGGTTTTGTTAAAAGACTTGGATGGTTTGTTTGACATAGTGGTACTCACCGATTTGTGAACAGAATGCAAGATTACCATTGATTGGCCAAGTGAGGAGTATCCAAGGGACTCGAAAACAGGAGCGCCCTCAGATGATGTGATGAAGAAATGTCATCAAGTAATTACGTTTCTGAAAGGGAAAATTCCACCCAAAGAAACAGATTGGGTAAAGATAGATAGAACAACTCAAAAGCCAAATGAGGCTGTACATGCGTATTATGAATGACTGCTACAGGTGTTTAAGCAGTATAGTGGATTCGAGAATACTGGAGATAAGGATATGGGACATTTTGTGTATCGGCTTGCGTATGGTCTTAAAACGGAGATTGGTCAGACGATTCAGTAGCACATGTTGTGCTGCCAGGGAAAATCAATAGATGATATTTTGAAATACGCAAAATATTGTGGAGATGATATTGAGGCAAGGCATAGCAAGGTAAAAGAGAAGATGATGTGGGCACAAGTAAAATTGGCAGAGCAGTAGGAAATTAAGTTGAATGGTCAAGCTGATAGTCAGGTTAAAGAACAAACCCAGAATGATCAGCTGGTGAATGGTGGTAAATAGAGAGACGAATGAACAGAGGGAATGCAAAGGAGAAGTTTCCTTGTCATGCGTGCGAAAAACATGGACATTGGAAGAACGAGTGTAAGAGTATTCAGAATAATAATAGGGCAAATCAAAATTTAAATCCGCAGAATGAAGTGCTTATGAATCAACCTCAGCAGATAGTTACTCCACAGTGTCAGGTGCCACCAGCTCCTATGCCAAGTTTTGTGAACCAACCAAAGTACAGTACGGATGCCGGATTTCAAGGAGGAAAAGGTAAGAAAAATTCTGTGGTTTCACGATATCTTTTGTAGAATAATGATGATGAAATTAGTAACTTGCAATGACGGTGCCTGAGGAGGGGAGGAAGAGGAGTGCGTACTTGGCGCATCTTTGCCGGTAGATCAGTCATGTCCATTTGTTGATGGGAAAGTGGAAGGTAATGATATCACTTTTCTTTTGGATACTGGTGCTACCCGTTCTACTGTGTGAGCAGCAGACATACCAAACCTACCCCTCTCAGGAGATTCTGTCCAAGTCTTAGGCGTTTTGAATCAACAGATTAGAACCCCAATTACAGAACCAATGGAAGTGCATATTGGACATTTTAAAGACATGTATAGATTTGTAGCTTGTGACTCTAGTCCAGTAACTCTACTAGGGAAGAGATCTGTTGTGCAAAATGAATTGCACAATTTATTGCACACCGGATGGTGTTGCATTCCAAACTTCTGATAAAGATATTGTATATAAAATGATGCTAGCTAAACAGGGCACAGAAATAGATTAAATGTATTCTTTGATGATCATAAATGATTTACCAGAAGAATTGAAAACGACTGTGAACCCAGAAGTATGGGATTTCACAGGAAAAGAAATTGGATTAATGTTAAAAGTAGATCCAGTGAAGGTGACAGTAAAGGACGGTGCATTTTATCCCAACACCCGACAATACAAAATGAGTTCAGAGGTGAAAGCGGGAGTTACTTCAGGAATTGACCGAATGATCCGGCGAGGCATTTTATAGAAAATAATGAGTAGTCCTTGTAATTCGCCTATAATGGGAGTTAAAAAGCCTAGCGGAAAATACAGGATAGTGCAGGATTTGAGAAAAATCAATAAAATTGTAGTTCCTTGTTGTATAGTAGTACCAAATACAGCAGTGATTCTTTATCAGATACCCTGGAATGCAGGCTGGTTTACAGTATTTGATTAATGCCTAGCTTTTTCTGTATTTCTTTGCACCCAGATAGCCAGTACCTTTTTGCCTTTAAGTTTGAAAATCATATTTTGGCATGGTGCCGAATTCCTCAAGGGTATACAGAGAGTCCCTCAATTTTCAATCAGATTCTGAAAAAGTGTCTGGAAATATTAGTCATGCCCAGAAATTCAGTCCTAGTACAATATATTAATGACCTACTAGTGGCATCAAAGTCGCGAGAAGATTGCGTTACTGGTTCCATTGCGTTACTGAACCATTTGGCTGATGGAGGACACAAAGTGTCAACAGAAAAGTTGCAATGTTGTTGAACAGAAGTTAGATATTTAGGCCACAAGACTGAAAGAGGAGTGAAAAGAGTGACCCCTGAAAGAATTAAAATTATCAAGCAAATGCAGTGACCACAAACGCGAAGAGAGATAAGAATTATTCTTGGAGTGGTTGTATAATGTCGGCAGTGGATTGTTGGGTTTTCTCTGCTGGCAAAAACCATTGATTCAGATGACAAGAAAGAGAGTGAAAGATCAAATTGTCTGGAACAATGAAAGTGTGAAAGCATTTGTCAGATTGCAAAATTCTCTGTGTAAGGCCCCTGCGTTAGGTATGCCTGATTATGCGACATCATTTGCACTATTATGCTGTGAAAGAGAGAGTTGTGCACTTTCAGTCTTGACACAAAGGCATGGATTAAGCGAACGTCCGTTGGCACATTGTTCTGCTACTTTGAATCCTGTGGCTTCAGCTTTACCTGGCTGCTTAAAAGCAGTAGCTGGTACCTGTGTGAGTCTGGAGCAGAGTGAGTCAATTGTGATGGGACATCCAGTTAAAGTCAATGTCCCACATACAGTCGAGATCCTTTTAACAAGAACTCGAACACAGCACCTTACCCTTAGTCGGATGACTAGGTATGAAAGAGTGATTCTTGGAGCAGAAAATGTTACAGTAATCAGGTGTACAATGGTAAACCCAGACCCACGTTGTGAAGAGGTGAAAGATGAAGAAGATCATGATTGCTTAGATGTGACTGAGATGTGCACCAAGCCACGCCCTGATATAATAGAAAAACCTCTAAAAGACCCAGATCATGCATTTTTTGTAGATGGCTCATGCCTAAGACTGGAGGGAGGAGGACTCAGTGCAGCTTATGCTGTATGCAAAATATCTGGGGTTGTTGAAGCATCCTGTTTACTGGGAGTCAAGTCTCCACAAGTAGCCGAATTGGTGGCCTTAAGAAAGGCATGCAAAATTGGCAAACATTGGAAAGTAACCATATTTACGGACAATCAATATGTAAATGTAAATTGTAAAATGTAAATTGATACTTGTATAGCGCACTACTCACCCGCAAGGGTCTCAAGGCGCTTGTACGAATACCGCTGTGGAACCCATCCTGGCTTTCCCTGTGAGGCGTCCACTCCTGGGCACCCCCAAGGTGGAGGCCAGGCATCCTTTTAGCATTGTGGGGGCCGTTGTGGAGATTAAGCAAGCTATTGCCCAGAGTTGCAGAGTGGGACTCCATGATTGGAATAGGCACCGAGGCGAGAATTATCAGGTCCGTGGAATTTTGAGCCCAAGACCCGCCGAGGCGGGGAATTGAACCCTGGTCCCGGGCTAGACCTCTGCATTAGGGTCTGCCGCTCTAATCATTGAGCCACACTTCGGGGTTGTGCATTACTTTGGCCCGTTATGGAGGCAGAGGGGATTTCTGACTACTTCAGGATCCCCTATCAGAAACGGTAACAATGTTAAAGAATTGTTGGAAGCAATATCATTGCCAAAAGAAATAGCAGTGATCAAGTGTGCTGCTCACTAGTCAGGAAATTACTAATTGACGGCAGGTAACCGATACGCTGACCAGATGGCTCAATATTGTGCAAGAAATAACATGGCACTTAACAAAAAAATTGAGACAAGTAAAATCAGATGCCAAGTTATGTTTTTGTCAGCCTTAGAAACATGGGTTGAGGTGAGACAGTTGCAGGATGAGGTGGAGGTAAGCAAGAAGAAAAACTGGATAAAATCAGATTGTGAAAGAAGAACAGAGGATGATGGATGGGTGTACACTGATGGCAGACCAGTCATGCCAGATTGCTTACCCTCACAAATGGCAAGTATGTATCATGGAGACACACATATTGGTAGGGACGCCAAGATTAGACTATTTATACACAATTGGTACAATCCAAGTTTTAGGGTAGTTGCAGAGGGCCTTTCCAGAGATGCTTAATATGTCAGCAGCAGAATCCAAAACAACAATTGATGGACAGAATGCAGAACAATGTCATACATTCACCCCAGTACAGAGATCTGGGCCTAAATCCATCGTTTTTTTGCACTCCACACCACCCCAGTTCAGACATGGCCATATGCAAATCAGCCTTGACCCTGTGCCTCCTGGGAACAGTCCAGCCCGAACTGCCAAGCCATGTCTTTCCTGGACCAGAATCAAGCATCCAAGGACCGGTTTCTGGCTATCAGCCGTCTTCAGCCAGGGTAGCTTGACTCCAGTGGTGTGGAGAGCATGGGACTCACGTCTGAGCATACCCATCCCACTTGGGGTGACAAATGCAAAACAACAATACCCTGCCATAAGTGTGGCAGGGTATGCTCAGACATGAGTCCCTTGCTCACTTTGCCACTGGATTCAAGCAAGCCGGGCTGAAGACGGCTGGAATGCCAGAAACCGGTCCTCGGAAGCTTCTTTCCGGTCCAGGGAAGACATGGCTTGGCAGTTCTGGCTGGACTGTTCCCATGAGGCATGGGGTCAGACTGATTTGCATATAGCCAAGTCTGAACTGGGGTGGCAGAGTGGGCTAAAGAACGGTGATGGATTAAACCCAGATCTTATGACTGGGTGTGAGTGTTTGATTGATTCAGATGCTCCGTCCATCACCACCCCCTTTTGTACCGCTTTTGACCGCCATAAGTGTGGCAGGGTATGCTCAGACGTAAGTCCCTTGCTCACTTTGCCACTGGATTCAAGCAAGCCGGTCTGAATACGGCTGGAATGCTCGAAACCGGTCCTCGGAAGCTTCTATCCGGTCCAGGGAAGACATGGCTTGGCAGTTCGGGCTGGACTGTTCCCATGAGGCACGGGGTCAGACTGATTTGCATATAGCCATGTCTGAACTGGGGTGGCAGAGTGGGCTAAAGAACGGTGATGGATTAAACCCAGATCTTATGACTGGGTGTGAGTGTTTGATTGATTCAGATGCTCCGTCCATCACCACTCCCTTTTGTAGCACTATAGCCACAGCATTTCCCGCTTTTGCTTGGGGGCATGGCTAATTTGAGTCAAAAGTCATGTGAGCCATACTTAATGTTATCACAAATCATGAATGGGTACATGAGACACATAGGATAGCAGACAATTCATGGGTACTTACCAGGTGCCCCATCAACTTCGATGCCAACAAGATCCAGGAGGTCAGACTCCCTGATGACCACATAGGCCCAGCAGAAAATCCTCAGCATCTGGAGGCATATGTACTCCCAGTGTTCTTTGCAGGCCTTTACTGGGTAGCCCTGGATGACACTGCCCCCACTGGCTACCATGGCAGGCAGGTAATGCGTAACCAGCCAAAGGCAGCTTCCAAACTCCTGCTTGGTCACGGGGTGAGACCAACTCTTTCCCGGCATGATATGATCCCACCCAATTTACAAAACCCAAACAAAACTGAACCCCCCCCAACAATCCAATACTATCCCTATAACAAATATATCCCAAAAGACAAACACCCCACAGCACACATGGCAATAGACAACAATAGACAACAATTAAGCACAAAAAGGCTTGAGGGACACAACAGGGATGGGAGACGACCTTTACTACGCGGGAGTTTCACCGCAGTAGGTTTACAACGCGGGTTTTACAACGCAAGTCGTTTCAACGACTTGCGCTGGAGGGCTCTGCAAGCTAAGGAATAGTACGATTTATATCCAACACCTTCCCTACTGTATGTAGACTGGTGTTGGAATAGTAAATCGTAGTGTCCCTAAGTCCATTGTCCTCCAGCGCAAGTCGTTGAAACTTGCGTTGTAAACCCCGCGTTGTAAGATACCGCGATCAACATGATCATGTTGTATCATCATATATTCAACAGGAACAACAGACATGACGCACCATCTCCAACCACACCAAAACCACTCTCCAGCACAACCAAAACACCACCACTTCCAAGCTCAGACAGAAAAACTGTGACTCAAAGTAAAAATGGAAGTAACTTAAAAGTTTCTGGTTTGCAACATGCAGAATCCATTATATCACTTCCCTTTATCCATTACTTCACTTCCTGGGCTATGCGTCAAGTTTTCAGCCGAAGCATAGATTTTTTTTACTCTGTCAGTCAATGCGCCAATTTCACATAAGGCCTGACAAGGCACAATGGGGTTTTTAGTACGTGCCGGCTGGGAAGCATCAATTTTGGCTTACGCAGTGGCTGGAAAAATCCTGCTAAATGTCATGCATCATTATTTTTTCATGCAATAGATCTAAAGTGTGCTTTTTTGTTGTATTGGGATGTGTAATGCATGTAATACTGTACTGGCATTGCGGTGTTGGCCATCAATAGTTGTGTGCACCTGTTTATCATCTTTGCATGTGTTTACTTATATGTGCTGACAGTAAACATATGTGTGGGTTCCTCCTTTTCAGGGATCATACTATGCATTTTGGCCAAACACTATAGTAGCACAAGGGCGCACCTTCCCGGAGGTGTCCTGTGAGCTAAATTAGCCTCAGCTCCCGTTTACATTGTATTAGCTTCCCTCCGAGAAGCAACAGACTACCACTGCCATGGGGTCAATGCAACCACATCTATGACAGTTCAGCATCCTGACATACAGCTTCATATCCCACAGTAGAGGCATCAGCCTGTGTGGAAATATGGGAATGTGCAGCGATCCTGAAAGAGGATTTATGGATGGCACTGTTTGATTGTTTGAGTAGTTGCCATTCATATTAAAGGGCCATACCCCACAGGAATGTTACAGTCTCATTATTTGTGGCCAATATGATCCTCAGTCATGCTGATTGTGCTTTAGTAGATCACCATGCATGTCTTGGCGTGACCTCCTACATATTGCTGATAGTAAGGCTGCATAAATCACAGTATACTTCCTTCCTATATCTAACGAGGAGGTGGAAACCTTACTTTGCACAGCTAAATCTGGCTCTCCCCTCGACACCATCCCTACTAGGGTAGTTTCCTCCTTCTCCAAACAACTTTCATCATCTATAGGTACCATCTTCAACCTCTAAATGAGGGAGGGTTATCTTCTCCGGATTGAAAGATGGCACTAGTTATTCACATCCGTAAGAACGCTAAGATCCCTATGGAAGAGTTCTCCAATCTTCGCCCTATCTCCCTACTTTCTCTCCTGGGTAAGATGTGGGAAAAATATATTAACAAGCAGTTGACGAACCATGCAGAGATTCCAGGTAGCCTGGATCCTTCTCAATCTGGATTCAGGCCCAAATACAGCACGGAATTGAGGTTCCGTGACGATTTGAACCCGTGTTTTCAATATTGTTGGAAATACATAATATTGGTATCAGCGAACCGCAAATGATCCATTTAGCATATCCTGGTGTTTTCGCTATGCTACGAGCAAGAGTACTCCTGTAACAAACACATCTCCGATCTACCCATGGCATCCATCTTAGAGCATGGCAGCCATTTTGTGTTTCTTGCCCTCACATACGCAATAACCTTTGATTACTTCATTTCGATTAAGGACACGTAGCCTTAGCCGGCGATTCACCTTTCCAGTGACACGTGCACCTTGGAACAGAACACGCTGTAGCTGCATGACTCGACAAAGGCTGCCTCCTCTGCCCGAGGCCAGTCCTGCTATACTGGTTCTTGTGTTCGTTGGCCTGATCATGATTAGGCGGCCGAAGCCGGTAGCCTTGCCCATTTACAACCCACAAACATCCCTTATCCTGCTTTTCTATCTTCTGCACCTGGCTCTGCTCCTTTCCTTCTGGGCCTTTATTAGGGGGAGGTAACGAAATTTACGATGAGGCGGTCCGGGTCCTGAATGAAAAGTTGACATGAGATTATGATGGAAAAGTGGGAACCCCTCGTTCGTAATGTTTTGACATCAGATATTGTCGACGATTCCTGTGCAACGCCAAATATTTATTGTTTAGGACACAAAGGTTTGGGAATGTATTACATGTAAAGAATTTGCCTCAAGCTCAAATTTTAGTATATAAGGAACAACCCTCTTTGTACAAATCGAACAGGCTCCTAGATACTGCCCGTGTGTAGTTTCTGTGACTTCTGTGTCCCTGCAGTAATAAACCTTTGGTCTTTGACTCCACCATCGAGAAGCCCGTGTTTCTGTTTATTTGTGCACCGAGACAGGTGGAACTCCGGGGTCTTCGGGTGTTGTCCCCTGACACCTCTGGACGGAACCAAAAAGTCCAGAACTCCAATTGGCGCCCAACGTAGGGCGACGTCATTCGGTACCGGTCCAAAAGCCTGAAGAGTTCGAGAAGCTTCGTGTGAAGATTCCTGAGGGAGGCGCCCCACTTCATCGATCCCGGCATATCGCAACAGTGGCCCGACGTTCTCTTCCACGAGGGTTCCCGTTCAGGACGGCTGCAGTGGGCCGTTGCCTTGAAGTCGTCTTGGACCCGAGGTGCAGTCCTTAGTACGGCGAAACGTGACGGGTTTCTCCTTGGTGACGTCTTCAGTGCCTCAGTTGAGTATTTAGTGGTTGCTAGCTGGTTACTTCGTGAGGGTTGTTAAAATCCTTTTTGGTTCTTGGTTTGGTTTGGTTTCGTAAGATTATCACTGGTTGTCCTGGTTACGATAATCTATTGGTTTAGTTTGGGTATCGATACATTTGTTCGCTTTTGATAGGCCTAAGTTCTTGGTTCGAGTGCACATCCCTGTTTGTGTTGTTTGTTCTGTGTTCCGGATTACAAAATGGTAAGTCGGAAAAATTGTATGTTGTCGTGTTTTGGTTGCAACAGTGATTCACGATTGGAGGACTCATGTCTGGTTCCTCCGATTGGGACTCCTCTATATGATCTTTACTGTAAGCATGGTGTGGGTCCTATATCGTATAATGAGGTGTGGGTCCGATACACTGAAAAGGATGGTGTCCTTAGTTGGCCACTACATGGTAGTTTTGAACCCGAAATCCTTGACAATTTAGAAGTAAAATTGTTTAAGAAAAAAGCCCGGCCGGCAATGTTTGATTCTTTCCGTTACTGGCGAAAAGAATCTAAACAGAGAGAGATTAAAAGGTTGAAAAAAGAACAGAAAGAGCAAGAGTTAACTTTAGAACAAGCGGCTAAGCAGCTGCAAGATAACGAGTCTGAGAAAGCAATGGAGATAGCTACTAGAGAGCGTAACTTAGCAATAGATAAATGCTACCCAGCCTTGCCATCGAGTACGACTAAGATAGTAGAGGACCCCGAAAACGATCCTCTGTTGTCTTACTTGTTACGGTCACCACCACCGTATGCACAGGGTGCTACGGCTCCACCTGTACCAAATGTTCAATTGCCGGTTGCTGGACAACCTGGTATTCCTGCTCCTGCCCCTCAGAATCAAGTTCCTGTACCTCCTGTACCTCCTGTGGTTAATGTAAATGTTCCTACGGCACCTCCTCTTCCTGGGTTGCCGACTTGTCTACCTATACCTGTATCGCTTACACCTACTGTTTCACAAGCTATCTTACTCGATACTCCTACTGTCCCGCTATCTGTTCCAACTGCTACTGTGTTCTCCGCATCTGCCAGTATTATGACTCCGCTTTCTGTTTGTCGAAGAATTACTGATTCTGTCTCTAACATTCTGTCTCCTTTCTATAAATCTTTAATTAAGACTCCTACTTCTGACTCTGTACAAAGACGTAGTCAGCTCCCAAGTACTGAGGAATGGGGAATATTAGATTCCACGGCTCTCAGATGGATTTCGAAAAGTAGGAGATATAGTACGAGAGATGTACTAGATACATTTATGCAGTGGAATGAACCAACGCAACGATATGTCTTCGACGAGATGTGCTCTCTTTTACGTGAGGAACTAGAAGACGATGACTCTGAATTGAATTTAGAAGACTTAATTAAGGTTCAGAAAGAGTTTGCTGCAGGAATGATAGTAGGTCAAAATATAAAAGAAGCGATGGAACTGATTTTAAGTTATAGGAATGATCCATCACTTCGTTCACCGAGAGACTTAGAGAAAAGTAGTACGAAGCTGAATCGCCAATATCCAATGAGGGAGGTTCCTCCAATTTGGCGCGAAGCTATTCAAGCTGACGCAGTGAATGGTGTTGTTGGCGCTCCGGCCCAATTCCAAAGAGTGTGGATACACATTCCGTGGAAGCGAGCCGAAGTGTTAGCAGTGAAGCAGGCCTTGCCAGATCCGCGTAAGAATCCTGCTGGGTACTATAAGGAATTAGCACAAACAGTTGAGGCTTGTGTAATGAATCTGGCGGACATTGACCTGTTATTTGGGAATGTAGTTCCACAACCAATTTGGGCTAAGATACGTAAAGGGAATCATCCAGTTGCTCTAGGTGGTGATTGGGCAGCTATCATTGCAGCGGATGGTCAGCAAATAGGTGGTTCCAAACCTGAACCTCTAATTGCTAATCTTCCAGGTAGGATAATCGACTTAATGAAGACTCTGATGCCAGCATTGCGTGTTAATTGGGACAAGTTGTCCGCATGCAGGCAAAAGAAAGACGAAAGTGTCTCCGACTTTTTCATGAGGTTCGAAGAGACTTTTGTAGATCACAGTGGTCAGGATATGAGCACAGAAGGAGGACAGAGATTGTTTGTCGATAAATTTGTACACAATTTGCTACCAGAGCTATGCAATAAATTAAAAGATTCCGAGAGTGCGTGGGCTGTCTCTACAACTGCGCAAATACTTGCAACTGCACAGTATTATGAAAACAGGGATAAAGAGGAGAAAGAGAAATCAGATAAGAAAACGAAAGACTTAAAGACTAAAGTTCTTTTGCAACAGGCATATCCGCCTCGCATGAATCAGACTAATACGCAGCAAGGATCGTATCAAAGGACAGATTATGGTTCTCAGAGACCACAATATCAGTGGAATCAGTGTGCGTATTGTAAGAAAGAGGGTCATTATAAAAATGAGTGTCCAGTCTTAGCGCAAAATAACGCAGCCGCAGCTCAGAGAGGTCGTGGTGGTTTTGTGCAGAATTCTAGAGGTCGAGGACGAGGTGCTATGCCTCCACAGACGAATGATCGCCCTTCCAATCACTTTGATCAACGAAATGGACAGTCTGCTCAACAAAATAGATCTCAACAGTATCATGTTGAAGACTATTGTGAAAATGATGAGGGATTTCAACAAAATGAGTACTAGGACAGCCATGGACAGAGAGAGGGAGTAGTATCAGTTCCAGTGGATCAGAGTGGGCCTTATGTCGCAGTAGCAACATCAGGTGTAGTCGAACCGTTTCTGTTGGATACTGGTGCCGCAAAAAGTTCGATCATGCATGCGAAACTCCCTGGCGCACCTTTGTCCGGCTTAACAAATGTTTCTGTAGGTTTTTCAGGCGCCCCTGTTTACAACCCCGTATCTGGTCCTTTGTCTATTTCTGTTGGACCGTGTCAGCTGAAAGCACCCCTGATTTTGACGACAGGTTGTAATGAAAATCTGCTTGGTTTAGACTTGTTAAAACGCCTATATGCGACATTGTACTGTTCTCCGGAAGGAGTACAGCTTACATTGGGTAAAAGAATCACCTCTCCGATGTACTTGTCAATGGATGCACTCCCGCCGGAGCTGCGTTCACTCCCTGATACTCTTTGGGCGACTGGTCCTAATGATGTAGGCCTTTTAGAAATACCACCATATGTAGTCACTTTGAAAGCAAATGTAAAATTTCCACGAATTCCTCAATACAAGATCTCTACTGAAGGTGAACGTGCACTTTTATGGATTGTGCAAGATTTGATTAAGAAAGGGGTGGTTGAAGAAACTAGAAGAAATGTCTGTAATAGACCTGTATTGCCAATTTTGAAACGTACTGATCCTTCAAAGCCTCCAGTATATAGGTTTGTTATCGATCTCAGAGAGGTTAATAAGATTGTGGTTCCGCAGTTTCCTGTGGTTCCAGACATTACTGCCTTGTTAACATTGATTCCTGCTACAGCCACATGGTTTTCAGTCATCGACTTGAAAAATGCCTTTTTCAGCATTCCGATAGCCGAAGAAAGCAGAGATATTTTCGGCTTCTGTCTAGGAGGTCGAAGCTTCAGATTTAAACGCGCTCCACAAGGCTATTGTGAGAGCCCATCCATTTACAGTCATGCATTAAAAAGTCAGTTAGATTCCTTTGTACTTCCTCCAGGTTCTGCTCTAGTGCAGTATGTAGATGACCTTCTAGTGGCTGCCGATGACAAGGAAACTTGCAAAGCAGCTACAATTTCGTTATTGCATCATTTGTCTAATTTAAATCACAAGGTGTCACCTTCGAAAATGCAATATTGCTGCCAAGAAGTGACCTACCTAGGTCATCTCTTGTCAAAGGAGGGAAGGAAGTTGACCCCAGAGAGAATAAAAGCAATTACGCAGATGAATGTTCCTCGCACACAGAGAGAAGTACGTGCCTTTTTAGGTATTACCTCTTACTGTAGGCAGTGGATCCCAAATTTTTCTCTTTTAGCAAAACCGTTGGTAGCTTTGACTGGGAAAAATGTTCCGAGTCCGGTGCCATGGTCTGCTGAATGTCAGGAGAGTTTTTCTGAGTTACGAAATGCACTATGTTCAGCTCCTGTATTGGGTACACCCGATTACAGCAAGCCATTCACGCTCTATGTTCACGAAAGAGAAGGTTGCGCGTTGAGTATTCTGACACAGAAATTCGGTGATAAACAACGCCCTTGTGCGTACTTTTCATCAACATTAGATCCGGTAGCTAGAGCGTTACCTAGTTGTTTGAGAGCTACAGCGGCAGCTGCGGCTTCCATTCGACAATCTGCTGGTTTGGTGATGAACAACATGCTAGTGGTCATGGTTCCTCATGCTGTGGATACACTCATGAACAGAACCAAGACACAACACCTTACCAGTGCTAGATTATCTGGCTACGAGCTGACACTGCTAGCGAGTCATATTCAGATCAAAAGATGCAATGTATTGAATCCAGCAACATTGTTGCCGGCTAATCAAGAGCCGAGTGATTCCGAACCCCATGACTGTTGTTTCAGAACCGAGGAAGAGACAAAAGGATGAATTGATTTAAAAGACACCCCATTGTCAGATCCAGGTGGCACGTTGTATGTTGATGGGTCATGTTTTAAATTGGAGAATGGTGATGTGACTGCTGCTTATGCAGTAACGACTTTGAGGACGATTGTGGAGACTGCAAGAATGAGTCAGAATTCTGCCCAAGCTGCAGAGTTAATCGCCCTAACAAGAGCGTGTGTTTTAGCTAAGGGAAAGAGAGTGAATGTGTTCACAGATAGTCAGTACGCATTCGGCGTGGCCCATAGTTTTGGCCGTTTGTGGAAAGAAAGAGGTTTCATTACGTCCCATGGGACTAAGATTCAACATGGTCAGTTAGTTAACGACTTGTTGGAATCTCTAACCTTGCCGACTGAAGTTGCGATTGTGAAATGCAGTGCGCATAAAGCAATCACGGATGATGTTGGTCGTGGGAATGCTTTTGCTGATGAGACGGCTAAACAGACAGCTAGAAATATGATGAGTAGAATGTATGTTGCAACGTCTGCAAGATGGATTTCCGAGTCTGGAATGTGTGAGGATACAGTGGAAAGTGTGAAAGAGATTCAGAAAGAGGCAACTGAGGAGGAAAAACGTGCATGGAAAGAAAGTACGGGTAAGTTGGATTCGGGTGGGTGTTGGATTGACTTGTCGGAACAACAGCGGTGGATGTTGCCTGATGCGTATGTGCTTGCAGTGGTGACAATGGCACATGGAGTAGCGCACATAAGTTCTAAAGGAATCTGTAAAATGTTGGCCCCAGTCTGGAAGAATGATGGGATTAGTAAATGTGCAGAAAGAGTGGTAAAAAATTGTATGGTATGCCTGATGCATAATCCTGGCAAGGGAACTCCTACTCCTGCTGGTCACTTCGCTCCACCTTCTTGTCCTTTTGAAGTGATTCAGTTAGACTTCATTCACATGGATCGGTGCAATAACTTAAAATACGTCCTGGTGGTAGTTTGTGCTTTCTCCAGATGGATCGAAGCATATCCACTAAAGGACAACACTGCCCTATCAACTGCCAAAATTCTTCTCAAAGAATATTTCCCTAGATACGGAATGCCACGGATTGTATGGTCAGATAACGGAAGTGAGTTTATAGGGAAAGTTATGCAGAGTGTGTGTGCCGGTTTAGGTATTAAGCAAAAGTTTCACAGTGCAAACCATCCCCAGTCCGCTGGTTTAGTTGAGGGATACAATGGCACCCTCAAACTAAAACTTGCTAAAATACAGGCATCCACGGGTTTATCCTGGCCAGACGCACTACCCTTGGCTTTGTTATCCACGAGAGCGACTGTACATTCTAGAGTAGGGCTTAGCCCATATGAAATTGTCTTTGGCCGTCCTGCTAATATTTGGGGAGTGCCAAGGCCAAAGGAATTTTGTTCTCTGGAATATCCAATGTTGATTGATTACCTTCACGACTTGACTGCTAAATTGAGTCTTATTCACCAACAGGTTTTCGATGCATTGCCAAAGCCTCCGGAGAGTCCAGGTCATCAGCTGAAACCAGGTGACCACGTTGTGGTACGGAACTTTGTGAGGACGAAGAACCTTCAGCCCAGATTTGTTGGCCCCTTCCAGGTGTTATTGGCGACGAGAACTGCTGTTCGTGTGGCTGGTCGCAAGCACTGGATTCATGCAACACACGTCAAACGTGTGCCCCTGCCACTTCCTCATGACAACTGGGTGAAGAAGGGAATTGGTGCCTCTGAGTTCGAGCGAACACCCAAGTTTATCCCTTTCAGCGATGCCGAATTGATAACTGACACTTCAAACTCTGACTCTCCTCCTGAAACTACTTCTTTGACTCCTGAACACTTGCCCTCTGCATCAGAAGAAACTTTGCCATCTGCGAACTTGAACATTGCAAACTCTACTGACAACACACTGTTTCCTGATCAAACGATTCCTGCAAAACTAAGATACAACTTACGATCTCGTAATATGGACAAATAAAGCAGGAAACTGCCTATTGTGATATTTGAAATTTTGAACTCTTGCCTTCAGCCAGGAAGTTTGCTATTGTTTATTGTTTTTAAAAATTGCCTTGCCGTCTGGGTAGCCGTAGGGTCGTGGCTGTGTGCCTAGTTGAATCTGCGGGGATCAGACACAAGGTCGATCTTTCTGTTGGTTCTGGGAACTCCCAGGGCTGATAGAGGCATTTTCATCTACGTACACATCATCAGTGGTCGCGAGCGGATTGTAGAAGATGGAGCTTCCTGCGCTGCAACGAGAAAATGTGATTTATGTTCGCAGAAACAGACTTTACAGAATCCTTCATAGTAAATGTTTTCTGATACAATGTGCTATTACATTTTTAATTGTTTTAATAACGTTGGTGGGTGGAATCGTTTTTGGTATAAATTTAATTTTTGTGCCAGTAACTACAGTACCTCCCCTTGATCCTGCTACCTCTACTGTTTCTTCCATACACTCTTTTCATTCGTTTCCTGAACATGAGCAAGCTCGACGCTCAGAATTTATCAATAACACTTTCGTACAGCTCTTGCACCAACACCAACTGGTAGTTAACACTACAGACTGCTGGGTGTGTGGGTTGATACCCCACACTATGGATAAAGGCATTCCCTATCTGGTTTTGCCTTTTAGCTATAATGGATCATTTCAGGCCTTTCAAACCATCTTTGCTTATGCCCTTGAAACCTATCCTCCGCGTCCACCACGTTCCACTAAATATAACTCTGCCAACAAAGCTTTAGTCCAGGGAATTATTGACATGATCAAGGACGTCAATAATACTCCATCTTACCCTAGAGACGAATTGCGAGTATATTTGAGTTGGAATTCTTCAGAGTATCGCCTTAGTTTGGGAGAAAGCAAGCGTAAAAGCTCAACTCCAATCTGGGTCGTACCTCACCGAGGTCAGGTCTGTTTGCAAGGAAATGGGAGAAATCCGAGAGCTCAGCTAGGGAGGAGTGAGTGCGTAGAGACTTACGTGTTTCCGTCTAACTCTTCCCCTGCTTTTCTTACTGCTAGGGGTACCTACTTCATCTGTCAAGACAGAGCGTATACATGGTTGCCTGCCGACTTTGCGGGGTCATGCTATATTGCTCGATTGTTGCCTCCAACATACACTGCTTCATCTGACTACCACAAGACCAGAGTAGCAAGAGGTGTTTTCAGCAAGGAAGACACCGCTGGTCAGGAAGCTGGAGACTTCTTCAAAGGTTTCCTTCTGTTCTGGGGGCCTATGGCCAATAGTAGAAACATACGTCAGCTAACACGGGTAGTTGAATCTACTATTTCCGAAACTGCTGGTGCCCTTAGCAATTTGACAGCTGAGCTTCAGGCGGATAGACTCATGACGTTGCAGAACCGTATGGTTCTAGACGTAATACTTGCAGATCGAGGTGGGGTATGCAGAATGATCCAATCGAGCTGCTGTGTCTTTATTCCCAATAATGCTCCAACAGTCTATGAGGCGATCTCTAAGCTACACAAGATTTCCGACTCTATTCACGTAGACCAGGGAAACTGGTCCTTTATGGAGTGGTTTTGGACTCTGATATCAGCGTGGGGATGGAAGGTTCTGATGGTCATTGGTGTCATCTTAGTATTCCTATTCTCATGCTGCCTGATTATCCAGTGTGGTCCTGCTTTGTGTAGTCTCTGTGCTGCAACCTGTTTTAGAAAACCACCTGCGTTTAGAGAAAAGGCGCGAGAAAGGATGATGATACAACAACATGTCACTGACCTGATGAGCATAGAATTAGACTCTGACATAGACTCTGACATAGACTGAGTAATTGCCTATGTAAGGGCAAAAGGAGGGTCTGAGGTTCCGTGACGATTTGAACCCGTGTTTTCAATATTGTCGGAAATACATAATATTGGTATCAGCGAACCGCAAATGATCCATTTAGCATATCCTGGTGTTTTCGCTATGCTACGAGCAAGAGTACTCCTGTAACAAACACATCTCCGATCTACCCATGGCATCCATCTTAGAGCATGGCAGCCATTTTGTGTTTCTTGCCCTCACATACGCAATAACCTTTGATTACTTCATTTCGATTAAGGACACGTAGCCTTAGCCGGCGATTCACCTTTCCAGTGACACGTGCACCTTGGAACAGAACACGCTGTAGCTGCATGACTCGACAAAGGCTGCCTCCTCTGCCCGAGGCCAGTCCTGCTATACTGGTTCTTGTGTTCGTTGGCCTGATCATGATTAGGCGGCCGAAGCCGGTAGCCTTGCCCATTTACAACCCACAAACATCCCTTATCCTGCTTTTCTATCTTCTGCACCTGGCTCTGCTCCTTTCCTTCTGGGCCTTTATTAGGGGGAGGTAACGAAATTTACGATGAGGCGGTCCGGGTCCTGAATGAAAAGTTGACATGAGATTATGATGGAAAAGTGGGAACCCCTCGTTCGTAATGTTTTGACATCAGATATTGTCGACGATTCCTGTGCAACGCCAAATATTTATTGTTTAGGACACAAAGGTTTGGGAATGTATTACATGTAAAGAATTTGCCTCAAGCTCAAATTTTAGTATATAAGGAGCAACCCTCTTTGTACAAATCGAACATGCTCCTAGATACTGCCCGTGTGTAGTTTCTGTGACTTCTGTGTCCCTGCAGTAATAAACCTTTGGTCTTTGACGACACCATCGAGAAGCCCGTGTTTCTGTTTATTTGTGCACCGAGACAGGTGGAACTCCGGGGTCTTCGGGTGTTGTCCCCTGACACCTCTGGACGGAACCAAAAAGTCCAGAACTCCAGAATCTGCTCTGAGGACTTCTGTTTTGTTTGAGTTCAGTTTCAGACGGCTGTGCTTCATCCACTCGGCTACTTTTTTCATTCCTTCATGTAGGTTGGTTTTGGCGGTGTTCGGGTCATTGGTGAGTGAGAGGATCAGTTGAGTGCCATCAGCGTAGGAGATGATGTTGAGGTTGTGTTGGCGTGCGATAGCCGCGAGGGGGCTCATGTATACGTTGAAGAGGGTGGGGCTTAGTGAAGATCCTTGTGGCACGCCGCAAATGTCTCCAGAGGCCTCTGATTTGAATGGTGGGAGGCAGACTCTTTGAGTTCTTCCGGCGAGGAACGAGGTGATCCATTCCAGTGCTTTTCCTTGGATTCCGATGTTTCTGAGGCGTTGTAATAGGGTGCTATGACAGACTGTGTCGAAGGCTGCGGAGAGGTCGAGGAGGATGAGGGCGACTGTGTCTCCATTGTCCAGTAGAGTTCGAATGTCGTCTGTGGCTGCGATGAGGGCGGTCTCAGTGCTGTGTTTGGCTCGGAAGCCGGACTGTGTGGAGTCGAGGGATTTGTTGGTTTCGAGGAAGGCGGCGAGCTAGTTGTTGACAGCTTTCTTGATGACTTTGGCCGGGAATGGAAGGAGCAAGATGGGGCGGTAGTTTTTGAGTTCGGTGGGGTCAGCTGTGGGTTTTTTCAGAAGGGCGCTGAGTTCTGCGTGTTTCCAGCTTTCCGGGAAGGTGGCGGAGTTGAGGGAGCAGTTGATGACGTCTCGGAGGTGTGGTGCTATGATGGAGTCGGCTTTGTTGAAGATGTGGTGAGGGCATGGATATGTGGGAGATCCTGAGTGGATGGAGTTCATCAGGCGGATGGTGTCCTCAGTGGAGATTGGGTTCCAGTCATTAAGGATGTTCAAGGGGGGTGAAGGTACTGCGGAAGGTTGGGTGGGTTGGTTGTCGAAGCTGTTGTGGATGTCTGCGATTTTGTTGTGGAAGAATGAAGCAAGGGAGTCGCAAAGGGCTTGAGAGGGGGTGATGTTGTTGGAGTTGGCTGAGGGGTTGGTAAAATCTTTGACGATGTTGAATAATTCCTTGCTGTTGTGAGCGTTGATATCTAGTCGGTCTTTGAATGCGGCTTTCTTGGCAGACCGGATTAGTTGGTGGTGTATGCGGGTGGCGTTTTTGAAGGCGTCCCTGGTGCTGGTGTTTGGGTCTTTTTTCCAGGCCTTCTCGAGGGAGCGACAGAGTTTCTTGGATTTCTTAAGATCATCGTTGAACCAGGAGGCGTTTTTGCTGCCGAGTTTGATTTGACGTTTTTTCAACGGTGCTAGGTTGTCGGCGCTGTTGGTTAGCCATTGGGTGAGGTTAATAGCTGCTTCGTTGGGGTTTGAGGAGTGGGCAGGGGGGTTTTGAAGAAGCGATGAGGAGATCTGGTCGATGGTGATTTTGTTCCAGTGTCTCCGCAGAGTAGGATAAGGATGGTTATGGGTTGTGGTCTTTTTGTAGATAAAGTGAACGCAGCTGTGGTCCGTCCTATGGAGAGCTGTGGTGTGACTGAAGGAGATATGTTTGCTGGAGGTGAAGATAGGGTCGAGTGTGTGACCTGCATTGTGGGTGGGGGTATTGACAAGTTGTTTGAGTCCGAGGTTGGCGACATTGTCCAGAAGGGTGGTGGCGTTGCTGTCATTGCTCTTTTCCAGGTGAAAATTGAGGTCTCCCAATAGAATGTATTCCTCGGAGGGGAGGGCGTGTGGGGTGATAAAGTCAGTGATGTTGTCACTGAATTGTGCACGGGGTCCTGGAGGCCGGTAGAGGAGGGTGCCTCTGAGTGTGGTCTTGGGGTCGGTGTAGATCTGGAAGTGAAGGTGTTCAGCGCTGGTAAGGTTGACGTCTGAGCTAGTTGAGATGCGGATGGAATTCTTATGGACGATAGCGATGCCTCCTCCTGTTTGTTTGGTGCGGTCCTTACGGATAATCTTGTAACCGTCTGGGATGACAATGGTGATGTCTGGGGCTGATGAGGCGTTCATCCATGTTTCTGTTAGGAAAGTGACGTCTGGAGAGATGGTGTCTAGTAGATTCCAAAGGTCGATGGCGTGTCTGTGGACCGAGCGGGTGTTGAGCAGGATGCATTGTAGGTGGTTGGTGTCAGATATCTGTTTTGTGTTCGTGGGTGAGGAGTTGTTCTTGGTGCCATCGAACTTGCAGGAGTTGCAAGAGAAGGGTCCATGGGTGTGTCCAGGAGCGGCTTGGGTGCAGTTGGGGAGTCGGGCGGGATGACCCTAGATGGGGTTAGTCTACGATTTCTCGTGCTGTTGGACCTCTCGGCTGTGATCGACATGATCTCTCACCAAATCTTGCTCAGGAGATTAGAGGATATTGGACTTAGTGGTTCAGCACTTCAGTGTTTGACTAGTTTTCTATCTTCCTGCTCCCAGATTGTCAATTTGGGCCCTTTTCGGTCGAAGCCTCTGGATTTGACCAAGGGAATTTCTCAGGGCTCGTGTTTGAGCCATACATTGTTTAACACCTTGGCTGCTAAGGCAATTCCCGCTGAGTGCTGACATATTCAGATCCCCATGCTGCATGACGAGCTCAGCTCGTCATAAGCACACGACCAGTGTACTGCATGACGAGCTGAGCTCGTCATGAGCATCGAAGGGGTTAATATCTACATTGCTGCCTTGGTCAATCTTCTTAGATCCTGTGGCTTCACTCCGATTTCTTACGCTGATGACAACCAGCTCCTCTTTTCGTTCATCTGTTCGTCCTCATTCTAGGTGGGTATGATAGCAACCGCAAATTGGATAAAAAGTAATTTTCTCCAACTTAATGCTGAGAAGACGGAGATTATGCTCTTCTGTGAGGCTCCATTGCTGTGGTCACCTGATTGGTGGCCAGCAGCCCTTGGTTCTACTCCTGCATCGAAGGCTCTGGTTAAAAGCCTGGGCATTTGCCTCGATCGCGTGTTGTCTTTGAAGGAGCACACTGCCTACACTGCCAGCGGTTGCTTTCAGGTGTTGGGTTTGCTTAGTCGAGTCTTCCTGCTTCTTCCTGTCTCTACTCGCGAAACTTTGGTTCAGACCATGGTTATGAGTCAATTGGACTACTGCAATGCTCTCCTGATATCTGCGAATGAGTCCTCGATAAGCAGATTGCAGGTGGTCCAAAACACGGTGGCACGTCTTATTATGAATGCTCCGCCAAGAACTCCTTTTCTCTCCTTGCTCCAACGCCTACACTGGTTGCCCATTCGCAAGCGGTCAAAATTTTAAGTTTGCTGCATTGTCTATAGGGCCTTGCATAATAAGGGTCCTTCTTACATTGCCAGGAAACTTAAGCCTTATGTCCCTATCAGGACACTCAGGTCGGGAGACAAGGATCTTCTTGTTGTTCCTGGGGTGAGTTAAACTAGGTTAGGCGTCTTTCTCCTACCTCGCTCCCTTCTATTGGAACCAGCTTCCAATTGACCTGAGACAGTGTCCTGACTATCTGCGTTTTCGAAAACTGCTTAAAACTGCCCTATTTCTTGAAGGTCTGTCTACCTGGCTAGTGAAAATCCTTAGCGCAGAGATACCCCTTCGGGGGTGATTCAGGCGCGGTATAAAACCTGTTAATAAATACTACATCCTGCATCAAGACATTGCTTGAGCATAGCAGTTGGTGTTCACATGCAACATTGTTGCACTGGCAAACTACAGTATTTAGCATTTGTTTGTGTGATATGAGATCACCTAATGGATTTGACATGTCAAGTCAAGTCATAAAATTTGTATAGCGCGCTACATACCCAGAGGGTTTCAAGGCGCTTAGGAAGGGGAGGAGGATTATTTGTCAAATATCCACGTTTTAAGCTGCTTTCTGAACGCTAGGTGATTCTGGGTGAGGCGAAGGTAAGCGGGGAGTGAGTTCCAAGTTTTGGCAGCCAGGTATGAAAAGGATCTGCCTCCCATGGTGGTCTTGTTGATGCGAGGTACCGTGGCGAAGGCTTGGCTGGAAGAGCGAAGTTGGCGGGAGGGGGTGTAGAAGGACAGTCGAAAGTTGAGGCAATCTGGTCCGATGTCGTAGAGTGATTTGTGTGCGTGGGTTAGCAGTCGGAAAGTGATCCTCTTATTGACGGGTAGCCAGTGGAGGTCTTTAAGGTGACCAGAGATGTGTTCGTTGCGTGGGATGTCTAATATGAGCCTGGCTGAGGCGTTTTGGATTCGTTGTAGTTTCTTCTGGAGTTTGGCGGTGGTACCTGCGTAGAGGGTGTTTCCGTAGTCCAGTCGGCTAGTGACTAGAGCGTGGGTGACTATTTTCCTTGTTTCGGAGGGGATCCAGCGAAATGTTTTTCTGAGCATGCGAAGAATGTTAAAGCAGGAAGATGATACGGCGTTGACTTGTCTGTTCATTGAGAGTGAAGAATCCAGGATGACGCCAAGGTTCCGTGCGTGGTCTGTCGGGATGGGTGCTTTTCCGAGGGCTTCCGGCCACCAGGAGTCGTCCCATGCAGAGGGGGAAGTACCTAAGATGAGGACTTCGGTTTTGTCTGAGTTCAGTTTCAGACGGCTTTGTTTCATCCATTCGGCGACTTCTTTCATTCCTTCGTGTAGGTTAGTTTTGGCGGTGCTGGGGTCCTTGGTGAGAGAGAGGATCAGTTGAGTGTCGTCCGCGTAAGAGATGATGTTGAGGTTGTGTTGGCGGGCGATGGCCGCGAGGGGGCTCATGTATACGTTGAATAGGGTGGGACTGAGTGAGGATCCTTGAGGTACGCCGCAAATGATTTCAGAGGCCTCGGACTTGAATGGTGGGAGGCGGACTCTCTGGGTTCTTCCGGTGAGGAACGAGGTGATCCATTCCAGTGCTTTTCCTTGGATTCCGATGTTTCTGAGGCGTTGTAAAAGGGTGCTATGACAGACTGTATCGAATGCTGCAGAGAGGTCGAGGAGGATGAGGGCGACTGTGTCTCCATTGTCCAGTAGAGTTCGAATGTCGTCTGTTGCTGCGATGAGGGCGGTCTCAGTGCTGTGTTTGGCTCGGAATCCAGATTGTGAGGGGTCGAGTGATTTGTTGGCTTCGAGGAAGGCGGCGAGCTGGTTGTTGACGGCTTTCTCGATGACTTTGGCCGGGAATGGAAGAAGCGAGATGGGGCGGTAGTTTTTGAGTTCGGTGGGGTCTGCTGTTGGTTTTTTCAGAAGGGCGGTGAGTTCAGCGTGTTTCCAGTCTTCTGGGAAGGTAGCGGAGTTGAAGGAGCAGTTGATGACGTCTCGGAGGTGCGGTGCTATGACGGAGTCTGCTTTGTTGAAGATGTGGTGAGGGCATGGGTCTGTGGGGGATCCGGAGTGGATGGAATTCATCAGGCGGATGGTGTCCTCAGTGGAGATTGGGTTCCAGGCGTTGAGGGTGTTTACGGGGGGAAGATGGTCAGCAGATGGTAGGGTGGGTTGGCTTCCGGGTTGGTTGTCAAAGCTGTTGTGGATGTCAGCAATCTTGTTGTGGAAAAAAGAGGCTAGGGAGTCGCAGAGGGCTTGAGAGGGGGTGATGTCGTTGGAGTTGGCCGAGGGGTTGGAAAATTCCTTGACGATGTTGAAAAGTTCCTTGCTGTTGTGGGCGTTGTTGTCAAGTCGATCCTTGAATGCTGTTTTCTTGGCTTTTCGGATCAGTTGGTGGTGAATACGGGTGGCGCTTTTGAAGGCGTCCTTGGTGCTGGTGGATGGGTCTTTTTTCCAGGCCTTTTCCAGGGAGCGGCAGAGTTTCTTGGACTTCTTGAGATCATCGTTGAACCATGAGGCCTTCTTGTTGCCTAGTTTGTGTTGACGTTTTTTCAGTGGTGCTAAGGTGTCGGCGGTGTTGGATAACCAAAGGGTGAGGTTGGAGGCAGCTTCGTTGGCGTTAGAAGGGAGGGCTGGGGAGGTTCGAAGGAGCGATGTGGAGATCTGATCCGTGGTGATTTTGTTCCAGTTTCTTTGTAGAGTTGGTTGGAGGTGGATGATGGGTTTCGGCTTGTTGTAGGTGAAGTGAACGCAGCTGTGGTCAGTCCAGAGGAGATCCGTAGTGTGGCTGAAGGAGACATGGTTGCTGGAGGTGAAGATGGGGTCGAGTGTGTGACCTGCGATGTGGGTGGGGGAAGTGACCAGTTGTTTAAGTCCGAGGTTGGCGAGGTTGTCTAAGAGGGTGGCGGAGTTGCGGTCGTTGATCTTTTCAAGGTGGAAGTTGAGGTCTCCCAGAAGGATGTAGTCTTTGGAGAGGAGCGCGTGTGGGGTGATGAAGTCTGTGATGTCTTCACTGAATTTTGCGCGGGGTCCTGGTGGTCTGTAAAGGAGGGTGCCTCTGAGTGTGGTCTTGGGGTCGATGTGGATCTGGAAGTGAAGGTGTTCGGAGTTAGCGATGTTGGCGTCGGAGCTGGTAGAGATGCGGATGGATTTCTTATGGACGATAGCGATTCCTCCTCCTGTATGGTCGGTGCGGTCCTTGCGTGTGATCTTATAGTCATCTGGGATAGCGATGGCGATGTCAGGGGCGGAGGATGCGTTCATCCATGTTTCCGTTAGGAAGGCGACGTCAGGAGAGATGGTGTCTAGTAGGTTCCAAAGGTCAATGGCGTGCCTGTGGATCGAGCGGGTGTTGAGAAGGATGCATTGTAGGTGGTTGGGGTCGGGGATCTGTGGTGTGGTCGTAGCGGAGATGGTGTCGGTGCCGCTAAATTTGCAGGAGAAGCAGGAGAAAGGTCCATGGGTGTGTCCGGGGGTGGCTTGGACGCAGTTGGGGGCGCGGCCGGGGTTAAGGGCTAGGAGGGTGGCGGCATCGTAGGTAGTGCGGGGGGCTGGGGAGCGCGAGGGCCAGGGGGTCTGGCGCTGGGCGCGGTCCAGGCGTAGACGGGCTTACCTTTGGCGCACCTTCGGCGTGTCCGAAGCGCGTGGACGCTGCGCGTGGGGGCATTTGGCCATAAATGGATGGTGGGGGGGGCGGAGCGTGGGAGGGGCAGCAGCTGGGAGGCGGTGGCGGGAGGAGGGGCTGACCAGGGGCCAAACAACAACAACAGCACAAAATGGAGGGTCAAAGGCGAGCGCAGCCAGGGGCAGAAAAGGCAAAGCGAATAGCAACAGAGCCCAAAGCGCACCAATCAATATCAGTGCAGCGTCAATCAATGTGACAGACTCGGCGAGGACGCGCCACAAAATCAATAAACAGCTGTTCAGCAGTGCAGCGCGAGCAAATTAATGGATCGGCAGAGCAGCGCTGTAGCTAAATAAATAAACAGATGCGTGCAGCGCTAGGCGTACAGAGGGCTTTACAATGC
Organism: Lissotriton vulgaris; assembly: GCF_964263255.1. Lineage (NCBI taxonomy): Eukaryota > Metazoa > Chordata > Amphibia > Caudata > Salamandridae > Lissotriton > Lissotriton vulgaris. The sequence continues at coordinate 993,959,867 of NC_141697.1, forward strand.
AGGGTAGGAGATTAAAACGATACCAGCGTGGTGGCAGACAGAAGCGTGGAGGAGCAACCGGACTGTAGGAGGGTCCAGGCGGTTACAGCGAGCTCAGGAGCGAGTAGAGGAGTTAATCGTGGGTGGGAGGGGCAGCAGCTGGGAGGCGGTGGCGGGAGGAGGGGCTGACCAGGGGCCAAACAACAACAACAGCACAAAATGGAGGGTCAAAGGCGAGCGCAGCCAGGGGCAGAAAAGGCAAAGCGAATAGCAACAGAGCCCAAAGCGCACCAATCAATATCAGTGCAGCGTCAATCAATGTGACAGACTCGGCGAGGACGCGCCACAAAATCAATAAACAGCTGTTCAGCAGTGCAGCGCGAGCAAATTAATGGATCGGCAGAGCAGCGCTGTAGCTAAATAAATAAACAGATGCGTGCAGCGCTAGGCGTACAGAGGGCTTTACAATGCAGGGTAGGAGATTAAAACGATACCAGACACACAGTCATTCCACACTATCTACATTACCACACCATGTTAATTGTGGCTGGCAATGGAGGACTATCTGCTACAGGTGGTTGGCATGCACACTATTTCATTTGTACCTGATGATGTTCAATGCTGTTTGTTACACATAGCTGCATGCATTAACTGTGTTACAATTAGTAGCAGGTCAAATGTGAATGTTTAGGTGTTTACTGTGACTATGGAATCAAAATGCGTACACAGTGATAGTGCTCATACATTTATTTAAAGTAGGTTAACAATGTTAAATCTGTCATCATTGTGTGATATCAGGTAGATCACTCATGCTTCAGTGAAGAAATTGTTGATGTTATCTCTCCAACGTGTTTCGACAACTGAAGGTACAGGTTGATGAGGCTTCTCATCTTTCTCCTCCTCAACGTCCGGCACTTCCTGCTCCCCATTGTCATCAGCCCATGGCACATTTGTCCTTACACATATGTTGAGCAATATGCAGCACACCAATGTTATTTTGTACTCCATAGGTGACAAATATCGCAATCTGCCCCAGATCTGTCAAGGCTGCCGAAGCAGGATTTTAAAACTCCAAATATCTGCTCATTGATGGACCTGGTGCTGCATGGGGGATGATTGTCGGTCCGCTGGTCTTCCATTTGTGGGTTTTTCAGAGGACCCAGAAATTAGACTAGTTCCCTTGAGACATATACAGGATAAGCTAAAACTTAGCTTTAAAGCAACCAACGATAAAATCATGAACTAATACAATTCTAAACATAAGGTACACATCAATTTATTAAAGTAACAGAAATAAAAACAGTTTACATTTATACATCATACAATTACGAAGAAACAATTAAATTTCAACTAATAATACAATCTATTGTGACCTGCACAATGCTACAGACAGACAAAAATTTGTTGTAAAACATAAAAAATTGTAAAATACAAGTGGTACATTCAATACTACAATTTCATCACTCCCTAGTTTTATGGCCACAAATTTGTATATCAACAGGGGAGGAGAGGACTTGAATTGTACAGGAGTTTGGCGTCGACGCGTTTCGGTGGTTCTGAAGTGAATATGTTCCACCTTTATCAAGACTAAGGTTCGATGTCTGTCTTGTTTCAGGGTCTGTACAATTCCCCGGTGTATTTCTGTGCGATGCGATAAGCTGATGGGTCTGTTCTCTACCACGTTTTTCAGAAGTAAAATAGGATAAATTCCTGTATAATCTCTTCAGAATGTTGAATGATGTCACTTTATAGATTACGACGTTGTACAGATTAAAATGGTTCCTGAAGGAGATCAATCAAGTTCCATCTCTAAAATCGAGTGGAGAATCTTCTCCAATATGGAAAGAAGAACGTTTACGTTAGCGAGGTTTTGCTGGAAAATGATGGGCGCTTGACACGTCTTTCGCTGTCAGGTAAAGCTTATTTTTAAGGTGGAGCGCTCTAGCAGTTTCCTTGAGCGGGAATACAATCTCCCCTCCTAAAGCGGATCAATCACGCTGCTTCTGGGGGTTCTGGTTCGAAGGAGCCATGGCCCACAGCAGCAGAGCATATCCTTGGTCCGCTGTAAAGAAAGGAGGTGTACAATTAGTTAAGTGTCATGACAAGGGATGGCCCAACTTTCATGTCCATTCTGTTATGTTTCCTGAATGAATCATAAACCTTGCTTACTGTAAAAGATGTGCTAAGACATTGTTTGGCATACATGCAAGTAGGAATTGGAAATGTCTGACACTGTGCTACACATACATGAGTGATGTCTATGTAATGTACTTACTATTTGTCATACTGGTGAGTGCCAATCTCATGCAGGTCATCATTTGTACCAGTAAGGAAAGTCCATTTGTCGTTGAGTAGACCCATGTCTCACAATCATCTATTGAATCCATTATTGGCTACTATTGCCATACCATAACTGATACCTTTCTGATTTGACAACATATAACAGGGGCAGGTGATGTGACATACTTCAGTCACACATATTTTGCATTGAGAGTTGGAGTCAATGCTGTTCAATGTGTACTGCCATCGGAAGGATAGTGACTGGATATCCATGTGGGACAGGATAGTGTACATATGGCAGTGCACAGTGTCGATTATGGTGACGGTACAGAAGGGGTTAGAGATATGTGTTAATCAGACGTTGTACAGTGCAAATGGTAGACTAACCACACTACAGTGTCACACTGATTGTAGAGAGTGTAGGCTATATCTTCCACATGATTCAATGTGCAGGGTTCTATGGCTGCTCTGGCAGAACCTTTGCAGCATTACTCCAAGACAGGCACATTCACGCAATGATAACTGCATTGTTGGCTGTCATGGGAAATGTAGTTTGTGCATGAGGTTGCACTTTGCTGCACAGTCTGCGGCCTTGGATGAATGATATAGTGGTTTGTGCACAACTAAACAGTGTGCACATAGGATGTGATGTGTCTATGCGATGAGTGATATAATGTAGCATGGTAGACATGATCTTGTGAGGTTCATGTATGACAATATTTCTCAGTTTCACAGGTCTGGGATACATCTCATGTTTCATGACCATGAGATTTACATGTGGACACACAGACTAGAGACAGGGATTGCATTGCTTCAATAGGGTGTTTGTATGCATCACTTTACAAGGTGTTGCATTTGTGAGGGTCTTTGACTCTATAGAATGCACACACAGGGCCTGATTTAGCAGTTGTTGCCACTGGGCAGCAATGGGTGTTATATGGCTGCTCTGCACTGCATCCAAAGTGAAGGGGTGAAATGTGCCTTTTTCCTCACATACAGCGTATCCGTGGTTTGTCCACATATGCCACATCACATGGTCGTGACTGTGCCAACACTTTCCCCTTGCACCATTGTGCACATGTGTCAGCTTAGTGTCCTCACATGACGTCGTGCTTAAAAGGACCCATTCCGGCACCAAAAATACACAATCTATGCAATTCCCTCCTTCTATGTGTCCTACACATGTGACACATTGTAATTGGACATGACAAACAGACATGTAATTATGTATCCTCATTTCACCTCCTCTTGGGAGGCCCACTTTTTGCATGCAGTCCCAGTGTACCCGAACATAGGATGTGTGGAAATGTGTGAGATCTTCATTGGTGTTGGATAAGAAAGACCACTGCAAGGCCAATGGTACATATCCTTAACGTAGGGTGAATGAATGCTGCACTTTGCCGTGGCTTGCCTTACTGCATAACTATGAGGCCATGCAATGTCATGCAGACAGACTTTGCATTGCCACACTGATATGATTTTGGAAGCTGCTCCACCAAAGCATCATGAATAGTGACAGACCATCAGCACAGTTCACTTATACATCTGGCCTACAGTGTTGTAGACGGTCTCGGCATATGTGACTTGTAGGATTATGTTGCGCATATGCCATGTAGTATGGCGCAAGTTTGTGGGCCCACACCAACTACATATGCAACCCAAGACTGATATGTCGAGGTATTCCTTCATAACTGACTCCCATGTGGCCTTCATTCTCAGAGCTAGACTAAGTCAGTAAACATCTCCAGCCCTGGTCCTCACTGCATATGAGAATCTTTTGAGTATAGTTTCAGATGGCATAATTTCCAGCTTCAAGAATTTTCATATGCATATTTAGAGTGGATTCAAATAGTCTAATTTTGTTCCTGAGGCACACGTTTCAGATATCAGTTTTTGGAAAGCAATTCCTGTTCTCAAATAATTTGACTATGCTTCCCCTTGCTGATAACAGCAGTTATGCCAACTAAGAAGGTGCTTTTAGAAGAAAAGAGGACCATTAGGAAGCAGCAGGCCCAGAATCAAAGGAGTCCCAAGTGAGAAGAGACAACTCTTGTGACAAACAAAAAGGCAGTGAAAAGAATCGAGAAAGCAGAGCCTCAGCAAGAGACCCAAGCGATCCTGGAGTGGGCAAATCCAGCTAGAAAGGGTGGACTTGTGAAAAGGGGTAAGCTCTGTGAGAAAGGTCAAGGCCCTGGGAGAATGCATCAGGCCATCAGACAGAGAGGGCACATTCTGGAAGAGTAGTGTCTCGGCGAGACATAAAAAAAGGCAGAAAAGCAAAGAGGTAAATCCGGCTGAAGGAAAAGGTACAGGTCTACTTTGAAAGAAGTCATTGAAAAGTCGAAGGCTCAGTGAAAAGTCAAAAAGTCAATGAAAAGTTGAAGGTTCAAAGGAAATACAATGGCACTCTGAGAAGAGACAGAAAGCGCTTTTAAAAAAAGACTCAGCGGGAAGACACAGTCTCAATGACAAAGGACCAAGTCAACAAAGAGAGAGCAGACAATGTGAGCGAGGGTGGCCATGTGCAGGCCTGTCAGAAGCGTTTGTTGAACCCAGGCAATTTACCAATATATAGCATCACATTTTGGTGACTAACGTTACCTACCTCATCACAAATATGTCACAAGAGAACACTAAGCCTGCTCTTGTGACATAGTAATCTGCTCAGCCTTAGCAACCCCAGGCCCTGTAAAGAGTGGGTGAAACAGGGCAGTGTGCTCCACACTCATGACAGCCCTAGCCCTGTAAAAAGGAGACAGGCTGAGTAAAAAAGGCAGGTCCTGTGAGAATAGGGCATCAGTGAGAGAAGTAAATTCACCTTGTGAGAATGTGAGACAGGATAGGTCATCTCAAAATGGGAAATACCAAATGGGGGTGGGTTGGGGGTGTGTGTGTTTGTGGGACAGCAGTCGAGGTGCATTAAAAACATGTAACGGAACTGTGATGCTGGGCACAATGGGGGCGGGGTCAAAGGCGTGGCTGAAAAAATATATATATTCTGTACGTTTTTTTCGATCTTTCACCTTCAGGTATTTACATATAAAGTAACACACAGCGTAAATATAAAATAAATGCACATTAAGTTAATCAGTGAGAAATGCACTATTGTACTTTATGTAACCTCTGGTAGTTAATGCACTGCAGAGATCTGTGCCTGTAACCAGAGAGCCACAGAATGGAAACCTGATTGGAGCAGTGGAGAATAGTTAGGAGTGTAACACAAGCCCCTGCATCTCTTTCGGTGAAGCGGGCCTGTGTTATGGGCCTTTAAAAAGTACACTCTTCACAGCTCAGCTGGTAACTCCTTTCCAATATTGCTAAAAAAGAATAAATCTGTCTCATCAGGAAGAGACAAGTGATTCCAATAATTAAAGCTTATTACCACTTTCAAGCTTCCTTTCAGGGGTGGCTCCTACGCTAAGGTGGAGGGCTCTCAGAGCAGGAAAATGGAAAAATAAAATTATAATAACATCGTTATTATCATTTCTTCTTTCAGAGCTGCAGGGCTCGGTTAGGGCGGAGTGGGGCGGGGCTGGTGCCATTGGGGAGGAGTGGTTCATGCACTTAAGTGCTCATGACGGTTTAACCGGCTGTCTTGGGCCGGCAAAACAGTCATGTGCACTTTGCATGTTCCCCACCAGGCTGTAATGCACAGCCTGGTGGGGAACACGCACAGACTCTTAGTCCCTGTTTGAGTGCCAAACCACAGTGCTCAGACCAATCACAATTGGCTTAAGGGAACGTGTGTGCTTCCTGCTTCCAGGACTCATCAGGAAGCGAAACTGAGGAGGGACGGCAGGCATGAGAAGGTAAGTGCTTTAAAAATAATAACGTTCGGGGGGGGGGGGGGGGTAGGGGGTTGGAGGTGCTGCCAAGCTCTTTGCCGGGGCCGGTTTTCGTCCGATTTTGGTACAGGGCCGATTTTGCAGCTATGCTTCAAAAACGGCCCTATAACAAAAACGGCCCCCAGGGGCCCATAACCGGCCCTCACCCGTGCGGCTCACCAGGGGACTGCCGGGTGCCCGCTATGGCTAGTCCGGCCCTGCCAGCCACTCCTACTCCCTTTACATTTGCAGATTGACCCCTTGTGCGCATTTACACTTCTTTCAGATAGCAAGCACCCTGGCAAGAAGGACTGTTTACCTGTCTGTTTGCTTCGGTTTCACAGCGCAGGAGACTCCCTGCGGTACACTTCAGCTGAGGCATTTCAGCTCTCAGAATTGACTGTCACGGGACAGTTATCTTTTCACAGAAAGTAGGGGAACTGTTTTGCTTAAATTTAAAAATGATGGACAGTCGTGCCCGTCTGGACCCCGCCCACTTCGACCACTGGTGTGAGAGAGAGAGAAAAAAGAGAGCAGCAGCCAGGTAACACATTGGTTGCTGTGAGGCATGTGTGTTGTAAGTGTTCCTTCTCCCCTCCAAATGAGTTTGGCTTGGTATAATCTCCCCATTATTATATTATTCGCACATGGTTCTTTCTGAACTCAGACTCTCTGGGCTTTTCCTCGACAGTAATTTTCCAGGCAGCAGAGAAAGGTCACCTGAATAAAACATCCCTGCCTGTAAGCTCCCTGGAAACAGCTGGGAAAATGGCATGCCGCTCTCCTCTACCACTTTCCCTGGCATTAGAAGTCTGACTGAACTCTCGAAATTCTCTCCTACAGCATTCTCTCCCTGGAAAACACAACATCACTTCTATCATAGAGTGAGAGGGTATTTATTTAATAGTGCAATTGAAATATGTAGCCTACATTCTAGGGAGGTATTACTGGGTTTTGAAAAACTTATGTCGCTCTTTCAGAAAAAGGAGTGAATTTTTCCACCAGAAAATGTATCACTCAAAAGTTGTGTAACGGGAGGGATGATATGGGAAGCAAATATTTTATAGAACTCAATAAGAACCCCATCTTCCTCTGGAGCTTTTCCATTGGCCAATTGTAATAGCGGTTTTACTTCCCTTCCCTTCATAGGCTCAGAAAGTAGCCCGGAGTCAGAGGAGGAAAGTGGTGGTAATGGGAGACGAGATAAAAAGGATTTACACTACTCTTTCATAAATCACTGAGTAGTGAGACAGAAACAAAGGAAAAGTCGTTTCTGGATTGTTAGTCGTAGTTTTAGCATCTGGGTGGTTTACGATGCTATTAGATTTTACTAGTCCTTTTTCTGATCAACTAAGCTAAAAAAGTTCCTGGTTATCACCTTCCTCATACGTTTTTGCATTTTATTTCTCTTTATTTATTAGTAGTTTTTATTTCTTTGTTTTAAAAAAAATGTTTTTATTGGTATTTACACATTACATAAAATATACAAGATACATACAATTGTCGTTCTTTGGAGGATCATCGCATAGGGCAATAGTAATGAGCTTGACGGTCTGACTTTGTTTGCTCTGATGGACTGGCTAACAAGTAACATGTAACACATATTGTTGCAATTGGCTGGTGCTAGTTAGAACATAAGTAACAGAAATAAGGGAGGTCTCCTTACAAATCCAATCCGGGACAAGGAGCAGTGACCAGTGTTAAGAGAAAAGTCCCTATGTTCCAAACATGGAAATGCAATTGTAATACAACCCATAGTAAACTCTCAAATCCATTGATACCAAAACCACATTGTTATTGAACACCATCAATAGAACAAACTAATCAAAGACAATATACAATGATATAAAAAAAATGTTGTACAATTTATTCAATATAAAACAATTTCACATGAAGAACAGTTAAAAAAATCTGTATTTTTTCACTGTTCTTCATGTGAATCTGACACATTTTTAAATTGTATTTTATGGCACTAAAACTGTGTATGAATGTATTGTTTTATATTGAATAAATTGTAAAAAAAAATGTAATATCATTGTATATTGTCTTTGATTAGTTTGTTCTATTGATGGTGTTCAATAACAATGTGGTTTTGGTATCAATGGATTTGAGAGTTTACTAAGGGTTGTATTACAATTGCATTTCCATGTTTGGAAAATAGGGACTTTTTTCTTAACACTAGTTAGAACATAAAACATAAAGTGGTGGCAGTTGTTTGTGACAGAAAATCAGGACCAGATTTGAGGTAATGAAATGTTTTAATAGATATCTTATGAGATCTAATTCAGCCAGAGTGGCAACTGAGGGAGTTCATTTAATGTATTTTCTGACAAAGTCATTTTTTGGTGATGAAGAGACAGAATATCTTTGAGAAGATACGCTTTTGGTGTAATGAAATGCGCCCATATTGTTGCTTTGATTGTATTCCATATAATAGCGGGGTCGACTGTATTGCTGTTTCATAAAAAAATACTCCAGACTAAAAAGTAGCCAATCGAGGAGGCAGTCTTGAACCTACCGTAAAAACAGGAGTATAGCCTTTCCTTTGTATGCTATTTACGCCAGGTGTCGACCAGGGCCAGAGCAGCTGTGAAGGACTGAAAAACCTTGGGGCATATTATCAAGACAGGCGATACAATTATCGCTGTTTTAGCGGCAGAAAACTGCCGCCAAAACGGCGATAATGGGCTTGATAATATGCTCTATGGAATTCCAATTGAAGCCCATGTTAGATGTCTTCACATCTAACATGTGCTTCGATTGGAATTCCGTAGAGCATATTATCAAGCCCATCATCGACGATTTAGCGGCAGTTTTCTGCCGCTAAAGCGGCGATAATTGTATCGCCTATCTTGATAATGTGCCCTCAAGTCTGATAACGGGGAGGTAATTATAGTTTCTCCCTGTACAAACCGAACTGGATAGCTAAACTAGTTGCCAGTCTAACTCATCTAGGGATTAATAAAATATTGGGTTCAAAATAAGATACAACATTAAACTACTGACGTTCAGTTTTTAAAGGAACTATCAGGCACTAGCCCCAAGTCTCCATGAAACATTTACCTAACAACCTCAAATAAGTATTTTTCTTATTAAAAATATGGCTATCCAAAATATAACAGCAGAGGATGACGAAATGTAGGCCTGTCCCAACAGTGGACACATAATCTCCTCTTTTTTTTTTTTTTACTACAAACTAAGTGAGTTTCTTGGAGAAGTATTTATGCAGGATTGCAAATGTATTAGCTACTCAAAAAATTGCTGTGTGCTTATTTTACAGTTCATTAACATTAAGACTAATAACCATAAATTATCTCATTGGACAAGAAAAAACACAGGCTTTCCAACCATATGAAACATAAAACCCCTATTTGCTATGCTTCTTTTCAACCCCACAAGCATCCCCTAGTTGTGCTGTCGCCACTCACACCACTTCTGCCCAAACCTCACCCATCCATGTGCTAGAATAAAAAGGAAAAAAGCAGAAAGGAAGAAATACACCCTAGTGCCCTGTGTGTGCGAGCATTCCTCCATGCCCCGCCCGCCAAGTGACAGATGAATTTAATATAGCTTGCCAAAGGAATACTATCCTCTCTATGTGAGGAAATTATGCAGCAGTGTTGACTAAAGTATGTGGTAAGAAAGGTCAAATTATGCTGCATAAGGTGGTTCATTCACTGGCACTATCATTTTGCTATTTCAACTCCCACTACTGAAGTATCAGCAACAGTTTCTCCTCATTAATACCAGTTTAACAACAGAATACAGCACTCGTCACCTAAAAGATGAGTGGTTAACTTTTCTACCACTTATTTACAAGCTCCTTGTGCTGCCAGTACGTCACTTTTTCCTGTATTAAACGTGAGGCACCGGCGGCGCATGACACTTATAAATAAGCCCCTAAATGCGGCCCCTTTTTGCAGTAATCTTGCATATGTTTGAGCCAGAAGCGATTTTTGTTGGAATATTCCAACTATGGAGCATATGGATTATCATGTGGCCAGTTTGGAAAATCCATACCTATGCATACAGCAGCTAGATAATGGCATAATTTATGTGGCTCTGAATTTGGACCTGTTTACAAGTTGCCAATTAAATTGTGGGGTTTTTTTGTGCTAGGATCACAATTTTATGTGGTGCGATGTGTACTCCAATAAACTTTGCACCTCCCATTAACTTTAGGCAAGCCAACTTTTGGAGACACATTCTTGTATCACAAGATTAGAGCTGCATGTCATGCGTTGCATGTTGGATTTCCTACCAAACCACTCACCCTGGCGGTGCTAGAAAATTTGCTGCGTACACCCTCTCCACGCAGACTCATTGCCAGGCTCTATAGGCATATGCAAACAGACGTCCCTGTGACAGTGCCTAGAGCCCAAAATAAATGGAATATGGAACTGGAGTCCCCTCTGACCGAGGACCAATGGGCATATTGCTGGGCTCAGTTGACTGAACTCTCCCCAAACTACAGACTGCGTCTGATTCACTTCAAATTTTTACATCGATATTACAGAACACCCCTTAGCCTACATAGGATGGGACTTAGGGAGGATAGCTGCTGCTGGCGTTGCGGGACACAGAGGCTTCCTTCCTGCATATGGCATGGGAATGCCCCAAACTAGTTGAGTACTGGACACATATTTTCCTGTCCATTAATCAAATCCTGGGACTAGAGTTACAACCCGCTCCAATGGTGGGACTGTTGGGGTATGTAAAGGACACACATGTAAAGAAACGCAAGTTGCATGCCCTCTTGTTACTGTTCGCAAAACGCCAAATAGCAATATATTGGGGAAGGGAGAGAAATCCCACAATCAAAGAATGGATTAGGGAGGTCACATACTGTCAGATACAGCTTTCTACTTTCTGGGAGTTAATGCCACCCACGTCCAGACCACAAGAGATCTGGGAACCGTTTCTCGACTGGGTTCGGGAGAGGACGTGTGTAGTTGAGGATGAAAGAGAGATGATTGCGCAGACTGAAGTCATTTAACCCCTTGCGTCCTCGTGATGGAACCGTTCTGTCACGAGCCTCAGGTGGGCTGTGCTGGTGACGGAACGGTTCCGTCACGGCCCGCTCGCCGTGCCTGCGCGGTGCGAATTCCACGCCTGCGCTGCTGGTTCTATTAGGCGGGCGGGGCCTTGACGGATCCGTTCCGTCACAAGCACAGCCCACCAGAGGCTTGTGACGGAGCGGTTCCGTCACGAGCATGGGGGCGCCGCGCGGCCCCCCCTCTCCCTTAGCACTGCGGCAGAATAGCCGCCGCAGCTAAGGGGTAAAGTCAATTGCTGTATGTACTAGATAAAGGTGTAAGTAGGAAATGAGGATCTGTATGGATGACCTACTGAAATGCTTTGATGTCACGCTGTGTCATTGTTTCATACTGCATCCCTGGGACCCCGCGCACAAGGATCACATTGCCTATGTCATGTACATTTTGTAAGATGTCACATATATGTGTTCTGCACTGTTACAGATATTTGACAACTATACACTGAGTTGTTTTTGTTGTAATGACTGATGTGTATTCTATCTTCACGAACTGCCAATAAAGAAAGCGTTATATATAAAAAAAAACTTTAGGCAAGCCAAACTTGCTGGAATTTAATGGAATGAATGCCTAGCAATTAACCGCATTTATGAATTTTAGTGCAGTAAGCATCAACATCTTCAAGTTGTTGCTCATTCTTGAGAAAAATATCGGAGTGCTGTTTTTCACACCCAATAAAGTTCTCAACGTGGGGTGTTGGACTTGATCAGGTGGGTCACTTCTAATCTATATCACACAAAGATAGAACTCCCTTTTTAGTACTCTCACTCAGTGTCTTTCAGGGAACTCTACCTGATTTACTATGGCAAATATTCCTTCCTTTTGTTTATGTCTTTCTGGATCGATCTGGTGTCATGATGTATTGAACAATATTTTAAGAGGACACGCGCTTTTCTCTTGATTTTGTATCTAATAGAGTCTATATAACAGATGGATCTGGAAATCTGCCAATGCAGATGAGATAAATCCTGAGACTCTCATTATTATCGACCCATGAGCCCCGGTGTTGCACCTCTATACTAATAAAAAAGACTTAGCACTGAATGAAAGTGTCTCATTACAACAAGAATTCTCAAATTATGAAAATGCCTAGAGGTGGGCACCACTTCATTTATTCAAAACCCCTAATGAGAAAGTTAAAAATAGATTTTTAGAGTGGAGCCATTTTAAGTGCTTCAAACTAATTAACGTGGTTTTGCATCCAAATAGGCCGCCAGAGTCTGATACTTTCATCAGGATCAGATTGCTTCCTGATATAATTTACCACATCTACCCACTATTTTGTGATCTAGAGACCTAATTACCAACTGGGGGGGGTTTTTACAATGCCCCTGCGACACCTTTACGCTGTTGGAGCGTCACTATTGTGATGCTCTCGAGGCGCAATGTGCCGGCCCATATTTACAAGGCCACGCAAAGCCACCCTGCGTGGCTTTTTATGGCCTTGTAAACATAGAGTAAGGCAATGCCTTATGCTGTGAGGAAGGGCGTCCCATGGGTGTTGCTGTGCGTGTTCTCACGCAACACCCATGGGCCATTATTTATGAGGGCTTGCGCCGCTGTTGCGTCACTTTTTGTGACACTGCAGCGGCTTAAACAATATGCTACACTGCGCCCTATTTACAAAGTGACACATCTAGGCAGATGGGTCACTTTGTAAAGCCCTGCACTACATTATACCTGCAGCAGGTGGGATGCATGCAGGGTGAGTGTTCCCCCATAAAAAAGCCTTGTATAAGTGATGCAGTGAAATCAATGAGATTTCACTGCGCCACTTCTCCGACTTGCTTCAAGCAGGCATAAGGCATAAGGATTGGCACAGGGACTTTTACATGGGACTCGCCCCATGTGTGATGACACATTGCTGGAGTTGCGTCCAGGAGTCCTGAAGTATCTGTGTAATCCTTTCGACATGGAGCTTTGTAGCGTGAATATGGCGCATACATTGTGTCGCAAGGATGGCATTATGAAAAGTGTCTCGTTGCTGTTTTTCAGAGGGAGGCAACGCTTTTCATAAATGAGGCCTATGGTTTTTGACACTGCCCCGGATTTCCAACATAGTGTAAATCTGGGGCAGCGCCAAAACTATCGCCGTCCCAAAGCAGGTGTAATGAGGAGAAATGTTTTTTCCCCTTTTTTGCGTGTGCTGCATTCTGCAGTACACACAGAATGAGGAAAACGCCTCCTTTGATTGTTTTTGTGCAGAAAAGGGCTCCTTCCTGCCAACAACGCAGACACCCTTGCACCATGACGCAAGGGTGTCTGCGTTGGCACACAGCTGCAGTTTGTGCACTGGCAGAAAGGACAGGAATGCTCTGTATCTTGTAGATACAGCGCATTTCTGCACTTTTGACGTAGGGCCGCACAATTAGAAGGCTTGCCGCGCTGCCCTACGCCAAAATATTGAAAATATGCCCCTGGGTGTTTAATTTAGTTCCGCACAGGGATCAGAAGTCAGATCTGTGTGATAATTATCACACTTCCATTGGTTTGCTGTATTAGATTTCGGCAGGTGAAACTTGTCAATATATATGGTGGGGGGAGGGGAGACCTTGGTGGGGGGGCCTGGAAAGAATGTCAAAGCATGTGGAATTCAGTGGTTTAAATACATATTCTGCATGCTGTATCTCCTTTCCAAGTGATAAACTAGAAATAAGAGGTATTTTCCAAACCCTGTGAGGCATTATGCCTCACCTCGAGGTCATGGTATTTACTGTTCGAGATTAATACCTTACCCCAGTGGTTCCCAAACTTTTGACTCCTGAGAACCCCCTTTGAGTCACCACTGGAAGCCGGGGACCCACAAGCAATATGTATGAGTTAAATTTCAAACATTAAAACAGTAGTTCGAAAAAAATACACACGTGTGCACACAAAACAAATACTCAAAGTACTAGGGATTTTGGGGCCAGATGTACGACCAATTCATTTAGCGCCTCGCAATTGGCGACACATTGCGAGTGGCAAATTGCGAGTTGCTAAATGAAATGTACAACAGTGTGTTTAACACTGTTTGGGATTCCCAATGGGGTTGCAAATTGCGAGGTTCATTAATATTAATGAGCCTCTCGCAATTGTCTTTTAATGTGATTTTGAGGGTGATTTATTTGTGATGTTTTTATCCTGGATTTTACTACTTTTATTGTTTTTATTTCAAAGACCGAGCAAAGTTTATATTGAATTGATTGCAAGGAGTGTTTTTGTAGGTTTCTCAATTGGACAGCCATGTGTCATCCTAGATCTAGACAGCACATTGGCAAGGTTTACAGGAGGCTTGGAACCTTGCAAAAAGGACTTCACATGATTGTGTTTTGTCCTTTTTTCATGTCGCGAAGCGGAAGTTAGGCCCTTTGGGAATCCATTGGATGCAGAAGTTACCCTTCAGCAAGTTGTACCAACGCAGGGTGATCCTTTGAGCTTTAACTGGTCGGGCTCAGTGATTCCTCTCTGTGACTAGAGGCTGGAAGAGGTCATGGCCTCCGTTCTCGCATTTAGCGACGCCGCGTGCATGCTGTGCGAGATTCACATTATTTCTAGAGTGTTGCAATTACTGAGCCACGCCACTAACCTTTGTATGTTTTGAAGATTCCGTTTTAATTTAGAACACAAGGAGTCAAAATATAAAGCAATTAGAGGAAGGAAATCTCCCAGATTGTCGACTTTTCTTTACTCCTTCCTGTGTGCACGAGATGGTGTGTAAAAACGCCAGGATAGCACAGTATCTACCATTGCTTTGCGGCTCTATGCATGGTGTGTGCTTGCACAAGGTACTGTGCTATGCCCAGAATCTTCCAGCTGCGCCTGTAGGACTCTACCTCAGGTTCGTGCAGCACTAGAGTGAAGGAAGGTCCATTCATGGGGCTTTGTCTGTGGTACCACCACCTTCTTGCAGGACCTACACCCCCTTCTGCACATAATCAATCCCGCGCAGGCCACCTGCTTCGTCCTCACACTGGAAGCACGACCTCTGACCCTCTGGATCTCAGGTGTCTTAAATAATCCAACCCTATATTAAAGATTCGAGTGCTTGAGCTGGAGATTGCTGGGCATGCATGAACTCAGCTCGAGGTCCATCACCAAGTATGTCTTAACTATTTGTCTGCATTCAAAAAGATAAATATTGCTTCAAATGTGAAATCTGTGGAAATGTTGCTTCGTGCATTTGTACGCCCCAGGTGAACCCTCTCTTGACTCTTCATCACTGTGGCTGATGGATTATCTAGAAATCGATGGTTCACTGCAGACTTATTTAAGTACAAATTTAGTCAATAGCTAGATGAATGATTCGGCCAAACAGGAAACGAAGGGGAATATTTACAAAAGAAGTGACGGAGCCCGGTTTTAGCCTTGTTGGCTTAACGCCGCACTCTGCCACTTCTGAAACGCAGAGTTGCACCGTATTTACAAGAATACAGTGCAGACATGCTTTCCTACCTGCGCTGGTGCTAAATTTAGCTCGCCTAGTGCCAACGCAGGCACCCTGCCACCCAAGGGAAGCATAGGGAGGTGTAACAAGGAGAAATGTTTTAATTTCTCCTCGTTTTTCCCTCTTTCAATGCATGCTGCATTCGGCAGCATGCATAGCAAGAGGAAATCACCACTCATGATTGTTTTTGTGCAGGAAGGTGTCCCTTCCTGCAAAAAAACAATCTCCCTGCAACGCAGGCACCCTTGCATTGTGGTGCAAAGGTGCCTGCATCGGAGCATGGCAGCCAATTGTGCACCAGCGCGGGGGAGCAAAGGGATCCGTCATATTGTTGTAGATATGACACATCCCTGTGCTTTGCAAGTGACTCTGTGCGGTGCAGCAAAATGGCTTACAGCTCCGCGCTGAGTCACTTTGTTGTAAATAAGCCCCTTTATTTGCTTTGCTATATGATAAGTGTAACCTTTTTTAGGTCGAAGGCCTAAAAGGCTGCGCTTGCGCAGTCTTAGGCCGGAGATTTAATGAGTCTGAGTAGCGGCGAAGGTCCCGCCTCCGTGCCCCATCTCTCCTTCATTGGCTGGCTTCCTAAACGGAGGCCAGCCATTGGAGGAGAGATGCGTCACTCCAAACAAGCTCCGTCCTTTTCGGATTTGGGGGCGTAATTTTTGATGTTCTTTAGACAGTGACGTTGCCCGTCACTCAGAACATCAAAACCACGCCCCCAAATCGGAAAAAATCTCGGAGCTTGTGTCCGCCATTTTCGATCCTTCGCAGTGAAGGTAAGATCGTGGCTGTTTCCCTCCGTGCCTTCTTCCCCCTGTCTGTTTCCCGCCCCCCTCCCGCTCGCCGTGTATTTTCGCTGTCCGTGTGTGTGTTTCCCGCCCCCTGTTTGTTTCCCGCCCCCTCCCGCTCTCCGTGTATTTTTGCTGTCCGTGTGTGTGTTTCCCGCCCCCTCCCGCTCGTGTGTGCATTTCAGAGCGTCTGTTTCCCGCCCCCCTCCCGCTCGCCGTGTATTTTCGCTGTCCGTGTGTGTGTTTCCCGCCCCCTGTTTGTTTCCCGCCCCCTCCCGCTCTCCGTGTATTTTTGCTGTCCGTGTGTGTGTTTCCCGCCCCCTCCCGCTCGTGTGTGCATTTCAGAGCGTCTGTTTCCCGCCCCCCTCCCGCTCGCCGTGTATTTTCGCTGTCCGTGTGTGTTTCCCGCCCCCTGTTTGTTTCCCGCCCCCCCTCCCGCTCTCCGTGTATTTTTGCTGTCCGTGTGTGTGTTTCCCGCCCCCCTCCCGCTCGTGTGTGCATTTCAGAGCAGATACCCGCATCATGGTACGAGTTATGATAATGCTTGTTATAGCTTCATCTCGAGTTGGTCAGTGTCATGTGACGGAGAGAAGCAGGCTCTTAAAAGCCAGGCACAGCCGTCAACCTCTGTGAAAAGCTTTCGGAGGTGTAACAGTTACCTGCTGCCCAGTATACTATGCCAGCACTGGTATTGCACAACTTTAACCTGTTCAAATTGTAGACAACGGCCCTGCCACGGCTTAACAGAAAACCCAATTTAGTTGGAAATGGTATGCGCACTTGCCTCACCAAACATGGCGACACAATCTAGTCATCTCGAGACCTCAATCCTTTACTGTTTCAATTCAAACACTGTCACAGCACTTGCACCACGCACGCATTGTCGCAGGATTTTGACGAAACCTGAGCTAGGTGCGCACGTGCACACGGCTCGTTCCTTCTGTTCTTTCCCTGCCTGGTTTATCTTCTAAAGTCATAAGAAACGGGGCTCCAGCGTAGGGCATACACCGCGGTCAGCATTTGAGCGGAGGACGCTCTATCTGTCTCAGCTAGCGCTGGATTCCCGGTTCCGTCATCAGCACGCACCGGAGACGCTGGATCCTCCCGGTTTTTGTGCCTCTGTGCTCCCCTGTCCGTGATCCCGTTTTTGTGCCTCTGTGCTCCCCTGTCCGTGATGCCGTTGTTGTGCCTCTGTGCTCCCCTGTCCGTGATCCCGGTTTTTTTGCCTATGTGCTCCCTTGTCTGTGATCCCGGTTTTTGTGCCTCTGTGCTCCCCTGTCCGTGATTCCGTTTTTGTGCCTCTGTGCTGCCCTGCCTGTGATTCGGTTTAAGGGCTTCTTGGCGCTGTGCAGTGCAGTCACTGAGGTTCTTTGTCTGGTGAGTGCACGACAACCACTGGGGGCTCTGAACGTCTGTCACTGCCCTTTTGCTTCTGTTGTCGCTGATCCAGGGCTCGCCTGACACGGGGAGGCTTGTATGGTAGAGTGCAATCCTATGACTGTGGGGGTATCTATAGTGCAGTGCACTTCAGTCACTTGAGGCAAGAGTTGATTTGGCTGTGATACAGTGAGGTGCTGTCTCTGGTGCTGTGCAGGACAACCACTGGGGGCGGGGTCGATTATCTCGGATATAGTGTTCGACTGCCAATGATGATCTTTTATCGTGCAGTGCATGCCCGTGCTCGAGGCTTGCCTCTGGTGCAGATCACGACTGACACTGGGGGAGGGGGGATTATTTCTAGTGCGGTGTCCCGTGCACACCTGTAAGCTGGGTGCTGCTTATATTGCAGTGCTCTCCTGTCACTGATGTGCTGGTGCTGTGAACTGGTAACGGAGGTTGTCTCTTATGCAGTGCACTCCTGTCACTAGGGTTTTCTTACTGCTTCTGACGCTCTGCACGCACATCACTGACATGCTGTTGTTGGTGCCTGCACGACGGGTATGTGTGTATGGTGGGGGGGGGGGGGGGGGGAGAGGGGTCAGGGCTCACCTGACAGAAGAAAGCTTGTGCGGAATAGTGAACACTTGTGACTATGGGTTCGTCTCTAGTGCAGTGCACGCTATTCATTGGGGACAGTGTTCTGAATTCTACAGCAGGGGGCACTGGTGGAGCATACAGTAGCCAGATGATGGCTGGAATGTGTATGTTTTAGTACTCAACATGGACGATACGTTAGTACTGTACAGTACAATGCTTTGCTGCACTTGAAATTCCCCAGTTGCATTCTGCGTGCCTGCATGTTGAATGGAAAGGTGCTCCAGATGCGGCATGTATCATTGATCTACTGCAGGATGAGACAGTTTGTGGCTGTGCACTGTCCGTGCAAATGTATGCTAAGTGGAAAGGCTTTGTGTTAGCTAGAGGTGTTTAAGTGTGTGTGTGTGGCTCTGTGTATGTGTGGGTGGCTGTGTGTGTGTGTGTGGGTGGCTGTGTGTGTGTGTGGGTGGCTGTGTGTGTGTGGGTGGCTCTGTTTTTGGGTGGGTGGCTCTGTGTGTGGGTGGGTGGCTCTGTGTGTGGGTGGGTGGATCTGTGTGTGGGTGGGTGGATCTGTTTGTGGGTGGGTGGCTCTGTGTGTGGGTGGGTGGCTCTGTGTGTGGGTGGGTGGCTCTGTGTGGGTGGATGTGTGTGTGGGTGGCTGTGTGTGTGGGTGGGTGGGTGTGTGTGTGGCTGTGTGTGGGTGGCTGTGTCTGGGCGGCTCTCTGTGTGGGTGGCTCTATGTGTGTGGGTGGCTCTCTGTGTGGGTGGTTGTGTGTGTGTGGGTGGCTGCGTGTGTGTGGGTGGCTCTGTGTGTGTGGGTGGCTCTCTGGGTGTGGGTGGGTGGCTCTGTGTGTGTGTGTGTGTGTGTAGCTCTGTGAGTGTGGGTGGCTTTGTGAATACTCTCTACTACTCTCTAATGCTCACCTATTGCCATTGTAAAAGACAATACCATTTATTTATGTTTAAAAAAAAAAAGAAAAAAAATGTCATGAGCAATGCCAATAGCTCTACCTTTAATAATGCCGAGACCATTGCATTGTAAATGCTTGTTCTTATACTGTATGCAGACATTAAGGTTAGAATATTGTAAAGAGAGAGAGGGAAGGTACTGATAAGTTGAGCGGGTATGTACACAAATTTAACCCTTTATCTAAAAGAACGTCTATGTTGGTGTGTTTGTGCATCGTGCACATGTGTAATTGTGATTCTGTGAGTTGGCCTTTGCCTCTGTGGCTTTGCCTCTGATCTTTTCTGTTTGAATACATGCGTGTAGAGATTTGCAGAAAAAATTCGTGGTTGGAGAAGTTCAGGAAACAATTCAAGACCCGAAATCGATTTTTTAAAAATTACTTTGACAACAGAAAAGGTGCATGCAAGTAAAGCATTTTTCTAAACTGTTGTTATACTTGAATGAAATAAATTGCCTAAAGAGGCATTTAAACTTTTAATATAAGCTGTTCAATTTGTAAGAAATTTGCAATTGCATGATTGTCTAACATTCCATTTTCCTTTTCCTGTATTGGGTTTTATTTCTGATTCCAATAGTTTTTTTATCAAATGTTCTAGCAGCGTTCCTTCACCTGAAAGAACGGTCTTTTATTTGGTAAGCCTTTGCATTTGAATGTATTGCTTTGAAGTCAAAGAGGCAGGACTGTGGGAGAGTCCACCAGTGAATTCAAAACCCATGATTCCAAGTTATGTGCAATATGGTGGTGTATTTACCTAATCTTGTAAATAAGTTTTCCCCAGAGGTAAAGTGTTGCAAAATAGATTCCGTCCATTTAGTACTCTCAGACTGTTTGCTTTTTTCTCTCCCCTGGTTTTTGACTTATTTCTGTGGGTAAGTCTAACTATTTGTGTCTCAACCCCAATAATCACATGGTAAGTGGACTGCACATGTTTACTGCCAGTGCCTTCCTTTTAAGGTAAGGCTGCTGGTAAGGGGCACTTGACTGGTTGCACGTAGACAATGGTGCACACATGTGTGCACATGTGTGTGGGTTGCACATGTGAGACTCCTGTTGTGCGTAGGTCGTTAACTGCGCACAGGTGGCCTTGTGCAGAGGGAACTCTGTAGGGTTATATATTGACCAAGAGTAGGCCTGAAAATATTAGTGGGCACTCATAGGTAAAGCCAGTATGGTATTATTTGCAGTCACACCTTTTCATACACATAGAGGGAATTCTGTCTTAGAGTGCAGTTTTGCTTCCTTTAGGCCTACAATGTCACATATGGGATTAAACTGGGGTTGAAAGTTTGCACACAGGTGAAATCACAGGTCACAAGAATATATATGGAAAATGTATGGGTCATTCAGAATGTTCATATTTCTCTGGCTCAGCTCAAGATCAGAGTTCAAGCTTTTTGTCACCCTGGGCTGAGTTAATCATGATGCTCCACAGCAGAGGGAACAAAAGGCTCCTCAATCAAAAAGAGTAGTTAACAGTGCTTCCCTCAGCTCCTGAGCAGAAGCAGATGGGGGAAAATCTGATCTGGTAATTAGCTATAACACTCTCTACCAGGGCTGGGACAGCCCATTCTCACTGAACAAGGGAGGAAGCACAGGCAACTGACTGGAGCCTTCACAGGAGGGGTCTCCTCTTTGAAGTTTTGGTGGGAAGGGTCCTGGTAGTGATATCAGTGATGGGCAGAGTTGAGGCCCTCAGAGGATATGTGACCAGTGACTTCTGGACAGCGCCATTTTGGACTGTTCCAGCATGCTGTGCAGGAGGATTGGGATGGGGTGAAAAGGTGACGTGGCACCCCAGGTTGTCCAGAGCTCCCTGGCTTAAAAAATCTTCCACCCCCATTTAAACACTCTGCACAAGTACATACAGTGCTTTTAAACTGTACTTTCCTTTACTAAACTGGACTGCAGCAGCAGTCTTGGACAATAGGAAAGACAACCCCCTGATGTCCTAAATGACTCAGCACTCTGCCCTCAGTTGACCCCTGGACCAGTGGGTAACTCACCCCCTGAGGATCCGTTGGGGAAGATCTGGAATTCTGTGCCCCAAAAAGAGGAGGGGAGCACCAGCAGGCTCCTGGAATTGCCTCTAGCGCCACCAGGAGGAAAATAAGCAAAGGCCTTTTTAAGGTTGGCAACCTTTGACGGAGAGTGTGGAGTTCCACCACAATTCTCCTTATTTCCCAATGGGGAGAGAAAATTAGTCAAACGTTTTTTCATAAAATGGTCATGGGGAGGACGTGTGCATGGGGCACCCTCCTCCGTACTGTTATAGGTTCCGGGACCCGATGCAAAACAAAGACCTTGTTAATACAGAGCTCCCCAGGACCCCGAGGGCTAGCCCAGAAGAACCTGAGAGGGAGCACCAATAGAGCATCGCTGGTTCCCTTTGAGGTGGAAGCTGAAGAGCCTGCTGGGCAGCCGGCAGTGGGCTCCCCTTGTAGCCCCAGCTTAAAACAAGCATTGGAAATGCAATAGGTCTCGCATTAGGAAAGTTTGAGTTATTGGTATTGTAAATGACACTTTTTATTTATGTGTTGGTTTTGAAAGTAGCAAAATTAATAGCTTTGTCAGTTACAATGTCAATAGTGTTAACTTTTGCAAATGTGACACCTATAGCATTTGTAATGCAATGTGTGTTGTATTTACGTGACTTGGATGTCTTGATATTACACATAACAATGGCTTTTAATTTTGTAAATAATTAATACTTAAATAAAAGTTATTGTAATTTATAATGGCAATAGCTTAAATGTTTGTAAATAACTTTTGTGAAGATTATGTTCAGTGTATTTTATTGTGATGAAAATCCAAAAACATTGCATTTGCACCTACACACACACAGAGCCACACACACACACACACACACACATATAGATGTGGTAGTGGTGGATCTGGGGGATATGGTGGTGGTGGATGTGGTGGTGGTGGTGATGGTGGATGTGGTGGTGGTGGATGAGGGGGTGGATGTGGTGGTGATGTGGTGGATGTGGTGGTTGTGGATGTGGTGGTTGTGGATGTGGTGAAAGTGGTGGTGGATGTGGTGGTGGAAGTGATGGTGGTGGGTGTGGTGGATGCGGTGGTGGATGAAGTGGTGGATGTGGTGGTGGTGGATGTGGTGGTGGATGTGGTGGTGGATGCGGTGGTGGTGGATGCGGTGGATGTGGTGGTGGTGGATGGGGTGGTGGTTGTGGTGGTGGATGCGGTGGATGTGGTGGTGGTGGATGCGGTGGATGTGGTGATGGTGGATGCAGTGGTGGTGGTAGTGGTGGTGGTAGTGGTGGTTGTAGTGGATGTGGTGGTAGATGTAGTGGTGGTGGGTGTGGTGGTAGTGGTGGATGCGGTGGTGGTGGTGGTGGATGCGGTGCTGGTGGATGCAGTGGTGGTGGATGCGGTGGTGGTGGATGCGGTGGTGGTGGATGCGGTGGTGGTGGATGTGGTGGTGGTGGATGTGGTGGTGGATGTGGTGGTGGATGTGGCGGTGGATGTCATGGTGGATGTGGAGGTGATGACATTGCATTTGCACCTACACACACACAGAGCCACACACACACACACACACACACATATAGATGTGGTAGTGGTGGATCTGGGGGATATGGTGGTGGTGGATGTGGAGGTGGTGGTGGTGATGGTGGATGTGGTGGTGGTGGATGAGGGGGTGGATATGGTGGTGGATGTGGTGGTGGTGGAGGTGGTGGATGTGGTGGTGATGTGGTGGTTGTGGATGTGGTGAAAGTGGATGTGGTGAAAGTGGTGGTGTATGTGGTGGTGGAAGTGATGATGGTGGGTGTGGTGGATGCGGTGGTGGATGAGGTGGTGGATGTGGTGGTGGTGGATGTGGTGGTGGATGTGGATGTGGTGGTGGATGCGGTGGTGGCGGATGCGGTGGATGTGGTGGTGGTGGATGGGGTGGTGGTTGTGGTTGTGGTGGTGGATGCGGTGGATGTGGTGGTGGTGGATGCGGTGGATGTGGTGATGGTGGATGCGGTGGTGGTGGTAGTGGTGGTGGTAGTGATGGTTGTAGTGGATGTGGTGGTAGATGTAGTGGTGGTGGGTGTGGTGGTGGTGGGTGTGGTGGTGGTGGTGGATGCGGTGGTGGTGGTGGATGCGGTGCTGGTGGATGCAGTTGTGGTGGATGCGGTGGTGGTGGATGCGGTGGTGGTGGATGCGGTGGTGGTGGATGTGGTGGTGGTGGTGGATGTGGTGGTGGATGTGGTGGTGGATGTGGCGGTGGATGTCATGGTGGATGTGGAGGTGATGGTGGATGTGGAGGTAATGGTGGATGTGGTGGTGGATGTGGTGGTGATGGTGGATGTGGTGCTGGATGCGGTGGTGGTGGATGCGGTGGATGCGGTGGTCGTGGTGGATGGGGTGGTGGTTGTGGTGGGTGTGGTGGTGGTGGATGCGGTGGTGGTGGATGCGGTGGTGGTGGATGTGGTGGAGGTGGATGTGGAGGTGATGGTGGATGTGGTGGTGGATGTGGTGGTGGATGTAGTGGTGGTGGCTGTGGTGGTGGTGGGTGTGGTGGTGGTGGATGCGGTGGTGGTGGATGCGGTGGTGGTGGATGTGGTGGTGGATGTGGAGGTGATGGTGGATGTGGTGGTGGATGTGGAGGTGGATGTGGAGGTGATGGTGGATGTGATGGTGGATGTGTTGGTGGTGGATGTGGTGGTGATGGTGGATGTGGTGGTGGTGGTCGATGCGGTGGTGGTGGTGGATGGGGTGGTGGTTGTGGTGGTGGATGTAGTGGTGGTGGGTGTGGTGGATGTGGTGGTGGTGGGTGCACCTACACATACACACAGAGCCACACACACATATATAGATGTGGTAGTGGTGGATCTGGGGGATATGGTGGTGGTGGATGTGGTAGTGGTGTTGATGGTGGATGTGGTGGTGATGGTGGTGGATGAGGGGGTGGATGTGGATGTGGTGGTGGTGGTGGATGTGGAGGTGGTGGATGTGTTGGTGATGTGGTGGATGTGGTGGTGGTGGATGTGGTGGTTGTGGATGTGGTGAAAGTGGTGGTGGTGGTGGAAGTGATTGTGTTGGGTGTGGTGGATGTGGTGGTGGATGCGGTGGTGGATGCGATAGGTCTCGCCTTTGATTAAGTTAAAGCCAATTACTTTGCTATACAATACCATTAGCAAAGCAAATGGCTTTAACTTAATCAAAGGCGAGACCTATTGCATTTTCAATGCTTGTTTGGAAGAAGGTGCCATGAAGCTTTCAGTTGGCTGGCTGGTAGATTACCCAACCACATAAAATAGCCTTGTTTTTGTCCATACACATTTACCACAGTTTTCCAAGATTTAAAATGTAAGCGAAAAACACACCGTATTCTACGTTGTGCAGCGTGATACTGGGTTGAACATGAGCAATTACCAAGTTATCCCGATTCTGACCCACGGAGATCGTAAAGGAGGTAATACCACACAGCAGGGCTACCGGAGGTCTCCAGGCGGTATTAGCTTCCGGTGTTCCAATGCATCCTGTGTGATGCATATTTGTTATAAAGCGAAGTATCGCATGGTATAGGCCCAAAAATACAAAAGTATTTTGCAAATGTAATGAAATATCCAATTACAGCTCGCCACACAGCTAATTGTGCTGTGTTGTGATTTATAGAGAAAAAAAGAATGCATTGTGCTACACAGTAACATGCTACCCTCCCACACGTGCAAACTCTGATATCTTTTAATTCAATGTTCATTGGCCCTTAATGGCAACCATCTCGGGTATTGTTATGGGTTTACATTCATATAGTGCTTTATACCCAGAAAAGGCGCCAAAGCGACCTGTTGCATGTCACTTTGTGGAATTGCGTTGTTTGATAGGAAATACCATGGGGAGTGTGTTTCAGTACATTGCTCAATGCTCCGTGAGAAGAGTTGTTCTCGTGCTGTGCTAAGTGCCTGCGCCTCAGTGTGTCAGTATGTGAGGAAGTGAAAATGAGTGGCAGTTATGGTTAAGCTTAGAAGGCACTGATGTATCAAGGATTGCCTTACAAGTAAAGGGACATGATAAAAACAAGCCAGCGCTGGAAGGAAGGAGAAATGCGAGTCACGGCCGGAGGCCGGCCGTGAAAACAATGAATGATAACGGCATGCTGTGAAGCTTCACTTGTAGGTGAGAGGTGTGGGAGGAAAGCCAGTGCTGGAAGGAAGGAGAAATGCGAGTCACGGCCGGCCTCAATGAATGATAACGGCATGCTTTGAAGTGAAGCTTCACTTGTGGGTGAGAGGTGTGTGAGGAGTGCGGCTCGGCTGAGCCAGAGCGCACACTGGGGGAAGCTTGTGGGGTGGAGCTGCTGGGGAACAGATGGCAGATGTCTGGCGATTTGATGCTGTGCACGAGCATTTCACGGGCACAGCACCAAATCGCCAGCTAGTTAAACCTCTGTTTAAACCCCTTTATATCGAGCTCCCGCTCTCAATGCGCATGCGCATTGCGATAGGTCGCTCGAGCTACACACAGCACCAAATCGCCAGCTAGTTAAACCTCTGTTTAAACCCTTTTATATCGAGCTCCCGCTCTCAATGCGCATGCGCATTGAGATAGGTCGCTCGACCTAAAAAGACTTGGGATGTCTAGGTGGGAGAGGGGCATCCCCTTCTAGAAGAAAAAAAGAAAAACAAACAAGAAAAGGCTCGCCGGGTCCTGAAAACAGCAGGAGACCCGCTGTTCAAATATTAACTGCTTCCTCGTAGAAGTACCCCATAAGGCCTCTGAAGAGTCTTATTTGCATTTGTGGCTTGCTTTGTGGTAGCTTCAAAATGGGCAGGGGTAACATATTTTATAAAGATGACTTGAGAGGACAGGAGGGCAGCAGCTTCCTCTTATTTTAAATTTGATGACTGACCCTAATTTTCTGGGGGCACAACATTTAGGACTCCCAGGATTTTCCTCTTTCTTTTCAATAACTCCAAAGTATCAAGTGTATGAAAATATACAGACACGTTATGTTCTTTCACACATAAAAGGCCAGGTTTACTAACATTTTGCACCATGGCTGCACCACTTTTGTGGTGCATCATGATGCAAAATGCTAGTAGATATTTCCAAAGCCATGCAAGGGGCAGTATGGGTGCCTTTGTTAAAAAAAAAAAGTGACACAATGGTTTAATCCATCACCGTTCTTTAGCCCACTCTGCCACCCCAGTTCAGACATGGCCATGTGCAAATCAGTCTGACCCTGTGCCTCATGGGAACAGCCAGAAACCAGTCCTAGGAAGCTTGTTTCCGGTCCAGGGAAGGCATGGTTTGGCAGTTCGGGCTGGACTGTTCCCATGAGGCACAGGGTCAGACTGATTTGCATAGGGCCATGTCTGTTGACTGGGTGTGAGTGTTTGATTGGTTCAGATGCTCCGTCCATCACCACCCCCTTTTTTACCGCTTTGTCGCCATAAGTTGGCAGGGTATGCTCAGACGTGAGTCCCTTGCTCACTTTGCCACTGGATTCTAGCAAGCCTGGCTGAAGACGGCTGGAATGCCTGAAACCGGTCCTAGGAAGCTTGTTTCCGGTCCAGGGAAGGCATGGCTTGGCAGTTCGGGCTGGACTGTTCCCATGAGGCACAGGGTCACACTGATTTGCGTATGGCCATGTCTGAACTGGGGTGGCAGAGTGGGCTAAAGAATTGTGATGGATTAAACCCAGATCTGTTGACTGGGTGTGAGTGTTTGATTGGTTCAGATGCTCCGTCCATCATCAACCCCTTCTGTACCGCTTTGTCACCATAAGTTGGCAGGGTATGCTCAGACGTGAGTCCCTTGCTCACTTTGCCACTGGATTCAAGCAAGCCTGTCTGAAGACAACTGGAATGCCAGAAACCGGTACTAGGAAGCTTGTTTCCGGTCCAGGGAAGGCATGGCTTGGCAGTTCGGGCTGGACTATTCCCATGAGGCACAGGGTCAGACTGATTTGCATACCGCCATGTCTGAACTGGGGTGGCAGAGTGGGCTAAAGAACGGTGATGGATTAAACCCAGATCTGTTGACTGGGTGTTAGTGTTTGATTGGTTCAGATGCTCCGTCCATCACCACCCCCTTTTGTACCGCTTTGTCGCCATAAGTTGGCAGGGTATGCTCAGACGTGAGTTCCTTGCTCACTTTGCCACTGGATTCAAGCAAGCCTGGCTGAAGACGTCTGGAATGCCAGAAACCGGTACTAGAAAGCTTGTTTCCGGTCCAGGGAAGGCATGGCTTGGCAGTTCGGGCTGGACTGTTCCCATGAGGCACAGGGTCAGACTGATTTGCATATGGCCATGTCTGAACTGGGGTGGCAGAGTGGGCTAAAGAACGGTGATGGATTAAACCCGGATCTGTTGACTGGGTGCGAGTGTTTGATTGGTTCAGATGCTCCGTCCATCACCACCCCCTTTTGTGCCGCTTTGTCGCCATAAGTTGGCACGGTACGGTATGCTCAGACGTGAGTCCCTACTCACTTTGCCACTGGATTCAAGCAAGCCTGGCTGAAATGCAGAAACCTGTCCTAGGAAGCTTGTTTCCGGTCCAGGGGAGGCATGGTTTGGCAGTTCGGGCTGGACTGTTCTAATGAGGCACAGGGTCAGACTGATTTGCATATGGCCATGTCTGAACTGGTGTGGCAGAGTGGGCTAAAGAACGGTGATGTATTAAACCCAGATCTGTTGACTGGGTGTGAGTGTTTGATTGGTTCAGATGCTCCGTCCATCACCACCCCCTTTTGTACCGCTTTGTCGCCATAAGTTGGCAGTGTATGCTCAGACGTGAGTTCCTTGCTCACTTTGCCACTGGATTTAAGCAAGCCTGGCTGAAGATGGCTGAAATGCCAGAAACCGGTCCTAGCAAGCTTGTTTCTGGTACAGGGAAGGCATGGCTTGGCAGTTCCGGCTGGACTGTTCCCATGAGGCACAGGGTCAGACTGATTTGCATATGGCCATGTCTGAACGGGGGTGGCAGAGTGGGCTAAAGAACGTGATGGATTAAACCCAGATCTGTTGACTGGGTGTGAGTGTTTGATTGTTTCAGATGCTCCGTCCATCACCCCCCCTTTTGTACCTCATTGTCGCCATAGGTTGGCAGGGTATGCTCAGACGTGAGTCCCTTGCTCACTTTGCCACTGGATTCAAACAAGCCTGGCTGAAGACGGCTGGAATGCCAGAAACCGGTGCTAGGAAGCTTGTTTCCGGGCCAGGGAAGGCATGGCTTGGCAGTTCGGGCTGGACTGTTCCCATGAGGCACAGGGTCAGACTGATTTGCATATGGCCATGTCTGAACTGGGGTGGCAGAGTGGGCTAAAGAACGGTGATGATTAAACCCAGATCTGTTGACTGGGTGTGAGTGTTTGATTGGTTCAGATGCTCCGTCAATCACCACCCCCTTTTGTACTGCTTTGTCGCCATAAATTGGCAGGGTATGCTCAGACGTGAGTCCCTTGCTCACTTTGCCACTGGGTTCAAGCAAGCCTGGCTGAAGACGGCTGAAATGCCAGAAACCGGTCCTAGGAAGCTTGTTTCCGGTCCAGGGAAGGCATGGCTTTGCAGTTCGGGCTGGACTGTTCCCATGAGGCACAGGGTCAGACTGATTAGTATATGGCCATGTCTGAACGGGGGTGGCAGAGTGGGCTAAAGAACGGTGATGGATTAAACCCAGATCTGTTGACTGGGTGTGAGTGTTTGATTGTTTCAGATGCTCCATCCATCACCCCCCCTTTTTGTACCGCTTTGTCGCCATAAGTTGGCAGGGTATGCTCAGACGTGAGTCCCTTGCTCACTTTGCCACTGGATTCAAGCAAGCCTGGCTGATGACGGCTGGAATGCCAGAAACCGGTGCTAGGAAGCTTGTTTCCGGTCCAGGGAAGGCATTGCTTGACAGTTCGGGCTGGACTGTTCCCATGAGGCACAGTGTCGGACTGATTTGCATATGGCCATGTCTGAACTGGGGTGGCATAGTGGGCTAAAGAACGGTGATGGATTAAACGCAGATCTGTTGACTGGGTGTGAGTGTTTGATTGGTTCAGATGCTCTGTCCATCACCACCCCCTTTTGTACCGCTTTGTCGCCATACGTTGGCTGGGTATGCTCAGACGTGAGTCCCTTGCTCACTTTGCCACTGGATTCAAGCAAGCCTGGCTGAAGACGGCTGGAATGCCTGAAACCGGTCCTAGGAAGCTTGTTTCCGGTCCAGGGAAGGCATGGCTTGGCAGTTCGGGCTGGACTGTTCCCATGAGGCACAGGGTCAGACTGATTTGCATATGGTCATGTCTGAACTGGGGTGGCAGAGTGGGCTAAAGAACGGTGATGGATTAAACCAAGATCTGTTGACTGGGTGTGAGTGTTTCACCACCCCCTTTTGTACCGCTCATTATTTGTCAAGGCAGGCCTAACATAATTTCTGTTCCTTTCTGTGGAGCAGAGACCCAGCACTGATTGATTCAACTTAGTGAGTGCTCATCTGCTGCTCCTGATGTGAATGAGGTACTATTTTGTTCTTTTTAAGTTTTAGTGCCCTGCAACAGAAAGCGCGTGACTAGCAAAAAAAACGTGCCCGGCAGGACAACAAAAATTGCAATTTTTTTTTTCATAGTTAACTTTTTTTTTTCGCCAAGACTTCTTTTCTCACTTTGCACTCATGTTTGCATTTCCTTTTGCTTGTTGGCACTGTTCTAAAATGATGAGGATTATCTTATTTTAAAGTGACTTTGTTTCTTTCTCGTGTGTCATTTTTGACATGATGCTTTAACACAAATTGTGCAGTATGCTCCAATCCATCCCACTTCAATCTGCAACAATACACTCAACTCACCCCACACTAATCCATCCCACTCAATCTAATACACCCCAGACAAGTCATATCCGCCCCACGCCAATCCAAACCACTCACCTTAATCTAATCCACTTCTATCTACCACACTCCAATACTCCCAACCCACCCCACACCAATCTGCCCAACTCCAATTCACCCCACTCCAATCCAAAACAAATATGCCTCCACTTCAACCCAAATCAATCTGCCCCACTCCAATCCAAAACAATCTGCCCCACTCCAGTCCAGAAAATCTTCCCCACTCCAAACTGCCCCACTTCCATCAAAAACTTTTTGCCCCCTCTAATCCAAACCAATCTGCCCCACTCCAAACTACCTGTAGGAAAGTAGAGTATTATTTGGTATGGCTGGGTGGCCTTACCATGTAATATTATCACAATATCCCAAAGAATATCCTTGGATTCGCACTGATAAATCCCTAGCTCAGTCCTGGTAGAGTGGCAAAGAGCAGTCAGGCTTTACTAGAGGAAAACGTGTTAAGCATTTCATAGTACCAAGATGCACAAAAAGTAATTGCTGTGACTCAAAATTAACCTGACACCAATTTATAAAATAGAGTGTGTGTGTATCTTAATTTAGATACCAAACTGAATGGGACATCATACATATAACTGGAGTTATAGATTTCGAAGCAATATTAAATCAGTGCAGTAAAGTGCATAGACAAAATAACATTGCAGTCAATATCAAATTCCACTAGTGACAATCAGTAACTTCAGGGTTGAGTTACTGGGAACCCTTGGTCATGTAGGCCCTAGTACCAGGCCACAACAGTCAGCTTAAATTTACTTACCCCATGCAGTTCAGGTGCAGAGTTGTTCTGGCTGTCCTTGGTACTGAACAGGAGCCACACGTGATGCTGTTTTTACCCCGTACACAGTGCTACAAGAAACAAAATGCAAAAACACAACAGGTACACAGCTGCTGGCATTGGATGATGGTTGCACAATGTTCACTGTAGCTGCAGCATTGAGTGTGGCAGTCAGTTACAGACAAGCCTTGGCAGCGGAAGCACAACGAAAAGCTTTGGAAACTTCACTGGGTCCGGAGGACTAACGTAGCGGCATGAGACTTCTGAGGAGGTGAGACTACAACTCCCACAATCCACTGGACCACCTGGCTTTAGGGCGATCCCTCAATGGGCCCGGTGGCTCGCGATTCTTTAGATCTGGTGAGAGTTTTTACCTACAGTTTGCACGGGACTAGTGCCACTAGCTCTGGGGAGACTGAGGGAGCTTCTGGCTTCCATAATGGCCCTGTCTCTACTGGAGTGTTGAGTTTAACCAGGGACGAGGATCGTTCACTCAGTTCACAAGTCTGTTGCCTCAGGGACAAAGTATCCCTGTTTTGATTTGTGATGGTGGGCAAAGTCCTGTTGTGGGTGACACGGGTCTACTCTTGCTCCTTGAGATGAGTTGTTCAGATCTGAGGTTCTGGTGTTAGGGGGTCCCTTAAATCCTAGATTTAGGGGAGTTAGGGGTGTGGAGTTAGTAACCAATAAGTAGCTGGTCCCTGCAGCTAGTCTGCCCCTGAGGTAACCACATCCATTGGTGAAGGTCATGTTTTCTACCAGGAACCCTCTGTTTCTGCCCTCCTAAAGATGACAGAATACAATTTTAGGAGTACAGACAAGGATTTTCACCTTAGAGGTGTGGCCAGCCTGGCAAACGAGCCTGGAGCAAGGATAGGTCTGTTACCTCCTCAGGGGGAAAGCTCAGATTCATATCAGAGGTGGTGTAGCCTTTGAAGCTCACTGCTCTGATATGCCAATTCACTAGCCATCTGGGGAGGAGGGAGGTATGACCTCCTTCCTGCCCAGCCTTTGTCTCTGACTCCTGGGAGTGAGAACACTGCCTGGTAGGAGGTCAGAATCTTGTCTTGGTGGGAATGCGTAGACTGGTCACAAGAACACAGTAAAGTTGGGGGGAATCAGGGGGTAACTTCTAAGATGCCCTCTGTGTGCATGCGATGCAACTCAGGAAACGAGAATCATGTCACAGGTGAGAAGGCACATTGCTTGATACCAAACATGACTTATTTTAGTAGTACCATAATGGAGCTGCCAATCTCGAGTGTGCTCAGTTGGCAGCCGATGTTATCCTATAGACCGCTAACACATAATGTGATTTCCAACCAGGGCCAAACTGGGAACTTAAAACAGCCCCGGCACAAATTATAAATTCAGCCCCAATATGCAGATGTGCTAATGCATGCTAGAACCAGAGCAACTCTTTCAAGTTGCCGAGAGGATGGATTACCATGCACCATGATTCGTGGAGGCTGAGATCGACCCCCAAATGTAAAAATGGCCTCCTGGGGCTCCAGCCTCCCAGGCGATTGCTGGATTGCCCGCTCGCCCGGCTGGCCAGTCCAGCCATGTTTCCAATGGGGAACGCCACTATAGGCACATATAGACTTGCAATTACATGTACACACCTGAAATATAATCAACCCTGCCTCCTGGGCAGAGGAGGCCTTCCTTGGGGTGCCTTACATACATTAACCTGTTGCGTGGGCACGTCGGCCAATGGCTGTCGCGACCGCTACCTCGGTAGTGCTGGCACATCCGTTGCCCGACGCAGCCCCGCCCACTTAATAGAACTCCCCCATCACGGCGGAATTTGCGCTGCGGTTATGGAGTTAAAGGCAGTGTAGGTGACTGTCACACATGGTGAGAGTATAGTCGAGTTTGAGCAGTTGCACTGCTTCTGCGGACAGCAATGGCAGGCATGCTGTCAGTAGGTTGCGTGGGTAGCACAAGCTCATGCTGCAGCTCTGAGGACCCTTTTACCACCAATGCCTTGTACCCCTGGTACCATATACTAGGGACTTAAAAGAGGGTGAAACGTTCACCAATTTGGGATTTCCAAGTCAAACATAACAGTTTTAGAAGAGAGCATAGGCACGGGGTCTGGGAAGCAGACTCTAGTGCACTATCGGAGTCATATCCATCAGCATTTGCAACAAAAAGTAGGGGTGACAATACCAAAAATGACAGTGTCCTACACTGCCCCACTGCAATCTAAAACAATCTGCCCCACTTCAATCTGTCACACTCCAATCTGCCCCACTCCAATCCAAAATAGTCTACCCCACTCTAATCTGCTCCAACCCAATCCAAAACAATATGCTCCAGTCCAATCCAAAACAATCTTTCCTACTCCAATCTACCCACTCCAATCTAAATCAATCTGTTCCACTCCATTCTGCCCCATGCCAATCAGCCCCATCCCAACCTGCCCCACTCCAATCTGACCCACTCTAATACACCCCACTTCAGTCCAAAGCAATCTGCCCCATGTCAATCCATCCCACTCCAATCTGCCCAACTCCAGCCTGTCCCACTCCATTCTGCCTCACACCAATCACACACAGCCAATAGGCTCCACTCCAATCCCTCCCACTGCAATCGAAAACAATCTGCCCCACTCCAATCGAAAACAATCTGCCCCACTCCAATCCAAAACAATCTGCCCCACTCAAATCCAAAACAATCCGGCCTACTCCAATCTCGCCTACTCCAATGCACCCCACTCCACTCCAATCCACCCCACCCCATGCCAATCCAATTCACCACACTCCATTCCACCTTACTCCATTCCACCCAACTTCAGTCCACCCCATTACAATCCAACCCCCCCACTTCAGTCCGCCCACTCCAATCCACCCCACTCTTGTCCAATCCACCCCACCCCACCCTGGCCCAATCCAATCCAATCCACTCCAGTCCAATTCAATCCAATTCACCCCATCGCATTTCAATCCACACCTCTCACCGATCTAAACAACCTCATCCAGTCCACCCCTCTCCAATCCCCTACTCCACATCAATCCAATCCACTCCACTCTACTCCAATCCACCCCACCCTAACCCAATCTAATTCACCCCACCACAGGTCAATTCATCCCACTCAATTCAATCCATCCAGCCCTCCACACTCCAATCCACCCCATTCCAATCCAATCCAACCCACTCCACTCCAGTCTAATCCACCCCACTCAAACCCAGTCCACCCTACTCCAATCAATACAATCCACTCACTCAGCACAGTCCAATCCACCTTCTCCACTCCACTCTAATTCACCCCACTTCTAAACACCCTACTCAAATCCAATCCAATCCACCCCATCGTAGCCCAAAGCAATCTAATCCACCCCATTCTAATGCACCCCAATCCAATCTAATATCAACCCATTTTCACCAACCCCACTCCAATCCAATCTACCCTATCCAGTCCATCCATTCCATCTATCCCGGTCAATCCAATCCACTTACCCCAATCCAAATCACTCTAATCTACTCCAATTCAATCCACCCCACTACCCCAATCAACTTCAACCCACTCTACCCTATTCCACCCCACCCCACTCCACTCTACACCACTCCACTCCATGCCACTCCACTCTACGACACTGTATTCTATGACACTGCACTCTATGACTGTCTCTGCCACAAAACCCCCTGAACTCTACTCCCCTCCACTCAATTCTACAACACTCTACTCCCCTTGCTCCGCTCTATGACACTATACTCCAGAAAATTGAGTTTACGCCACTCTCCTCCACCCACTTCACTCAAGACTTATGTTTTTGTCTCCATACAGGTGTGTCTGTTTGCCTGTCCACCTGTAAATATGTCATTGTATCTGTGTCTCTCCATGCATATGTTTGTTTCTGAAAGTGTTTTTCTATGGGGCATTACTTGTGCCGGTCTTTACCGAGTGGTGGACCTGCCAAAAAATAGCAGCAAGAGCCTAGTCAGAGCCAAGCCATGCGTCTGGCTTGGCTCTAAAACCATGTGATCGAACAGAGCCCTGAAAATATTTAGAATGTAAACCATGCAACAAACATAATGTAAAAATATGATAAAGTCTCTTCGAAATTTAACAAAGGTTACTTCTTTAACATGCGGAATTGTCTTACATTACTACATTAGATTATATCACTCACTGCATTGAGGAAATATATATTAAAAGTGATAGCCCTCCCCTCCCCCATGGCAATGCCACTAGTTAACTAAAAGGCAAGTCAGTTGTAATGTACACCACATATGTTGGACGTGCTTTTATTGTATACAGAAATGCAGAGCAACGTTAAAGTTTACTTAAAGAAACATAAGACGTTTTTGTACAACTTGCATCCTGAACACTCGTATTGAAGGTGCTCTCGTGAGATAATGCATAAAAAGGTGGTTGGGTGAAATAAAACATTTGTCTAGCATCAAACAATGTTGTTGAGCCAAAATTTACCCCTTGACTACTGTTCTAACTTTGTGCATTGAGTAGAGGTGGGACCAGGAAGGCTGCAGCAGAAAAGAATGCGTCCAGGGTCCCCTGTGATGTGCACCAGCCATATGTGGCAAGAGCTGCGCAGCCGGGTGTCAGTGGGCCACTGCAGGTGAGAATGGCATAGGGCCGAAGGCACCTCCTGGAAAGAGTGCACCAGAGAAGATGAAGCGGTAGCTGGAAAATGGTGGAAAACGTAGCAGAGACATTGATAAGAGGACAAGAAAGTCAGTGCCAATGTATGACACCACACAGGATACAGACAGCAAGTATGGGGGTGATTGGCATGATGTGTGGTGGGGAAAGGAAGGAAGGAGTGGGAGATCCCGAAGGGAATATGGATGGTGCAGGGAGAGGCAGGTTGGAGGTTGAAAATTTAAGGATGCTAGAGAGGTTCCAAGAGAAATGGTAGAAATCTTGGGGGAGATTCATGTAAAAGAAAGGGAAAAGTGCAGGAAAATTGAGGACACACAAGACATGGTGGCACTGGAAGGGTAATGGACGTGGGTGCAGTGAACATGGTGGAATTAACTACTGCAAGGGTGGGTGGAGTGTATGCTGAGAGGGGAGATGACAGGAGACAGGGAAAACAGAGGGGAATTATGGTGAGGTGAAGGACAGACAAAAAGTGGAAAAGAGCAGACAGTGAGACTAACAAACATGGACATAGCAGACCCATTGGACAGTCACTTACTGCTACACACCAAGAATATGATATGGACCTGCGAATATGCTTACTCATCCAAATTACTACACAGAGAGACAAGCAGTAAAAAAGGATCAAAGGTGGAGGAGAGAGAGCTGGAAGAAATACCTATGGTCTCCACTAATATTGAGAGGTGAAAAGCACCACGTAGTGTGAAAAACATCCCAAAAACAGTGAAGCATTATTTAAATACATGGATGCCATTAGGATTGCAAAAGTAAATGTTCTTGGTGTAGCATGGCTATGCTATGATGAAGATTTCAAAGTGAGGAGGGGTCTTGATCTGTCAGTCATATGGGACATGGACAATGAGCTATGACTCCTCATGATGCAATTGACTCACCTACCCTTTTCGGTATGAGGTACCCCAAGGGGGGCGGTTATAGTATTAGATACTGGGTGCTGAGGCTGCTGAGGGTAATGGTGCTGATGTGCTTGCATCTGAATGTGCTGTTTTGAGTGAGACACATAACGGGTTTGGCATATGTTCTGGTGGATGCTTTGTCTATTGCAGGGGTCAAGGTTCTGTGGATTGGCATCGGAAGCAGAACAAAATGGGGGAGAGCTGCAGGAGGAGCTTTTGGGCGCTAGGCTGATGAGAACACAAAGGGGCATATTTCCAACAACTAGCGATAATTATCGCTATGTTGGCTTAGCGGGAATATTCCTATCGCCGCCCATCACCTGTTTTTATCGCTGAGATACCTTGCTATTATCAAGGTTTATCTAAGAAGCGATAAAAAACTGGCAAAATGCGTGAATATCGCTGTCAATGCAGCGATATTCAGGCATTACAGTGACAATGCTCTTAGCCATGTTATCCACCTCTCATTGGATAACATGGCTAAGAACTGGCCAGGGCAGGCGTTAGCTTTTGGAGATATTCCTGCTTAGCGCAAATATTAAAAAAATTAAGCCATTGTTGGTAATAGGAGATAGCAATATTAGCGACTGTTTCCATTCGTTAACATCTTGGCACGCCCACTTTGCTTGTCATTAGCGATAATTATCGCTGACATGCAAATCGGGCCGCAAGATGATCGCTATCGCCTACTAGCTGTCGCTAACTGGTGTTAGCGACAGCTTGGTAATTGGGCGATCAAATTATCGCCGCTTTAGCGGGAAAAAGTCCAGCTAAAGCGGCGATAATGGCCCTTGGTAATATGCCCCAAAGTTTGGTGGACCTTCATCGACAATGTCAATGAGAACTGTATGTAAACATGTGTAGAGGATACTTGTGAGGACCGTTGTGAGGAGAAGAGGAAGTGATTGAAGGAGATTGAAAGGAGAGGAGAAGACGTGGTACAATTTGTTCTCAGTAGAGGACAGGCATTAGTAACGATTGCAGGAGAACTAGTGGGTAATTAGTATTTCACATTCCGGAAGGCTGGGCAAGAGAATATGAAAAGAAGAGGGGCGGGACAAAGGCAATAATGGCAAAGATATTGAGAGGTATAATGTCCCAGGCAATAACTGCATGGGCATCCACCTGAGAGGTGCTTTTTTAGGGCAATTTTTTCACTGATGTTTTTCGGAGTATTTTGTGTGTCAGAGGTTGGGAGAATTAAACGGTATAGGGGATTAGATGTGGATAATGCCCCGGTTACTTACAAGTAATCTTCCTTACTCAGAGTCCTGGTCTTCCTGGATGCAGTCCTAAGTCCCGCCCTCCAACCCTTTACATGGCGGTTTACTATTTCCTGTGTTCTTGTGTCTATTTTACAAGAAATGGTTTCTTTGTTCGTTCCTTTTGTGGTGGCTCATGGGTAACGGGGGCCATCTTGGGGTAACTGTATGGGTTTCAGCTAGGGAATAGGTTCTGTCAGGAATGCAAAGTATTTCATGCATAAGGACTGCATCCCTGAAGACGGACGAGGAGGTATTGTGAACGTGGATGGGGCGGTTGAAAATTCAGTTGTGCAAAAGATAGACTAAAAGGGGAAGGGGGCTTGGATAAAAGTGGGCAGGTTGGGAAGGTAAGACGCGCCCTGTAACAGCATTCAGTATTATGTGAAATTGAGAGGAAGAGACTTGGGAACCTGTTCTTTCACAAGGGTGGTGGGGCTGTATCAGATAGGTACGTTTTGAGTGTGCTGCGGAAGCGTGTGGTTGGTAAAGGTCTTGTTTTGGGGCCAAATCATTCAGAATGGGTGCAGTAACTGTGGATGCCAGCAATAGAAATTGAAAAGCTTGGGAAAATGGAAATCAGGGAAAATGTGGGGTGTGTGAGACGAGCCGAAAAGGAGATGGAGCAATTAGGAACAATTTCATCGGGCTTTAGACAGCAGATATTGATCTGTGAGCTTCCTGCACTTGGACGAAGTATACCCCTGATGAAGGTTCTCGGACCCGGAATGTATTAAAAGCCATTTATTTTTTAAATATCATTGAGATGCCTTCATTTTTGCGAGAATGCAATCAGCAATTGCAAATGATGTGAATATATAAAAATCAATGGATGATGGTTGATCTATTATCAAAGACGACTGGGATGAATTCAGAGTTGAACAGATTATCTTGATTAAGCTTGAGTTCGTTCTGACAGACAAGACAGTGCGTCTTGTGACTGATTTGCAGTGTTTTACAATAATCAGCATTTTTTGTAGACTGTTGAGTGTTTACTGGCAGCAGAACACTTCAGTAAAGCTTGTTAAATAATAATCAAGTTGCTACAAATGTCAGATTACTTTGAGTGCATTCTTTAGAATTGGCAGCATTTACATAAACAATTTTGCTTTACCCACAGGAACGGAGTTGGTCCTTGGGAGGAAGAAATAATTGTGGATATAGGACTATTTCATTGTAGAGCAGGTGGGGAACCTTGCAAGAAGGTAGTATTACAGGCAGCACTGGACTGGACAACATCAAAGTGGCGGTGTCACGGCCATGCCTTAGGTGGGACAATTGCTGCCCGTTTTGTGGAAATTGAGAAAATACAGAGCAAGACCAGACTTACTGCTAGGCACCTGGGGGGAAATGATTTGGGCTGATCTGGAACTATTAAAAATGGTTAAAAAAGATTTTTTTGTGGTTGGGGACATTTGGAAGGAAACAGAGATACTCAGGCTCAGTTGATGTCAAGAAGGGTGCCGAGAGGCAACACAAATAGTGGCTATTGACAAAGCCAAGAAAAAGGTAAACAAGGAAGTGGTCACGTTTCCAAGGGCCAGGGGTACTGAAGTGGTCAGCCACTTGGACATTGCTAACAAGTTGCCCATGTTATTTTGGCAAGACGGGGTTCACCTGCCTGTTTGGGGTAACAGAATGTACATGATGAAAGCAATGGAGATATTTGACGAATGATGATGTCGTAGAAGAGTGATAGATGGGGGAACATAAAGGGCACCTCAAGGGGATTTGTGGTGGCTGGACAGAGCTCAGGAGAAGGCAGGGGGTTGAGATAGTAAGTTTGAGTAGGAAAAAGTACCAGAAAGCAGCATTGGAATCAGAATGTGTGGCCGTGTGGGGCTTTTGTGGGCCCCAAGCATGAAAAATGAACACATTTATCTATGGTTAAATATGTTGATGTTTGATAATCATTATTGAAACGGGGCAGAAGAGAACACAGGGTGGATTTTGATTAGGAGTAGGGGAGGACAGGTTTATAATTTACTGCCAGAACAAGAGATATGAGGTTTAGATTGTGCGGTTAAGCTAAGGGTGAAACATGTGTGAGCTCTGCCTGCCAACCGAAGTGGCCTCTTCCACAACCCAAACAGGTATAAAAAGAGGCCATTATCCTTAGGCAAACACAACAGGTGATGGACCGAATGTGGATCAATGTCACACACTCACCCCAGTCCAAAGATCTGGGCCCAAATCCATCGTTTTTTTGCACTCCACACCACACTGGGTTAGACAATGGCGATATGCAAATCAGCTCTGACCCTGTGCCCCATGGGAACAGTCCATTCCGAACTACAAAAGCCATGTCCTTCCCAGAACGGAATCAAGCATCCGAGGACCGGACCGGTTTCGAGGTAACACCTCTCATCAGCCCGGCTAGCTTGACTCCAGTGGTGTGGAGTGCCTGGGACCCACGTCTGGGCATCCCCAGCGCACTTAGGGCGGAATATGCAAACACAACAGGTGATGAACCGAATGTGGATCAATGTTACACACTCACCCCAGTCCAAAGATCTGGGCCCAAATCCATCGTTTTTTTGCACTCCACACCACCCTGGGTTAGACAATGGTGATATGCAAATCAGCTCTGACCCTGTGCCCCATGGGAACAGTCCAGTCCGAACTACAAAAGCCATGTCCTTCCCAGAACGGAATCAAGCATCCGAGGACCGGACCGGTTTCGAGGTAACACCTCTCATCAGCCCGGCTAGCTTGACTCCAGTGGTGTGGAGTGCCTGGGACCCACGTCTGGGCATCCCCATTGCACTTAGGGCGGAATATGCAAACACAACAGATGATGGACCGAATGTGGATCAATGTCACACACTCACCTCAGTCCAAAGATCTGGGCCCAAATCCATCGTTTTTTTGCACTCCACACCACCCTGGGTTAGACAATGGCGATATGCAAATCAGCTCTGACCCTGTGCCCCATGGGAACAGTCCAGTCCGAACTACAAAAGCCATGTCCTTCCCAGAACGGAATCAAGCATCCGAGGACCGGACCGGTTTCGAGGTAACACCTCTCATCAGCCCAGCTAGCTTGACTCCAGTGGTGTGGTGTGCCTGGGACCCACGTCTGGGCATCCCCAGCGCACTTAGGGCGGAATATGCAAACACAACAGGTGATGGACCGAATGTGGATCAATGTCACACACTCACCCCAGTCCAAAGATCTGGGCCCAAATCCATCGTTTTTTTGCACTCCACACCACCCTGGGTTAGACAATGGCGATATGCAAATCAGCTATGACCCTGTGCGGCATGGGAACAGTCCAGTCCGAACTACAAAAGCCATGTCCTTCCCAGAACGGAATCAAGCATCCGAGGACCGGACCGGTTTCGAGGTAACACCTCTCATCAGCCAGGCTAGCTTGACTCCAGTGGTGTGGAGTGCCTGGGACCCACGTCTGGGCATCCCCAGCGCACTTAGGGCGGAATATGCAAACACAACAGGTGATGGACCGAATGTGGATCAATGTCACACACTCACCCCAGTCCAAAGATCTGGGCCCAAATCCATCGTTTTTTTGCACTCCACACCACCCTGGGTTAGACAATGGTGATATGCAAATCAGCTCCGACCCTGTGCCCAATGGGAACAGTCCAGTCCGAACTACAAAAGCCATGTCCTTCCCAGAACGGAATCAAGCATCCGAGGACCGGACCGGTTTCGAGGTAACACCTCTCATCAGCCCGGCTAGCTTGACTCCAGTGGTGTGGAGTGCCTGGGACCCACGTCTGGGCATCCCCAGCGCACTTAGGGCGAAATATGCAAACACAACAGGTGATGGACCGAATGTGGATCAATGTCACATACTCACCCCAGTCCAAAGATCTGGGCCCAAACCCATCGTTTTTTTGCACATGGCTTTTGTAGTTCGGACTGGACTGTTCCCATGGGGCACAGGGTCAGAGCTGATTTGCATATCGCCATTGTCTAACCCAGGGTGGTGTGGAGTGCAAAAAAACAATGGATTTGGGCCCAGATCTTTGGACTGGGGTGAATGTGTGACATTGATCCACATTCTGTCCATCACCTGTTTTGTTTGCAATTGCCGCCATAAGTGCGCTGGGGATGCTCAGACGTGGGTCCCAGGCACTCCACACCACTGGAGTCAAGCTAGCCGGGCTGATGAGAGGTGTTACCTCGAAACCGGTCCAGTCCTCGGATGCTTGATTCCGTTCTGGGAAGGACATGGCTTTTGTAGTTCGGACTGGACTGTTCCCATGGGGCACAGGGTCAGAGCTGATTTGCATATCGCCATTGTCTAACCCAGGGTGGTGTGGAGTGCAAAAAAACGATGGATTTGGGCCCAGATCTTTGGACTGGGGTGAATGTGTGACATTGATCCACATTCTGTCCATCACCTGTTTTGTTTGCAATTATCCTAAGGCAGACACTGCACCACTGCACGGATGATAGAAAACCTCCTTACCCACGCATGGGTACTTGGAATTGACGCGCAGTGCTGTGAAGCTTGTGGGTACTTTGGTGGCCATGAGGCCAAATTGTCCCTGCAAAAAAAGGGCTAACTACTGGCACCGAGGTAAAAACACTTTCTCTCCCCAGGCCACAAAGAATGGCCCCACATGCCCACCTAGATACACAAAAAGTGTGGGGGAAGATGTGTAGGGCCAATTTTGAAAGCAGGCAGGGCAGGTACATCAAGCGTGTTTAAAAATGCTATTATATTACAAGATACATAGTCACTGGAAGCAGTCAGGAAGAGTGCTCAGGAGAAAACAGCAGGATGAGATGGTACTTTTAAGTTGGAAGAAGTACCAGAAAGCAGCATTGGAATCATAATGTGTGGCCACTTGAGCCTTGTGCGGGCAGGCAAAAGAAAAGGCCACATATACAATATTTTGATGCACCGCAACAAGGAAAGCCTTAATGCTGCGCCGCCGTGAGTCAAAAGAAAAGGGTAGGAATGCATCGTATCTACAGGATGAGATGCATTCCTGTCTTTTCCCCCTGTGCTGGTGCAAAATGGGCTGACATGTGCCAATGCAAGCACCCTTGCGCCATGGTGCAAGGTTGTCTGTGTTGTAGGTGTGATTTTTTTTTGTGGAGGAAGGGATACCTTCCTGCAGTAAAACAATCACAAGTGGTGTTTTCCTCTTTCCAGCAGCACACATAGAAATGAGAAAAATGAGGAGGAATAAATATATTTCTCCTCTTTGCTTCTTTACACCTCCGCTGGGGAGGCGTAGGAATCTGACCTTGTAAATCTGGGAATGCATCAGGTTCCATGGATGTTGTGTGGGAACACCCACAGCAACACCCATGGAATGCCCTTTCACATAGAGTAATGCGTGAAAGGTGGCCATATTTACAAGGCCATGAAAAGTCACACACAATGGGTTTACATGACCTTCTACATATGGGCAGGCACACTGCGCCGCCCGAGCATCAAAAAAAGTGAAGCACCGGCGGTGCTGTGGGCTTGTAAATAAGCCCCCAGAATAGGTAGTAATGCAAGGGCAAAAAATAGAAAGTTTATCCATGGGTAAATTTGTTGATGTTTGCCAGAAGTTATTGGAAAGGGGTTGGACATAAAAATTGATGGATATCAATTAGGGACTGGAGAGAGGGGTGCATAACTTACTGTTAGAACAAGAGGTAGTAGGGTCAGAATGTGTGGCTAAACAAAAGGTTACACATGTGTGATCTCTGTTAGCATCCACATAAAGCATGCTTTTTCACAACCCAAGCGAGTCAAGAGTGGTCATTATCCCAAGATTTGTTGTTTGGCACAGGCAGGCCTTTTAAGAGTGTGGTGGGCAAGTTTTGCACCCCTTAAGTAATAACATATACCGAACAAGATATATTGCACTTTATGTTCTTCTGTGGCTTTTATACTGAACTGAGAGTTAAATATATTCTACCACTTTTTAAAGATTGCTATTTTGCACAAGTTAGGCCAGCACTGACCTACCTACAAATGCTTTCTTCCCCCTTCGTTTGTAATGGGGTTGCATGTTTTCTGTCTAGGGCGATCCGTAAACGAAATAATATGGTGGGTTTACATTCATGATTTGGGTCATTAGAAAATATCTGCCCTTTGTGTCTCTATAACGTTCTCTATTTTAACTTACAACATCAATGTCTTTTTAAAAAGCATGTACTTTTATGGCCAACATGTGGCCGAATAAAGTTTTAATTGATTGATTGAACATATAACTAGTTGACTTGCATAAAAGTATTAACTTCTGTTGTAATATCTTACATGATGTAGAATTTCAGTAAAAGAAAGCCATAAATATGTTATAATATATGCGCACAAT
Organism: Lissotriton vulgaris; assembly: GCF_964263255.1. NCBI lineage: Eukaryota > Metazoa > Chordata > Amphibia > Caudata > Salamandridae > Lissotriton > Lissotriton vulgaris. Next base: position 994,003,880 of record NC_141697.1, read on the forward strand.
ATAATTGTGCATGGATTACTGACATGGCTAAAAAAACAAGCAAAGAACTCAACAGGTTGCCCTTCGATACTTGACCTAGAATGTGTTTATTTACTTTTCTTTAACCGCATGCACACTAGCGGGTTTTCCCGCTGTGCGTTGAAATGTGAAAATCGCGGGTAACGTGACAAAGCCAGCTCATCATCCGCGTAGCGCAGGTAACGCCCATGACGAGCTGGCTTTGTCATCCGCATCGAAGGGGTTAAAGGCACATACATTCAGTGCCTGGGATACGTTCCTTGCAGCGTACTTTCCGCATTCTTAAGTGTTCTGTCTCCATCCTACATTATATCTTGGTTGTTTTGAAAATGTTGTACAGGGCACTGAAGCTTCACATGGAAATGCTTTAACTAAAGGAATTAGCCACCCACAAATACACATACAGATAAAGCAACATATATGGGCTGCTTCTTTTAACATAATTCACACTCTGCTGAGCAGTTAATGTTGCATTTTACTGGCAGTGAGATGAAGGACTGCAAATGGCACCAAAGAGAGTGCAGCCAGCGTCTCATGCTGCAGAACTGATTCGCTTTGGTTCCTTTTTCAAGTGTTCTCCTGAGACTCCCTGCTTTCAAGCAAAGTGATGCTTCTCACAGCATGCTGCCTGGGGCCAGCTCCAAGCAGGAGTACTCAGCATATGGGCACAATGAAGTGTGAGAACTCTGAACCTGGCTGTCATTAATGTTCCTAAAGAAGCAATTAGGGACAGACCTGGCTTTGAAAGTTCCTCCTCTTAAAAACAGCAACTACAGTCCTGTGACCAGACTGAGAATGCAAACCAGCCCTGGCAATTAAGTCAGACTGGCCATGGGGTGGGGGAGTGCTGGTTGGAAACTGCTGCTGCTTTTGTACAGGGGGTAGATATTGCAGCACTGCTGCAAAACCGGCTCCCAGTAACAAAAAAACAAAAACAAAAACAGCCCCTATCACTCCAAAGCCGGCTACCACCCTTCTGACTTACCGGGAGAACGCCTGGTGCCCGCTAAGTCCGACCCTGCCCCTGCCATCTACTGAATTGCAGTGCTCATGAAAAACTAACCAGTAACCCCTTGCTAACAATGTTCATGGAATTTCTAGAAGTAGCCCTGTTTACACCCTCCCCACGTCATTCATTATCTGGGTCTACACTTTCCAGGCACAGGAAGGCAGGCAATACACTTTGTTAGACCTGACATCATTAGCTTGAGTCTCTCCTCCATTTTTTCTGTTTGCCTCTACTGTGTTACGATGTTTTGCTGGTATATGCTTTGGGCGCCGTGTCACTGCTGATCAGTGCCATAGCGCAAGTGCTCCCTATGTTAAAATGATGTATCTATTGTATCCATGTTTGGCTTATTTGGTTTACTGTCAGTCCCTCGTCTAGTGCACCAGGAGTGCCGGGGCTTGTAAATACAAATGCCGCTCGTGGGCTTGCAGCACGTGTTGTGCCACCCACAGGAGCGGCCTTGTAAAAGAATGTCTACGGGTCGGTCATTGCGAGACCCACGTGCAGTCCTGCACTGTCACGGCGGCTGCGCAGGTATACCTACCTGCCAGCCCCTCCAACCTTCCCTTAGCTTCATGTTAGTCACCCCTATGGTAGGCCCGTGGGCAGGGTGCATTGTAAGTGTAAGGTAGGACAAGCCTGACCAAGTTGGCATGTCCTGATAGTGAAGTGCCGCCATCTTAGGGCTTCACTATTGCGAGGTAGCCTGCTCTCCGTTGGATAGAATGGGCCGCCGGGATTATTAACGCTATAATCCTAGCTGGCTCGGGGAGCATGGTGCAATGTCGAGTTTGGTATCCCTGAACTCGGGGTTTAATTACGCATCTGTTGGTGTGGATGGTTTTTGGACTCTGGGTTCGAAAATAGCACTTTTAGAAAGTGTCTATTTTCTTGTCTAACCATATCTGGTCTCTGCTGGTCTTGCGTGTGTGTGACAGGAGCTGGGTGGCTCCAAGAGGTCTGGATGAGTCAGTGTGGGATGAGTGGGACATTACGTTGAGAGTAGGGGGAGAGTAGTTGTTGATAGCCTGCCTTGCCTGATACAATGCTGGCTCCACCTCCTGCCGAGCGACGGATGGCTCTGTACCTGCCATGGACGATCCTGGCCCCACCTCCTGCCAGGAGGGCGATAGCTCTGCTCCTGCCAGTGTCAATGCTGGCTCCACCTCCTGCGGGGCGTCTGAGGACCCGGCCCGGCTCAATTAATAGGCCAGGTGCTACTGCCTAGCTCCACCCACCACAGACCCAGGATGTTGGGAAACCCCCGGCATAGACAAAGGGATCAAAGACGAAAAGGGGTATAAGAGGAGGACCCCTGAACTAGGAAATCAGATCACTTCTGACAAGGAACCCTGTAACCAAGGACAAGAAGCCTGCTGATCTAAAGGACTGCTTACCCCTTCTGCCAGTGTGCTGTTGTTGGGGGAATCCTGCAGTGCTTCTTTATTTTTGCCAAGGAACCAGGAGAGAGGAACTTTGTGTGTACTCTCACGCTTGCTAAGAAAATCTCCAAGGACTGGAAGAGTGCCAGTCTCCTGCCGAAGTCACAGGGCCAAAGACTTCACCTGCTAAAAAGTGCTACCCGCTGGAAGTTTGAATCCAGCACCTCTAAAAAGAACAGCATCACGACGACCGGACGCTGGGTCCAACCGACGCCAGCAGCAACGCCAGTGAGTAGGAGTACGGCTCTAACTCCAGAGGACCTCGTGTCTGCCCCGCTGCTGATCGCATCAACCGTGTGCCCTTCGACGCCGTGAGCGCTGCTCACTCTGTGCAACTGCATCATCGACAACGCCTGCTGAGGCCTGATCGACACCGAAGACGCGACGCCGGATTGCTCGACGCCGCTGATCATCGTGTGCTTCATTTTCCTAAGGTACTGTGTTGTTGGGGGTCCGTGTGACTCCAGGCCCGACGCAGCGCTCCTCGCGGTCGACGCCGAACCTGTGGATTATCTCTGCCCAGCGTTGTGTAGCTCCCGTGTGAGTTACCCTGTTGCTAAAGAACTGTGTTTCCAAGAAGAAGAATTGCTTGATACTAAAGACTTTTGTGCTAAAGAAGAAACTACCTTTGAACTATCCTTTTTCCTTCCCGAACGTATTTATTCCGATTGTGTACAGTTTTGCCGTTATTTTGGTCTTGTGCTAAGCCTTATATAAAAATACTTATTTTTATAATACTACTGTGTCGTGTCCATTTGTAGTGTATTCACTGTATTACTGTATGTGGTCATAATTGCTTAACACACAGCCTCTGAGATAAGCCTGTTCTGCTCTGCCAAGCTACCAAGGGGGTGAGCAGGGGTTATCGAAGGGTGTGATCCCCTTGCCCTGACTAGAAAAGGAGTGTCCCTACTTGTCAGAAGTGTATACCTCTGCCAACTAGAGACAGCCGGTTCTAACATTGGATGCAGCGGTGAGGATTTGGACCTTGCATTTATGACCCATGTACAGTGATTAGTGTGCGCTACGTAGTGAAAGCAGACCATAACGCAGTCACAATCTGATTCGGAAGGATCCTATTTTTGTTCTCCGCTTTCCTGAAACTTGATTTTCTGAACACTGCCAGTTTAACCATGAGTGACAACGGAGTCACTGCCCCTGCTATCGTTGTTGTGGAGGAGTTCGAGAGGAGTAAGCTAAAGAAATACAAGAAAGATGAGCTGAAACACTTTTGCAACCAGTTTGAAGTTCCTACCACCGGCCTCTCAAGAAAAGATGATTTTTATAAAGCATTGCAGGCCTGGTGGGAGTCCAGAAATCCCTCTGATGTGGTGGTGGTACCCACAGAGGAAGGGGATGAGGAGGTGCCAGTGAATGGACCTGTGCCCTCTCCCGGAAGCAGTGTTTCCTCCAAAGGTCTTTCCCCTGAAGAAAGAGAAGAAAGGGCGAAAGAGCGAGCTTACAACATGGAGATGGCAAGGCTAAAGATAAATGGGCAGTTGGAGTTAGAAAATGCAAGAGGTAGAAGGGAAGCTGATTTAGAGATAAAAAAGTTGGAGTTTGAACGAGAGAAGTTAGCTTTGGAGCGTGAAGCCAGGTTGAGGGAACTGGATATCCAAGCTAAAAAGTTAGAGTTGAATCCCTCTGGTGGCAGCATTCCATCCGAGCCTGCAGAAAGTAAGTTTTACTTCCCGAAAGATGTGATCAAAGATTACAATAAGAATGAGGATATTGGTCAATGGTTTAAAGCGTATGAGTTAGCATTGTTGGCCCACCAGGTCCCTGAGAAGAATTGGGGAGCAGGGTTGTGGGGTCGCTTTGTGAATGAGGGAAGAGATACCCTGTTAGACATGCCTGTTGCGGATAGGATGTCGTATGCTCATATGAAAGATGCTTTAATGTTGCGATATGGTTTAACCCCCGAGCAGTACAGACAAGCTTTTAGAGAATGTAAGAAGTTGCCTGGTACGACGTGGGTTGAATATGTGTCTTATTTTTGCAGAGCCATGGATGGTTGGGTAAAGGGCAGCAAAGTGGAAAGTTATGAAGCTCTCTATGATTTGTTTGCGTGGGAGCACTTGTCTAATAACTGTTTTCCAGAGCTGCGCCAGCACCTGATTGATAGCAAGATATCTAACCCTAGAAAACTTGCTGAGGAGGCGGACCGCTGGGTCAGTACCAGGGTCCACAAGGGTCCAGTGGGAGACTCAGCCAAAGGTGGGCAGGGTCCCCAGCAGAAGAGTGGGGGGGACAAGGGTAAACAGAAGGAGTCTCAGAAAGGGCCCCAAAGTAATCCCCAAGGGAACCAAGGGAAGGGTTCCCAGCCTCCCCCTGAGAAGAAGTCAGGGGCCCGACGGGTAAACCTGTTCATAGGGGCCCCCTAACCTGCTACGGTTGTGGGCAGGTGGGACACCGGTTTTATGACCCCCAGTGTCCCAAGAAGGATTCGAATGCACCGCCGCGTGCACCCCCTCGTCAGTTGGCAAGTGTAGCCTTGGGAGGGGAGGAGATGGTTGTCCATGGTGGGAGGGGTCCCGCAGAAATGTCCCTGGTCTCGCTAGGAGACATGCAAATGGTCCCTCCACCCCCTCTGCCTAGTAACACTAGTAAATATAGGCAGTGGGTGACCATTAATGGCCATAGAGTGGAAGCCCTCAGAGACACCGGAGCGAGTGTGACAGCTGTCAAGTGTCACTTGGTGTCCAGAGAGCAGGTGGTTCCCCACGCATTCTACCCCGTGATAGCTGCCGATAACTCCCAGAAAGAGTGTGAGGTGGCTCAGGTTTCCTTTGAATGGGGGGGAGTTTCAGGTACTCTTCAAGTTGCTGTGAGGCCCGCCATGCCTGTCGACTGTCTCCTGGGCAATGATTTGGAAGACTCCCCTTGGGCTAAGGTGGAGAGAGCGGCGCACTTGAAAATGTTGGGTGTGCCAGAGTGGCTGTGTGCAACCACTCGATCCATGACAGCGAGTAAGGGTGTTGATGGGGTCCCGGAGCCTGAAAGTACGGCCCAGGACCCAGCTGTGAAGAGAAGAGGCAGGAGGCGCGGGAAACCGGCCCCCGTTGTTCCCGTGGTCCAGAAGGAGGTAGACCCTGAGGGGGATGCCCTGGAGCCCACCGGGGAACAAATTGCCGAACTGGGAGATCTGCCCGAGCTGACCCACTGGCAGCAGGATGGTGGTCCCTCCAGGGAGGAATTCTGTGCGGAACAGAAAGAGTGCCCTTCTCTTGTGGGCATGAGGCAGCAGGCCTCAGCCCAATCCTCAGGTGATCAGTCAGGGTCACATTTTGTGTACTGGGAGAACGACCTCCTGTATAGCGAGCCTAAGGCTGCTGAGCCTGGGTCAGCCCGTGTGCTGGTGGTACCCCAGCGCTTCAGAGCCTTCCTACTGGGTTTGGCTCATGACGTACCGTTAGCTGGACATCTGGGGCAGGACAAGACCTATGACAGGCTTGTCACCCATTTTTATTGGCCTCAGATGCGTAGGGATGTAGACATCCATTGCAAGACTTGTCGCACTTGCCAGGCAAGTGGGAAAAGCGGAAGGAAGCAGAAGGCTCCCCTCCAACCTTTTCCGGTAGTCAGCACCCCCTTTGACCGGGTGGGTATTGACATTGTTGGGCCCCTGGACCCCAAGACAGCCCTGGGCAACAGGTTCATCCTGGTCTTGGTGGACCATGCCACAAGGTACCCGGAAGCCATCCCTCTCAGGACAGTGACGGCCCCCGTGGTGGGACGGGCACTGATGGGTGTTTTCTCCCGGATGGGGTTCCCCAGAGAGGTGGTGTCCGACCGAGGCACCAACTTCATTTCGAACTATATGAAGTCTCTGTGGAAGGAGTGTGGGGTAACCTACAAGTTCACCACTCCTTACCACCCTCAAGGAAACGGGCTGGTTGAGAGATTCAACCGGACCCTGAAAGGCATGATTATGGGTCTTGAAGAACCAATGAGGCGGAAATGGGACGTCCTCTTGCCATGCCTGTTGTTTGCTTACCGTGAGGTGCCGCAGAAGGCTCTAGGGTTCAGTCCCTTTGGGCTCTTATACGGTCACCCGGTAAGAGGACCTCTGAGTCTGGTCAAGGAAGGCTGGGAGCAATCTCCCAGGAAACCTCCCCAGGATGTATACAGCTACATGCTGGCCTTTCGGAACCAGACTCGGCGCTTCAGAGAACTTGCTCAGGCAAATCTGGAGGCCAGCCAGGAGGAGATGAAGCGATGGTACGACCGGAATGCCACTCTGGTAGAGCTTCAGCCTGGTCAGGAAGTGTGGGTCATGTCCCCTGTGGAACCTTGTGCGCTCAAGGACAGGTGGACGGGACCGTTTAAGGTTGTGGAGAAGAAGAGCGATGTCACCTACTTGGTGGACTTGAAATCTCCCAGGAACCCCTTGCGGGTCCTGCATGTCAACCGTTTGAAGCCCCACTTAGAAAGGTCCGAAGTGGGCATGCTCTTAGCGACAGATGATGGAACGGAGGAGGAGAGTGAGCCTCTTCCTGACCTCCTGTATGCTAAGGAGCAGGATGGGTCAGTGGATGGTGTGGTCCTCTCTGACACACTGACCCTTGAGCAGAAACAGGATTGTCGCCAACTGTTGGGACAATTCCCGGATCTGTTTTCCTTGGTTCCGGGTGTCACGCATTGGTGTGTCCATGACGTTGACACCGGAGACAGCCCTCCTGTGAAGCACAAGGCTTACAGGGTGACTGACAAGGTCCGAGCGTACATTAAGGAGGAGGTCTCCAAAATGTTCGCATTGGGGGTGATTGAGTCCTCTAGCAGTCCTTGGGCCAGCCCAGTGGTCTTGGTCCCGAAGGCTGCAGCGCCTGGTGCTTCACCAGAACTCCGGTTCTGCGTGGACTACCGAGGGCTCAATTCAGTCACGAAGACTGACGCGCACCCCATCCCCAGAGCTGATGAGCTCATCGATCGGTTGGGGGCTGCCCGGTACCTTAGTACGTTTGACTTAACGTCTGGGTACTGGCAGATCGCCTTGACTGATGGGGCAAAAGAGAGGTCAGCATTCTCCACACCAGATGGGCTATACCAGTTCCGGGTGATGCCCTTTGGGATGAAGAATGCCCCCGCCACCTTCCAGAGGTTGGTCAACCAGGTCTTGGCTGGACTGGAGGAATTCAGCGCCGCCTACCTGGACAACATCGCAGTGTTCAGCGCCAGCTGGGAGGAACACTTGCGCCACCTCCAGGAAGTGTTGTTGGCCCTGCGCGGAGCAGGCCTCACAATCAAGGCCAGTAAGTGCCAGATTGGGCAGGGTTCTGTGGTGTACTTGGGGCACCAAGTAGGGAGCGGCAAGGTTGCCCCCCTGCAACCCAAGATTGATACCATCCTGGCTTGGGCACCGCCCAAAACCCAAACACAGGTGAGAGCCTTCTTAGGACTCACGGGTTATTACAGGAGGATTGTCAAGGATTACGGTAACATTGTGCACCCCTTGACTTCGCTGACTTCCAGGAAGCAGCCACGAAACGTGATCTGGACTGATGCCTGTCAAACGGCCTTTGACACCCTGAAAACTGCAATGTGCACAGCACCTATACTCCAAGCACCCGACTTTTCGAAAGAATTCATTGTTCAGACGGACGCTTCAGAGCATGGCGTGGGGGCTGTTCTAGCTCAGGTGAATGAAGAGGGCCGAGACTTGCCTGTAGCCTTCATCAGTAGGAGGTTACTTCCCAGGGAAACGAGGTGGAGTGCGATAGAGAGAGAAGCATTTGCTGTGGTCTGGGCGCTGAAGAAGCTAAGACCCTACCTGTTTGGGACTCACTTCCGGGTTCAGACAGACCACAGGCCCCTCAGATGGTTAATGCAAATGAGGGGTGAGAATCCAAAACTGTTGAGGTGGTCCATTGCTCTACAGGGGATGGACTTTACGGTGGAACACCGCCCTGGTACAGATCACGCCAATGCTGATGGTCTGTCCAGATTTTTCCGCCTTAGTGATGAGGACTCCCTAGGTTAAGGGTAGTTCTCCCCACATTTCAGCTGGAGGGGACACGTGTTAGACCTGACATCATTGGCTTGAGTCTCTCCTCCATTTTTTCTGTTTGCCTCTACTGTGTTACGATGTTTTGCTGGTATATGCTTTGGGCGCCGTGTCACTGCTGATCAGTGCCATAGCGCAAGTGCTCCCTATGTTAAAATGATGTATCTATTGTATCCATGTTTGGCTTATTTGGTTTACTGTCAGTCCCTCGTCTAGTGCACCAGGAGTGCCGGGGCTTGTAAATACAAATGCCGCTCGTGGGCTTGCAGCACGTGTTGTGCCACCCACAGGAGCGGCCTTGTAAAAGAATGTCTATGGGTCGGTCATTGCGAGACCCACGTGCAGTCCTGCACTGTCACGTCGGCTGCGCAGGTATACCTACCTGCCAGCCCCTCCAACCTTCCCTTAGCTTCATGTTAGTCACCCCTATGGTAGGCCCGTGGGCAGGGTGCATTGTAAGTGTAAGGTAGGACAAGCCTGACCAAGTTGGCATGTCCTGATAGTGAAGTGCCGCCATCTTAGGGCTTCACTATTGCGAGGTAGCCTGCTCTCCGTTGGATAGAATGGGCCGCCGGGATTATTAACGCTATAATCCTAGCTGGCTCGGGGAGCATGGTGCAATGTCGAGTTTGGTATCCCTGAACTCGGGGTTTAATTACGCATCCGTTGGTGTGGATGGTTTTTGGACTCTGGGTTCGAAAATAGCACTTTTAGAAAGTGTCTATTTTCTTGTCTAACCATATCTGGTCTCTGCTGGTCTTGCGTGTGTGTGACAGGAGCTGGGTGGCTCCAAGAGGTCTGGATGAGTCAGTGTGGGATGAGTGGGACATTACATTGAGAGTAGGGGGAGAGCAGTTGTTGATAGCCTGCCTTGCCTGATACAATGCTGGCTCCACCTCCTGCCGAGCGACGGATGGCTCTGTACCTGCCATGGACGATCCTGGCCCCACCTCCTGCCAGGAGGGCGATAGCTCTGCTCCTGCCAGTGTCAATGCTGGCTCCACCTCCTGCGGGGCGTCTGAGGACCCGGCCCGGCTCAATGAATAGGCCAGGTGCTACTGCCTAGCTCCACCCACCACAGACCCAGGATGTTGGGAAACCCCCGGCATAGACAAAGGGATCAAAGACGAAAAGGGGTATAAGAGGAGGACCCCTGAACTAGGAAATCAGATCACTTCTGACAAGGAACCCTGTAACCAAGGACAAGAAGCCTGCTGATCTAAAGGACTGCTTACCCCTTCTGCCAGTGTGCTGTTGTTGGGGGAATCCTGCAGTGCTTCTTTATTTTTGCCAAGGAACCAGGAGAGAGGAACTTTGTGTGTACTCTCACGCTTGCTAAGAAAATCTCCAAGGACTGGAAGAGTGCCAGTCTCCTGCCGAAGTCACAGGGCCAAAAGACTTCACCTGCTAAAAAGTGCTACCCGCTGGAAGTTTGAATCCAGCACCTCTAAAAAGAACAGCATCACGACGACCGGACGCTGGGTCCAACCGACGCCAGCAGCAACGCCAGTGAGTAGGAGTACGGCTCTAACTCCAGAGGACCTCGTGTCTGCCCCGCTGCTGATCGCATCAACCGTGTGCCCTTCGACGCCGTGAGCGCTGCTCACTCTGTGCAACTGCATCATCGACAACGCCTGCTGAGGCCTGATCGACACCGAAGACGCGACGCCGGATTGCTCGACGCCGCTGATCATCGTGTGCTTCATTTTCCTAAGGTACTGTGTTGTTGGGGGTCCGTGTGACTCCAGGCCCGACGCAGCGCTCCTCGCGGTCGACGCCGAACCTGTGGATTATCTCTGCCCAGCGTTGTGTAGCTCCCGTGTGAGTTACCCTGTTGCTAAAGAACTGTGTTTCCAAGAAGAAGAATTGCTTGATACTAAAGACTTTTGTGCTAAAGAAGAAACTACCTTTGAACTATCCTTTTTCCTTCCCGAACGTATTTATTCCGATTGTGTACAGTTTTGCCGTTATTTTGGTCTTGTGCTAAGCCTTATATAAAAATACTTATTTTTATAATACTACTGTGTCGTGTCCATTTGTAGTGTATTCACTGTATTACTGTATGTGGTCATAATTGCTTAACACACAGCCTCTGAGATAAGCCTGTTCTGCTCTGCCAAGCTACCAAGGGGGTGAGCAGGGGTTATCGAAGGGTGTGATCCCCTTGCCCTGACTAGAAAAGGAGTGTCCCTATTTGTCAGAAGTGTATACCTCTGCCAACTAGAGACAGCCGGTTCTAACACACTTCAACTGCCTGGAGAAGCTATCTTTTTTTTTGGAACAAAGTTTTATGAATTTTTTCGATTTACATACTTATATCATATCACTAGCACATTACACTAATCCTTGAAATGGTACATATTGCATCAGTACTGCATCATTGGACATATTAATAAAGAAAAGAAAAAAAACAATGAGCTTGCTGTGCATCATAATTGTCTGTAACATTCTGTACCCAATGCCCCCAACTTGTTTCCCCACCCCCCTCCCACCAGTCCTTTATCTCATTACAATCCTCTCTTTGTGAATCTTTTTTTTTTTTTTGGGAAAACCTTTATTGTTATTTCAACCAGTTACAAATATGGACCTACAACCACCAGGGCCGGCCGCTAATCGGTTTCATTACAGCAAGTCAGTTAGGACACGGCTCGGCAGCCCGGGAAGCGAAAGTACCATAAATTCGGTTAAAACTGGCTATTAAGCATACCATGCGAATGACAGGATTCTAAAGGCTTCATTTTACAATATAAAAATAGAAGGATCAGGTGCCATACAATATCACAGAGTCGCGTAAAGGGCGGGCAAAATAGTAGGATTTCCACAGTTAGATCGATCTCATTTAGGACAGTGACGCTAAGACATGCAATTCAGAATAAACAAGCATACAATCACAGTTCGCCCGCCCAATGATACTGAAATACCGTGAAAAGTATAGGCACAGATAAGAAAAATCGATAATTGACTGAAGAGTGGACCCACTACGCTGACCCAAAAAAGGAAGAAAGAAAAGAAAAGGCAAAAGAAAAGCTACAAAAGAGAAAAAAGGTTATAGAAAAAATAAAAGCAAAACAAAAAAATCCCCTCCCCCAAACCCCCACCCTGCATCCCTGCAGATGACTATGGCCTACCCCACTAGCAGCGTGGCTGTCGCCCCAAATAACTGAAACCCGAAATATAGAAAGAACAAAGAGAAATAAAGAAGAACTAAACCCCTACACTAAAAGTAGAAATGGAGGAGGGCTTATCGTACGCATTCCCGGTCTCCCCCCACCGCCTTAACATAGAGTCCCCCACAAAGCTGACACAATCGAGCAGAACACAATTGAAAATTGCACCGGAGGAAACTATAAACCCCGCCTGGTCTCCGTTAACCTAGTAAAGCAATCCCGTTACCGATGAAACCACAGTGTGAAACCCAAAACAACAGTCTCAGCCTTGACCCCGTCGATCAAATTTGCTGATTCCCTCCGATAAGTAGAGCCCCATCGTCAAATTATCAAAATATACACAGAAGTTGCCAAAATATAGTCTGTTAGATGGAGAAAGGATGGCAAATCCCAAAGTAGATGGCCGGTTCCAACGATGCTCCTACCCGACTCCAAGGCCAGACACTGTCCCATCCGCCATCTTAATGGACCAGCTGGGAAGGGGGTGCGACACAATCCAAAACAGTTCACAGTTCCGACCAAAAGTTTCCAGAGTGGGAACAGCAGTTAAGTGTTCCGCTGGTAGCGAAACCAAAGTTTCCGACCATATAGTTAATACGCAGATCTCAGCATGTTCAATCAGTTCCACTTCTGTAGGGGCAGGCACAGCTCCATGCACCGGGTCTGAATGCACCGCTGGGGTGTCTATCGGGAGTAGAGTTGGCCGCCGGGTCCCGGGCAATGAGTCAGGGTCCGGTCCCGATCTTATAATTCCATCCGCTGCTGACATCAGTTTCCAGACCTGGGCCTCCATAGTCACCTGAAGTGCCTCGAGGGCTGCCAGCACTGACCGCAATGACGGGCCGCACTTAGCCCGCTCCGCCGGGTTTCGCATAACATCAGGCATAGTGATCCCATTGGAGAGTCGCCCTCCCCGGGGGAAGATTAGTCGGAGCAGGAATGAACCGTGAGGGACAGATCGTCAACATGCGTTCGTGCGCACCAAGTCTCCAACCCAAAGGCACCGGCGATGCAAGCGCTAGGCCTCCGGGTCAGGGACCCCCGCCACACCGCCTCGGGCGTCACTCGCCTCCTCACCTTCGATACAAGACCAGGCAGCAGATCGGCAGCAAAGCAATCCAAAAGATGTCGAAAGTTCCATGGACCGGACCCTGCCGCCCTCACCGGTCCGCTGTTGTTCAACTAGGACCCGGTTGGACCAGCACTCGAGACCCCGGCTTCCAGACTGGGTTAGGCCTCAAGTCAAACCTCGACATTACTCCACTCCACAATGTCGGAAAAGTCTCGGGATTGCTCCATCAGACTGCAGATTAGTTCATAGACACGGATATGGGGCGGAATATCAGGATAAATGACAGGATCTTTGCGCGAAAGACGGAGGTCAGCGGAGCCGGGAGACTATGCGGCCATCTTGCTTGCTGTCGTAGCTCCTCCTCTTTGTGAATCTTAATCCTCAGATTCCGGCATGCAGTGTCACTATCAAAGCAATAACAGTTCTGATATGAAATACACTACTATCTATTACTGACCAATGAATCACATTCCTGCCATTGTAAGCGGTGTGCCCAGAGACCAGCTCTGGTACCCATAGTCATCATTGCGAGTTAGTATGTGGTTCCACGACATCCACTTCCTGCATTTTAAAAGCTTCCAACATTACATCCCACTCCAATGCCATTGGGGTCTTCCGTAATCCCCTGGCCTCCTCCCGTCACAGTGCTGTGCTTTCAGCGCAACCCCACTTGACCATTTCGCTATGCCATAACTGTGTGGGGGGTGGTTTCTTGGACTTCCACGCATGGTGATGGCCTGTATCGCGAGGAGTAGCCTGGAGAAGCTATCTTAACCCTCTACTTGTCATGCAGCACCCAAAATGGATCCCACTTCACTTTTGTAATTAATAATGTGAGCTGAACTTCAGGAGACATCTGCTCCAGAATTTGCAAAATCTCCTTTTCAATTTTTGCATGATTTACCCTATATATTTTCACATGTTGCTGTGATCAAATGGTTATTGTTGCATTTGAGTGCAGATCTGCTAAAGACATAATGTTGGTTATTTTCACAATTTTGCATGCTTACCTTTGCATGCAATCTGAAAAACAATTCCTCTGTTATTAGACCTGTCAGCATTATGGTGGTCTTTCCCCAAACCTTTTCGCCTTCTCCCCTGGTTTGCTGAATTAGTTTTTATTGGATTTAAACTCTATGCACTTTATCACTGCTGACCAGAGCTAAAGTGCTTGTGCTCACTTCCTAAAACATGGTGAAATTTGCTTACACCAGATAGGCATATTTAATTTACTTATAAGGCCCTAATAAGTAGTATACCATATATCCAGGGCCGGTAAATTGAATTCTACTGGTGGTCCTGCAGCCCTTATTGTACCACCCACTTAAGTAGCCCTTTAAAACATGTCTCAGGCCTGCCATTGCAACCTGTGGGCAGACTAAACTGCCAAATCAACTTGCCAAAATAAACCTTTTGCCAAGCGTAAAACTTCCCTTTTAATACAAATAAGTCGACCCCAGGGTAGGCCCTATGCATCCCAAAGGCAGGGTGCATTTTATTTAACAAATTGGACAGGTACTTTTAAGTTTTCCATGTCCGGGTAGTGAAAAACTCAAAAATTTGTTTCCACTACTGTGAGGCCTACCTCTCTAATAGGATATCATTTGGTTACCTAATTACATTTAACCTCTTCCATGCTTATGACGGCTCCCGGCCGTCATGAGTCACGGTGGGCGTGTGCTCATGACGGCCGGGAGCCGTCATGACCACGCCCGTGATTAGAATGTCCAGCACTGCGGCGGAACTCGCGCCGCAGTGAAGAGGTTAATCAGTGATAACTTTGTTTGGCAATGGGTAGAAATAACATGTTTGGTGTCGGAAGAATTGTAATTTAAAATCTTCTTTAATGGCAAAGTCATATTTTAAGTCACAGCTCGAAAGTGCCATATCTAGAAAGTAAAATTCAAAAAAGGTTGCCACGTGCACACCATGTTTCTTTCAATTCATCATTGTTTCATCATGCTTTGTTTGATAATATTTCATCCTTCAAGCGTGTATCCTCGGTAACGTGGCCTGCCCAAGTGCCTCGTGTATATAAACACATGAAGAAAACTGGAGCAACATTCCACTCCATCCGGACGCACAGCTTGCTCCGTATGATATGCCTGTCCAGGCCTTTTTCTAGAGCATGGTATATACATAAAAACATTGACACATAAACTAATGCCAATGTTTTAAAATTTTCAGTGAACGCCAGAAGAAGGGCTACAGACAGCCCGAAATGCATTGGGTTAATAAGATCCACTATCAAGAATGTTTTTATGTATATACCATGCTCCAGAAAAAGGCCTGGACAGGCATATCTTGAGCAGAATAAAGGTTTTATACATACACTGCCACACATGTGACAGAAACAAAATTTGGTGAAAATAATTGATTGATCGGAATATATGGAATAACATCGAAATATGGATTAATTTACAGAGTACTTTGGTGAATATATTATGGAGCAAGTTGTGCGTCCGGATGGAGTGGAATGTTGCTCCAGTTTTCTTCATGTATCTAAAAAGTTGGCATTTTCTTGCCCTAACTATTTGATGCCTACTGTCTGTTTCCTAGGTCACAGGACTAGGCGCAGATGGCATTTAGCCTTTGTGTATTCCCCCCAGACAGTAGCATAAAGTGGAATTAGGTGTAGGCAGGATGGACCATCCTGACAGGATGGGAAGGGTGAAGTTGTGCACAGCCCCACTTACTTTTCAAAAGGAGCTGCCTCAGCACACAAACAAAAACTTCACACTACTCTTTTGTGCCACCATACCATGTGGAGCCTGAGCAGGGAGGCAGGAAATTCCAGGACCCTCTGCGGAGGAAAAACTCTAGAAATGTCTTCCTCTTCAAAGCTGGTACTAAGAAAAACATAAGACCCTCAGACCCTTTCTTCGATTCACTTCTGGACCTGTGGAGGACTCTCAGAGAATTGCTCTGCTGCATGAGGCCTGCTGTGTACTTCAGAGGACTGGCCTTCTGCACCAAGAGAACTACTCTGCTGACTAAAGCCCTGGCCTGTGCCCTCAGAGTGCTGCTCTGCTGCTTGAGACCTGCTTTTCTAAGTGAATCGAATCGAAGATCACCAAAATTACTCAAAGGACTAATTTGCTGGCCTCCTGTCCTGTGAGCATCCAGAGCTACAGGGACTCAAAAAGCTCCAACAATCTGCAAAGTGCACCTGGACCCAGCCTGAAATAAATCATGACCTTCCTAGTGGTGCCCCCGAGTCCTGGACCCTTATAAGTGGTGCTCAAGGTGTCCAACCAGGCAAAATCCTAAACTTGCGACATAGAACATTTTCTACCAAAAAGTGCCCTGACAACTGAGAGGAGACTGGGACCTACCTGCTCAATGATTCACCTGAGGTGTCTCGCTGGTTGATCTGACTTCACAGTAGCTCCCTCTACATTCTTCTCCAAGCAGCAAATCTCGTTCTACGGCTCCTCTCTGAAAGGGCATCTGGTTTCCTGCAACCCTGGTCGCTACAGCCTGCACCTTCATCCACTGGAGATTTTCAACTCCCAAAGAAGAGATTGAAAGTCGAAATCTTCATTGTGACTCTGTCCAGTGGCTCCAGACGATGATACCTCCTCATCTGGCTGCCTTGCCCCACAGAACTTTGCCTTCTCAGACATTTTCACTGAAATTTCTTCCAAGTCAGAAGGTAAGCCGAGACAGGTCCCAATCCACTTCTCGTATCCGAACCGCTCTCCATCATGGTGGGCCATAACCTTCAAGACTGTCCTGGCCTCACATGACCAGTTTTCCACAGTTGGCTCTTTGATACTTTAGGCACTAGATTGCACTAAAACTTTTAAAAATTCATAACTCCAGTTCTACTCATTTGATTTTGTTGTTGCTTTGGTTTCAAATGATTTATTATGTTTTACCCTATTTTGGTTGCATGGTGTTCTCACTTCATTACTGTTTCATTGATGCATAAATGCTTTTCATGATCAAGTTAAGCCTGACTGCTTTTGAGCCAAGCTACCAGAGGGTTAAGCACATGTTAATTTAGTGACTTTTGTGGTTCATGCTGACAAGGATTGTGGCTGCTGCTTGAGAAAAGCTCACAACCCTGCTCAATCAAAAACCCAATTTCTCACATGTAGATTACCATGAAAACTGACTTTGACTTGAAATTTCTATTTGTTGCCTTTCCTTTTTTCTTTCAAATTAACCTCCCCTTGCTTTCCATTCTCTGCATGAGTCCTCTCTTGGAGCACAGTCCACTCTAAATGACATGTCCACCTTAATCCCTATTATTGTATTTCTTAAAATTGCCAACACCTCATTTCAAAGATCACAACCTCTCCTTTCAAGTCATACCACTGCAAGCTTAGACTACCTAATCTCCTGTAGCTCAACTAATAATACCACCAATTATTTGCATGAATTCACGTAAACCCTCCCACTTAATATCGCACCTAACTTCTAATAATTTAATCTACTGTTGGAACATCCTTCAGTCGGTTTGTATTGAATTTGTTACTTAGTATTTATTACTTGGAAGGTGCAATCCACAGCAACCCTCTCCCACAAACCTCCTTTTTGGGGACCGGCACTTAATTTTCCTGATCGGAGATTTTCCGACAGCAAGAGGGAGAAAAAGCACAAACAGAACAAAGGAGAAAAAAAAAGACGGAAAAAACTTGACAAAGGGAGAAAGCAAGAACATGCAAGAGTGAGATAAAGGGGCAGGGAGTGTCTGGCAGTCGATGAAAAGGGCATGAGGTGGATTCCAAACTACATAGCCTTGGTATTTGACACGCCAGTGCCAGCTGTGCCGGCACTTATTCTTCTACAAAGTAAGCACTGCCAATAACAAACAATAACCACTGAAAAAACCTTTGGTTCTAGAGCAGTGGATTGCCTGACAGAAAGCGCTTTATTGCCTTATCAGTGGTAGTAAGCAATATATACATGCAATTACAATACGATATACAATCCTCTCTGCCCACATGAATACCATCATCAAAACACTCAGTAGTCGGCCAAATAATTATAATTAAGGCTCCTGGTTTTCAGGTTTTACAGATATTTACAGATAAATGCAGACAGAAAACAATGTGTTTCCTGTCTGTATTTATTTTTAAAAGCGGAAAAATACAGAGAATTGTACTTCTTTTGAGAGACACTACATGCTGTTGTTCATGAATTCCATGCAACAGCTGTGCAGATAGAAAGCAAAGACAATGCATTTCCAGCCATGCACTCCACATGGTGCAGCATGCTACCGATGTAGGCAAGTACTTAAGCACCTCACATACGAGTATCAAGCGCTATAAGAATGGCGCAATACAGTTCCTTGTTGGCACTATGTCTCTGTGTGACTTCTCATCTATGACTATCTTTTTCTAGCTGTTCTCTACATGCCTGCTCAAGGCATGGGTTCCTCCTTCTCAGTGTATGTCTGCTTTTCTGGTAGTTGGTGTCTGGGGTGTCATCTGCATGTCCTCTTTGTCCTACATGTGGTTGGCTGTCTATTGTTTCTCTCTTTTAGCGCCGCCAGGTGGGGTCGATTTATACGCATAGATGCTGTCATTCTTTATTTATATTTTGTATTTATCTTTCCTGTATTTCCTCCAGGTGTGAAATGTTTAATATCAGTTTGAAACAGATGTGAGCTTGAATTCCCCCGGCGCAATCCTCCCTCGTCTGGAAAGGACACCTTGTCCCTCAGGAGCTGGAACTCACTCTTTGTGACAAAGGGAAGCATCTCATTTTGTGAAGCGCTGAACATCTCCAAGGAGCGCCCTAAATATATTTCCAAGATGCTGTGGCTGGCCCGCAAGCCTCCAGCACTTTCTTTCTTTAGCAAATCCATTCTTTACCAAAGCAGGAAAGTGACCCAAGAAAAGGCATTGGTCAGAGAGGTGCACTTAGGACAGAGCAGGGCAAGACTGGTCCTTTATCGGTGACGGGCGCTTTGAGGAAAGCAGATTGGACCATTAAATCCATTCATAAGGTCACACACTGTGCCATGGGATGCATCTTAGATCAGAGCCAAATTTACAAGCGGGCTGGAAGAAGAAAGGAGAGTCGTAAACATTGTGCTGAAGTCACACATACAAAAAAACAAAAACAAAACATTTTCCTAGCACTCTCCATGAAAAATAAAGGTGAGCTGGCTCTGCTATTAGAGCCCATTGAAGGACGTAAATACAAAGCTCGGCCTCCCCTTCCCAGCAGCTATAATTGGCAATAATTGAAAGCTAGAGAAACACTTCTCGCCGACACGGTGCTTGGAGTCTGCCTGTTGCCAATGCTGCCTTAAACAGAAATGACTCTGCGGAGCGACAACTGTGATGAGCCGCCATTAAAAGCCCATTGTGTTCGGGCGCACGCTCTAATGCTCGGATTACTTACCGGTAATATTCATTACTCCGATTTTCTCTTCCTCCTCCCACTACTAACACAGTGAGGTTCACCTCATGTATGCCACTCACGCATTCTCTCCCAAGCTGTCTTTGTTTTTTACCAACTCCAACCTAAACCACGTCCATAAACCCATCCCTCCCCAAAACACCTCCCGACCAAAGCAAAGAACTGCAATTGAAAACCATGATAGGAAGGCAAGGAATAAGGGTGGGATAGCGAGTTGTAAGCAAAGAGAGAATCGAGTAATGAAGACTACCAGTAAGTAATCTGAGCATTATGTCCTCATCTCCTTCCTCGTCCCATTCCTTACATAGTTGGGATACACCCAAGCTCTTATCACAACGCAAATGGCAAGAATATAATCACATAAACATCTGGAAGTGAGACCCAGTTTTTACTGCAATGAAGAACACTCCACAAAATGCCCACATTCAAGCCGTATTCAAAGACACAGCACAAAAAAATAAGATAGGCAAGCCAGAAGGAGTTCCGGGAAGCAGCTTTTGAAATTACACCGGAACGAAAGTGAGACTTAGTACGCTTGACTACATTTATCCTATACGAGATGAAAGTAGATTAAGACGCCCAGGTTGCTGCTGCACAAATGTCTGAAAGTCCTGCCCATTCAGCCCAAGGTGCACCCATGCCCCTTGTTGAATGAGCCTAAACCTCATTGGGTACTCCTCCCCATCATGCTTAAAAACTAAGGAAGAGACAGTCATGATCCATCTGGCTAAAGTAGTTCTAGAAGATTTACCCTCTCTATTAGCATGATCAAAATTGATGAATAATGAATCCGATCAGCTAAATCCAGAAGGTCTTTTCAGATAGATAGTTCGGGTCTTTACTCCCCCCAGAGAGGCAATGGAAGGGTCAGAGGAAATCACAGAGAGAGAGGACAGTACCATTTCCTGATTCCTATTGAAATCAAAGTTGATTTTGGGAAGGAAAATTGGCCCCAAGAATACAACTACCCTATCCTCAAAACCTTTCAAATGGGTATAGTGGCATTTGAGAGAACCCAATTACCACAGTCTCATGGACAAAGTTAAGGGAACCAGAAAAAAAACTTTGTGAGATAATATTTCTGAGTTTCCTTCCAAAGGTTCAAAGGGTGGACCATGCAAAAAAAGGCAGTACGAGTGGAAAATCACATAGAGGATTTTTTTTTTCACCTTTGGTGTAATCAACAATAATCCACTAAAATGCCTACCTACCAGTGAATCAGCATCCAGGTCCCTTAGAGGGGATCTAAAGGCTCTGACGCCAGACCACTGAAGCTTCAAAGCAGAGACTGAGAGCTTTTTTGTTGAAACCCTAAGAAAGTCTAGAATCGCCTCTGTGGAACATTCCAGGGAGGATAACCCTGTCACCATACACCTTTTATTAAAATTTGCCCAGTGGTGATTGTATGGTCTTCTTGTCTACTCCCTCCTAGAGGCTTGAATGGAAAGGGAGACAACCAAAGAAAGACCTTTTCTCAGAAGACCTTTAATTTAAATGTCCAGACCAACAGCCAAAGACGGCCCAGGGACATCTCCATCAGGACTGGAAGGGTGACTGGAATAGGGGACAATGAGATAATCCATTCTTTGTCTATTACCAAAGCGAACCGCTAGAATACGATACACCTCTCCCTCTGAACTCTGTGAAGGACTTTCAAGATGAAGGGAAATGGAGGAAAGGCATAAATGGGACCCATTAGCTGGAAAAAGGCATCTATTCCCAGTGAATGATTGCTCCCTGCTCAGGAAAAAAAACGGAGGCACTTGAGCATTTGAGAGATCCGCAAACAGATGTATCAGTGGAACCCATTACCATCTGCATAGATTCAACAAAAACAGGGAATTGAGAGAAAACTGCTGAGAGCTGGGACATGCTCAACTCAATCTGTCCTTGAATGCTCAGACACCTCTGGATTTGCATGCTCTGATAGAAGGCATATTTACTTCTGCTCTTGTCATCATCTCTAAGGCTACCTGGTTCAGAGAATGACTTCTCATTGCAAACTGATGGTTGATATAAGCCTTTCCAATTAGGTTGTCTGTCCTGATCACCAAGTCTGACCCCTTCTGCTGTGGAAAGGACGCAAAGAGCTTTCTGCACCACTATCAACTCTCTCCAGTTCAATGAATGACTGGACTCCTGGACCGACCAAAGTTCATGAGCACTTAAACTCTCTAGAACTGCTCCCCCCCCCCCCTTACAGGCATATGTGTTCAGTATCAGAGGGTCTGAGTGGGCAAAGGAAGTCCCCTGATAGTGAGTAGCTGAATCCATTCACCACCTCAGATGAGCTCTGACCACAGGAGTTATTGGAATGAACATCTCACAGTCCCCTGAAGTTGGGGACCAATGTAGAAGGATGCGGAAGACTACTTGACCAATGTGAAAGCGAGCCCAAGGAATGATGAACTCCATTGCCACCTGAAAGAGAAGAGGAGAAAATCAATACAGCCTCCTCTACGGAGGAATGCAGATTAAGCCTAGAGAACAGAAACAACACAATAATTACCATGTCCTCCTGGACCAAAGCCATTCCCTCACTGGAGCCAACTGCCATCTCAGGAGGTGGTCTAGATGAGTACATCATTTTTTCCCCCGTGAAGCTGGAAGAAAGGTCTTGCCCACATCTGTATGGAAATTGGCCCTAATGTACTCCAGATCCTTAGAAGGTGTCAGAGCGGACTTGTTTCTGTGAGTCAGAAACCCAAAGTTCTTAAATGTCCCACAAAATTCCATTGGATGTTGCATTGTAATGGCATAAGAATGGACATTTCAGCCAATCATTGAGATAAGGATAAATCATTATACCCCTGTTGTGGAAAACCCCTCACTGGAGCCAAGCTCTTTATAAAGACTGTTGGAGCTGAAAGACACAAAACTGCCAATGGTCACTCCCCACACAGAACCTGCAAAACTATTGACTGGCAGGATCCATAGCGATATGTAAATAGGCACACTGTAAAATCGATTTTTGTTAGGAGGTCCCCCTAAGAAATAAGAGAAATAACTTGTTGAAGAGAACACATTTTGAAATGAACTGTAGGAATACATTTGTTCAGCTTCTTAAAGTCTATGAGCACTCTCTATTTCCCTGATGGTCTCTGAATCAGAAATACTCGAAAACGAATCCAGTCCCTTTTGCCGCATAGAGACATTTAACTATCACCTTTTTACTGAAAAGAGTCCATGCACTGTCCAACAAGGCATTCCCCCTTGTGCTGGTCCCAGGAAGAGGAGGAGGATGAAAACATGGAAGCTGAGCAACAGGAGAAAGTGATATATGCTGCAGTGGCGGCTGGTGAATTTTGAAAGTGGTGAGGCATAAATATCTTCTTCAAATTTGAATAAACAAGCACACAAACCCAGGGCCCGATTCACAGAACTAACTTAAGACAAAATCCTAAACTTACTATCATTTTGGTATTCACAGAAGGCACTTACTCATTTTGGTATTCACAGAAGGGACTTACTCATTTCGGTATTCACAGAAGTTAGGAGTCCTAACTTTAGGACTCCTAAATGCCTTCTGTGAATACCGAAAGTCTTAAAATTAGGATTTTTCTCAACTTTACTAATACTGAACTGAAAAAAATCCTAATTTTAAGACTTTCCGTATTCACAGAAGGCATTTAGGAGTCCTAAAGTTAGGAGTCCTAACTTTACTACTACCAAACTGAGAATAATCCTAACTTTAAGGCTTTTCGTATTCACAGAAGGCATTTAGGAGTCCTAAAGTTAGGACTCCTAACTTCTGTGAATATCGAAATGAGTAAGTGTCTACTGTGAATACCAAAATGAGTAAGTACCTTCTGTGAATACGAAATGGTAGTAAGTTTAGGATTTTGTCTTAAGTTAGTTCTATGAATCGGGCCCCTAGAGAGCGCAACCTATTTTAAGGATTCTTCGCTGCAAACATTTTGTAAAATATTAGAACTCAGGGCCCGATTCACAGAATAAACTTAAGACTCAATCCTAAACTTACTACTATTTTGGTATTCACAGAATGCACTTAGTACATTTGGCATTCACAGAATGAATTTACTACTTTTGGTATTCACAGAAGTTAGGATTTTGTCTTAAGTTTGTCTTAAGACAAACTTGACAAACTTAAGACAGTCTTAAGACAAACTTATGACAAAATCCTAACTTGTGTGAATACCAAAAGTAGTAAGTTCATTCTGTGAATGCCAAAAGTAGTAAGTGGATTCTGTGAATACCAAAATAGTAGTAAGTTTAGGATTGAGTCTTAAGTTCATTCTGTGAATCGGGCCCTCAATGTTCTCTTTGGATCCCAATCGCACATTAATTAGCTTGAAATCCTGAGGTTTTGAAAGGACACTGATGACATATTTGAGTATTCTTGTGATGTGCTAGTATGCCTTAGCTTTTCTAGGTATATAAGGACTAACCTGCTTTATTTGGTTGTACTAAGTGCATCATGCTACCATTTTGCCCTTTATCATTCATTTCACTAGGTCAGTTATAGCAGGACCAACTTGGCCCTTCAGTTGTCTGATGACGTAACAATAGGTGTTCACATGAGTCAGAAGACATCTCTCTCAGCGCTGCATTGGTAAATAGTACAGGGGGACAGGACAATAAATTAACAGGGAGAGTTTGCTTGGATCTCAAAACCCGTGCACGAGCGAAGCTGTGAAAATATATGTTGTGTAAATCACACAACAAATGACGTAAAATATAATAAAATCTCTTATAAGCTCCATAAAGTGTAATTCTATAACATGTTGCAGCTTTGATATTAATAGGGCACATTGTAGCACTGCACTATTAAAAGTGGTCCTTTTGTACAACCTGTAGCCTGAATGCACATATTCAAAAGTGATTTCTTACATACAAGATAATGAGGTAAAAAGAGTTTTGGTGAACTAAAATATTTGCCTAAGAAGAAACAATTTAAGGTGGGAAGCCACGATTTATCCAGGTTTTCTGGTTGCACTCTGTACAAATCAGCCAGTAAATGGGCATGTATTTGTCATTCCTTATGTTAAGTTTTGTTTTGACCTCTTAGTGAATTATTCTGCAGTTTGTAAATTAGTTATTATATCTTCGGAAAGAAAGTTAAATATGATTAGCTTTCTATAGAGGTTAAGTAGGGTCACTTCAGACACTCAAAGTTAACATTTCAACACATTACAGAAAAAGAAAAGTAACTTTGAAAATGAATTCATACACTTTTCATGTGCTTTGCTATTACCAAGGAATACTCTTAAAATGTAATTAATGAAACTAACCTGAATTCCACATTTCCAGTCAATTTACTGCAGGCCAGATTTGTCACGAACTCTCTCCTCTGCTTCTACAGGCCTTCCAATTCCAAAGCCATGTATTTAGAAATCAGGAGCTGATTTCAGACTGGCAAATCAAAAGGCTGGATGCGACTGGGGGTTGAACCTTCTTTGCTCAGCTGTATCCTGCCATTTGACAGGGCGTGGGGTGACTGTGACAAAAACACGTCACCGCCCGAGCAGGATGCTACATTTACCCAGGCTGCACTACATTGGGCATGTGCACCATATGCAATGGATTGTCAATGTGAGTCGGGAGCTGAAATTAAAAGCGCCCCTCACATGCGCAGACCATCGGGACTCTTGCTCTTTCCTATCCTGCGTGTTTTGACATGCGCTGCTGCGCACTTTTATTATCTGTGTAAAACACGGGCATGGAAAAGTAAACAGACGAATTGTGAAAGCTGTCAATTTGTTTGTTTACATTTCCGTTGTCCGAACTGCAGTGAGCAGTTTCTTGTTCTGCAGATGCTAGTGGGGCGCCGCTCCAGCGCCACCTATGCACCAGCCGCCACTATGCTGTATTCCTTTGAGATAATCAGTAGGACTCACTTGCCGGACATTCTGGAGATTCAAAAGTCCTGAAATGAAAAGTTCAAGTTCAAGTTCAGAAATTTGTATAGCGCACTACTCACCCAGAGGGTCTCAAGGCGCTTGAGGGATGGTGGGAAGCTTTACTTATCGAATATCCAAGTTTTTAGTTGCTTTCTGAAGGAGAGATGGTTCTGTGTGAGGCGGATCTGGGTGGGGAGAGAATTCCAGGATTTGGCCGCTAAGTAGGAGAAGGATCTTCCTCCCATAGAGGATCTATGGATGAGCGGAATTGCGGCGAGGGCTTGGTTGGAAGATCGTAATTGGCGGGTGGGGGTGTAGAAGGATAGTCGCTTGTTGAGGCATTCGGGTCCTAGGTCGTAGAGGGCTTTGTGCGCGTGGGTGAGGAGACGGAACGTTGTTCTCTTGTTGACGGGGAGCCAGTGGAGGTCTTTCAGGTGAGCGGAAATGTGAGCTTGACGGGGGATCTCCAGTATGAATCTGGCTGAGGCGTTTTGGATAAGTTGGAGTTTTTTCTGTAATTTGGCTGTGGTTCTGGCGTAAAGGGTGTTTCCGTAATCCAGTCGGCTTGTGACCAGTGTGTGGGTGACCGTCTTTCTTGTTTCGGTGGGGATCCGACAGAAGATTTTTTTGAGCATGCGTAGGATGTTGAAGCATGATGATGAGACGGCGTTGACTTGTCTGGTCATCGATAGGGAGGTGTTCAGGATGAAGCCCAGGTTACGTGCGTGATCCGTAGGTATGGGTGCGGTTCCCAGGGCTGGAGGCCACCATGAGTCATCCCAGGCAGAGAGGGATGAACCTAAGATGAGTACCTCCATTTTGTCCGAGTTTAGTTTTAAACGGCTGTTCTTCATCCACTCGGCTACTTCTTTCATTCCTTCGTGTAGGTTGGTTTTGGCGGTGTTTGGGTCTTTGGTGAGGGAGAGGATCAGCTGGGTGTCGTCTGCGTAGGAGATAATGTTGAGGTTGTGTTGGCGCGCGATGGATGCGAGGGGACTCATGTATACATTGAAGAGGGTGGGACTGAGTGATGATCCTTGAGGTACTCCGCAGATGACTTCGGTGGCTTCTGATCTAAAAGGGGGGAGGCGGACTCTCTGGGTTCTTCTGGCGAGGAACGAGATGATCCAGTCTAATGCTTTTCCTTGTATTCCGACTTTGCTGAGGCGTTGTATTAGGGTGCTATGACCGACTGCGTCGAAGGCAGCAGAGAGGTCAAGTAGGATGAGGGCTGCTGTTTCTCAGTTGTCTAATAGAGTTCGAATGTCGTCTGTTGCTGCGATGAGGACGGTTTCGGTGCTGTGTTTGGCTCAGAAGCCGGACTGTGAAGGGTCGAGGGATTTGTTGGATTCAAGGAAGGCGGCGAGCTGACTGTTGATGGCTTTCTCAATGACTTTGGTTGGGAATGGGAGGAGCGAGATGGGGCGGTAGTTCTTAAGTTCAGAGGGATCTGCTGTGGGCTTCTTCAGAAGGGCGCTGAGTTCGGCATGTTTCCAGCTTTCCGGGAAGGTAGCGGAGTTGAAGGAGCAGTTGATGACGTCGCAGAGATGGGGTGCGATAATGGAGTCTGCTTTGTTGAAAATGTGGTGGGGACATGGGTCGGTTGGCGATCCTGAATGGATGGAGTTCATCAGGTGGATGGTGTCTTCAGTGGTGATTGGGTTCCAGTCGCAAAGGTTGTTAGAGTGCGGTTTTGGTTCGGTGGTGGGTGGAGTGGGCTGGTCTTCGGACTGGTTTTTAAAGCTGTTATGTATGTCGGCGATTTTGTTGTGGAAGAAGGAGGATAGAGAGTCACAGAGGTCTTGGGAGGGAGTGATGTCGTTGGTGCCGGAGGTTGGGTTGGTAAAATCTTTGACGATGTTGAATAGTTCCTTGCTGTTTTGGGCGTTGTTATTAAGGCGATCCTTGAATGCTGATTTGTTGGTGGATCGGATCAGTTGGTGGTGTTTGCGGGTGGCGTTCTTGAAGGTGGCCAGGTTGTCGGTGGTTGGGTTTTTTCTCCAGGCTTTCTCGAGGGTGCGACAGAGCTTTTTGGATTTCTTAAGCTCATCTTTGAACCAGGGGGCTTTTTTGCTACCTTGCTTGGTTTGATGGTTTTTCAAGGGTGCTAGTTCGTCAGCGGTGTTGGTGATCCATTGTGTGAGGTTGGTAGCTGCTTGGTTAGGGTCCGATGATTTAGCAGGACGGTTCTGATGAAGCGATGTGAAGAGCAGGTCGGTGGTAATTTTGTTCCAATTTCTTCGGGGAATAGGTTGTGGGGGGTTGTGGGTTGTGGTCTTTTTGTAGTTGAAGTGAACGCAGCTGTGGTCCGTCCAATGGAGAGCTGTGGTGTGATCGAAGGAGATGTGCTTGCTGGAGGTGAAGATTGGGTAGAGCGTGTGTCCGGCATCGTGGGTGGGGGTATCAACAAGTTGTTCGAGTCCGAGGATGGCCAGGTTGTCCAGAAAGGTGGTGGTGTTGCTGTCGTTTTTCTTTTCCAGGTTGAAGTTGAGGTCTCCCAGTAGAATGTAGTCCTCGGAGGGCAGGGCGTGTGGGCTGATGAAGTCGGTGATGTCTTCGCTGAATTGTGTGCGGGGACCTGGTGGTCTGTAGATGAGGGTGCCTCTGAGTGTGGTCTTGGGGTCGGTGTGGATTTGGAAGTGAAGGTGTTCGGCGTTAGCGAGGTTATCGTCGGAACTTGTCGTGATGCGGATGGTGTTCTTATGGACGATGGCGATGCCTCCTCCTATTTGGTTGGTGCGATCCTTTCGGATGATCTTGTAGGCATCCGGGATGGCTATGGCGATGTCGGGCGCTGATGAAGCGTTCATCCAGGTTTCTGTAAGGAAGGCGACGTCCGGCGATGTAGTGTCGAGTAGGTTCCAGAGTTCAATGGAGTGTCTGTGGACCGAACGGTTGTTGAGCAGGATGCACTTTAGGTGGTTGGTGTCGGAGCTCTGTTTGGAGTTCGTGGATTTGGTGTGGGGTCTGATGCAGACGAACTTGCAGGAGTGGCATGTGAAGGGTCCATGGGTTTGTCCTGGGGCGGCTAGGTTGCAGTTTTGGAGTCTGCCAGGATTAAGTGCTGATAGGGTTGCGGCGTCGTACGTGATGCGGGAGGAGTGGAGTTTGCGGGGGCCAGGGGCTCTGGCGCTGGGCGCGGGCCAGGCACGGACGGGCGTAGACGGGCTTACCTTTGGCGCGCATAGGGCGCGATTGCTGCGCGTGAAGGCATCTGTCATATGTGGATAGTGGAGGGGGAGGGGCGAGGGAGGGTCAGGTGGGAGGCGGGAGCAGGGTGGAGAGGCGGGCTGGGAGGCAATAAACAACAACAAAATGGCAGCAGATCAAGATCGAGGCAGGACGAGATTGGGGCACAGGCAGAAATATTGCCAGCAATGCAAGCCTTCACAAAAAGCGCCACAAAGTCACAGAGGCCCAAACACACAGTGCGCGCGATGTGGGCTATGCGCTAACACCCTTACAGAAAATACAATCAGGCAAATAAATGCTATTGATGCGATCAGATGGCGAAATCAGCAGAGAGCAGCAAAGCGCTACGATACCACAGTGCAGCAAAGCGCCACGATACCAGAGAGCAGCAAAGCGCCACGACACCAGTAGTGGAGCAGGGAGCATGGGGAGCGACCCCCTCAGAGCGAGTCAGGACGGTCACAGCGTAGGTGCGGAGAGGTCAGCCCCTAACTTCCAGTGGGAGGGAGGGTCAGCTGGGAGGCGGGAGCGGGGTGGAGAGGCGGGCTGGGAGGCAACAAACAACAACAAAATGGCAGCAGATCAAGATCGAGGCAGGACGAGATTGGGGCACAGGCAGAAATATTGCCAGCAATGCAAGCCTTCGCAAAAAGCGCCACGAAGTCACAGAGGCACAAACACACAATACGCGCGATGTGGGCTATGCGCTAACAGCGTTACAGAAAATACAATCAGGCAAATAATTGCTATTGATGCGATCAGATGGCGAAATCAGCAGAGAGCAGCAAAGCGCTACGATACCACAGTGCAGCAAAGCGCCACGACACCAGTAGTGGAGCAGGGAGCATGGGGAGCGACCGCCTCAGAGCGAGTCAGGACGGTCACAGCTTAGGTGCGGAGAGGTCAGCCCCTAACTTCCAGTGGGAGGGAGGGTCAGCTGGGAGGCGGGAGCGGGGTGGAGAGGCGAGCTGGGAGGCAACAAACAACAACAAAATGGCAGCAGATCAAGATCGAGGCAGGACGAGAGTGGGGCACAGGCAGAAATATTGCCAGCAATGCAAGCCTTCACAAAAAGCGCCACAAAGTCACAGAGGCCCAAACACACAGTGCGCGCGATGTGGGCTATGCGCTAACACCCTTACAGAAAATACAATCAGGCAAATAAATGCTATTGATGCGATCAGATGGCGAAATCAGCAGAGAGCAGCAAAGCGCTACGATACCACAGTGCAGCAAAGCGCCACGATACCAGAGAGCAGCAAAGCGCCACGACACCAGTAGTGGAGCAGGGAGCATGGGGAGCGACCCCCTCAGAGCGAGTCAGGACGGTCACAGCGTAGGTGCGGAGAGGTCAGCCCCTAACTTCCAGTGGGAGGGAGGGTCAGCTGGGAGGCGGGAGCGGGGTGGAGAGGCGGGCTGGGAGGCAACAAACAACAACAAAATGGCAGCAGATCAAGATCGAGGCAGGACGAGATTGGGGCACAGGCAGAAATATTGCCAGCAATGCAAGCCTTCGCAAAAAGCGCCACGAAGTCACAGAGGCACAAACACACAATACGCGCGATGTGGGCTATGCGCTAACAGCGTTACAGAAAATACAATCAGGCAAATAATTGCTATTGATGCGATCAGATGGCGAAATCAGCAGAGAGCAGCAAAGCGCTACGATACCACAGTGCAGCAAAGCGCCACGACACCAGTAGTGGAGCAGGGAGCATGGGGAGCGACCGCCTCAGAGCGAGTCAGGACGGTCACAGCTTAGGTGCGGAGAGGTCAGCCCCTAACTTCCAGTGGGAGGGAGGGTCAGCTGGGAGGCGGGAGCGGGGTGGAGAGGCGAGCTGGGAGGCAACAAACAACAACAAAATGGCAGCAGATCAAGATCGAGGCAGGACGAGAGTGGGGCACAGGCAGAAATATTGCCAGCAATGCAAGCCTTCACAAAAAGCACCACGATGTAACAGAGGCACAAACACACAGTGCGCGCGATGTGGGCTATGCGCTAACAGCGTTACAGAAAATACAATCAGGCAAATAAATGCTATTGATGCAATCAGATGGCGAAATCAGCAGAGAACAGCAAAGCGCTACGATACCACAGTGCAGCAAAGCGCCACGATACCAGAGAGCAGCAAAGCGCCACAACACCAGTAGTGGAGCAGGGAGCGTGGGGAGCGACCGCCTCAGAGCGAGTCAGGACTCACTTGCCGGACATTCTGGAGATTCAAAAGTCCTGAAATGAAAAAAAGGCGACCCCCCAGTAGGATCAGGGCACACAGCATAGTCATAATGTTGAGAGGGATTGCCCTTGGAAACAGTCGGTTGACGAGAAGAATTGGTATTCTGAGATTTATTTAGGCTAGAACCTCTAACTGTTGAACAAAAAATGATGCCTCTAGTCCTTGGGCCCGATTCACAGAATGAACTTAAGACTCAATCCTAAACTTACTACTATTTTGGTATTCACAGAATGCACTTACTCATTTCGGTATTCACAGAATGCACTTACTCATTTCGGTATTCACAGAAGTTAGTAGTCCTAACTTTAGGACTCCTAAATGCCTTCTGTGAATAGCCAAAGTCTTAAAATTAGGATTTTTCTCAGTTTAGTAGTAGAAAAGTTAGGAGTCCTAACTTTAGGACTCCTAAATGCCTTCTGTGAATACCGAAAGTCTTAAAATTAGGATTTTTCTCAATTTAGTAGTAGTGAAGTTAGGACTCCTAACTTTAGGACTCCTAAATGCCTTCTGTGAATACCGAAAGTCTTAAAAGCAACAAGCACAGGCATAGCTTAGTGTCTGCAGCTCCCCGGCGTTAGAGGCTGTTGTGTGGCCTTTTTTTGCAGGCACCAATTAACTACCTGAAAAATTAGCCCTAAATTGAATATAGTAAAGAAAAATATTAGTAACAGAAAAAAAGAAAGGAGCGCCAAAGCATCTCCATATCGAACAGAGAAAAAACAGCTACACAAAAAAAATAAAACAGGAAGGGGCATATTATCAGGGGGCGACGATAATATTATCGCCGCTTTAGAGTCCGTTTTCGGGCGAAAAGCGGCGATAATTTAATTGCATTATCAACAAGGACACGCTAGCGCGTGTTTCCTTGCCTTAGTACCTGTCGTCAGCACACATCGCATCGTTAATGAGAAGCAAAGGAGGCATGCCTGACAAAAATCCATGGGAAAATATCTCTAACCTAGCTTGGCGATATTATCAACGGGGCGTGGCCAGTGCAATTAGGGGCGTGGCTTTAAAACACTTGCTAAAAATCTGTGTTTTGCATAGTGTGCCGCCCGCCTTGTATTTTGGTGTTTCTGTCATTGCATCCACTCAGATATGTGAGACAAGTAACATCATACCTACAAAAAGTAAGGACTATTGGCTTTGTCAATGGTTATTAGTTGCATAAAATAAATAAGCTGCAACTATGGCTCGTTACATAAATTATTGAAAAAGCTTTCAATTACAGCCCTGGTGACCCTACCACAATGTTGCTGCTCTTGCGTTTTCAGAAAGAGAATGGAAATCCAGAAAGAAAATTACTCTCGTTAAAGGATTTCCCGTCCCCCACAACGCTCACCTGGCATTCCGTCATGCTGTAACTTCTGCACTATTGAGAAGTGAGCAGTGTGGGCAGCATCGATGTGCTTGCTGGCTCGAAACAGGTCTCTATCTGGCTGTTTTGCGCCCTAGTACTTTTTTCCTGACTGCAGTTACAGCAAACTGCTGTCACTGCAGTCCGGTAAAAAAAAGGGAGAGCCTGTGCCAGGGCTCAAAACAGAGCCCGATAGAGACCCGTTTCGAGGCCCCCTTTAAAAAACTGCCGGTGCTCAGACCCCTTGAGACCCGACCCACTTAAAGCCCTGGGGCTAAGACCAGAGAGCCTTATCATCAAGTTATCGCCAGTTTCCATGGAACATCGCTAGAAAACCAGCGATGTTCCATGGAAAACCCCGCTATCACTGGAATATTTATCGCGATAGCCATTGGCGATATATTCCAGCGATAGCCGGCGATAATTTAAAGCGCGCTAAGCGCGCTCAGCGATAATTATTGCTGGGGCTTGATAATATGCCCCGAAGTGTTTTGGGAGGGATGGATTTTTGCGATTGGTATAGGTTGGAGTTAGTAAAAAGAGAAGACACCTTAGGAGAGTGTATAAAAGGGATATATGAGGTAAACCTCACTATGTAAGGAATGAGACGAAAAAGGAGAAGAGGAGGTAGTGGCAGCTAAGTGTCTCGCTCTGCTCCTGTGCCTTGCCCCACTCTCAGGACTTTGCGTGGTGGGAAGGGCTGCTGAAGTGCGTCTGTAAGGCAGCAGATATGGAGGCCATGGAGTGGGGAGTTCTTCTCATCTCATTATAGGGAGAACAGACGTTTACTTAGGCTGCATTTGTTGTGGTGAAACTTCAGGGCCCCACTGCCTCAAGATACAGAGAGGGGACCCCCACAGACACTCATACTGCCACCTGATGTGTTCGAGTTCCTCGCCATGCAGCCTTTGCAGCCTATGCAGCCATAGTTTCCGTGATACCATTAGCTTCAAAATTATAAACATGCCTTGCTGTCACGATGACGGCAGGTAATACCAAAATTTGATTTACAAAATTGTGGATGTCTGCACATGGCCTCATAAATTTCTTAAATCAATGCAGCCCTTAAGATAAGGTTCTTTATGGATTTACTTTGTGAGGAATATGCTGATGGAAATGAAATACATTGAATAAGAAATGCGGAGGGCCAGTAAGACTTTGAGTCTGTCCTTCTAGGTTATATCTATGCACCAAATTCAGAGCAAATGACATTCTGGATGAGTCTATCAAGAGTCTTAGCCCATTAAATAGGTATCCCATGGATACTAGGTAGTGATTATAATAAAGTACTGGATGTCTCTTTTCACCATTCCCACCCCCCACACCTTCATGTTCCAGCTAACCAACATTCCAAGCAGTTCTCTGGATGGGCCCATCAGTGGTCCCTTCTCAATGTGTGGAAAGCCTATAATCCACACCTATGGTTTTACTTTCATTACTCAACCCCTCACAACCTTTACATGTGTTTAGACTGCTTTATGTGTTCTCACTACTTAGGTCCATGTCTTCTCAACTCAGACTACCTGGGCTGTGTGATATCAGACCATGCTGCACACTGTAGACATCGATAGAGGTATTCCCCACATACTGGTTACTACCTGGAGGTTATCCAAAGATACACTAGAGCACCCGATATTTTGTGATACCCCTTTAACCCACATAGCCTAGTACTTTGAAGAACATCTTGCTTCAGTCACCAGCCGTGCTGTTAAATGGGAATTCTTTAAAGTGATCACTAGGGCCTTTGTCATCCAAAACAAAGCTGGGGTTCACAGGGAATCGACCAGGGCCCCCTGAGACACAGATGAGACGGTGACCGCATTGGATTACTGTCCCCTTCTTGGTGACACAACGTGCCACGCCATGATAGATGCCAAGAAATAAGAGTGGCCTTAGTAGAAAACCTTGCAGTAAACATTTCACAGAATACACAGCCCGCATTCACACTGCTGGCTGGGTACAAACCCGGTCATCTACTGGCATGGTTGGCCTGACAAGAAACACAACACATACTTCCTCAATCAGATATATCGCCTCACTATGGGTGCAATTTTGAGATTCCAATCAGCAATACTACAAGCATTTAGCACATACTATGCTGGGCTGAACAGTGCGCCTCCTGCCCCACCCCTTGGCACAATCAGACATTTCCTAACACCCCTGCCCACCATCAGCACTTTGCTACAAGAGAAGCTACACAAAGTCATTACTGTGGCTGAGGTAAAGAAAGCA
The DNA here is from genome assembly GCF_964263255.1 of Lissotriton vulgaris. Lineage (NCBI taxonomy): Eukaryota > Metazoa > Chordata > Amphibia > Caudata > Salamandridae > Lissotriton > Lissotriton vulgaris. The sequence continues at coordinate 994,037,849 of NC_141697.1, forward strand.
ATACATGACCTAGCTCGCAATAAGGCCCCAGGGTGAAATGGGTTTCCAACTGAATGCTATGATCGGTTCTCAGCCAGCTGGCTCTATGTATAGTTGAAGTGTACAATGAAGCCCTTACTACTGCCGTGCTCCCAGCTTCCCTCCAGGAGTCTCTTCTAAAAGCCCTGCTGAAGCCTGAAAGGGAGTCCACTCTCCTCTCGTCCTATCGCCTGGTAGCCATATTTGGCACAGACTATAAAATACTCAGCAAAGTCCTAGCAAAACAGTACTTGAGTGAACTTTCTGTCCTCATTCACTCAGACCAATATGTATTTGTACCAGGATGGAACAAGTCTAATAACATGAGATGACTCTTCCATGTGATGGATCAGGCCTTGCTGTGATGCCCGCAGGCAGCATGCCTTATATTTGACCTCACAAAGGCTGTGATTCTTTTTCATGGGAGTATCTCTTCGAGATTCTACAGGCAGCAGGCCTAGGCCAAAGCCTGCTGACCTACACAAAGTTGTTGTACATTATCCTGTCATTTAGGGCATACAGAGGTTGCTTGATTTCACCTCCCTTTCCAATAGGTCATGGTGTGCATTAGGGATGCCCTCTCTCCCCTATCCTATTCACAATCACCAAGGAGCCTATGGCTCATCGCCTTAGCTTGGAGGGCCAGCAATGGGGGACCCCTCTAGACAGAACCACATATCCTGTGTTGCTCTATGCGGATGACTTGTTATTATATATCTGAGATGCTTCAGCATACATGTCCTTATTATTGTCTACTTTCAGGGACTTTGAGGAAGCAGCTGGCCTCTGAGAAAACTAGGGGAAATCATGTGCCTTTCTATTTTGCAGCAATGCCCATCCACATGTAATTTAAATGAGCAACACTCCGCTAGCCTGGAGGACAGCTTCGGCCCATTATCTAGGGGTTCGTCTATACCACTCCCAAAAATACCAGTTTGAAGGTAACCTGAAACATGTCTATATAACTATTAGATCCTAAATCCGCTTCTGGCAACGGCTCCCCCTTGCACTCACAGGCAGGATAGCACTTTCTAAAATGGTCGTCCTCCCCACCTCCTATAATATTTTGAAAATTTTCTGGTGTTTCCCTCATATCCCTTTTTTTCCACAATTTGGATCAGTTGTTGGTGGGCCTGTTGTGGCATGATGGGAGGTGACATGTAAGCTCTTCAAAAACTTCAGTTGCTGATGGGTTCAGGTGGGCTTGAGGCACCATAATTTGAAACTTAGGGCCACATGTATCAAACATTTGTTGCGTTCTCAAACAGGCTGATTCTCAGAATTGGGCCATTTGCAAATGCAAAAAATGCTTTTCACATGTAACAAATCCTATTTTTCAATTCGGTAACCTGTTACAGATTCGCAAAATGAGTTTGGATTAGTATTTAGAAGGGGCGTGTTTAGGGTGGCCCTTCCAAATATCGAATCGTAATGGTATGCATGAATTTTTTGCGACCGTGAATGCGGGCTCAAAACATTTGCAATTTACCATTCACAAATGGGAAGGGTCCCCGAGGGACCCTTTCCCCTTTGGAAATGCATGGGGAAAACCTTTTTTAAGAGCTGTTGGTGGCCCCATGGAAAACGAGCTACATTTATAAAACAAAATGCTTGCTTTATTTACAATTAACCACAGACATGGTGGTCTGCTGACCTCAGCAGGCCACCATTCCTGTGATTTTAGCAATTCCCAGGGGGTCGCGAATTGCGACCTACCCCATTAATATTAATGGGTAGGTATATTTGAAATCCCCTATGAATTGCAAAATGAAACTCTTGGAGTTTTATACATACGGAATAATGATGAGCTAACTGTGATTCACTGAAAATCGCAATTAGGTAATCGCTATACTAAATCTTGATACATGTGGCTCTTAGTACCTAGTGGCAAAGCTCCAATGGTCAATGACTGGGTGGAACAAACCTCTATCAGACAAGCACAAGAGATGGTCCTGTCCCCTCCTATATATTATGGCAGCTCTTACACCCCACTATCAATAAACATTACTCCTGGTCCCTACATGGGTGGATCACCCGAAGATTTTTAACTAGGGTTTACCAGCACACAAGTAAAATCACACCATACTCCCCCAAAATACCCCTTCAGTGCCTACTGGTACCCTTAGTTCTGCTTACGAATGAGCCACTGTCAGATTGGCATGCACATTCCTTAGAAGCGGCGAGACACCCCTTTCAAGGTGTCCAGATCCTTATGTTGGAGCAAATTCGTCAGGACCACAATATTCTCTCTAGGACAGTTACCAGCATATGGAAAATTGCTGGGGGCACTCCAATCATTATGGGGAGAACTAGATAAAGAAGCACCTACTCATGCGGTGATACATACTCTATACCTCATAGGGGGATGTTGACATCTCATCACATGGCTATACAAAGCTATTAGGGAGCACACCAACATCTCTCTGGTTCATCTTTGATACCTCTTGGAGGAGGACTTTGCTAGACCTCTCCACTACACTGAGTGGTCTACGGACATAGAGTCTCCTAAGACTGTTTCAAGGAATGCTTATTTGTAAAGACATCAAAATATGATCCTTGCAAGTGCTTTTCTTACACCCTCTCGATAAAATCATATGTTCCCCGCAGCCAATTTCATTTGTCCTAGATGTCTCACCCAGGTTGCCAACCTTCGGAACATGTTCTGGTTTCTCCTCCAGCATAGAAAGTGTTTGGCACATAGTGCATGCTTTATTGACCAATGTCAATGACCACTAAGTCAGGGGTCTCCAACCAGTAGCTCGCGAGCTACTGTAACTCTCCAGCTACCTCTGAGTAGCCCAGATTATTAAATTAGAAAGCTTTTGCTTGGTTGAATCAATATACATATAAAAATAAGATTATACAACACTAATAATGTTAGTAGCTCTCAATGCGTTTCTTCGAACATATATAGCTCTCAGTACAGAAAAGGTTGGAGACCCCTGCACTAAGATAAATTCATGGGAGGCTACTACCTTAGGAAGTTTCCACAGACAAAAAAAAATCACAGGGTACATCTGCATTTCACCAACCTCACCCTCCTGTTGGCCAAGTGTCTACTAACCATGCATCGGAGGGCTCAACACCCCTGGCTCTCTGCCTATGGTGTAAGGCATTACTTAAATGGGGAGAGGCAGAAAGCGATTCACTGCAGTGGAAGGAGGCCGGTCGTATACGCTGGCACCCTGTAGTGCTTGGAACACTATGGGGCATATTCACAATGAGCTATCGCCAAATTAACGGCACTTCATCACAACCAAAGTCATGATAAACTTACCCCCCCATTCACAAGCTGGTGCTAACAGCCCACAGCACCAGTTTTCCAGTGATAGCAGCTGCAAAAAACATCGCCACAGAGGACCCCCACAACTATCGCTAATGAGATTTAGAGTAGGCGTTCCCGTGCCAAAAACCATGACAGCAGGACAGCTCAATATTCACAACGACCAGCCAGATCTGCGATAAGAACACAAAACATGCGATATTGTGTGTTAGCAGCAGGATATTAACACCTACTCTGACCTGGTGTAAAGTCGGACCACAGTCTGCACCACAAAAGGGAGCACAGCCCAGAGCCACACATGAAGAACAACAGATGCCCCCGAGCAACTAAACATGCAGCATGGACACCCAAGAAGCTACAACACCCACCAACACCACACCCAGGACCTCCCCCCCTTTCCCGGGCCCATCCCCAACCCGGACTAAGAAACTGCATACCAACACCACAAATCCCAAAACAAATATTTGACTGATGTCGCACAAGCACGAAAATCCACATACATGGGTGGCCAGAAAATGGAGAATCAGTGATACAGCAATGGAATCACCAACACAAAACACTATACAAACAAAAGCCAAAACAACCATTTGGAGGGTCCTCACTGGACAATCTGTAGGACACAGCCTGGAAGACTAAATGCAACAGAAGAAGGTGTGCCATGCACCCAACAAAGGAAAGAGAGGGAGAGAGCGAGGGAGAGAGACGGAGTGAGATTGCACAAGCAGAGCGAGGCATTGCAGCTCACCTGGCATCACATGCCAACATGTGTGTGTGAATCGCCATCTGTACATCATGGGCCTAATTTATGAGGCCGTGCGTCACTTTTACGCCGCCGGTGCGTCACTTTTTGTGACGCACCAGTGGCATAAAAAATGCGCCTTGTTGCGCCATATTTACAAAGTGATGCATACAGGTAGATGAGTCACTTTATAAATCCCTGCGCCACATTATACCTGCTCCAGGTATAATTTATGCAAGGGGGGCGTATTGACACAAGAAAGGGTCGTAGAAGTGACGCAGTGAAATCTATGAGATATCACTTCAAGGACGCTGTTGTGTCAAAATCTTGCGCCTACCTAGCAGCAGGTGTAAGACTGACGCAGGCCCTTTCACATGGGGCTTGCCCCATGTGAAAGGACGCAGTGCTGGAGTTGCATCACTTTTGTGACACACTCCAGCAATGCGTTACTTTTGCGCTTACATAAACGTCAAATACTGACGTATCTGTAACTCCTTGCGACATGATGCGTCATACATTAAATATGACGCATCAGGTATGTCGCAAGGAGTGCGCACTGAGAAGTGATGCATCGCTGCTTTCATGCAGCGATGCGTCATTTCTCATAAATGAGGCCCCATGAGCCCAAGGCCCTGTCCCAATCTCAGCGGCAGAGCCTCATCACATTCCGAAAACGCAAGTAGTAGTCAGACAAACATCAGGGATGAAAGCTCCATTGTTCCAATGCAGAAGGTCCAGAACGCACCTGGAACACCTGAGAGAGATGCCATCGCACATGGGGACGACTTCCACACCACGCATTGCGCAAATGAACTATCCGACTTATCCACAACCCACACACAGAAGCCCCTGCCTGAGGTACCCCCGCATGGGATGCCCTTGACAGTCATGGAAACAGCAACCCATTCAGCCAAATGTTGCACACACATCTGAATCATTGCCAAGAGCTGTGGCATATCCTCCACATAACTGCCACAAGACAGAAGAGTGCTTGTTCCATGAGACGCACCAAGGCAATGGCAGGCCATACCGCGCACATGCACAACCCCGTCACGTGGAACACTACCGTGCACTTATGCTGCATTTACTGGGCGCAGTGCATCTGGCAGTGCTGCGGATCAGTTACTGGCTCAGCTTCCGCATTGCCTACGTCACCTGCATCCAGCCCTGGTTCCACTGCCGAACATGCACATTCGAGTGTCCCATGGATGTCTGCCTATCCAACACAACCGTGGATGACTTGGACTATGACTTGTGTCAGCGCCCCCTGTTGGAACACGAACAGGAGTGTAACCGAGACAGCCATGCATGGGAGGCCTTGACATACTGTATATGTATTGACAGTTGTGCATGCGAGATTGCACAATTCCTTGTGTGCAGTGACCATATCGAGGCGCTCCCCTATTGGGCATTGTTGCCGACTGGTGGAACGGCATGGGCTGAGCTCACCTGCCCGGACCAGTTAATGGATTGGCTCACCCTGGTGTTCCTTGAACATGTCAATGACGTAGAATCGGAACACATTGCACATGTAGCTGCGTGGGCATTCATAGACGAGTAACTATGTTCCTGCAGCCACATCGGATTGTGACCCACAGCACAGGTCCCAACAACTTCTTGCTTCGTGGGGATTGCTCACATATCCCACCACAACAGTGGACACGTCTGCCATCAGCCGAACTCTGGAAGCATGTGCGTTGAACAAAGCGTGTGTACACACACCTGTGCAAGGTAATGCAGGTCCATGGTCGGGGCAACACAGCGTTGTGGTCCGACAGGTTCACATGTCTTGCTAGGTTGTCATGTGTGTGCTCTCCCCCAGCAGTATGTCCAAATTGGCAATTTAGTCACACATTTCAGACTGCATGCCAATGTACATTGGCACTGTTTTGGTAGAGCTGGCTATTTGATGGTAGTCAGTGTTTGTTATGACTACATGACGGATGTGTGTTAGTACCCGTGCATTATCATCACACAGTGTCAGGCAATGACAGATGTGAGTGGACAGTTACTCTGCAAGTGCGGGAACTGTTGTGAGCCGTGTCCTATGGTTTTGGTGTTGCACTTTGTACCTCATTGCTGATTTTCTGTGATTGCTATGTGCGTGCGGTGCATTGAGGGTGAGTTGCCCTTGCAGCTCTGAGTTTGTGTAGCCTTCTTCCTTTGAGGTGGAGTGACTTTGAATTGTGTGCTTTTCGGGCCTGAATGGTTTTTGACTTGGGTCATATGTGCTCTCGTACACATTTTGTGGCCTTGTGCATTGTTCGTCTGCTGCGTGTATTGTACAACATGGGTTGTGTGTGCATGTGGACATGTCAGAGTGTGACCTGCTCCTTTACAGCTGTGATCCACACTGGGCTACCTCCATGTCGATTCGTAGGCCATCTCATGTTTTTGGGCTGCTGCCATGCTATCGGGCATGCAGTGCTGCTTGCATAGTCAGTGTGGGTCACAGAGCCTCTGCTTTGCTGGATTCAGCACATGTGCATGGGTCAGTTGTGATATTGGCAATATGGAGGGGGCCCCTTTGTGCCCATTGTGGATGGGGGCCTGATTGGTTTTTCTATGTGTGCTGTTGTGTTCCAAGGCTATCAGTGACACATTCCACGATCATTGTGGGTGTGCAGTGTGCTACACATAAATGTGCATGTGTGCCATTGTGCCCATCTCCCCCGTCCCCCCATCCCTGGTCGTTACTCACCCTCTTGCTGTTGCGTCCGGTTGTATCATGCTATGTCCAGGCCCCGAATTCCTGCCACCGTCTCCACACTGGTGACTGTGGCCACCATTTTCTCCAGCTCATCAATCTCCTCCTTTGTTGCAGGACTCCCACCTCTAGTCACCCTTGCTGCCTTCCTGTTGGTGGAGAGCTTCTCCTTGGTTTGGCTGTGAACTTCATGCCAGCGCCTTTTGATCTCCTCCAGTGACCTCCTCGATACTCCGACTGCATTGACGTTGGAGACGATGGCCTGCCATATTTCCGTTTGGGTTGCCAGTGCCGCAGTGGAGGTGCCGAACAGTTGTTGATGGTGTTCTATCACCTCTGTGACAATGATCCGGCCTTCCTGCGGACTGAACTCCATCTTCCTCGTTCTCTTGTCCTTCCCCGAACACGGGGTTCCTGGCAGTACTTTTGTGGGGCTTGTGAGGTTCGGCGTGTCATCTGCACCCGGTCCGGGTGCATCCATGTTGCAGCGCAGTTTGAATTGCTTTTTCTTTTTTTTATAGTGCTGTTTCCTGCCAGACGTGTGGGTTTTGCAGGGCCGTGGCTGTTTTTCTCTGAGTTTTGTACCTCGATTTGCCAGATCGCATGTTTTTTGTGTTCGCGTTTTGCATTTTTGCGGCGTGGTGTTGATTTTCGCGCTGACATTTGACGCGTTATCTGGTGACTATCGCATGCTTCCGCCTTGTTGTGAATTCCACGTTGCCACGGGGTTATTTTCCCATGATGAGCTGCGATGTTGAAAGTTGCGTTACGCTACTCTTGCAGTAGTTATCACACGTTCTTATGAATATACCCCAATGTTTATACAGTAGGAGGGACTGACTGAAGAGAACCTGCCTTATCACATTTAAAGGTCTCCGGTCTCCTGCTATCCTCCCCCTCTATCACAATATCCTGAGTAAAAATGTCTCCAACTTCATGATATTTGAGGAAACATTATACCAAACTGTGCTATTTGGAACAAGGCTTTAGAACAAGCTAGCTAGCAACCACTTTTTATAAGGATGCTGATGGAGAATGTATGGAACGTTTCAGTACTTGAAAGGAGCAGACCAGTTATTTTGCATCGGAAAATCTACTAGATGCCTTTTAGAATAGTGTGCAGCAGATAAACCTGATGCATCAAGAAATAGTAAATATATGAATGTGATAAAATATGTTTATATTAAAATGTATTTTATATAGTGCTTCTTCAAGTTCTAAGCACTATAAAAAACAGATGAGATTGCTATCCAATTTATGATGGTTCACTGACATATTATCAAAACCATAAATATCGTGCTACCAAAATATTGTGTCAAAAATATTGATCACAAAAATATAGTTTTTCTAAACATATAAAAGTAAGCACAACAATATTGATACAAATATTGTTTAACAATAATATCAAGAAAGTATACAAAAATATCGTTCTTTAACATCTCTATATATCTATAGTAAATATTTTACCTTGTAACTTTAATCTAATATGAATTAAATAAGTTTAAATAATATCTGAAGCTATATATATAAACATATACTTATTTAAACACACACAAACATATCTGTATGTGTGCATGTTTATGTACACACACATATATAATGTAAAACTATAATTAAAAATATTCACTTTAATTCTAATTTCTATTTTCTCATTGTCTGATAAAACAAGTGTCTATCTATCTATCTATCTATCTATCTATCTATATATCTATCTATGTCTCTAAATATATATATAGATATTTACAATATATACATACATATAAAATAAAAACGATAACACATTAACTGAAACTTTAAAAATATTGCCAATTTAATTATGCATAAAAAGAAAACAATTGAAAAAATATGTTTAAAAAAATCTTACAAATAACATACATTTCCATAGATAGAAAATATAAAATGAAATACACAAATACATATTAATAATATATTTTAAAAACAATATGAACACAACTATTCAATTTTAGAAATAACAAATATACTATTTCCTCCTCAGTTGGTGCAATAGTAGGAAAATCGTTTGACTGAGGAGGTGTAAAGTTTACTATTCCTACTCCAGTCTGTGCAACAGTAGGAAAAGTGTTGGATTGGGGAGGGGTAAAATGTACATTTTCCACTCCAGGCAGTGCAACAGTAGCGAAAGTGTTGAACTAAAGAGGGGTAAAAGTAACTATTCCCAATCCAGTCTATGCAGCAGTAGGGAAGGTACTTCACTTCAAACACATATCATATTTTAATACATGTATTGATTGAAAAAAATATAAACTATTAATATACCAATTATGAATATAGACTTTTTTTATAAACAATTAAACAAATTACATAACTATACATGTTGTTAATTATAAATATCAATGACAAAATGCTATTAATTGCATTCCCACACTTTACTCTCACATAACTAGCAGCATACATTTAAACTGTAATTAAAATAAAAAACTATAAAACAATTAACATACTAAGTAATAAATTAATGATTAATTAATGATTAATTACATAATAAACCTGTCACCCTATACCCCCACAAACCAAGCAACCCACACCTACAACATAACTGAAAAAATATAATAATGATACAATTTACATAAGTAATTACTCAATTAACACAAAATAATAATTAATCATTAATGAATTATTACCTAATTAACTTTGCATCATATACTCCTACAAACACAAAAACCCTCACATAAAATATAACTTAAACAAATTGTAATTACATAAATAACATAATTATCAACTAAATAATTAATAATAAAGACATGATCAATTATTCACAAATGGTTTACCTAATTAACTTCCCTCCTTGTACCCCTACAAACCCAACAACCCGCACATAAAATATAACTTAGAAAAATATTTACACCATATAAATCATTAAATAAATCCTTCATAATAATTAAAAATGCAATATTACTTAATTATACTTAATTACCGTCCCCAAACTGTACCCCTCTAAACCTCACAACCCACTACGACACTATATATTACTATTTACAATTTAAAATAACTTAAAATTACAAACTATATATTTTTTTTAAACCATTATACAATCAATATATCAGAACTTAAATTAAAATATCATTTAAACACATAAGCATAATTAAAAAAAAATCTTTTTTACACCTATTTTATTATCAATGATATTAATAACAGTGCTATTCTTGAAATCTATACTACTTACCTTAAAAAATCGATTTTTTTGTCAATGTTATTCCTGCATCACGATAGTTTGGTGACACAGTATTAAAAACTCGATATTGGTGTCACTGAATTTTTATGACTCAATATTTTTGCAAATACCCTTTCAGATCACTACGTTTATCAGCAGGAATCATTGTATTTCCTATGTCATCCTCACTGGTATATTAGTAGCAAAAATTGCGTTATTTTATTTTCTTGAAGACAGAATTATATGCAATGGAGCAGCTGTGATGTGCTAGAGTACGTCTAATACATGTACATAATGCACAAATATTACAGTGGCTGCTAAAATATTCTGAAGTGCTGCTAAACATAATACTAAATATGCCAAAACCCCTGCCATTGTAGCTGTTAAATTAAAGAAGTGATGCTCAACGCACCAGTAGAGGTGCTGAAATAGACACGGGCTACTTATGTTGTCCAAGTCTGCTCATTATTCTGTGGCTATAGATTAAAACATATTACCCTTATGTTGCAGATCCCACACAAAATTCACTACACTTGATCTCAACACTCATACCCAGAACACACACATGCTCACTCATGGCACTTGCTTGGCAAAATCGTATCCACATTTATGTAATCATCAGAGTGGAGATTTTCTGGAAGTTATTTAACATTTGAATTATATATGTGCGTTAATATTAGTTGCTTCACGTTTAAATTCAAACCTGCGTATTAACATGAAGCTATTGTAATTGAAACAAAATTGTATGATGTGTTTTAATGCGTTTTTCTAGTTTGAGTTAAACTAGGCCACAGTTGGGCTTCGACTCTATCATTATAAAAGGGCTGACATATCATGATGGTCATTGTGTGTTTATGTTTATTAATTTGACACCACATGCAGCAATTTGTGTGCTGTTTAATTTGTATGACATATTGTTCTTGAAGAACTCGCTTGAGGAAGCCTTTATGCTACTTTCTGAGACACTTACTACTAACCCAATGTATTGCATTAATTCAGGATTCTTTTCTGTTGTTTATGTAACTAGTTTGCTCTAACACCTCCAGATGACATTATATCACATTAGGTCAGAAAGGGGTGAATTAATAATGATGCTGTGGCTTAGTTCTAAAATGGTAGGGTTGCATGACGTTTTAGACAATAGTAATGTGATTTGTTGTTATTATGAAACTATTGCCCACACTATGCTGACTTTGCCGGTTCCATCACTTTATATGCTAAAATCGGCTATATAAAGCCCTGGATTTGAGGGTGAGTCATGAGACTTTGGGTTTTTAATAGGGAATCGGTCCGATTCTCTATTGGTTTGTTGCACCTTTGGGACTTGGTCCATTTTTCAGATTTTGCTTATTATTACATTATTCCTGGAACTGAGAGCCTGAGAGCCTTCATGGCAAGTGATTGTGATGTATCCATATTGATTTAATGTGATTACTGCTGCATTTGTAATTTTCTTTTTTCTGTATAGCTCTTTACATTTTAATAAACCTTCATGGTTGTTTCTAAATTTCTGATCTTAAACTCCCTTTTTGAGTCAATCCTTTATTATTGATTGTAATTGAAATGCTATTTTAAATCTTGTTTCTAGGGACACATTGCCTCATAGTCCTTGAGGTTAATACCATTCGGCCCCACAATTAGGTGCCATTATCATGCTGATTATCTAAGTGATAGTCAGTCCATGCCAGAATATATATCCAACCAACACAAAACACCCTCCTTAAGTTCACCAATGAAGTTTGGCAGTTTCCCATGCCCTTGACATCACAGACACCATCACACAACACAAGCTAGATATCAGTGGTTAGCTGTAAGAAAATAATTGCACATGCCCTAACTATTACTTAGGTGGGCACTGCTAACGTCCATCAAGGGTGCTTATCTATTCCACCACTGGCAGTGCCTCTGCCAGCATGGCCATCACCCAAATTGAGGGCAGGGAACAAAAACTGCGGGGCATATTATCAAGCAGGGCGATAGGCAATTATCGCCGCTTTTGCGGCTGTTTTCGGCCGCTAAGTGGCGATAATTCTCTCGCCCTATTAGCAAGCTGTCGCTAACTGATGTTAGCGACAGCTTTTAGGCGATAGCGAGCGGTTTGGGGCCCGCTTTGCATGTCAGCGATGTTTATCGCTAATGACATGCAAAGTGGGCGTACCCAACCAGTTAGCGACTGAAAGCAGTCGCTAACGTCGCTATCACCTATTAGCAAGGCAGGCATAGCGATGGAAATATTCACGTTAAGCGCGCATATCTCCAAATGCTAACACCTGCCCAGACCAGTTCTTAGCCATGTTATCCAATGGGAGGTGGATAACATGGCTAAGAGCATTTCGTTGCTAATGCGTGAATATCGCTATATTCTCAGCGATATTCACGCATTTCGCCGCTATCGCTGGATATTTTAGCACAATGGAGAAAAACGTTGCTAATAACATGTTTTCTCCGCTAACATATCCAGCGATAGGCAGCGATAAAAAAAAATGGGCTAAGCGCATTTTGCGATAAATATCGCTATTCCTTGGTAATATGCCCCTGCGATCCTACCTTCCTCAAGAGGGAGAGTCTACCCAAGGGGAATTTTTTGAAACATTGGGATCAAACAGTACAAAGCCACAGGGCTGAAAAAGCACTCAGGAAATTGCCCAGCACTTTCATATTTGCAAAGCCAGCCTCACACTCCTCGTGAGTGTTGCAGATTCACCCATCCTGATGAGGCATCAAAGCGCTTTTCCATGAGTAGCCCGCTACTCCAGAACCCAAACAGGATTAGTGGTGAATTAGTATAGGGAAATATGAAATATGAAATTTATTTATCAGCTAACAACAGGTGTATATGAGCAGTCAAGAGCTAGGGATGATCAGTCTCTCCGGCTCTGGGAGGGAATTTCATGTGACACCACCTTGTAAAGAGCCTACACATGGCCCCAGCTACATTTTTCAGTGAGGTGGATATGGGAGCGCCACATAGTGTCCGTGAGCCACATTCTGAGTCACTATCTGCAGTGTGCTTTGAAATAAAAAATAATTTGCACCCCCTTGTGCACCCAAGCCCTCCACTACTCAGTAATGGTGTCTGAAAATAAGTACAGAGGTACACAAGCAATGCATTGTACCCCAGCATGATGAAGCCTGGGGGCCACATGTACTGCAAGGGCAGCAGGGCTGTGTGTTATGACTACTTTCAGCCAAGTGAATTCCTGTAGATTTATGCAGCTCACACCCGCATTCTGGCATCCTCTTGTTGTAAAAGGATTACAAAGACCCTTCACTAATACTGTTGTATCCAGCCCAAAGCAAACCCGGGACCGTGTCAAAACATCCACCAAAACTGTCTCTATACAGCGAAAGCCTGAGTTACCCTTCTCACTCCTAAGGGATTGTAGAATGTCTCTACTGCCTGTGTCTACTACATACTGTGAACTTCTCCTCTCTTGCGCTCTCGTGCATTGTTGGATATAGAAAGACCTGCATAATCAATAACAGATTATATGGTGCATATTCAGTGGGTCCCTTATGGCAATCTTATCAATACAAGATTTTTCTTACAGTAAACTATGGAGTTCCTGGGCTCTTGACAGAGGATGCACCAAACTTCAATGCATTTGAAGAGAAGGAACTCAGAAGGCTATTGGGTTCAAGGCACTGAGATTGAAATTAGGGCTATGCTCGCTAAATTGCCAGGTTGAAGCTTTAGGTATAAAATTGGTAAACTCATTGACTTGCCCAGGCATTAACTCTGAGGCAGCAGCGTGTTAAAGGATTTGAGTATCAATAAAACTCCTGCTGTTATAAGTGCAAGGCAGAGATTTGCATGTCTGTGCAAAATATGCTCTGAGCTTTGAAATCCAGTCAGTTTTGTTAGCCTGCTATTGTGCAGTAAATGAGAGAAGGTTGACAGAAAATGTGAAAGAAATAACTTTCAATCTTCTTATTCAATATATGCAAGAAACTGGATTATTATTTGAAGTGGGAGTGACTTCCCACTTAACGGAATAATCACAACTCTTGTCAGGGTAAACCCTTAAATTTCCTAAATTAACCTGAGCTCAACCGCCTGGTATATATGGCACAGAGCAGATGATGCAACATAGAGCAGTGTGTAAAGTATCTCCACAGGACAAAAACAGAAACAAAGTCAAAATGCAAATCAATAAAAAAATCCAAAACTGAATTAGTAATGTAAAGTAAAATTTATTAAACAAAATGACAAAATTAATTTTTAAGGTTTTAGGATTAAATAGCTTTGAAAAGCACAAACCGCTAATGATAGTTATTGGTGGCTGTAGACAGAAACCTAAGCGCATTTTTAGGCTGACTGCAATGAAGCATGGGTTGCATGCACCAACCTGGTATGTCTTGGTGAAAAATGTGACCTTCTTATTTAGTCCTTTAAGTCCCAATCCACTACAGGAGTACACTTCAAAAGCCCAGGTAAACTTCAAAAGAGGAACTTGGAGACACACAAGATGTCTGACAGAGACCAACTGCAGGGTCCAATCTAGGCCCATTTGCATCTGGGCAGTTAGGAACTTCCTCCTGCAGCTTGTTGTATACATGTAGCTTGAACAGTCCACCTATTTGTCCTGGGTTAAAATTCAAGAGGGAACAGGTCTAGAAATTCAGGGCTCCTCTCAGGTCACAGACGGCAGGTCCAGTCCTCCTCTTTTCTTCCATAGGTCCAGGAGGTTTTCTGAAGAGGGTACCACATTTATTTCTGGCACTAGCTTTTGGGTGGGAATGAATTTTGGCATGCCATGACCAATGAGATAAAATTTCCTGTGGACAACCCTAACCACTTTGGGCATTTTCAACTTAGCAAAGTTCTTCTGCCAGCCTTAACATGGGCTCTGATGGCTGGTGTGTGTGTAGGGAGTGTACTATGGCAATTGTGGTGTCTTCCCACAATAATCAACTAAAATCCAGTTTGAGGCAGTCACTGAACTAACAAAAAATACAGAGACAAAAGCCTGGAAGCAGAACCCTTTAGCAACCAGACAGTGGTTCCACAAGAGTTAGCCTAGCAGACCTGTCAATCAGGATCTGATGGGTGCCCCCCTGAATATTGAGACCCCAATATCAATGGGACACAATATCGAGGACAGAAAATTGTTATAAAATATCAACAGGTAAGTAAATCTATTTTTTTATACCTACCTCCACACTGTACCTATGTTGTACATATATGTTCAAGGCACATAGATGTGGAGTTACGAATAGTATATCTATTCTTCCCTATATTTACTTTTCTTTCAAAATGTTGCCCTTGATATCCTGTCCTCTATGTTCTTGTACCACAATATTGTTGGTGTCGATATTCAGTGGTACTATCTGATTTAGCATTGTAGTGTCAAAAGGGATGACCACAACCCCGACCCTACAAATGTGGTGGAGATCAGATGAGTCATCTCTGCCCATTTTGGTCAGCCTATTTTCTGATCCTGGGAAGCATTTCACACCTATTCACACTGCCAGTTAATGCAGTCACGTCCTTGAATTGTTTATCCTAAGAATGCTTATAAAGGTTTTTCCTTTCATTTCACTCCCACAAAAATGTTGATCACTGCTTTCATACTTTCCAAAACTGATTACTGCAATGCTCGATATTGAAACATGCAGCAGCATCATCTTAACAGGCTGCAGGTCCTGCAAAATGCAGCGGCCAGATTGTTAACAGGAATCCCTAAACATCAATCAGCTGTCCAAACTAATCTATGTCTCCATTGGCTGCCTGTCAGGCAGCGCATTAAATTTACAGCCCTCTGCTTTGCCCACAAAGCTCTACACGGAATAGGCCCTGAGTTCCTTAGGCATTCATTTCAATGGTATGTTCCAGGAAGATGCTTAAGGGCTTCAGGCACCGTAAACTAATTGTCAAAAGGATGAAACAAACAAACTGGGGAAGAAGAGTGTGGTATCTCCCTCCTCTGTTCCCCCCCCGGCGGCTCTGCGTGTGATGGTGCTGCTCGCGGTGACATCAATTAGAATGTCACCGCGACTAGCGTTCCAAGGCGAGCGCCGGGGACAGTAGCTGAGGCGACAGCAGATCGGCAGGCTGTGGCTGAGGTCGCAGTTGTGGTACTACTTAATAAACCTTCTTTTGTTCATCTACACTACGGCTCCGACTGTCATTTGAGCCGTTACTACACTGGCGACGAGGGTGACCTGCTGCGACCTCAACACGCCGAAAAAGAAAAGAAGAACAGCTGACCCGAAGAAACCCAGCCGGAAGAAAGGGAAAGTATCGGGTTACTGTGGATCTGACTGAAATGCGGAGTACTGAACGGAGCTAGAAGCAGCCCAGGGTCGGAAAGTGGTTACGAACACTCGCAGAAAGAATAAGGAGACAAGGTTCCCCGGCGAAGAACGCATGAGGGCAGTTGCAGGTCGGTGTGAAACTTTCATCTGTCAGACACCCGAGAAGTAAGGTACGCCTGCATTTAACCCTGCGCGCTCACCCCTGACCCTCCGCCCTCGCCTCGTGTGGCGATTCTCGCCAAAGGCAGCTGTAAAGTGAGGGAGAGGTCCTGCGTTTGCCGGAGCATGGCTAGCGGATGAACATAGCGCCACCTGGGTCAAGAGCTAGGCGCGCTGTCTCCTCACCAAATACGGCGTTGCATGGTAGTCGGTGACAGCCGTTCAAGTTAATCGAACTGAACACTGCTTAGCACAGCGCTGAGGAACACCAGCCAGTGAACTTGCGCATGTGGTTAAACCAAGGCTGAAGGCGCTAGGACTTCTGGTGTGGGAGCACGGACTGCACTATCTGTAGGAACCCAGCGCAAATGATAGCATATTAATTCCTGGACAGTCATCGGTGTGTAAGGAGCTCTATCCACGTAGACTGACACAGACAGCGCTCTCCCCTTTGCAGCCCTGCCGTCAAATGAAGGTTTCGCGTTCTGTTTAAACAACTTAACCTGCATGTGTGTGTGTGGCAGTTCCACTGTCTCCACTGGGACAAGCAGCAACTGAAAGCGACTAGGGTGATGTGCATGAGGAAGTAAGTGCTCTACCTGTGGCTTAACAGTGAATTGTCCTGCACTTGTGAAGGATTGGTGGCGATTTTGACCTCCGTGGAGCAGTTGTAGAAGAATATGCGCATTGGGAAAAATTGAATCCCCCTGAGAGTGCTGCCCTGACAGACTGCACCAAGAAAGCATAACTATCTTGAAACTTTGAGAGCTAAGCATTGAATTTTCGAGGGGCAGGTTTTGCGCTCAGCACATTCAGCCCCAGAGTGTATGACTGTACAAAGAGAAAAAGGGGAAAGTTTTCACGCTGTATTTTGTACCTCCACCTCCCCCTGAGGGTTTTTTTTTTTTCAATATGTTTATATAACTTCAGTGTTATCATAAGCAGGTTTCATCTTCTGCGTGTATGTTTTAGGAAGTGAGAGCTGCGCAGGGGTGGTTAGGCATTTCCCTTCCATTATAAGTGTCTTCACCGGTAGTTTACTCCTTTCTTAAGACACATTTATTTGGCACAGACTTCAGGTTCTCTCTGAACGCAGCTAGTTACACGGTAGATAGGTGCATGTTTGAAGGATATAGTTTCTCTCTGTCTATTGTGAAGTAAGCATGCAAAGTGTGACCCCTCCACCCTTTTTCTTAACCAACCCAGGTGATCCCACCATCCTGTGGAAAAAATGGAAAAAAGTGTTCCTAAATTACGCTACTGTGTGTGGGCCCAACCTAGGACTAGAAAGGAAGGTTGCATTGCTGGCCTATTACTTGGGCGCAGAGGGAGAGGAAGTCCTAGACCATCTTCCGGATTTAGGGGCACAGGAGGCAAGGGGTCTGAATGAATTTGAAGTTAGTCTAAAGAAGTTAGATTTGCACTACCTCCCCAAGACCAGCACAATCATGGAGAGGTACCATTTTGGTAAGAGGGCACAGAAGGATGGGGAGTCTATAGAAGATTTTGTGTCTGAGTTGAGGAAGTTAGCTGCAACGTGCAAGTTTGGGGGAGCGAGCGAGGAGAGAATTAGGGACCAGTTTGTCTTGACCTGCAGGATGGAGCGAGTGCGTGAAGAGCTATGGCTTAAAGATGACCCGCCGTTGAGAGAAGTTCTCATCATAGCCAAGCAGGTAGAGCACATGTTGCAGTGCGTCAAGGAGATTAAGCAAGATGCAGGGGAGAAGAAGAACGATGACAAGACCAATGTCAGTGAGGTGGTGTCCGAATGTGAGACTGTGGCTGTAGTTAAAGGTCAGAAGGCAGTGGGCAAGGAACAGAAGGAAGGCAGGCCAGGAGGATCATTCAAAGGTACCTGCTACAGGTGTGGCAAACAAGGGCACCTAGCCAACGACAAGGAGTGTCCCGCCCTCAGATTCACATGTAACAAGTGTGGTAAGAAAGGCCATTTCAAGCAATATTGCAAGAGTGGGCAGGGGGCCAGTAGACAGAGTAGAGACAGAACGAATGTGGTGTGCGATGAGTTTGTTGTGCAAGTACAAGAGTTGAAGGCGCCTGGTCCCAGAAACCCCATGTGTGCAGAAGTTACAGCACAGGTTGATGAAGATCAAGTCGATAGTCCTAAAGACACCATAAAAGTAGGGGAGGTTGACCTAGAAGCATTGTTTGACTCCTGTTCTAGAATAACAATTATCAATGCCAAGGAGTTCTCACGTGCGTCTAAAGGAAAGATAATCTTGAAGAGGTTAGACCTGAGGCCAGGAGGGTATGCGGGCGCCCCATCTCCATGAAAGGATACTTTCTGAGTAAAATTGAGTACAGGAACAGGACTACTGTGTCTAAAGTATATGTATCCACTGTAGGAGACAACATTTTGGGGTGGCGAGCTCAGAAGGGTTTGGGTGTGTATCTCAATCCCAACAGCAATCCCCAGATTTTGATACAGGAGATACAAGAATGTGAGTCTGACATCACTAAAGAATTTGAAGAGGTGTTTAGGGAAGGGCTTGGATGTTTGAAGAACTACTGTCACAAAATAAAATTGAAGGTGAATGCCAAGCCCGTTGTGGCAAAAGTTAGAAGACTCCCCATAGCCATTCAGGAGGAGGTCAAATCCGAATTGGAGAAACTGTGTAAGGCAGGAGTCATCGAACCTGTGGAAGCGACCGAATGGTTGGCGCCCATCGTGGCAGCGAAGAAGAAGGATGGGTCAGTCCGGCTCTGCATTGATTTGAGGGCACTCAATAAAGAGGTCGTCGTTGACCGATACCCCTTGCCGAACATCACCTGAATGATGAGCATGCTAGAGGGTGCCAAGGTGTTTTCCACCCTCGATCTCACCTCGGCCTATTTCCAGATAAAACTTCACGAGGAGTCTCAGGAACTCACTGCTTTTGTGACACCCATGGGCGCTTACAAGTTCAAAAGGATGCCTTTCGGCTTAGTCTCGGCGGCTGCCGTGTTCCAAAGAATCATGGGCAACACCCTGAAAGGCATCCCAGGCGTCATGTGTTACCAGGATGACGTGCTTGTTTTCGCAAAGAACCAAGTTGAGCATGATGAGAGACTGAGATGTGTGCTGAGGAGGTTTTTGTCCCAAGGCCTTACCGTAAAGAAGAACAAATGTGTATTTAGCTGTGCTGAATTGGATTTCCTGGGTCACAAGATAACGACAGAAAGCATACGTCCCAAGGCCGAACTGCAAAACACCATCGTGAATCTGTCACCCCCCAAAAGCAAAGACGAGATCAAATCATTCATGGGGATGTTGGAGTTCTATGGAAAGTTCATAAGAAACTTGGCAGGCAGGACTTACGCCATCAGGCTATTGCTGAAAAAAGAAAACAAATTCAAAGGGAGCCAGGAATGCTAGAGCGAGTTCGAGGATGTAAAGAGAGCTCTTGCAGAAGCCCCTAGTTTGAAGTCATACCTGCCCGGCCGGGCAACGATCCTCACCACTGATGCAAGTGCAAAAGGGTTGGGAGCTGTCCTCACCCAGAAAGGCGTGGAAGGAGAAGAAACCGTAGCCTTTGCCTCAAGGTCACTCCAGAAGTCTGAGAACAACTACCCAGTCATCGAAAAAGAGGCATTGGCGGTATCATGGGCTGTAGGTAAATTCAGAGACTTCCTGTGGGGTACGCAGTTCACCCTCCGAACCGACCACAAACCGTTGGTAGAAGTGTTCAGCAAAAAGGGTTTGGATGCCATCTCCAGCAGGATAAGGCGTTGGGTGGTCAGTCTCCAGGAGTACACATTCAATGTCGAGTATGTCCCAGGAACGCAAAACCTTGCAGCTGACTGCCTGTCCAGACTCGTCAGTGGTGTAGAAGCAAGTGAAATGCGAGAAAAAACGGATGAAGAAGAAGAGGGATACATGGTTGAGAATGTCTGCACCATCCAGAAGGCGTTGGGTGAAGAAACGTGGAGAAAGGCACAGGAAGAGGACAAGATTATGGAGGAAATTTGCAGAAGAGTGAGGGATGGATGGAAGCACGGTGACAAACGAGATGAAGAACTACGGCCTTTCCAGGCCGTTAAGGACAAGTTAACCATCGTTGACGGATGCCTGTTCAGGGGAACAAGGCTCGTGCCACCAGCAACTGTGAGAGACAACCTGGTCGAGATAGCTCACGAAGGGCACTTGGGTATCACCAAAACCTAGCAAAGACTCAGGGAGAGCTATTGGTGGCCGAACATGGACCTGGTCACCGAAAGGAGAATCAGGGAGTGCATCCCGTGCTGCAATAGCGACAAGGTCCTGAAGCAACAGAAACCACCCATGGTGTGTAGGCCGCCCCCGTCAGGACCATGGGACGAGTTGGCTTTAGACATCGTGGGCCCAATGTCTGGGGAGCTGCGGACACCTTACATCTTGGTGCTCGTGGATTTGTATTCTCGGTGGCCAGAGATAAAACTCGTCAGTGAAGTCACGACAAAGACTGTCATCGGATTCTTACAGGAGGTATTTATCCGAGAGGGGCTCCCCAGCAACATCCTCACTGACAACGGAGTGCAACTATGCTCGAAAGAGATGGAAGACTTCCTAGAAGAAAGAGGCATCAGACACAAGCGATGCGCATTATACCACCCAGAAACCAATGGCATGGTCGAACGCTTTAACAAAACCATCAAGGAGAGCATCCAGCTGGCCAAAGCCAGTGGCATAAGTTGGAAAGAAGAGGTGTGGAGGCGGCTGGAAGCATACAGGTTCACGCCGCATCAGACGACGGGCGTCACCCCGTTCGAATTGCTCCGCGCAAGGACACCCAACACTAAGCTTACCCCGGGGTGGATGGAATGGCACAAGGGGTGGTCGGACCGAACCAAAGAAAAGGATAGTCTGAGGAAACATGAACAGGCCATGAAGGTGAGGAAAGAAGGTTACGACCAACGCAAGGCCACACGGGAGGTTGAGTTCAAAGTAGGTGACAATATCAAAATCAAAGCTCCCACAGGGAAGGCAAGCTGGTCAGAGTACAGCAGTCCCACAAAAATCACAAAACTTTTCAAGAATGCAGTCAAAACCCAAGAAGGGAAAATATGGAACCTAGGGAGAGTTGTAAAGTACCACCCTCCAGTAGAAGTCCCTGAAGGTGCAAGGGGGGGGGGGGGGAGAGTGGTCCTAAACTGGGCGGTAGTTCCACCACCATGAGGCCGTCAGGTGTCCCTCATCCGGGCCACAGGCCCAACAGGAGAGTGACCAGACCCCCCAGGCATTTTGATCAATATGTAATGATGTAACCATTGTCACTCTGCTTACTGTAAGTTCTCACCCCATGTTTCCTTTCTGCAAATTGTTATATTTAATGTTTTCAATTTCTGCAGGGAAGGGGGATGTGTGGTATCTCCCTCCTCTGTTCCCCCCGGCGGCTCTGCGTGTGATGGTGCTGCTCGCGGTGACATCAATTAGAATGTCACCGCGACCAGCGTTCCAAGGCGAGCGCCGGGGACAGTAGCTGAGGCGACAGCAGATCGGCAGGCTGTGGCTGAGGTCGCAGTTGTGGTACTACTTAATAAACCTTCTTTTGTTCATCTACACTACGGCTCCGACTGTCATTTGAGCCGTTACTACAAAGAGTTTTTGTGAACTCCAATAATAAGGAATGGAACACATTTCCCTTTTCTATTAGGTCTATTCCAAACCTGTTTCTGTTTAGGAAGAACCTAAAAGCTTGGCTGTTCCCTAAGTAATTTTCCTTTACTAGTGGTTTCTTCTCCCACTATGATAGCACCTTGACACCTATGGGGATTTATTTGCGCTCTAAAAATGACATAACATGTCAACAAACATATCAACAACAACATAACATATTCACAGTAAATTACTGGCTGAGAGAAGCTAGAGAACCAATCCACGTTATTCTCCGGGATCTTTAGGCAGGGAAAGGGTAACTGTCTAAATTCGACTTCATCATTGATTTGGATTCTAAAAACTATTAAAAATCGTTATTTCATTATTTTTCTAGATGGTCCTATTCAAAAGATACAGTATTAGTATTTTAATATGTACTTCATTTTCTACATACAACAGCTAGGCCTGCCACAGTGAAAATTCTTTTTGGGTGCTAGTCACTGGAAGGCCTTGATAAACATTGCATTTCTACGGGTTTTACTTATAAATACCATGCACAGGCCTTGTCGACTACAAGCCCCAAAAAGGGATCACTTATTAAAAAATATCAAAAGAGGTTTTTACCTGTCTAAAGTGGTTTAGATTGACAGGTTGCAGGGCTTTTTGGGCTCTGTTGGAGTCAGACTACAGTGATAGCCCTGAAGTCATGTTTGCAATGCCACTATAGTGGAAGGCTCAAAAGATGCTGCAATCCACTGGCGCCATTTAACTCTAAGTACCATATACTAGGGACTTGTAGGTAAGTTAAATATACCAATTAGGAATATGCCAATTTGACCATGTTAAAAAGGGATGCATAGGCACTTTGCCATGTGCTGGATAGCAGTGGTACAGTGCATAGAGTTCCAAAGCCAACGAAAATATAACATGCAGTAAAAGGCGAAAAATCATTGGGACCACACAGAAAAGTAGGATTTCCTACAATTTATGAAAAATAAAAAATATTTGTCAGCTTATTCTGACTGCAAGAATGACGTGAGAGTGGAAGACTATGGCCCACACGTCTCAAACTTGGTAATTGCGATTACCTAATTGTGATTTTCTGAGAATCGCAATTATATAATGCCAATTTCCAATGTTTGAAACTCCATGAGTTTCATATACTGATTACTAGTTGGTCACAAATCGAACTACCTCATTAATATTAATGAGGTAGATCTCAATTAGCGACCCCTTAGGAATCGCTAAAAGCATTTGGATGATGGCCTGCTGGGGTCAACAGATCACCATGTCAGTGGTTGCTTAAATAAAGCAATCTTTTTTTAAAATGCAGCTCGTTTTCCTTAAAGTCAAATGGTTTGCGTTTAAAAAGTAAAAAGTTTTCTTTTCATTTTTTAAGAGCAGGCAGTGGTCCATGGGATTACTGCCTGCTCTTAAAAACACGTTTTTACAACCATTCCCAAAGGGGAACGGGTCCCTTAGGGACCCCTTCACATTTGCGAATGTGTTACCACCTACATGAATTTGGTGGTAAAATGTTAATGTTTTGCGACCGCATTAAGGGTCACAAAACATTCATACATACCATTAGGATCCGCTATTTGGAAGGGACGCCCTAAACACACCCCTTTCAAATACCAAATGTCAAACCCATTTTTTGATTTGGTAACAGGTTACAGAATCGCAAAATGGGTTTTGATATATGTAAAAAGCCTTTTTTGCATACGCAAATGGGCCAATTCTGCGAATCGGCCCGTTTGTGAATGCAAAAATGGTTGATACATGTGGGTCTATCTGTGTTGTGTGCTGAGTCCAAATTTGCGCCGCACCCACCTCATCCTTCTCTTTTAGTTCGGCTTGTTACTCCATATAACGGCTATCAAAAAAAAATCTTTGTTCTGAGGAAGGTACCCATTGAACTGGCACATTTCATATTGCATTTCCCGTAATGGATTAAAGAAGTGCTACAGAAAATCTGCCCAGACCCCGCAAATGCATATTAACTAAAGAAAAATCACCCTGTGAATCACAAAACACACGACCAGGGGATCTCCCAGCAGCCCAATGAGCATCCAAGCAGGTAGAAGACACAAATGTATGTTTCCTTGTATATAGGGCTCAAGTGAAGATCATGTGATGAAACTGACACAAAAGAGCTACAGAGGTGAAGGATCTGAGGTCATGGGAAAGGGGGCAAACAACCGTCAAACAGATACAGACATGTAAGCTTTGCAGAGCAAGGTATTTGGAATTGTCTTGACAGCAGCTCCAGAGAGGCACGAAGGTGAGGATTTACACACCAGAGCCAGTATTGAAGAAGGCAGGTGTTTGCACTGTCATTTCTGGTTTTAATTATTTATGTGCACTAGAATCTGAAGGTGATACCTTACAGTGGTACTCTTTATTAATGATGTTAGTAAGTTGCCCCAAGTTTCATAAACTGGTTCTTTCTCGTTTATTCACTGTTTTACATTCTATTGATTTTAACAGTTTTTAGATGATTATGAAAATGTTCAAATAAGCGTTCACATTGTTAATTTTTTTTTCAAAAAGAAGCCTATGTCTCACCCCTCCTGTCCTTATTACTTGCCTGAGTGCAGCAACCTAAGATAAGATAACAGCATCACTTCTAGTACTAAAGAATGATACCAAACTCTTCCCACATACACCACACTGCAATTCCAACACTCTTACAACGAGCATTCCTCCACAGAATTACACCAAGCTTCGCATGAGACTATCACTTATCTCGGAGGTGAGTCTTTGCTTGCTTCGGTGAAAATATGTTCATTTGTTTTTTAAAAATTGGCCTACAAAAAGCAATTGGGCAGGCTTTATGCTCAGAGGGAGTTGAGACAGCTGCAGAGGCTTGGCCGCAAAGCGTTGCCAAAAGTGACTCCTGGTGGCCAACTCCAATTGCAAACATCTGAAGGCAGTGCGCAAAAGGGTCTGTTTTTGTAGGAGATGGATGTAGTATAAATCTTCAGATAAACAAACATTTTGTGAAAGGAGAGTTATGGTTTCCTCTGCTTATAACAGCTTATCATTTGTTTAGTTTTTTTTAAGTTTTAAAAAACACAGTTTAGGTGAAGCAATTGTTACAAAATAAAAGAAAAAAATACACGAAACTGACCATTTGTGGTACACAATTCATAACTCTCACCCGACAATGGAAATTATAACCCTCCCACCAAATCCATTGCTTATTAATACTACCTCACACTATTTATACCAATAAGTAACAAAACATTACAACACTCATCATAACAACTAAATGCTACTCTATTTATAGTAATATCATCCAAAATGTTATTTCTAAGACAATATTTAATGGGGCATCAATGATGCCATGCAGATACATGGGATCTCATCTGTGACATCATGTGTGAGGTCATACGTAGGTGCATTTGTTGGGCGAGCAATGGCTTCACAGGGACGCAGGTTATGGTATATTGAGCTAACTATTACTGGCCAGCATCAGGTTGTTTTGGTTTTATTGCATAACCACAAATGGACTTTAACTGTTTTAAAAAAATATCTATCTATCTTGTGGAAAACTGTGTGGGGTTACTATTGTGAATATGGAACATATCAGCAACTTCAGCGCTTCATGGGTGATGAGAAAAAGTGTCCAAGTTGGACACCTTTATAGCGGGATTGGCAAATATAAGTTTTGTGCTGCTCACAAAACAGCTCAGTCGCTCTCTAATCCTTCTCTCCAGACAGAGCAAGTGATATGCTTGGCACGCAGCTCCAACTGTTTCTGAGAGGTGTAATGTTCGGGGTATAGAGTGTGTGGGTTTTCTCTTGCACCACTTCACTCCACATCCCAGCACAATGCCTTTCAGACTTCCTATCCCTGGGGGCTGCTAAGCACCCCCTGCACTCTGTTCAGATGCCTGCTTTCCCTGCGCCCACTCCCCCGTCAGTTCTTCTTTACCTTCCATCCATTGCTCGCACCCCCACCCCTTCTGCAGGTGATTAAATAAGCTCTTATTAGGAGAGAAAATGTGCTGCTCAGTTAATTATTCCCTTGTTATCTCTGTAATTGTAGGCTGTCGGCAGCTCTGGGCTCGATGTCGTTCAATCAGCGGGATTCGTGCAGGAACGTCTGAGCTACATCAGCAATAAAAATGCCGTTTATTTCCCGGGACTTTATTTCCACTTGGCAGGTATATTCTAGAGAAACAAATGGATGACCCAGAGCAAATGGGTGACCATGGAGGGTTCACGGAGTACCGAAGAACCATAGGGGTATATTTACAAGGGAAGTGGCGGAGCAAAGCGTTAGCCTTCTTGGCTTAATGCCGTGCTCAGCCACTTTGGAAACGCAGGGCTGCTCTGTATTTACAACAATACGGTGCAGCCCTGTGTTTCCCCATGCGCTGGCGCTAATTACAGCTGCCATGGAACCATTTCACGATAGTGCAAGAGTGCCTGCCTTATGGAAATGATTGTTTGTGTGCACGAAGGAATCCCTTCCAGCACATAAACAATCTTAAATGGCAATTTACAATTTCTATCAGTGCTGCTTTGTACAGCACACATAGAAATTGCAACTCATCAGTTTTAAAATGTTTGTTTATGTGCAGGAAGTGACACCTTCCTGCACATAAACATGTGTCCTGCACAATGCAGCACACATAGAAACGGCACAAATAAAGCATTTCTCCTTGTTGCGCGCCATGTTAAGGCCAGATTAAAAAAAAAAATGTTGGTGCTGCCCCATATTTACGCCACCCTTGTAAATATGGGGCAGCGTCAAAATCAATGAGTGTTGCGGTGGAAAGCCTACCGCAACACCCATTGCCCTCCCCTTTCAAGCTTAGTATAGCTTGAAAGGGTGGCTTATTTACATGGCAGAATTAATCAACGTTAAGTGACTTAACACTGCCTTGTAAATGAGGTGAAGCCTGTATCGCCACAGGTACGTCAAAAAAGTGACATTCCTGTGCCAACAGGGGCTTGTAAATGTGTCCCTTAGGGCCTCATTTATGAAAAGTGTTGCATCGCTGCAGTAAAACAGCGATGCAACACTTTTCAGTGTGCCCTCCTTGCGACACCATGGGTGCACTGTATTTACTGTACCGCCCTCCATGCCGCTAGGATTGACAGACACATCAGGAATCCTAACGTATCTGTCAGTGTAAAAATGACGCATTACGAGAGTGTGTCTGGAAACAGACGCAACTTTAGCAATGTGTCTTTTCACATGGGGCAAGCTCCATGTGAAAAGGCCTGCATCACCCCTTACGCCAGCTTCAAGCAGGCATAAGGATTAGATGCAGTGAGGCCATAGAAGTGTTGCAGGAAAATCTCACAGATTTTAGTGCGACACAGCTACGAGCCTTTTCTGCACCAGAACACCCACCCTACATACACTATACCAGGTGCAGGTGTAATGGACCGTAGGGGTTTACAAAGTGGCGCATCTGCCTAGATGCGTCACTTTGTAAATATGCGCATTGTGGTGCAATTTTTACGCCGCCGCAATGAATTAAAAAGTGACGAAATGGCGGCATAAGGGATTCATAAATAAGGCCCTTCATTTTTAATGTGACGTGATAAAATACTGTTCCCTTTTCTTAAGCATTCTGATTTCTGTTTAGTCCCCAAAACACTTAGGGCCTCATTTATGAGGCCCCTTGCGCCATCGGAACGTCACTTTTTGTGACGCTCCGTGGCGCAGTAGCCTGCATGATATATATATCAGGCAGCACTAAGCCACTTTTTTTGGCTTAATTCTGCCTGATAAATATGAGTCCCTTTAACGCAGTGTTCTGCGTTAAAGGGGCGTGCAATGGGTGTTGCTGTGGGCGTTCCCAGCAACATCCATGGCCTTTGACACTGCCCCAGATTTAGGAGAAAACGTAAATCTGAGGCAGTGCCAAAAGCTTACGCCACCCCAGGTGAGGCACAACGGGGAGAAATATCTTTATTTCTCCTCGTTTCTCCTTTTTCCATTTGTCCTGCATTCTGCAGCACACATAGAAAGAGGAAAAGCCTCTTGTGATTATTTTTGTACAGGAAGGTTTCCCTTCCTGCACAAAAATGATCATCCCAGCAATGTAGGCACCCTTGCACCATTGTGCAAAGGTGCCTGCGCTGGCACACGTAGCCCATTTTGCGCTGGCGCAGGAGAAAAGGACAGGAATGCGCCGTATCTTATAGATACAGCACATTCCTGCCTTTTTCTTTTGCCATAGGGAAGCGCAGCAGGAAGTCCTGCTGTGCCTCCCTACGGCAAAACCTCATAAATGAGGCCCTTAGTACAATCGCAATTCTTACATCGCTTTCTTCGTTTACAGTGCTGATAATTCCTCTAGAGAGCTATTTGTGATTTTTAAAGAGCTTTCGTCCCTGGACAGAACCTCTGCCCCTAGTAAAGTCTCTGTTGAATCTTGCAACTTGATAGCAGATTACTTCTCGGATAAAGTAGAGAGGATCTACTCCACATTCCCGGAGGAGGCTCGCAATGAGTAAGCTGATTGGACAGGAGTATGTCATCTGGAAGAAGCTTCTTGTCTCTCCAGTTTCAGCCTTCCCTCCCTGGTTG
This sequence comes from Lissotriton vulgaris, assembly GCF_964263255.1. Taxonomy (NCBI): domain Eukaryota; kingdom Metazoa; phylum Chordata; class Amphibia; order Caudata; family Salamandridae; genus Lissotriton; species Lissotriton vulgaris. Next base: position 994,066,310 of record NC_141697.1, read on the forward strand.
ACCTAAAATCCATAGCTTTGAATATCAAGTCAGGATCCCTGAGAGATCCTATTAAACCAAGAAATATGAGGGAGAGTATGGACATTCTGGGTCCTTACATTAGTCACCTCATCAGATTCTCTTTTGAGGTGGGAGTAGTCCCTCAAAGGTGGAAAGAGGCAGTGGTTGTCCCCATTAACAAGAAACCCAGGATTAGCGCCAGCTAGTTGGAGAATCTTTGACCAATATCTCTCCTATCTTTCTTCACCAAGAACGCGGAGAAGGGGGTCAATGCTCAGTTAACTGATTACATAAATCAGGCCAGCCTACTCCACCCCACGCAATAAGGGTTTCCGGGCCTCATACTCCACAGAGAAGGTGCTGCTTCTGACCACTGAAACCATCCGCCGCTGGACAGATGGTGGCACTGATTTTGTTGGACCTCAGCGCTGCATTTGATGCCTTGGCCCACCCCATACTCATTCAGTGCCTTAAGGAGAGTGGATTGACCAACCTGGCTCTGAAACGGCTAAGCTCCTTCCTACAGGACAGGAGCTTTCAAGTATCCCAAGGGCAGTACTACTCCAAGAATATCAGGTTAGGGCAGGGGTACCCCAGGGATCTATACTTAGCCCTACGCTTCTTAATCTGTATATGGCCCCTCTGTCAAATATCATTGAAAAATACGGCATTAGTGTTGTGTTATATGCGGAGTACACGCAGCTTGTTGTATTCTTGTCCTTCTCCTACCTGGCCGCCAAGACCTGGAACTCCCTCCCTCCCGACCTGCGCCTGACCCAAGACCACCTCTCCTTCAGGAAGAAGCTGAAGACCTGGCTGTTCGAGCAGTAGCGGCTCCCCCCCCCCCCCCCCCCCCCCCCCAGCGCCTTGAGACCCTACGGGTATGTAGCGCGCTTTATAAGTGTCACTGATTGATTGATTGATTGATTGATTATCCTTGACCCAATCTCAGGAAGATGCTGCTGCTAACTTTTCCGCATGCCTACAAGAGCTTGCAGTCTGGATGGCTAACAACTGTTTAAAGCTGAATAGCGGCAAGACCGAGATCCTTATTGTGGGAAAGGCTACCTCAATATGGCCGCCTAGTTGGTGGCTGCAGACTTTGGGCACCACCCCCACCCCTAAGGAGGAGGTTAAAAACCTGGGGATGTGGCTAGATTCCACTCTCTCCTTCGATCACCACACCAGGACGGTGGCGGGAAAGTGCTTTGGCATAATGTAGGGCCTTCGGAAAACCTTAGATGTGCTCCCGGTAGCTGCCAGGAAAGCCCTAGTCCACGCATTTGTCACCTCTCGCTTGGACTACGGGAATGCACTCTACATAAGCGCCAGTAAAAAGAGCGTGCAAAGATTACAATACATCCAAAATGCCGCCACCCGTCTAGTCCTGATGCTTCCTAGGAGAGCCTCATCCAAAAATGCCCGAACTACTCTTCACTGGCTCCAAATAAGGGAAAGAATGTTATTCAAGGCCCTATGTATTAGTCAACGAATCCTGATGAGGAAAGGCCCAAAGTACCTGCACAACCTACTGTCCCCTTACACTCCAACCAGGGCCTTGCGTTCCCCGGGCTCAGGGCTGGGGAAAGTCCCAGTAATAAAAAGAATGAGAATGGGAGGCCATTCTTTCCTCTACCTGGAAGCCAAACAGTGGAACACACTTCCCATGGACCTTCGGATGGAACAATCTGATAAAATCTTTAGGAAAAGACTGAAGACATGGCTCTTCCAGACATAGAGCCCTTGGGCTTCTGCCTGCCCTTTTCGACACTTCTCTGTAGCTCCCTCTGGCCGCAGCGCAGGGACACACTAGCTAGTGTAACCAGGCGCTTTACAAACTCTTTATTATAAGTACTTCAAACAGATTAAAATACAGTCAGTGACTCAAATGTATATGGAGCAATTTCATCAACAGCCATGGCTCAAACGTTAAGGAGGAGAATCACTCAGCAGCAAAAAGTACATTCCCAACATTTGTAGGCTTCCAGCTACCATAATTTATACAATAAAGGAAGTCAATGGAACATTATTTGATTTTCTATTAGGACACCCTAATTGCAGCATCAACGCTTAGTAAGTCATCATATATGTAACATGCATCTTTGGGTTTTGTTGTTATTTGGTGAAAAGAGATAGCCTTTTGAGATATGTGTCTGCACCTACTTTTTAACAACATCATCCAATTTCTTGTCATAGATTTGATAGACTGTCAAATCAAATAAATATCCCTGTTTATATAACTCTAGAAATGAGATCTTTTTAGGGAAAGCAAGATGATTGTATATTGCATATCAATTGTGGAAAACACACGGGCCCCTGAATCAAGGATGATACCCTAACAGGGAGAATAAAAAGAAAAAGAGCAGTAGCACCGGGCTCAGTGCTGATTAACCAAAGTAATGCGCCAACTCTAGATACTTATTAACACAATATACTCTATACCAACAAATTTTGAAAAATATTTTTTAATTTTATTGATCTTTGTATTTTATATTGATATAAAAGATACATACATATGTATATTCACATTCAATGTATATGTCATATATTTGAATACATAAATAATTGCACTCTCCTACATACATGCACCAGTAAATCAATACGCTGACTTGTCTGAAGTTCACAGTTATACAGCATATTATATTTCTCACATTTTATATTTTCTGTACACAATATGCCACAAGTCTTAACATTGTATGAACAGAGTCACTGGTAGTGATTTGAAGAATACTACCAACGCGTTTTGGCAAATGCCTTCCTCAGGATTTCTCTTTTACCAGTGAATACTGTATTGTCCTGTTCGGGGATATTATCTGTACTGACCCTTCGTCACTTATAAGGCTATGCACTGCATTTGACCACTCTAATCGGTATCTTATTTCAACTCTCTTTGTGCGCCTGTGTTATTTTCCTTCCTGATATCTAAAGGTGGAGAAACATGTATATATTTTCTGCTGTGAGCCAAAGGTTCATCTGTACTGCGATTTTCCTAATGTATTGGACCTCAATGTCAACGGACTTATTTGGTAATCTTCCGGAGTGTAAAACGCTGTATCTACTTTCCTGGTCGTTCCAAGATAGAAATGTATTCACTTGAGGGACCCTCTATGTTCCCCTAATTTTTTAAGTAGACCACGGTTGTGTGGTCTTTTATTTTCACTAACCGTCCGGCTTCTCCATATAGCGCGATATACAAAGATCAATAAAATTAAGGAGTCCCTTGTGGGCGTGTCTGCGTTGTGCTGTGGGCGTGTGCTGGGGGCGTGACAAACGCTTGGGGCGTGTGGTGCGTTCCGCCCTTCATGCCATGTCTCATATTGCGTGCTGTGGGCGTGGACGTGTGTGGGGCGCGGGATTACGGAAAAAAAAAGCGAGCATTGTGCCCAATATTTCATTGTTTTTTCTTCCCAGGTTCTGTACATTCCAGCTCCAGGTGTCCACCCTGCTCCCTTTAAATACCCCTGCACCCCATATTCATAACCCACCCTTACTCCTTAAAATACCCCAACACCCTTAAACACTAACCCATCTTAACCCTATAAATATACCCTGTACCCCAAATCTAACTCTAAAAATACCCCTGTACCCCAAAATCCAAACCTAGCCCTGAACCCTATAAACACTCCTGTACCTCAAAACCTAAACCTACCCCTGAACCCTAAAAATACCCCTGTACCCCAAAACCCAAACCTAGCCCTGAACCCTAAAATAACCCTGTACCCCAAAACCCAAACCTACCCCTGAACCCTAAAATACCCCTGTACCCCAAACCTAGCCCTGAACCCTTAAAATACCCCTGTACCTCAAAATCCAAACCTACCCCTGAACCCTAAAAATACCCCTGTACCCCAAAACCCAAACCTAGCCCTGAACCATCAAAATAACCCTGTACCCCAAAACCCATACCAACCCCTGAACCCTAAAATACCCCTGTACCCCAAAACCCAAACCTAACCATGAACCCTAAAAATACCCCTATACCCCAAAACCCAAACCTAGCCCTGAACACTTAAAATACCCCATGTACCCCAAAACCCAAACCTACCCCTAAACCCTAAAAATACCCCTATACCCCAAAATTCAAACCTAGCCCTGAACCCTAAAAATACCCCTCTACCACCAAACCATACCTATCCCTAAACCCTAAAACTACCCCTGTACCCCATAACCCAAAATATATCTGAACCCTTAAAATACCCAAACACCCCAAAAGATATACCTCAGTACCCCAAAACATATACCCCTATACCCATACTTACCTTATCCAGACATTTAAAAAAAACATGCTTTTACCATTCATGCATTTACAACGAATTTCGTTGTAAATGTATGCATGGTAAAAGCATATATAATGTAATGCCATGCGTTCTAATAGCATTGGGAATCATGGTACTTTCGTAATGAAAGTATGCGGAGTGATGGCATGCGGAAAGAAAGTTGCGGAATAATGGGTGTTTACCCTCCCCCGGTAAGTACATTGGTGGCATGGCGGCCCACATCTCCAGCAACATACTCATATTTTTTCACCACCCATTTAAAAAATGCACAGGTCTCTCTCATTGATGGCCAGCCCCGACATACACTTTTAGACACACCTCCCACCACAAGTTCTACAATTGCGAACTTTAGAGCTGGAGAGCTACGTTCGAATCTCGGCATCAGCTCAACATCCTGTGATTCCAGGCAAAACGCTTTGTCTCCCCGTGCCTACCACAAATGAATGTGTTCTTCTGTAATGTAAATTGTATTCATGCCATGTTGTCGAGTTCGCGCTATATAATATTGCAAGGGAAAATAAAGTAGGGAAAATCGAGTTCACACACTTCTGAACGCGCACTCTTAAGTGCATCAGCGGTGCACTGTGAATCGGAGCGTTTCACAGGCCTGTCACAGAAAAGAAATGGTATCAAAACGAAATCCTAAACAATATACTACTGGCCGGCAGCAATTCATACCCGGACAACGTCGGGACAGGCTGCTAGTTACAATAATAAAGTGCCACGTATTAATTTTAATACCCCAGTATTAATACCATTTCCCACCCTATACCCCTATATCTCCTGCATCCCATCCCTTAGGATTAGTATGACAGACCTGCAAATAATTGTAATTATTTATTTTATATGTTAATAACATACATTTTAATCATTAAGCTTTAATATTCAGATATTAATATTAATGTGTGAGTATTAATACACTCCCCCTCACAATATCCCTATAATTCTTGCATCCCATCCCTAAAGGTTTTATTTTATATAAACACATTAAAAACCATCAATAATAAATTAAATACTAATCTATACTAATATAATAAAGAAAGAGCCCAAACCTTTGAGGCGGGTAATCTCAGGAACCACAGCACCAATCACAACACCCAATACAGTGTTGGAAAGGGCAGTTGCAGCAGAAGGACATAGGCTATGCAGACACCCACCACATACATTTAAAAGATAAAAGAACTGTGCCAGCAAAGGAGTCCCTTGTGGGCGTGTCTGAGTTGTGCTGTGGGCTTGTGCTGGGGGCGTGACAAACGCTGGGGGTGTGTGGTATGTTCCGCCCTTCATGCCATGTCTCATATCGTGTGCTGTCGGCGTGTGCTGGGGGCGTGGGCGTGTGCGGGGCGCGGGATTACGGGGAAAAAAAAGCGAGCATTGTGCCCAATATTTCATTGTTTTTTCTTCCCATGTTCTGTACATTCCAGCTCCCGGTGTCCACCCTGCTACCTTTAAATAACCCTGCACCCCATAATCATAACCCACCCTTACTCCTTAAAATACCCCAACACCCTTAAACACTAACCCATCTTAACCCTATAAATATACCCTGTACTCCAAAACCCAAACCTATCCTTAAACCCTAAAAATACCCCTGTACCCCAAAACCCAAACCTAGACCTTAACCCTATAAATACCCCTGTACCTCCAAACCCAAAACTAACCCTGAACCCAAAAAATACCCCTGTACCCCAAAACCCAAACCTAGCCCTGAACCCTAAAAATATCCCTGTACCCCAAAAGCCAAACCTACCCCTGAACCCTAAAATACCCCTGTACCCCAAAACCCAAACCTAGCCCTGAACCCTTAAAATACCCCTGTACCCCAAAACCCAAACCTACCCCTGAACCCTAACAATACCCCTGTACCCCAAAACCCAAACCTAGCCCTGAACCATAAATATAACCATGTACCCCAAAACCCAAACCTAACCCTGAACCCTAAAATACCCCTGTACCCCGAAACCCAAACCTAGCCCTGAACCCTAAAAATACCCCTGTACCCCAAAACCCAAACCTAGCCCTGAACCCTTAAAATACTCCTGTACCCCAAAACCCAAACCTAGCCCTGACCCCTAAAAATACCCCTGTAACCCAAAACCCATACCTATCCCTAAACCCTAAAACTACCCCTGAACCCCATAACCCAAAACTATATCTGAACCCTTAAAATACCCAAACAACCCAAAACATATACCTCAGTACCCCAAAACATATACCCCTATACCCATACTTACCTTATCCAAACATTAAAAAAAATCATCCTTTTACCATTCATGCATTTACAACGAATTTCGTTGTAAATGTATGCGTGGTAAAAGCATATAAAATGTAATGCCATGCATTATAATGGCATTGCGGAGTCATGGTACTTTCGTAATGAAAGTATGCAGAGTGTTGGTATGCGGAAAGAAAGTTGCGGAATAATGGGTGTTTATCCTCCCCCGGTAAGTACATTGGTGGCACAGCGGCCCACATCTCCAGCAACATACTCATATTTTTTCACCACCGATTTGAAAAATGCACAGGTCGCTCTCATTAATGGCCAGCACCGACATACACTTTTAGAAACACCTCCCGCCACAAGTTCTAGAATTGGGAACTTTAGAGCTGGGGTGCTACGTTCGAATCTCGGCATCAGCTCAACATCCTGTGATTCCAGGCAAATCGCTTTGTCTCCCCGTGCCTACCTCAAATGAATGGGTTCTTCCGTAATGTAAATTGTGCTCATGCCATGTTGTCGAGTTTGCACTGTATAATATTGCAAGGAAAAATAAAGCAGGGAAACTCGAGTTCACACACTACTGAACGCGCACTCTTAAGTGCATCAGCAGTACACTGTGAATCGGAGCGTTTCACAGGCCTGTCACAGATAAGAAATGCTATCAAAACGAAATCCTACAAAGCAATATACTACTGGCCGGCAGCAATTCATACCCGGACAACGTCGGGACGGGCCGCTAATATTAAATAAACAAATAAATAAACCATATACCTAAATTTATAGTTTCCTACAAACATCCCTAATATTCCATCCATGTTAAAGGCACCCATGGTAAGTGTATAAGTCAACATTTAGTCGTAAAACCATGCATGGAAATGACATGTGTGTTAAAGGTATATGCGTGACAGTGGCATACGTGGTAAAAACTGAAGCATGGTAACGACTGCGTGGTTATGACTGCGTTGTAATGGTTGTTTCCCCTGGTAAGGTAACAACTGAATAATTAAACCCTTTTGTGTATATTAGAATGAAGTCCATTGTAGTTTTCGTTAATTGATTATTGGTTTCTTAAGAGCTAAACAATGCTAGAGGCTCTGGCCTGAGATTCTTTGTACATTCGAAAAAGACTTCTTGGTGTGACAAATGCTAAGGGCCTTATTACCAGAAAATGGTAGTGCTGCAGGTTTTTGGTCCCATTGCCACCCGAAACGATTACAAGTTGTAGGGTGTGTTGATTTGCAACTGGCAATATCACCGCTTTTCTTCTCGCAGTTAGTTCCTTCTGATCGGAGAAACGGGACAGAAATGTTAGAAAAAACACGAGGCCAAGTTCAACTTTGAAAACATCAATTTCTACCTAGCTCAATTTCTTTCCTTTTGTTTTGTAATTACTGCATGTGCTCTGGAGTTCCTGCCTTCAGTTTGCCTATCTGCAAATCAAGACAACCAAGTCCATGGAAGTGGACCTCAGGAGGATTTTGAATCTTCTTTTACATCTATAACGATGGTCCATCAAAGACTACTGGGCCTCATTTATGAAAAGTGACGCATCGCTGCGTGAAAACAGCGATGCGTCACTTTTCACTGCGCACTCCTCACGACATTCCTGATGCGTCATATTTAATGTATGACGCATCATGTCGCAAGGAGTTACAGATACATCAGTATTTCTGACGTATCTGTAAGCGCAAAAGTGACGCATTGCTGGAGTGTGTCACAAAAGTGACGCAACTCCAGCAATGCGTCCTCTCACATGGGGAGAGCCCCATGTGAAAGGGCTTGCGTCAGTCTTACGCCTGCTGTGAGGCAGGCACAAGATTTTGACGCAACAGCGTCCTAAAAGTGACGCAGTGAAATCTGATAGATTTCACTGCGTCACTATTACGAGGCTTTTTGCGGGGGAACGCCCCCTCTGCATACATTATACCTGACGCAGGTATAATGTGGCGCAGGGGTTTAAAAAGTGACGCATCTACCTAGATGCGTCACTTTTTAAATATGGCGCAACGAGGCAAATTTTTTACACCGCTGGTGCGTCAAAAAAAGTGACGCACCGGCGGCGCAAAACTGACGCAAGGCCTTCATAAATAAGGCCCTACTGTATTTAACTGCTGTTTGCCATGCCTGTGAAATCCTTAATGCAGGTGGGCCAGAGAGATTAGGAGTTTCATTGTCCTCGAACATGTTTTGAAGAAAAGGCATGAGAAGTAAAATTATTTGGCTTAATGAGGCACAACTTGTGAGTATTACTTCATTATTTTGTCATTTATACCCATGTTAAAACTGTCTTGGCAAATGCTTCACGTCATTAGTAACACTTTAACACTCAAATACAGCAATAAGTTAATGAAGAGTGACTAATCATCCTTCTCGAATGATGTCTCTGCACAGCATCACATGTTGCTGCATTTGTAGTAACTTCTGTTCCGTTTGATCTAGAAACTATTTTTTTTATTAAAATCTGCAGATTATGTAGCAGGTGATGAATTATATAGCAAATGTGGCACATATTTATGCGAAAAACACTGCGGCCACAGAATGCCTGTGTCTCTCATATAGGTCATGTATTTTGCCTTGCTTAATGCTGCAAACCTGCTCCAAGTTTCCCTCATGTTTGTTTAGGATTATGCAATCAATTTTAGTGGTGTCCATTTCAGTAAAATTGATCTTTCGCTGCGTTGTCTGACTCAATGTTCCATGATTGTTGAAATCTCCTTCATCCGTTGCTGAGCTCCATGGGTTTGCATTATTGCCCTCCGTCAATATCACCTCCGTCCACGCTGCTCCCAATCTTTACTTGATCTCACTTCAAACAACAAATGTCACAGATAACTTTCCCTCTTCAAGGATTCGTGGGTTCCTCCGAGTGTTTTGAAAAGAGAGCCAGGACCAACTGCAAAACATTTCTCAAGAACTGGGTATATGCAATTTATGTAGACCTATTAGTACGTAAGTATGCAAGACATGGAACTCCCTCCCGACAAGACATGGAACTCCCTCCCGACCCACCTCCGCCTGACCCAGGACCACCTCGACTTCAGGAAGCAACTCAAGACCTGGCTGTTCGAGCAGTAGCGGACCCCCCTCCCCTAGCGCCTTGAGACCCTCTGGGTGAGTAGGGCGCTATATAAATGCTTTGATTGATTGATTGATAAGTGAACATAATCCTGCGAGCACAACGAATATTGGGCTATGAGTACCACACGTAATTTCATTGTGCTTACGCTGACAGGACTGGACTGGCCATTCTGCCGCTCTTGCATTTTTCCAGTTGGCTGTAGACAAGGGGGGTACTTTCAGAGCGGGGGGTGCCACCACTCATTTGGTTTCCAGTAAACAGCCAGGGCTTAATTATGAGTCAGGAGGTCCATGGGCTGCTAGACTTGCGGGCGAGCTATGGTGACCGTCTAACCACCTCCTATTATGAGTTGGGCGGTCCGCCACAGCCCTGCCGCAGTCGCCAGGGAATCGCCGTTCCCTGGTGGTGTTGCGGAAATGTGTAGGGAATCAATATGCTTAGTGGGACCACCGCAGTCCTGCCAAGCATATTAGGAGTTACCTCTCTGCCGGGGTTTTTGTGGCGGTTCCTCCTCCATGAAAACCCTGGCAGAGGGGAAACAAAGGGGGCCTCACAAAGGCCCCAGTGCCTCAGCGCCCTGTGAATGCACACGGGGAACAACATGTGCCCCCTGTGTGCATGCACACCAGTCGCTGCATGGCGTGAACTTTTCAATCTATGCTGTGAAGGAACTGTTTTTGGCGTTCCCATTGCAGAGCCTGTTTTTTAGGGGACCACCGTGGCAACGCCCCAAAAAAGCCCACCAGACGGGAGGAAACTTAAAAACTGGTGGGCAGCCTCACCACAGGTTTGGTGGTGTGGACCTGGCGCCACACCACCAAACTCATAATCTGTCCCTCAGTGTTCGAAATTGAGTTTGCTCCACAGTCGATAGATGGATGCATGTAAGGTGATTTCAAGTGTGTTGCTTTGTGTAGTTTTATGTTGGAAAGCAAGCAAATGGTGGTTGTCGTATCGCGAGTGCCTGACCCTGTATGTGGGACGGGACAGGCATGAAAGGAAGGGGCGTGGGGAGGACAGGAAGTGGGAGGAGAAAGGCAGTATGGATGCAGAGTTGAGAGAATAAAGAAGTATTTCTGCAAGCTCCTGGCTCCGCGTCGTTATTTCAAGGGTGGACGGTACACTGACGACGAGGGTGGGATTCCCCACAACCCACACCATCCGCACCCTGCCGTAAAGATACGGCTGAAGACGAGGAGCCGACAGTGCAGCAACGTGAAGCGCAAAGAGCGCGAAAATCGCGGGAAGAACCCGCACGTCAACTGAAGCACTGCCCAGAAGGAGCGCTGCCGTCCGAAGTAAACCCTAGCCCACGAGACCCACATGAAGGTCCAAACGTGGCTGCCCCAGACAAGTGTGCCTCAGTGACGCGCGCCAAAACATGGGGAAACGGCCCAGAAGGCTCGGGAGTCCACCGCACCTCGTAAGTAACAAGGATGAGCGAGGGTGCGCCTGAATGTTAGGTGACTGCGAGCAAGGCACCGAGGGAGCAAATATCAAAGGGGAGCCCAACCTGAAAGAAAGAGTGCATGAGAAAATCTGTCCTGAGCGGCGGCCATTTTGGAGTCAGGCATTGGCCATAGACCTCCATTGAATTTTCAACAGCGGCCATTTTAAAGTCAGGCAAGGCCTAATAAGTGAAAACTCCGGGTTTAAGCAGCGGCTGACCGAGGCAGCCAGCAAGTGTCTTCAAAATGACCACTCAACCTGTCACCTCGAGCGCTGGAACAGCAGCCCATCCTCCGCAACCACCGCAAGTGTTTATGGGGATTTCATACCTACGCCCGCCCGACCCACTGGAGCTGACCTCCGGGAGCAGCATGGGACCAAAGTGGAAAAGCTGGGCGGAGGATTTCGAGGACTTTATGACTGGGTCCCAAGTGCAGGACCCCAAGCAGAAATTAATTGCGCTGCGGAACCTAGTCGGAAAAGATATTGCGCAGATCATCAAGGAATTACCTGCTGCTTAACGCCGCCTCATTCGATGATGTAAAGGGAGCCCTAGACCGGCGATTCTTACATAAACGCAACTTGGATTATGAGCGCTACACGTTCAACATGGCATCACAAGAAAAGGACGAATCCATGGGAGACTTCATTGTGCGCATCAGACGCCTGGCTCGGCACTGTGATTTCGACACTTTCAACACGGAAGACGCGTTGCGACTACGGATAATCGAGGGTTGTCAATCCGATTCTCTACATCGACGTTTGCTGAAGAAACACTACACCTTGGAAGAAATAGAAGAAATGACGCGAATACATGACCAAGCGGAGGACCACTCGAAAAAGATGGAAGCTACCAAGCCTGACAAGAAGGAGTAAGTCTTCAGGATGCAAGCCCGCACCGATGGTAAACATCGCTCAGACCGCCACAAAGCAAGAAAATTCACGCAAACATCCAAAGGGGCGTCATCGCGCCATGGAATGTCGTCAGGTCATGAGCCGCGACAATTCAAAGGCGGCAGGCCTGTGTCTAGATGTTACAGGTGCGGCCAAGACTACCCTCACTCGGGGCAGTGCCCAGCCATTAGTTAACAATGCCACCGCTGCAGAAGGGACAATCATTTTGAAGTAACCTGTCAAACACGACAAGCTGAACGCAGAACAAACCAAGTGCGGCCCACCACACGTCACCATGCCCAAGCGGTGAAAGGAGGAGACGGACGATCTGGCAGCTCATCGCGATCAAGTGATCCCTCAGCTTATTCATACAAATCCAGAAGATCAACGTCCCAAGAGTCGTCACCACACTCTCCTGTGTCTCAAGATAGTGATGAATATATATGCATGGTGTTAGACCCGGACCGCCTAAAGAAGTACTCCAAATTAGACATTAAAATCGGAAATCACCCAGCAAAATTCGTATTAGACTCGGGAGCGTCATTGAACTGCATATGTACACTCGAATATCAAAGCATGAAACTCAAACCAAAGCTAGAACCAGCAGCAGTCCGAGTCTACACATGGATGTCCAGAAGACCACTGCCAAGTCTAGGACGATTCAGCACAACGCTAACGTACAAAGATCGTCAAATTGAAGCATACGTTCATGTAGTGGAAGGCCCGGATGCAGCAGATTGTCTCCTCAGTCTGCTGACAGCTGAACGACTCAAACTAGTAGATCTTCTCTACATGATAGAAGATGCCCCTGACATCGTCAATAAATTTCCAAACCTCTTCAAAAGACTAGGGAAACTCAACCAATTTAAAGTCAAACTACACATTGATGAGCGAGTAACACCTGTAGCACAACATCACAGGAAAGTACCATTCCACCTGCAACAGGCGGTAGACGATGAACTACAAGAATTGCTGAGGACTGATATCATCGAGCGTTCCTCAGGTCCCACATCCTGGGTATCACCAGTAGTGGTAGTGCCGAAAAAGGGGCACGACAACAAGGTGCCCCTGTGCGTGGACATGCGCGTGCCCAACACGGCCATCAAGAGAGAGAGACATCCAGGACCTCACATTAGCGATATGATCGCTCACCTCAATGGGGCAACTGTCTTCTTAAAACTGGATCTCAACAAGGGGTATCACCAACTAGAACTCCATGAGAAGTCACGGTACATCACAATTTTCACTACTCATCAAGGACTATTCCGCTACAAGCACCTCAATTTCGGGATATCCTCGGCCGCTGAGATATTCCAAGAAGCCATCAGGCAGGTGATCCAGGGCATCCTGAATGCTTTCAACTACAGCGACGACATCCTAGAATTGGGGAATGATCAGATCGAACATAACACAGCCTTGGACAGAGTCTGTCACGCGCTGTTAAAAGCCAACCTCACCTTGAATTCCGACAAATGTGAGTTCCACAAATCAACATTAAAATTTTATGGCCATGTCTTCTCCAAGGACGGCATGAAACCTGACCCGGAAAAAAGTGATGGCCCTAGCAGATACTCCACAACCACAAGATGTCAGCGACCTCAGATCATTCCTAGGAATGGCGAGCTACTGAGCGCGACACATCAAAGACTATGCCACCATTAGCTACCCACTCAGAGAACTCACCCGTCAAGGCCAACCTTTCCTGTGGACACTGACCTGTGAGCAGGCGTTCAACAAGATCAAGAAGGCAGTAAGCTCGGCTATCAACATTGCGTACTTTGACACCAGGTGAAAGACTGAAGTAACTGTTGATGCCAGTCCGGTGGGACTAGGCGCTATCCTGGCACAATACCACAAGGACTCTGATCAACGGCACATAGTTGCTTACGCCAGCCGCAGTCTCACTGACACTGAGAAAGCATACTTGCAGCCTGAGAAGGAGAGTCTCGCTGTTGTGTGGGCCTGCAAACACTTTCACCTCTTTGTGCACGGGAAACATTTTACTCTCATCACAGACCACCAAGCCCTTGTTACTATATTTGGAAACCCCAGAGCCAAAATGCCCCAGCGCATTGAGAGGTGGGGACTGCGCCTCCAAGATTACGTCCACACCATCATCCACAAACCCGGAAAAGCAGAGAACCCAGCGGACTACATGTCCCGACACCCTCGTCCACACACCAAGGAGAAAAGCTCTCTGGCGGAAGAATACATACATTTCGTCATCGATAATGCATGTCCTCCGACCGTTCCACTAGAAGATATCCGAGAAGTATCTCTACAAGACCCCATTTTTCAAGACGTCATGGAACGCATACGGACCAAGGCATGGAGACACCTGCAGGATGCCTCCCACAACAGCAGCAATACCAACCAAGAACTCGTAGCATTCAAACATATTCAGGAGGAGATATCAATCAGTGCTGATGGTCTGTTGTTGCGAGGGGGGAGGATAGTAATACCACATAGACTATGACAAGGAATCATCAACCTGGCTCACGAAGGACACAGAGGTATAAGTGCCACCAAGAAAGCACTCAGGGAACGCGTCTGGTTCCAACTACTGGATCAGATGGTGGAGACTACACTCAAAGACTGCACCCCATGCCAACTAGTAGGTCGTGGTGAGCCGCCAGCCCCACTGCAGATGTCAGAACTACCGGACGGGTATGGCAACAGGTAGCTATTGACTTCTTTGGCCCCCTGAAATCGGGCAAGTACATCGTCGTCATCATGGACGAATATTCGTGATTCCCCATCGCGCACCAGGTATCATCCACCAAAGCAACTGCAGTAATTCCTGTACTCGATGAGACATTTGCAGCCTGGGGAATTCCTTTAGGGGTGAAATCAGACAATGGGCCACCATTCAATGGCCACAAGTTTGCTGAATTCGCAAAACACTTAAACTTCAAACACAGGAAAATAACACCACTCTGGCCTCAAGCCAACGGCATGGAGGAACGCTTCATGGGGACACTCAAGAAGGCAATCCAACAAGCTGAACTTACCCATCGCGACATACAGCAAGTTCTAAATGAAGTGCTGCGGGCGTACCGCACCACACCCCACAGCACCACGAATCAATGCCCAGCCACTCTGATGCTAGGACGAGTCCCTCGCACCTGGCTACCGGCCTTGGTAAATATTTCACCATCTCGAGCAGTGACCACAGATCATGACACCCTGGTGAAGCTGGATCACGACAAGAAGCTAAAAATGAAGACTTATGCTGATAAAAAGAGACATGCCAAACATGCGTACATTCAAGAAGGCGACTGGGTAATGGTCAGACGAGATCGTACAACAAAGGCCGACAGTCGGTACCTCGACCACCCGCTGAAGGTCTCCTGTCGGAAAGGGATGAGGTTCCGTGACGGTTCCGTGACGACTTGAACCCGTGTTTTCAAGTTTGTCGGAAATACATAAAATTAGTATCAGCGAACCGCAAATGATCCATTTAGTATATCCTAGTGTTTTCGCTACGCTACGAGCAAGAGCACTCCTTCCACTGACACATTTCTGATATACACACGGCATCCATCTTAGATCATGGCCGCCATTTTGTGGTTCCTTGCCCTCACATATGCAATAGCCTCTGATCATTTCATTCACTTCACTTTGATTAAGGACACGTAGCCTTAGCCGGAGATTCACCTCTTACATGACACGTGCACCTTAAACCAGATCACGCTGAAGCTGCATGACTCGACAAAGGCTGCCTCCTCTGCCCGAGGCCAGCCCACCTGAACTGGTTTTCCTGTCCATTGTACCTGATCATGATTAGGCGGCCGAAGCCGGTAGCCTTGCCCATTTACAATCCACAAACATCTCTTATCCCGCTTTTCTATCTTCTGCACCTGGCTCTGCTCCTTTCCTTCTGGGCCTTTATTAGGGGGAGGTAACGAACTTTACGATGAGGCGGTCCGGGTCTTGAATGCAATATTGACAAGGGATTGTGATGGACTGGTGGGAACCCCTCTTCGTGATGTTTGGTATCAGATATTATCGACAGTTCCTGTGTAACGCCAAATATTTATTGTTTAGAGACACAAAGGTTTGGGAATGTACCGACATGTGAAATATTTGCCTAGAGCACAATTTTTAGTATATAAGGAGCAACCCACTTTGTACAAATCGAACAGTCTCCTAGATTCTGCCCGTGTGTAGATTCTGTGACTTCTGTGTCCCTGCAGTAATAAACCTTTGGTCTTTGACGCCACCATCGAGAAGCCCGTGTTTCTGTTCATTTGTGCACCAAGGCAGGTGGGACTCCGGGGTCTTTGGGTGTTGTACCCTGACACCTCTGGACGGAACCAAAAAAGTCCAGAACTCCAATTGGCGCCCAACGTGGGGCGACGTCATTCGGTACCGGTCCAAAAGCCTGAAGAGTTCGAGAAGCTTCGTGTGAAGATTCCTGAGGGAGGCGCCCCACTTCATCGATCCCGGCATATCGCAAAAGTGGCCCTGAAGTTCTCTTCCACGAGGGTTCCCGTTCAGGACGGCTGCAGTGGGCCGTTGCCTTGACCGTCGCCCTGTCTTGGACCCGAAGTGGTGCAGTCCTTAGTACGGCGAAACGTGACGGGTTTCTCCTTGGTGACGTCTTCAGTGCCTCAGTTAAGTATTTAGTGATAGCTAGCTGGTTACTTTTGTGAGGATTGTTAAAAATCCTTGATCGGTTCTTGGTTTGGTTTGGTTTTGTAAGATTATCACTAGTTGTTCTGGTTACGATAATCTATTTGGTTCAGTTTTGGGTATCGATACATCAGTTCGTTTTGGTAGGCCTAAGTTCTTGGTTCAAGTGCACAATTTGTTTCGTGTTTTGTTTGTTTTGTGTTCCGGACTGAGAATGGTAAGTCGGAAAATGTTGTCTTGTTTTAGTTGCAACAGTGACTCACAATTAGAGGATTCCTGTCTGGTTCCTCCGATTGGGACTCCCCTATATGACCTATATTGTAAGTATGGTGTGGGTCCTATAACTTATAATGAGATATGGGTCCGTTATTGTAAGAAGGATGGTGTCCTTAGTTGGCCACTGCATGGTAGTTTTGAACAAGAGATTCTCGACAATTTAGAAGCGAAATTGTTTAGGAAGAAAGCCCGGCCGGCAATGTTTGACTCTTTTCGTTATTGGCGGAAAGAATCCAAACAGAGAGAAATGAAAAGGTTGAAAAAAGAGCAAAAAGAACTAGAAGAGTTAACTCTAGAGCAAGCGACTAAGCAGTTGCAGGCTAACGAGTGTGAGAAAGCCATAGATGTAGCCATTAGAGAGCGTAACTTAGCGATTGACAAGTGCTATCCTGCCTTGCCATCGAAAATGGCTAAGATACTGGAGGATTCCGAAAACGATCCTCTGCTATCTTATCTGTTACGGTCGCCTCCACCGTATGCACAAGGTGCTGCGGCTCCACTTATACCGGATGTTCAATTGCCGGTTGCTGGACAACCTGGTGTTCTTGTTCCTCAGAATCAAGTTCCTATACCTCCTGTGGTGAATGTAAATGTTCCTACAGCTCCTCCTCTTCCTGCACTGCCCGCTCCTATACCTACCACTGTACCTATTGGTCCTCAAACTATTTTCCTCGATACTCCTACTGTTTCGTCATCTATTCCTACCTCTACTGCGTTCTCTATGTCTGCGAGTGTACTAACTCCACTTTCTGTTCGTCGAAGAATTACTGATTCTGTTACTAATATGCTGTCTCCTATATATAAAACCTTGATTAAGACTCCTACTCCTGACTTTGTTCAGAGACGGAGTCAGCTTCCAAGTACTGAGGAACGGGGAGTTTTAGACTCCACGGCTCTCAGATGGATTACAAAAGTTAGAAGATATAGTACGAAAGATGTGTTAGAGACATTTATGCAATGGGGAGAGCCAACACAGCGATACGTCTTCGACGAGATGTGCTCGTTGTTGCGTGAGGAAATAGAAGAAGACGATGTCGAATCAGATTTGGAAGATTTAATTAAGATTCAAAAAGAGTTTGCTGCTGGAATGATAGTGGGCGATAATATAAAGGAAGCGATGGAACTCATTTTGAGTTTTAGGAATGATCCATCTCTTCGTTCGCCGAGAGATTTAGAGAAAGGTAGAATGAAGCTAAGTCGCCAATATCCTATGAGGGAAGTTCCTCCAATTTGGCGCGAAGCAGTACAACGTGATGATAATGCGGGTATTGCAGCTGCTCCAGCACAGTTCCAAAGAGTATGGATACATATTCCGTGGAAGCGAGCAGAAGTGTTAGCAGTGAAACAGGCCTTGCCAGATCCACGTAAGAATCCAGCCGGATATTACAAGGAATTGACACAGACAGTTGAGGCTTGTATAATGAACTTAGCCGACATTGATATGTTGTTTGGTAATGTAGTTCCACAACCAGTGTGGGCTAAAATTCGTAGAGAGGATCATCAGGCTGCTTTAGGTGGTGATTGGGCAGCTATCACTGCAGCAGATGCTCAACAAATAGGTGGTGCGAAACCCGAACCCCTAATTGCTAATCTTCCTGGCAGAATAATAGATTTAATGAAGACTCTGATGCCAGCATTGCGTGTTAATTGGGATAAATTATCCGCATGCAAGCAGAAGAAAGACGAAAGTGTCTCCGACTTCTTCACGAGGTTCGAAGAGACTTTTGTAGACCATAGTGGTCAGGATATGAGCACTGAAGGAGGACAGAGATTGTTTGTCGATAAATTTGTGCATAATTTGTTACCCGAATTATGCAATAAATTGAAAGACTCAGAAAGTGCGTGGGCTGTATCTACGACAGCGCAAATACTTGCGACTGCACAGTACTATGAAAATAGGGATAAAGAGGAAAAGGAGAAATCAGAGAAGAAAACGAAAGATTTAAAGACTAAAGTTCTTTTACAGCAGGCGTATCCGCCTCGCACGAATCAGACTAATATGCAACAGAATTCGTATCAAAAGACAGATTATAATTCGACCAGGCCTCAATACCAGTGGAATCAGTGTGCGTACTGTAAGAAAGAGGGTCACTATAAAAATGATTGTCAGATTTTAGCGCAAAATAATGCGGCAGCAGCTCAGAGAGGTCGTGGTGGTTTTGCACAGAATTCTAAAGGTCGGGGACGAGGTGCTATGCCTCCACAAACTAATGATCGTCCTTCTAATCACTTTGATCAGCGAAATGTACAGTCAGCTCAACAGAATAGATCTCAGCAATATCTTGTTGAGGATTATTGTGAAGTTGAAGAGGGATTTCAACAAAATGGGTACTAGGACAGCCATAGACAGAGAGAGGGAGTAGTATCAGTTCCAGTGGATCAGAGTGGGCCTTATGTCGCAGTAGCAACATCAGGTGTAGTCGAACCGTTTCTGTTGGATACTGGTGCCGCAAAAAGTTCTATCATGCATGCGAAACTCCCTGGCGCACCTTTGTCTGGCTCAACAAATGTTTCCGTAGGTTTTTCAGGCGCCCCTGTGTACAACCCGATATCTGGTCCTTTGTCTATTTCTGTTGGACCGTGTCAATTGAAAGCACCCTTAATTTTGACGACAGGTTGTAATGAAAATCTGCTTGGTTTAGATTTGTTAAAACGACTATATGCGACATTGTACTGTTCTCCGGAAGGAGTACAGCTTACTTTGGGTAAAAGACTCACCTCTCCGATGTACTTGTCAATGGACAAACTCCCGCCGGAGCTACGTTCACTCCCTGATTCCCTTTGGGCGACTGGTCCCAACGATGTAGGTCTCCTAGAAATTCCACCGTATGTAGTAACTTTGAAAGCGAATGTAAAATTTCCAAGAATTCCTCAATATAAAATCTCAAGTGAAGGAGAACGTGCACTTTTACTGATTGTGCAAGACTTGATTAAGAAAGGTGTGGTTGAAGAAACGCGAGGAAATGTTTGTAATAGTCCTGTATTGCCGATTTTGAAACGAACAGATCCTACAAAGCCTCCAGTCTATAGGTTTGTCATAGACCTTAGAGAAGTTAATAAGATTGTAATTCCGCAGTTTCCTGTAGTGCCAGACATTACTGCTTTGTTAACATTGATTCCTGCTACAGCTACATGGTTCTCAGTCATCGACTTGAAGAATGCCTTTTTCAGCATTCCGATAGCCGAGGAAAGCAGAGATATTTTTGGCTTCTGTTTAGGAGGTCGCAGTTTCAGATTTAAACGCGCTCCACAAGGCTACTGTGAAAGTCCATCTATTTACAGTCAAGCTTTAAAAAGCCAGTTAGATTCTTTTGTCCTTCCTCCAGGTTCTGCCCTAGTACAATACGTAGATGATCTTTTGGTGGCTGCCGATGACAAGGAAACTTGCAAAGCAGCTACAATTTCACTATTGCATCATTTGTCTAATTTGAATCATAAGGTGTCACCTTCCAAAATGCAATATTGCTGCCAAGAAGTAACCTACTTAGGTCATCTCTTGTCAAAGGAGGGAAGGAAGTTGACCCCAGAAAGAATAAAAGCAATTATGCAAATGAGTGTTCCACGCACACAGAGGGAAGTACGTGCCTTTCTAGGTATTACCTCTTACTGTAGGCAATGGATCCCAAATTTTTCACTTTTAGCAAAACCGTTGGTAGCTTTGACTGGGAAAAATGTTCCGAGTCCGGTGCCATGGTCTGATGAATGTCAAGAGAGTTTTGCTGAATTACGAAAAGCTTTGTGTTCAGCTCCTGTATTGGGCACACCTGATTACAGTAAGCCATTCACGCTCTACGTTCACGAAAGAGAAGGTTGCGCGTTGAGTGTCTTGACACAGAAGTTTGGTGATAAACAACGCCCTTGTGCGTATTTCTCATCAACATTAGATCCGGTAGCTAGAGCATTGCCTAGTTGTTTGAGGGCTACAGCGGCAGCTGCAGCTTCCATTCGACAATCTGCTGGTTTGGTGATGAACAATATGCTAGTGGTCATGGTTCCTCATGCAGTGGACACACTCATGAACCGAACGAAGACACAACACCTTACTAGTGCGAGATTATCTGGTTACGAGCTGACGTTATTAGCGAGTCATATTCAGATCAAAAGATGCAATGTATTGAACCCAGCAACATTGTTGCCGACTGATCAAGAGTCGAGTGATTCTGAGCCACATGACTGTTATTTCAAAACGGAGGAAGAGACAAAAGGTCGTATCGACTTGAGAGATACTCCTCTATCCGACCCAGATGGTACGCTGTATGTGGACGGGTCATGTTTTAAATTGGAGAATGGTGATGTGACTGCTGCCTACGCGGTAACGACTTTGAAGACGATTGTGGAGACTGCAAGAGTGAGTCAGAATTCTGCCCAAGCTGCAGAGTTAATAGCTCTTACGAGAGCGTGTGTTTTAGCTGAGGGAAAGAGAGTGAATGTGTTTACAGATAGTCAGTACGCATTTGGCGTGGCCCATAGTTTTGGCCGGTTGTGGAGAGAAAGGGGTTTCATTACGTCCCATGGGACTAAGATTCAACATGGTCAGCTAGTTAACGACTTGTTAGAATCTCTAACCTTACCGACTGAAGTTGCGATTGTGAAGTGCAGTGCTCATAAAGCAATCACGGATGATGTTGGTCGGGGAAATGCCTTTGCTGATGAAACCGCTAAACAGACAGCTAGAGACATGATGAGTAGAATGTATGTTGCTACGTCTGCAAGATGGATTGCTGAGTCTGGAATGTGTGAGGACACAATGGAAAGTGTGAAAGAGATTCAGAAAGAAGCGACTGAGGAAGAGAAACGCGTATGGAGAGAAAGTACGGGCAAATTGGACTCGAATGGATGTTGGATCGATTTGACAGAACAGCAGCGTTGGATGTTGCCTGATGCGTATGTGCTTGCAGTAGTGACGATGGCGCATGGAGTGGCGCACATAAGTTCTAAAGGGATATGTAAGATGTTAGCTCCGGTTTGGAAGAATGAGGGAATCAGTAAGTGTGCAGAGAGAGTGGTGAAAAATTGTATGGTGTGCTTGATGCATAATCCTGGCAAGGGAACTCCAACTCCAGCTGGTCATTTTGCTCCTCCTTCCTGTCCCTTTGAAGTAATACAGTTAGACTTCATTCACATGGAACGCTGCAACAATTTAAAATACGTCCTGGTGGTGGTTTGTGCTTTTTCCAGGTGGATAGAAGCATACCCACTAAAGGACAACACTGCTTTATCAACTGCCAAAATTCTTCTCAAAGAATTTTTCCCTAGGTTTGGAATGCCACGGATTGTATGGTCAGATAACGGAAGTGAGTTTATAGGGAAAGTTATGCAGAGTGTGTGTGCTGGTCTAGGATTGAAACAAAAATTTCATAGTGCGAACCATCCCCAGTCTGCTGGTTTAGTCGAGGGTTACAATGGCACCCTCAAGCTTAAAATAGCCAAAATTCAAGCATCCACAGGTTTGGCTTGGCCAGACGCACTTCCTTTGGCCTTGTTATCAACGAGAGCAACAGTGCATTCTAGAATAGGGCTTTCTCCATATGAGATTGTATTTGGCCGCCCGGCAAATGTCTGGGGTGTGCCAAGGCCTAAACAATTCTGCTCCATTGAATATCCTATGTTGATAGACTATCTTTACGACTTGACTGCTAAATTAAGTCTTATTCATCAACAGGTCTTTGATGCTTTGCCAAAACCTCCGGAGAGTCCAGGGCATCAGCTGAAACCCGGCGACCACGTGGTGGTCAGAAATTTTGGGAGGACAAAGAATCTTCAGCCTCGCTACATCGGCCCCTTCCAAATCCTGCTGGCGACGAGGACAGCTGTACGTGTTGCTGGTCGCAAGCACTGGATCCACGCTTCTCACGTAAAGCGTGTTCCACTGCCGCTGCCCTACGACGACTGGGTGAAGAAGGGAATTGGTGCCTCCGAATCTGAAATAACTCCAAAATTTGTCCCTTTCAGCGATGCCGATTTGATTTCTGACACTTTGAAACGTGACTCTCCTCTTGAAAAGACTGCTTTGAACATTGAAAATTTGTCTCCAGCATCAGAAGAAACTTTGCCATCTGCGAACGTAAACTCTGCAACAGCTGCTAGTGATACACTATTTTCCGATCAAACAGTACCAGCGAAGAAAAGATACAACCTTAGAAGCCATAAAAAGGACTAATAAAGCAGGCAACTGCATACTGTGATTTTGATATATATATATATATTTTGAACTTTTGCCTTCAGCCAGGAAGTTTGTTATTGTTTATTGTTTTTAAAATTGCCTTGCCGTCTGGGTAGCCGTAGGGTCGTGGCTGTGTGCCTAGTTTGAATTTGCAGGGGTCTGACACAAGGTCGATCTTTCTGTTAGTACTGGGAACTCCCAGGGCTGACAGAGGCATTTTCATCTACGTACACATCATCAGTGGTCGCGAGCGGATTGTAGAAGATGGAACTTCCTGCGCTGCAACGAGAAAATGTGATTTACGTTCGCAGAAACAGACTAAATAGAATTCTTCATAGCAAATGTTTCTTGATGCAATGTGCCATTACATTTTTGATTGTTTTAGCAACATTGGTGGGTGGAATTGTCTTTAGCATAAATTTGATTTTTGTGCCAGTATCTACAGTACCTCCCCTTGATCCTGCTATTTCTACTGTTTCTTCTATACACTCTTTTCACTCGTTTCCGGAACATGAGCAAGCTCGACGCTCAGAATTCATTAATAATACTTTTGTACAGCTCTTGCACCAACACCAACTGGTAGTTAACACGACAGACTGTTGGGTGTGTGGCTTGATACCCCACACTATGGATAAAGGTATTCCCTATCTGGTTTTGCCTTTCAGCTACAATGGATCATTTCAGGCCCTTCAAACCATCTTTGCTTATGCTCTTGAGACCTATCCTCCACGTCCACCACGTTCCACTAAATATAACTCTGCCAACAAAGCTTTAGTCCAGGGAATTATTGACATGGTCAAAGACGTCAATAATACTCCATCATACCCTAGAGACGAATTGCGAGTATATTTAAGTTGGAATACTTCAGAGTATCGCCTTAGTTTAGGAGAAAGCAAGCGTAAAAGCTCAACTCCAATCTGGGTCGTACCTCAC
Source organism: Lissotriton vulgaris (assembly GCF_964263255.1). Lineage (NCBI taxonomy): Eukaryota > Metazoa > Chordata > Amphibia > Caudata > Salamandridae > Lissotriton > Lissotriton vulgaris. The sequence goes on from NC_141697.1 coordinate 994,090,237, forward strand.
CGAGGTCAGGTCTGTTTGCAAGGTAATGGGAGAAATCCGAGAGCTCAGCTAGGGAGGAGTGAGTGCGTAGAGACTTATGTGTTTCCGGCTAACTCTTCCCCTGCCTTTCTTACTGCTAGGGGTACCTATTTCATTTGTCGAGACAGAGCTTATACATGGTTGCCTGCCGACTTCTCAGGATCATGTTATATTGCTCGATTATTGCCTCCGACATACACTGCTTCACCTGATTACCACAGAACAAGAGTAGCGAGAGGTGTCTTCAGCAAGGAAGATACAGCTGGTCAGGAAGCTGGAGACTTCTTCAAAGGCTTCCTTCCGTTCTGGGGGCCTATGGCCAATAGTAGAAACATACGTCAGCTAACACGGGTAGTTGAATCTACTATTACCGAAACTGCTGGTGCCCTTAGCAATCTGACAGCTGAGCTTCAGGCGGATAGGCTCATGACATTGCAGAACCGTATGGTTCTAGATGTTATACTTGCAGATCGAGGTGGGGTATGCAGAATGATCCAATCGAGCTGCTGTGTCTTTATTCCTAATAATGCTCCAACAGTTTACGAGGCGATCTCTAAGTTGCACAAGATTTCGGACTCCATACATGTAGATGAGGGAAACTGGTCCTTTATGGAGTGGGTTTGGACTCTGATCTCAGCGTGGGGATGGAAGGTTCTAATGGTCATTGGTGTCATCTTAATATTACTATTCTCATGTTGTCTGATTATCCAGTGTGGTCCTGCTCTGTGTAGTCTTTGTGCTACAACCTGTTTTAGGAAACCACCTGCATTTGGAGAAAAGACACGAGAAAGGATGATGATACAACAGCATGTCACTGACCTGATGAGCATAGAACTAGATTCAGACATAGATTGAGTAATTGCCTATGTAAGGGCAAAAGGAGGGTCTGAGGTTCCGTGACGGTTCCGTGACGACTTGAACCCGTGTTTTCAAGTTTGTCGGAAATACATAAAATTAGTATCAGCGAACCGCAAATGATCCATTTAGTATATCCTAGTGTTTTCGCTACGCTACGAGCAAGAGCACTCCTTCCACTGACACATTTCTGATATACACACGGCATCCATCTTAGATCATGGCCGCCATTTTGTGGTTCCTTGCCCTCACATATGCAATAGCCTCTGATCATTTCATTCACTTCACTTTGATTAAGGACACGTAGCCTTAGCCGGAGATTCACCTCTTACATGACACGTGCACCTTAAACCAGATCACGCTGAAGCTGCATGACTCGACAAAGGCTGCCTCCTCTGCCCGAGGCCAGCCCACCTGAACTGGTTTTCCTGTCCATTGTACCTGATCATGATTAGGCGGCCGAAGCCGGTAGCCTTGCCCATTTACAATCCACAAACATCTCTTATCCCGCTTTTCTATCTTCTGCACCTGGCTCTGCTCCTTTCCTTCTGGGCCTTTATTAGGGGGAGGTAACGAACTTTACGATGAGGCGGTCCGGGTCTTGAATGCAATATTGACAAGGGATTGTGATGGACTGGTGGGAACCCCTCTTCGTGATGTTTGGTATCAGATATTATCGACAGTTCCTGTGTAACGCCAAATATTTATTGTTTAGAGACACAAAGGTTTGGGAATGTACCGACATGTGAAATATTTGCCTAGAGCACAATTTTTAGTATATAAGGAGCAACCCACTTTGTACAAATCGAACAGTCTCCTAGATTCTGCCCGTGTGTAGATTCTGTGACTTCTGTGTCCCTGCAGTAATAAACCTTTGGTCTTTGACGCCACCATCGAGAAGCCCGTGTTTCTGTTCATTTGTGCACCAAGGCAGGTGGGACTCCGGGGTCTTTGGGTGTTGTACCCTGACACCTCTGGACGGAACCAAAAAAGTCCAGAACTCCAGGGACCATGGTTACAGCGGAAGCAGACCACAAATGAATAACACAGAATATTTCACACTTCAAAAGATACCCACCTGCCGGGCGCTATGACACTCAAACTCACGAATTCAGTGCTGACTCCCTCAGCCCGAACGAAAAAAGTGACCAAGACCCTTTCAGCTCGGCCAGCTATGAAGACGTCAGAGAGTACCAGACGCCAAGATCAGAACAAATCAGCCGTCCCAGAAGACACATCAAGCGACCAGTCCGCCTCATTGAAGAACTCTAAGAGACAGTAAGACTATGTCTATTTGTACAAAAGGGGGAGGTGTCGTATCGCGAGTGCCTGACCCTGTATGTGGGACGGGACAGGCATGAAAGGAAGGGGCGTGGGGAGGACAGGAAGTGGGAGGAGAAAGGCAGTATGGATGCAGAGTTGAGAGAATAAAGAAGTATCTCTGCAAGCTCCTGGCTCCGCGTCGTTATTTCAAGGGTGGACGGTACAGTGGTCTGACCACGTGACTGGAATATTTGTTTCAAAGGTAATGAGTTCTGTATTTGCAACCATGACATCTAGAATGTGTCCAGCGATGTGTGTGGGTTTGTGGATGATCTGATGTAGTTTCAGTGTGTCTAGGCCAGTGATGATTATTTTTGGATGGGCATATTGGGTTTGTCAAACCAAATGTTTAGGTCACTAAAAATGCATAGGTTTGAGTGTAGTGTTATAAGGTCTGAAACTGTGTCTAGAAGTGTGTCTGGGAATGGTGCATTGCTAGCTGGAGGTCTGTAAATGAGTAGGAAGTTACAGAAATGGGCTGAATAATCACTATATACATCACTCAGCCTAATTGCCTAACCATATTTATCACTTAAAATGTATTATAAAAATGGCCCTGGAAAGAGAAAGGTATGTCTGGATAGGCATGCAGTTGTTAGCCTATTTAGTCTCTCAATCATTTCGCTTCTTTTAGCGCTGATAAGGTGCTACATGCCATTTACTCTTCCTGTATATTGGAAGCAGAGTTTCAACATATACAGTTTGGGTGGGAAAGCTAAAACAGATATTCATGTTACTCATGAATAAAGTTTATCATTGCACCTCTTATTTCAGGTGTAAATCAGATTCCACCATATCCACTCAGCAGCAATGTAGCATGATGTTCTGTATATCTTAGAAAAATATGATGCAGCTAGTCAGTGAAGTTACAGTTAATGTAGTAGGTTTCAACTTCCTTAGAAAACAATGAATGAAAAAACTCAGCATAACTGCCTAAAAAGCTAGCACTGGCTTTTGTACACACAACACGCACCCCTGGCACCCACACATGCATCCTTTGCTCCTGACATTCAAAGGAAACAGACTAGTTCATCATTCTGTATACTGTGGTCATTGTTACAGTGATAAATGAAAATTTTGCATTAGGACGTTAGCTGGGTATGCTTTAGGGGTTCTGGTCGCGGAGCAGGGAGAGGCACTTATACATATATGTTGCGAAGACTATGTGATTCTTTGGAGGCCTTGAACAAGCTCTGATACACCCTACCATCCCAGTGTTCCCATTCACCAGTCTGAGACTGGGTGATCCTCTCCGTACAGGTTGGAGCTGAACAAGTTTTAATCATCATTTGCACAACATAGCCTTCTCAGTCGTGACGGCAAGGCTCTGGAACTCCACACCCATCATCTTACATCCATGAAGTTGCATTTCCCTTTTAGACAGGCCTTAAAAACCTGGTTGTTCACCCTGTAGGAAGGCACAGCATAATTATAAGTTTTTCTAACAGTTCCATTGTGCAGCATAGCAAGACTGCACCGCTTCGACACCCAAGGGCCTTTGTTGTGCTTTACAAATGTTGGTCATATCAAATCGTATGATATCATATCATATTGTATCATATCATATCACATCAAGAGGGAGTGGATCATTCTCTTTTTTCCAGTACTTATTTATTGGGTTTTTCCACATCGATGAGGAACAGTTCCATCGTAAGTAACAGATATTTAGAAAATAACATAAGCAGCAAGCTATCCAGTACTTCTGTGCTGTCCATGTATCATCAGGTATCACATTGGTAAATAAAACAGAGATGCAAAGCATGTGCTAAAGTATATCATCAGTCATATTTGCTATGAACGAAATTAAATCTTCCCGTGTATATATAAGATAGTGTCACATTCCCAGTTGCCTAATTTCTGCCAGCAGATGAGGAGTACCCATGGACCTCTGCAGGAATAGCAAAGTGTATTACTCAGGATGCGCTGATTAGTCTGGTTTCCCACCTACATCTCTGGTTGCAATGTAAGGCCGATTCCACTGTCTCAACCTACTGAGTTGATGTGAGGAGTAGGTAAGGGCCCTTGGTATTGGAATAAGTTACAGCTCCTGAATGTGTAAGAAAAGTCCTAGGTATTTTCAAATAGGTGCAGCTGATCTTAGAGCTTGTAAATGTGTCTTTCATAGGTGGCCAGTCAGTATAGTTCAACAAACCACTGTTAATGTGTGTGTACATGTGATAAGCTCCAGAGACGAAAGAAACATATTTTGGCCAAAATCAGGGATGTCGATATCCATCAATACTGGTGGGACATCGTGTCATCGACATCAGTATTGTTGAGTAAAAAGACCAGCTTGGCAGAGCCTCTGAAAGACATAGGCTAGTATTGTGGAATGTTTTCTAAAGTGAGTGCCAGTAGGATGTTAGGGAGTGGCAGGACGGCAGTATGTGGTGTAGGGCACAGTTGGTGGCATTACATCGCCAGCAGGTGTCGTTCAGGAGGTGGGCCCTACGCAACTTAGACAGATCAATTCCAATTGTGTAAGATCTTCAAGTAAGAATTTCAGTCACGCTTCTTTAAGCCAGTGGTCTTGGTACTCCATGATTTCTTTCCAGTCTACATCAGAGTAGGCAGTTACTAAGCTGTCCTGACAATAAATTTTAGATGTCAGTTGTGTGCTGTGGAAGCATAAGTTATCATTAGGAATCTGGTAGAGGTTGGAGACAGGACCCTTAGAGTGATCCCACTTCCCAGATAGTCTAAAACAGATGATTCAGGAAGGCGTGTAGAATACCGCCCTAGTCTGCCCTGCAAGCAATGTTTCATTTGTAAATACTACCATTGTTGTGATGGGGGCATGGAGAAGTCCAGCTGAAGCTGTGCAAAAGGGTGAAAAGTGTCCTCACTAAGGAGACACCCAATAGTCTCAATCTCACTTCTTTCCCATACCAGCCAACTGACTATTTCACGGCCGCTGTGAATGTCCTCATTTGATCAGAGTAGTCTATGTTTATGGACCAGGCTGTCTATACCTAGAAGCAGGTGCGCTTCTTTCCATGTTACCGCCATCGCTCGAAGTTTGGGAGGGCAGTGGGCTGACTTTGATGCTGTGGTGTCATAGAGGAGTGCTAGGCCCATTGGGGCATTTGCCATTGTACAATACCAGGGTGTGCTTTCCTGAGCTAGAATGTTGGGAGGAGTTGACACTTGCACCTGAACAGGGCTGTGCCTGCCCCACACAAAGAGTTGACTACCCCCACTGTAGCGTGTCTGGAGTCAAGTCCTGGTAGGGCAGGGTCTTGTGCACTACAAAGACCTTTCTTTGAAGTCACTCTACTTCAAAGGCTAAAATGGGTATAAGTACTGGACCTCTGACACCATATACTCAGAACAATTCTAGACAAAAGGCATTCTGCAAGAAAGAAGAGCCCTTGGATGTGAATTTGGTGCTGCAACCAAGAAATCAATGCATCAAACCAAAGTTTCATTTCAGAACCGGCGCATCTCTGTGAAACCGACGCATCACTGCTGCCTGCACCGCGGCCGGAGACACCAATCGCCGAGTGTGCAACACAACAACCTCGACTTTCAGCAAGCCCCAATTTTTGCACAGCGCCTCAGAAGAACCACCACTGCATATGAGTTTTGAACATTGCTTCACAGAAGTCTGTGATACACTGTTCTGACTCTGACTTTCAACTGATACATCTCCTTCAGCCAAATGGTTTGACTTCAGCATCAAGGAATCGATGCCCTGCGCTCTTGAAATTGACGTATTCTCGACACTGTGTCGCCTTCAGGAACCGAGGCCTCGCACCACCAACCGACGCATCACCTCCTGTGCAAAACACATTGTCTCTGAGCGTCAAAGCTTCAATGGTCTTGCACCGCCTTCAGGAACTGATGCATCACCTGCATCTACAATGCCTCATCTCCTCTGCATGTCACGTCATCTTTGATTTCCGACGCCTCCAGGGTACTGTCAGGGGGTCTGCGTGACTCCTGTATCTGGCCGCACACCATTGCGGTCAGATTGAACTTGTGTCTCAGTCAAACGTGACCAGATAGCCCAAATTGGAGCTATTGGCTTCTAAGCACTGCAATTTGATTTATTCTTTAAAAAGTCAAATCTTGACTTGTGTATGTTGGAGTTTTGTAATGTTTTACTCAGATAAATATTGGCTATTTGTCTGAACTGGTGCTGAGTACTTTGTTATGTTCTCACTGTGTACTGTGTGTGTTGCACAATTACTTTACACATGCCTCTTTAGTTTCGCCTGGTTGCTCTGTGCCAAGCTACCAGAAGGTAAGCACAGGTAAACTTTTAGTGCGTACTACACTTACCATGACTAGAGTGTGGCTCCCTACGTGCACAGGCTGCATACCTCTGCCAACTAGAGAGCCCAATTCTAAAATTTGATATCAGCGGTGAGCATAGGACTTTCAGTTGTGCATTACATACAGTGAATGGTGTACACTACTTCAATATCTCAGACCATTACGTGCCAACATACTATTTTCTTTAGTTTTCCTCTTTTCTTTGCTACCTCTTGAGTTTTTGCAACAACCATGTCTCAATCTGGAGAGCCTACAGCTGTACGTGCAGATTTACAGTTTGAGCAGGAGAAGTTGAAAATCTACACTGCGTCCCAGCTCAAAGGTTTCTGCAGGGAGCTCAATTGTTCTTTTAAAGGCCTCACTAAAAAGATAGAGCTGCAAAAGGTGATGGGGACCTGGTTATCAGCCAGGAATACAGCTGTGCACCCAGAAGATGGTAATGTTGTTCAGGAGGAGGAACAAAGACTGCACCTGGATTCCTTGATGACCCAGCATTGCCTGTGGGGAGGGGGAGGGGGTGGTAGCCTGAATTGTGGAAGACTCCCTCCAGAGGCAGCAGAGCTTCCTCTAAAAGTCTGTCTACAGCAGAGTTAAAAGATAGGCAGGAAGAATGGAAGCTCAAGTTGGACTTGGCAAAACTCAATGTGGATGTGGAAAAGCAAACATTGGCAACAGAGAAGGATAAAGTGGCCATGGAGGAAATGAAGATCATTTTGGCTCAGGAGTTGAGCTTGAAAGAGCTGGATTTGAAAGCCAAGTGGGCTGAATCCAGCACAGATGTTGACATTATTTCTTCAGTACACTGAAAGGGAAGGGTACACATACCCAAACGTCTGGTGCCTGATTATGGCATGTGAGATGACAAATATCAGTCAATCAATCAATCAATCAATCAATCAATCAGGGAATTTGTAGAGCGCACTACTCACCTGTTAGGGTCTCAAAAGACTGGGCAGGGGGTGCTGCTATTGCTCGAACAGCCAGGTCTTGAGTAGCCTTCTGAAGGTTAGTAGATCTTGGGTCTGCCGTAGGAGGATGGGGAAGGTGTTCCAGATTTTGCCAGTGATGTAGGAGAACGATCTGCAGCCGGAGGTCGCTCTTCGGATGCGGGGGATGGTGGCGAGGGCGCAGTCGGCAGAGCGGAGCTGGTGGTTTGGGGTGTAGAAGGTGAGTCATCTGTTGAGGTATGATGGTCAGGTGTCGTGGAGTGCCTTGTGTGAGTGGGTGAGGAGCTTGAAGGTGATCCTCTTGTTGACCAGCAGCCAGTGCTGGTCTTTCAAGTGGGGTGTGATGTGGCAGGGTCGAAGGATGTCGAGGAGCAGGCGGGCTGAGGCGTTCTGTATGCGTTGCAGTCGTTTCAGCAGTTTGGCTGGAGCTCCTGCATAGCGGGCATTTCCGTAGTCCAGCCTGCTGCTGAAGAGGGCCTGGGTGAACATTTTTCTTGTGTCGGTCGGGATCCACTTGTAGATCTTGCGGAGCATGCGGAGGGTGTTGAAGCAGGAGGATGAGACGGCGTTGACTTGCTTGGTCATGGAGAATGTTGAGTTGAGGATGAACCCCAGGGTGTGTGCTTGGTCGGTGGGCGTTGGTGCTGTTCCCAGGGCCGTCTGCCACCAGGAGTCATCCCAGACTGAGGGAGTGGAGCGGAGGATGAGTACCTCCATCTTGTCTGAGTTCAGCTTCAGACGGATGTTCTTCATCCATTCGGTGATGGCTTTCATTCCTTTGTGGAGGTTGTTCTTTGCAGTGAGGGGCTCCTTGATGAGGAAGAGGATCGGCTGTGTGTCATCGGCAGAGGAGATGATGTTGAGGTCGTGCAGTTTGGCAACGTGGATGAGCGGGCCATGTAGATGTTACACAATGTTGGAGTTGAGGTAAGATCCTTGGGGTACACCACAGATGATCTTGGAGGCTTCTGAACAGAAAGGGAGAAGGCGGACACTCTGGGTTCTGTCGGAGAGGAAGGAGGTGGTCCATTCCAGAGCCTTGTCTCGGACCCCTGTACGTGTGCGTAGGATGCACTGGCAGACCATGTCGAAAGTGGCCTATAGGTCATGGAGGATGAGGGCTGCGGTTTCGCCTTTGTCCAGCAGGGCCCTGATGTCGTTAGTGGCGGTGATGAGGGCAGTTTCGGTGCTGCGGTTGCTGCGGAACCTGGACTGGGACGAGTCCAGGATGTTGTTCTACTCGAGGCAGCGGGTTAGCAGCTTGTTGACAGTGTTCTCGATGACCTTTGCCGGGAACTGGAGCAGGGAGATGGGCCGGAAGTTCTTAAGGTCCCTTGGATCTGCCTTGGGTTTCTTGAGCAAGGCGTTGATCTTGGCATGCTTCCAGCTCTCTGGGAAGGTCGCGGTCTTGAAGGACATGTTGATGTCCTTGCGGAGATGGGGTGCGATGGTGGAACTGCCTCTGTTGAAGATATAGGTTAGTCCAGGTGAGCAGGTGGTGGTTGTGGGTGGTGGTTGTGGGGTACACAGACAAAATATCGATTTTTAAATATCGATATGCAAAAATATCGAAGTTTAAATATCGATATACAAAAATATCGAAGGTAAGTAATATCGACAGTCTAAATATCGATATTGGTATGATATCAGTAATATCGAAGTTGTAAATATCGATGTTAATAATATCGAAATTAATAACTTTGATGTTACTAATATCAATTTTTAAATAAATTTAGTGTATATTATATTGTATTTATTATGTTTTATTATTTATTTTTAATGTTATATTATTAAATATTGTCTTTTACTACTGTAGCGGGTTGTGGGTTTATAGGGGAATAGGGTGGGAAGTAATTTAATTATGTTAAATTAATTATTAATTAGTAGGAATTATTAATTAATTAATTGAGAATTAATGTTAAATAATTTTTAATTAATTTATTAATTGATAAATATGTTCTGTAGCGGGTTATGGGTTTATAGGGGAATAGGGTGGGAAGTAATTTAATAATAATTAATTAATTGATATATGTTTGTACATATTTTAAATAATTAATTGGTAATTAATTTCTATTAATTAGTTAATTAATTATTATAATTTTTTCATATTTATAATTATTAATTAGTTGGTAATTAATTATTATTAATTATTTAATTAAATTAATTAAAGTAATTTTTATATATATTATTTATTGTTATTAATTAATTAATTGTGCAAAATAATATTAATTATTAAATTAAATTAATTACAGCAAATGTGCTAATATATTTACTTTATTGTTATTGTTAATTAATAATTAATTGGTAATTAAATAATATTAATTAATTTTGGGTACAGGAGTATTTTTAGGGTTCAGGGTCAATTTTCAGTTCATGGGTAAAGGGGTATTTTTAGGGTTCAGGGTCAGTTTTCAGTTTTTGGGTAAAGGGTTATTTTTAGGGTTCAGGGTCACTTTTCAGTTCATGGGTAAAGGGGTATTTTTAGGGTTCAGGGTCAGTTTTCAGTTCATGGGTACAGGGGTATTTTTAGGGTTCAGGGTCAGTTTTCAGTTCATGGGTAAAGGAGTATTTTTAGGGTTCAGGGTCAGTTTTCAGTTCATGGGTAAAGGGGTATTTTTAGGGTTCAGGGTCAGTTTTCAGTTCATGGGTAAAGGGGTATTTTTAGGGTTCAGGGTCAGTTTTCAGTTTGTGGGTAAAGGGGTATTTTTAGGGTTCAGGGTCAGTTTTCAGTTCATGGGTAAAGGGGTATTTTTAGGGTTCAGGGTCAGTTTTCAGTTCATGGGTAAAGGGGTATTTTTAGGGTTCAGGGTCAGTTTTCAGTTTGTGGGTAAAGGGGTATTTTTAGGGTTCAGGGTCAGTTTTCAGTTCGTGGGTAAAGGGGTATTTTTAGGGTTCAGGGTCAGTTTTCAGTTCATGGGTAAAGGGGTATTTTTAGGGTTCAGGGTCAGTTTTCAGTTCATGGGTAAAGGGGTATTTTTAGGGTTCAGTGTCAGTTTTCAGTATTTGGGTTAAGGGGTATTTTTAGGGTTCTGGGTCAGTTTTGGGTTTTTGGGGTACAGTCGTACAGGGTAAAAATTAAATAAATTTAAATTAAATCAATTAAATGAAATTACAAAATATAAAATTACATTAAATTATTACGTTTTTAATTTATTTTACATGTATATGTATTCGTTTTAATTTTTAATTATGTTTTAATATTTTTATTTAATATTTGTAACATTATATGTATTTTATAATTATTTTAACATTATTATTAATACATTTAAAAAACGATATTTTTAATTCCGATATTTTTGTACTACGATATTATTTTTTCGATATTTTTGTACTTACCTTGTTAGGGATAGGATTCCGATATTTTTGACTTCGATATTTTTGTCCCGATATTTTTGTATGTCGATATTTTTGATTTCGATATTTAGTCAGACATTCGGTTGTGGGGTCTGAGGTGTCATTGGTTGTCGTGATTGTCTAGTTGTCGAAGCTGACGTGGATGTCTGTGATCTTGCGATGGAAGAAGGTGGCCAGGGAGTTGCACAGGTCTTGCGATGATGGGATGTCGTTGGTGTTGCAGCTGAGGTTGGAGTGTTCCTTCATGATATTGAAAAGCTATTTGCTGTTATGTGCGTTGGTGTCGAGGCGGTCCTTGAAGGAGGTCCTTTTGGCGGATCTGATGAGGTAATGGTGTTGGCGCATGGCTTTCTTGAGGGCTGCGTGGTTCTCCAGTGTCTGTTTGCGGTGCCATTTCTTCTCTAATGTTCAGCAAGTTTGTTTGGAGGTCTGGAGGTCCGTGGAGAACCAGTTGGCATTCTTGTTGGTGTGTCTGTTGTAGGGTTTCTTGATCGAGGTGATGGTGTTAGCGCAGTCGTCGATCCAACGCCTGAGGTTGGGGGCGGTGGCGGCGGGGTCTGTAGGGTCAGCAAGTTGGATTTGGGCGAGGGTAGTGTTTAGCTGGCCTTCGGTGATTTTGCTCCAGAAGCGGCGGGGGATCTGTTGGGTGCGGTAGTGCATGGTGAGTTTCTGGAAGGTGTAATGGATGCAGCGATGGTTGTTCAGTGGAGTTCGGTGGTGTGGCTGAAGGAGAGGTGGGAGCTTGTGGAGAAGATGGGACTGAGCGTGTGGTCGGCGAAGTGGGTGGGCGTTGTGACGAGCTGTCGGAGTCCGAGGTTGGCGAGGTTGTCGATCAGGGTGGTGGAGTTGGAGTCGTCATTGTTCTCGAGGTGGAAGTTCAGGTCTCCAAGGAGGATGTAGTCTGTGGAGGTCATGGCGTATGTGGTGATGAAGCCGGCGATGGAGTCGCTGAACTGAGGCCGGGGTCCGGGGGGTCGGTAGATCAGAGTTCCTCGGAGGGTGGTTTTGGGCTCAGTGTGGATCTGGAAGTGCAGGTGTTCGGCGGTGCTGAGGGTGTCGTCAGAGTTGGTCGTGACCTTGAGATCGGTGGTTTCAGGCCTATGAGATAGCTTTGCAGATGCATAGGATTCCTGAGAGGGATAGGGGTGCAGGTGTGTGGAAGCATTTTTCAGTTGAGAGGAGGGACACCTTACCTGCCCTAGGGTAGGAGGACAAGACAAGGTACCCTGGCATGAAGGATGTCATGATTAGGAGATATGGCCTAACCCCAAAGAAATACAGGCAGAAGTTTAGGAAAGTTTGAAACTTGTTCTTTAGACTGGGTAGAGTGTGTTGATTCTTTTTGCAGAGCACTGAATGGACCAGGCCACAAAGATCCCATGGTTGAAGTACATTCACAACCTCACCAATGAGCTGGGGAGACCCGAGTTTTACGATAACCCTCCCACCTTAGTTAATATATCCAGGAAAGACCTAAGGGTTCTCTGTTGGTACCACTTTGAATCCTTAAGACTAGGAGTGGAGATAAACAAGAAAACGGTAATACAACACCAACTTACCTTGACCTCACCTTCCATTCAACCATACCTGGTCTGGTGCCAAGAGGGGTTTGATAGGTTTATCCTGACCAGATTTAGATTTGATTATTTTTTTCGATTAATTACATTTCCTAAAACAAACGACTGGTCCAGAAACTTCTGTAAATGCCCGTGTGACAATCTATCTGACCAATCTACATTGCACTTGTTATTCTTCTGCAAATTTTACTCGGCGGAAAGGGCTAGATGGATAAAACCTTTTTTAAATCAGGGTACATGGCGTCACTGCCGTCCTGCCCTGCTGTTTTTACAATTTCTGAGTTATATGTACTGTGTTGGTATAATAATTGTTTTTTTAAAAAGTACCTTGAGGAGAAGGAAAAGTTTAATATGTTCTTAAACACTTTTATGCCTTAGCACTAATTGTAATTTTTGGAACTGCATTAACTTGTGTATGAAATGTCGCTTTTATGATTTTATAAACTTGTGGAATCGAATAAAGCTTTTCTACCTACCACTGGATGGTTGGGTGAAGGGCAGTGAGGTAACAGACTATCAAGGGCTGTATAATTTGATTGAACAAGAACATGTTTAGTCTTTGTTTTCCAGTGCTGTGCCAGCATTTGATTGACATTGAGCTTTCTGACTTCAGGAAGCTTGCTAAGGAGGCGGACCTCTGGCTCAGCACCAGGGTAAAAAATAAGTAGTATGTGGGAGATTCAGCCAAGTGTGGGCAGGGTCCCTAGCAGAAGAAGGAAGAGGTGGAGGGCATAATTTCAGTATAAAATGTGGTCAGAATTTCCAATCTAGCAGGAAGGTGTTTGGCAGCGAGATGATAAGTGATGCACTGATAAGTTTTAAAACAAGCTCTATGTAATGAACACAACAATGGAATAAAAAAATACGTTGTGCAGGCAAGTGATCCTTCCAGCCCTCTTCCCTCTTAGCACCCTCATGTACCACAACAAGCAGGTAACAGTCCAAACCCGGATGAAGTACATATGTAGGGAGTGTCCGGGGTAAACTTTGTGTTTGATCATACAGCCCTTAAAGACAATGTATATGGAACGAATAATGATAAGGAATGTGAGAGGGGTTATCAGGCGGGTCATACCAAAGAGATACACTGTATAGAATCCCCGTTCTCCAAAAGAAGAGTGCCAAGGAGGCCAGTATGTTCAGGATTCAATGAGTGAGCGTTATTTTTCATGGCCTTCTGGCAGTCAGATCTCTTCCATCATTAGGTGTCCTCCGCTCCCATCATTTAAGCAGGGATGCCAATCTATGATGTTCAGAGGAGTTGGAATCCAAAGTGGGATCTTGACTAAGAGGAGTGGATGGATGGTATCCCACTGCAGTATGAGTATCAGCCGTCAATTGAGAAGTGTCCATGTCTGTCCCAGTCAATGAGGATAAGTATTGTTTAAGGTCATCCGGGTCTTTTGACTCTCTGGGTTTTCAGTTAATAGTGAGGTGCATTTCCGCTGGTTCCAGTAGACCATAGCGGATGTTAAGCTGCCAAAGTGTTAGTCGCAGTGCCAAGAACTTCCTCTGTTTTACCACCATGTCATGAAACAAGTCTGGTGCTTTGTAGATTTTGGTGTCTTTATACGAGAAAGGTCAATTATGCTTACCCGCAGAGATAAGTTGAAGGGCCTGTTAATGACGAAGGAAGTAGGTGATGATTTGCTTGGGGGTATTACGTTGCGTGTTCCCCGTGGTGTGAATCTAGTGCACTGTTTGAAACACCAGCGGGGGCGTGAAAGTGAGGCCAGTTATTTCCCAGAGGAATGTAAACAGGAATCCATCTAAATCCAACCCCTTGCTCTCTTCCAGGATACCAAGGAACTGGACGTTGTTTCTTCGACTCCGGTCTTCGATCTCTGTCAGCTCTCTGCGTAAATGCCACACTTGGGGTGTCCAACCCGCCGCAATTTACACGGACTGTCCGTAAATCAGCCCTCTTATCTGTTGTCCATGACTCTTGTTTAAATGGACGGCATGTGGCCGCAATTTTAGACTTTCTGTTAAAAGAGAAATGTTAATTCCTACACTTAAGGTACTGCAGTTTAAGAGGAAAGGGAGCCTCCTGTGAGGCCAAGTGAGGGGCAGGTTGGTAAATTGCTTTCCTGTCAGGGTGCCTGCATTCTGAAAGAAATTTAAACATGCACAATTGGTTAATTTACTAATGTAAAGGCTGCCTGGAAGCCAGTATTACTGTTAATTGATGGAGTCAATTGAAGCTTCATATTGATAAAGATGTATTCTTTATGAGAGGTGTTTTAAGGGTGTTACCAGATGAACTGTGGAGAACCTGCTTTTAATGGACAGTTACAAGATTTTTTTTGCATTACGTACATACTATATAACTAAAATATGTTCTTTGGAAGTACTTTTTTATCTTAAACCTAATTCTTTTGTACATTTTGTTGCAGCCTATCTTATACTGTTTTTAACTCAAGTTTAAAGTAATGACTTACATATTCACAGTGCTTTCTGTCACAGGTAGGTAGACCACCCATCTGTTATGGTATAAAACGTTCACCACGCATTTTTTACCACGCACTACACTTACAACGCAGGCATTACCACGCATATGCGTGGTAACGTCATACATCCATCTGTTATTTACAAGGACAATGTGTCATTTTGGACTTTGTCCATTGTCCGTAATGGCTTCTTCTACTGATGCAGTTTGTTTGTAATTGTTGTTCAATGCAGGGTGACAGCCAATGCTCTGGCTGGATTTTACCCTCCAACGGCCTCCGAGGACTGTCGGCATAGCTTGTAACATTACCTAGATTTACTTGTATGTGATCAGCCAATTCAAGGGCTTTTAACCCCTCACCATCAGAATGTTTTAATTCATCCTGTTGATTGGGCTTACTTTAGGGAGTGTCAAGCACACCTTCCCTTTTTTGCCTCCCTGGTTCCAGTGCAGGCGAGAGTGCTTGTTGTCATCTGCTTTACGCATTTGTAAATGTTCTTCCTTCATGTCAAGTGAGTGGTTTGCAAACACAGCAGTACAATCAGAGGTGGGGGCCCTACTGAAATACCAAGCGGCATACTGTTTTACTATACTGTGTGATCATAGGCAAATATTTTATTTGAAAGAGCCTCTTTTATCATTGTGGAATTTTAGAGGGGAGTGAGCCAACAAATGAACCGGGAGAACAGATGTCTCCCATGTATGCAACAAGCATCATGTAATACATATTAAAATCTCTTAAAATTTCAAACAACTGTGTTTCCTTAACATACAGAAGCTTTGACCTTACGTCAGGTTTTAATAGTAATTCTTTTTAAAGGTGAACTTGGAACCATTCCTGCCATGTTTGCGCCCTGGTGACAATGCCATTAGTGAACTAAGAGACAAGGCTACTGTCATGTGCATAATGTACGTGGTGGCCGCATTCTTATAGATAGGGCAAGGTTATAGTCTAATAAATGAACACACACGTTTTTGTACAGCTCGTGTTCTGAACTCATGTATTTGTAGGTGATTTGATATGTGATAATGAAGTGATTGGTGAAATAAAATAAGCGGGAAGCCAAGATGAATCCCTACTTTTCTGGTTTCAATTTGTACAAATCAATCACTAAATGGGAATTTATTTGTTTCTCCTTTTTACTTCAGATGTTATTGCTTTGATTTTAACTGAGAAGTGTGGGAGGCAGGCAGAAGCCATATGAAAGCTAAACTTGATTTGAGCTTGAGGCTAAGCCCGGACCTCTAGAGGTGCTAGAGTCTGAATTGAGCTTTCAGTGACTAGCTGTTAGAAATAGGATTTATGGTTGGCAGAGGTATACACCCTGTCCAAGCAGGAACCACAATCTTAGTCGGGGTAAGTCACAACACAGCCTAAATTATCCTGTGCTCACCCTCTGGTAGCGTGGCACAGAGCAGTCAGGCTTTACTTAAGAGGCAATGTGTAAAGTATTTGTACAACACTTCAAACAGTATGTTGGACCTGGCCCTTTTGGCAGGTTCACCCCTAGACTTTTTGCTTTTTCCTAGTCTGTTTCTGTGACCTGGTGTTGGTGATTTTAGGCCTCTGCGCACTTTTTCACTGTGGTACAGTGTAAAGTGCTTGAGCTCTCTGTGTATGTGTGGTGAGTGACCTGCCCTCCCATAGGAATGAATGGGGAATATGTATGCCCATGGTAGTTCCTGATGTGTGGGGAGTGCAGGGGCGAGTTTGGTATGAGAGAACTCGTGAGACTGAATGCTGCGAAATGGTATATGCGGCATGATTGTGTCTAGTCTAGAAGTGCCACTTTTAGAAGTTGGCATATTTGTGTAATTTGTGTCTGGTGTGTGATTGGCTGGTGAGCCTGGGTCAGGAGTGCCTGGGCCTGCTTGTGGATTGACTGTCTGGTTTGAGGGTGACAGGGGCTGGAGAGCCCAGGAGGTTGTCTGAGTCAGCCCATGAATGAAAGCCAGGGAAGTGGGAGGAGATGGCACCTGATAGTGAAGGGCTGTGCCTGCCTGACCACAATGCTGGCTCCACCTCCCGCTGGGCGACTGTCACCTCTGTCCCTGATACTGACAGGACTTCCCTAAAACCAGTTCTAGCTGGTTCTCACACTGCCTGCACAAAGACTTCAAAGACTTTTCTCTGTATAAGAAGGGGCTGTGTCCCCTTCCAAAATGTTCTTGTTTCTGACTTGAATCTACCAGGGGCGGGTGCTGCCCAGCCCCTGGATGCCTGGAGGACTTCTGGGGGACCCCTCTGCCTTGCCTGGGCTGATGGGGGGACTTTGTTTTTCCCTGGGATCCTGTGGACCTTCTCCCTATCCCCTGGAGGACTTTTCTGGTCAATAGCGCTTAGGAGCGCTTTATTTGTCTTTCCTAGCACTTGGGAGCGCTCTGCCTATTTTCTAGCGCTTTGGAGTGCTTTATTGCCCCCAAGCGCTGGAGAACGCTTTATTTGTACTTACAGCGCTAGGAGCGCTGTACTTTGCCCCAAGCGCTTAATAGCGCTTTTATCATTATATTTTTCTTATCGAGGGTGCCACCCCTCTGATTGTGATTCCCCGCTTGCCTGCCCGCAGCGACCCGGAAGTGGTTGGCCGGCCGGCCAATCCTAGCGCGACCGGCCGTAAGTCCCGCCCCCACCCGGGGACGCGTGGAGTGTGAGGAGATGAAGGAGCATGGTGGCCTTGTCGTCGGGGCTCCCGTGTGCTGGAGGGAGCCCTGGAGGAGTTGAGGAATAGCGGAGGGGGCGCGATGCACATTGCCGGTGCCCGCCCCCACCGCACGTCGAAGACCGGAAGTACCGCCCCGCCACTCCAGTGCAGAGAGGAGAAGAATCCCGCGCTGACTAGAGGAGCCCACGCCGAGAACAGCCTGGTGAGTAAAAGGGCTGGGGGCTCCGTGATGTTGATGGCGGTGCCGGTGGAGGCACAAGGTCAAGAGCGGTCCCGTGTGGCAGTGGGCCGCTCCGACCTGGAGATAGTGGTGCGGGAAGGGCAGCCCCGGTTGGCAGCGGGTCGCCCCAACGTTGCTTAGAGCCCCGAGAGGCTCCGTAGGGGCGCAGGTCGATGCCTGTGTAGGCACAGCGCCCGGGGGCATTTTCATGTACTTTAAGAGCCTGCGTTGCTCAAAAAGGGCCCATGCTTGTTATGTGAGGAGCCAGTGCGCTCCATGGCCCCTGATGACTGTCAGAGCCCCGTGGCTCCCGCTTCTGGTGCAATTTGTTTAACGGGGCAGTTCTTTTGGTCACGACTCCCCAGAGGGGGGACTCCAACGGTTGGGGGCATATGTTGTCCCAGAGCCTGTGTGGCTCCAACGTGCGCAAAGGTCAGAGCCTGTGTAGGCTCCAACAGTGGGCGCAGTTTTGCTGCCTGAGGGCTAGTGAGAGCCCTGCCGCAGTTTTGTCTCCAGCTGCCCAGCAATTAGTGGGCAGCTGCACCGTTTAGGCGCAATTGGAGCGGGAGTCCCTGTGTGGGACAGAGGTGGCACAGTGGTGCCAGGCCTGCTACAGCTGCGCAGCACTTAGTGCCAGCTGCAACGTTTAGGCCCTTGTGAGTGTTGTCAGGTGCCCAGCAAGTAGTGGGCACCTGCTACGTTTAGGTTTTGCGCCAGTGGCGCACCCCTGGACTGGCGCTGCATGGCAGCGCGCCCTGACAATTGGACACGGGGCGTCTCAGCCCCAACAAGGCCAGTTGGCCTGGGGACTGCCACAGGTGGTGGCTTATGTAAGTTCTGCGCAATGTGATTTCTATGTTTTTAATAGTAATTGCTAAGATGTTTTTGCGCTATTATATTATTCCTGCACCTCTGAATGTGTTTATGCATCATGTGTCTTCCTTTTCCCTGCGCTGCACCTCTGAATGTTTTAGGCATCATGTGTCTTCTTGCGCTGCACCTCTGAATGTATTTTATTGCATCATGTGCTTTGTTCTTAACACCGCTGAATGTGTAGGTTTATGCATCATGTGTTTCTCTTTACTACTCCTCTGAATGTGTTTCATGCATCATGGGAAATGTGTTCTTGTTTATACCCCTAAATGTATTTTATTCTTAGGTGGTTGTTTTTTTAGTACAGGTGTTCCTAGTGAGGTCCTGGTACCTGTTCCCAGTAGTTACTGGATGTATTTTATAACTGTTATCTTGTGCTATACTTATTCAAAGTTCTAAAAGTGCTATTTCTGATTCTGACAGGGGCCCGTGTGGCCCTGTCCTGTACATAATCCCTTGTGAATATCGCCCGTGACAGTTGGCACCATGTATATTGTGTGATCCTATCTGATGTGTTTTTACAATACAAAAGTTATTTTATAATAACCTTGTGTGGAGTTCCTTTAGTGGTGTGCCTAATATGTTGTTGCTGTTGTGTGCTGGCGCAAATGCTTTACACATTGCCTCCGAGTTTAGCCTTACTGCTCGTGCCAAGCTACCAAGGGGGTGAGCAGGGGTTATCTTGGCGTGTGGCTTCCTTGCCCTGACTAGAATGGTGGTTTCTGCCTGGCTTTGGCGTCAGCCTTAGCCTACCAGAAATAGCCAGTTCTAACACAGTAGCAGAGTGAAAACACCACAAAAACACTTTGCACCAGGTTAGGAAAATAGACAATCATTTTATAAATAAAACAAGACCAAAACGACAAAAATCCAAGAAGTAGAAGTTGAGATATGAATTGCCCAAGAATAAATTGCAAATTGCGCTTAGAAGAAATTAGCGCTAAAATGGGATATCTAATCATGCTGGACCGGGGCAAAGTCAAACGTTCAGGCCAACCACGATGCAGCATGGGCCAGATACAGAGACACACTTAGGCCTGGTGAACCATAGTACTTTGATCTGTGATGCGTTGTTGTGGACAAAGATGCGAGGTGCAGCCAAAGTGATACGTCGGTGTCGAGCCACGCAATGGATGAGATGTGTCGATTTTCTCCAGGAAACTACGGCGATGCGTTGGTTCAGAGTGTAATGTGCTGGTTTTCAATGCTATGTGTGGCTATTGCTTCCATAGTGGAGGATGCTTTGATTCCTGGGGCGATGCGCTGATTCCAAGGGCGACGTGCCAGGTCTGCTCCACGCAACAACAAGGATGTGCTGGTTCTGACTCATGCAAAGGCGAAGATGCGTGCGTTCTGATGAGGATGGGTGGGTTCTGGTCGAAGCAGCGCTTTAATACCACTTCCAAGGGTCAAGAACTGAGTTGGCACCACTTGACAGGGAAAGACTTGCAGCAAGCAAAGTCCAGGTGCTGTAGCAGGATGAGTTGAAGTCTTTGATGTCTCTGAGACTTAGAACAGGAGGCAAGCCAGAAAACCCTTGGAGTCACATATTGATAGCGGTCCAGTCCTTCTCCCCCATACAGGCCATTAGCAGGCAGCAGGGCAGCTCAGCAAGGCAAGAGTCCACAAAAGCAGTAATCCAGCAGAGTGACAATCCTTTCAGCAGCACAGCTGTGCTTCTTCCCGGCAGAGTCGTCACAGGTTCAGAAGAGTACTGAAATCATAGTGTTAAGTGTCCAGTACTTATACCCAGATGTGCCTTTGAAGTGGGGGAGACTTCAAAGAAAGCTTAAAAGGGCACAGATGTTCTCCCTTCTGTCCTGGCTATAGACTCACTAGAGGGCTGTATGCAGTACTTTGTGTGTGAAAACAGCCTATTCATGTGTAAGTGTGAGGCTGTGCCCAGCTCCTCACCTCCTTCCCCTAGTAGGGCCCATCAAGGCACACATAAGCTTCCTTTGGGTGTGGGTGTCTAGAGGGAATACACAAAATCCAGCTATCACCTAGCCCAGACTGATCAGAGACAGGCAGCAGGCACCAAATGACTAAAATAAGTAAATGGCAACTTTCTAAAATTGGCATTTGCTAAACTGTAATTTAAAGTCCAATTTTACCATAATCTGTGATTCTAAATTGTGAGTAAAGTGACATCAAAGATGAAAAGTCTACCTCTTCACATTCGGGAATCCTAATGTTATCCTATAGGAAAGATGAGCCTTACAGTAGTGCAGCCGCGGGCCGTGGAGGGAGTAACGGTGGGGCAGGGAGGCGGGGAGGGGGAGGGGCAGGGTGGAGAGGGCTAAAAACCGGCACATGGATAATTACAGGTAAGTAAACAATTTAAATAATAAAACGAATTTCGTAGCGCGCACTGCATCGCATTTTGCAATGCAGTGCGCGCTACGAAATTCATTTTATTATTTAAATTGTTTACTTACCTGTAATTATCCATGTGCCGGTTTTTAGCCCTCTCCACCCTGCCCCTCCCCCTCCCCGCCTCCCTGCCCCACCGTTACTCCCTCCACGGCCCGCGGCTGCAGTAGTGAAAAATGAAATTGGGAGTTTTTCGCTACCAAGACATTTAAAACTTAAAAGTCAATGTCCTGCCTTTTAAATGCATAGCACCCTGCCCAGTGGGTAAAAAGGGTCCATACTAGGGGTGACTTATATGTATAAAAAAGGGATGGTTTAGGTCTGACAAGAGGTTTATTTTGCCAGGTCGAAGTGGCATTGTAAAACTGCGCAACCAGGCCCTGCAATGGGAGGCCTGAGCCATGGATAGCAGGCTGCTTAATTGGGTGGCACAATGAGTACAAAATGCCCACTAGTAGCATTTAATATACAGGCCCTGGGCACATGTAGTACACACTACGAGGGACTGAAAAGTATATTAAATATGCCAATTGGGGTTAAGACAATATCGCCATGTTTAGGGGAGAGAGCAGAAACTCCTTAGCACTGGTTAGCAAAGGCTTGGTTCATATTTTTATCTAGCAATGTGGATTACTGTGTTTGCTAAGCTGAAGTGCTACTTTTCCAGACAGTGCCCTGCTGGATACAATATATATTTAACCCTGATGTTGTGGAGTTTATAGCAAAAAATACACTCCCTTTAAAAAAAAAAAAAAAAAAAAAACATTTATTGTATTTAGTGACTCCAGAATCACAACCAAAGTATGGCAACAGTTATACTTCACAGGAGTCATGACATTGATATTTATATATTCCGTTCAAGAAGAACATATTTTCATCCGTATCACACATGAAGAGGTACATTACTGGATCTGGACAGATCAACGATATTCTAACAAAAATCAAACCATAACACTTAAACTACCCCCCCAGCCCTCCCCCTCCCTGGTCATTGGACATTTCCCTACTATATCAGATCCCCCAGGTCGGACCATGGCACACAGATACTATGTTTCTCCCACAGTTCTGGGCTCCGGGTGACACCCATGCATTGGTACTTCCCCTGAATTAGTTTGTCCCATCTGTGCCCTTTCAGAGCCTTGCGAGGGGTTCGCCCCACCCACGGGAATCTCTGCTATCGTAACACGCCAAGTCATTGCATAATCTTCCAATTTGTCATCCCTCTTGACCTTTTTCATCCGGATCAACTCTGCCACCTCCCACTCCCACAGATCTTTGGCCCAGTTCGCCACCGTGGGGGGTGTTGGACTCATCCATCTAATTGCAACCCTCCGTTTGGCTAGCACCAGCCGCAGTTGCAAAAATGTCCTTGCAAGCTTTTTCCCTTTAGGGCTAGGGAGGAGACCCAGTAGTATCTCCAGAACAGTGTGGGGTATCTGCCATCCTGTAATCACTTGTAAATTATCCACTAGTGACCTCCAGTAAACTACAAGAACAGTACAATCCCAAAGCATATGTAGGAAGTGGGCATCCTGAAAACCACATCTAGGGCAGTGCGCCGGACGATCCGGATATATTTTGTGTAAAACTTGTGGATACAGATAGGTTTGGTGCATGATGTTATACTGTGTAAGTTTAAACCTAGGGTTAGAACAAATTTGCTTGACCCCTGCATGTACCTTCCTCCACTCAGATACTGTTAAGGGTATGTCCAGAATCGCGTCCCACTTGGCCTGAGCCAAAAGAGGGGAAGCCGGAATATCATCCCTAAGTGCCCGATAAATATACGAGATTACTTTGCTCCCTCTCGTCAAGGTTACAAGTGCCTGCAGTGTAGACGAGATGGGCGGTTCCTGTGGGAACATTAACCACAACTTGCGGGCTACCGTTGATATTTTCCCGTATTAAAGGTATTGTCCCTTCCCCAGCTCGAATGCGGACTCTGCCTCCTCCCTGGTAAGGAACTATTGGTTAGAGTATAGGTACCCAATCACACAACATCACCCCTCCGTCCATTTAGTAACAGACATATTACGACCTATTACACTCCCTTCTTAAGAGATTTACTTTTTATTTTTATATCAGAACCCATGACCATGTTATGGGCATGACTAGCGCATCACGTCTGACACAAATGATTAACAAAGGAAGATGTGTGTTGGGCTTGCGAGTTATAGTTGCCATTATATTAGGAAAGCGCATTGGTTTAAATGAATGGAAGATGCAAATTAGGTTGTACAATCTCAAACCATGCTCAAATGAGGTGCAACTAAGCTTTCAGAAACGGCTAAAGGTATTATTTTCGGTAGGGGATTAATATTTGATTTATTACTAGCACCAGTGCTTAGTGTAAGAGAGTAATTGTATTTTCCGTTTATGCCAAAATCTTATTATGGGGAATTCTCTCCGGAAACAATTTCAAAGATGTCTTCCTGCTATTATCATAAATATAGTGTCTGGGTCTCTCTCATCTTGCAAGTTGAGCTCCTGTGCCCCTTAGCCTTCATCATTTGAAAGACCAATACTTTTCACAGTCAAGCTGATAGAGAGAATCATTGTAGCTCAAATTGACACAGTAACACTTTAAATTGCATATTTTAAGCCTACTAAGATTGAAAGTAACTACTTTGGTGCAATGGTACCTTCTTGCTTTGATTTCATTTTGGTTTTAAATGCAATGCCAGCTATACTTCTGACACTGCACCACAAAATATACTGATGGCAAATCCAAGGTTATAATTCTTTTTGCTGAGCATAATTGAGCACATAATAATTGGCCGTATTTATCTTCAGTTTGATAATGCTTTGTAGTAAAAATGTAAAAAAAGAGAATTTAGGATAAAGTTTTACAATAATATCTACTCAAGCAAGAGAAAAAAATGTATAAAAGAAGTCCTGTCACTATCCTCCTAATGCCAGTGTTTGCATTTCTACCCTCCAACTGGAATGCAGGCAATACACTTCCACTGTCTGTCACTCTGCCCTTGACCTCCATCTTGTACCAATACAAACTAAAGGCATCCAAATGGATCCTGCTCTGCTTTGTAATGAATACAATGAACAAAACAGGAGGATGAACATTAGAAGGCGCCCCTCCAACATTTGCAGAATCTCCTTTTCAATGTGTACATTACTTGTTCATGTATTTTCTCACATTGCTATGATCTTGAGGTTAGTGCAGCCCAAAGCTCTTGATATTTCGTGACATGTGTGTCCAGGCAGTTCAGCCATTACTTGTTGCTTCCGTACCTTGAGCAGAACACCTGACCTGGCAGCAGAGATGGTCTAACATTAGCCTAGTAGCAGAAAGACTGTTTACCTGATTCTAGTGCTTATGAAAATCCTTCATATGGCACAATCTGCATATGTAAACATTGTTGTTTCTTTCTACAGTTTTTCAACTTAAACGGCATGCATCTCAAAAATATCTGCTGTATCCCTAAAATCTGGCATAAACAACTGACCTTTAATTAAAACGTCTGAATGCCACCTGTCCATTTTTCTTAAAATGGTCCTCCCCTTCCCTTTCATTCTCTGCATGCCACTTCTCTTTGAGCACAACTTACTGTCACATGATTTTCTGCCCTAATCTTTACTATTGTATGTCTGCAAATTACCCACAACTCATTTAAAAGGACACATCTCTTCCTCTGAAAGTCATACCCCTCCAACCCAAAATACCTAATATTCTCCAGCTCACCTGTCAATCTCACTAACCATGTACATGAGCTCACATATCTCCCCCCCCCACTAATTACTTAATCCACCACAAATAAAATTGAGTGAATGAATGAAATAGTTTGTTTGGGCACACAAGAATTATTCCAGGAGTCAACAATAACTAATTGTACTGGACTAACCACTGATCCTTTGGTTCCGAAGCAGCATACTACCTGACATAAAGCGCTTCATGCCTCACCAGGGGTTGTAAGCGCTATTTAAATAGAATTACAGTATGTAAGTTTAGGAAGTGCGCTGTACAAAAACCTCATGTTTGATTTAACAGACTATAATGTTGCTCCAGCTGTAATATTCTAGTTCACAAATAGGTTGCCCATAACATCTGACTAGTTCATTAGTGGCGAATCTATTATGGCATTGGCGCAGAAATGTTTCTAAGCTCATGTTTAATATCTATAACTTTTAATACACACCCATCAATTCAGTGTAGCTAGAATGTAAACTTCCTATTAGACTGCTGCTGCCAAGATCGGTCCGGGGAAAGGGGAAGTATGCTATATAGGATGTATATAATACTTACATTTGGTCACCAACAAGAGTGCTGTTTCTGGTACCAATATTCGCGTTAAAGTGGCGGAATCACATGAAAACTATTTCGTATATCAGTGGTCAAAACTTGATTAGTGTGCATGTTTGCATATTTTTTAATCTTCAAATGAGTCCAGTTAAATATAAATGTGTACTCAATACTGTAATGTATTTTACTGGCCATACAACATAAACCCATTTGATTTGTGCTTAAAATGTTAGGTGTCCATTTACTTATTTATTATATTATTGTTCTGAATTTTTGTCCTGAATTTTGACCCTTTGTCCTGAATTTCCACACTCACCGTCCAGAATTTGCCTTCAGGCAGGTGGTCACTTTGTTGCCGTTATCAGGATTGGCTTCTAGGACAGTCAGGTCTTCCATTCCTTCCACCTTAGGGGCGTGGCATCGAGCCCTGCATTGAAAGTACCAAGATCTTACAGGTGGGCCATTCTCAAGAACAGGGATATAACTATAGTGGCAAGATACAGAAATACAAATATTTAAGATGACTTGTGTAAACTTGCACCAACATTTTTTCACATTATTTCAATAGGGCAAAGAAACTAGGCAGGTACATACATAAATGTAAGGCAATGAAAAGTGAGTGAATAACTAAATCCTAGCTTGGAATGAACTGAGACAATGAACAAATGGGGCTGCCAGAAAGGAAAGTAAAATAAACAATTTAAATCCTTTTAAAAAACACACCACAACGGCGCTCAAAAAAGATCAAGCCACACATTTCTATTAGCATTTGAAATAAGAAATACAGATTTATAGACACCGAGCAACAGTAGAAACACTGACAAATCAATAGAAGCAGGAGTGCCTGTCAGAACTGCTCTCATTTGAAAATAATTGTTCTAGGTAAGAAGGTATAACCGCGTGCACTTTCCTGGTACAGCCCCTGGAGGGCATCTGTAAGCCCCTCTTAAGAGCCGGAGAGCAACCAGCAGCTTTCCAAGAAACAGCCTCAAGCTAAACCTTGATGGCTATCATCCCCCCTGAGTTCTGTTGAATGTGAATGTGCATCTCTCAGTCCATAAACATGCAAATAGATTGCCATGAGGTAGACTTGGGGGCCTGTTTACGAGCTGGTTTGCGTGGCTCTTGCACCACGCAAAGTGGTGCAAGACTGACGGAAACCTTACGTCGGATTTGTGAAGGCACGCGGGCCACTTTGCGTTTTTGCATAAATCTGGAGTCATGCAGCACAGCTCAAATAGCATTTTACTGCACACATATAAAGAGGAAAATGGCTGCCAGTATTGTTTTTGTGCAAGAAGGAGCCCCTTTCTTCACAAAAACAATCCTGCATGCAATGCAGGCCACCCTGCACCATGGTGCAAGGGTTCCTGTATTGGCGCTGGGCTGAGGAAAAAGCAGGAATGCAATGCATTTCCTTAAATATGGAACACTCCTGCCCTTTCCCTGTCAAGTTGTGCAGCGCATCAAGGTGACTTGCTGGGCTGTGTGACATTTTCATAAATAGGCCCCTTGATGTCTCGTTCGGTGTGCATCCTTGTTGGACTTGGTCCTTTTTCCAGTGTCATCCCTGCAAACGTGTTGCCTTCATCCTAGCCTTTTTTCTGACATGGTGTTGATTTTAGGACTCTGGGCTCTTTAGCAATGCTGTCCAGTGTAAAGTGCATGTGCTCTGTGTGGAAAACATGGTAAGATTGGTCTACACCTGTTTGGCATATTTAATTTACCTGTCAGTCCCTTGTACAGTGGTATCTCACATACCCGGGGCTGGTAAATTAAATGCTACTGGTGGGCTTGCAGCGCTGTTTGTGCCACCCACCAAAGTATCCTTTCAAACCTATCCCAAGCCTCTGCCATTGCAGGGCCTGTACTGCCGCTGTGACGTGGCACCTAAAGTGTGTGCCATGTCTGTGACCCTCCTTTTACTACATGTCAGTCACCCCTAAGGTAGGCCCTAGCTAGCCCTATGGGCAGGGTGCATTGTAGGTGAAAGGTAGGACATGTACCTTAAGTGTGTGACATATCCTGGTAGTGACAAACAGCCATTTTGGTTTCACACTACTGTGAGGCTGCCCTCCCGTAGGAATGCATTGGGAATTCCCTGATAAGTGTTTCAGTGGTAATTCCTGATATGAGAGAAGCAGCGTGGTCAAGTTTGGTATGTTTGGAATAGTAATAATAAATGCTACTCAATGGTGTGTGCAGATTTCTTATAACTATTTTAGAAATGCCACTTTTAGAAGTGGGCATTTCTGTGTGCTATGTTTCTGCCTGCCTGATGTGGATTGCATGTCTGGCTTTGGAGTGACAGGGGCTGGTGAGGTGTGTGTGGCTCCAGGAGGGGCAAGGTGAGTCAGCGCTAGGTTAAATAGGGCATCTGCATTTGGAGTAGTGGGAGGAGTAGTCCCCTAACCCTGAATAGGGCTGTGCCTTCCTGTGTGAATGCTGGGTCCGCCCCCCTGTGGTGTGTCTGATGGCGAGCCCCCACCTGACAAAGGGGAAGAGGAGCCTTGTCAACAAAGTGCTCCAAAACTCCCCAGAACCAGTTAAGGCTGGTTCTCCCAAGCCCTGTGCCAGGGCAGACAAAGAGAATATTGATATAAATATTGGAGCTGTGACCCCATGAAAAGGTTGTGCTGTTGTGCTCCGTGTGCTTAGGGGATATGCTGCTGCTGGGCCCCAGAAGGAACCGCCACAAGGGACTGCCTCCCTGCTGGAGGGCCCTGTGTGCTGGCCTGCCTGGGCCCAGCTTTGCCCCCTGAACTTTCAGGATTCTAGCGCCTCGTGAGAGCTGCGCCTTGGGCCTGTTGCTCCAAGAGGAGAGGAGCATGTGGGGTCTGCAGCGCTGGGCTGCCTGAGCATCCTAAGGGAATCCCTGCGTGGGGAATCCCCTGCACAGCGTTAGAAGAAGAGCTGTAGCCCACCCCGCGTTCAGGCATAGTGGATTGCCGCCTAGTAGGTATTTTTTGCGGCAGAGCAGGAGCCCACCCCGCCACTGGTGAGCGGGAGCCGACCCCGCATTGTGGGCTCTTTATTGCAGCGGGTGCCCATCCCGCATTGTGTGGTTTGCGGGAGCCCACCCTGCCTTGCTGCCTATTTAAATAGTGGGTGCCCACCTGCATTAATGCTTACTTAGCGGTGCCCAACCCGCTGTGGTGTTTTATGTTAGGGTGGGAGCCCACCCCGCACTTCACTGCGAGGAGATCACCACCACGGCCTGAGACAAAAGAGAGCTACTGCTAAGCGACCCGGAAGCCCGGCGGCCTTGCCTGGTTGTGGGTGGGTCCGAATAGGAGGCAGGGCGACGTAGGCAGAGATGTGCCCACAGGACAGCAGAAACCCACCCCGCCTCTGTGACCAGGTGCGAGAGGAAGTCGGCGCCTGCCTGAGCAGGGCTCCAGTGTGCCGGTGGGAGCCCTAAGTTTTGCTCAGGAAGTCACCGGAGATCAAGGACAGGTCCGCCCGCCTTCTGGCAGCAATGGAGACCCCCGTGGCTGCAAGTGCAGGGTGAGCACTTTTTCTCTTGTTTGCCGGAGAGACATGCCAGCCCCGTGAGTGGGGTGGCAAGCAGGCTTTGTTGGTGCCTCCACAAGAATCCCTGGGGCCCCCTGGTGGTGCCCGGGTGACAGCGGGTGAGTGCCTTAGAGCCTTGTGTTTCCCGGTCCGTGCGGTGGTTTTGTGACCCAGAGGTGCCATTGGCAAGTTTTCCACGTGGGTGCCTAAGTGGCACCAACTCTTCTTACCGCATTTTGTTTTTCGCCCAGTGAAGTGGCATCGGGGGCAATTTGCAGTTGATAGAGTCCTTGTGGGGCTCTCAGGGCACAGGGAGTGCCAGTGCTGATCCCAGCTGCACTGCGAGAGTGTGGGCAGCTGCAATGTTGGTGGCAATTTGTTTAGTAGAGTCCCAGTGGGGACCGAGGAGGCACAGTTAGTGCCAGTGGTCATTTCCCCTCGGCTGCACCAACAGTTAGCAGCAGCTGCAATGTGGGGCATTCATTTTGGCTTGCATGAGAAAGGAGTGAGATACACTCCCCTGGCCCCTGCGCATTGCACCCTTTTGCTTTAGCTGCAAGTGGCAGCTTAGCGCTCTGACATTCTGGACAGAGGGCATTTTGAGCCCAAGTGAAAGGCCAGTTGGCCTGGGGTCAGTTCTAAGGTGATGTATGCACCTGGTCGGTGTACTGTGGTGCACTACATTTTATTGCATAATGTGGTTATGCTTGTGATGCCTAATGTCATGATATGATGTTTTAAGATGATGCCTATTGCGTAATGTGTTTAAGCTAATGAGGTTTGGGCCTAATGTGTTTAATGCCTACTGTGATGCAGACATACTGTGTTTATGTGTGGCTCACTGGTTAGAGGAGGCATACCCTGAAGCAGAGCTCAGACCCGGGACCAGGGTTCAATTCCCGACGCGGCAGGGTCTTGAGCCCAATTGTCCACGGACTCGATAATTCTCGCTTCGGTGCCCACTCTAATCACGGGTTCACACTCTGCAACTCTGGGCACTAGCTTGCTTAATCTCCACAACGGCCCCCCGCAGCGGGATTCATGGCTTTCACCTTGGAGATGCCTAGTACGAGTTATCTCACAGGGAAAAGCCAGGACGGGTTCCCAAGGCAAGCGCCGAGATGCCCTAGGGTAAGTCGAGCGCTATATAAGAACAGACACACATACATACATGTTGACAGATATAATGCTGAGGTCATTATTGTGCCAGTAGTAACTGGTTGTGTTCTACATTTGCTACTTGAGCTTTGTGATGGTTCTGACAGTGACTCGATTGGCCCTGTCCTGTATATAGTCTCCTGTGAATATTGCCTAGTGCTAGTTGGCACAGTGTATATGTGTGGTTATGATTTAATGTGTTTATGATAATACAAAGGCTACTTTTGATATAACCTTGTGTGGAGTTTCTTTTGTGGTGTGCCTAGTGCATTGCTGCTGTGTGTGTGTTGCGCAAACGCTTTACACATTGCCTCTGGGATAAGTCTGGCAGCTCGTGCCTATCTACAAAGGGGATAAGCATAGGCGAATTTTGCGAATCTGGCGTTCGCGAATTTGAGTATTTGCGAACTCGCAATCCGCAAAATCCACGAATTCTCGCGAATTTGCGGATTTTTTTGTTTTTATAGTGTACGCAAGGGTTTCTGCCAGTTCGCGAGGATTTTGTACCAGTTCGCAATTGCGAACTTACTTGTCGGCATGCAACGGTCGCGACTATGTTGTTCCTACATCTGGTTCATCATCATAGGTTCACAGCACCCTCTGTTTCAACACTGCCACCCTCTGTTTCACCCATGCCACCCTCTGGTACATCAATGCCACCCTCTGGTTCATCATCATCACTGTAGATTATGGGGGGAAAAAGCAAGCACACCTGCCCTGCTTCAACTGACATGAATTAATTTGGGGTTGATTTATTAATGTGTCACTGTTTTAAAATTCCAGTCTGGCACCTGCTTCCTTATCTGTAATTTGCTTTCTGTTGCAGTGCAATTTTTTTTTCCAGGACCTTTGTGTCCTACTTGTAGCTATTCTATGATCCGGCTGTGAGGGTCAGAGCAGGGTCATACAATTGTTGCAACTAGCAACTGAACTCTGGAGGTGCCCCAGTCAGGAAGCACTACAGGGAATGGTTACTAATGATGAATTTGAACTTTTGCACCTGCTGAGTGCTTTCAGTTTAGCAAAACTCGTTTTTCTGCAGAACAGCAAATGTAATGCCCCAAACAAACGTACTTGTGAAAGTTGATTTCTAATCCAAAAGTGATCCAAAGAAAGTCAAAAGGCCTCAAATCCAAAAAAGGGCAGGCAAATGTCAACCTGAGGAGTTATTCTGATAAAAATCATCATTTTCAGAAGGTCTATGCTGCTTGCTAGTGGATTTCTTGTGCAGAATTGCAAAATTTGTAATTTCGTGAGTGCAAGATTGTTGCTGCCCGCCGCACCTACATGTTCGCAATTGCGAACTTACGCCGCACGCCGCAAAATTGTATCACCAAGAAAAAAAAATCCGCTGCGTGCGAATTTGCGGATTTTCAGTAAATTCACGAGCGTTCGCGGATCGCGAATTTACCGTAAATCCGCAAAATCAGCGAGCGGAACGAATTTTCCGCCCATGCTTAAAAGGAGATGACCTATATTGTTGTTTTTTGTTTGGGACTGGGTGGTTCAAACTAACATAACCACATTTCCGTCCGTTCTCTTTCCACTGAGATTTTTAATGAAGTTAGAACTACCCCCTAATAAACTGGTTCGGGGAGTAGTCCATACTTCTTTTAACTTTTCAATCACTATCTTCTAAAAAGAACCCAATGAAGACAAATGGCAACCAACTGTCTTGTTGGTGCCTGAGGGTTCTTCTTGTGGCACTCTGCATGCAACCCTGTCTGTCTGACTGCTCTCTGTTTGATATCTTTCCTTTGGTTTGGTGGTAGCCATTGACTATCCCTTCACTTTTTTAGTCACTCTTCTGTTGATTTATAATTTATGATAATACAAAGGCTACTTTTGATATAACCTTGTGTGGAGTTTCTTTTGTGGTGTGCTTAGTGCATTGCTGCTGTGTGTGTGTTGCACAAATGCTTTACACATTGCCTCTGGGATAAGCCTGGCTGCTCGTGCCTAGCTACCAAGGGGATGAGCAGGGGTTATCTTCAACTTGTAACTCCATTGCCCTGACTAGAGTGATGGTTCCTGCCTGGCTTAGGTGCAGACATGTAGCAATTGTAGGTGTTTAGTGGGGTGCCTAGAGTTTTTGGTCCTGGTGTCACTGCCCCTGCTACACCATTGAAATCATGACCCTGTTGTCTGCAAGGCAACTGCACTTGTGAATGCCTGTTTAGTTTAAAATGGTAGCAATATTCTAATAAGTGGGGTCTCTAGAGCTGTTGGCCCCGGTGCCACTGCACCTGCTGCACCATTCAAAACAAGTCCCTTTTAACTGCAAGTTAACTACAATTGTGACTGCCTGTTTAGTAGTCAAATGTAGCAATGGTATGTGTTTAAAGGAGCTCTGACAACTTTTGAGCCCGCTGCTACTGCACCTGCTGCACCATTCAGATCATGACCCTGTTGTCTGCAAAGTAACCACACTTGTGACTGCCTGTTTAGTAGTGTAACATAGCATAGCTCTTGCATATTAACTGTATTTTTAATGTGCAATGTTTATTACAACATTTAGAATTTGATCATAATGACCAAATAGTTGAAAAAAACTTTCCGATAATGACTACAAAGTGCATAGAAAGGTACTGTGACATAAATAAGAAATGCCATAGACGTTCTAAGGCTAAAACATCTGCTTACACAACTAAGTAATAAAAAGCAAGCATTCCAGCATACTGTTAGTAGCTCTCTGCCTTTTCTGTGGGAAGAGATTTTATTTTGACAGTGAATGGGGCTTAAACAGTGTGAACAGCCGCCAGGAGAAGTTCCACATAAAAGTGAATGAACACTGTAATTTGGTTATGGTAACTGATAAGAACCCCCTTTTTAGCTATATTAAATGCAATAGATTTCACAAGCAATGGGCGAAACCTAAAAATAACTCCTAGATTGCCCTTAGTGGACCAAACCTTCCCATACATACCAGGTATGCAGGAGTATAGGATGCTAAGTACAGGTATGCCCCAAATGTTACTAGGCTGAAGACAGCTTGCCTCTCCACCCCAGGCCACTGGTATAAAAGATCCTCATATCAGAACTATAAGTACATGGATACTCTTCTTTCATCCTTGTCCTTTCTTGTAAATATGTACCCTCACATTTTTAATTAGACTTCATGCTCCCCACAGAGCTTCCACACCAGCCCCTGTCCAGATGAGACGTCATATGGTTATAGAAGTCGAAATGCGTCGATAACAAGAGGAGCAAGGAAATTGGACAGCAAAGGAATCCCCCTGGGATACAATCTAATGAACAGATGTGGGGCAGTAAATAATATTAAAAAATTCCCATGAGGACTGTAATGTTTAAGGACTGGTGCTTGAGAATAAGATTGGGTATTATATTTCTCGTTGTTAATTATTGGAACCAGGATTGCCCATACACAATTGTACACTTTGGTGTATATTCCCAAGTGATGGTTGTTCACTTTTTTGCGTTGGGAGCACGACTGAAGACAAGCCTTGTGAATCATGTCTATTGATGAAATCGATGTGTAAGGTGACCGTACCCAACTTTTCAAAGTAATAAAATATTGATGAGAAATGTTGAATGCGGTAGGTGAAATATTGTTGCTGTACAGTAGATTTAGGTGTACTGTACCTCATGAAATGATTAACCTGAGCAGGAAAGGCATCAATCAAACAAGGCATGACAGAAACAGGCAAAGATATTGTACAGTGGCCCTGATATCTAAATCTCCATGTGCATCAGAGCATTTATTTTTTAGGAATGAGAAAACCAACTTCTACTTTGGGAGTTAATTTTCTCAATAAAATAAAAAGATTTCTGTGTGAGTGCTGTAAACATAGCGCCTGCTCGACAACCCTTTGGTGCTGTGAATGCAGTCGCAACTACAGCGACTACCCTCGCAACAGAGAGATCCGTACCAAACATACTCTGCTGTGATCTCAAGAGGTGAGGTCTCTCAATAGGGCTGGCAAGCAAGACATTTCCCAGCAGGGTCGGACTGGTAAGATGGGCTCAGGCACTGGGCGATGGGCCGGTGTCTGAGTTGCAACTATGGGTCGCTTTTCTGGCTAATATGGTGCTGATTTGGGTTGTGTCTCTTCTGTTCAGATGGCGCCAGAGGCCTTTCCGGGGACAGGTGGCCCTCTATTACTTCACTTTTACCAAAGGGGTGGAGGTGTCATTCCTGGTGCACAGACATAATATCGAGTCCAAAATATCGATTGGACATAATCTCGAGTTTTAAATATCGATTGGACAAAATATCGACAGGACAGAATATAGATATCAAAAATATCGTTTTTAAGGTAAGTGATGTAATATCGACTGTAAAAAATATAGACAGTTAAAATATCGAAGTATATAATATAGATAGTTAAAAATATCGATTTTTTAATAATATGTAATTTTTTATAGTGCTTTTTATGTTATAATATGTGTGAAAAGTGTGTATTTATGTTATAATTAATTTTAATTAATGAATTTTGTTTTTATAAGTATTGCGTAATTTAATTCTGTAGCGGGTTGTGGGTTTATAGGGGAATAGGGTGGGAAGTAATTTAATTATAATTAATAAAATATGTAAATGTATTTATTTGTATTAATTTTTAATTAATTGTTAATTAATTTATATTTGTTAATTAATTACATTTTAATTGGTAATTAATTTTCATTAATTGATTAATTGGTAATTATGTACATTTTACTAATTTATTTTCTGTAGCGGGTTGTGGGTTTATAGGGGAAGTTAGTGGGAAGTCATTTAATTATAATTAATTAAATATGTAAAATTATTTATTGGTATTTATTTAGAATTAATTATTAATTACGTTTGTATGGGTAATTAAAAAAATTAATTGCCAATTAATTTAATTTAATTGATTAATTGCTAATTATGTTAATTTTAAAAATTTATTTTCTGTAGCGGGTTGTGGGTTTATAGGGGAATGGGGTGGGAAGTAATCTATTTATAATTAATTAAATAATGAAATGTATTTAATTGTATTTAATTCGAAATAATTGTTAATTAATGTTTAAATTTTAAATAATTAATTGTTAATTTGTTATTAATTTGTATTAATAGGTAACTAATTGTAATAATTGTTGTTAATTAGTAATTTTAATACATTAATTATTATATTATATTAAATTGGTAATTAGTTTAAAATAATTTTTATAGATATTAATAATATATGAAGTATTTACTTTCCATAATGTTGTATTCTCTGGAGTGGGAATAGTAATTTTAACCCTTACGCTATCCAAAGCTTTCCCTACTGTTGCACTGTTTGGAGTGGGAATAGTAATTTTGACCCCTACGATATTCAACGCTTTCCCCACTGTTGCACTCTTTGGAGTGGGAATAGTAAATGTAACCTCTACGCTATCCAACGCTTTCCCTGCTGTTGCACCCACTGGAGTGGGAATAGCAAATGTTACCTCTACGCTATCCAACGCTTTCCCTACTGTTGCACTCTTTGCAGTGGGAATAGTAATTTTTACCCTTACGCTATCCAACGCTTTCCCTACTGTTGCACCCACTGGAGTGCGAATAGTAATTTTTACCCCTACGCTATCCAACGCTTTCCCTACTGTTGCACCCACTGGAGTGGGAATAGTAATTTTAACCCCTAGGCTATCCAACGCTTTCCCTACGGTTGCACTCTTTGGAGTGGGAATAGTAAATTTTACCTCTACGCATCCAATGCTTTCCCTACTGTTGCACCCACTGGAGTGGGAATAGTAATTTTAACCTCTACGCTATCCAACGCTTTCCCTACTGTTGCACTCTTTGGAGTGGGAATAGTAATTTTTACCCTTACTCTATCCAACGCTTTCCCTACTGTTGCACCCACTGGAGTCGGGGGATCAGCTCTGGTCTGGCTCTCCTCCTTTCTGAGGGACCGCACCCAGGCGGTCCGACTAGGCGATTTCACCTCCACCCCTCTCCCTGTCACCTGCGGTGTTCCCCAGGGCTCTTCTCTTTCTCCCTTACTCTTTAATCTCTACATCTTTCCTCTTATCTATGCACTCCAGCAGCTGGAGGTCACCGTCTATAACTATGCGGATGACCTCCAGCTCATCTTTGATCTGTCTCCCTCTTCTCTCTCGGCTTCTAACTTCCAGTCAACTATGACATTCATCAGGGACTGGATGAACCACAACCATCTTAAACTGAACCCGGATAAAACCGAGCTGGTTCTCACTGGTGGTTCATCCAGCCCCTGGAACTCTCTTTTCTGGCCCCCCTCTCTCGGCCCTGCACCATCCCCCTCCACTTCGGTCAAAACACTGGGTGTCAAAATGAATAATCAGCTCACTCTTCACTCTCAAATCAGCTCCGTGGTCTCTTCCTGTTTCCTCACTCTCCGAACTATCCGCTCTGTCTCCCGCTTCTTTTCCCCCCAGGCACTAAAGATGATCATAGCCGCCCTGGTAATTTCGCGTTTGGACTACGCCAACGCCCTTTATCATGGTATTCCAGCGTACAGCCTGCGTAGACTCCAAACTATCCAGAACCAGGCGGCCCGGCTGGTATACGGCCTTCCCCGCTATCACCACTCCACCCCCCTACTGAAAGAGCTCCACTGGCTCCCCGTGAAACAGCGCTCCCTATTCAAGATCGGATGCATGGTTTTTCAGGCCCGTCAGGGCACTGCCCCTGCTTTCATCACTTTTTTTTTTTTTTTTTTTTTGTAAGACCTTTATTGCAAATACGTGCTTATACACAGCAGTGTGCCAACAACCCTATACAGGGCCGGCTGCTACCAAATCAACAATTAGCAATTAGAAAGCACATATCAAACGACATCGTGCGAGCGCATACAAAGATCGCAGAGGGTAATAATATGTCACAATGCAAACCCAGGCCGTCCTCCGCAGTCGCATCTCGCTCTTCACATATAGCCTTATTTTACAGTTTTTAAACCCAACTTGAACAACCCCCAACCCCCCATCCCAAACATTCCCGGTCCCAGTCGCAGTGAAAGTCCAGTTAAGTAGCACAGAATGACAGATTAATCCAGAAGGTACTGAAGACATCCTCAGTGGTCAAGCAAGCTGTGCAATCTTGGACTCAAAGCCTCGCATGAGTCAAGTCAGTGGTCGGTCACCATCAAACCCCATGAACCAAACAGCCCCTCTGCACGGTTCTCCTACGGCAAATGGGAAGAACAACTCATCCCCGGCAACGTCACATCACATCCATTCAGGTAGTTAAACACTCAGGCTCTCTATCTCCCGGCAACAGACCCTCACCCTCAGTGCCGGAGGCATCCTCATCCTCCAGAGATAGCATATACGCAGTGTATGGAGCCCAAATGTCGCGCGGACGCGACCTCATCGGCAGAGCTTCAGCATAGCAAGTCAATTGGTCCCTGCAGTAGGCCATATCTCTCAGCCACAACCGGACATCAGGCGCTCTTCTTCCACCCCAAACCATAGCCACCCTCCGTTTGGCAAGTTGTAACGCCAGAAGAACCAACCTCCGCTCCCCACTAGGCACACCAGAGGCGAGCCCCAGCAAGCAAAGGCGTATATCCAACGCAACCTCCGTAGTCACCATCTTAGTCAGTGCCTCAGTCACAGCCACCCAGAAGTCATACACTCGTGCACACCCCCATGCCAAATGCACGAAATCCGCATCATCTTCTCCACACCGGACACATTGAGCAGAGTCGCGTAACCCGTACCTAGCTAGTTGCGTGGGTGTGTAATACCATTGATGCAGAAATTTAAAATGTAATAGGCGAAAATTGCCGTTGGCTACATATCCCCCAGTCATGGAGCAGCATTCAGTCCATTCATCATCCGCTAATGGCTCTGGCAGACATTTATCCCATCTGGCTCTAGCCATCTCTGCACCCCCTCCTTCGTCCTCCTGAGCAGCGCGGTATAATCTGGAAAGTAATTTAACTCTGTCAGTCGCAGTGTAGAGTAACTGCAAGGCCCCCAATGCTAAAGGCTCCTCCGGATATGTAGGGTATAAGGAGTGTATAGCCGCCCGAAGTCTGACATAAAGGAAAGTAGCCATTACCACATTCGTGGATCGCTCCGTCACAGTCTGCAACGAGAGGAACGTGGCCCCTGGGAAAAGGTCACCCATATTGTGCAGTCCAGCTCCCTGAAGAATCTGTAGACCACCGATTTCGCCCGACACCGATACTTCGGAATGGTATAATAGCGGCATGTTTGGGGCATACAACGGCAACCTGCCCGCTCTCCTACCCAGCTCCCGCCACGCATTCGCCGTGGAGCGCACCGTGTCCACCTCGCCCTTCTCGAATACAGAGTGATTGTTACCCATCATAGCCCGCAGTGGGTACGGGAGAACAGAACTGGCTTCAAGCGCCACATGCGGGGTATACGGGGGCGCAGACACCCAGTATGCAGCAAAATGCGCTTGTGCACACAAATAATATAACTTCATATCCGGCACAGCGTAGCCTCCCAGAGTGTATGGCTTAGTCAGCACATCCCACGCCACTCGCGGCTTTTTCCCAGCCCAGGTTAACGTGGTCAGCAAGGATCTCAGCCTGGCAAAGAAGTGCGACGTCAGCGGAAGCGGTATGTTAACAAAAAGGTATAAAAATTTCGGGAGCACGACCATTTTGATTAAAGACACCCGATCTGCGAGGGTGAGAGGGAGCTTAGTCCATCGAGCTACCTGATCCTCCAGCTTGGATATCGCCACGCCATAATTGGCTCTAATGACTTCTTGACTATCTCGATGAACCCAGATCCCAAGGTAGCGCACCGAGTCCTTTGCCCATTCTAGTGGAAACTCCAAGGGAAACGGTAGGGTAACATCAGTGAGTGGCAGCATAACAGACTTATCCCAGTTTATAGTCAGACCCGAGTGGTGGCCAAACCGTATGAACTCTCTAAGGATGGATTCTAGATGACGAGCAGGCTCTCGCACATAAAGTACCATGTCATCGGCATACATGGATACAGCCAGCGAGCGTAGGGGGAACTTTAGAGCTGCGTCAGCATACCGCTGCCTTAGAACACAGGCCAGGGGCTCCATCACAATGGCGAACAGCAAAGGTGAGAGGGGGCACCCCTGCCGAGTGCCTCTCTGTACCGAGAACGAGTTCGAGACGTGTCCGTTAACCCTCACCCGCGCTATAGGGTTAGTATAGAGAAGAGTCACCAACGATGTGAAAAAGAATGGAACCCCCATCCGGTGCAAAATGGCTATCATATACCGCCATGCGACTGAGTCGAAGGCCTTCGCGGCGTCAAGCATGACAGCCACCGCCGCCAGCTCCGGTTTGAGCAGATGTAATACAGCAAAAAGAGCCCTGAGATTGTGGGTGGTAGACCGACATGGCACAAACCCCGACTGATCAGGTAGTATCATTACCGGGAGGAGCAGCTTCAGTCTAGTAGCGAGCACCTTGGCTATGATTTTAACGTCCGTGTTCATGAGGGAGAGAGGCCGGTACGAGTCACACTGGTTAGGAGGTTTCCCGGGCTTTGGCAATGCAACTAGTAGCGCCTCCCTCATTGTAGTTGGAAATTGGCCCTGCTCTACCGCTTCCTCCAGCACCATCGCCAGGTGCGGGAGAAGAAGATCGACATATTCTTTATAAAATTCAGACGGGAGACCATCTGTGCCAGCAGCTTTCCCATTAGGAAGCGCAGCTATCGCCTCCCGCAATTCCCCCTCCGTGATGTGGTGCATTAGGAATTCCTGCTGTCCCCTCGAAAGCCAAACCAAAGCTATATCCTCAAAGTAACGACCTATGTCCTCCTCCGTCGCCGTCTCCCGATGTTCGTACATTCTTTCATAATATTTCGCAAAGCAGCTTAGAATGCCAGGCGTGTCTGTCACAACCTCCACCCCGTCTACAATTTCCTGCACCGTGCAGTGTTTGGCCCATGGCTCTCGTATGCGATCCGCCAGGCCTTTCCCGGGCCTGCCCCCTTCACCATAATAACGCGCCCTGGTATGCTTGGATAAGAACGACACCTCCTGGTCAGCCAATTCGTTGTACTCAGAGACTTTGGACCTAATGTCTGCTAATAAGGCCTCGCCAGGGTAGTCCTCCAATTGGCGCTCAAGTGTCAACAGGTCTCTTTCCAACCTAGACATGGAGTCTCTGAGCGATGTCAGCACCCCAGATTGAAGACCGATGCATGCCCCGCGGATAGTCACCTTAAAAGCCTCCCACACCGTGCATGCACTATTTACCGTACCGACATTGTTGTCAAAAAACTCCTCAATAAGAGTTCTGAGCCTCTCACGCAGTACCTGATCAGTTAAGGTTCCCGGCGACAGGCGCCAAGTGAATGGGGCAGGCGTGCGCGTCGGTATCCTCAACACCAAGCGGACTGGCGCATGATCGGAGAGTGTGCGCGGCAAATGATCGACATCCATTACCCAACCACAGACATCCCGTGTCACCATCCAGTAATCCAGTCTCGACCACGTATCGTGAGCTGACGTATAGCAAGTACCTTCTCTTCTACCCGGGTGCCGCAGACGCCACACATCCACCAGTCCAAGTCCGTCCATTCCCTCATGAACCTCAGCAGCCGCTCTCTTTCTCACGTAGGGCCTGTCTTGTTTCCTATCCAGCTCCCCATCTAGTACAATATTAAGATCCCCCCCGCAGAGCACAGCCGATTGTGGCAGCATGTAGATCTTATTCCATAATGCAACATAGAAATCAGGGTCATCCACATTAGGACCATAAACATTAAGAAGCGTGACAGGTGTTCCACACAAGTTACCATGCACTATAATGTAACGACCCTCCTTGTCGATATCCTCATACAGTTTAACAAACGGTACAGATTTTTTAATTAGAATCATCACACCACGCGCGTAAGAGGAGTAATTCGATGCCAATCTAACTCCCGCCCATCTACGACCCACAGTTTCTGCAGCTGTACCCCCCAAATGCGTCTCCTGAAGGAAAGCAACCTGTGCACCATGCCTGTCTAGAAATGCCAACATTTGCCTAGTCTTTTGAGGGCGATTCAACCCTCTCACATTCCATGTAACACATGTGAATTTATCCCCCCTGGTCATCCATCCAGATCAAACATTTGTCCCAAAGGCTGTCCGGCCACCCCATCAGGCCGCAGTGAGCACAGCGTACACAACCATGCTTTCCATGAGGTCCAGTAAGTAGAGTCACCCTTCCCAAGCGCAATTGCCCCCAGTAGCCACCCAACCCCCGATTAGTCCTCACATACCTTTCAGCACACTCAAGAAAATACTGCGACCGTACCCAGGAAAACCAAAAACTCCCCATCCTCCCACCACCCACTTCAGCTACCCCAACCTGCCAAAGCTGCCCCCTGCCCCCCACCCCTAACCACCCCAACCATGCATACATAAGTGTGTGGGGATCTCCCATGTGTGGGGACGCAGTGGCGCACAACCCCCGCCAGAAATCTGACGAGAGAGCAGACCGCGCAAGCATTTGAAACATCCCACCCCTCCCCCCCAACCATCAGAGCTTCAAGGATCATTGCAAATCACAGCCACCTGTTGCAGACAATGAAGTAAATGGCACTCTCCCCTCAACCACAACCGATCCTTCAGTACGCCAAGATCCAGGAGCTATCAGGCAGCTGCACATCTATTAAACAACTCCATATGCGCAAGTGCCAACAGTGCACCTCCCGCTCATCAATCCAGACACAGGAGCCCCAAATGAGTAGGGAATCAAGCGACACCCGCCCCACAAAGGAAGCATAATGCAGCAATACGCCAATATGAAACAGCAAGCAAGCAATTATACCACAGTTCTGCAACCCCAGCCCAATGGGCGCGCCTGTGCATATCGCAAGTATCGTTCTAGGCGCAACTGTCCCACGCCAGGAGCGACGCAATCACCATCTGTCCTACAAGTGTCACACCCTGTAGCACATGAGAAAGTACACATAACTTGTTGAATCAGCGTTCCTCAGAGTAATGCAAAGTATACAACGCAGCAGGCTACCAAGCCTCACAGTGCCAAGCATAAACGTCTCTTGTAGGAGTAGCCCCTTCAACCAAGAGTTAACCGCAAGGCGTCATACTCCTATTCCACATCGTCCATCAGGTCCCCTTCTCCCTCCCGCTGCACATTGGAGTCCCTTTTGCGCTTCTTTTGCTTTTTTGCATAGTCCATAGCAGCCTTAGGGGTAGCGAAGATTTTATTGTCAGAAGGGGGCCCTATCCGGAGCCGTGCAGGATACAGCATGGCATATGGAATGCTCTCCTCTCGAAGCAGTTGTTTTACCGCAGTGAACTCCTTTCGCGCTGTCTGCACCGCCACAGTGAAGTCAGGGAAAAATTCCAGCTTATTCCCTTGGTATTCAATGGAGCCCTTCTCCCTGGCGAGCCGAAGTATCACATCACGGTCCTTGTAGTTAAGTATGCGAGCGATAATTGGGCGCGGATGCGCTCCAGGTGCTGGTCGCTTCGCCAGCGTGCGGTGTGCCCTTTCCACAATGAAGACCTTCGACAACTGCTCCTGGCCAAAAATGTCCACCAGCATTCGCTCCATGAAGTCCTCCATCCGCCCCACATTCGTTGATTCCGGCAGGCCCGTGACGCGAATGTTATTGCGTCTGGACCTCCCTTCCAACTCCTCGTTCTTCGCCTGAATCACCGCCAGCACCCTCTCCATATTAAATACCTTAGTGGTCACTGTGGCCAGCCCATCCTCCGTGGCGGACACCCTCTGTTCCACCTCGCCCATCCTCTCGTTCTGCCGATCAAACTGCGTCGCCATATGGTCAAGCCTATGATTGACTGCTTCCATGGTGCATTCAATGGACTGCAACGTTTTTTGCATCGCCACCAGTGTGTTTTCCAAGGTCGGGCCGCCGCCCGCTGCCCCCGCATTTTCAGCGTCCGGCGGTGGCTGCGAGGCGGATTGCGCAGTTTTTTTTGCCTCAAAATTGAGCTTCGGCTGATTGCGCTCCGGCCTGCCCATGGCGCCGTATCCAGATCAGTCTTAGCCCAGTGGTAGTATCCCGTGGGGTCAGTAAGTCTCCCCCACAGCTCCAGGCCCAGGCAGGTGAGCTAGCACTGCAGCACCAAGGCCCCAGCCGGCCCTCCCAACAGCAGCAGCAGATCCGGGAGCAGCAGCGTGGCTAAGGCGGTAGGCCTAGAATATCGTCCAGTGCAGTAGGGCAGACCACCCACGCGGGACTACAATGGCTGTGAATGGCCCTCCAAGCACACGGGGCCGCAGTTCTCCCACAGCACCCTTACAAAGCAGCAAACCACCGTCCCGCACCCCAGCCAGCCAAAGCTTGCGCGACGAGGCCCAGTGCGGCCCAGCGCCGCCTCCGCAGCCCCGGTCTCACGTAGACCCTCGCCCCACTCACCACTACCGGCGGGGTCGGACTGCAGCCGCTTGCGTCGCAGGCACCGTCTCGCCGTCTTTAGGTCTCCGCCACCATTCGCAGCTCAGAGTTCAGGGCGCCAGACCACTCCGCTGGACAGGAAGAGCAGTCAAAAAATCTCCAAGCCGCTGCGCGGCACTCGCCGCTGTGTCACTCTCCTCCGGCCGCCTAATACGCGGCGCTCGGCCCCTCCGGTTTCACGGGCCAGCCGACCCTCGCGCTCCAGGGAGACCACCGCTCTCGGGTCACAGGCACTTTAGATGAATATCGCCCTCAAGCTGGGGGGCAAAGCAGCAGGATGTGAAGGATTTTAGCGGATTTTAGTGACGGTCCCGGCAGAGCCTCACATATGTGCGGCCATCTTGCCCGGCGCCCTCTAGCGCCCCCCCCCCTGCTTTCATCACTTCACTTATTAAACCATATGTCCCTGCAAGAGATCTCCGGTCTTCCTCCAAGTCCCTTCTCCAGATCCCCCGCTTCTCACGCAAAAAGTGGGGCGGGTCCAACTTCTCAACTCTGGCCCCTACTTTCTGGAACTCACTTCCAGACAATCTTCGTTCTGCAACTCAGTACCTCTCCTTCCGTAGAGACCTGAAAACTTTCCTCTTCTGCCAGGCTTTCCCCGCTTAAACTTACCTCACCCTTTCCCTGGTCTTTCTCCCTCAGTTGATGAACCCCCAGCGCCAAGAAACCGCAAGGTGTACGTCGCGCTTTACAAGTGTTTTAAATTAGAATTAGAAATTGGAGTGGGAATAGTAATTTTAACCCCTACGCTATCCAATGCTTTCCCTACTGTTGCACTCTTTGGAGTGGGAATAGTAATTTTTACCCTTACGCTATCCAACGCTTTCCCTACTGTTGCACCCACTGGAGTGGGAATAATAATTTTTTCCCCTACCCTATCCAACGCTTTCCCTACTGTTGCACCCACTGGAGTGGGAATAGTAATTTTAAGCCCTATGCTATCCAACGCTTTCCCTACGATTGCACTATTTGGAGTGGGAATAGTAATTTTTACACTTCTGCTATTGTACGTTAATAATTTTGGATATTATTTAATTATATTTTGTTATTATATATATATATGTTTTAACAAATATGAATGAAAACATTTTTTATAACTTTCATTCATTATTTAAATATTATAAGTTAATTTAAGTATATTTTAGTAATTAATTTTTAATATTAATT
Source organism: Lissotriton vulgaris (assembly GCF_964263255.1). NCBI lineage: Eukaryota > Metazoa > Chordata > Amphibia > Caudata > Salamandridae > Lissotriton > Lissotriton vulgaris. Next base: position 994,134,613 of record NC_141697.1, read on the forward strand.
TAAATTAACATTGTTTTTAGTAAAGTCGATATTTTTTTAAACTATATTTTAGTAAACTATATTTTTAACTCGATATTTTTGTACTTACCTGTTTGTAGATAGAAAAACGATATTCTGTCTGTCGATATTTTTTCAACGATATTTTTGATGGTCGATATTCTGTCCCTCGATATTATGTCAGTGATCCGTCATTCCTAGTTACTTGCAGGGCTAGGCAATAAATGCATGCAGATCATGGCTTGACTTGGCAGAACGACATCGGGCTCGTCCCCGGGAGGTTGGAAGGGTGGGGGCATTTTTTTCAGCTGTGGGGACAAGTTTTGTTATTGGGGGCCGGTTTTGCAGTGGTGTTGCAACATCAGCCCCCAGTAACAAAAGCAGCAGTGCACACTTGAACACCTCCCCCTCCCCTCCACAGGGGGTGGGGGGGGGTGGGGGGGGGTGCTGGTCCGACAAAATTGACAGGGCTGCATTGGCTTCCCAGCCCGGGCCTGATGTAGATTGAGCAGGGGTCTGATCCGAATTGGCCTCACTTATATTCAGGTGTAGTTCACCATTGTGGACAAATTCGTGCACAAAGAGTCCTGGCAACATTTGCATTTTGATTATCTCAGTGAAGTTAAGAAAACATGCCTCTTTTAGGTTTAAAGCATTTTATTGAGTCATTCACAAATGAAAAGAAAGAAAACAGTTGCCACAAAGAAGCAGTGCATAAGATACAATCCTATAGTAGCGCACCAGTGCGCAAGGGCTCTGCAAAACGTAACGTTCGTCCAAATGTGATGGTTGGTGCGTATGCTGCAACCAAATACTTCAAAATGAGCAAACCCCCCCAAACCCCCCCACTCCTTCCCAACCCCGCAAAACCCCCCTCCTCCCCCGTCCAGTGCCACGGCCCCTCTCCCACCTCAACCCCCCAAACCGCCCCTCTTCCCCAGCTGCCCACAGTCCTAGACACGCTGGTCATCTGAATCCGCTAGTGTAGTCAATCTCAACAAGCAGAGATATCTGGGGCATGTAAGTTCTGTAAATTCCCTTACAAGCAGTGAGTGAAATGGTTGCCACAGGTCATTAAACTGCTCCACCTCTCCCGCCACCATAAGCAACAATTTTTTTTCAATTCCCAGGACATGCCATAATCTATGCAACCAACCTGTTGTGGAGGGGAGTGTGGTGGTGCGCCAGTGAATAAGTATATTTTGCACGGCAGAGCCCAGTGCTATCGCAATTTGCCTCCCTCTACGAGACCTCAAAGGATACATTAGCCCGTTAGGTAAGCCCAACAGTACGTATGCCGGGAAGCGGAGCAATTCAATATTGAAGTTTGAGTCAATCTCATCCAGGACCTCCTTCCAGTAGGGGGACAGTAACGGGCAGTCCCATAAAACATGAGTGAGGGTGCCTATCTGCCCGCAGGCTCGCCAACAAGTGTTGTCGATGTTGTGATTCATCTCATGCAGTCTCTGTGGTGTGTAGTACCAGTATGTGGACACTTTAGTGAATGTTTCTGTAAGCCCAGTGTGGTATGCGGAGTGGCGAGCACGATAAGCGATGTGGTCCCAATCCGTGTGACTGAAGGATCTCTCCAGTTCTCGTTCCCAGCGTTCCCTACCAGGGTTATAGAGATCAAAGGAGGAAGGCTGCAAGAATTTATACAGATTTGAGATAGGTTTTGTATCTGAGGTGCGTGTTACAAGCCATTTCTCATAGGGGAGGAGCTTCCGGTTTGCCAACTCACGCACCTGTGGCTGCAGCGCCCAATGGCGCACCTGCATGTAGCGCAACCGTTCCGTTTCAGGCAATTGATATTCCTTCCTAAGGTCTGGAAATGGAATAACGCCGTCCTGACTATATACATGAAATAGCGCTCTGCATCCCGCAGCTCTCCAGCGCACAAAGGCCCCTGGTTCCATCCCAGGGTGGAAGTCCGGGTTGTCAATCAGTGGTGTTAACGGTGAGGGGAAGGTGGTGAGTGCGTGCATCGCGTTTGTGGCGTCCCACACTCTCATCGGAACCCGTGTGATGAAAGACGCGTATAGGTGAGGTGGGTGATGCGCCCTTTGTAAAAAGGGCACCTCTTGCAGGGTCCGGCCCGCCACCGCCTGGTCTTGAAAAAGCCAGTGTTTGTTGGACTCCCACTTGCTCCACTCCACTAGGTATCGTAATTGAGCTGCCTGAAAATATTTGCGTAAGTCCGGTACCCCCAGTCCTCCCGCCTCAGGTGCCAGTGTAGTCAGGGCCCTTTTAAGCCGGGGCTTGCGACCCTGCCATATGAAACGAGCAATGTCCGTCTGAATCTGCTGGAGCCATCCTTTCGGGGGCTGCAGCGGCAGGGCTCGGAACAGGTATAGCGCCTGCGGCAGGATGGTCATCTTCACCGCGGCAATTCTGCCCAGCCAAGACAAGGTGCCTTTGCTCCAGCGACCCAGTTCTTCCTTTATTTTCGTACCTAGGGCGGTGTAATTAGCGGTCACCATAGCGGGCAATGTGGGTGCCAGAAGTATGCCCAGATGGGGCACCAGATCTCTAGACCAGTGCATGGGGAACCGGCCCTGCAAGTCAGTTCTAGTGGCAACAGTCAGCGAAACGTCAAGGGCCGCTGCCTTCCCCATATTTATCTTGAAGCCTGCGACGGCAGCAAAAGCCTCTAATTCTTCCACGCATGCTGGAAGTGCCCTCTCTGGATCAGCTAGTGTCAATATGATGTCATCTGCATAGAGACTAATGGTATGGGTATACTCCCCCATCCTTATTCTCAGCGTATTCGGGTTTTGGCGTATCCTCTGGGGGCGAGGGGCTCCATATAAAGTGCAAATAGGAGCGGGGACAGTGGACACCCCTGCCTGGTTCCCCTTTCTATCGCGAACTGTCGGGAGCTACAGCCGTTAACTCGCACCACTGCCGATGGGAACAGTTTTTGAGCACTAGGGTGCGAAATTTCTCACCGATACCCGCTTTCGCTAGGACCTTCTCTAGATGTGGTCAATGCACACGGTCAAAGGCCTTCTCCGCATCAACTGCAAGCAGCATCCTCTCCCCGGTTATCCGGGAGGCTTTCTCTAGTATATGGACCACCCTGTTGGTGTTATCCACCGTTTGCCTCCCGGGGTCGAATCCGGCTTGATCCGGGTCTACCAGTCCCGGGAGATGAAGCGCCAAACGGGTCGCCAGGATCCCAGTATACAACTTGAGATCTATATTCAAGAGAGAGATCGGTCTGTAGGAACCACATTGTGTCCGATCTTTCCCCGGTTTAGGGATGACCGAAACCGTTGCTCGCAGTACATCTGGGGGGATAGCTCCAGGAGTGGAGAAGGAATTAAAGAAGCGCGTGAGGATCGGGGCTAGTGCAGGGCAGAATGTTTTATAGAAGAGCGATGTGTAACCGTCCGTGCCCGGGGCCTTCCCATGTTTAAGCCTAGAGATGGCTGTAATCACCTCCTCGACTCGAATGTCCCGTTCGAGGTATTCCGCCTTTTTCCGGAGTGAGAGAGGGAAGGTCAACCGAGTCCAGATAGACCGCTTCCGCCTGTGCCGACGGGGGTTCGCCCGTATAGAGGTCAGCATAGAATTGGCGAAAGCCCTCCGCTATCTGGCTGTCCTCAGTAACTGACACTCCAGTAGATGTCGATAGCTCCTTCACCAAGTGCCTTTGATGCGCTTCCCTGAGCTTGTGTGCCAGAAGCCTGCCACACTTGTCTCCACCCGTATAATATGCGTGCTTCAGGTGTAATGCAGCATATTCCGCCCTGTCCATATCTAAGGCTGAGAGAAGTTTCCTCGCAGCTTTAAGTTGCTTCCAGATTCTGGGAGCCCCCGTCCTCTGGTGAACCTGTTCCAGCTCTCGCACTTTACTGGTGAGTTCATCCCGCTTCTGCTGTCGTTCCCTATTCTCCGCGGAGGAGATGGCAATAAATTCCCCTCGGAGCACTGCTTTCAACGCCGCCCACTGTGTCGCCCGGGTGGTATCAGTATTATCATTGTGCGTTTGGTAGTCACATATCGAGTCGTGAATATGCTTCACCACCGACTTTTTATGCAAAAGGGTGTCCCTGAGGCGCCAGACCCCGCGCTTGGGCGACATTGGTGGCAACTGAAACGTCCACGTAATTGGGGCGTGGTCCGACAGAGAGAGAACCCCTATCTCGGAAGCCGTGGCCAAGTCACAGACCGGCCCTGTAACTAACAGGTGGTCAAGACGTGCGTAGGTATTATGTGCGTGTGAGTAATAGGAATAATCTCGGGCGGTGGGGTGGAGGCGGCGCCAGAGGTCGTGGAGATCTAACTCCTCCAGTTGGCGTTTGCCCGCCTGCGAGATTTCTCCTGTCTGCGGGTACTTCTGCGTTGATCTATCCAAGGAAGAATCGAATACCATGTTCAGGTCCCCCCCTATAATTATGTGCCTATCTGGGGTGGCGGTGACATCCACCATGACCGAATGAAGGAATCGTTCTTGATGTTCATTGGGGCTATACATTGACCCGATGGTGAATATCAACCCCCCGTATTTAACCCTGTAAGCGAGGAGTCTACCTTTCTGTTCAGCAAACTTATGCAGGACCTCCCCTGTAAATGTTCTGGACACTAGAATGGCTACCCCAGCGGTCTTGGTAGTATTGCAAGAGAACAATTGTGTGGGGAACTTGTGGGAGCGCATCCTCTGACAGTCCCTGGCCAGGTGAGGTACTGGGTTTTCTCGGAACCAATACTAATACAAAAACCCAGCGGTGTCAGGGCAACACCCAAAGACCCCGGATTCCCCTGTCTTGGCAAACAGAGACACGGGATACTTCTCGATGACGTCAAAGACCAAAGTTTAATGGTTGCAACCAGGGACAGAGGTCTACGAAGTACACACGGGTAGTTCGAAAGAGACTGCACCATCTCAATGAACGAAACTCGGTCTTTTATGCCGAAAATGACGCTTCTGGCAACATCACAATTTACATTTGGTGCATACAAAACTAACCAATGAGCAAGTAGCATTTCAAAAAGTAGCGAATCACGACAGTCAAAGTTAATCCCACTTTCCGTTGTCCAGCCCACTAAAACAATTGCACATATGTTAGTTTCCTGTTCGATCAGGCTGGACAAACCCATCATAAAACCTTCAACCCAGATCGATGAACATGTCGTAAAGGAAAGGCAGAAACAGATGGAAAGGAGATAGAGGAGTGGGAACGGTGGGCCATAAAATCGGACCATGTCCTGCTCTTTGATCTTTATCAGTGCAGCTGCTAACCAAGAAACTGGCTCAGCAGGATTCGCCCCAGGCGAGGAGTCAGTTCGGCCAGGTCAACCAGAAGTCAGCTAAGGCGTACGTGTCAAGGACTCGTTCGGCCACAATCATAGGGCCTATGTTAGGGCAACCATACAAGATGGCTGCCACATTTACAAAATGGAACCCGAGGGTTCGAACTAAATCCTCAAATGCAGAGTGTTCTCCTATATTGATTCATATGAAAACACTCAGACACGCTACACTCGTCATTTGCGGTCCACTGACACCAAGATCGTCCATTTCCGACCATCTTTATAAATCGGGTTTCGGAACTATCGAACCCAATTCGGAATCACGGAACCACAGACCCTCCTTTTGCCCTATCATAGGCAATAAACCCAACCCCATTTTAATCTGAATCTGGATCTATATTCATCAGGTCATCGATATGCTTCTGTAGCATCATCTTATTACTATGCATCTCTCTCCGGACAGGCTTCCGTACGCACAAAGTAGTACAAAGGCCACAAAGAGCCGGAGCGCACTGTACACAGAGACAGAACACAAACAGAATCGCTAAAACCATTCCAATGACCATCAAAATCTTCCAACCCCAAGTGGATATCAATCCCCATAACCATCCCATCAGAGACCAATCCCCTTTGTCCAGATGGACAGAATCAGAGATTTTATGTAATTTGGAAATGGCCTGGAAGACTGACGGAGCATTATCCAGAATGAAAACGCAGCAGCTCGATTGAATCAGCCTACAAACTCCCCCTCGATCTGCTAGAATAACGTCTAGGGCAACTCTATTCTGAAGTGTCATAAGTCTATCTGACTGAAGCTCAGCAGTCAAGTTACCAAGGGCACCGGCAGTCTCAACTATGGTGGACTCAACCACTCTCGTAAGCTGACGAATATTCCTACTGTTAGCCATCGGTCCCCAAAACGGCAGAAAACCCTTGAAGAAATCACCCAATTCTTGTCCTGCAGTGTCTTCTTGACTAAAGACACCTCTCGTAATTCTCATCTTATGATAATCTGCCGCAGCTGTAAAAGTTGGGGGTAACAGAAAGGAAACAAAACATGTGCCCGAAAAGTCATGAGGCAACCATGTGTATGCCTTGTCGTAGCAAACAAAATAAGTACCCTTGGCAGCTAAGAACGCTGGGGAAGACTGAGACGGAAACACTTAAGTCTCAGTGCAAACGCTCTTCCCTAACTGAGCTTTCGGATTCTTACCGTTGCCCTGCAGACAATAGTAACCCTTATGGGTCACTATCCAGATCGGTAGAGGACTTTTCGCACGCTGGTTAATACTCAGACTTACTCCATATCCACTTACGCTCCAACCACTATATGGTTGTCTCTCGTTTTGCTGAATAGTCTCTACTGCATTAGTCCCTTGAATCATATCGACTATGCCTCTAGCTATAGGACTATTCCTCAGATTATCTCTCGGTGAACGTAAGGGGTCAACACTGTGGGCATATATGAACATGGTTCTATAAGCTCGGATTGAACCATTTAAACTAAAGGGCAAAACCAAATAAGGAATTCCTTTATCGGCTGTATGAGGCATTAAACCATAAATCCAGCAGTTCGTTGTATTAATCACTAACTGGTGCTGATGTAAAAGCTGTATGAAGGAATTATTAGCGAACTCCTTACATCTAACTACCTCATATTCAGGCAAAGGGTGGAAAGAATGAGAGGAAATCGTAGGTGAAGGTGTAGATTGCACAGTGGAATTAGACGTCGCTTTAAAAACAAATGCTACATAACCAATCATAAAAATTACGACACTCAGTAGTAAAAGTATGCACGGTATCAAAAAACATTTCTTCGACATTATTTTACAAATACGTTTCCTAAAAGTCAGTGTCTGCACAGGTCTCTCCAACTCAAAGAAATCCATCCTAAAGCCTCCGCTGAACCCAGGAAGACTGCCTCGGACCAACAGAACCCAAGACCTAGTGTCTCAGGCTTGCACTCCCAAGACTGGTAGCAACCGCGACCCTAGCAGCAAGAACCGGATGGCAGTTCAGAAAAACAAAAATACGTAGATCCTTGGTGGAGAGTTAACCTGCAAACAGTAAGAAAAATCGACTTTATTAACTTTATTTGTCCTTAATTCTCGATCTCAAATTATATCTGTCTCTTCCAGGTAATTCTTGATCGGTAAACAACAGCTGAGGATCAGTAGTGTCCAACCGCTTCGCAGGAGGTATTGCTGCTTGCAAAAGCCGATCGCTCTCCAGTTCCGAATTAGTGCCAATCAGGCGAGCATCACTGAATGTGACAAATTTTGGGACAGTCTCGGTTTCTGAATCTGCAAGACCATCTTGAACCCACTTATCATATGATAAAGGTAAGGGTGCCTTCTTCGTGTGGCACCCGTGTATCCAGTGTTTCTTTCCACGAACTCGCACCGCAGATCTCTTTGACAAGAGGACCTGATAAGGTCCAGTCCAGCGGGGCTGAGTATTCTTCGTTCTCTGGAAGTTCCTAATGAACACCCAGGAACCGGGTTCAAGCACGTGTCCTGGATCGTCTGTAGCTTGTGGAAGAGAGTCGGGAACCTGTTGGCGTAAACCACTCATTTTAGTTGTCATTTCACGTAAGTAATCAAGCAAAACTGGATACTCAAGGTCACTAAACTTCATTGGTCTTGGTATGCCCCAAATATTCGCCGGGCGACCAAACACAACCTCATACGGACTCAAACCCATTCGCGAGTGCACAGTCATTCGGGTGGACAAAAGCGCCAAAGGCAAAGCATCTGGCCATTGTAAACCAGTGCTCTCTTGAATTTTGGCCAACTTAAGTTTCAGAGTGCCATTATTGCACTCAACTAAACCAGCTGATTGGGGATGATTTGCAGCGTGGAATTTCTGCCTAATCCCGAGACCTTCACACACTCTCTTCATCACTCGTCCCACAAACTCACTTCCGTTATCACTCCAAATGATTCTCGGCAATCCAAACCTAGGGAAGAATTCTTTTATTAAAGCTTTGGCAGTGGACAAAGCAGTATTGTCCTTAAGGGGGTAAGCTTCTACCCATCTAGAAAAAGAGCAAACAGCCACCAACACATACTTTAAGTTGTTGCATCTTTCCATATGGATAAAATCTAGCTGCAATGCCTCAAACGGATACGTAGGAGGAGCAAAATGACCAGCTGGTGTTAGAGTTCCCTTACCAGGATTATGTATCAAACACACCATAAAGCTCTTAACCAAGTTCTTTGCACATTTGGGTATTCCTGCATTCTGCCAAACCGGAGCCAACAACTTGCAAATCCCTTTCACGCTAATATGTGCCAATCCATGTGCCATTGTAACAACTGGAAGCACATACGCATTCGGCAGCAACCATCTTTGATGTTCGGACAAATCAGTCCAACAACCAATCGCATCCAATCTACCCTTATTCTCTCTCCATTCATCCAACTCTTTCTCCGAAGCCTCACTCTGAATAATCTTCACACTCTCAATGGTGTCTTCGCACATGCCTTTCTCTGGAACCCATCTTGTTGGACCCACAACATACATTCGACTCGTTACATTTCTAGCAGTTTCTTTCGCAACCTCATCCGCAAACGCATTACCACGACCAACATCATCTGTAATCTTTTTATGGGCACTACACTTCACAATCGCTATTTGCAAATGTAGCGTAAGAGATTCAAGAAGCTCATTCACCAGTTGCCCATGCTGGATTTTCGTCCCATGCGATGTCAAAAATCCACGTTCACGCCACAATCGTCCAAAACTATGGACCACTCCAAACGCATACTGGCTATCAGTATATACATTCACTCTTTTCCCTTTCGCTAACACACATGCTCTCGTAAGTGCTATTAACTCTGCCGCTTGAGCAGAATTATAGGGAATTCGTGCAGCTTTGACAACTGTATGTAAAGTCGTCACGGCATATGCTGCAGTGGTATCACCATTCGGTAATTTAAAACACGAGCCGTCAACCCACAAGGCATCATTGCAATCAGGGAGAGGAGTATCTTTCAGATCAATCCTCCCTTTCGTCTCTTCTTCAGTTCTCAAAAAACAATCGTGTTGCTCTTCACTATCATCGTCTGTCTCAAGCGAAATTGGCAACAACGTAGCCGGATTAAGGGTATTGCACCTCTTGATGTGCACATGGCTCGCCAACAACGTAAGCACATACCCTGACAACCGAGCACTAGTCAAGTGCTGTGTCTTCGTCCGATTCAACAAGGTATCCACTGCATGTGGAACCATAACCACTAGTGTATTATCCATAACCAAACCAGCAGATTGTCAAATCGAAACAGCTGCTGCTGCAGTTGCTCTCAAGCAACTTGGCAACGCTCTGGCTACAGGATCTAAAGTCGACGAAAAGTACGCACATGGGCGTTGCTTCTCGTCAAATTGTTGAGTCAAAACCGACAATGCACATCCCTCTCTCTCGTGAACATACAATGTGAAAGGCTTACTGTAGTCGGGAGTACCCAACACAGGAGCCGAACACAATGCATCACGTAACTCAGAAAAGCTCTTTTGACATTCGTCAGTCCAAGGAATAGGATTTGGAGTATCCTTAACCGTAAGGGCTATCAAAGGTTTCGCTAAAAGGGAAAAATTTGGGATCCACTGTCTACAGTACGACGTGATACCCAAAAACGCACGTACTTCTCTCTGTGTCGTAGGGACACTCATTTTCGCAATGGTCTGAATTCTTTCTGGGGTCAGTTTCCTTCCCTCCTTCGATAAGAGGTGACCTAGATAGGTAACTTCTTGGCGAAAGAATTGTAGTTTGGAAAGAGAGACTTTGTGATGACATTCAGACAAATGAGACAACAAGGAAACAGTGGCATCCTTACATATCTCTTCGGTATCGGCAGCGACTAACAAATCATCTACATACTGGATAAGGGCCGCACCTTCTGGTAAGGCCAACAAGTCGAGTTGTGTCTTCAGAGCTTGACTGTAGATAGATGGACTCTCACAATAACCTTGAGGAGCGCGCTTGAAGCGGAAACTGCGTCCTCCTAAAGAGAATCCAAAGATATCTCTACTCTCTATGGCAATCGGGATGCTGAAGAAAGCATTCTTCAAATCAATCACCGAAAACCAAGTAGCAGAAGCCGGAATCAATGTCAGTAATGCAGTAATATCAGGTACAACAGGGAATTGCGGAACAACGATCTTATTCACTTCACGGAGATCGATAACAAACCTATATACAGGAGGCTGTGAAGAATCAGTTCTCTTTAGAACAGGCAAAACTGGACTATTACACACATTACCTCGAGTCTCTTCAATGACACCTTTATCAATCAAATCATAAATGATTGCTAAGAGCGCTCGTTCACCATCACTTGAAATACGATATTGCGGAATGCGTGGTAACTGAGCATTCGCCTTCAACGTCACAACATATGGAGGAATGTCCAACAGGCCCACATCATTTGGACCCGTAGCCCATAGCGAGTCTGGTAAAGAAGACAATTCAGATGGAAGACAATCTTTTGAAACATATATTGGAGAAATCACATTCTCACCTAAAGTAAGTTGTACTCCAGACGGTGAACAATACAAAGTCGCATACAATCTCTTCAACAAATCAAGGCCTAGTAAGTTCTCATTACAACCTGTTGTCAAAAGAAGGGGTGCTTCAAGTCTACGAGGACCAACAGAAATAGGCAATGGAACGGAAATCGGATTCATAACGGGGGCGCCAGAAAAACCTATAGAAACATTATTTAAGCCAGACAAAGGTGCGCCAGGGAGTTTCGAATGCATAATAGAACTCTTCGTAGCACCAGTGTCTAGCAGAAAAGGCTCTGACACACCTGATGCAATTACTTCCACATAAGGTCCAGTCTGATCTACCGGAACTGAAACAACTCCCTCTCTTTGTCCATGGCTGTCCTAATAATCATTACCTTGCTCTCCATCGCCTTGGACATAGTAATCATCTACGTAGTACTGTGTAGACCTACCAGAAGAATTCTGCTGTTGATCAAAACTATTCATTGAATTTTGCGGAGGCAAAGGGCGCGTGTTTTGTCCGCGGCCTCTACCTCTAGGCGCTTGTTGAGCACCTCTACCTCTAACACCAGGAGCACTATTTGCGCGTTGCAACAAAACCGGACAACTATTCTTGTAATGACCCTCTTCTCTACAATACGCACATTGATTAGGACCATAGGGAATACGCTGTTGTTGAGGAGTCTCGTCTCTTTGAGAGTTCCTCGAAAACTGTTGAGGCTGCTGATAGTTGCGCTGATTATTAACACGAGGTGGATAAGCTTGTTGTAGAAGAACTTTAGTCTTCAATTCCTTAGTCTTCTTATCCGTTTTCTCTAACTCATCCTTGCGCCTATTCTCGTAGTACTGAGCCGTAGCAAGAATCTGCACTGAAGTAGAAATGGGCCAAGAACTCTCAGAATCCTTCAACTTAGTACACAACTCGGGAAGAAGATTGTGCACAAATTTATCCACAAACAATCTCTGGCCACCTTCTGTCGCCACATCCTGACCACTATGATCTACGAACGTTTCCTCGAAACGCGAGAAAAAGTCTGAAACAGACTCTTCTTTCTTCTGCTTACAGGCTGACAATTTATCCCAATTAACACGGACTTCAGGCATTAAAGTCTTCATGAAAGTAATAATCCTACCAGGAAGTTCAATAATAGCATCTTCAGGCTTAGCACCTCCCACTTGTCTGTCATTTGCTGCAGCGAGATTCACCCACGTATCACCCAACTCATTATCATGATCTGTATAACGAATGACATTCCAAATGGGCTGTGGAACAACATTCCCAAAAAGCATATCTATATCCGCCAAATTCATGACACACGAACTCACAGTCTGTGTAAGTTCTTTATAATATCCCGCCGGATTCTTTCGCGGATCTGGTAAGGTCTGCTTAAGCGCTAAAACTTCTGCACGTTTCCACTGTACATGTACCCACACACATTGGAAGTGTGCCAAGGTCGGTGGCTGAGCAGCCGGATCAGCAGGTCTCCATACTGGAGGAACCTCTCGCATCGGATATTGACGCACTTGTCTTCTAACTGACGAATCTGGCTCAAACAACCGTTCAATAGGAACATCGCTACGTAGCAGCAGTAACACTGATACCGCTTTCTCAACATCGGATAGACTCACAATCGTTCCTTTGGCAAATTCCGAACGCAATCGGGATAATTCTACAGGAACCCTACCCACTTCATCCATCCATTGTTCATGGAGGAATGCACACATAAGTTCGAAAACGTAACGCTGCTTTGGTGCTCCCCATTGTCGGAAAAGATCCATAATACCTTCCAGATCATACTGGGACTTATACGTCACCCATCTACGTGTCATGTGGTCTAGAACCACTCGCTCATCTACATCGGGCAATTGACTACGCAATTGTCTACGCTCATTCATAGCAGACATACCTATTTGTCCCAAGATAGGAGTTAGAAAATTAGAAAAGGCAGTGGACATCCGCTGTCTAGGAGAAGGAACAGTCGGAAGGACAAGAGGAGACGAAGCAGTAGTAGTCGGATCCATAGTCGGAACAGGCATAGAAACAACAGTAGTAGCAGAAGGCAAAGCAGGCAACCCTTTAGAAGGCTGCACATTAGAAGGAACAACCAACGGAGGAGCTGGCTGTAAAGGAATAACAGGAGGCAAAACAAGAAGAGCTTGCACGGCCACAACAGGCTGTGGTGGAGCCGTAGCATTCTGCATATAGGGTGGTGGAGAATTTAGCAAATGCGACATCAAAGGGTCTTTCACAAGATCCTTTTCATCTTTCTGCTCTTTAGCTGGCAAAACTGGATAGCATCTGTCTACCGCTAACTTCCTCACTCTAAGCATCTGCTCACTGTCTCTTTCTTCTTCATCATTTTTGTATGCAATGGCGGCTTGCACCATTGACATACCCGTCCTATTCTTCTTCGCTAACTTAATTTCTTTCTGTTTGGCTTCTTTGCGCCATATGCGGAAAGAGTCAAACATCGCCGGCCGGGCTTTTTTCTTGAACAACTTCACTTCAAGATTATCTAAGACTTCTGTCTCAAAACTACCATAACGGGGCCACTGTAGGACACCGTCATTCTTCGTGTATTTTATCCAAACCTCAGTATAGCTAATTGGACCTACTCCATGCTTGACGTACAACTCGTATGTAGGAATTCCGATCGAAGGAACCGGACACGAATCCTCTAACCGGGAATCCCTCATAGTACCACAACTAAACAAATTCCTAAGACTGCTAAAACCAGGCATCTTGCTCACTAGTCTAGCTTCAAACAACAAGGGTAATCTAAAATCGATAAGCTCGTGAATACAAAAATCCTTGGCTTTGGGGCCTGCAGGTACCAAATCAAAGCTATCCACTAAAGGATACAAAACAATACTAAGAACTAAGAACTAGGAGACGCTCCCTTTATACTTAACTGAATCGTCGATGGCGTCACCAGAAGACCCGTCAATCGTCTCGCTCTACAAACGTCTAAGGCTCCAAAACAGGGCGACAGTCAGGGCAGCAGTCCTTCGTAGCCGTCGGGACGCGGGAAGCCTCGCAGCAAAGACCTTCGGAACCACGTCGACATACAGGGGTCGCTGAAGTGGCTGGCCAACCTCCGGAATTTTCTCACGACGCTTCTCACGAACCTCTGGCTTGGACCGGTACCACTGAAGTCGCCCCACGTTGGGCGCAAAATGAGGTACTGGGTTTTCTCGGAACCAATACTAATACAAAAACCCAGCGGTGTCAGGGCAACACCCAAAGACCCCGGATTCCCCTGTCTTGGCAAACAGAGACACTGGATACTTCTCGATGACGTCAAAGACCAAAGTTTAATGGTTGCAACCAGGGACAGAGGTCTACGAAGTACACACGGGTAGTTCGAAAGAGACTGCACCATCTCAATGAACGAAACTCGATCTTTTATGCCGAAAATTACGCTTCTGGCAACATCACAATTTACATTTGGTGCATACAAAACTAACCAATGAGCAAGTAGCATTTCAAAAAGTAGCGAATCATGACAGTCAAAGTTAATCCCACTTTCCGTTGTCCAGCCCACTAAAACAATCGCACATATGTTAGTTTCCTGTTCGATCAGGCCGGACAAACCCATCATAAAACCTTCAACCCAGATCGATGAACATGTCGTAAAGGAAAGGCAGAAACAGACGGAAAGGAGATAGAGGAGTGGGAACGGTGGGCCATAAAATCGGACCATGTCCTGCTCTTTGATCTTTATCAGTGGAGCTGCTAACCAAGGAACTGGCTCAGCAGGATTCGCCCCAGGCGAGGAGTCAGTTCGGCCAGGTCAACCAGAAGTCAGCTAAGGCGTACGTGTCAAGGACTCGTTCGGCCACAATCATAGGGCCTATGTTAGGGCAACCATACAAGATGGCTGCCACATTTACAAAATGGAACCCGAGGGTTCGAACTGAATCCTCAAATGCAGAGTGTTCTCCTATATCGATTCATATGAAAACACTCAGACACGCTACACTCGTCATTTGCGGTCCACTGACACCAAGATCGTCCATTTCCGACCATCTTTATAAATCGTGTTTCGGAACTATCGAACCCAATTCGGAATCACGGAACCACACAGGAGGTGAGTCTCCTGTAGGAGACAAATGTCTGCGTGTGTGTTTTCCAATAGGGAGAGCACTGCCTTCCGCTTGACAGGATTATTTAACCCTTTCACATTAAGGGTGACTACTGTAAGAGCTGTCATCTGTGTGGATGAAACCTAAGTTCGAGCAGTGGGTCATAGCCCAAGAGGGGTGGCTGTGGTGCAGATAGTGTGTAGGAGCACTGTGGCTGTAGTGAGTGATTCAAAAGCACTGGATGGTCCCTGTTCTTCCCCCCAACCCCCTGCGAACTTCCCCCAAACAACCTACCCTCCCCCCCTTCCCCGTCCCCCTCTACACCCCAACAAACCCCTCATGCAAACAACCAAACACCCTCCTCCCCCTCCCTCCTTCAAACCCCTGAAATCCCAACAGTTGTCAGTCCCAGTCATGCCCAGTGGGCAAGTCTGTGGTGAGTTATCAGAGTGGACGTCCGGCCACTTACTCCTCCTTCCCCTCCCCACCGCCCCCTCCCCCCAAGACCCGAACCTGCTACATCAGTAAGGCTGTGGTGGTCTCCCCCCGGAGCTTCATTATGCTGTCAGTGCTACATCACCGTTGGAGGCATTGTATCTGGCCGCTTCGGAAACCGCATTCGCCATGCCAGCTCTAATGGTAGGTGAGTCCGGTCTTCTGGTGTTGGCAGACGCTCGTCTCCGCGATACCCTCTGCCAGCTGTCTCTGGGGCCGCGTCTCTGGCTCGGTGTGGTCGTGTCTTCCTCCTCCGCCGTGATCCCCAGGACCTCACACGTTTCTTGCAGCTATCTGAGTTGATGCATCGTGCCATTCCATCGAAAGATGAGGCGGAAGGGGTGACCTCAGGCATAGGATGTTTCATGCTCTCTCAGAAAGTCAGTGTCGATCTTAAAAGATTTCCGTTTCTGAAGAGTGATGGCGGACAAGTCCTGGTATAGTCCCACAGAGTGACCACGAAAAGTGAATGAAGGTTGCTTCCGGGCCTCACCCATGATGCGTTCCTTCAGTGGAAAGTCTGGAAGAAACGCTAGGATGTCCGGAGGTGGCGGCGATGCTCGTCGCGGCGGTCCAACCCTGTGCGCTCTATCGATCCGGACCGGGAACTCTGGTAGTTCGCTCAGGATAGCTCTAAACAGGTCTCTCAGGTAACCAGCCACATCCAAGCCTTCTTCTGTAGACGGAATTCCCCGGACTCGGATGTTGTTTCGTCGAGACCGGTTTTCAAGGTCCTCATTGTGCGTTTGCAGGTCTAGATGCTGGTCTCTGAGGCGCAACACCTCCTGTTGCAGCTGTACAGTGTCCTCATCGAGACGATGGTTTGTGCTTTCCACTGTGGCCACTCGCTCCCCCAATTCATCCACCTCTCTGCGCACCTCCCGAACTTCACCCGCCACTTCCTGTTTTAATGTCTGAAAATCGTCTCTGAGGGTGCTGAACAGCGTTTCAAGGAACGATCTGGTGACAGGCGGTTCCCCTCCACTCGCACCCTGCAAGCCCCCGGCTGGGCTTGAAGATGGTTGCCCCCTGTCTCCTCTTTGCTGGGGTCTATTGAGCATTTCGGGGAGAGTGCGCTCTCCTCGTTTGGTGCCTTTGCCTGACGCCATTTTGGATCGAGCGTAGGCCAGCTCACGACACGACACTCCCCGCTCCGTGGGTGCTTTCCTGGGCCAAACAGGGGACCGTCGGTCGTCACCAGCGACAGTTCCGAGCACAGCC
The DNA here is from genome assembly GCF_964263255.1 of Lissotriton vulgaris. NCBI lineage: Eukaryota > Metazoa > Chordata > Amphibia > Caudata > Salamandridae > Lissotriton > Lissotriton vulgaris. Next base: position 994,151,173 of record NC_141697.1, read on the forward strand.
GAGACGCGCGCTACCAGCGCCGCTGCACTAGGCTTCAGGCGTGGCTGCGGTGGCAGGCGCCATTACGCCGTTCCCCCTTCCTGTAGGCCCCGTTGTCCTCCGGTTTCCGCGGGCTCCGCCAGTCGGGGGCGTAGCTCCCGTGCTCGTCTCCTCCGCTAGACCTCGACCACACCGGACGGGGGAGGTGCTGTGCGGCCCACCGGGTTGTCTCAGGACCCCTCAGCTGTAGTTGCCAACGGAGGCCTCTCAGGTCGTCTCTGCCGCCTTCCACTTCTGCCCAGTCGCGAAATCAGTAGCCGATGGTCTGCCAGTAAGCGTCAATGCAAGCTCCGGGACTTTCAGGGCAACCGGAGTTCCTTCGGTGCCTTATGGACACCCACCAAGGTGGGGGGCCCCCCCAGGGGGGACCAGGAATGCAAGACTCGGCGTGGAGCCCCGGGTCCGCACCCCTCCTGTTCCGGTTCTCTCCCAACGGGCACTCAGTCGAATAGGCCGAAACTCGTGCGCCGCCCACAGCTGCTCCCTCGGGGCCAGCCCGGCTGTCTCAGCCGCCGTTCAGGGCTGTCCGGGCGTGATGGTGCAATACCTCCTCTGGCGGTGTACTCCGACCGGCGGTGGGCGCAGTGTGCGTCCTTCCGACGTGCTTCGGGGTCGGCCTCCTCCTTGTCCGACTCCTGGTCCGGACCTTCAACGTCGTCCGGCGGGCTGTCCTGAGGCTAATTGGGGACTAGGACCAGACCAGGGTCTTCACGTCTGGTTCCGCCACCTCTCCCTGTGCCGTTGAGCTCCGGCGGGGGGAGAAAAAGGCTATATTTCAAGGCTCGGGCCTAGTCGGATCGGGGAGCTGCGAGAAGAAGCGTCCTCTCACTCCACCATCTTGGCCACGCCCCAACATGCCTCTTTTAGACAATCCCTGTCCCTCCTTCTTTGCATTATACTTAAAACACTGAAGCAGTGTTTTGAGAAAAGGGGCGATCTGCGAATCGTATTGTAAGCAGAGTTTCGACTCATCTCTTAAATGGCTTTTCTTTGAGAGAAGACTAAGAAAAAGAGTGACTTGATTATTATTGCGGCATTTCTGTAATTTCAAAGAGGAAATATAAAATGATAGAGTGAATTTTTACCCAGAAGTCAGTGATTACCCTGGAGTCACGCATTTGCATCAATAATTTTTGTGCTGTCTAAGGGCCTTATTATGAGTCTAGCAATCCACGGACCGCCAGAATCACGATTGCGGTCCCCCGAGCGCCCGATTAAGCTTAGGGTGGTCGGCCACCCGGGGCCACCGCAACCGCAGCAACTGCCAGGGAACCAACGTTCCCTGATGGTTGCGCGGCAGTCCTGAGTCGGCAATATGCTTGGGGGGATGATACGGCCCTACCAAACATATTATGAGTTTACTCACCGCCACATTTTTCATTGTGGTGAGGAAACAAAGGGGGCCCCTGGTGCCTCTGCACTAAGGGGTGGATGCAGGGGGGCACAAGGTGTTCCCCCCAGTCTACATGAACCCCATGTTCCTGCATGGAACAAAGTGCACAACATTGTGCATTTTGGTCCATGCATGATCCTACTTTGACATTCCCATTGCGGTGCCTATTTTAAAAGAACCTCGGTGAGAATGCCAAAGAACTGTCTGGGAGTGACTTAGAAAATTGTAATCTGGCAGGCGGTAATGGAACAGACAAGATAAAAAAAAGCAGAATAAGTTGATAAAGACAGAATGACCTATTAAGAACACTGATTCGAGCATTTTTGTCCATCACTTTTGTACTGAGTCTTCCATAGGTAGCTGGGTATACTTGAATGTGGGTCTTGCTTGTGGATCACCTCACCAATGGGGCTCAACAAATCGGTCCCAAGCTTGTTGTGCCAGGACTGGACTTGGAACCAAAAGCAGCCCTGTCAAAAATGTTAAGACCAGTATGCTCATTTCCTCCTCTCTCATCTCTTTGTCTTTGTCTTTTTCTCTTTCTTCTCCTTCTCTTTCCTAAATCACCCACTGTGCCTGCTACAATTAACCTGGGTGAATTGGAGAAAATGTCAAAGGAGTAAACAGTGATCCTCTGTTTTCGAAAAAGTCTCTAATGGCTTCAGCCCCCAGTAAAATGGCTGACAGGATAAATGGCAGTCCAGCCCTGGTTGTGCCATAGGACTTCTAACTGCACTTCACTAATGAGACCCAATATAAATTAAACTTGTCTTGCGGCTGATTGGGGTGGAAATGCAAATGCACAAAAGTGGCAAAATAGCGGGTCATGGTTTGAAATCCTTGCAAGGTCAACTCCACTCTTCTTCTTTCACCACACCGAGTATCATTAAACTGGGAGGTAGTGATAGAGCACTCATATTTGGCAAAACCTATACAATAAATCACCATATAAAATGGCACATGGAAAGTAAAAAAAACAGTTGAATTCAAACTAAGATGTATTGCCAATGATTTATATTGATACACACAGGTCCATTGATCACTTTGTGCTGTCCAAGTGAGTCACCCATAACCTGAAAGGTAGCCCTCAACATAAGCCAAGAGCGTAATGACAGTAGAGTAGCCAGTGTATCATGGGCTCTAGTGCAAGGAAGAAAATAGGCCACTTAGCTGTTGTTCGAATGATAAAATACAGAAATAATCATGTTTCAGTGGCCCCCTGAGGAATATGGTTCAAGTTAACCTCGGCATCATCCTCAACAGCGAATTCACCATGAAACATCAGGCCAACGCCGTCTCCTTAGCCTGCTTTCACAAGCTCCACATGCTTCGTAAATTTTCAAGTGGTTCCCAATCAGCACTAGAAAGACATTGACCAAGGCCCTCATCACCGGTCGACTGGACTACGACAACCATGAAATCAAGGCACCACCACTGAACTCATGCAAAGGCTCTGGATGATCCAAAACGCAGCCGCCAGATTGATCCTCATCCTGCCCAAGAGAATCCACGTCACGCAGCACTTAAAAGACCTTCATTGGCTCCCAGTCCAGAAGAGATGATATTTCAAGTTCCTGACCCACTCCTGGAAAGCCCTCCATAACCATGGACCCACCTACACGAACCACCACCAGCACTTCCACAGACCCCACCGGAACCTCCGCTCTGCTCATCTCTCCCTTGCACAGGTCCCTTGCATACTCCGCTGCTGCACCGGAGAACGCTTCTTCTCTAATCTCACCATCAAAGCCTGGCACACCAACACCCTCCCCCTCCCCTCCCCCTCCGCACAGCACCCCTCACTGACCCATTTCAGGAAGGAGCTTAAGACTTGGCTCTTCGACTGAGACCTTCAGCAAGTACCTGAGTACCCTCTCGGGTGATAAGATGCACCATACAAGTACTACTTTATTGATTGATTGATCGATAGGTTTGCTTGTCCTCTCATGCAGGTGGGGATGATTCGTTTGAGCGAAGAATGAAGTGCAAATTTTAGAACTTCTTCTGTTATCCTTTACACAATTCTAAAAAAGGTTAAATAACCCAAAAGAGAGCAACGCTGTGCTCAGGAACTAGCTATGAATACAAAAGATTCAAACATGTCCTTCCCTCACATTTTTTTTTTGTAGAGTGAAAACTCTTAATAGGTAAATAAGTCAGTAAGAAACCCCAAGCAGGGAACGTTCCCAAGCGTTGGCCTTTATATGACTGTGCCTAAGACTCAGATGAAATATGTTTAGGGTGGTGAACCAAAGCAAACCAGGGCTAGATTTACCATTGTATTGTGTTGCCCTTGTGACACGCATGGAGTTGCAAGGGCAACGCAATACTTAAATCAGACTTACCAAGCAACACAAGGCCACCTTGCGCCACCCTGCTTTGATGGTAAATCAGGAGAAATGGAAGGCAGAGCAAGTCACTGCCTTGCGTTACTTTGCCCTGGGAAGGCGTTCCATGAGTGGAGCCTTGGTGTTCATACGGAGCCACCCATGTTTTTTGGTGCTTTTTTCAGATTTACCAAGATCGGTAACCTGGGAATGCATCAATTTGCTTCAGTTTACCTGGGGATGAACAATGAGGAAAAATAACTTTATTTCTCTTTGCCCCTTCCTGCACAAAAACCATCCTGCCTGCAACGCAGGCACCCTTGCACCATGGCACAAGGGTGTCTGCGATGGCGTTAGGAAGCAGCTTGTGCACCAGCACAGGCAGAGAGCAGGAGCGTACCATATATTGGTAAATAGGGCGCATTCATTCCCTCTTTCTTTCACACAGCGCAGCGAGTTTTCTTGCAGCATTGCGTTGTGTGAAATATTGATAAATCGGCCTTCAGTCTTTAAAGGTATTTTACTACCAAATGACAATTCATCAGCACAGTATGTGTCACCAAGGAGTACCCAATAATGTTCTTAACTTGGGCCTGGCCAGTGTTCAGAAGAGCTGGAGTGCCTTTCTTTGGGACCAGGCGAAACAGAATTAGAGATAACTGGTCCATTTTTGTATTGCCACGGATGAGCTAAAAATAATGGAATGGAATGCTGTACAGAAGAGATACCTGTGATTAAAACTGAATGAAGCATTTCCATCCATCGCATTAGTACTCTCAGCCAGAAAATCGACCGACAGGCTTCTGGGGTAGTCAAGCAATGATGAGAGGGGCAACATGGCTACACACTATTAACTGAAGCGACTCCAGGGCATAAAGCAGACAAGCATTCTACTTTTGGCTTCTCTGCATATATTGTTGGGGGCACTTCTGCTGGCATTGGGCTCTACCTACCTACACAGATATTTATCAAACATATTGGTCTGACACCTGCTAAACAATATATGGAACAGCACACACCTTTTCATCTCTATGATAAACAAAAACCACAACATGTGTCATTTTGTTAACTGTAAAAATCTTATAAAATCTATTCCCAGCAATCATAGCCCTCCTATCTGTACAGCCAAAGATAAAGTGCATTTTTCGACCAAAATCAACTCCCAGCGATCGTTTGGGTGGTAATTTTAAAGGTCATTCTTTATTTTGGCAAATAAAGTGTATTTTTCCAGTACATAGAAAAACGCATCGGCTTTTAATTCATTAGCACATTCACAATAGTTAACACAAAAGCTTTAGAGAAGCCTTGAAACAATTATTTTCTCCTATTTCGATCTGATCAAATTTCGTTGTTAAAAAATGTACAGTGAATGGCATTTCAAAAATACAGCTCAGGTTAACTTCCAAAAGCAAAACACGAGCAATGTATATCTCTTACACACAGTTTGCACTCGTCCTTAAAGCTCAATAATCTCAATAAACTCTTTATTGTACAGTTAATAAAAACCATTACAAAAATATAAAATACCTGAATATTTAAAAAGCAGAAGATGAACATTAGACAGCAGATAAACAGGTAATGAGTCAAAACATTTGTAAAAATGAATCTCGTGCTTAAAAAATGCCGTGTCTGGGACAGGGAGAACAGTCATGTTTAATGTACGAGTTCATGATGGAGATTAAGACTTTACCAAGGTTCCTCTCTTTTTCTCAAAATTAGTTATGAATTGGACTGCTCCGCAAATAAGTTGAGGGTCCACAGAGCACAGTGTTTGTATAATAGCAGACCGACAGGTACCAAAAGGTACGTGCTCCAATTTCATTGAACTTCGCCTTTAGTCTGCTCCGGCATTCCAAATTCATGGCGGGACAGATGCAGATCAGATTAATTAAGTCTTGTGTTCTTGCTCCACACAATTCGCATCCTTTATTTTCTTGCATCCGCCATTTTGGTTGGTCAAAGTTTGTTGAAAGGTTACCCAGCCTCAATGTAAGATATCTAGATTTGATATGCGCTGAGAAAGCAAGTTGTAGATATGCTGCCGGAACCAGCTTTTTATATGATTGTATTGTCATTCAGGCATGTTCACGATGACTCAAAGATGACTTATCGTTAAGTAACGAATGCCTACTGGCCGCCTTTTGCTGTTTGTTTGAACAATGGTACCGGAAGCCTAGTTTCCCAAAGTGGGCCAATTCTGTTGTTTTAAAAATTTGGCATATTGGGAATTAGGACTGTTATGGATTGCCTCCCACATGGCACAATAAATCTCTGTTTCCTGGTTCATCCAGACATCGTACCAAAATTTGACAGCCTCATATTTTTTTAGCAGAACTTGAGATTGCAGGCCAAATTCAAGTTGCACTTGTGCGGGTGATGCATTAATTGGCAAGCCAAATACACGCTTGTAGATTTTTGTTTGTATTTTTTCTATAAGCTGTGCACTCTTCTTGTGATGTAATACGCTCACGTAAGATATTGTTGGCAGTAACTTAGCTTTCATTACGTTTAAGAGCGGATTGAACATAGGGCCTCCCGCCTCCCAGCTCCCCCTCCCACCCACGAGTCTCCTGGACCGGCCAGGCTGGGAAACTCTGTGACCAGCCTGACCTCGTGTGAAGCGGTCGCTCCACCCTTCCTCCTGACTACATAGCGCTGGAACCGGTATCGTAGTGCTAATCCCCCACCACTGCCACAGCCTAAATTATAATTTGACTTGTTATAATTATACTTGTATCGCATTAGCACCCGCTCTACTGCGTAGCGCTCCACAGTGCTCTGGGTATCTTAATTAGCTGAATTGCGAACGCTCCACATTGCCTGCCTATTCTGTATTTCAGTCTTGTGTCCGCTCCGCATTGCTTCTCATTTGCTCAGCATTTCAACTGTGCCCGTGTGTTTACTCGCATTGCCCTCAGCGTCCTATTGCCTTGTTGTTGTTGTATCCATTTTGTTGTGCCTGCAGCCCGTCACTCCCCCTACGCTCCCGCCTCCCAGCTCCCCCTCCCACCCACGAGTCTCCTGGACCGGCCAGGCTGGGAAACTCTGTGACCAGCCTGACCTCGTGTGAAGCGGTCGCTCCACCCTTCCTCCTGACTACATAGCGCTGGAACCGGTATCATAGTGCTAATCCCCCACCACTGCCACAGCCTAAATTATAATTTTACTTGTTATAATTATACTTGTTTCGCATTAGCACCCGCTATGCTGCGTAGCGCTCCACAGTGCTCTGGGTATCTTAATTAGCTGAATTGCGAACGCTCCACATTGCCTGCCTATTCTGTATTTCAGTCTTGTGTCCGCTCCGCATTGCTTCTCATTTGCTCAGCATTTCAACTGTGCCCGTGTGTTTACTCGCATTGCCCACAGCGTCCTATTGCCTTGTTGTTGTATCCATTTTGTTGTGCCTGCAGCCCGTCCCTCCCCCTACGCTTCTGCCTCCCAGCTCCCCCTCCCACGCTCCGCCCCCCTCCACTTCCCCATTTATGTCAGATGCACCCACGCGCAGCGACCGCGCCCCATTCGCGCCGAAGGTGCGCCAAAGGTAATCCCGTCTACGCCCGTCCGCGCCAAGCCCGCGCCCAGCACCAGACCCCCTGGTCCCGCACCGCCCACCCCACCCGCATGACATACGACGCCTCCACCCTCTTAGCCCTAAACCCCGGCCGCCTCCCCAACTGCGCCCAAGCCACTCCTGGACCCACCCATGGACCCTTCACATGCTACTCCTGCAAGTATGACGGCACTAAGACCAACTCCTCATCCACTAACACCAAACAGATTTCTGACACCAACCACCTAAAATGCATCCTGCTCAACACCCGCTCGGTCCACAGACACGCCATCGACCTTTGGAATCTTCTAGACACCATCTCCCCGGACGTCGCCTTCCTAACAGAAACATGGATGAACACCTCCTCAGCCCCAGACATCACCATTGCCATCCCGGAAGGCTACAAAATCATCCGAAAAGACCGCACCCACCAAACAGGAGGAGGCATCGCTATCGTCCACAAGAATTCCATCCGCATCTCAACCAGCTCAGACGTCAACCTCGCTAGCGCCGAGCACCTTCACTTCCAAATCCACACCGACCCCAAGACCACACTCAGAGGCACCCTCCTCTACAGGCCACCAGGACCCCGAGCACAATTCAGTGAAGACATCACTGACTTTATCACCCCACACGCCCTCCCCTCCGAGGACTACATTCTATTGGGAGACCTCAATTTTCACCTGGAAAAGAGCAACGACAGCAACGCCACCACCCTTCTGGACAATCTCGCCAACCTCGGACTCAAACAACTTGTTAATACCCCCACTCACTACGCAGGTCACACTCTCGACCCTATCTTTACCTCCAGCAAACATATCTTCTTCAGTCACACCACAGTTCTCCATTGGACGGACCACAGCTGCGTTCACTTTATCTACAAAAAGACCACAACCCACAACCATCCTCAACCTACTCTGCGAAGAAACTGGAACAAAATCACCATCGACCAGATCTCCTCATCGCTTCTTCAAAACCTCCCCACCCACTCCTCGAACCCCAACCAAGCAGCCATTAACCTCACTCAATGGCTAACCAACAGCGCCGACAACCTAGCACCTTTGAAAAAACGTCAAATCAAACTAGGCAGCAAAAACGCCTCCTGGTACAACGATGATCTTAAGCAATCCAAGAAACTCTGTCGCTCCCTTGAGAAGGCCTGGAAAAAAGACCCAAACACCTGCACCAGGGACGCCTTCAAAAACACCACCTGCATACACCACCAACTGATCCGGACTGCAAAGAAAGCTGCATTCAAAGATCGACTAGACAACAACGCCCACAATAGCAAGGAGTTATTCAACATCGTCAAAGAGTTTTCCAACCCCACTGCCAACTCCAACGACATCACTCCCTCTCAAACCCTTTGCGACTCCCTAGCTTTGTTCTTCCACGACAAAATCACAGACATCCGCAACAGCTTCGACAACCAACCCGGAGACCAACCCTCACAACCTTCTGCTGCAACCTCACCCCCCTTGAACATCCTTAAAGACTGGAACACAATCTCCACTGAGGACACCATCCGCCTGATGAACTCCATCCACTCAGGATCCCCCACAGACCCATGCCCTTACCACATCTTCAACAAAGCAGACTCCATCATAGCACCCCACCTCCAAGACGTCATCAACTGCTCCCTCAACTCCGCCACCTTCCCGGAAAGCTGGAAACACGCCGAACTCAGCGCCCTTCTGAAAAAACCCACAGCGGACCCCACCGAACTCAAAAACTACCGCCCCATCTCGCTCCTTCCATTCCCGGCCAAAGTCATCGAGAAAGCTGTCAACAACCAGCTCGCTGCCTTCCTAGAAACCAACAAATCCCTCGACTCCTCACAGTCCGGCTTCCGAGCCAAACACAGCACTGAGACCGCACTCATCGCTGCAACAGACGACATTCGAACTCTACTGGACAGTGGAGACACAGTCGCCCTCATCCTCCTCGACCTCTCCGCAGCCTTCGACACAGTCTGTCATAGCACCCTGTTACAACGCCTCAGAAACATCGGAATCCAAGGAAAAGCAATGGAATGGATTACCTCGTTCCTTGCCGGAATAACTCAGAGAGTCCGCCTCCCACCATTCAAATCAGAGGCCACTGAAGTCATTTGCGGCGTGCCACAAGGATCTTCACTCAGCCCCACCCTCTTCAACGTATACATGAGCCCCCTCGCGGCCATCGCACGCCAACACAACCTCAACATCATCTCCTACGCTGATGACACTCAACTGATCCTCTCACTCACCAAAGACCCTAACACCGCCAAAACCAACCTACATGAAGGAATGAAAGAAGTAGCCGAATGGATGAAGCGCAGCCGTCTGAAACTGAATTCAGACAAAACAGAAGTCCTTATCTTAGGTACCTCCCCCTCCGCCTGGGACGACTCTTGGTGGCCAGAGGTCCTTGGAAAAGCACCCATCCCGACGGACCACGCACGGAACCTGGGAGTCATCCTGGACTCCTCACTCTTGATGACCAGACAAGTCAACGCCGTTTCTTCGTCTTGCTTCAACATTCTTCGCATGCTCAAAAAAACATTTCGCTGGATCCCCACCGAAACTAGAAAAACGGTCACCCACGCACTGGTTACAAGCCGCCTGGACTACGGAAACACCCTATACGCCGGTACCACCGCAAAACTTCAGAAAAAACTCCACCGCATCCAGAATGCATCAGCCAGACTCATACTAGACATCCCGCGTAAAGACCACATTTCTGGTCACCTGAAAGACCTCCACTGGCTCCCCGTCAATAAGAGGATTACATTCCGCCTCCTAACCCACGCACACAAAGCACTTTACGAACTTGATCCTGAATGCCTCAACACACGACTTTCCTTCTACACCCCCCCCGCCAACTACGCTCTTCCAATCAAGCCCTTGCTGCTGTACCTCGCATCAACAAAACCACCATGGGAGGAAGATCCTTCTCCTACCTGGCGGCTAAAACCTGGAACTCACTTCCCATTCACCTTCGCCTCACTCAGAACCACCTAGCATTCAGAAAGCAACTTAAAACCTGGATATTCGACAAATAATTCCCCACCCTTCTTCAAGCGCCTTGAGACCCTCTGGGTATGTAGCGCGCTATATAAATTTCTTGACTTGACTTGACTTGAAAGCGTGTAACAAGGCAATCCCCTTCTTTTCGATGGCATTTAAATGCGTTGCCAAGTTTAGGCACTTGTCTAGTTGTACCCCCAGATACTTATAACTTTCCACAACTTCCAATTTGCTCTTATCTATTGTGAATGCTGGTGGCGCTTCATGGCGACGAGTTATAACCATGATCTTTGTCTTCTTGCTGTTTATTTCTAATAGGTTTAATTTTGTGTATCTGGTCAGTTCTTGCAGTAGACGTTGCAAACCAATTTTCGTCTGGCTGAGTAAAACCACATCATCGGCGTAGGATAGATGTTTAACACGCAGATGACCTAGCCGTGGTGGATGAGCTGAATAAGTTATCAGCATTGGCATAGCAGGGGTGCCAAGCACCCTAACGCACGCAAGAAAATGAGCACCCTGGGCCTCATTTATGAAAAGTGACGCATCGCTGCGTGAAAACAGTGGTGCATCACTTTTCATTGCCCCCTCCTTGCGACATGCTTCGATACGTCATATTTACAGTATGACGCATCATGATGCAAGGAGTTACAGATAAGTCAGTATTTCTGACGTATCTGTAGGCGCAAAATGGCGCATTGCTGGAGTGTGTCACAAAAGTGACGCAACTCCAGCAGTGAGTCATTACACATGGGTAAGTCCCATGTGAGATGTGCTTGCGTCAGTCTTACGCCTGCCATGAGGCAGGCGTAAGATATTGACGCATTTGCGTCCTAGAAGTGACGCAGTGCAATATCATAGATTTCACTGCATCACTTCTACAAGGCTTACTTGCGTCAGAACGCCCACCCTGCATACATCATACCTGGCGCAGGGGTTTAAAAAGTGACGTATCTACTTAGATGCGTCACTTTGTAAATATGACGCAACATGGCGCATTTTTTACCCTGCTGGTGCGGCACAAAAAGTGACGCACCGGCGGGGCAAAAGTGACGCAAGGGCTTGTACATAAGCCCCCTATGTCTTGATATGGAAGTGAATAAGAGCTATAATTGTGGTGAAGTGGGCCCCTTACATCCCTGCATCCCAGGGCTGCTGCACCTGCTTTACGATTGATAGATGAGTTACGAAGGACTTCTTACTGCACATCTCTAATGAGGACCAACATGAATGAATATGTCTGGTGGCTCTTTGGGACTGATTTAAAAGGTAGATTGCACATCCAATTAAGTGCTCTCTGCTAACATGTTTGGTAAACTACAGGTCATGACTTGAAATCCTTGCTCGGTCAACTCGGGTGTACACTGAGTATCATTAAATAGGTGTAATAGTATGAAAGCACTCTGAAATGGTGAAAACTATAGCATAAATACCTACCTACAAAGAAGTTATATAAAATGAGTTACTATGGTTGGGTACCTTCAGTAGGAAATTGGGTTACTTGTTGAGGAGGTGAAATACTCAAGCGGCAACCACAATTCTTATCAGGGTGAAACACAAGGAAACCCAAATTAGCTTCTGCATAACCCTCTGGCAGCTTGGCACAAAACAGTGAGGCTTAACTTAGAGGCAATGTGTAAAGTAAAGTATTTATGCTCACTTCAAACAGTAATAACACAGCAGGCAGAGTCCAGGTACAAGGATCAAGAGAGTTGGAGCCTTTTCTGTCCCTAGGCTCTGATCAGGAGCTCTGCCAACAAGCCCCTGGAGTCACTCTGGTGGTCCTGGGTTCACAATGCAAGTGCAGTCCTTCTTGCTCAGGCAGCAGCGCAGCAGAGTAACAGTTCTTCTTGCAGCAGAGCGGCACAGCAGTCCTTCTTCTGAGTCTTCCACAGGTCAAGATGTGTACTGAAGAGTTGGGTCTAAGGGTCTAATATTTGTACCTGGTGCCCCCTTTGAAGTGGGAGAATCTTTTACAGTCCTCCCTCTACAGATGTGTTGGGTATTTCCTGACTACCTGCCCTAGACATAGTTTGTTTGTGGTCAAAATAGATTGGTATGAAGCCCTTTGTGAGTGTGCTGAAGCTGAGCCTTTTGTGATGTGCAAGTGTGGTAGGTAACAGCACCCCCCACTATCAGTTCAGAGATGACCCATCCTGCCAGCACCAATTTTCCCAGTGTCTCACTGTCTGGGAGTAAAAGAGCCAAACTGCCAGATACACCGAGTCAGGTGCACTAGAATACAGGCACCACATAGTTAGGATAAGAAAATGTCAACTTTCTATAGGTAGCCTTTTGTAAAATTGAGACTTAAAATCCGACTTTACCATTAAAGGGGGGCTTAAAGTACAATTCTTTAGACACCAAACTTGAAATTCCCACTCGCTCCCAATTGAAGGCTGTCACTTACTAAATTTAGTAAGGTAACCCAATGTTATCCTATGGGAGAAGTAGGCCTGGCAGTAGTGCAAAAAGAATTTAAGAGTTTTAACTACCAGGACATGTAAAAGTTAAAAGTACTTGGCCAGCTTTTTAAATACACTGCACCCTGCCCTATGGGCTGTTCAGGGCCAACCCTAGGAGTGACATATTCATTAACCATAAAGGTTTAGGTCTGACAAAGATTTCTTTTGCCAGGACGAAATGAAAGTTAAAAAATGATCACACAGGCTGCAATGGCAGTTCTGAGATGTTTAGAGGGCTACTGCAGGCCCACTAGTAGCTAAATATGTGGCCCTTAATATCTGTCTAGATGATAAACTGACATGCAGGACAGTGAACAAACAATCACGCAGCACAAAGAAAAAAGGCCAAGTCCCTTTGGCACACCCATCCACACAATGCATAGAGATCAGTATCTGGATCAAAATAATTTTACTTCCACGTTCACCAAAACTTTCCATCAGTAAACTAGGATTCTAAGGAACATATCACTACTCATCATATACGTTCATATACACAACTGATCAATGGAAACCCAGAACTGTAAATAAGGACACTCAGATGCAGGGCGCTAGAGGGCGCCAGGCAAGATGGCCGCACCTTAGTGCAGCTCTGCTCGCTGATCGTCCATCCGCCTAATATCTGCTCCTAATTACTGCATCACCATTGCAAAAACGGTTGCCCTGCGTAGTGAAACATGCAAATGCTCAGTGAGGGCCCTGGGCAGGGACGGTCCTAGGAATTGTGGGGCCCTGGGCGAGATGGAAGATGCGAGGCCCCTCTAATTTGCATGTGACATCACAAGAAGTGACATCATAAAACACCGACATCCAGTGGCGGAGGAGGGTCGCCCCACTGCTTTTAAGCAGTGTCACTTAAGGAAAAATAAAATTATAATAGCTAAGTTATTACTTAATTTTTTCATTATTGCTGCAGCTTTGCGGGAGGGACGGGGCGTGGCTGCTCAGCTGACAAAGCAGGGGACTGGAGGAGTGCTTTGCACTCCCTAACGTGTACATGAACGTTTGGCAGGCCATTGGGGCCAGTCTAACATTAATGCGTACTATGCAAGTTCTCCTTGCAGGCTGCATTACAGCCTGCATGGAGAACATGCCCAGACTCCCATTATCTGTCTGAGCACCGATCCATGGTGCTCAGACCAATAACAACGCTGCATTGTAGCTTTGGGATTGGCCATCAGGAGACTGGGAGCAGGATGCATCCTGCTTCCTGCCCTGGAAGCGGGAAAGTAGACCGAGAGGAGGCGGCGGTGATGGCGAGCGGCAGACAGGTAAGTGTGTTTTTTTTTTTCATTCCCTCTCCCCCACTTCGTAAAGTGTGTTTGTGCTCCGTACATGCAACAAACCAAGCTAAATAAGTGCAAGGCCTGGATCCTTGTGTGTGGTCGCTAATAATTGAGTAATTGGATTGGATAGTAAATCTGTTGACCAACAAAGCCTGGAGAGGAGGCAAGCAAAGGCCTCTGTTTCTTCACAGATGGTAGCAGAATAGTTGAGTGAGTTGCACCCTGGCTGTATAACTACAGATCAGTAGTTTGAATCTATGTGATGCACAATCATCCTTCCAGGGTCCATTATCTGAGCATCATTATATAGTATAATAGCAACTCCTTAGAAAAAGTGGAATGAAACACCTTTATATGGTAGTGGTAATTCAAATGACAGGCAAATTCTCAGAATAACATCGCCATTAACAAGCACTGGCAAAGCCAATAGGTCTCGCCTATGAGAGCAATTGGCTTTGGCAATGTGTATTTGGCATGTTGTACACTAGCGTGGCTGCTGTTCAGCATGGTTAAAAGTTAGTGGCACAGAGTGCCCTTGAGTGGAATGGTGTGAGTAAAGTGTCATAGACTGGATTTGTTGGAGTATAGTGTTGCAGTGTGGAGTAGGGGGGAGTACAGTGTCATACAGTTGAGTAGAGGGGAGTAGAGTTTAGTGGAAGAGTGCAGTGTTGTATAGTGTAGTACGATAGAGTGGAGTGTCGTAGAGTGGAGTGGGTTGGGTTGGAATCGGGTGGAGTGGGGAAGATAGGGGTGGATTGGACTGTAGAGTGAGTTTGATTGAGTGGAGTGAGTTTGATTGAGTGGAGTGAGGTTGATTGATGGACTTGATTGGATTGTAGAGAGGTGGATTGAAATGGGGTGAGTTGGTTGGATTGAGGTGGATAGAAGTAGGGTGTATTAGATTGGTTTGAGGTAGGGTGGATTGGCTTGGTTGGATTGGATTAGAGTAGGGTGGTTTGGAGTGGGGTGAAGTTGAGTGGACTGGAGGGAGTGGATTGGACTGTACGGGAGGAGGTGGATTGGACTGGTGTAGTGGGGTGGATTGGACTGGATTGGGGTGAATTGGAATATGGTGGGCTGGAGTGATTGGATTTTGTGGGGTGGATTGAACTGGGGTGGGGTCGATTAGATTGAGGTAGAGTGAGGTGGATTGGAGCAGATTGGACTGCAGTGGGGTGGACTGATTGGGGTGGATTGGAGTGGGGTGGATTAAAATGGGGTGGGGTGGGGTGGAGTGGAGTGGAGTGGAGTGAACAGGAGTGGGATGGGGTGGGCTGGACTGGAGAGGGGTGGATTTAAATGGGGTGGGGTGGATTGGAGTGGAGTGTTGTGCACAGGAGTGGGGTGGACTGAACTGTAGTGGGGTGGAATGTAGTGAGGTGGGCGGATTGGAGTGTGGCAGATTGGATAGGAGTGGATTGGAGTTGGGCAGATTGTTGTGGATTGGAGTGGGCTAAATTGGAGAGGGGTAGATTGTTGTGGATTGGAGTGGGGTAAATTGGAGTGGAGCAGATTGTTTTGGATTGGAGTGGGGCAGATTGTTGTGGATTGGAGTAGGGCAGATTGTTGTGGATTGGAGTGAGGCAGATTATTGCGGATTGGAGCGGAGTAAATTGGAGAGGGGCAGATTGTTTTGGATTGTAGCAGGATAAATTGAAGTGGGGCAGATTGTTTTGGATTGGAGTGGGGTAAATTAGAGAGGGGCAGATTGTTTTGGATTGGGGTAAATTGGAGTGGGGCAGATTGTGTTGTATTGGAGTGGGGTAAATTGGAGTGGGACAGATTGTGTCGTATTGGAGTGGGGTAAATTGGAGTGGGACAGATTGTGTTGGATTGGAGTGCGGTAAATTGGAGTGGGGCAGAGTGTTTTGGATTGGAGTGGGGTAAATTGGAGTGGGGCAGATTGTTTTGGATTGGAGTGGGGCAGATTGTTTTGTATCGGAGTGGGGTAAATTGGAGTGGGGCAGATTGTTTTGGATTGGAGTTGTACAGATTGTTTTGGATTGGAGTGGGGCAGATTGTTTTGGATTGGAGTGGGCTCAATTGGAGTGGGGCAGATTGTTCTGGATTGAAGTGGGGTAAATTGGAGTGGGCAGATTGGGGTGGGAGGATTTGAATGTGGTGGAGTGGGGTGGATTGGTTTGGTGTGGATTGTATTAAGTGGAGTGGATTGGTGTGGGGTGAGATGAAGTGGGGTGGGGTGGATTGGAGTAGGGTGGATTGGGGTGTACTGCACAATTACGTGTCAAAGCATAATTTCAGAAAATACACATAAGAAAGAAACAATGTTGTGCTTTGCAATAAAATAATCCTTATATTTTGAGAACAGTGTCCACAAGCAAATACAAAAGAAAGCACGAGTGCAAATTAAGAAAAGAAGACTTGGCAAAATAAAAGAAACTTGACTATAGAAAATAAATCTTTGCAATTCTTTGTCCTGCTGGGCATGTTTATGCCAGTCGCATGCCTTCTACTTGCAGGGCGCTAAAAGTTAAACAGAACAGAACAGTACCTCAATGATGTCCGGAGCAATGGACGGGCACTGATTTCTACATTTGAAAAGGCAGGTAGCGAGGTTTCGTGGCTGCTGGCTGATAGCGTGTCGCACTCTTCCACAACGAGAAACCTTGTCTAGCTACAGCAGATCCTTTTCTGTCTGCTCCTGCACCGCACCCTCACTGCCCTGTTAAACAAGACCCAGGAGCAGCACTCGCCATGGGCTGTCAAAACTGTATCATGAAATCTCGTACAAGTAATTATATGGACAAGAAATTACTAATTCACAGCCCCTGGGACATAAGTGGGCCGGGGAACTCAAAGTGTGTCATGGAGCAGTTAATCTGCTACAATCATGAAAAGAGGGGCCACGGAGCTCCCTGCTGGGGAATTGGGTGGTTATCAGGTTTTTTTGCACTTAGCTGCATTACCTCTTTATCCTCTAATTTTAGCACTGGTGGCATGCTCTGGGAAGCTAACATACTAGTCCCTCTGTGGAATAAAATGTAGTGATCTCACAGTATAGCGCTGCGAGGCCAAGGACAGGGCCCTCCTGCCCTGGGCCTCCCAGCACTACATAATGGATACAAGGTCCTGCAAAGGGGGCCCCACACCAGGACCTTGCAGCCTAATTGAATGCTGTGAGGCCTACCTGCCCTGGGCTTCGCAAGTCCCAGTGAAAGGGGCCCCCACAGATGACCTTGTAACCTGATCCAGTGCTGAGGCCCATGGGATGGAAAACACCTCCCCTGTGCCTCAAAGCATTAGCAAGACACGTTGCTAAACACTGCCCTCGTGTGCCCTGCCAGTCTGATCTGGATGCCCCTCCTCCCCTCAGCCACGTATCCTTACTTGTTAATGTCCAGCGATTCCGTAAAACAAAAGAGCCTTCTGTTGCCGGTAAATGGAATACACAAAGGGCAGACAGGTTTTTAACAGAGGTGCTGCCCCGCCCTTTAGCCTGTGAGGAGGCATAATTGTTGGCCTTGCTGCTGTCACCTCCTATACCCAGTCTTTCCCACCCCCCACCACTGCACCTCTATGAATGACCCCACGCCGTGAGCAGGGAAGTGGAAGTCGAGACACCTCACTTGAAAACACATTAGCAGAGTGATTGCTTTGGGAAGGGGGCCCTGAAGGAGCAGGTGGGCCGACTAGGAAAGTGCGACCTTTCACACAGAAAGTGGCCCCCATGTGCCTGAGCTGAGCGCGAGGCCCTGGGCATCTGCCCACACTGCCCATGCCTAGCGCCGGCCCTGGCCCTGGGCACTGCTGGTGTTGGACGGGCTGGGCTGAAACCTGAGCTGCACGGCCCGCTCAGTGTGTGGCGCGTAAAATGGCAGCTGCCCCTGCCCGGCACTGAAGCGCACTGCCAGCAGCGGTGGTGCGGATGTCTGTGATCGCTGCCGGCTCTGGAGTCTAGCGAGCCTCCTGAGTGCAGGAGGGCCAGATGCCTGACGACCCTTGCATAGTAGCTGTGTCCTGAGAGGAACGACCGAACCTGGCCCAGCGGACCTGTGGTGTCTTCTTCGGCTTGGAGTGGTGAGCTGAGCCCGGCGGAGTGTGATCGACAACTGCGGGCACGCTCTGCATTGTGGCTTGAGGGTGGAGGCGACGGCGACTAGCCGGGTCACCGGGCAGCGCCTCTAACCGGACAATCCCTGCGGAGGCCCTGCCCCACCACCTCTTGCTGTCACAGGCTGGGCGGTGGGCCTCCAAGAGCATCACCATCGCTGGCACCGCTGGTCTCGTCTGGTGAACTGCGGAGTACGACGGTGAGCTACAGTG
This sequence comes from Lissotriton vulgaris, assembly GCF_964263255.1. Taxonomy (NCBI): domain Eukaryota; kingdom Metazoa; phylum Chordata; class Amphibia; order Caudata; family Salamandridae; genus Lissotriton; species Lissotriton vulgaris. The sequence continues at coordinate 994,169,525 of NC_141697.1, forward strand.
GAGCTGCCTCACGAGAGCCCGGATTCGCCACTGAAGATCCTAGGAGCCTGCGGCGGTGAGTGGGTCGCGGTCCTGCCTGGGCCTGCTACTGTGGAGGCGGGTGTGGGTGTGGGTCTGGGCGTTGGGTTGCGGCCTGCGAATCGCAGACTGGTTGCACAGCATGCAGCGGGCTGAGGGGTGTCCTGCACTCTCCTGGAACAGCGCTTGAGGCCTGGAGGCTGTGCAACGTGCCCCGTACCCATGAATTACTGCATCGGGCCTGCACACATCCTGCAAACGGCAACTGCTAACTCTACAGGCGTGGCTGTCTTCGAGTGCGGCAGCTGGGGCCTGGTCATCACGCTACACGCACCCGCAGCCAACTGTACTGAACCTGCACACACCCTCTCATCTGCTGGGTGACTATAGTTGTGTACCTGCAGTGTTCCACCCTTGGGACTGGCTTGGCGGCACCGCACTCCGTCCGGCCCGGTCGGGCTTGTGCTGATGTTCTTGGGGCCCACGTAGGACTCCTACAGGCCACTCTCCATGATCAACATTGATGCCAAAATCCTGGCAAAAATGATTGCAAGTAGGCTCCAGCCCTTAGTTCCTAACCTGGTCTTACCCAACCAGTCGGGGTTTCTCCCTGCTAGATCAACCATGCACAACCTTCGCACTGTGTTTACTACCCTGCACTACTTTCACTCAGACTTCCAGACTGTGGCGGTCCTACTCGATGCCGTAAAGGCATTTGATTCCCTGCAATGGGAATATATGTTCACCGTCCTACTGCGCATGGGTCTGCCACCCTTTTTCCTTAAGTGGGTTCACCTGTTATACTGTGAGCCACGGGCCCGAATACATGTGAATGGCTGGGTGTCTGACGCCTTCCCGATCCACAGGGGCACGCAACAGGGCTGCCCTCTGTGGCCAATCCTTTTCACGCTCGCACTTCAGCCACTGGCCTGTAAATTGCTTCAGAGGCATGCTCAGGCAGCGCTGTGGCTCCGTCAACGTCCATTGGTGGTCTCGTTGTATGCGGACGACATGTTGCTATATGTTGGAGAGACAGCCACCTATTTATCTGTACTGCTTCGAGAGTACGTAAACTTTGAACGGTACTCAGGCCTGGGTATCAACTGGGCAAAATCTACGGTGTTCCCATTGATGGCTGGTACTCGTGAAGTGGACTTGGACTTCCCCTTTGCGTGGTCCACTGACCCGGTTCGGTATCTGGGTGTGTGGCTGCATAGAGACCCCGAAACGGTAATTGCCATGAATTACTGCTGTGCCATCACTAAAATCACTGATCAGGCGGCAAGGTGGTTCGCACTGCCGCTTTCTTTAGCTGATGAAATAGCAATTGTCAAGATGACGATTCCGCCAAAGCTTCTCTATTTGTTTATTAATATCCCGATTTGCCTCAACATTGCACTATTTAACGTGCTTCAATCAGCCTTGTTCTCCTTTGTGTGGGGCGGTAAGAAACTCGCTGCAGTTGGGAGGTGCTGGTGCAGCCGTTTGAGAGGGGAAGATTCGAAGCCCCTGACCTGCAGCTTTACTATTTGTATGCTCAGGCGCAATTTGCACATTTTTAGGTTTCGCCTAATTGAAAGCTGAGCACTGCGCAGCTTTTCGCGCAGGCGAAAACCTAATGAGAATAACTATGTGGCTTGGGAATCCGCCCTCTGTTCCATTGGCTAGCTCCATAAATGGAGGCTAGCCATTGGAACAGAGATCTGTCTGTCATGGCCAGACCAGATTTGTGGGCGTTCCCGCGATTTCTTCCCTCTCCACCCTTTTCTGATCGTCATCGTGGCGGTGGGTGTGTGCTATTTTTTTTTTTTCGTGTCGGCATGTTTTGTTCTTTTTAGAAGTGTCTGTTGCTGGAGTTGGCTGCAAGATTTAAGTTCCCACGAAGCGATCAGGTAAGGAGCATTTTCTTTATTAGAGGCACTTCGTTGACGGGGACTTCGTTGACCGGTCGGCAGTGTGCAGCGTGGCACAGGAGGTTTGAGGGGGCCTAGGCGTAGCGTTTCGATAAGTTTTGTTTAGTTTGGGATTGTGTTTGATTTGTGTATTTAGTAAGACTCATAGGCGTTAAAAGCGCCTTCGCGCCGCATAGATGATTAAGTTATAATCCTAGCCGTGGTAAGCACCATTGTCTCCGTGGTAGACGCGGCCCGGTTCTCATTGCCAGATTTGTGTGAGGGAGCGCGGTATTGGCGGCTCCCGGCCAAGGCCACTGAAGTGTCCCACCCATAGCAAGCTCGGATACAGGAGACTCCTGACAGTGTTTTATCTGTATTTTAATAATAGATGGGGACCGCACGGAGTTCACTGTGCAGGGATTACAGGTATGCCTTTAAGGTACAAATGATACTTGTTAAGGGACCGCTCGGGTTAGCGGGGAGTGATAAGTGTGGCATGGGACAGCGACGTCCTGAGAGTGTTGTATCAAGGGAGGTACGCAAGGCTGATATCTGTGCCTTTGTTTCTGTGCCGATGGGTGGAAAGCGCGCACAGGTTTAGGGGGGCATGGCTTCACGGTATGGGTTTCGATTCCGACAACTGTAATGTCGTTGTGGTTTTCCCAATGGATGGAGAGCGCGTCCGGGTGTAGCGGGCGTGACTTCTCGGTATGGGTTTCAATTCCGGATCAGACAGCTGCAATGTCTTTTTGCTGTCCCGATGGGGGGGAGAGCGCACCCATATGTAGGGGGCGTGGCGTCGTGGTATAGGTTTCGAATTCCTCTATGGGTCGCGCAGAAATAAAGAAGCAATATTTGATGCCTGCTTCCTAGTTATGCCTAACCTCAAGGCGGGCCCGCCCTGCAGCCAGCTCTCGCATTGCCCCGCAGCAGTAGTGGAACTTGCCCTCGGTTTCCAAGGAGAAGAGGTAGTCTGCAGTGCAAACAGTGCACTAAGTTAGGCGGGCTTTCAAATTGTTAGCTAAAGCTGGGACGGCACGGAGGTAGGATTGGTCCCATTCACAGACCCGTAAACGCGAGTACTGCCAATGCGTTACTGTCCAGAGAACGCTTTCAGGGCACCATTACTCCTTTACTTGGTGTTTCATTTTCCGTATGATCCATTTTTAATGTACTAGTGGTTAGATTACAAATGATTTCCGTGTTTTGAATATGTTGACTTCCGTGGATTGGAATACAATGACATCCCTTTGTCAGAATCATTAGCGCAATCAGTATAACAGCCGCAGTTGTATCCATGTCTCAAAGTTTTGATGCCCATTATGCCGTCTACGTCAGTGAAGTATGTTAACTTGCAGGCTGGCCTCAGCTAAGTTAACCCTAATGCCAGTCATAGTCTAAGCAGTCATGTTATGCTGTCGGTTTAAGGGAAAGTTCAGCGTCTAAAATAGTAGAGGTATTAAAGGTTTACTTTCAGGTTAAGCTGTTATGTTATTGGGAAGTTACTAATGATACTGCATATAAACGCGGTCCGAGCAGTGCATTATGGTAACATGCGGGCTGGGCTCAGCTCAGCTAACTATCGTCAATCATCAGGAGAGCATTGTAATTACGTGGTGCTGTTATTCTCGGTCCGCTTAACCCCTTGTTGCTGACTGGGTAATTAATTTGTGTCAGTGGTAATAACAATGGTCATTCACACACGCTCAGTCGGCATGTTCTGCACTCTGGTCCATCCGATTTCAGCAGCATGCGTCTAAACACACTTGGTCTGCGTCGTCACTCGGTTTACACAGTTCATGAGTCATACTTTTCCCTTTGGCTTTTAAGTACGACATGGAGTCATTTATTTCAATTATGCTGCCAAAAATGTTCCAAAGTCAGTATTTTGACAGTAAATAAGGACAACATTTGTTATGACCTTTACCCTGCTGCCCGGTGTAATGCCACTAGACAGTAATTACAGTGCAACAGGCAAACATCCCACATGGCTTAGGTTTTCCTTATTGAGAAAGCAGTATCTCATTTTTATGTATGTATAAATATATGTAGCTATACGCATGCCCAGTAGATGTGATTAAGGTACTTCTGTGCTTCACGTCATGCACAATGAATGTCCTTGAAAATGAAAGCTGTATCACACTGAACCTGGGACCATTTGAAAGGATTGAGGATTTAAACTACCTGGGTATTAACATTTACTCACTTTTAATGTTGCCTCGACAAACATCTAAATTGAGGCGTTCTAAATGGGTACGTGGTCATCTCATACTAGAATGAGAAGGTGAAGGTGATCTGTAGCACTGCTTTCAAAGTTTGAAATGTTGACGCCTTGGAACTCGAAGCCCCCAGTCTGGCGTGATACCATCAGTAGGAAAATCCATCTTTTGTGGGGGCCCCCCCCCCATCTTGTTGGCTAGATATCTGGCACTCATGGTCCTCGGGTCAGTAGGACTGTCCTGGATATCTTTCATTACAGGTGACTCTGTCACTACATATGCCCTGCTTCCAAAAGCATGACAACTGCTTGGCAGGTACCAGTGGTCATGTTTAGCATTTGGGTAAGTCCATGTTAAAACAAACAAACATTGTTCACGTTGCATGAAAGTGAAGTATTCCATGAGGGATGCGGAGTGACTCTGTCACTTACATGCGAGAAAAAAAAAATGAATAAATAAATAAAATGACAACAGGACTGATGAAGAGCTGTGTGGCAGATACGACCTTTGTGTTAGCATGTCAGACTAAACTATTTTAGCATGTTAAGACCAGCATGTGTAATTAATAGGTCAACTTTATAGTCAACTTGGAGGTCAAAAGGCTAAATTGCATAATCATCATTGCCCGTGACCTGTGAGCTCCGTTGGCCTGCTTTGCACGTTCTGTTTTAAATTTGTATGTTTAGCTATTTGGACGTGTTCGCTGCTAATATCTATTTTTGTATTTCTTTGTAGGTTTGCCCGCCTCCTTTGAGCTAGTACTTCCTTTTCGCTCCTAAACTTTTTTCTGTTTCTTTTGTAGGTTTTCACGTGTTGTGCGCTTTGCCCGTGGTGCAAGGACCGTCAAGTAAGACATTTTTTCTTCTTTTTGTGTTTCTAAACTGTAGGAATGAAGATGCACCTCTTTTCAGGCTCGTGTTCAACTGTGTAAAGTCAGGTAAACGATGTTGTGTTTTTTCATACTTTTCTGTGTAAAGTAAAACACATCAAAGTTTTGCACATAATTCAAAGAAGTTAGAAAAGACCATTTGTCAAAAGCAATACCAAAAGCTCAAACTTTAACAAAGGCGAAACCATTGCATTGTAAATGCTTGTTGATTTTATCCGCAGCGGTTCCAGCCACATGTAGCGGTGGAGGGAGATTCAGTCCTCCCTGTGCCCCTTGTAGCGACGGCCTTGATGGGCGGACATGGAGGACCGCGGACTGAGATCAATCCGGTACTTTGCACAGAGTGGGCTTGGCAGGCCCTGGCTAAATGGGCGCAGCTGGCTACCTATATACACCCACACATCTCTGCCGCCCAGGAGCAGGTGGCCCTGCGCGCACATTGGCAGACGTGCGAATTGCGAAACTAGGTGACTTGCACCGACAAGGCCAGTTCAGATCTCTTTCCAACATGCAGGAGGGGTGGGTCCGGATCTGATGTCAGGATTGACTTATGTGTGTATGAGACAGGCTGTCCGTGCAGTATATCCTGCCTATCCAGCTGAACCGAAAACTTTACTGGGACTGCAGGCGTTGCTAGCCAGCGACTCCCGAAGTGGACTGATTACCAGACTATATAATGCTTCTCAGAGGGAGCTAGACCCCATAGACAATCCCTCATATAATAAATGGAACACAGCGCTAGGGGACACCCTCTCCCTGGATGCTTGGACATTTTGCTGCAAATTAATTGGACGCCTGACTGCGAACTGTATCCTCCACATCATACACAGATGCGCAGATTCGGGCTGCGGGACAGTGCTAATTGTGTGCGGTGTGGACAGGAGGATGCAGATTTCTTGCATTTTGCATGGGGCTGTGCAGGCATACAGGCCTTCTGGGTTAAGATTGTGAATGTAAACACGGAGGTGGTGCTGGAGTCTGTGCCGTGTATGCCTGATGTCTGCATTTTGGGGTGCGTGAAAAACCTCAAGCCATGCAATAGACCACTTGTGGCAATCTCCACGTTGTTTGCCAAATGGGCGATTGCACAATACTGGGGGGGCAAGACTTTACCAACAGTAAAAAGATGGATTCGAGACCTACTGTACTGCAGGGTCCAAATGGGATCTATGCAGAGAAATTGCCCGAAGCCTCGTGCCCCAAGGATTTTTGGGCCCCAATAACGGGGTGCCTATTAGGCTAGCCAGATTTACAGTAGGGAACTGTAATGCTGTACTAATTACTTGTAGCAGAGGGTTTGTGGGTCGACCTAACGATCTGTGTTCATGTCTACCGTTATCTGTATCAATGGGTTCCATAGGTTCATTCAAGTGCCAGGGTTAGGGGGGGGCAGAGGGGTGTGTTTATATTGCTGAGTATTATGTTTTAAATTCATGAACATTGCTTGTACTGCATATATGACTCGGAACTGCTGGGCCCAATACTGGGGTTGTATAATTTCACTGTTGCAAGCTGCACCATAAATAAAAATATATATTTTTTAAAAGGACACTCAGATTAAGAAAGCGCTGCATGCCATACTCACGTTTGACTGCACTATACAATGTTAGACAACTAACATAAAAAAATGTGTTCCACATTATAATTTCAGCGGTGTTTCCAGTGCAGCCAGCCACTTCAAGTGTATTTCTAGGTCTAGCTCGACAGTGCCTCTGTTTGATGACTTATAGTTACCAATGCTTTCAATTAGGCAGACAGAGAGCGTTGGCTCAACTCAGAGGTCTACTTCTGTCTCACCTCGTGCTATTAGCTGGTATATCATTCCGCCTTCGAGGAAGAGCTTCTCTTGCACGCACAAGGGAGACCTTAACATATAGAAAGCACTCTCAATCATGATTCATGATGCTGACAGTCAGATTTGAGTATTTATCCCCTATACGCACTCTTCAGAAAGCAATACATTTTCGCTTTATTTTAGCAGCACTGGCAAAGCCAATAGGACAGGCATTAATGCGATAAACATAAAATGCATGTGTTTATATATAAATTATTTTTTTAGGGGGGGGGGGGTTGCTATACAGCGCGAATTCGACCCGAAGGTATCTGGGCTCTTTATATCATCACTAGTTGCGTTACAGGGGGACACATTAATTTGGTTAGGCACGGGAGATTACGTGGTTTGCCCAGAATCACAGGCGGTTGAGCGCCTCTGCAGAGACTCGAACCGGAACAGAGGCCCCACCTTCAAGGGGACCGCTCTAGCCGTTAGTCCACAAAGCTATCGGCGTTGTCAAAGCCTGTTCCTATTTTCATCCATCATATTTATTAATAATCTAGTTCGAGTACAGAGACTTGAGCCTCCTTCAATTGGTGTAATGTGTTCTACTGTCCTCTCTCTCTGCCCATCTGCTTTCCTTCTTTCCCTTTGCCTCCACCTCCCTCTCCACCGCTTGTCATTTTCACCCGCCCCCTCCACCTAACCCTCATTAATGAAGCTGGTCTCGTGCACCCCAGGCCAGGCCGCGCTCCCGCCCTTGCTAGAAAGCGACTGCGCATCGCTCCGCTTTCTACTTTCTAGCACGTGCTGCGGATCAGTCGGACGCCCAAGGCTCGCGCCGCGTCCTTCCCTTGAAGTGATCTTTCTGCGCTGATCGGCTCGCGCTGCGTCCAGCCGCTTCCTCCGCTGGGCGCTAATGCCACCGCCTGCCCAGCGGTCATGAATCTTTCACGGCCTTCTGAAAGGCGTCCATCTTTTATTGATGGACGAGCGTCTTTCGCACCACACTGCGCTGGGAATTTCAGACGCCGGTTTCAGATGAAAGAGTCTTCTGACAAATGGGCAAGGTTTCCTAGGGGTTCTGGGAGCATCGCTTGGAGGGGTCAGGCTTGTCACGACTCTAAGGTGCGGGCTGAATAAAAATCTATATTTGCTCCTGTGACTCAGCTGAGCATAGTATCTGCGACACGACGATTTCATGCCCGGGGGTTATGGCCGCCTTTATCAGGATTTCGTGCTCAAGTTGGGATATTAAGCCTCTCATTACGAGTTTTGTGGTAAATACTGGTAGTTCAGGCCTGATGATATTTATTAGAGGGGGAAATGGCCAGTAAATTAGTGCACTAAAATCTGCACGCTTTTTCCCAAAAACACGTGAGGCAATAACAATTGTTTGTGGTAAATACCTGACACCTCGGTGTCAGTTTGAACTGCGTGTGACAATTACTGCGTCCCATAGCGTCCAGCTCACAATGAAGGACTTAGGGGCAGATTTACAAGCTCCTTGCGCCATCGACGCACCCGCATTGCAACCTGCTGAGTGATATTTACAAGCACACATAAAGCCACCCTGCGTGACTTTACCTGTGCTTGTAAATATCCGCGCCCCTTTTCACGCAACACTTTGCATGTTAGGGGCGTGGCATGGGTGTTGCTGTTGGTGTTTCCAGGCAACATCCATGTCCCCTGATGCATTTCCAGATATACGAGCAATCGTAAATCTGGAAATGTTTTCATTTCTCCTCGTTTTTTTCCTCTTTCAATGTGTGTTGCATTCTACTGCACGCATTGGAAGAGGAAATCACCTTAATTGATTGTTTTTGGGCAGGAAGGTGCCCCTTTCCTGCACAAAAACAATCTCCCCATGATTCAGGCATCCTTGCACGATGGTGCAAGGGTGCCTGTTCCGGTGCATGGCAGCAGTTTGTGCGCCCGTGCAGCAGGCGCACAACACCCATTGAACTCACCGGGCTTCAGCCCCCCCCCCCTTGTGTGTGGCAGCCCGGGATAAGACAGACCCAGGGCACACCCGAATGTTTCACAGGTCTTTAAAAGACCATTTGAATGTTAATTAGTCCTTGCAGTTGTTTCACCCCTTCTAAGAGCCCCTGTAGCTCCACTCTGCCTACTAATTAAAGGTTCAGCTCCCCCGAAATTTTTTCTTAGCCCCCCCCCCGACATTTGGCTTTAGTTGCGCCTCTGCCGTGCAGGGGGAAGCACAGAGATGGGACATATTGTTGTAAATATGTCACATCCCTGTGCTTCGAAACTAACGCAGCACAGCAAAATGACTTGTGGCACCGCACTGCATTTGTTTCTTGTAAATCTCCCCATTAGTTTTTAAGCTGGATCTCCTGGGTTCAATAGTAGTTCTGCAGGAATGCTACAGAGATACGTATTTCACATTTTATGTCAGAAATATATTTTGCGTCCCATTCCCATGTCCACCTGTTGATATTAACACTCCTGTTATATAGTGATGGACCTGATTCTCAAAGTTATTTGATCTTGTAAGATAGAAAATCACAAGGTTGGTTTCATCCTCATAAATGGAATGACTCACAGGAATATTTTCATGTGAATAAATCTAAAAACATGCATTTTTTGGGTGTTTACAAACTCATCGGCTGTTTCTTCCTGGGTTCGCCAACAGACGGCCTAGTCTCCCCAACCCAGACTTCAGAGACCATTTACCATCGTGGAAATGGTTGAGAAATTCTTGCTTACTTAGTTGGCAACTCAGGGGCTCCATGCAGGGCTGGACTGGGAACACAAACAGGCCTTGCAATTGAGTCGAACTGGCCGTGGGGGGAGTAAGGCAGGAGGGCAGGGGTGCACTTGGAAAAGACTGCAGCTTCTTTTGTTACAGGGGGCCGATATTGCAGCTATGCTGCAAAACCAGCCCCCGTTAAAAAAACAGCCCCCCAGGGGTCCAAAATCGGCCCACACCCTGGCAGCCCATCAGGGAAACGACCGGTGCCCGCTCCGGCCAGTAAGGCCCAGGCTCCATGGCATCAGCAGAAGAGGAATGTGGTGCTGGGAATTGCACCTTGCAAGTAATAATTCCTAATGAGGAGACAGAAGAAAGAAGGGCCGGATTGAAAAGGGGAAGACCCACCTCAATGTCTCGCGAGAAATGCGCATGCGCGGGCGGCCGCACATGCGCATTTTAATGGGAGAAGTCAGCGCAAAATAGAAGAGGGAGCCCCAGACGCCGCGGACCAGGTAAGTGCTTTCATGTACTTTTACTGTACTCGTTACTTAAAATGATGTATGTAGAAGAGAGCGGGAGGGAGGCGGGAGGCGCGCAGTGGGGCTATGCGAAGCGCGTGAGCGGGCGTAGCATCATGCCCACTTCACGTAGCTTCGCGTAGCCCCACTACGCATACTACGCCCACCCTTACTTCTTAATCGGACTGGAAGTACTGCCCTATCACAAGCTTGGATGGAGCTGGGGATCCAGCCCCTACTACTCTGTGTGGCTTTTCAATGAATTCAGGAATGCACTGATGAGCAGCCACATTTTTGCAGATAAAGGGCATATTTACAAGGGGATATCGCCACCAGAACATCACTAAAAGTGACATTCTGGTGGCGATATTCCCTTCTCCTTATTTACAAAGTAAATAAGGCCCCTTTTCACGCTTCACTTAGTGTGAAGGAGGCATGCAATGGCTGTTGTAGTGGGCGTTCCGCAGCAACATCCATTGTTTTTGACACTGCCCCATATTTAGAAGAAAGGGGCAGTGCAAAAAACTAAGGGCATGTAAAAGCTGGTCTTAGGATGGCAATATGAGGAGAAATTATTATTTTCTCTTCATATTTTGCTCTTTCTCTGCAGCCACATAGAAACAGCAAATCGTCTTTAAAGGTTGTTTATGTGCAGGAAGGTATCCCTACCTGCACATAAATAATCGCCCCTGCAGCCCAGCTACCCTTGCAACATGGCGCAAGGGTGCCCGCTCTGGCGTTAGGCAGCTTTTTTGGACCAGCGCTAGGGGAAACACAGGGGTGGATCATATTTTTGATAATACAGCGCATCCCTGCATTTAAAAAATGTTGGCGTGCAGCATTACCAATTTTGTAGTAACACAGCGCTCCGACATTTTATTTTAAATATCCCCCATAGTCTTCTGACAATGGCATCCGCAGTATGTCTGCTAAATAAAAATGGACTGTGCTTGTGTGATCGTGGGGGGGAGGGGCTCCCCTCAGACAAGCACAACCCAGACATCCACTTATGGAGAGCTGTGTTTTAGCAACATCTGTAGCTGGAGCATGCCTCAACCCCCTCAGAACCCTCCTCCTCCTCCTTCTCCTATCATCAGGAGCATGGAGACAGAGAGGGCGGGCCTGCATGGTCTGTGTTCATGAAAACACAATCTAGTGTTTTCATGAACTTTGCTAAATTGAAAAATGGCCAGGTGCTTCACATGAGGCAGGGGGCTGCACCTTGAAGGGCCTGATAAGGATCCGCTGCTGGGCAAATTACTCTCATCAAGGTCAGGCACAGGAGGTTTAAACAGCTCCAAAATGAGTGGGTGTATTCAGAGAGGTGTTTCTCTTGGTGGGTGTGGAGGAATATGTTGCCTATGTAGAAGGAAAAAGCCGGTAAGTGCATTTGCACTTGTGCAACCGATTTTCCCATGTAACAACATAGGTGTACATATTTGTGCATCAGAAAATAGAGCTCACAAATTGTTTTCTAGTATTATGAGTGGAAAACTATGACTATTTAAGATTTCTATGTGTAACCAGAAAAACATTTGTGAATTCCAAAAACTCAGAAATCAGCACCCATTTGTGGCTGGAAAGCTCCCTGTGCATATTTCCTGCTGACTTTTTTTTATGATTCAGGTCCTATGCATGTATTGCTCTGCATCTAGTGACCACAATAGGGAGCTGCTCTACCTCTGCAAAAGCTGAAAAGTATTTTCAAAGATGTGTACTTTCCTGGGCCTCTAAAGCAGTAATTGTTGTCAGAGTGATACAATCTTGATTTTATTAAACACCCTGGGGCCCCAGTATGCATCTCTCTTTTATTTATTAAACAGCTGCAACACCTGCATTTCTGATGAAACCTCAATAATAAAGTAACCCATGGAAAGACAGACTAAAACACCAATCAACAGTCAACGTAGTCGAAAAGAGCCTCTTCTATAGTCAGTAGTTTCACTTGAAGACTTCCCACTATTAAACCATAAACACAACCATAAACCGCTATGCATTAGCAACCACAGTAGCCAAACTCGAGTTTTTTCAGCTGACTGTCTAATATACTACAATAAAAACAGTACTCATAAACAGGCAGGCAAAAACACAAATAAGCATGGGGTGTCCAGCGTCCTCGTGTTGACCTGGGACGTCTTTCACCCTTGGAGGTGGTCCTTGTGAATTACCAGCACCGGCTACTTGAAGGCGCTATAAAGCACATTGCTCAGTCCCACAACGCAGAAGGACGTGGGACGGATCAAGGGCCGGCCTGTCCTGTACCTGTCAGCAACAGGAAGAAGCGGGCATGACCACCCCTCTATTCTTGTCCAGCTGGCACATTGGTTGTTATTGTTGTCTCCTGTATCCTGTTTTGATCCGTCTCTCAGTGGACTGCTCTTTGGTCGCAGATGCAAATTGAGGCTCCCACTCCTGGAATGACAGACCCAGGGAGTCTGGGGTCTTACTCTGCTTATATTACCCGTGGGTTGTGACTGGTTTATATCTTTAGAGCAACGATCAGTGATTTGTAGCAAGACTATAACAGGGGGACAGGGTCCCTCAAGCGTGCTCCAGCCAGGGCCAGACTGGGAACCAAAACTGACCCTGGCAAAGAACTCGGCCGCCCCTCCTGGGAGCAAAAACGGCCCTGTAACAAAAACAGCCCCCAGGGTCCCAAAATAAGCCCCTTCCCTAGCGGCCCACCGGGGAAACGCTCGGTGCCCGCTACGGCCAGTCCGGCCCTGCTCCCAGCCCTCTGGTAGGGTCCGGCAATCACAGAAACTCTTGTGCCTCGAGGTGCTGACTGATTGGAAGAGGGCGGCGGGCCAGTTAAAAATGCATTGACATCTTTTATCAGCCTTGTAGCGCAACGCGGTTCGACCACGCCGGGTTGGGCCTCGTCTTCTGCTTATTAGACGGCTCCACAGACATTTAAAATCATGGGGAAGAGGAAAGCCACGAGGGAGTGGGTTCCCGCACCTACCACCCAGACAAATGTCACAACTTTGGATTCTTTTTTAGTCTGTGTAGTAGGTGTTGTCTCAAAGGAGATTGAGCTAGCCGAGAAGTGATTATCTCAACCTTGGTGTCACCCCAGGGGGTTTATTAGCTTCTTCTGCTAATATAATCGCAGCACATTCTACCAGTGTACCTTCCCAAAGCACCCCTGCCGCAGCTGTGGGCCAGGTTGCGGCTTAGTCAACCAATACTTCCCATTTAGGTCCTGATGCTACGCTTCTCTGTGATAATGGCCCTTGTATTAATGTGAAAAACAAAGTTAGGTGGTTGTGCTCAAGCCCACGCCAGAGAAAGCGACGTAGCAGACCTAAGGAGCCGATAAATCTTCCTTTACTGTAGACAAATGAGTTACAACCTAGTGACTGAGATGACATTCTGGTACGTTTTGAGTGACTGGTTCAAAAATGCATATCCCCTTTGGTAGAAAAGCTACACTCACTAGTCTAGAGCTTATTATTAGGCAGGTGGCTTCAACAGTAAATACCCCTGCAGCTCAACAGCCACCTGAACAAGTGCAGCTGTTTAATCCTGATGTTAGTTCTACTTGAGTGGTGGCTTCTCCCAGATTCTGGAATGGTGATGGACCATGTCGGCCGGATGGCCCGCCCCATACACAAATGGTTATCCCTGAAAAAGTACAGAGATGTAATTAACCCCTTCGGTGCTGATGACGAACCCCAGCCGTCATGCACTACGGTGCTCGTGTGCTCATGACGGCTGGAGTTCGTCACGGCCCGCCCCTGTTCGTGCTGTTTACAGCACACCAGGGGAATCGCGGCTGAATCGAAGGGGTTAAAGCAAAATGTATAATTCTGATCCCTGCATAAAGAGTATTTTGCACAGGCATCGAAATGATCTCATGATCACCATAACACAACACGTGTATTTGTAAAGTGCACGTTCACCACTTCGGGTATCTTGGCACTGAATAACAGATGTTTGTTGTTACCCAACTCAATGGTACTTATGTTATCAACCTCAGATGGATGAAAGGCCGCCGGAATTTGAACCTGTGACCATGAGGTCGAACACAGGCCCTCTGCAGTAGATGCATTAGTCCACTGAGCCACCAGACCCGGCTTTCAGAGTCTCTGTAATACTATTGACCTATGGTGAAGTTTTTAATTGATGTGGAAAATACCTCCTCTCTGGCTGATTTTTGAACTAGGGAATGAAGCATAACATGCAAAATTTGTATTTAACACATCACATTTATCATGTATTGCAATTTCAGGCCTTTCCATATAATATATTGCAGCAGGATTGACCAGACACAACCTGTAAGACAAAACAGCAGGGGTATGATGATTACTCCTTAACTCAGAATTCTGATCACTGTGCAAGCCACAAGAGTCGGAATGTAACATCTAGCTAGAAACCAAGACCATAGTGTCAGGGCCGGACTGGCCATAGCGGGCACCGGGCGTTTCCCCGGTAGGCCGCTAGGGTGGGGGCCGGTTTTTGGCCCCTGGGGGTCCTTTTTTGTTATCGGGGGTCGGCAATGTCGGCCCCCGGTAACAAAATCGGCCGAAACCAGCCGTTGCAAACTGCTTACCTGCACTCCCCCTGACCCCAGGGGGGGGGCAGCTGAGCAGTTTGCCAGGGCCGGTTTTTGTTCTCAGTCCGGCCCTGCATAGTGTTAAAAAATGCCTCATATCCTTGGCCTACAAGTGCACAGGAGCACTAGAACACGAAGGTTTTTTTCTAAAAATCTGCTTTGAGAGTAAACAAATACCTAAATATTTTCCATAATGCTCTTTCTGGACTTTAAAGATCATACAAATGGGAAACTTCCATAAATAAATCACAGAGGGACAGATTACAATTTGTGCTGGTACAATTTTGCACAGACATTTTCAAATTGCATAGATTGCACCTCTTCAAAGGGAAAAGAGATTGCGGTCATTTACCAGGGCAGAAATGTAATTTTACATCAGTAAGTGGAAAACAGAAACCAGTACAATTTAAAGCATTGATTACAAGTGTCTCTGTAATTTAGAATCATTTATCGCACTCTGCAGTTACCAAAAGTGGTAAGGTCTGCAGTGAGGACAAAGTTTGATTAACACCTGGACATGCAGATTCTGGTGAAAAAAAACACACCACATCTGCATGTTATGTTGCATTTTTCGGGTTAAACCAGTAATATGTGCTATTTTTCATATCCGTTTAATTCTGAACCTCTGGAGTGTCCGTTTTGAATGTGTGTAATAAACATCCCCTACTCCGCTTGAGAACGCTTAATTGAAGACTATTTAATTTGGCTGAAAGAGAGTACCTATTTAATAGGTAGCTCAAGCAATGTGTGCATTCAGCGCAAGGATCAGTAAGTAAAGTATGTGGTCTACAACATGTCTCCCATTTGTCACTGTGTGATCTTTGTCAAGTCACACCAGCAGTTGATTCCTCGGGTACAGCACTACATTTGAGCTGGTGGTAGCAGGTGGGGCCCAATTGCACTCATTTTGGGGACTCAGAATTATTATGTTTCGCCATCAGACTTTGTCCCTGGACAAGAGAAAGAAAGGCGGAAAATGGCAGAGGAAGACGAACAATCAGTGACTAAGTGAGAAATCATGTGTCTGGAGTCTCAGCGAACCCCCTGAGAGAGTCCACAGCGCCATGGGAGTCACTCACAGTAGAGGTATGGTATGGCACCCCTTGCCAAAGCACACCCTCTCTTCTTTTTGTGGAAGGATCCAGTATGTAGGCCTTGGAGTCTCAGAGACCCCTCTGAGAGAGTCCACTGCGTAAAGGGAATCTCTCGCAATAGAGATGGGGAAATTATACCACTTCCCCTGGGATTACAGTTTCCTGGACTTTGGACGCAGCATTGACTCGTTTACCGGTTTGTGTCCCCGTCACCCTCCTCCTCCTCTTTCCATGCTGTGTCTCTCACCCTCCCCTCCTCTTTCCCTCCTTCATTCCCTGTCTACTTCCCCTCCTCCTACCCTCCCTCCCCTGAATCTCTCCCCCTGCCTGCTTTTTCGATTAAGTATATGTCCTTATTGTCTATCTCAAACTTACACGTAACAATTTTGCCATGCTCTAACAACTGTGAAACCTTTATAGCGATGTAACCTGCAACTATGGTCTGATACTCATGTAAAGCGTTCTGATACCTCTGGGTCTAGCCAGCGCTATATAAAACCTTAAAATAATAAATAGGTGTGAAAAAAACTTTAAGAGTAGACAAAGAAGCAAGAGCGCCTGGTGGTGGATAAAAGAAGCATGAGGTGGAATCCAGACCTTAAAGTCTTGGAATTAGGCAACACTGATGTTCTGTAGCACCAGACATGGGGTAATGTATGAATGAATAATCAATTCTTAGACCACAACATCTCCTTAAATAAGGGTGTCCCGGTGGTATGTAAATAAAGGCAATTACAGCTAGTAGATAAACTATAAGATACACTTTAAGTCCCAATAGTTATTGTTTTATAACTGAGCACTGCTCTGGTGCATGAGCTCTTTGCTATGGTTTACCCTGACAAGGGGGTGGGGTGGGGGGGAGGGGGTACAGGGCCCACTTGATGTGATGGACCTATCAGTCCTTTCCTCAGGCCGCAGTATAAATCTTTTTAACCTTGCGAGAATCTGCCCCTGTCCTCCTCCCTCTCACTAGAACTTAATGAGCTGCTACATTCTACACCAGGAGTCTTTCCTTCATGTCTTTGCAGGGGCCCACCCCCTCTCTCTGAGGACAGAAATTGACGCCCGAGGCGGCCACTTAATGATCTCCCCGTCACAATTTGCCCAGCATTTAATCTATTTGTTTTGCATTAAAAGCAAATTAGTCCGTATCTCAACATCTACCAATGTGCAGTGGACCGCTAAGCGCCGACTTCCATCTCCTCATGGGCGGCTTCATAGCTAGGAATTATGGCAGCACAACCCAGAGGATGTTTTTCGATCACAGGCTACACTCCTTCCCGTGCCAGCAGCTCTGTCGCAAGCTGTTGTGGGCGCCATTTTGTTTCTTCACTGGCTTAATTACCATGGGGCAGATTTACAAGCCTCTTGCGTTACTTTTATGCTGCAGTTGCGCCACTTTTATGACGCAATGGCCGAGTAAAAAATGCAGCAAATTTACAACATGACGCATTTAGGGAGATGTGTCACATTGCAAAGCACTGCGTGACATACCTGCGTCATGTGTAATATATGCTGGGTAGGCGTTCCCACGCAGGAAAGCCAAGTAAAAATGACGCAGTGAAATCTACAAGATTTCACTGCGTGACTTTTAGGACGCCACTGTGTCAAAACCTTACGCCTGCTTGAAGTAGGTGTAAGGAGTGATGCAGTGTATTGGAAATAGGCCACAACACGCATTGCTGGAGTTGCGTCGAGCTTGCGGTACGACTCCAGCAATGCATGACTTTTCCACCAACAGATGCGTCAGAATTTCTGACGCATTTGTCAATCCTTGCGCCATAGTGCGCCCTATTGTAAATACGGTGCATCTATGGTGGCACAAGGATTTTTCACTCAGGCGCAGGAAAACTGACGCATCTATATAGCTACGTCAGTTTCTTGGAAATTTGCCCCTGTGAATCTCTTGCTCGAGAACCACATCTCACAGGGGCATTGCCGTTGATAATGCAGCAGGTGTAGCGGGCCCAGGGGCTTGAGGGGCCACTTAGCCTCAATTTGGTACCTGTTTTTGACTCCCAACTCCATAGGTGTCAAGTTTTCAGATTGCTTATGTGTGGCTTTTCAATGTGTTAGTGTGTTTATGTGTGACAGTTCAATGCCTTATGTGTGACACAGTGAGGGACAGTTTATTGATAGTAGGTCGAAGCAGATATGCTCATATAATGAGATACATTTTGTGAATGGCCAACACAATGCTGCAGAGCTCCGAATGCTTAAGCCATGTCTCAATAGTGCTAGAAAACGATGTGGGCCATGATGAACAACAATCAA
Organism: Lissotriton vulgaris; assembly: GCF_964263255.1. Lineage (NCBI taxonomy): Eukaryota > Metazoa > Chordata > Amphibia > Caudata > Salamandridae > Lissotriton > Lissotriton vulgaris. The sequence goes on from NC_141697.1 coordinate 994,187,480, forward strand.
GACATTTTGTTACTTTTTCATGTGCCTGTAGACTCAGTCCATTTCTATTTATGGCTGCAAATGGATGAGTAAATGATGGCATGGGTGAAAAGCAATAACACTCACCGTTTAATAAATTGAACATATTCATGTGTTTAATTGACACAGATATCTAGAAAGAATTCTGTAATATCAGAATGTCAGGTATCAATCAATTAATCAGGATCTCTTCAACGCAGGTCCTTCACCCGTGAGGATCTCAAGGCACTGTGGGGTCCTGCTGCAGGATCCCAATGCCTGTTCCTATTGGTTGAACATCCAGGTCTTGAAGTCCTTCCTGAACTTTTATAGCAACGGCGTAGGGGGAGGGTGTTCCAGGTTTCTGTGAAGAAAGGTAACTATGCCATTAAGCCAAAATCTATCTGATCATGTCTTCACCCGGGAGTTGTACATGTTTGTTTAGTCTGCATCCATAGGCAAAGGCAAAGATAATGCCATTCAGCTATGAGGTTCTATTAAATTAAGTCTCTGCGAGGCAGGGCTACAAAACCCCACCAGCAAAATCCTATCTTATCAGAAAATGTGCCAGATCTAGTAGGAGCAATTATAATATTTAATTAGCTTCTGCAGACCGAAAATGTTAATTCAACCCCAAAACAGCTTGCAGGAATAAAAAACATTTATGGACACATTCCAAGGTTTTTTTAACACACAGACAGAAAGAAAGACAAATGCCTCGAAGCAAGTCAACAGCACTACAACATTCTGTGTGTGACTGCATCACTAGAGTATTAAACAGCATATGGAAAAAAGTAGTGAAGTACTTTCCAATGGCGAAGACGTTGCATTCCTCCTCCCCCAGGTCTCCATTAAACAGGCAGCCATCACCGGAGTTTTCCATGCAAAACACTGCCCACACCATCCTGTTACCAGCAAACAACCGGCCCTGCCCTGTGTCCCAGCGCCCTGGGTATAGCAGCACTGGACATAGCAACAACAACAAAATGCTCCCATTTGTCAGTCAGGTAGAGGGGAAATAATGAATAAACAGGGACTGCTTTGACATAACTTAATATCTGCGCACCTAAAATAAAAAAAATGTACGTGACCTTGTGTAATGTAACTGGCGCTTTTGTAAAGCGCTTCAATACCTTTAGGTAGTTTAGTTTGTGCTCTATAAAAATGCCACCAAAAATTAATCTGACCTTGTGTAATGTAACTACCGCTCATGTAAAGTGCTCCAGCACCTTAAGGTTGCTCAAGTTCACATTATATAATAGAAAATGCCTCACAGTCCCTGGGGAGTTGCCAAGAACTTGCTTTGAAATTAGAGCTCTGAGAGGAAGAGAACAACAGGAAGAGGCAGCGTGGTGGCCATGCAGCAACATGGGACGAAGTAGGAGGGATGAATGCTGCTCCCATTTGTAAAGTTGAGGAGAATTAATTAATAAACAGGGGTGGCATCAGCACACTTAAAACCAAAGAAATTTACTTGACCTTGTGTAATGTAACTGGCGCTTTTGTAAAGCGCTTCAATACCTTTGGGTTAGTCGAGTTTGGGCTCTATTAAAATGCCCCAAACATGAATCTGACATTTGGTAATGTAACTAGTACTCTGACACCTTTGGGTCACTAGACGTCATAATATATAAACAAGCATCAGAGAAAATGCATCAGGAGTTGTCCAAGCCCTGCCCTTAACTGTGCTGCAAGTTTGGGCTCCTGAAGGTCCAGTGCCCGAGGCTTGCTAATGCAACAAGCAGCAAAGCAGGAGGCTTTTGGTGGAAATCCTTGCGCTTTGAAGTCAGAGAAGATTAAAGAGGCTATTTAAAAAAACAGCATCTCAAGCGTCTAACATTTCATCTCGGTATTTGAACGAGATAGGGAGATTAATTGATGGGCGCAGAAGCTGAACCACTGAAGAAAGACAAACAGTGACACGAGCAGAAATCAAATACATAAATAGTGCCCCAAATGAACACATAAACGGTAAACAGTCATAATATTGTTTCCAAAATATAGAATGGACATAATATCGAAGTAAAAATATAGAATGGACAAAATATCGAATGGACACAATATAGTTGGTAAAAATACCGAATTGAAGGTAAGTAATTTTGATTGTCAAAATATCGAAGTCAAAATTTCTAAGTATAAAATATAGGCATTAAATATGTCGAATGTTTAATAATATCGATTTTTTAAAAGTGTTTTGTATGTTAGTATATGTGTGAAAAGTGTATTTTAACTTTTGTAATGTATGTTTAATTTATTTTAAGTAATGAATTTTATGGTATTTAATTTTTGCGTAATTTAATTCTGTAGCGGGTTGTGGGTTTTTAGGGGAATAGGGTGGGAAGTAATTTAATTATATTAAATAAATTATTAATTTTTAGCAATTATTATTTATTTTTAATTGAATTTTGCTTTTTAGTTCTGTAGCGGGTTGTGGGTTTATTGGGGAATAGGGTGGGAAGTAATTTATTTGTAATTAATTAAATATTTTTCTTTCTTTATTGGAATTCATTTTGAATTTATTGTTAATTTTTAATTGGTAATTAATTTTTATCAATTGGTAATTAATGTTTATTAATTGATTAATTGTTAATTATGTTAATTTTCTTAATTTATTTTTCATAGCGGGTTGTAGGTTTATAGGGGAATATAGTGGGAAGTAATTAAATTGTAATTAATTAAATATTTTTATTTATTTATTGGTATTCATTTTTAATTTATTGTTAATTAATTTTAAATTGGTAATTAAGTTCTATTAATTGCTAATTATTTGTATTAATTAAATATTTGATAATTATGATAATTTCATTAATTTATTTTCTGTACTGGGTTGTGGGTTTATAGGTGAAAAGGGTGGGAAGTAATGTAATTGTAAATTATTACATATTAAAAATACTTTTTGTGTATTGATAATTAATTTACTGTTAATTATTAATTGGTATTATTTTTATTATTATTTAGTTTTTGTTATTGAAAATTAATTAGTTGTTAAATAATTATGAATAGGTAATTAATTTTTAATAACTAATATTTATTTGTATTTCTAATTAATTATTACATAATATTAAATTGGTTATTAATTTCAATTAATGTTTTATTGGTATTGATATTTAATTTATTTTTAATATTATATTAAATCATTACTTTCCCTACTATTAAACTCACTGGAGTGGGAATAGTTATTTTTACCCTCCCGCTATCCAACGCTTTCCCTACTGTTGCACTCTCTGGAGTGGGAATAGTATTTTTTACCCCTACGCTATCCAACGCTTTCCCTACTGTTGCACTCTCTGGAGTGGGAATAGTAATTTTTACCCCTACGCTATCCAACGCTTTCCCTACTGTTGCACTCTCAGGAGTGGGAATAGTATTTTTTACCCCTATGCTATCCAACGCTTTCCCTACTGTTACACTCTCTGTAATGGGAATAGTAATTTTTACCCTCCCACTATCCAACGCTTTCCGTACTGTTGCACTCTCTGGAGTGGGAATAATAATTTTTACCCTCCCGCTATCCAAAGCTTTCCCTACTGTTGCACTCTGTGGAGTGGGAATAGTAATCTTTACCCTCCCGCTATCCAACGCTTTCCCTACTGTTGCACTCACTGGCGTGGGAATAGTATTTTTTACACCTAGGCTATCCAACGCTTTCCCTACTGTTGCACTCTCTGGAGTGGGAATAGTAATTTTTACCCTTATGCTATCCAACGCTTTCCCTACTGTTGCACTCTCTGGAGTGGGAATAGTATGTTTTACCCCTAACCTATCCAACGCTTTCCCTACTGTAGCACTCACTGGAGTGGGAATAGTATTTTATACCCCTACGCTATCCAACACTTTACCTACTGTTGCTCTCACTGGAGTGGTAATATTACATTTTACCCTCCTGCTATCCTACGGTAAAAATATTGTATAATTTTTATTAAAATTATGTTAATATATATGTATTAAAAATAAAATTGTATCTTTTTTTAACTTTAATTATATCTTAATTTTAAGGTTATTTGAGTATTTTTAAGTATGTTTTAGTTAATTATATTTATTATTTCATTAATTTTAAATTACTTTTAAGACATTTATAAAAAGCGATATTTTGACTGACTATATTTTTTACAGACTATATTTTTGATTCGATATTTTTGTACTTACCTGTTTGTAGATAGGAGTTCGATATTTTTGCATTCTATATTTTGGCGACGATATTTTGGGAAGTCTATATTTTGTCATTCTATATTATGACAGTGATCCCACATAAACACATAAGCATAATGTTAAGATTAATTGGGCAGTGCTCTGGGGGAGGAAACCAAGCAAAAAAGGTGGGGGGGACAAAGAGGAAGGATTAACCACTAGCGACCAAGCATTTTTGAACGACAATTGAAGGGACGAATAAAAAGGCAATGGGTGGGCTGTAAGTCCACAGAGTGAATAAAGCATGCCTTGAAGAGACAGCGTATGTGCTGCCTAAGTGTGTCCTAAAAATAGCATGATTAGAAACCTCCCTCTATCCTCTTTTTAGAGCATGGCACTGGTATCGACACTGTCTGCCACAGACTTGGTACCATAAACCTTCGACAGACTTTGTTCAACAGGATAGTTTGTGAGCTTAAAGCGTCTCTTCCATCGGTCAGAAGCCTTTCTGAAGCAGAGAAAGTTAGAGCCTGGGAGCCTCTGACCATGACAACACCTCTCCATGGTCTCTGAGCAGCAGCTGAATGATAATAAAGCTATGTTAGCTTCTGGAATAATTTAACTCAATAGAGTTCAGGGCTGTACTTCAGTAGTGCTCTTACCAATCATCGGAGCATGAGGAAAGCAGCTGAAACATGTGTGACAATTTGAGCACATGCGGTGATAGGGGGAAATTTACCAAATTTGCATTAGTTTAACCCCCAATGCGAAATACTTGGCAGGGTGGCAAACCAAGACGAGGAGGGCCCAAAACCCTTGCTTGCGCTCAGTCCAATGACGCCCTTACCAAGCCACTGACAGCGCAGTCACAAAATGTTCATGTTTAATGAGCCTGAACAGCAATGTCATATACAAAAAAAACGGGCATCAGCAAAGCTAACACTCTCAGTAATAGCAATTTTGAATACCAGGGAACACATTTACTAAGATGTCCTACTACTTAGCGCAGCATCCAAAGTTGCAGCGCAGCGTTGCATGAGAGGGAGAGAGTACGAGAGTACTATATCTACAAAGAGAAGACTCTGTCCTGCTCTCTCCCTAGAGCCCATCCACAATCAGGCTTCTAAGCGCTTCACACACACCTTTGCCCTATAGTGCAAAGGTATCTGCGAAATGTCTAGCATATGTTTTGTATTGGAAGGGTATCATTCCAGCACAAAATAGTATGCCTAGACAAACTTTAAAACTTTTCCCACTTTGGATGTTTTAGTACGGTACAGCAATCATGCAAAGTCGGAAATGTTTGGAGAAATAAAAGTATTTCTTCTTTTTAGGTCTACCTCGAGAGGGTTTTGGAAGAGCAAAACTTGCGCTGCTACTGTTAGTAGGTATGGTTTTGCATTAAAAACCATGGGTGGTTGCATGGGAATGCTCATGTACATTCCATGAAATGCCCCCTTGATGCAAAGCAATGCAAAGCAGTGGAAAGTGCTGCTCTACGTTACCTTCATTCATAATTCAAATGATTCTGTCAAAAATTACTTAAATGGTGTTATTTTGGAATTCAAATTAGAGGCCAATATAAGGTTCCCTTGATGTGCATGTATTGGAAATACTCAACACATGCATCTACACTGGTCCACATCAAGTGGTTTATATATTACATCAATGAAAACAGTAGAAAACATACTTGGTGCTCCACAAAATATAAATATGTGACAGCACAGCGCTCGTGAGGAGTGCAAACTGAAATGAACATTAAATAAAAACAGCAGTAACAAAGTCAAGTCAATGCCTAATTTGAAGAGCCTTTTGCTCCTGATGTGGTGGGTCTGGACTATTGAGGATTTATTTACCCCAAAAGGTTTTGACCAGAGTAGCATCCATAATTTGAATGCTCAAGGAGCTTTTTTCTATGCACAACCAGACACTGGTTTGCATCTTCCAAAGGCAGTCCTTGGTGCCTTTATTTGGAGATTTATTTTACCAGTGCAGTAAGCTCTAGCTTGAGTGGAGGGTGTTTCCTGCTAGGGAGGGGCCAGAGGAGAGACCACAGGCCCTAGAGACACTTGCGGCAGCTGCCGCCCACTCACTGTTCTTGCGCCCGGAGGTGCTTATTTGTTTTCCTTGGGGCTCCCGCTGCACTGGACGCCCATGTCATTGCTAAGAAGGGGGCAGAGGAGAGACCAAGGCCCCAAAGAAACTTGCGGCAGCCGCAGCCCACGCCCCTGTTCTCATGTCCGTATGCGGATATTTGTTTTGCTTGGGGCACCCGCTGCATGGGACGCCCGTGTCACTGCTAAGGAGGGAGCAGAGGAGAGACCACAGGCCCCAGAAACACTTGCAGTAGCCGCCACCCACACCACTGTTCTCACGTCCGAAAGGCGCTTATTTGGTTTGCTTGGGGCTCCCGCTGTGTGGGAGTTGGCCTGGGCATTTCCCGGGCACAGACCTGGCCAAGATAGTGCCCGGTCACACCGGTCAGAGCCCAGAAGAGGCTGGGCTGGGCCACCCCCTAAAAACTGCCCCTTGGACATTAAGGTACTGTGCGCTCCCGGTGGCTATTGAGCAGCTTTTTTTCCAGATTCATCCAGTGGCATTTGTCCATTACAGAGCATGGACTAGATATGGGGAAAAGGAAATCTGTTGATGGAGGGGGATGGGGAGGCACAAGCGAAATCCAACAAAGCCAGACAGGCCCATAAGAATGCTGGAAACAATTGTATACTTGAACGTATTGATGACCTACTGGTTGAATGCGAGGACATTTTAGACCCATCTGGGACTGCTCCCATCCATAGTCCGGGTGAATCCCTACCTTGCCTAAATGCGAGACCACAAAAACGTATTCCCTTAATATTTAGGAAATCCAGTAATTGTGTCATCAAAGAAATCCAACAGCATGCCTGCAAGCTTCTGAGAGTTAGCCATTTTATTCCCAATGCACTTTGTGATGGAGAATTTACGAACAATAGGAAACATTTCTTTTGAGGAGATTTCTGCTTCCAGAACTTTGGCCATAAAGAAGGATATCTTAGTGACAAATATCTGTTTATATTTCTTCCATGTCTCTTTAAGTCCTGTGACCCGACAATAGTCCACCCTACAAAGTCTCTTGAGTTTCTTGCAGCCTAGTTTGGCCTCCCTCAAGGAACTACAAGGAGCTGACGGAGTAGTTCTTGTTTTCTTGACCACTCTATATGGCACAATATCATCAAGTACATTCTCAACCCAGGTCATATTGCCTGATTATCTCTCCTTTACCACAACAAATCTCACAACAGGCTCATTCTGTTTTAGCCATTGTATTAGGTGCGGAATAAATAGTTTGGCCATTGAATGCAACTTCTGATGGTCCTGCATATGTCTGAGTTTGTGACAAACACATGGCATGTAGAGCCTGAATGGAACCAGCCAATGATCTGACCAGACTAAAGGGATGGCATCGATGGCCTCTGTAAGATTTACAGCTGCAAAGATCAAATCTAGCGTATGCCCTTTAAGGTGCATTGAACTGGATGGTAACAAGTACAAATTCAATCTAGCCATGCCGTCAAAGAACATCTCTGCTGAACGGCTAAGAAGGTTGTCTGCCCATATATTAAAGTTGTTCACTACAAGCAAATTTATGTGCTAAGGGAGAGTGGAAGTACCAGGTCTAAGAAGGGATCACAGAAGTTTACTAAAGTCCCTGGTGGGCAGTAGAAAATCAGGCCACTTAGTGGGGTAGTTTTTTGGGAAAATAAAGTGAAGCCTACGGGGTCTATTAGAATGGCGGGCGGATCGCCACCACCCGTCTGGCGGTGGCCATCCGCCCGCCATTTCTCACCGCCCGCTCACCAATTTCCCCCACCAAAATACAATGGCGGTGGGGACCCCGGTGGATGGAAAGACCGTCCGCCGGTCAAACTGGAGAGGGGCAGAAAATGGCTCAGTTATAGTGGCGGTGTCTGTATGACACCGCCATCCATATTATGATGGGCGGTGGTGCAGGGCTTTAAAGCCAGGCGGAGATCACTTACGGGGGACCATTGCGGGCCCCCAGGGTTTGGGGGTGCACTTCATTTGCATGCACAATGTCGCAGGCAGAGCGCAGTGCCGTCCATGTTGTGCATGCAAATGCGTGACACGCATATATTGCATTATGAAGGGTACTGCTTACAGCACCGCCCGCCACAATGCAATATATGTGGGATGCCATCGCAACCGTAGCATCCTAATTTCCATGGCGGGACTGCCGCACATATGGCGGTCGGTCCCGTTTCCCGGTACTGTGGCGGGCGGAAAGTCCGACCGCCATCGTAATAGGCCCCTAATAGTTCCACCGAGGTCAACCTTGGTGTTTGAAACTCCTTCAGGGTAATCATATACCTATTTCTATCATAACTCATAAGTTCCAACAGAATATTCAATGAGGTATGTGAAATGTATTAATTGATGTTACTTGAATGATAAATTACTCAAAATAGATCACATATGTATTAGTACTGAATATGTGGTTGCATTGTTTATTCACAGGTGACTATGTTATTGTTTAAGTAATAAAAATCCCCATTTCTGCAGTCTGCACACAAGGTAAGCTCCTAATGGAGGATATTTTATGAGATGGCCATTTATAAGATGTTTGTGTGAAATGATGGATTTTGGAGAATATTTTTCCAGATTGTATTTTTGACACCCGGTAGAATTTGTTAACCTTCAACAAAGATTAGGATCTGATCAACAATTAGGGGTGAGTGTACCTTGTTGTTTATAATGATGTGAGAACAGGGGCCATTTGGTTTGAAAACTATGCTCTATATATGTTTCAAGAAACCTTACCAAGTGAAACAGATTTTCCTCTTGAAATGCAACTCGATGTAGTGACTTCTGAAAAATGTTACTCTACTTAACATTCTTAAGTATAAGAAACTGAGGTGGTCCAAATGCCTAGAAATATTTTTGAAAAAACTGGGTATCTTAACTGTGTTTGGCACTTGCTGAGTATTTTTCATGGTGTACATGACATATGGGTTATGTGTTCTTTTGTTATTTGAAATGATCTTAATGTATTGTTTTTATTTGCAGATCCAAGTATTATTTGTTTTTTAATATGTTTGTATTTGTTTTATGTATTAACTGCCCCGAGGAAGTCCTTTTATATTCGTGATGAAACGTATTGGCTGTTGATGTAATTAATGTTATGCGAATGCAATTAATGTTTTATTTACTTTTTAAATTGGCTTAGGGCAGTTGGAAAATAGGAATGAACCAGCGTATACATTTGAACCTGCTTTTGAATCCAGGATTGTAAAGCGTTCTTGAAGCATGAATCAAAAAAGAGAAATTGTTACATGCTGTGGTATGCCTCTCCTGCTTCGTGCATTAATGTTTTTTTATATCAGGGTGTTAGAACCTTAGTTGTGGTACAACATTTTGAGTGTTTCAATATATACCACAACTGGTCAAGCTTTTACTAACTGATTTCACGAATGAATCCTTGCATTCATTTTGGAGAGAAAGGTCAATTCTGCGCTACAACAAAAATCGCAAAATCATACATGATGTAGAGAATGTGATTGACATTGCCTGGTTTTTCCCTAGCCGAACCTGTAGACAGCAGGAAGGCATCTGGGATATTAAATGGAGCAAAGGTAACCACAGCAGAGTTACGCTTGGGTTAGGATTATTGATTCGCCATCCTAGATTTGAGAAGAGGCCTAGTGTAGTGTAGGCTGATGCCCACCTAAGATGGTGGTGCACAACAGTGCCACCAGGATCTCAGACCCAGTCACGTGTCCAGGTGCCCAGCCTTATCAGGTTAACTCTCATACAGCTCTTTTCCCCATATTGTTTACCTGATGTGTCATTTCAAAACTTTGGACAAGCATCGACCTCTTATAAATCCACGTGAGTTATTTCTGTCTACTTAGTTATTTGCAGTTGCATAATTCCTTGTGTGTGTATATCACAAATTAGCGCTATTTTTGAAGCATGTCTTTGAATATCACACTGCACCCACAACTTAAAGTGTGGGGAACAAAGGTTCAGAATTCTTCTGTAGACCAAGATGTAACTAAATTGTCTAAATGCCGTGAATAGGGAATTGTCGGGAATAGGGAATTGGTATTGCATTTTGCATAGCCAACTCTACGAACAAATAGTCCCATGTGCCCTCATAAAAATACAGGAATCTCAAGGTATGTCGTATAGATGCAGCATTATAGAAGGACTACAATAGATGGTCGCCGGGCTAAATTTAAAGGTATGCAAATCTTCTCTAAATGTCAGCTTTATTTTACCCCTGAGAAACTACAGCCATCAGGCTGTTTTCGATGTAACCACCTAAGAGTGGACTGGTTTCATATCTGCATTTCCTGTCCCAAATTATCAGACTACTGGACAATGATTTTCCAGTGGATTAGCAGGCAACTCAATCAAAACATAGCTCCCCATCTCCTGGCCACTTTATTTGGGATTTCTACCCTAAACATATCTGTCCAACAAAAACATCTGGTCTTTATTGTCTCTCTGGTAGCCAAATCCTTGATCTTCCAAAACTGGAGATTACTGACTCCACCTAGCTTTCCACAATGGGTAGCCAAAATGAGACAAACTAAAGAAAGGGAAGAATACTATTCCCGTAGAATAGGGGCAACCAAAACATTTATACAAATTTGGGGAAAAGACTAAAGGCCTTAAGGACTGTAGTGAATTGGGGGATAAATAGACCCATATAAGTCAATATCTATACTATACTATCTATTCTAATATAATAAAGAGAGAGCCCAAACCTTTGAGGCGGGTAATCTCAGGAACCACAGCACCAATCACAACACCCAATACAGCGTTGGAAAGGGCAGTTGCAGCAGAAGGACATAGGCTATGCAGACGCCCACCATATACATTTAAAAGGTAAAAGAACCGTGCCAGCAAAGTAGTCCCTTGTGGGCATGTGCTGGGGGCGTGACAAATGCTGGGGGCGTGTGGTACGTTCCCCCCTTCATGCCATGTCTCATATCGTGTGCTGTGGGTGTGTGCTTGGGCCGTGGTCGTGTGTGGGGCGTGGGATTACAGGGAAAAAAAACGAGCGTTGTGCCCAATATTTCATTGTTTTTTCTTCCCAGGTTCTGTACATTCCAGCTCCGGGTGCCCACCCTGCTCCCTTTAAATACCACTGCACCCCATAATCATAACCCACCCGTACTCCTTAAAATACCCCAACACCCTTAAACACTAACCCATCTTAACCCTATAAATATACCCTGTACCCCAAAACCCAAACCTATCCCTAAACCCTAAAAATACCCCTGTACCCCAAAACCCAAACCTAGTCCTGAACCCTATAAATACCCCTGTACCTCAAAACCCAAACCTACCCCTGAACCCTAAAAATACCCCTGTACCCCAAAACGCAAACCTAGCCCTGAACACTAAAATACCCCTGTACCCCAAAACCCAAACCTACCCCTGAACCCTAAAATACCCCTGTATCCCAAAACCCAAACCTAGCCCTGAACCCTTAAAATACTCCTGTACCCCAAAACCCAAACTTACCCCTGAACCCTAAAAATACCCCTGTGCCCCGAAACCCAAACCTAGCCCTGAACCATAAAAATAACCCTGTACACCAAAACCCAAACCTACCCCTGAACCCTAAAATACCCCTGTACCCCAAAACCCAAACCTAGCCCCAACCCCTAAAAATACCCCTGTACCCCAAAACCCAAACCTAGCCCTGAACCCTTAAAATACCCCTGTACCCCAAAACCCAAACATACCCCTGAACCCTAAAAATACCCCTATACCCCAAAACCCAAACCTAGCCCTGAATCCTAAAAATACCCCTTTACCCCAAAACCCATACCTATCCCTAAACCCTAAAACTACCCCTGTACCCCATAACCCAAAACTATATCTGAACCCTTAAAATACCCAAAGGCCCCAAAACATATACCTCAGAACCCCAAAACATATACCCCTATACCCATAATTACCTTATCCAAACATTTTAAAAAAGCATGCTTTTACCTTTCATGCATTTACAACTAATTTTGTTGTAAATGTATGCGTGGTAAAAGCATATAAAATGTAATGCCATGCGTTATAATGGCATTGCGGAGTCATGGTACTTTCGTAATGAAAGTATGCGGAGTGATGGTCTGCGAAAACAAAGTTGCGGAATAATGGGTGTTTACCCTCCCCCGGTAAGTAAATTGGTGGCACGGCGGCCCACATATCCAGCAACATACTCATAATTTTCACCACCGATTTGAAATATGCACAGGTCTCTCTCATTGATGGCTAGCACCGACATACACTTTTAGACACACCTCCCGCCACAAGTTCTAGAATTGCGAACTTATGAGCTGGGGAGCTACGTTCAAATCTCGGCATCAGCTCAACATCCTGTGATTCCAGGCAAATCGTTTTGTCTTCCCGTGCCTACCACAAATGAATGTGTTCTTCTGTAATGTAAATTGTGCTCATGCCATGTTGTCAAGTTCGCGCTATATAATATTGCAAGGAAAAATAAAGTAGGGAAACTCGAGTTCACCCACTACTGAACGCGCACTATTAAGTGATCAGCAGTGCACTGTGAATCAGAGTGTTTCACAGGCCTGTCACAGATAAGAAATGCTATCAAAACGAAATCCTACAAAACAATATACTACTGGCCGGCAGCAATTCATACCTGGACAACGTCAGGACAAGTCAAGTCATACATTTGTACAGCGCGCTACTCACCCAGAGGGTCTCAAGGCGCTTAAGGGAAGAGGGGTTCGCTACTGATCGAACAGCCAGGTCTTGAGTTGTTTTCTGGAGAGGTGGTTCTGTGTAAGACGAAGGTGGGTGGGGTGGGAGTTCCAGGTCTTGGCCGCCAAGTAGGAGAAGGATCTTCCTCCCATGGTGGCTCTTCGGATGCGTGGAATTGTGGCGAGGGCTTGGTTGGACGATCGTATTTGGCGGGTGGGGGTGTAAAAGGTCAGGCGAGTGTTGAGGTATCTGGGTCCTAGGTCGTGAAGGGCCTTGTGTGCGTGGGTGGGGAGACGGAACGTGATTCTCTTGTTGACGGGGAGCCAGTGCAGGTCTCTCAGGTGACCAGATATGTGGTTGTGGTGAGGTATGTCTAGGAGGAGTCTGGCGGAAGCGTTCTGAATGCGTTGAAGTCTATTCTGTAATTTGGCTGTGGTTCCGGTGTAGAGGGTGTTTCCGTAGTCCAGACGGCTTGTGACAAGTGCTTGGGTGACCGTCTTCCTTGTTTCGGTGGGGATCCAACGGAAGATCTTTCGGAGCATGCGTAGGATGTTGAAACATGATGATGAGATGGCGTTGACTTGTCTGGTCATCGAGGGGGAGGAGTCTAGGATGAGCCCCAAGTTGCGAGCATGGTCCGTTGGTTTGGGTGCGCTGCCTAGGGCCGAGGGCCACCAAGAGTCGTCCCAGGCAGAGGGGGATGATCCTAGGATAAGCACTTCCGTCTTGTCTGAGTTCAGTTTTAGGCGGCTGTTCTTCATCCACTCGGCTACGTCTTTCATCCCTTCGTGTAGGTTGGTTTTGGCGGTGGTTGGGTCATTGGTGAGGGAGAGGATCAGCTGGGTGTCGTCTGCATAGGAGATGATGCTGAGATTGTGTTGGCGTGCGATGGATGCGAGGTGACTCATATAGACGTTGAAGAGGGTGGGGCTGAGTGAAGATCCTTGTGTTACACTGCATATGACTTCGGTGGCATCTGATCTGAAAGGGGGGAGGCGGACTCTCTGGGTTCTTCCGGCTAGGAATGAGATGATCCAGTCCAAGGCCTTATCTTGCATTCCGACGTTCCTGAGTCGTTGTACAAGGGTGCGGTGGCAGACTGTGTCGAACGCTGCAGAGAGGTCCAGGAGGATGAGGGCCACTGTTTCCCCGTTGTCGAGCAGTGTCCGGATGTCGTCTGTGGCTGCAATGAGGGCGGTCTCGGTGCTGTGGTTGGCTCGGAAACCAGATTGTGAGGGGTCTAGGGCATTGTTAGATTCAAGGAAGGTAGCTTGCTGACTGTTGACGGTCTTCTCTATGACTTTGGCGGGAAATGGGAGGAGCGTGATGGGACAATAGTTCTTAAGATCGGTGGGGTCCGCTGTAGGTTTCTTCAGGAGGGCACTACGTTCGGCATGTTTCCAGCTTTCCGGGAAGGTGGCGGTGTTGAAGGAGCAGTTGATGATGTCCCGGAGTTGGGGGGCGATGATGGAGTCGGCCTTGTTGAAGATGTGATGGGGGCTTGGGTCGGTTGGCGATCCGGAGTGGATGGAGTTCATCGTGCGGATGGTGTCTTCGGTGCTGATCGGGGTCCAGGCGCGGAGGGTGGTGGTGGGGGACTTCTGTTCTGTGGTTGGGGGAGTGGTCAGGTCGCCGAAGCTGTTATGTATGTCAGCGATCTTGCTGTAGAAGAATGAGGCAAGAGAATCGCAGAGGTCTTGAGAGGGAGTGATGTCGTTGTTGCCGGTGTTGGGGTTGATAAGCTCTTTGACAATGCTGAAGAGTTCTTTGCTGTTGTGGGTGTTGTTGTCTAGTCGCTCCTTGAATGCTGATTTTTTGGTGGTGCGGATCAGCTGGTGGTGTTTGCGGGTGGCGTTCTTGAGGGCGGTCATGTTGTTTGTGGTTGGGTTTCTTCGCCATGCTTTCTCGAGGGTGCGGCAGTTCTTTTTGGAGTTCTTGAGGTCGTCTTTGAACCAAGAGGCTTTTTTGCTTCCTGGCTTGTTGGGAGGGTTTTTCAAGGGTGCTAGTTCGTCAGCGCAGTGGGTGATCCATTGTGTGAGATTGATGGCTGCTTGGTTTGGGTCCGTTGATCTGGCGGGAGGGTTTTGGTTTAGAGATGTGGTGAGCTGGTCGGTGGTAATTTTGTTCCAGTATCTTTGGGGAACTTGTTGCGGGTGGTGGTGGGTCGTGGTCTTTCTGAAGCTGAAGTGGACGCAGCTGTGGTCAGTCCAGTGGAGTCGCGTGGCGTGATTGAAGGAGATGTACTTGCTGGAGGTGAAGATTGGGTCGAGTGTGTGTCCGGCGTAGTGGGTGGGGGTGTTCACCAATTGTTTGAGTCCGAGATTGGTGAGGTTGTCCAGCAGGGTGGTGGTGTTGCTGTCGTTGTTATTCTCCAGATGGAAGTTGAGGTCTCCTAGGAGAATATAGTCCTCGGAGGGGAGGGCGTGCGGGCTGACGAAGTCAGCGATGTCTTCGCTGAATTGTGTGCGGGGTCCTGGGGGTCTGTAGATGAGGGTGCCCCTGAGTGTGGTCTTGGGGTTGGCTTATATTTGGAAGTAGAGGTGTTCAGTGGCTAAGAAGGTGTCGTCGGTGCTGGTCGTGATGCGGATGGTGTTTTTGTGAACGATGGCGATACATCCTCCTGTTTTGTTGATGCGGTCTTTTCGGATGATCTTGTATCCGTCCAGGATGGCTATGGCGATGTCGGGCGCTGATGAGGCGTTCATCCATGTTTCCGTGAGAAAGGCGACGTCCGGAGTTGTGGTATCAAGTAGGTTCCATAGTTCAATGGCGTGTCTGTGGACCGAGCGGGTGTTGAGCAGGATGCACTTCAGGTGGTTGTTGTTGGAGCTCTGCTTGGCGTTTGTGGATGCAGTGTGGGTTCTGATGCAGCAGAACTTGCAGGTTAGGCAGGTGAAGGGTCCGTGGGTGCGTCCTGGGGCGGCTTGGTGGCAGTCGGGGAGTCGGCCGGTGTTGAGTGCATTGAGGGACGTGGCGTTGTACGTTAGGCGGGTGGAGTGGTTTTTGCGGGGGCCAGGGGGTATGGCTCTGGGCGCGGTCCAGGCGCGGACGGACGTTGACAGGCTTACCTTTGGCGCGCCTTCGGCACGCTTAGGGCCCGCCCGCTGCGCATGAACGCTGCATGTATGCGACTCTGCCATAAGTGGGGAGTGGAGGGGGCGGAGCGAGGGAGGAGCAGCAGGGAGGCGTGAGCGGGGTGACGATGTCCAGGGAAGCTCAAGGGAACGGGGGTGGGGCCACGGGGGAGCAGCGGCAGGGAGCTAGGACCAAATGGCACAGTACAAAATGAAGTGGGGGGGATCGGGGGCACAACCAGGCGCAAGCAAGGCAGAACAGTTGAAAAGCAACAATAATACGATACCAGATACAGCAATACGATCACAGGCGAGATTGGGGGCACAATCAGAGATCAAGCAGCAGAGCTGAGGGCAATATCAGTCTCCAAATGATACCAGGCGAGATCGGGGGCACAATCAGGCGCAAGTAGGTCCATGGAGCGAGTGGAGCGACCGTAGCTGACTGGGTCAGGACG
Organism: Lissotriton vulgaris; assembly: GCF_964263255.1. NCBI lineage: Eukaryota > Metazoa > Chordata > Amphibia > Caudata > Salamandridae > Lissotriton > Lissotriton vulgaris. Next base: position 994,203,873 of record NC_141697.1, read on the forward strand.
GTCACAGCGCTTCCGCTCGCGGGACTACCTATTTGTTTGTTAGTGGGAGGGAGGAGCAGCTGGGAGGCGGGAGCGGGGTGGCAATGTCCAGGGAAGCTGGAGGGAACGGGGGTGGGGCCGCGGGGGAGCAGCGGCAGGGAGCTAGGACCAAATGGCACAGTGCAAAATGCAGTGGGGGGGATCGGAGACACAACCAGGCGCAAGCAAGGCAGAACAGTTGAAAAGCAACAATAATACGATACCAGATACAGCAATACGATCACAGGCGAGATCGGGGGCACAATCAGAGATCAAGCAGCAGAGCTGAGGGCAATATCAGTCTCCAGATGATACCAGGCGAGATCGGGGGCACAATCAGGCACAAGTAGGTCCAGGGAGCGAGTGGAGCGACCGTAGCTGACTGGGTCAGGACGGTCACAGCGCTTCCGCTCGCGGGACTACCTATTTGTTTGTTAGTGGGAGGGAGGAGCAGCTGGGAGGCGGGAGCGGGGTGGCGATGTCCAGGGAAGCTGGAGGGAACGGGGGTGGGGCCGCGGGGAAGCAGCGGCAGGGAGCTAGGACCAAATGGCACAGTACAAAATGCAGTGGGGGGATCGGGGGCACAACCAGGCGCAAGCAAGGCAGAACAGGTGAAAAGCAACAATGGGACGCCTGGAGAGTGGCGGCCTGTGCGGGCGGGGCGCCTGGAGCGGGACCGGCGGCTGAGGTAAGGATCTCCGGGACATGGGCGGGAGGGGGCGGGAGGAGGCCGGAGGGGGCCCGGGCGGATGGGGGCGGGAGGGGGCCGGGGGCAGAAGTGCACGCAATCCTCAAATGCTGCCCCCAGCCCCTTTCTGCCCCAGGCAACGCTGGGGCGGGCTGCTAGTCTATACTACTATTATAAAGAGAGAACTTGCACCTTTTGGCCAGGTAAACTCGAGAACCACAGCGCCAATCTACACACCCGATACATCTATGAAAATGTCAGGGTGTGTAGAGGGACATAGGCTATATAAATAAAAATAAAAAATAATAATTAAGTTTGTAAACAAAGTAGTCCCCTGAAAGTAGCGCTGGCCGGGACCTAGCGCTGGCCGCTATGCGACGTGCGTGATGACGAAGGAGGAGGGCGGTGCAGTGACGAGCGGCTGTGCAGTGAGGAGCGGCGGCACAGGCAAGGAAAGGGAAAGTGAGACTGTGTGATGCAGGGGGAGGCAAGAAGGAGGCAGCAGTAAATGAAAATGTCGGAGCGCGAGTGAGTCGAGCGGGAGGGGGGCGCAAGTGAGTCGGGGCGGGAGGGAGTCGGTGCGGGAGGGGGTCGGGCGGGAGCGGGTGTACTGCCCCCAGCCCCTTTCTGCCCCAGGCAACGCTGTGGCGCTCTGCTAGTACTATTAGAAAGAGAGAGCTGAAACCTTTGAGGCGGGTAAAGTCAAGAAGTACAGCACCAACCACAACACCCAATACAGCATTGTAAAGGGGAGATGCAGCAGATGGACATAGGCTATACAGCTGGCCACCATATACATTACAAAGGTCAAACAACCTTAGGGGTAAAGTAGTCCCTTGTGGGCTTTGGTGTGGGCGTGTCAAAGTACACTTGGGCGTTGACGTGGGCTTGTCAAACTACACTACATTATTCCATTGTGGGCGTGCAGGGTTGTCAGAGGGGCGTGGCACAACAGCGTTGTCAGAGGGGCGTGCCACAAATAAAACAAAAAATGGGCGTGTACTTCAAATAATAATAATGGGTCTTGTAGAGCGCAATGGTGACGCACAACGGCGTGTCCCCGCGCTGAAATGTGAGCGTGTTCAGAGGGAGTTCTGAGGGGAGGGCCCGCTATCTGGTATAGAGATATGTTTTCAGCTTGGCTCTGAAGATAGACTCTGATGGTTCCAGACGCAACGCTACTGGAAGTTTATTCCAGCAGGATGCGGCGAGGTACCTGAAGGATCTGCCACCCATCCTTGCTCTGGACACCTTTGGAATAGTTAGGCGCCCTGAACCAGAGGATCTTAGCGCGCGGGATGGCTCGTATTGTGTCAGGAGACCCTGAAGAGGAAGGGGTGCCCTGCCATTAATAATCCGGTGACAGGTGCAGAGGGCTTTGAATTCTACCCTGCTCCTGACCGGAAGCCAGTGCAAGGCCTGGAGCGCGGCTTTGGAGGCTGATCTTCTAGGTAGTCTGAGAACTAGCCGGGCAGCGGCATTTTGCAAGACCTGTAAGCGGCTCAGATTCTTCTCGGGGATTCCTAGATAGAGAAGGTTGCCATAGTCCATCTTGGACGTGACTAAAGCATGCACTAGTGTTCGGCGGGCTCTGGTGGGCTCTACTTCAGTAGCGCGCCTTTCAGAACCAATGTGCGCGCCCATTCACGCTCCACCTTCGCGTCTCACACGTCCGTCTACAAACACCAAGCTGCGCCGCATTCACGCCCATTGCCATTTAGGCGCCATTAATCATATATAGTGCGGCACAACCTTTGTGGGCGTCAGCGTTGTCAGAGGGGGCTGCACCAAAATTATAATAAAAAGGGGCGCGCCTTTCGCCAGCAATGTGCGTGCACATTCACGCTCCACCTTGGTGTTCTGATGACTCGAAATTAATGATATATAGTGCGGTGCAAACTTTGTGGGCGTCACTGTTGTCAGAGGGGGCTGCACTAAAATTAACAAAAAAAAGGGGCGCGGCTTTCGCCACCAATGTGCGCACACATTCACACTCCGCCATGGCGTTCTGATCACTTCTCACACGGCCGTCTCAAAACACCAACGGCCGCCGCATTGACGGACCTTGCCATACTGCCTACAAAATTTCACTAACAAAACAAAACTTTACTCCTTTATGCACGTAAGATTTGTCAGAAGTGGCTGCAGGAAAAAAAAAAGGGTGCACAAGCGCGCTATTCACTCACCGCGACATTCACGCTCCAACGGCTCCAGCGGACACTGAAGGCAGGCTGCGTACCACACAATCAAAGCCACTTCACTGTTAAAATTTAGTTCGGGGCTCAGGCGGGGCCTCAAACCAGCCCTCGCAAGCACGGGATTACGCCGGGCACTGTCAGCGTACACACATTAACGTCAAAGACAACCCGCTTCGGAATTATATAACCAACACACTCCACAATACACAAAAGCTACAAAACTTAAAGCTGAGGACGCACACATAACGAAGGACATGCAAATATGGGACAGCCAAGGAGGCACATATAAAGAACGCTGTTACTAACAGTGCATGCACAACCGGACAAACATGTTCCAAAAACATTACAAACTGACCTTAGCCTAAGGAAGATGTAAAACACCACGTGGAAGATCAAGGTTCAGATACGCATAACATTCCTTCTGCATTTTGTCATACTTACCTAATGCTGCATACCTCACAATTTGTGTTTTTGCAATTAGTACAAAGAAATTCTATTTAACACATAACATTTCATACCCGGACAACGTCGGGACGGGCTGCTAGTTAGCAATAAAGAGACTGATCATAGGTTATTACATTCAGCTTGTTTTCTGTATTTTGTGAAGGTAATGGTGTTTTTTCAGAGAGCAACACACGCCGAGTTAGCGAGGAGAGGAGAGGAATACCAGCACCGGCCTGAAAGAAAAAGCAATTCTTTCAAGATAAAGGAAATTCCCTGAGGAAGGGCTTTATGCTTGAAATGCATTGGGATAAAATACCATGTGGAATGAAATGCATAAAAAATGAAAAATGAAGTATAAAGAATGAAAAACTCGCTAATAAGAAACGTTTGGAAATGAAAATAAAATTTCCAAACATCATTTGAAAACGTGGAGTAATAATTGAGTGAAAGAAGAAAGGAGTGCAAGGAAGGAGTGGTCCCTGTGGTACAGGAAGCACATGTCATAGCAGAGTTTTTTTTAGGTTATCCAGGAATTATTACTATACATTACTATTTATTGCTCCAGAATTATTGATTATTGAGATTTTGCTTATTTTTTCTTTTTGGGTCTTTGATTATTGGAATAAATAATAAAATACAATAAATAAAAAATAAATGTTTAACTAATTTGGTGTCTTCTGACTACCACCATGCAATCAAGACAGGAATACCCTTGTACGTATTTAAATAAAAGACTAGTGTCAGGTTCTATAGGTTAAAATCAGGCCATGCTATGTCTTACTTAGGGGCATATTTACAAGAGAATGGCAGAGCGTGGCGTTAAGCACAAAATGCTTACGCCACACTGCCATTCCGAAAATGCAGGGTTGAGCTGTATTCATAAAGATAAGGCAAAGCCCCTCTTGCAACAGGAAGTTGTTAAAAATTAAGTTCCTGTGGCGATAGGGGCTTGTAAATCTGCCCCATAGTTCACTGCTGAAGGGAGCATTTAAGGCTTTTTGCAGGTGGTGCTCTGGGGACATTCAACTGGAGTCTATTTAAATCAGGTAGAGGTTGCTTGCATCTTCCTTCACAGGCTTGGTGGAAAAACAACTTCAAGTTGGTGGTTAACACGTTCGATGCTCATGATGAGCCCAGCTCGTCATGAGCCACGGTGCTCGTGTGCTCATGACGAGCTGAGCTCGTCATGACCGTTGGAACGCTCAAACACTGGGCTAATTGCCCTGCTGTGCGAACGTTCTACAAAAACGGGTGTGGTCATGACGAGCTCAGCTCGTCATGAGCACACGACCACCGTGGCTCATGATGAGCTGAGCTCGTCATGAGCACCGGGTCGCTGCGCGCACCCCCCTCCCCCCAGCACATCGGGGGAATATGCCCCGCAGGGAATGGGTTAAAAGATAGCTAGTGGTAAGTTGAAAGCATGTGGTGCTCCAGGCAGAGTCGGGTCACTTCTGTAGCGGAAGAGGTCCCTGCCACCGCAATGAGGGGCACAGGCACACTGGCTCTCTGCCAGAGTTCAGTGTTGATGGGGTTGTATCTCAGATGCAACAGCAGTCATGGGCACACATGGATCCTGGTGCTTCTGTCATGGAGGCACTCAGGGCCTTGTGCTTCTCTTCAGTGCTGCTCAGGGAGCAAAGTTGCTGCAGCAGTCAGAGAGGAACTCTGCCTCTCACTCTTCTAATCATCTAATGATGTTTACTCAGGAAGGGCATCCTCTAAGGCGTCCGGTCTCAGAATTGGTGGTCTCACCAAACTTCCATGAAGAAGCACATTGCATGTGGGATCATTTCCACATCCTTTGCCTTCCGTTTGTAGCAGCAAGTTATGTCCTTAGCTATATTCCCTACCCCTTTAGGGTAGACAGCCAATAATTCTGCCTCTGATCCCATAATTCTCCCCTTGACTGCAATGTGTTTTGTATATGCGACTTTACACAACTTCTTCTCACAATCATCTTGAGAAACAACTACTTTCACTCAAAACAAAAGATTGTTGCAAGGACTACCTACTCACATTTTTTTTATTCATTGCAAAATAGTAGAAGTCGGCTTTGGTTTAGCTGTTAGCGAGAGAGGAGAATGCATTCCTGATGGAACACTCCAAAGGAATAATGCACACTACTCCAGGGGACTTGGGCCTCAGACAAATTAGGGGCTGCACAGGCCCCAAAGAGCTGAGGTATTTAGGAATTTGATGTATATCCTGAGAACAGTAGAAAATAATGTAGGATTTTGTTAGGCTGCTTATTCGTAATCTTAGGTATATTCTATGGTTTTCCCAAGGTGTGTGCAAGTTCCCTCTTAGCTGCATATCAGCTGCACATGGGTGGGTCAAAACCACTCATACATATTTAGTGAGCGGTTTAGGAGTTCCAGGTAAGTTGCTAGCTGCTGAATGATCAATCAGAAGGAGGCCTGTTGGGTAGAGGTTTGAGACTCTTGTTGTAAAATAATTCACTGGGTTCCTACCTAGAGTGTCTATGCTCCCTATAGAGGACTGGAGCATCCCACCTTTTACTGACCTGCCCCTTGAGTGATTTGCAAGTTTTGTGCGGATCCACAATCACCTCAAAGCTCCTCTACCAGTCCATGCATGGCCAGTCTAGGCAGTAGTTTACTTTCAGATAAGTATGCAGCAATGGCTACTCACAGGGTTAGCAGAGCGGACTGAGGCCCCTGAGAAGTTCCTGAGTTGCTGAGGAGTTGGGGTTCAGGGTACGTTTAATGAAACTTGTCACCTCATCTATTGGTACTTAGAAGAGGCTTTAGAGAGACAAACACTACCAGAAAATAACTATTACTGATGGTTACATCACCATTTCTGATATGGATTTCGGAAGTAGCAAGGCGGAGAGGCTCACACTGGTTGCATGGAGGGCCTCACTGGCGGTGGCCCAGGACTGCAGCGTATATAGAGTGGGCCCGGTTGAAGGAACTTCTTTTGTTTTAAGTCCATGTCTCTTTGAGGTGGACCTTCCTAGTATACTCTGGATGCTTAACTGTACCTTCAAGTGGGTTGGGCCTTTGTCAGTCAATCAATCAATCAATAAATATTTGCTTTATTCAATTCAAGTATTAAATCATAAAAGCACAAACAGTATTATTCAACATTTATAAAATAATCATTTCATAATATAAAAGTTAATCAAGCTAAGAACTGATTAAACTCCAGTACATTTACCATAAATATGAAATAACAGACAGATTACAAAGTGTTAGCCACATGTTCAGATAGTAACAAAATCATCATGTGAATCAGATAGTTTCAGCCAGAATTGGACCTTACATCGATGACCTTGTTCAGACCACCCCTTTCCGCATTCTCAGGTAGTAACACAGTCATCATATGAATCAGATAGTTTCAGCAGGAATTGGACCTTGCATCCATGACCTTGTTCTGACCACCCCTTTCAGATATTTTACAATGTGACTAGTGACATTTTCATCATCTACAGATTGAAGCCTTGTGAATGCGGGTCGACATTGCCTCAGACCTAACATCTTTAAATAGGGCACAATCAATCTTCTCCTAACTACAGTATAACATTTACAAAAAAACATAATGTGGATTGTCGACTGATTAGATACATTGTCACAAAAACAGGAGCAGAGAGAGCGTGACCAGTCGTTTAATTGGGGAAATGTAACCAGGTTGTGAAAATTGCCTAAACGTAGGCGTGTCAGTAAGAACCTATCATAATTACTTGGGGTACATAGTAAATACGTTGTATCCCTGTTTGAATCAAAAGTAATTGATTGGCTCTGACTGTCAGTTCCATGATGTTAGAAGACTGTCTGATCGTCTTGAGGTGATTTAAACATAACGTTTTCAGGTCCTTCCTCGAGATATGAAGCATGAAGTCAGGATTGTCAAACAACTCAATGTGGTCAAGGTCACCAAAAAATGTTTTAATATAAGCAAGCCAGGGGGATGTAATTTACCTGCTGCAGTTTCAAACAATCTAAAATCACTTCCCGATTTAGGCCTGTAGACACACCAGGCCAGACCTTATGCCATAATAAAATCGGCTGGATTTTAATAAGGTCAGACAGGTATGGCAGGCCCAGTTCGGCATGGCAGATGTAAGTAGCTGTTCTATCAGGGACAGCCAAGAGGTATCTCAGAAAACCATATTCAACTAGGAGTGGCTCCACATTTACATGGCCCCCAAACACCGGCCCCATACAAGGCAACAGAGATACATTTGGCTTTATATATTACCAGGAGGTTATCAATAGGTCGCTTGCCCAACCTCCTTGCTAAATTAATCAGAGCACCTGTAGCTTTAGCAAAAAGTAATTTTCTGCAATTGACAGCTTTTGCCCACAAACCCCTGTTGTAAAAATCAACCCCCAGATATGAAAATGCATCTACGAAATCAAGTTTCCAGCTATGTATGAAAAAATTGCGGCACTTTACAATGGGCTTACTAAATTTCATGACAAAGGTTTTTGAGATGTTAACTTTAAGGTCCAGGCTTGACATATAAGATACAACACTCGTCACTATTTTTTGCAGACCGTTCGGGGTGCGGGCTAACAGGATCTCATCATCTTGACATTCCCGTGCTAAAACGAATCTCAGGCTATTTGTATAGAAGGTAAAAAGGAATCGTGCAAGCACACACCCTTGCCTTACCCCCTTTCCAATGGGAAAACTATAACTAAGCTCACCCGTTCTGCCGTAACGAACCCTGGCCCGGGCCTCTAGATAGGATTGTTTTAAGAAATTAATTAAATGGCCATCCACCCCCATTTCCTCTAGAATTTGACAAAGCTTTGAGTGATTGACACAATCAAACGCTGAGCTCAAGTCAGCAAAACACATACACAGACTCCCTTTTTTTGCTTAAATATATTTTCCTATAATAAGGCTCAGGTTCAGGCTTTGTTCGATTGTGCCTAGACCAGTGCGAAATCCGTACTGTAGATCTGAAATAATGCCTGTATCCTCAGCCCACGTCTGCAATCTGTTTAAGACCACATGCCCGGCGGCCTTTACTAGGGAGTCCAACAACGAAATGGGGTGGTAACAAGCTGGGTCATTGCGATCACCTTTCTTAAAGATGGGAACAAGGGTAGACTCTGTCCAGGTCGAAGTAAAGCCTTAGACAGAACATGCCCTTAGGACCAATGTTAAAAGTGGACCCCACAACTTATGGTATGATTTGAAAAGGCCCACGGGTACACAGTTTGGGCCCAGCGCTTTGCTCCCAGCACTAGCGTTTATAGCCTCAATCACCTCATCCACCCCGAAATCGGGGCGAATGGGGAGATGGCTGCAAGGACCCAACACGGGGCCCGCATCAATGGCGGGAGCAGAGCCACTGCCGTATGGTGTAGAAAAATGGGACACCCATTGGTCCTCCCCAATTGTATTTTCAAAACTGGGGGAGTGTTTGGGGGTCAAGAACAGTGCATTCACAGCCTTCTAAAAGCCTTTCATGTCCTTTAAGACAGAGACTTGCCTAAGTGCCTGCCACAGTTCAGTTCGAATGGCCTCTTTACGTACTTTAAGGGATGTTTTATATGCCTGCCTTGCCCATTTTATTTTATCCCGATCTCTAGTCTACTTATGCAAGGCCGATATCAGGGTTGCATGCGACTTGCAACACTGAGTTTCAAACCAACGCGACCTGCTGTTGGGGGTGGTTTTTGAGTTCCTCAGTAGGTTTATTTCAATAGGCTTCGAGATTTTTTTAAAGGAATTACTGATATCTATATCCGCTGCCCTCTCATCTAGGCAGGTCTGAAACTCTAGATTATATTGGCTAGAAGTGCCTTGGATAGTTGGAAGGTATCCACTCCCACCCATCTGATGGAGTATCCATTAGTCCTATTGGCAATGTCTTTTAGTGGCTCTATAGGTAAGTGTCCACGGGATACCACCTTAGTCGGCATGTCTAACTTTAAACTAATCGGGAAATGATCACTGGCCGTTACTGTTTGAGTTTTCAAGTTAGAAATTCTATCCACATATCTATTTGATATTGGAAAAAAGTCTATAGTTGAGGATGACCCGACCGTTAAATGTACTACTAAAGAGGATTGGCGGTGAGCACAAATCATTAAAAAGCCTAAATCCAAGGAATATTTAACCTTATTTAGCATTTCTTCAATAAGTGAATGTGAAAAATGGGAGATGTCTATATCTTCATCATGTGAAAGTCCACAATGTCCACCATTCGCTTGACTACAAGAATTCACATTAAAGTTACCTCCACAAATTAAACAAAATTCTATAGATATATTCCTTTGAATGGCTCACAAGTCTGTCAGAAGCTGCCTAGTAAGTTTGTTCATTTCTGTAACATGAACATTGTTATAAAAATTAATAAGAATGATACAATACAGTTTATCAATATACAATGTTAAAATTTGATAGAAAATATTGGATGCCACAATAGCCAGCTTTCTGAGGTTCATCCTATGTGATATAAAAATACCCAGACTCCCCTTGCTCCTCCCATGACTGGAAGGCACAGCCGGAGTAAGGTTTCAGTTCTCCAAGTTGCCTGAATACATAAAATATCAAACTCGTAAATAAAATCCAGCCAATCCAGGTTACTTAATTTAGTGCTTAAGCCTGCCACATTCCATGGGAGTATAGTCAAGTGGCTAACCCTGGAGTCAACTCTAGTAAGACGTTTTGTGTAACCACAATTTGAGCTATGGTTTATGGTACATGTTTTTTCATCACTCATTAAATGCAAGTTTGTGTTGTTTCCATCTAGTATAAGTGGTCCCTTGTCACTATTATCAGGTACAAGATTAATGTCAGTCATCTCCTTATTTGCCCAAGTTGCCTCAATTGGCCCAATACATTGATCGATAGGGCAGATGGCCTGATTTTCAGTGCAACCTTTACAGTATTAAAAAAGTCACATTCACGTCCCCTTTGTGGTACAGAACTAGGGTTATCAAGTAAGTCAATCTATGTCTTCCAGGGTTGGCAATATGTCAAATCTATTTTGAATAGCAATTGAAAGTTATTGTTCCATATGAGCACAAACACAAACACTATCCAAGGTGTCCTTACCCCTAGTGTTCAGAGTGGCGGGCCCAGAAGCAGGGCTTGAGGAAGGGGTAGTGTCAAATTGAAAGTCAGTTTGAGTACAGCCAATGCGTGCTAAAGACCCACCCTGGTTGTTTAATCGAGGCCACTTATGTTGATTGACCTTTTGAATCCCAGCCCGTCTTCTTTTCTGCCCTGTCTGCTCTTTTGCTTTGGTCACGGGATCCTCAATAGATTTGAAGGTCTTCTGCCTAGTGACCATACTTGTTCCAGATGGCATGTCTGTAAGGGATGGTACAATTTCGGGGAGGGACCGAGACTCAGTAGAAGGAGGTGAGCAGGTTATAAGAGTGTTACCTGCAACCGTAGGTCCTGAAGATAATCGCCTTGACACAGCTAAGGGTTCAAGCGACAGGCGCCTCTCTGTGAGTTCAATCTCATGGCAGAGCACAGACTGCCCTGACAAGAAAGGCGTCCAGAGTGCCTGCCACTCCTTTACGGTTAATCATATTTAGGGCTACCGGTTTTATGGTATTTATTTTTGGGACATTTCCGTCTGTATTTATCCATATTTATTTTTTGCTAATTTTTTCTGTATTTATCCATATTTATTTTGAGATTTATGGAGAAATTAAGCTAAAATTTCTATGTTTCCACATTTATTTCACTGATAAATATGCACTTATGCTTGAATGCCTGCCAGGTTTCAATGCTGTGAACATCCGCAGAAGATAAATCAATGCAACTATACGGAAATATGCCAATTTCAGTATCAACCGTGGACATGTCTACTGCTGTTAAATTCTCTTTACTAAAATTCCTTTCTTTTTTGATCACGCAGCTATTGTCCTGGCAGTCATGGCATACAGTATTTAGAATTACTGAAAAAGCAATGCAATTTCCGTTTTTATCCACATTTAAAAATTAACACAGGCAAGAAAATACATGTTTTCTGTCTGTATTTATCTGTAAAAATGAGTAAAAACGGAAAAAGGGAGCCTTAATCATATTATAACACAATAAACTACTTGAGGGCTTGACAAATTGAAATAGCGTTACAAAATAAATCACAATCAACGGCACAAAAGTTTAACTAGTGAATGAAAGGTGCGCTGCGGGTGTCGAGAGCACTTTTGTAGCGCAAGACTGTCGGAAAGCTCCTCCTGCCAGGCAGAGCAAAGATTGCTGGGCGCTGTGGTCCCCAGCCAGCCCTCCAGCCACTAATCGGTAAAATGAACAGCAGGGCGTCTGGGCCTTTGTCATTTCTGGTACTCAGTAGATCTTCATGGTTTGTAGTTTATTCTGTTGGCTTAACAGTGACTCCAGAAGGTTCACAGATAGTACACAATTGAGCCATATGCCTCGCACCATATATCTGTGCCAGGTTTGAAAAATGGTTGGTGTGCATTCAATTGATCTATTCTCACTCTTCCCCAATACCTTATGCATAGCACTGTGCGCCACACTATGTTTTATGCATGTATTTGAATCTCACACACCTCACCCAACACACTGCCAGTGGCGTAGCTAGTGTGTCATGGGCCCCAGTGCAAGAAAGGATGTGGCCTCTCTGGCTTCTGCTTGAACTGTAAAATACAAGAATAATCAGGATTCAGAGGTCCCCTCCGGTATCTTGGCCCGGCTACCGCTGCACCTGCTGCATCAATGGAAGTTGGAACATATTGTGTTTACCATTTCTGAGTTCAAAGTGAGCCCTTTTAGGTTATATGTTTTGCTGCAGGGCTCTCTCACAGCCCAAAGCAGTGTGTCCCCTTCCTCACTCCCGGCCATTAGAGGCGGGTGATGACGTGTCCTCATCGTCTAAATGTTCCCATTATGGCACATTATTCTAATGTAATAATCTGCAAAAAATTGCTTTTGCACGGTGGTGGATTTAAAGGTCCGATTCGAGTCCTTCAAGGGCCAGACCACAGAACAGAGGTGCTTGTGGTACGTCATCCCGTTCAGATACACAATGAGGAGGCATTAGTGCCTTGGGCGTTCCTACGCACATGGGGCTTTCAGTGCGCACTCAGTATGCATTAATGCTGGGGGGTCTTGCGCGGACAGGCTCTTAATATATTTATCCTTTTCCTCTCCAGCCCACACGGCGTCTGAAAGTCTGGTGACAGTAAATCCTGCAGAATATCTTAGCTTCTCATCTTTGAATGGAGGTTGAATGTGGTCCTTTTCACGCTGCAGGTCTCCATGTAGGGCCCCTTAGGTTTTTATCAGCCCTCCAGGTCCTCATCTTCATTTTAGGTCAGACGCAGACGAACTCATTTAAACTTTATTGCCACATTTTTGGTCATTCCACAGATCGGTTATTGTGTTACCTCACCCATTATTGATTGGATCACCTCAAATGTAGCTATTCATGGGGAATAACATGCACATGTTTCCATATTTGTTGATTCAGGTTTTTCCTCACAGGTGTGGCTTTCCAGCATTGCAGAGTGGCATTGCCATTTTGTGATGTAGTATACTATACCACATGTAACGGAAAAGCCTTTTTAAAGGTATGTTTATCCCCATCCTGCATCCGTTACCACGTAATTAACCCACAGGGCCCATCCTTACTCCATCTGTCGGCTGCTGAGGGGCGAGTTTAAGGGCAAGAGTGTGACCTACATAAAATAAACAGCAGATGCTGCCCCTTGTTACATCTAGCTCACATCCATAGCACTCCCTGGCAGACAGTGCCTCATTTAGAGTTTGTTGACTGGTCCCACATGGCATCTGAGGGATCTCCTTCGTAGGCCTTTCATAAGACCGACCATCATACTTCGAGATGTCCACAAGGCAAGTGGAGATCGTTGATCAGTAGTTCCAAACTTTTTAGAAACACAACCCATTTTTTATTAGAATAACAATGTTTTGCAAGCCACCTACCCAAGGCTTTAAACAGTGGCGGCTGCCACAAAGAAAGGGTGGTGATGCGGATAGGGGGAGCGCATGGGGAGGAGAACGCAGGGGGTAATACTAATAGGAAAAAAATGGAACTTACCTTAAGTTGCCGATTGGCTCTCGCGTTTGATCACTCCTCCGTGTGCTCTTCCTGGTCCCAGGCTCCCATCATTCACTAGGACAGACTCCCTGTGCAGTTTCTGTGAAAGCAGCATGGGGATTGGCCTGAGCGGGCCGAAAAGACACTCTGCTCATGGTTGGAGAAACCTAAGTTCACATGTGTGTTTGGCCAGCCTGAGACGGCGGGCCATTCACACATGCTCACTTAGAAATGCAATTAGAACTCCTCCTCCCCTCCCATGCCTCGGTCCCCACCCCTCCATGCACACGCTGGCTAAGAGCTGGCAAATGAAAAATAAAACGATGATAGAACATTTTTTGTATTTCTCACATGCCATGCTGGCTCTGAGCCAGTGGGCCTCCCTGGCTTTAAGTGGGCCAGGTCCAGCCGGCGCACACCACCAGCAGTTGTAAAAAGCAGGTGCTGAGATGGGTACCTATTGGTCTCTCCAATTTTGCACTCACTCTCAGGGTGTAATAAAACAATACTAACTCTGCAGCAGTAGCATCCTTCACTGCACTTGATGTCATGTCAAAGTGCCTCGTTATAGTTCTTTCACAGTCTCATCATTTCAGAACTGAAGCATTTTTAATAATATATACCATGAAGCCATAGTTGTTGCCTACTTTCTTGTGCATCTAACAACCATTAACAAAGCCAATAGTCCTGGCCTGTTGTAGGTGTAATGTTACTTGTTGTATTATACATCTGGATGAAATGACAGAAGCAGCAAAATATAAGTCGGGCAGCGCAATATACTAAGCACAGATTTTTAGCTTACGTGTTTTAAGCCACACCCTTAATTACATTGGCCACGGCCCTTTGAGAGAACCCCCAGTTTTTTCATCCTACTTAAAGCCCTGCCTGAGTATATTATTGTGGATTGGATTTTTAGTGTCCCGTGTAAAGGGTAGATGTATTATATCCTTGCCTGCATGTTACTAGTAGTTGGATCTTTTCTCCCTCCTTAGTTAAGCATGCTTAACAACTTCCAGAGCAGCGTCTTTCACATGCTCTGCAGTTGTGGACCAGCACTCTGCGATGTAGTAGCATAGCTGGGAGATTGCTTGGCCGATTATTATTAATTACGTTTATATAGCGCCCGAATCACCCCCGAAGGGGTATCTCCGCGCTCGTGGACAAATGTGAGAGTGCTGGCGTTATGAGAAAAGTCTAGAACAGGAACGTTTTTTGGGACTTTCTGAACTGGAGATGGTCAGGACATTGCCTCAGTGTAATAGGAAGCAAATTCCAGTACCGGGAGCAAGATACGAGAGCGTTTTCCCACCTGTCCTTGACTTGTAAATCCGGGGGACTTTAAGGAGGGATTTGGAGCCAGATCGCAGATCCCTAAGGGGAGTGTATTTGTTGAATTTCTCCGCAAGGTAGGTTGGACCATTACCAAACACCGCCTTGTGCACTATGCAGCAAACCTTGAATTTTACTTGTTTGCGCACCTGAAGCCAGTGCAGCTGCTGAAGCAGCGGAATTGAAGGTGAACTGTAAGGGGCATTTAATACCAGCCGAGCTGCTGTATTTTGGAAAACCTGTAAGCGGTCCAGCGAGGCCTCATTAGCTGAGACCAGCAGGGCATTACAGTAGTCGATTCAATAAAGATCTTTCTTAACTGGACCTGGATCTGCGTCGTGGACTTAATGCCCATGTTGGGAGTTTTCAGGATATAGACAGTTTGTCATCATCTTATAGTCACAATACCAAACACCGGTGTATGAGGTCTTCACCCACGGGATGGTATAAGACCATCTTTTGTCCAGCGTCACACTCAACAATGGGTCGAACCAGCGGAGGTCTTATTACATTTGTGGCACCAGAATTATGTAAAGACCTAAAAATTTAAAAATGGAACTCTCAGGTATTCCAGGGCATGGAATTGCAAATGGGGAGAGCACTCACTCTTGTGATCATTCATTTTTATAATGCTAAGAGGAGTGAGGGGGGACCTTCCAATCGTAATTCCTTAAACTGTGCAATTGAAGACCTAAAGGAGGATGGTTGTGGGCATATGAATTTTATTTTAGTGGGTGACTTCAACTGCCATTTGTGTCCATATCTTGTAAAAACCAGCTGACTTCCCAGTCATGTCCACTTTCGGAGGATATTCACATGGAACACACACTGGAAGGGAAGGTTTTAAACAACTTGTTATTTACCCACAACCAGGTGAATACCCTAGACCTTTGGCACCCCAGGCCTATTTCTCAATTGCCCCCTTCCTACAAAGGAAGAGGTGCTGCAACCATTATAGATTTTATATTTGAGACAGCATCGCTGGGGGTGGCCCCTGGATTATTTAACATAGAGGATAGTGCTTTTAGCGAACACAACCCATTGACATAGGCACTGACGGGGTTGGGCCATCCCATCTTAGGCCCCTGTAAGACACAGGTACCCTTAACCTCTACTGACCATGGTAGGCACCTTCGATGGGCGAGCAAAGATGTTAAGGCTTTCAATCACAGCTTTTTTTCTTCATGTCAGAACGAGATAGAACCATGTTTGAATCCTAGCACCCAGAGTGAGGAGATTCTGAGCTCATTCTCCCCCATTGCCCAGAGAGTTTCTGCTCTCTTAACAATATAGGCGGGGTGGGTTCAGGCCACCCCCTCATGGTTTGATCATAAGTGCTCGCAGGCATTAAGGAGACTAAAAACAGCCCTGAAACAGGCGCCGCAGGTGAAAGCTAGAGTGTCCTTGTGCCATCGCCTTTATAAAGAATCAACTAGAGAGTGTAGGCGTCATCTCCAAAAGCAGCCATGGTAGGACCTGGCCAAAGTGGGTGAACTTAGGGACCCTTCCCTAGTTTGGAAAATTATTGATAGCCCCTGCTTCGCAGAACCAATTAACCAGACAGTATGCCACCAGATCACACCAGACCAATGGGTGTCCCATTATGGAAAAGTCTACAGTGTAGCCTGCATTTGCGAGTGCAGTGTAGACATTCCCCTTTGTGTGGTGGTCCCTCCTATTAGCTTCTCTTTGGAGGAGGTAACCTTAAGCATCAAGCTTTTGGCATCAAACAAGGCCCCAGGCCCCAGGCCCCGATGGTATCCCCCCGGATCTCTTTCGTGACAATTCCGAAGTCTGGGCTCCCCTGCTAACCCAAGTTCTAAATGCGGCAGCTTTGAAGGGGACATTGCCATCCTGGTCGACCGCCATTATAGTGGCAATCTTCAAAAAAGGAGTTAAGGATAAGCAGCAATCTTACCATCCAGTTTCCCTTATTGATGCTGTAGTTAAGATCCTGGGTCAGGTACTTCTATCTAGACTGTCTTTGTGGGCCACAGACAACCATATCTTATTGGAAGTCCAATATGGATTTCATGAAGGCTTGTCAACATTGGATTAATGCCTCAATCTTTACCTTCTGATTTCTAAGTATACTGTGGCCCAATCGGGTGCCAGGTACGTAGCCTTCATGGACCTTACGTCCGCATTTGATCGGGTAAACCGGTCTAAGTTGTGGGACATCCTAATATCATTGGGAGTGGATCTCCGGATTGAACATCTACTCATATCACTCCATCCCCACACACCGGCAGCAGTGAGAGTCTCACACGAGGGAGACCTTTCTAGTCATTTTATTTGTACACATGGGGTGCGCCAAGGGTGCATTTTAGCTCTGTTTCTATTTTCGGTCTATATTAACAGCCTCGAGGCGGCACTCCTGGCCCTCCAGTCGGACCCCTCTAGAGTAGGTAGGAAGGCTGTGCCATGCCTACTCTATGCGGATGATGCAGTACTCATGGCCCGTATGGGCCGGGGCCTGCAGGTTTAATAGACGGTTTTGTGGCATTTATGGACAGGCTGGACCTGTCGGTGAACTATACTAAGGGCCAGATGTAGGAGCCCTAATACCGGTCGGAAACGGCCAATTTCGGACGTTTCCAACCGGTATTAGGGTTTTCAGATGTAGGGGGCTGAAAAATACAGAATCGGTATATTTACCGATTCAGTAAAATCACCGATTTGATAAATTACTGAATCGGTAAATATACCGATTCTGTAATTACAAATGTAGGTGGCACAGTTTACAGTGCCACAGGCCCTTAAGAGTCTGTATTTTACCACACAATCCTATTGTATGGTAAAATACCGAATTCAGGTGTGCATGCACAGATGTGCATGCACACCTGTGCAATGTGACACACAGACATGCCCTTAGGGCATGTACGTGTGCCACATTGCACACAAGCCTGTACTTGGGGTGATGGAGGGTTTCAAAGTGACACCACCTGCACCCTTGCAGGATTCGGTATTTACCGATTCTGTAAATACAGAATCGGTATTTCCCATGGGCTTCAAAGCCCATAGGAATCAATGGGAAATACCGATTCTGTATTTACAGAATCGGTAAATACCGAATTTTACAGATTGCTAATTCAGATTTTAAAATTTCCTAAATCTGCCCCCTTCCCATTTACAGACTCTTAAATACCGAATCGGTAAAATTTGGTATTAAAGAGTCTGTAAATGGGAATTACCTACATCTAGCCCCTAGTCTTATGTACTAGTGGTGGGCCCACGAGGGCTCCGGCCAAAAAGCTTTAATGCCGGCAATCATAATCTTGGAAAGGTCCCGGCCTTCCCCTATTTAGGAGTGTTATTTGATGACAAGCTTCAGTAGGAAGACCTCCTAGAAGAGAAGCTGCACAAGCTGAATAAATCCTTGGGAGCTGTCACAAGTTTTGCGAGGAGATTGGGTTCATGGGCCCTGGAGGTAATTTTAAAACTGTATAAGTCCAAAGGTATCTCAAGAGTAGCATATGGTAGTGAAATCTGGGGGTATGTGCCCCCACACAGGATACAGGTGGTTAGAAAATAAATTCCTACGTCGGATCCAATGAGTCCCCCAAGGTACGCCAGTTTGGTCCGTACATGAAGAGCTAGGGGTTGGTTTTCTGGCGGACCAAGTGGCAATTAAACCCTTAGTGTGTTGGATAAAGATTTGGACTTCGGATCATAATAATTTAAACCGCATGATTGTATCGGATTGTTTGAAATTGGAGCATGGTAACAAAATACCCTGGATTCACTACGTAAAGGAATTCTTCCTGGCCATAGGCAGGTCAGACATCTTTTTTGCACATGACACTTTAACCCCTTCGCTGCGGCAGGAATTCCGCCGCAGCGCTAAGGGGGCGTGGGGGCCGAGCGACGGTCGCTTGCTCGTGACGGAGCCGCTCCGTCACGAGCCGCGGTTGAGCTGTGCTCATGACGGAGCAGTTCCGTCATGGCCCTGCCCGCTTAATGGAACGTCCAGCGCAGGCGCGGAATTCGCGCCGCGCAGGCGCGCCGAGCGGGCCATGACGGAACCGCTCCGTCATGAGCACAGCTCAACTGAGGCTCATGACAGAGCGGCTCCGTCATGAGCATAGAAGGGGTTAAGTAAGGTGGATGTTAAAACCATATAAGACCTACACCACATATTTTTAACTGCGAACTATGAAAATCTTGAGCTCCGCAATCCCTCAGTTAGGGCATATGCATTGTTAAAATTGGTACCGGGCATGGAACCATACCTTTTTGACCTTAACTAGTGCTCACAACAGATTTTTAATCACAAGTTTTAGATTTAACCAGGTCCATTACCTTTTAGCATCCCCATCGGGGTGCTTTCCCTCACCAGATCAATGATGTTCCTGTGGCTGTGATCTTCGATCTCCTCAGGACATGTTGCATTTCATACTTTTGTGTAAATATTTTTCATTCTCCAGAAAATGTTTCCCCCGACCCTTGTTAATAAGCTTGAAGTTTAGGCACCCTAAAGTGGCCCTCCTGCATTTACAGTTGTTACCCAATGCTCTCACTCTTTGTGCAGTGTTCAGTTTCTTGCGGGCCGCTTATAGATCTAGATTATCTAGAACCGATTGATTTTGTGCAGTTGTTTTTTATTTATCTGTATTGATTAAAATTTTACAGTGTTTTAGCATGAGTTGTTTGATTATTTATGATACGAAGTACTGTATCTTTTATGGTTGCCTCGCATCCGAATAAAAAAATATATATATGTGTAACCATATTTAGTTTCCAAGGAAGAGGTGAATATTTATTTGGAAGGTGATATGGGTGGGTGGGTGAGATCCAGAGGAAGCACTTGGTGGCTTGGGAGGGTGACATTGATGTCAAAGTGGATGATGCCCTTCAAATAGCTGCACTTGGCAGTGTTTCCACACATATCCCTGAATTTTTAGAGCCCTCCTCAACATTTGAGGGACCTTAGCAGATGCACATGTTGATGAAATTCTAATGCACTTTCCACTTGGAAAGACCTATATTTGATAATGTACGCCTCTTTGAAGTTCTGCTCAAATTGTAACATCTAATTAGCTTGCCCTTCTTTCTAACCCTGTCACACCAATTTCCCTCTATTTCTGCTCATGCCGCCACATGTATCCCTCTTTCCCGGTGTTCTAACCCTTTGTAAAGATCACCTGATATTTAATTGGTCTTTGAAAGCTAGGTCAGTTTATTATTGATGTGCCTATTACCTGCCGAGGTGAAGGTCTCTCATTGTTGACATGTGGTTGAAACACACATTAACCATAGGAAGTTCTGAGGGTAACTGCTTACGTTGAAATTACCAATCGACTCCTGGTATGATTCACAATTCCACTTTGTAGTTATTTATGATACACAGCTAATTGTATAAATATTATTAATATTAATAAGCATGTCTTAGCTTATGATAAGCACATTACCTTGCTTTGCTGTTGTATATGTACTGCTTGTGCCAAACCTTGGTAAACATTATCAATAAAGAGCTTTGAACTATTTTTGTCTTTTACTAGATACTAATGGATTTACATTAACACAGCCTATCATTCCATTTCAGTTTGATTCATCTTCCGTTTTAGGTAGAAGCCTGTCTGACAGCACAGCTGCCTGGTTGCAAAAGACTTATTGGGGACATGTTACTAGCTGACCTGGAAGGAAACTCCATTCACTGCTTTTCATTGGTTTTGTGTTGTCACTTTTATTTTCTTGCTTTCTGTTTGATGGTTTTACGTGTTTATTTCACCCACTTCCTGTTTGTCCTTTTCATGGAGCACTTCCCATTTACCATATCTCTGATTAGCTCCTTTTATCTTTTCACAAGTGTCTGCTTTTCAGGAACGTTTTCTTCTTTTTTTTCAAAAAACACTCCAATGGTTGAGCCTTTTCTGCATGTTTTCGTTCCTTCCCTTTGCAACATTATCATCACAGTCACTACAATCCTAAACATTATTTTCTCCCCCAAATTTTTTTTTTCCGTGGGGTCCCTAAACCCCTCCCAGTTTTAACTTCTAACCTCCCTTTACCTATTCTATCCCCGTTGACCCGAGCCCTCCTTCGACCTCGCTCCCACCTCCCTGCTGCCCCTCCCACGCTCCGCCCCCTCAGCTATCCACTTCAATGACCAATGCTCCACGCGCTGCGCCGAAGGTGCGCCAAAGGTAAGCCCGTCTACGCCGGTCCGCGCCTGGACCACGCCCAGCGCCACAGCCCCTGGTCCTCGTAATGTCCACCCCTCCCGCATTACTTATGATGCCACCACCCTCCTAGCCCTTAACCCCGGCCGTTTCCCCAACTGCGTCCAAGCCGCCCCTGGACACACCCATGGACCCTTTTCCTGCAACTCCTGCAAGTTCGACGGCACCAAGAACAACTCCTCATCTACGAACTCACAACAGATATCCGATCCCAACCACCTACAATGCATCCTGCTCAACACCCGCTCGGTCCACAGGCACGCCATTGACCTCTGGAATCTACTAGACACCATCTCTCCGGACGTCGCCTTCCTAACAGAAACATGGATGAACGCCTCATCAGCCCCTGACATCACCATTGCCATCCCGGAAGGCTATAAGATCATTCGCAAGGACCGTACCGGACACACAGGAGGAGGCATCGCTATCGTCCATAAGAAATGCATCCGCATCTCAACCAGCTCAGACGTCAATCTCGCCAACTCTGAACACCTTCACTTCCAGATCCACACCGACCCCAAGACCACACTCAGAGGCACCCTCCTCTACAGGCCACCAGGACCCCGCGCACAATTTAATGAAGACATCACGGACTTCATCACTCCACACGCGCTCCCCTCCGAAGATTACATCCTTTTGGGAGACCTCAACTTTCACCTTGAAAAGAACAACGACCGCAACACAACCACCCTTTTGGACAACCTCGCCAACCTCGGACTTAAACAACTTGTCACTTCCCCCACCCACATCGCAGGTCACACACTCGACCCTATCTTCACCTCCAGCAAACATGTCTCCTTCAGCCACACCACAGCTCTCCTCTGGACTGACCACAGCTGCGTTCACTTTACCTACAACAAGCCCACATCCAACAACCACCCCCAACCCACTCTGCAAAGAAACTAGAACAAAATCACCATCGACCAGATCTCCTCATCGCTTCTTCAAAACCCCCCAGCCCACTCCTCAAACCCAGACCAAGCAGCCACCAACCTCACCCAATGGTTATCCAACAGCGCCGACATCCTAGCACCACTGAAAAAACGACAAATCAAACTAGGCAGCAAGAAGGCCTCCTGGTTCAACGAGGATATTAAGAAATCCAAGAAACTCTGCCGCTCCCTTGAGAAGGCCTGGAAAAAAGACCCAACCACCAGCACCAAGGACGCCTTCAAAAACGCCACCCGCATACACCACCAACTAATCCGGACTGCCAAGAAAGCCGCATTCAAGGACCGACTAGATAACAACGCCCACAACAGCTAGGAATTATTCAACATCGTCAAGGAATTTACCAACCCCTCAGCCAACTCCAACGACATCACCCCCTCTCAAGACCTCTGCGACTCCCTAGCCTCATTCTTCCACAACAAAATTGCAGACATCCACAACAGCTTCGACAACCGACCCAAAGACCAACCCACCCAACCCCCTGCAGGACCCCCACCCCCCCTGAATATCCTCAATGACTGGAAGCCAATCTCCACTGAGGACACCATCCGTCTGATGAACTCTATCCACTCAGGATCCCCCACAGACCCATGCCCTCACCACATCTTCAACAAAGCAGACTCCATCATAGCACCACACCTTCGAGACGTCATCAACTGCTCCCTCAACTCCGCAACCTTCCCGGAAAGCTGGAAACACGCCGAACTAAGCGCCCTTCTGAAAAAACCCACAGCGGACCCCACCGAACTCAAAAACTACCGCCCCATCTCGCTCCTTCCTTTCCCGGCCAAAGTCATCGAGAAAGCGGTCAACAACCAGCTCGCCGCATTCCTCGAAACCAACAAATCCCTCGACTCCTCACAATCCGGCTTCCGAGCCAAGCACAGGACTGAAACCGCCCTCATCGCAGCAACAGACGACATTCGAACTCTACTGGACAATGGAGACACAGTCGCCCTCATCCTCCTCGACCTCTCCGCAGCCTTTGACACGGTCTGTCATAGCACCCTTTTACAACGCCTCAGAAACGTCGGAATCCAAGGAAAAGCACTGGAATGGATCACCTTGTTCCTCACCGGAAGAACCCAGAGAGTCCGCCTTCCACCATTCAAGTCCGAGGCCACTGAAGTCATCTGCGGCGTACCACAAGGATCTTCACTCAGCCCCACCCTCTTCAACGTATACATGAGCCCCCTCGCGGCCATCGCACGCCAACACAACCTCAACATCATCTCCTACGCCGACGACACTCAACTGATCCTATCACTCACCAGAGACCCTATCACTGCCAAAACCAACCTGCATGAAGGAATGAAAGAAGTAGCCGAATGGATGAAGCACAGCCGTTTGAAACTGAACTCAGACAAAACAGAAGTCCTCATCCTAGGCACCTCCCCCTCCGCCTGGGATGACTCTTGGTGGCCAGAGGCCCTTGGAAAAGCACCCATCCCGACGGACCACGCACGGAACCTGGGCGTCATCCTGGACTCCTCACTCTCGATGACCAGACAAGTCAACGCCGTTTCATCATCTTGCTTCAACATTCTTCGCATGCTCAAAAAAACATTTCGCTGGATCCCCACCGAAACTAGAAAAAACAGTCACCCACGCTCTGGTCACGAGCCGACTGGACTACGGAAACACCCTCTACGCCGGTACCACCGCAAAACTCCAGAAAAAACTCCAACGCATCCAGAACGCTTCAGCCAGGCTCATATTAGACATCCCGCGCAAAGAACACATCTCCGGTCACCTGAAAAGCCTCCATTGGCTCCCCGTCAATAAGAGGATTACTTTGCGGCTCCTAACCCACGCACACAAAGCACTCTACGAAATCGGACCCGAATGCCTCAACACACGACTGTCCTTCTACACCCCCCGCCAGCTACGATCCTCCAACCAGGCCCTTGCCACTGTACCTCGCATCAACAAAACAACCATGGGAGGTAGATCCTTCTCCTACCTGGCAGCTAAAACCTGGAACTCACTTCCCACTCACCTTCGCCTTACTCAGAACCACCTAGCATTCAGAAAGCAACTTAAAACGTGGATATTTGACAAGTAAGTCCCCACCCTTCTTCAAGCGCCTTGAGACCCTCTGGGTATGTAGCGCGCTATACAAATTTATTGACTTGACTTGACTTGAACCCTAAAATTACCCTTATCTCCCTTTATCTCTACCCACCCCTAATCCTGAGAATTACCCTTTCCTCCCTTTACCTCTACCCATCACTAACCTTAATAATTGCACTTACTTACCCTTAACTCTACCCATCCACAAACCCTAAAACCACTGTTACCTCCCTTTACCTCTTCCTTCCTGTTAGAAATGTGGTTTCTGGTTGTCAGTCGGTATGCACCCTGTACAAGCAGGAACCCTCACTCTAGTCAGAGTGAGTAAAGTACACACCTAAGTTTATCTGTGCTCACCCTCTAGTAGCTAGGCACAGAGCAGTCATGCTAACTACAGAGGAAATGTGCATAACATTTGTGCACCCATACAGTAACACAATAAAACACCACAAAAGTACTCCACGCCAGTTAAAAAAAATAGTCAGTATTTATCTAAGAAAAAGAATACCAAAACAACAAAAATCCAACATACATAAAATCAGGATTCACTATAAAAAGGTTTAAACAATTCAGTCCATTTAGGCTCCAAGAAAGAAGCAATATCACTAATATTGGGGCGAACTGGTGTCCCTTAGAACCTGGGTATTAGCATTCAATAAAACAGTTGGTTCTGTTGGGATTTCAACAATTACTTTGAGAACTACTTTCTGGTACAGAAAGTAGAAGACTTATTTATGATACACATAACAATATTATGCGAAAAAGAAGAAAAACACACACCAAAGCAAAATTCAATTGTATATTCAAATTGAGTATCGAATACTAGAGGCTGTCACAAATGCATATTCATTTGCAACAAATACAAGTGACAGTGGTGGTTAAGTGACATATATTGATTAGTGATATGAACAGTAAACTATATACATGACAAAAATAGCAAAATAAAAACAGGCAGGGATAGAAAAAGCCTATTATTGTTCTTGTTCTATATGGTTTTGCACATGTACTGCAAGATCCATTGCTGAATTAAATGGTGATCATGAGAACTGTGCGGGCATATATAGCTTATCGACGTTTCGATCCTTGCAGAAGCGCAAAATTGAAGTGCATCAATGCTGTGCCCTGCTCTGAATCCTGACTGATGAGGATCCAGGAGTTGATATTTTTCAATATGTTTACAGAGCTGTGAGTGAACCCATTTTCAAGCAATTTTGCTAGAGTCATGCTGCTGGTAATAGGTCAGAAGTTGTTTGGATCTGATAGGTCTGCATTGGGCTTCTTAGGAATGGGAGAAACTTGCCCAACGTTTAGGCAGTTCAGAATCTTTCCCTGTGAGAGGGATTCATGAATGATCCTGGACCAGAGAGGTAGAATGGCTGAGATTAAATCTTTATGTAGCTTGGCGGGTAGAGGATCACCAAAGTGGTTGGAGGGTTTGATGGATGTCATGTTGCTAAGTATCTCAGTGCAGTCTGGTAGGAGAAAACTGCTCCAAGAGGCATTGTTTTCGAATCCCAGAGTTGAGTGCCTTGACGTGGACAAGCGAGGAAGCCGAGCGGCAGCGGCGTGTTGCTCATGCCGGTGTTCTGATCCGATCCGAGCCAAGCCAAACCGTGCTGCTGTAGCTGGGGTGCCGCGACCGTGAGCCTCAAGCGCTTTTGCCAACCCTGCTTGCCCGCTTTCAGTCCTGTGCTGGTGTTTGTGCGCGGGAGAGGAGCGAGCCACGGGAGGAGAGCCCGGCCCGGCGGCAGTGGAGGTAGCATCAGCCAGGAGCCCTCAAGGGCCAGGGGCCGCGAGCCAACGAGGGGTGTGGGAGCACTTAATCTAGGCCTCACCAGCCCCACCAGCATCACCCCCACCCAGCCGCGTAGCACGGCAGTGGGTCGGGGGCGCCAGCACCAGCAGCAGTGAAGCAGTAGAAGCAGCCAGTAGAAGCAGTGGCAGTGAGGAATCGTGTGCTGAGTGGTACCCAGGAGCTTAGGAACCCCAGCCCTCTCTGGGCCAATCCCATCTGAGAGATCACAGGAGTCACTCTTCGAGAGTTCAGGGCGCATGTGCAGAGGTTGGACACTACCCCAGAGTTTTTCCACAGCCACGAAAAGTTTGCCGCCTGCCAGAGCCAGAGCCGCCGTTCAAGTCTGAGCCTGAGACCCCTGACAGCCACGGTGGTAGGCGGCGCGCCCTGTAGAAACGCCAGCCGGAACGGCAGGAGCGGCCCGAGAGAGGCGGGAGTAAGTTGTCCAGGGGGTCGTGGGAGCAATCCCGGAGCAATCCCAGAGCAATCTCGGAGGGACTGCGAGAACGACCCGACGGAAGCGAGACCCATTTTGTGTGTCACCCCGCGAGCCGCCCCCCCCGCAGATACCTGAAATACCTGAAACACCTGAAAAAACTGAAAACCTGACTAACGTCCCCGTAGAGACTGCCCGCATTCAGTCATCCTGAGTTGGAGGAGCCGCCAGCTGTGCCTTGGAACAAGTGAGCAGGTGCCAGCAGGGCCAGCAAGGTAAGAGGCGGCGGCCGGAGGGGGGAGTTGAAAGCAAGCGCGGCAGCCGTTAGAGGTGGCCGCAAAGTAAGAGCCGGGGGTGGACACAGAGAGGCTAGTTTTACTCACTCGCAGTCTGCAACCATTTTCTGCCATTTGCCATCCCCCAGCACCCTACCATTCCTGTTACAAGTGACAAAACCAAAAACACTACAACTCATTACAAACTTTCTACAAAGCAAATAGAGTTAACACAAAAGTCAAACTGTTAACAGTGATAAATGCTACAAAGGAGGTGAATATTTATTATCAACACAGCCTGCATACCGCGTCACCTCACTATTGACCAAAAGTCAATCCACACCGCCCACCTTGAATCAGTATGAGGTCGGGGAAGCCAAGGGGCGCGGACGCCATAGCCGTGATATCACAGGGGAAGACAAAGAAGGTTAAGGGGAGCCCCCCACGTATGACCAACGAGGTGGCAGAAGAAGAGGAGGAGGAAGTCGAAGGGACAGCCGTGGGTAGGGGTAAGATTCCCACAAAGTCAACCAAGGAAGACCAAGGCTCTAGTACAACAGCCCCGGCTACCGCTTCCACAGACCTCGCAAACTCCGCAAAAACCCCCAAGGCATGTCGCACCAATCTGACAATCCTGGTCCATTAAGCTTGGATGAGGGAGCCAATAAGATTAACCAGGACAGCACAATTAGCAGCCCTGCAATGAAGAATGAGGGAAAACATTCGAGAGACGTAACACCACTCTCGGTGCATAATGAATATGCCCCGCATTTAAAAGCAAGCAAAAGGGCATTGATCACAGACTTCCTCAAAGTTTGCCAAAGACTTTCCACTGGGAGCAGGAGTGGGAATACATCCCCACCACACGACTCCGGCCCCAAATGCAACAGTACACAATATAGCGACTATATGGAGGGAGTAAACAAGGAAGCCCTACGATCCGCATCACCACCATACCGGCCAAGGTGTTACAGTGAATCCTGCAAAGTCCATACCATAAAGTCAAGAAGGAACTCCGGGTGCAAGGGGCCTGGCCCCCTCTGGTCAAATGTTTTAAAGTCCCAACAAATAGCTAAAGACTCAGAGCAAGCTAAGGGGGAACCACCCTCCCAGCCTCTACAAACGACCCATTCACCACCGGCGCGCGCCCTAGTACACTGGGCCCCGGACGCAACTGACGACTCGGTTTTTCTAGAGCAGAGTCTGCGGAGTGCACATCTAATTCAGAATATGTCCCCTACAATAATTGAGGAATCCCTTCGACAGCTTCAGGCGCAACCCTGTGTTGAAAAACAGTGCCCAAAACCACAGGCAAACTCTCACAGTCCAACGTCTAGTCAGCTTACGCCGGGTTTGGAAAAAAAGTGCCGCTCTGCCCCACCCGGACGAGATACTGACAACACCGATGCCACCAAAGATTGCTTGACGCCGAAGCTACAGGAACTAAATCTAATAGCGACTGAGTCTGCAACACTCAAACGAAGCACACAAGAGTTATCAACTCAAAACAATCAAGTTCCTGGGAAGGAAGAGAGTAGCGATAAAAGGCCAGGAAGCGATCAACCGCGTGAGCATCTAATTCATTCAGACCCATTTGCATATCCTGCTATATCACCTATTCTTATTTACAGTCATTCTCAGGGGGAATCGCCAGAGAACAGTCAAATGGTTTCCATTTGGCCACAATTATTAAAGACAATAGAAACCGTAGGAGCGGCCATGTCCTATCACGTGGACAAGTAGGATACTCAAGTCGATTTGCTCCACCTCCTAGCGTTTCACGTCCAGGGAATTGAAGCAAACCTACAAGACTTAAACACCATGATTACCAAGGTCCAATTAAATAAGGATCATACTTTCTATACTTGTCACTGCTCCAATATAATAGACAAACTGGCCACATTACCCAGCCTGATGACCCAGATACTGGGGGCTGTCAAGGACTCGCCAAAAGACTCTCCCACGGAAATAATCACAACAGCAAGTGAATCAACCGGCAATCAGCATTCAATAGAGGGCCCCGGCAGGGTGACAAGGCAGTCCAATGCCAGTAGGGGCGAAGAGAGCCTGGAATTTCTAGACCATCTAAACTCTCCCCCAGCAAAGGATAACAGGTCGCCAGCAAGACCAGACGAGCATAATCCGATTAACCGCATAGAGGTGGCCGAGTTAATCCAGGGGCCAATTCCCAACGTCGCGCCAATCGCCAATCAGATCAAACAGGCTCCAACGCTTACAAAGAGAGAACGAAAGCGATTAAGGAAAGCCAGAAATGCGAAAGCACACAACCGATGGGTTCCACAAACCTCCTCGGAAAAATCCACCAACAACCCCGAGATTAAGGAAGCCAAACAGCACCCCGAGAGCGTTCCACTCCAAACTAGAACAACGTCAGAGCAAGAGTCCACGCCGACGGTCCATCCACCGACCAAGGCATCCTTAACTTCAGAAGTAGCAAAATGTGAAACTACGACAAAGCAGAACGCATTAAAAGTGTTCAGCATCTTCAAATCCGCGGGAAAAAAACCAGATCGTAAAGTACCACTTCAAGAGCCAGGAAAAAACATAAACATTAACCAAAGGAAGGATTTAAGCGACAATAACTCACCGAGTCAAGACATTAAAAGTCAAGTTAACTTAGATAATGTCGCAAAGATCAAGGGAATTAATCTTCGAGATATACAGGGCGGAGAATCTCACGTATCATTAGCCCCAGCCCCTAACGGACAAGATTTTGCCAACAGCGCACTGACGGCAAATTCACGTACACTAGAGCCAGAGGCGGACCAGGCAGGAACGGCCCATCATTTTTTTGAAGAGAGTAGACGACCAAAAATCCCAAAACGGCCCAAGACAAGTAATAAAATCGAGTTTAACCCACAATACAGTTCAAGAGGGTCTTATGACATCCTGAACAGAGGGACCATTTTAAGACTTCTAGAAGAACTACCAGGGCTGCGACACTTAAAATCGAGCGACCTCGAATCAATAGAGTTTAAACCAAACCCTCTTCAAGCAGGCTCCGACTCGACGATCACAACGTGGACCAACCATATCACCACAGATCTAATCTTGTCTCATAGGGAGGCTTTCGCCGCATGGGGCATTGAACTAAAAATAGTGGAGCCTGCGCGATATCCCAGCCCACTGCGGAAACAAAACCCTAAAATATGCCTTCTAAAAAATGCCAAAGGGCCAGATTTAAGAAGCAGTACCGAAGTGGAAGTGCAGCGATTAAGGCAAATTACAATCACTTTCGCTCACCAAGAGGCAGACATGCCCGAAAGGCCCCAACACACTATTCGGGCACAATCACAAAGGAACGCAGTTTGAACTGACAGCAGCCCAATGGCGGGTAAAAAGCAAGGCTGCATGATTTGCTCATGGAACATCAATGGTTTAAAGGTGAAGCTGGAGGAAGACGACTTTATTGAGTTTATAACCCAATTCAAAATACTATTATTTCAAGAAACATGGCAGACCAAAAACTCCCCTCTAGTGGGATACAAAGAATTCCTCTTCCAGCTCAGAAGGATGGACGCTCCGGCAGGGCCAAAGGGGGCCTATCCATTTTCACATCAACAGATTTCACCTGGTCACCAACTTGCATCGACTTAGACTCCACATGGATGCAATGTATTAAAGTGGAAATTTCCCCTAACCTGGGTTTCCTGATCGTGAATATCTATATGCACCCCGGTGGAAAACATAAAGGGAAAAGGATAAAACACCTAGTCTCTACAATCAAGTCACTGAAATCAATCTACCCAAGTGAAAACATGATTATAACGGGAGATTTTAATCTGAACCTAATTTGTGGACAGGAGGGACCCCTCCCCATTAATATCGAACCACGGCAGGGCAATCAATGCAGACAAAGTGCATTGGGTAGGAAATGTGCTTCAGAACTGGAAGCTCTTCATCTGTACACCTTAACCGGGAGAGGCCATTTGGACAGACCAGCTGCTCTAACGAGGGTCTCCAAGAACTCAGGCTCCACCTTAGATTATACCCTGGCTGACCCCGACTTATTCCATCAAATCAGTGACTTCCAGATTCAGGAACGCGGAGAAAGCGATCATTTCCCACAGACCCTCATCCTAACCACCCAACCCACAAAGTCGGAGAAGGCCGTGCCTTTGTCCTTGAATACAAAAATCTTTAACCTAAAACGGCTAAACTGGAACGAAGGAAATCTCTCTATCCTAATGGAGTCATGCCACGCATTGTTCCAACCAGCTGAAACATCAAGAGACATAGTTAAAACTTGGGAAAACTTCGTAAAGAAACATCAATTCAACAACAGAGGACCCAAACCCACAAGAAAAAGAGGCGGGGAATGGTACACACCGAAACTGCTCCAACTAAAAAGGCAAATAAACGCATTCCTTAGGGCCGAACGTAAAAAAGCCCCTCAGTTATCACAAACCACGCTGAACAAAATTGAATCTCTAAAAAAAGAACTAAAAAGAGAGATCAAATTGGCCAAGCGATTGCATAGGGAAAAACTAGCATGCTCCATACTCCATGCAAGTAAATTGAATTTTGGACAAAAATAAACTTTATGCTAAACGGCAAACATCGCCAGTTTAACTCAGATATGGCGGACCAGCTCTGGAGTAGTCACATCGACTTATTATACAATTCCACGCACAATTCACCCACGGACAATAACAACGAGCGTCCAGAGGAGCTTCCCCGGTCCAGACTGAGCACAAAGCCAGCTCCAAAAATCAGTGGGAATTTATTGACATCAAAGAATACAGGAGACATGGAATTGTTCTCTTTAAGGCAGGCCTCGAACACCATAAAATCATTGAGAACAGATGGAGCACCAGGACCAAACGGGCTTCCCAACGCCTTATTCAGGAAAGATCCAACATTTTGGGCCAGCCAACTTACACCCTTATTTGGTTACAGTCTAAAAACCGGGAATATTCCCGAATCATGGAGAGGCAGCATTCTTCATCCAATTCACAAATCCGGGTCCTGCTCAGACCCTAACAATTACAGGCTAATAGCCTTAATAGATGTGGAGGCCAAGATCTATGCGTCCAACCTGTTGGTGGAACTGGAATCTTGGGTGAGCAGTACAGGGATAATTCCCCGGACACAAACAGGCTTTCGGCCAGGACTGGGCACCTTGACCAACCTATCCGCGTTAACCCTCCTTGTTAACAAAGCAATTCACAACTCCACCCCACTGTACATTTGTTTCTTGGACCTAAAAGCGGCTTTTGACAAAGTGCCCAGATCCATTCTTTGGGCCAAAATGAAAGCCTGGGGCGTGCCGCCAAAGTTGTTGGGAGCAATTATCGAGCTTTATTCAGACACTTGGGTTCAAGTGAAAAAAGGAGATGGTCGATGCCTGACAAGGAAATTCCACACAACCAATGGCTTAAAACAAGGCTGTGTACTGGCCCCCAGCCTCTTTAATATCTACACCGCGGATCTAGAAAGCGACCTACATACCATTCAGGGTGATCCACCAAAATTGGCCAATTCACCTATAATATGTCTTCAATATGCAGACGACATAGTGCTCCTGTCAAAAACCCCCTTCGGTTTACAACGCTTGATCTCCAAACTGTCGCAGTACCTCTTGAACGCACAATTGACTATAAATCTAAAAAAAAAGAACATTCTATGCTTCTGCGGCTCTAGAAAGAAAAAACAAAATTTCGCCTGGAAGATAAATTCTACTTCTCTAACCCAGGTAGACCAATATAAATATCTAGGAATCTTATTGGACCACCGACTAAAGTTTAAACAGCACCTGGAACAGGGGAAATCCAAAGCTAAGCAGCTTCAATTTGCTTTTAAAACCGTTCAAAAGCAACTAAACGGACATTCCACCGGCCACATTCTTAAGATCGTAGCCGCTAAATTTCTGCCATCACTAACATAAGGCTCAGAATTACTGGCAACCCGGGACTCCGCAGCGTTAAACCTCACCCAATCCAGGTTGTTTAAAAACCTTTTCTTAATTCCGCGCCACACCTCTCAAGCTCAAATTCGCTTGGAGTTCGGTCTTACCAACCAGCTCCCAGCAAGACAAGGAGCGCTCGCCAAATATGGATGTATGACGTTACAACGCATACCATTACAACTACCTACCATTACAACGCGACCATTACAACGCATACCATTACAACGCATAGAGCTTAGAGGTGCTGGATAGTGGTAAGTATAATTTACTATTCCAACTCCAGTCCCCGTGGACACTAGGGAAGGTGTTGGATAGTAAATTAAACTTATTCCCTATCCTAGAGCGCCCCCCAGCGCAATGCGTTGTAATGGTATGCGTTGTAAAAGTTGCGTTGCAATGGTAGGTAGTTGTAAAAGTTGCGTTGTAACAGGTGTATACCGCCAAATATTATTGGCGCATGAGGGACGCAGCAGACGAATCCCTGGCCCACCTCTGCTGGTCAGAAGTTGAAAAACAAGCTGGTCTACCAGACTTAACATATAAGATCTTGAGGCACTAAAACTGGAAGAATCCTGGCTTTTGCCCATGACCTACTCCGCTTTCAAGCTATAACCAAGAAAGCAGTCAAACAAGCATCATTACTCATGGATAAAGCAGCAGTGGCTGGTAAAAACCATGCCTGGATCGTTTTGCCATCATATACCAACTTAAAACCTCAGGAAGACTTGAAAGAATGCTTCAGGGACCAATACAAAAGGAAACAAAGCCTTTTAAGGTTGGGCTGCTCTCGTCCAAAGAGCTTACTCCTAAATGGCTACAGTTGTGGGCAACTCCCGACTGCCGCCTCTGTGGCAACGGTGCAGAATCTTTGCTGCCCCTTATATGCATATGCCCGGCACTTCAGAATCTTAGAAAAACGCTTCTTCGACCACTTCTCAGAGAAGCTCAGGTGAGAACTTGCAGGGCGGCGGTGATAAGATGCCTAAGTGGATCTTGGATAGAAATCTCATGCAAAACCATAACATTTTTGAACCTCGCCGCCATAGAGCTGGAAAACAGGGCGGCAACCAAAGAGGTCTCTGGACAATAGGCCAGGCCTCGGCCGGCTACGGACTCTTCTCTCTCTTCCCCTCCTTTCCAAACGGATGTCTTCTTGCACCACGAGTTAAAAATAACGTGTCCCCTGTTTGAACTACCGTTATTTTCCCACACTTTTTATTTCTCTCCTTTATTATTTGTGTAATTTATTTGTGTAATTTATATAGCGCGCAGCTACCCCAACGGGGTGTCCCGGCGCTTCTGAGTGAAAGCAGAGTGATAGTCCTGGGGGAATTAACAAAATAGAAAAGTTTTTAGTGCCTTACGAAAGGGTAATTCTTCCTGGATCATCCTAATTGCGATCGGGAGTTTGTTCCAGAGAGTTGTGGCACAGACCTGGAAGGTTTTACCTCCAGAACGTGCTTTCCTGAATCTTGGTATGGAAAGCAGATGTTGGGAGTTGGAACGGAGGTTCCGAGAGTTACAATAAGGACGAATACTAACAGAGAGGTAGGCCGATCCCCTACCCCTAGTTGCTCGATGGGCTAAGGTCATGGCTTTGAATGCAGCTCTTTGATGGATTGGAAGCCAATGTAATGCTCTGCGATGTGGCGAAATATGGGTGCGTAGGGAAACCCCGCAGACCAGCCGAACAGCCGCATTCTGGACTGTCTGGAGCCGATGTAGGAGGCCCGCGGGCAACCCTAAATACAGGCCGTTCGCATAGTCCAGGTGAGATGTAATCAATGCCTGGACTATGGTTTTCCTGGTATCACTAGGGAGATAGGTGATGAATTTCCTAATCATCCTGATCTTGGAAAAACAAGCGGCTGAGTTAAAAATATTGTGTACCCTGATTGATTTCACCCCATTCCTTTCATTTATTTTTTCTCCTTTAGATCTTTTTCCCCGTTAAATTTGCATATTTTATGATATCAGTTTTTAACTCCATTTAAAGTTGATTTTGTGTTTTTTATGATGTATACGCTGTTTGCATGGTGGTAAGCCCACCCTTTTATGATTTTTTTAAATCAAATAAAGTATTATTATCACCGCCTTGACGTGGATTCTGCTGCCTCCCCTAATCCTGGCGTGGTGGGTAATAGCTTTAGCTCTATTTTCATTGTTTTTTCAGCGAAGTGAGCTGTAAAATCAGAATATTCAAGCGCTTTCTAGATCTACGTGAGACAGACACTGTTAAGGACTTTTTTGCGGGACCGGATTTACTTCATCCGGGACACTTTTTCTTATCAGAGATTCTTTAGCTGCCAATACCACATCTAATGTACGAAGAAGTGCACTAACTTAAAATAAAAAAATCACCAATTATGAACATATGAGAGATTCTCAATTTGAATATTCTGTATTTACATTTCAAGCCCTGAAGAAGTCCCTGGATGGGACGAAATGCGTTGGCGGTTTCAAAAGTGGCGGTTTCAAAAGTTTTTAAAGACTGAAAAATAAAGAATGAACTGAAATTGAACATCGACTCGTCTTTGGAACAATTTCCTTTGGACTGATTTTGAATTTGTAACATTTTGTGTACAGAGTGTGCCAGGCTATTATGTGTTAAAAATACTTGCATCTGTTGGCCGCTAAGTACACGGTGGTCAAGGAGGGGTCCTTGTACCTAGCGTTCATGGACCTCTCCTCGGCCTTCGACTTGGTCAACAGATCCAAGTTATGGGAAATCCTACTGAAGATGGGCATTGAGGAAGACTTGGTGGCGTTTATAGCGTCCTTACATAGGGACCTATTCGCCGCTGTTAGGGTAACAAAAGAGGGAAGATGTACGACCCGTTTCCACTCGAAGCGGGGAGTCAGGCAAGGCTGCATATTAGCCCCCCTGTTATTTACAATTTATATAAATGATTTAGGAAAGCACTTAGAAGGGGCAGCTAGAGACGTTCCGCGTGTAGGAGAAGTTAAGATCCCTGCTCTCCTATACGCGGACGATGCTGTCCTTATAGCACGTACAGGGGTTTGCCTCCAAAAGCTTTTAGACGCATTTGGATCCTTTATGGACCGGCTCGACCTGAGGGTTAATGCCTCCAAATCCCACACTATGGTCTTAGGCCCCCAGGGGAAAAGGGCCAAAACAAAAACATTTTATTGTAGAGATGAGGTAGTCTCGAGAGTGCATGTCTTCCCATATTTGGGAGTGCTTTTTGATAGCAAGGGTACCTGGGGTCCTCAGATACGAGCTAAAAGTTTAGCGGTAACAAGATCATCTATGGCTATCCTAGGTTTTGCCAAAAGGTTGGGCCATAGACCTATGAAAGCAATCATAAAGGTGTACAATAGTAAATCCCTGCCCGTGACCCTATATGGTGCACCCCTATGGGGCTATGCACGCTTGGATAAAATCCAACTAGCGGAGAATAGGTTCTTACGTTCTCTTTTGTCCCTCCCCCAATCTTCAGCGACTTTCTCTATTCATATGGAACTTGGCCTGGATTATGTTCAGGATAAATTGAGACTGGCACCTTTGACATATTGGCTTAAGACTTGGTTAAACCCAGAACTAACGTTAAACCATATGATCATGAGGGATGTGATGAGTCTGGAGAATTGTTTTAAGTGCCCATGGTTGGTCTATGTAAAAAAATCTTTTAACGATCTGGGTCGCCCAGATTTATTCACTGTTCCCTCTGGTATCACAAAGCAGGATGTGGACATAATTAAAAAACAGTTTATGACAAGGGAACATTTGCTTCGAGAAGAATCAGAACTGCAAAAGTCTACAGTACGACTGCACTATGTGTCACTTTATTCATCTGCAATTGAGCCCTATTTATGTTTTGTCACAAACCCCTTTCATAGATTTTTGTTAACCAAATTTAGGTTTAATCTTATACATTTTTATTTGGGTAAATTTAATTTCTGGATGAAACCAGAGTTAGCACCTCCCTGAACACGTGACAACTTTTCAGTTCAGGACACGATGCACTTTGTTATGTTTTGTGAGTTCTTCTCTGTACAAAGGAAAAAACACCTGTTACCTGTCTTAAGGGAAGCTGGTTTCCTACAGGTGAGACCAGCCATGCTTTATTTACAATCCCTGGGAAACATACGCATTACATTTGCCATGGCAAATTTCCTAGTGGCAGCGTCCAGAACAAGAAAACATATGAAATTGTCAAACCAGCACGCATAACCTTTTTAATTGCTTTTTATAACCATCATGTCAAATTAACTCGATTGCAAAGAAACTGTTTAATAGCTTTTTAATTGTAAATAACTTTGTTTTTATGTTCTTTGTATGATTTTAATTGAATCGAATAAAGTTAACTTGACTTGACTTGACTTGACTTGTGTTAAAAATACTTACATGTTTGGTCAAGTAATATATGGTAAAGGATGTGTGGTAATGGTAAAAGACGATACTATGTACTTACCTGCATTGTTCTTACCTGCATGGTAAAGACTGCATGGTAAAGGTAATGTGTGGTAAAGTCTAGGGTGCAAAAGCTGTTTCCTCTGCATGTTTACAATTTTAGTTCTCGCCTACCAGTATTTTAAACCTACAAAATAGGCTTACAGCCACAGCTCATTGCCGTAGGAGCGATGTTTGCCAGGTCCGCAAGTCAAGTGATTAGTTCAGTCCTGGTTTCTGCTTAAAATTCTAAGACTTGTAGTCCCTTTTTCATACTAGGCTAATGAAGACCAGAAATCCCCAAATTCCAAAAGAAACCGTGACCAGCCCAACAAATAAAGCATAAACCTGAGAAACTTGGCAGCTATCCATTACTTATCATTGGTTAACTTTAGTCTAATTTTTATTTCCTTGCTTCCTATTTAATAGTAACCCAGGGCAGCGAACTCCGCTCCACCAGCGGAGTTTGCTGAGTTTTGCCAACTTGGTAAGGCGGAGTTCAGGCAATTCTCCGACCCTGCGCAGAGCAGAGTTAGCCCCTGCCCCATGCCCAAGTAAATAAAAAAACACATACCTGCTCTCTGGCATCTCTGGGCTGTCCTCCTCCTTGCTGTGGTCTCTCCTCCTCACCGCCATCCTCGTCCTTGCTGCAAACCCCTACGTTGTACATCTTGCGTGGACTGCGCATGTGCAGTCCACGCATAACGTAAAATGAAGGGGTTTGCAACAAGGACTGCGGCGAGAAGGAGAGACCAGGGCAAGGAGGAGGGGAGCCCAGAGATGCCAGAGAGAAGGCAAGTGTTTTTTTCCCTTTTTTGTATATTGGGAGTGGGACTTGGGAGGGTGGAGCAGAGCGGAGTTCCACAAAGGTTTTTTGTAACTCTGCAGAGTGCTACTCTGCATACTACCCCCACCATTACCTTGCCTTCCTCTACTCCTGTTTGTCCCTCCGCAGAAGCATACCCTGTTTACAATCCTTTAAAATAGTTGATTTGGACCCTCCATTGCTTTAAAATTTAAGGAACTACTTTTTTCTTTTTCATTCAGAACTCCAAAAGTGTATGTGTATTATAGCTCTCGCCATCATGTCCTGCTTTCCCAGCTCAAATATCTGCCCCTAATCTAACCCATGAGCTATGCTGCTCTCCACTCCGAGATAGTTTTCGTGGAGTATAATTGATAATCAGAGTTTTAAGGTTGTTTTGGTTTTATATCCTGCTTTCCACATGAAGAATAAAAGCTCAAAGTTTGCCACACAAAGACTTTTATGGCATTAGAGGTTCATCTGCTGCACTCACTCAGCTGGCATCTGAGGCAGATGGTTCAGACCCATAAATCCGCTCCCTGGACTACCACAAAGGACCAAATGGCTACATCTTGTGGAAAGAAAATGAGGCCTTGGCAAGCAGTTTCCTTCGTAAGAAGTATTTACAAAATGGTATTTATAAACATTTGAAAAGTTTTTGCTTTTCCTGCAGTATTTCATTTTTTTCAAACTTTTTTTAAGCAATACTTTACACACAAACATAACTAAATCACCATCTCATAGATGAAGAACAAGAAAGTAAGGAGGGATGAATCTCGAATTTATTATCGACTTGGGCAAAATTAATTACCCTAACGTAATCATAAGATTTTAAATAAACAAATACTGATGATTTAATATCACACACGCCTTTGGACCAGTCTCTGGCCCACCAATCAGTTTGAAAATAAATTGATCAAAAGACATACAACAATATATACATGGACCTACATAAAGACATACAAATATGCATATATATATATATACAAAGCACAGTTTCTCCAGTACCTAAACAAGAAATTCACAACGCTAGTGTTCGCTTGTGCTATCTGAGTGATACACTAAGAGATAGTCCTACTAGCACACGAGGTATCACACCTCTCTATCTTTTCATTATGTGCTTAGAAACACTTTAACACGCTTTTATTAATGGGTCTCCTCAAAAAAAGCTGCTGACTTGGACGCGTTTCAGCTGTCAATTTCTTCTGGCCTCCTCAGGACAAGGGTAAAGCAATATCTAAAATATCAATAGAAGCCTCTAATTACATATATACAACATATATACCCATATTTGCCCACACAGTGCGCCAAGGCAGTGACACTAAACACCAGAAATAGAGACATACCATCATCAAGTGCAAAAAGGGAGCTGACATGTTATAAAAGTTTCCCACTCAGCTTTACTACGGGACCATTCTAAGCTCCTGCCAACACCTCGAGTTGCGCGAGTCATGTTCAAACAAAAACACTACAGGTCTCAACATTGTGCCTTTACAATTACCCGGTCATGCTAGAATGACTACTTGTGCTCATAGGTTCTATCCATATCTCGGTGCTTCCCAAAAACAAGGAAATCAAACAGGTACTACCCCTCCAGCACTTTGCAGTCTAATAGTACCAAGAAAATACAAGTACCTAGAATAAGGACAACTCTGGGTGTGAAGAGTTTCCTACACTGCTACAAAATGGTGGAATTTGCTCCCTAACCATTTGCGATTGCAATCTAATCTTTTAAAATCTAGGACTGTCTTAAAAACCTGGCTTTTTAAAATCTAGAGTTTAAACTGAATTCTTAAGATGGCTGATTCCTAGTTCCATTTTACTTTGCTCACCTTTATCACCTCAGTGATTTGGTTTCTCGGATACTAGTGCCAAGACACCTTGTTGATATTAGAGAGCTCTATAAGAGTTATAACATAACATAAGTGTACCACCCCAGTTTGGACCCAGTCATATGCAAATCAGCCTTCACCATGCTCCTCATGGTAGCAGTTCAGAAAAACTACCAGGCCAGGGCCTCCCTGGACCTGAAACAAGCATCCGGGACCAGTTTCCAGTGTTTGACCCCACGCCATCCAGGCTAGCTTGAATTCAGTGGCACAGCGAGCAAGCAACCCACGGCTGAGCATACCCTTGGCCACTTAGCGAACATAACAAAGACAAGAATATGGACGGAG
The DNA here is from genome assembly GCF_964263255.1 of Lissotriton vulgaris. Classification (NCBI taxonomy): domain Eukaryota; kingdom Metazoa; phylum Chordata; class Amphibia; order Caudata; family Salamandridae; genus Lissotriton; species Lissotriton vulgaris. The sequence continues at coordinate 994,243,614 of NC_141697.1, forward strand.
TGGTGAAACATTTCAATCACTCACCCCAAGTCAAGAGATCCGGATTTAGACCCAACATTCAGAATCTGTACTTAATATTGAGAGTTGAATGCATGTACTGAGAACGGACCTTGGCTATGTCGTGTCATCAACTGCACATTTTTGGTGTAGCTGCCCATCATGGACTGAGCAAGGAAGATCCGCAGTGGGAGCTGGACGGTGCTGGGCTGTGAGCATGACATTTTTACAATTTTGCGAGCTTAGTAGAGCTGGTTTGAATCTCTCAGATTTGAGTGAATGAGCATAGCAGGTTATCCATTTGAAGCCTTTGCATGGGGCTGTGAATCTATTAGAGTTGTCAGGCTGGCTCCACTAATCTGAGCTCTCTCACTGGAAAAGAGTCTTTCTATTGGTTGGGGTACTGCCCTCTAGCCTATTGGTGACAATCTATGACTTAGCTTTAATCGGCTGATAAACTATTTGTACAAGTGGAATGTTGGATGTCCAAAGTTAGTCCGTGAGCAGTGGCGGCTCCTCCGCTAAGGCGGAGGAGCATACCCCACTGAGCAGGTCAACAAGGAAAAAATAAAATGATAATAACTCATTGTTATTATAATTCTATTTTCCGTCCTTGCTCAGCTGGGAAGGGGGCCGGCTGCTCTGCTCACAGAGCAGGGCAGGAGTGGTTTTCCCACTCCCAGTGCGTGGGACATCTCGAACCAGCCAAGCCATCATGCGCACTTTGCATGTTCTGCGCCAGGCTGCCTTACAGCCTGGGTGCAGAACGTTCCCAGCCTCCCATTCCCTGGCTGAGCAGCGAACCAATCACAACCCTGGATTGCAACGTTGTGATTGGTTTTGGGAGCCGGGTGCTTCCTGCCCTGAAAGCTGGTGAATAGGAACGAAAGGAAGTGGCGGCAACAACAGGTAAGTGTTTAATTTTCTTTTTCATTCCCTCCCACCACTGCCGTTAAATACCAGCCACAACTGTCCACGAGGGCTGGCTATACGAGGTTTACAAACAGCTAATTTAGCTGTCCAAATGGGAATCATTTGGCCAGCTACTGGATAGCCTAAACTTCTGCTGCACTTTGCCCTTGTGAATTAACGTGGTCACAATTGGTATAATCTGTTTCTCTATGGTGGTATGTACATTTGTGACAGATTTCCATCTAGCTTGCACTCAATTACAAATCTTTTTAAAAAAATAAACTGCCCTTATAATAAACCAGTGAGCTACCTTGTCCTACAAATCGTCCAACACTTGGTAAAGGATGCTGTTTAACAGGGAGGGACAGATGATCTTAATGCCTGAAAATGCATACTCAACCAGTACCGAAATACTTGCGAACTGTACCACCGGGCACAGGTGGCATATTTTTTCACTTTGTCAGGGAGCTAAATTATTCAAATTCCACGAAATGAAAATATATCACAATTCATCCTTCTTTTTTTGAAGTACATGAAAAAGCAGGCAGGTGTGTGTTTCAATATCTTCTGCTTGTGCAGTGGGAAACATCAAACAATACGGCAGATAAGACTGTGTCTGGGGACAGGTACCGTACACAACTGCCTGGTTGTATTTGCTGTTTTTTTATTTTTGTCCCTAGTCGTATTCTATGACAGCTTCTTGACAATCTGGGTTAAAAAATGTATTTTTATAAGGCATATTTAATGAAGCGATCTTACTCTCCTGAAAACATTTACTGCGGAAATCATCATGCAACAGTCTCTATATTCAGAGAAACCTTATCAATGCTTTTTCTCATCTTATATCATTTTAGGTACCGATGTACACATTTAAAACATGATAAAATCACAGATACGATTATGCCAAACGTCCCTCATTAAGACCTTCTATCATGGCCAATCAGCCGTCCAACCCAGCAATTAAATGTCTTCATTTACTTCCTAAACATTCAAGTCCTTCATATGCATCTTGCTGTGGTGTGCTAAACATGTATCACACTTTCATCCTTACTGAAAGGGTCGGACATTTGTCAAGTAAGACTTTAACATCTAAGAAATATCTGCATAAAAAAAACCCTGTCCGTTTAATTTTAGTGAGGTCCCGAGACCATGAAACTAGAGGTCAGTCCAGAGTCAGCAGCCAGACCTTCTACTCTGTTTATGCACATCTGCATAAGAGTGCAGGAGCCCAAGGACTCACCAAGATGGTTCAGCCTTTATATAACCCACTTACAAATCTCGCCGAGGTCGCGGGACCTTTTCCCCTATAGGTGAATTACAGCTCTGTTAAAAGAATCAAAACATAATGACTTTTCGACCTGCCATCTTTTGGCGTTTTTCCCCTGTCTTTTTTACTTTCTGACCTCCTAGTTTTGACTCTGTTTTTGTTGGTTTAGTGTCTCTGCGCACTTTCTCAATGCTGTTCAGTGTAAACGTGCAAGGGCGCCTACTGTAAAACATGTTATGGATTGGTGTTTCTATGATTGACATGTTTGGTTTACTGGTAAGGCCATAGTAAGGTGCACTGAGAGTGCCAGGGCCTGTACATCAAATGCTACTAGTGGGCCTGCAGGACTGCTTGTGCCACCCACAGAAGTAAGCCTATAAAGCTATCTCAGACCTGCCACTGCAGTGTCTGCGCACAGTTTTTACTGCCATGTCAACTTGGCAAGTGCACTCCATGGCCAAGCCCTAACCTTCCCTTTTATTACATGTAAGTCACCCCTAAGGTAGGCCAAATGTACCCCTATGGGCAGGGTGCAGTGTATGTGAAAGGTAGGGCATGCACTGGTGTTTATGACATGTCCTGATAGTGAAATACAGTGCACTTCGTTTTTCACTACTGAAAGGCTATCCGTCCAATAGGATAGAATGAGAGATACTTTGTGACATCTTACAAGTATAACTTCCCATTAGCAAAAGATAGAGAAATGGAGTTTAGTATGCCTGAACTCAGAATGTACAAATGCATCTTTTAGTAAAGATGACTTTTATGTTGTGTGTTTGAAAATACCACTTTCAGAAAAAGTGGGTATTTAATTGCTTAAACCATCCTGTGTGCCTCTGCTGGGTTGTGGATTGACTGTGTGGCTTCGGAGTGACAAGGGCTGAGGATGTGCATTCACCGTAGACGGGAAACAGCGTTTATAACACTGTCAATACCACGAGTGTAGGTAACAACGTGGACGTTCCATTGTATGAGTTGTTACCACGCATGGCATTACATCGCAAGTTGTTTCTACGACTTGCGCTAGATGGCGCTCAACACCAAGGAATATGTTGGATTTTAAATCCAACACATTCCCTACTGTTGTGCTAACTGGAGTAGGGATAGTAATTCATACTATTCCAGCACGCCATCTAGTGTAAGTCGTAGAAACAACTTCCGCATTGTAACCTACTGCGTGGTAATATATGTCTTAATAACGTCATACACTCCTGTAGACAGTCATTGGGGGAAGGGGGGCGGTGAGGTGTGCCCTGCCTTTTTCTGGCTTAGTTAGTGGGCTGGGCTGAATAGTCCTGGGTTGCATTTAGAGTAGAGGGAGGAGATATTCTTGCACCCGAATAGGCCTGGTCTGCCTGACACAATGCTGTTTCCACCTCCAGCCAGGAAGTTGGACTAGCGAGAACAGAACTGGTTTGGACTAAGCACAGAGACTCTTTGTCACAAGAGTACAAAGACAAATGTGGTATAAATAATTGGGCCCAGACTCCAGAATTTTAGAACTCTTTTGGACTCAGAAACCTGCCAAGAACAAGAGATGAAAAAGCTGTGAGGAGGAACTGCTTTCCAGTGTGCTTCGCTATGTTGGCCTGCAGTAGCTGCTTCTGTCTTGGGCACAGAAAGGACTGGACTGGATTTTCTGCAACTTCTCTGTTTGAGTTTCTCCAAGGGCTTGAGGAAGAGCTTGCCCCCTGTTCAAGAAGTCTCAGGAACAGGAAAGACTTCAACTTCCTCTTAGTGCCGCCTCTGGGACTGTGTGTCTCAGTTGCCAGAGAGAGAAACTACAACCTGTCCCCACCACCAAGACCCCCAGTGGTTCCGTGAGCTGAAGGCACTGCAGAGGGCACTGCTGCACTTCGTACTGCAATCCTGGTCTCACTGTCGATGACGACCATAGTCATCACAGAGCAGCTGCTGGCACCACGACCTATAGGCACCGCACTGCACCGCCTCACTTCACTCTGCCCCCTCGTCTCCCCGAGGATGCCGTTGCCAACTGATATCACTGCCGTGGTCTGCACTGTGGTCTGGGTCACCGCTCATAAGCTACATGAAGCACTGCCCCGTCCCACACTGCAGCCACAGCCCAATGGCGCTTGCCCCCTTGACTGCCGATCTTTGACGGCTGCTGCAGCTTGCATCCTGACCATCAGCACTGCGACAAGTACTGCCCTGCTTCACACTGCAGCCCTGGCCTAACCGACGCCACTGGACAACTGCCACATAGCCGCTGCCTGCACTGTGGCCTGCAGGGACGCATGCCGCACCTCTCTGCTTCACACCGCAGCCTCAACTGACACCATTGCTGGCCCGCACCGCCGCGGGCGGCCAGAACATAAGGTACTATTTACAAGTCTTCTGACACCGATGCCAGTACGCACCTACCTTGTGAACCAAAACTGTTGGGTTCGGTTGTTTTCAACATGCAGTAGCACCGGATTGACCTACTGACTTCAAGGAACTGCATTTCTAAGGTTTTCTTGCAAAGTGTATATTGTGATTATTGTATGTCGGATTTTTATCATTTTGGTCTCGTTTTACACAGATAAATAATGGATATTTTTCTAAACTGTTGTGGTGTCCTTTTCTAGTGTTTTCACCGTATCACTGTATGTTATGTACAAATGCTTTACACACTGCCTCTGAGATTATCCTGACTTCTTTTGCCAAGCTACTAAGTGGTGAACAGTGGTTATTTCAGTAGTGTATCCCCTTATCCTGAGTGGGAAGAAGGGTCCCTACTTGGCCAGGGTAACAAACTGCCAAACAAAGACCCCCATTTCTAACAATGACATTTAGATGTTAGCGATTAGTCAATAACGGGAGGTTTGTGAAGGATCCACAAACCTTTATTTTTCGTAAAGTTAAAATCTCTAATTATCTTTAGTCAGTTTAGTAAGTTTACAGATATATACAATAGATTTGGTCATTAGAAAAATACACAGGGCCCGATCCACAGAACTAACTTAAGACAAAATCCTAAACTTACTACTTTTGGTATTCACAGAAGTTAGGATGTTGTCTTAAGTTTGTCTTAAGACAGACTAAAGACAGACTTAAGTTAGGATTTTGTCTTAAGTCTGTCTTAAGTCTGTCTTAAGACAAACTTAAGACAAAATCCTAACTTCTGAGAATACCAAAAGTAGTAAGTTTAGGATTTTGCCTTAAGTTAGTTCTGTGAATCGGCCCCACAGTATTCTATAAAGAAACCCCGTAAGCTAACTAAATGCCCTGTTCTAAAGAGAACCCGTAAAGAGTTCCTCTGGACAAGAGTGAGTAAGAGATGAGATTAGTTTTGGAAACTCAGTCGTGTTTACTACAGCTGCAGGACCATCTGTAAATAAAAGTGTGACCCTTGCAGTGGCACTGATCAGTAATAATCCAAATGATCAAAGTGAAAAAGAATCAGTCACCTTAGGGAAATAGTTAACTAAATCAACTCTCCATAAAGAAGAGTTTCAGAGTCGGGAAAGATCCAGCAACAGGACCACCGGAAATGTCAAAGGAATGAAAAATGCTGGGTAAGGGTAGTGAGTGTAAGAGAATGAGGATATGGTGCTAACTATCTAGGAACACTCATTAATATAGGTTCATACTTTTGTAACAATTTTGCAGGCATTTTCTGTCAATATTCAATGAGAATAGTTCATGAGGTGGGGATGTCAGTCATACGATGCTTCTTCCTCCGATTCCCACGGTCTGTACTCTCTTCGCCATGATCGATACATATTATGATAGCACTTGTTACATGAGGGAAGGTTCTCATGAGAACCCTCTTAACTAAGCCACGGATGCACTATGAGCTAGATGTCTGAACAATGGCTAGTCTGTAATATGAAAGCAACTATCAATGCTATTTGGAAGCAGCATTCATAAAAGTCTCTAAGTCATCATTTAATACAAGCTGTTTTAATAAGTTCTTTGTATTCTACCATTTGATCTAACATTATGTGAGGAACTGGATGAACATGATGTTATAGTCAGCATATTTCAAAAGGATGTCATTAATGCTAAGCAGCTTTTCATAAATGTATTAATCATGTAACTGTGACCAAGAGCTGAGTGAAAAAACGTTTAGGCCTCGTTAATATAAACATTAAGAAATGGTTGCCTGGTGGAATATTTTTTAAAAAAAATGCATGAATTTGCAAACATTCTAAGAGCATTCTCAATCCCATATGTGATTAACTAATATATTTTCACAGTATGTTTACTAGGATTCTAAACATTATGTGTTTACTCTTTTTCATACATTTCATTTTTTAACGTAAACATTTCTGCAGCATTTCTGAAGCTTTCTAAAGTGCAATTCTAAAACAGTAAATCGGTTTTCTAAATTCATGCTCATTTTTACCAAACTCTCTCCCTTTAAATGATGTAAATTATCATCATAATTTGTTTCACTTTCAAATTTGAATCTAAAAGAATGTTTCGTCCTCAAGTGTTGAAGGACTGGGCTATTCTAAGGCCCAGCGGTGCCAGGGGACAACACCTGAAACCTTCGTGGGTTACCTGTTCCGGCGTACAAATCACAGAGACACGGGACACTTCCTTCGGTGTCAAAGATCGAGATTTATTTACTGCAGGGAACACAGAAGTCGCAAGAAGTACAGTGTGTGTAGGTTCTAGGAGACTGCTTCAAATTGCAACAGTGGATCGCTCCTTTTATACAAATTTTAGTCATAGCACAACATGGCGAACAAAAGGTTACAACTTAGTTCCCACAGTAAACTTCAAAAGGGTTGCTTTCATGTATTCAGGGTCCGTAACATAATTACAGTAGCATCGCCGGTTCCCAACTGTAAAAGTATGTTATCCCATCATTAAATACATTCTATTCTGGCTGTAAAACAAGTTTAAGGAAGAGACAGAAACAGGTGCGAAGAAGACAGAGATAGACAACAGATTGGAAAAGAGTGTAGGGGGCAATATCGGAAGCACGATTGCAGGATCAAAGGAGTCGTGCCTAATGCATGCACGGCTGAAACAATAGACCGACACGGCAAGATGAGCCTCGAGCGGGGCCATCTGCCTTCGCGGTGTCATCCCCCTCGTCATAAAGACACCCTCAAAGGAACACGTGTCTTCCGCAAGAGCTTGGGAATCCCAGGGTCACGAAGCGGACAGTGTCCATTCGCTGGCTACTTGAGGGCAAGAGACAAAATGGATGCCGTATCTAAAATGGAACCCGTGGGTTCAGATGAAGAAACCCACGAATAAGACGAACGGTTCAGGCCAGTGTAGCGAAAACGCGTACACCCACTGAACTTGTCATTTGCAGGTCATAGATACCAAACTCGTCCATATTCGAACGAGTCGAAAACACCACTATTAATTGTCACGGAACCTCAGATGCTCCTTTTGCCCTCATGTAGGCAAGCACTAGTCGATATCAGAATCGATCTCGATATTCATCAGATCATTCAGTTGTTGCTGCAACATCATTCTATCCATCAATGCTTCCTTGGTAACAGATGGCCGTCTTATACACGTCGTAGCACAGAGGCCACATAAGGCAGGACCACACTGCACACAAAGACAACACGTGAACAGAAATGCTACAACAACCCCAATGGTCATCAGAATCTTCCAACCCCACGTTGACATCAGACCCCAAAACCATCCTAGTAGCGTCCAATCACCTACGTCCACGTGTATGGACTCGGAGATCTTATGCAACTTCGAGATGGCTTGATAGACAGTTGGAGCGTTATCAGGGATGAAAATGCAGCAACTCGAATGGATCACCTTACATACACCACCTCTATCTGCAAGAACAACGTCTAAAACCATACGGTTCTGCAATGTCATAAGCCTATCCGCCTGAAGCTCTGCTGTCAAATTACCAAGAGCACTTGCAGTTATATTAGCAGTCGATTCCACCACACGAGTCAACTGTCTCAGGTTCCTACTATTAATCATAGGTCCCCAAAACGGCAGGAAACCCTTAAAGAAGTCTCCTGCTTCTTGACCGGCAGTGTCCTCTTCGCTAATAACGCCTCTCACAACTCTAGTCTTGTGATAGTCCGAGGCAACTGTGAAAGTCGGTGGCAACAGATTCGCAATATAACAGGTGCCCGAGAAGTCACGGGGCAACCATGTATATGCGCGGTCGTAACATACAAAGTATGTACCCTTTGCAGTCAAAAGAACAGGGGAAGAGAGCGTTGGTAAAACATACGTTTCAGTGCAAGCACTTCTCCCAAGCTGAGCTCGCGGGCTTCGGCCAAGGCCTTTCAAGCAGAAATTTCCGAGATGGGGTACGATCCAGATCGGAGACGAGCTTTTAAGCTGTCTATCACCCACTGACATGCTATACTCAGCCTCACTCAGATCCTTGTATGCTCGCACCTCTTCCTCTGGGATAAGCGATGCACCAAAAATATCTCTATCTAAGTCAGCAATCGCTCTTGCCAAAGGCTTGTGGTACGGGCCGGGACCATGGTCTGCAGTGCGTGGCTCACGATGGGGGTAGGAATCTAGTGCGCTACGAAACATAGTTTGAAATGCTCGAGCTGACCCCTGGGAGCTGTAAGGATGAACCAAATACGGAATACCCCTATCCATGGTATGTGGCATTAACCCACACACCCAACAGTTAGTAGTATTCATCACCAACTGATGTTGATGCAAGAGCTGGACAAAAGAGTTGTTCATGAATTCCGCACGTCTAACCTGTTCATGTTGGGGCAGAGGATGAAAGGAATGTGGAGAAACAGTGGGATTAGATTTCGGTTCAGAAGAAGAAGTAGGTAAAACAGAAGGCAATAACGACTGTAGTCCGAAATACACTCCACCCACCAATAACATGGAAACAGTCAGAAACAGCAGGAATACCTGAAACAGAAAGCATTTTGTCCGTACAACCCTATGCAATGTCGATCTCTGAGCTAGCATCCTCTCCACTTCCGACAACTTTGAGAATTTCATCCTCTAAAAATCGTCCGCAACGTTCTTGACGGACTTCGTTCTGAGTAGCGATTATCAATTCCCAGGAGTTCCCAGGAATCGACAAAAGTACCGACCTAGTGTCAGGAACCTGCTAAACAGAAGGAAGTACCCGCACGGCCCTACGGTCAACCCGGATGTAAGGTTTTCTTTAATCAAACATTCAATTTTAATGCAAATCTCCTAGCTGTGGAAAAACATACGTGGAAAAGAATTCAATAATTAATAGAGGATGCAATTGTTCATAATGTTCAAAGCAACAGCAAGGGGGTAATATGAATTCAAAAAAGGGAAAAAAACAAAAGGGATTTTTATTTATTAGTCTTTGTTATGAGAACGAAGAAAATATCTGCTTCTTCCAGGACGAGTCTGTTCTTCAAATAAGTGTTCAGATTGTGAAACAGCGTTCTGTCGATCAGATGACAGTTCAAGCCTCGAGTTCTCCAATGCTGAAGGTTCAACAAATGTATCTGACTGCAATGAAGTGTCTCCTACAGGTTGAGCATCACTAAACGGCACAAAACTTGCTGGGGTCTCTGTTTCCGTTGCGGCAATCCCGGTCCTCACCCAAGAATCTGCTGGCAAAGGGATAGGCACTTTTTTGGTGTGGGTGGCATGCACCCAGTTCTTCCTGCCCTCCAGACGAACTGCAGTCCTTGTGGCTAGGAGGACTTGGAACGGGCCCACAAATCTCGGCTCCAAATTGCGTTTTCTGCCAAAGTTGCGGGTGACTACCCAGTCACCCGGTTGGAGCCGATGTCCAGGACCCTCTGTCTGTGCCGGTAGAGCTTCAAAGACCTGTTGATGAATTAACCTCAGTTTAGCAGTCAGATCATAAAGATAATCAATTAACATTGGGTGCTCAAGACTATCAAAGGCCTTAGGCCTAGGGACTCCCCAGACGTTCGCAGGACGGCTGAACACAATCTCATATGGGCTAAGCCCTACTCGAGAGTGTACAGTCGCCCTGGTCGACAAGAGAGCCAGAGGCAAGGCATCAGGCCATGCCAGACCAGTCGTAGCTTGAATCTTAGCAGGTTTCAGTTTCAGAGTACCATTGTACCCTTCAACTAAACCTGCTGACTGGGGATGATTGGCGCTATGGAATTTTTGTCGAATTCCAAGGCCCTTACACACACTCTGCATCACACTCCCCACAAACTCACTTCCGTTATCCGACCATACAATCCGTGACATTCCATACTGAGGAAAGTATTCCTTCAGTAGGACTTTCGCTGTGGACAGGGCAGTATTATCTTTAAGAGGATAGGCCTCAATCCATCTGGAGAACGCGCAAACCACAACTAAAACGTACTTCAAGTTATTACATCTCTCCATATGGATGAAGTCCAATTGGATAACCTCAAAGGGACATGTAGGAGGAGCAAAATGGCCAGGTGGAGTGGGGGTGCCCTTGCCGGGATTGTACATCATACATATCATACAATTCTTAACCACTCTCTCAGCACACTTAGCGATACCATCATTCTTCCATACAGGGGACAACAGCTTACATATACCTTTCGCGCTAATATGTGACAAGCCGTGAGCCATAGTCACAACGGCTAGCACATATGCATCCGGCAACATCCACCTCTGACATTCCGACAAATCAATCCAACATCCATGCACATCTAACTTTCCCGTGCTTTCTTTCCACTTAGTCTTTTCAGTTTCGGTGGCCTTATTCTGAATCGCTTTCACACTCTCAATAGTGTCCTCACACATACCAGTCTCTGCCGACCACCTTACTGAACTCGTAACGTACATTCGGGTTGCAAGGTTCTTAGCTGTCTCTTTGGCAATCTCATCCGCAAACGCGTTACCACGACCAACATCATCCGTAACCTTTCTGTGCGCGCTGCATTTAATAATTGCCACCTGCTTAGGCAATGTAAGTGCGTCTAAAAGATTGTTCACGAGCTGTCCGTGTTGGATCTTCGTGCCATGCGATGTCATAAATCCTCTTTCTCTCCACAGACGACCAAAGCTATGTGCAACGCCAAATGCATACTGACTATCCGTAAACACATTCACTCGCTTTTCCTTAGACAAAACACACGCTCTCGTCAACGCAATCAACTCTGCCGCCTGCGCGGAATTCTGGCTCAATCTCGCAGTTTCCACAACCGTACTCAACGTCACCACATCATACGCAGTCGTCACATCACCATTCGGCAACTTGAAACACGAACCATCAACATACAAGGTACCATCGGGATCTGCCAATGGAGTGTTTTTTAGGTCAACACGACCCTTCGTTTCTTCCTCAGTTCGCAAATAACAATCATGTGGTGGTGCATCATCTGATTCCAAATTAGTCGGCAAGAATGTCGCCGGATTCAGTACATTACAGCGCTTTATTTGTATATGACTTGCCAAAAGCGTCAACTCGTAACCAGACAACCTTGCGCTCGTCAAGTGTTGAGTTTTTGTACGATTTAAGAGAGTGTCAACTGCATGCGGAACCATCACCGTAAGCATATTATCCATGACCAATCCTGCAGATTGTCGGATGGACACCGCAGCTGCCGCTGTCGCTCTTAGACAACTCGGCAATGCTCTAGCTACTGGGTCCAAGGTCGAGGAAAAATATGCACATGGACGCTGCTTACCACCAAATTGTTGCGTCAAGACACTCAACGCACAACCCTCTCTCTCGTGAACATATAGTGTAAACGGCTTACTGTAGTCAGGAGTACCTAACACAGGGGCCGAACACAACGCATCACGCACTTCAGAAAAACTTTTCTGACACTCTTCAGTCCATGGCAAAGGAGTTGGAACATCCTTGCACGTGAGGGCTACCAATGGCTTCGCTAGTAATGAAAAATTTGGAATCCCTTGCCTGCAGTATGACGTGATACCTAAAAAGGCACGCACATCTCTCTGAGTTGTTGGCACAGTCATTCGAGCGATCGCTGCAATTCTCTCTGGGGTCAACCTTCTTCCCTCCTTTGACAATAAGTGACCTAGATAGGTTACTTCTTGACAACAATATTGCAGTTTAGAAGTTGACACCTTGTGATGTAAATCACAAAGATGCTGTAACAGCGATACTGTATCAATTTTGCAGATCTTTTTAGTGTCAGCAGCCACTAACAAGTCATCTACGTACTGAATCAAGGCCGCACCAGCCGGTAACACAAACGCATCAAGTTGACTCTTCAGGGCTTGGCTGTAGATCGATGGACTCTCACAGTAGCCCTGAGGAGCGCGTTTAAACCTAAAGCTGCGACCACCTAATGAGAAGCTGAATAGATCTCTGCTTTCCTCAGCAATCGGAATGCTAAAGAAAGCATTCTTCAGATCGATCACTGAGAACCAAGAGGATTCGGAAGGACAGGACCAACGACAGGCTGACCAGCAGCTGCCGGAACGACAGGTTGAGGAACAGGAGGAACCACAAAGCTGTAGTGTCCTGTGCGTATGGAGGAGGTGATTTCAGTAGATAGGACAACAAAGGGTCCTCTACCGCTTCCTCTCCCTTCTTATCAGTACTCGACGGTAAAACGGGATAACACTTATCCACCGCCATATGTTGCAGTCTAGCAAAAAATTCCTTTTACTTCTCTTCTTTGTCTCGCTGGAACTGCTCTGCATTTCTCATCACCGTAACGATACCTTCCCTCTTATTTTTCTTACGCTGTTTAATTCCTTTCTGCCTGGCCTCTTTTCACCATAGCCGAAAGGAATCAAACATGGCCTAGATTTCTTTTTGAACAATTTTGCTTCGAGATTATCCAGAATTGCTGTTTCGAAACTACCATGAGGTGGCCAACTAAGGACACCATCGTCTTTAGTATAGCGGATCCAATAATCATTATACACGATAGGAACCACTCCGTGGCGACTATAGAGCTCATATATCGGAGTTCCAACTGGAGGTATCGGACATGAGTCCTCCAATCGGGAATCCGCACCGCAACATTTAAAGCAACTAAACAAAGTACTACGGCCAGGCATCGTGCACACTAACCGAGTTTACAAACTTCAAGGGTTATCGAATTACGATGTTCTCGCAAGAATGCAAGACCCTCGGTTTTTGGCAATTACAATCGTCAAATAAAACCCAACAACTAAGAACCAACAACTAAGAACCACAAATGCAATGGAACCATGCAAACAACCAAGTTTCAACAACAACAAAGGACTCTGGGAGCGACCCACAAATACTTAACTGAAAGAGCAATGGCGTCACCAGGAAGGCCCGTCTATCGTCTCGCTGTACAAAGGACCAAACCAGGCACCAAAACAGGTCGGCAGTCAGTGCATCAGTCGGTCGCAGCCGTGAGGAGGCGGTGATCTTCGCGGGAAAAGTCTTCGGACCACTTCTTTCGACAACAGGATTGATGAAGCGGGGTGCACCTTCCCTCGGAGATTTCACACAAAGTTCCTCACGATCGTCGGGCTTTGGACCGGTACCGCTGATGTCGCCCCACGTTGGGCGCCGACCAAAGGACTGGGCTATTCTAAGGCCCAGCGGTGCCAGGGGACAACACCTGAAACCTTCGTGGGTTACCTGTTCCGGCGTACAAATCACAGAGACACGGGACACTTCCTTCGGCGTCAAAGATCGAGATTTATTTACTGCAGGGAACACAGAAGTCGCAAGAAGTACAGCGTGTGTAGGTTCTAGGAGACTGTTTCAATTTGCAACAGTGGATCGCTCCTTTTATACAAATTTTAGTCATAGCACAACATGGCGAACAAAAGGTTACAACTTAGTTCCCACAGTAAACTTCAAAAGTGTTGCTTTCATGTATTCAGGGTCCGGAACATAATTACAGTAGCATCGCCGGTTCCCAACTGTAAAAGTACGTTATCCCATCATTAAATACATTCTATTCTGGCTGTAAAACAAGTTTAAGGAAGAGACAGAAACAGGTGCGAGGAAGACAGAGATAGACAACAGATTGGAAAAGAGTGTAGGGGGCAATATCGGAAGCACGATTGCAGGATAAAAGGAGTCGTGCCTAATGCATGCACGGCTGAAACAATAGACCGACACGGCAAGATGAGCCTCGAGCGGGGCCATCTGCCTTCGCGGTGTCATCCCCCTCGTCATAAAGACACCCTCAAAGGAACACGTGTCATCCGCAAGAGCTTGGGAATCCCAGGGTCACGAAGCGGACAGTGTCCATTCGCTGGCTACTTGAGGGCAAGAGACAAAATGGATGCCGTATCTAAAATGGAACCCGTGGGTTCAGATGAAGAAACCCACGAATAAGACGAACGGTTCAGGCCAGTGTAGCGAAAACGCGTACACCCACTGAACTTGTCATTTGCAGGTCATAGATACCAAACTCGTCCATATTCGAACGAGTCGAAAACACCACTATTAATTGTCACGGAACCTCAGATGCTCCTTTTGCCCTCATGTAGGCAAGCACTAGTCGATATCAGAATCGATCTCGATATTCATCAGATCATTCAGTTGTTGCTGCAACATCATTCTATCCATCAATGCTTCCTTGGTAACAGATGGCCGTCTTATACACGTCGTAGCACAGAGGCCACATAAGGCAGGACCACACTGCACACAAAGACAACACGTGAACAGAAATGCTACAACAACCCCAATGGTCATCAGAATCTTCCAACCCCACGTTGACATCAGACCCCAAAACCATCCTAGTAGCGTCCAATCACCTACGTCCACGTGTATGGACTCGGAGATCTTATGCAACTTCGAGATGGCTTGATAGAAAGTTGGAGCGTTATCAGGGATGAAAATGCAGCAACTCGAATGGATCACCTTACATACACCACCTCTATCTGCAAGAACAACGTCTAAAACCATACGGTTCTGCAATGTCATAAGCCTATCCGCCTGAAGCTCTGCTGTCAAATTACCAAGAGCACTTGCAGTTATATTAGCAGTCGATTCCACCACACGAGTCAACTGTCTCAGGTTCCTACTATTAATCATAGGTCCCCAAAACGGCAGGAAACCCTTAAAGAAGTCTCCTGCTTCTTGACCGGCAGTGTCCTCTTCGCTAATAACGCCTCTCACAACTCTAGTCTTGTGATAGTCCGAGGCAACTGTGAAAGTCGGTGGCAACAGATTCGCAATATAACAGGTGCCCGAGAAGTCACGGGGCAACCATGTATATGCGCGGTCGTAACATACAAAGTATGTACCCTTTGCAGTCAAAAGAACAGGGGAAGAGAGCGTTGGTAAAACATACGTTTCAGTGCAAGCACTTCTCCCAAGCTGAGCTCGCGGGCTTCGGCCAAGGCCTTTCAAGCA
Organism: Lissotriton vulgaris; assembly: GCF_964263255.1. Lineage (NCBI taxonomy): Eukaryota > Metazoa > Chordata > Amphibia > Caudata > Salamandridae > Lissotriton > Lissotriton vulgaris. The sequence goes on from NC_141697.1 coordinate 994,258,991, forward strand.
GAAATTTCCGAGATGGGGTACGATCCAGATCGGAGACGAGCTTTTAAGCTGTCTATCACCCACTGACATGCTATACTCAGCCTCACTCAGATCCTTGTATGCTCGCACCTCTTCCTCTGGGATAAGCGATGCACCAAAAATATCTCTATCTAAGTCAGCAATCGCTCTTGCCAAAGGCTTGTGGTACGGGCCGGGACCATGGTCTGCAGTGCGTGGCTCACGATGGGGGTAGGAATCTAGTGCGCTACGAAACATAGTTTGGAATGCTCGAGCTGACCCCTGGGAGCTGTAAGGATGAACCAAATACGGAATACCCCTATCCATGGTATGTGGCATTAACCCACACACCCAACAGTTAGTAGTATTCATCACCAACTGATGTTGATGCAAGAGCTGGACAAAAGAGTTGTTCATGAATTCCGCACGTCTAACCTGTTCATGTTGGGGCAGAGGATGAAAGGAATGTGGAGAAACAGTGGGATTAGATTTCGGTTCAGAAGAAGAAGTAGGTAAAACAGAAGGCAATAACGACTGTAGTCCGAAATACACTCCACCCACCAATAACATGGAAACAGTCAGAAACAGCAGGAATACCTGAAACAGAAAGCATTTTGTCCGTACAACCCTATGCAATGTCGATCTCTGAGCTAGCATCCTCTCCACTTCCGACAACTTTGCGAATTTCATCCTCTAAAAATCGTCCGCAACGTTCTTGACGGACTTCGTTCTGAGTAGCGATTATCAATTCCCAGGAGTTCCCAGGAATCGACAAAAGTACCGACCTAGTGTCAGGAACCTTCTAAACAGAAGGAAGTACCCGCACGGCCCTACGGTCAACCCGGATGTAAGGTTTTCTTTAATCAAACATTCAATTTTAATGCAAATCTCCTAGCTGTGGAAAAACATACGTGGAAAAGAATTCAATAATTAATAGAGGATGCAATTGTTCATAATGTTCAAAGCAACAGCAAGGGGGTAATATGAATTCAAAAAAGGGAAAAAAACAAAAGGGATTTTTATTTATTAGTCTTTGTTATGAGAACGAAGAAAATATCTGCTTCTTCCAGGACGAGTCTGTTCTTCAAATAAGTGTTCAGATTGTGAAACAGCGTTCTATCGATCAGATGACAGTTCAAGCCTCGAGTTCTCCAATGCTGAAGGTTCAACAAATGTATCTGACTGCAATGAAGTGTCTCCTACAGGTTGAGCATCACTAAACGGCACAAAACTTGCTGGGGTCTCTGTTTCCGTTGCGGCAATCCCGGTCCTCACCCAAGAATCTGCTGGCAAAGGGATAGGCACTTTTTTGGTGTGGGTGGCATGCACCCAGTTCTTCCTGCCCTCCAGACGAACTGCAGTCCTTGTGGCTAGGAGGACTTGGAACGGGCCCACAAATCTCGGCTCCAAATTGCGTTTTCTGCCAAAGTTGCGGGTGACTACCCAGTCACCCGGTTGGAGCCGATGTCCAGGACCCTCTGTCTGTGCCGGTAGAGCTTCAAAGACCTGTTGATGAATTAACCTCAGTTTAGCAGTCAGATCATAAAGATAATCAATTAACATTGGGTGCTCAAGACTATCAAAGGCCTTAGGCCTAGGGACTCCCCAGACGTTCGCAGGACGGCTGAACACAATCTCATATGGGCTAAGCCCTACTCGAGAGTGTACAGTCGCCCTGGTCGACAAGAGAGCCAGAGGCAAGGCATCAGGCCATGACAGACCAGTCGTAGCTTGAATCTTAGCAGGTTTCAGTTTCAGAGTACCATTGTACCCTTCAACTAAACCCGCTGACTGGGGATGATTGGCGCTATGGAATTTTTGTCGAATTCCAAGGCCCTTACACACACTCTGCATCACACTCCCCACAAACTCACTTCCGTTATCCGACCATACAATCCGTGACATTCCATACTGAGGAAAGTATTCCTTCAGTAGGACTTTCGCTGTGGACAGGGCAGTATTATCTTTAAGAGGATAGGCCTCAATCCATCTGGAGAACGCGCAAACCACAACTAAAACGTACTTCAAGTTATTACATCTCTCCATATGGATGAAGTCCAATTGGATAACCTCAAAGGGACATGTAGGAGGAGCAAAATGGCCAGGTGGAGTGGGGGTGCCCTTGCCGGGATTGTACATCATACATATCATACAATTCTTAACCACTCTCTCAGCACACTTAGCGATACCATCATTCTTCCATACAGGGGACAACAGCTTACATATACCTTTCGCGCTAATATGTGACAAGCCGTGAGCCATAGTCACAACGGCTAGCACATATGCATCCGGCAACATCCCCCTCTGACATTCCGACAAATCAATCCAACATCCATGCACATCTAACTTTCCCGTGCTTTCTTTCCACTTAGTCTTTTCAGTTTCGGTGGCCTTATTCTGAATCGCTTTCACACTCTCAATAGTGTCCTCACACATACCAGTCTCTGCCGACCACCTTACTGAACTCGTAACGTACATTCGGGTTGCAAGGTTCTTAGCTGTCTCTTTAGCAATCTCATCCGCAAACGCGTTACCACGACCAACATCATCCGTAACCTTTCTGTGCGCGCTGCATTTAATAATTGCCACCTGCTTAGGCAATGTAAGTGCGTCTAAAAGATTGTTCACGAGCTGTCCGTGTTGAATCTTCGTGCCATGCGATGTCATAAATCCTCTTTCTCTCCACAGACGACCAAAGCTATGTGCAACGCCAAATGCATACTGACTATCCGTAAACACATTCACTCGCTTTTCCTTAGACAAAACACACGCTCTCGTCAACGCAATCAACTCTGCCGCCTGCGCGGAATTCTGGCTCAATCTCGCAGTTTCCACAACCGTACTCAACGTCACCACATCATACGCAGTCGTCACATCACCATTCGGCAACTTGAAACACGAACCATCAACATACAAGGTACCATCGGGATCTGCCAATGGAGTGTTTTTTAGGTCAACACGACCCTTCGTTTCTTCCTCAGTTCGCAAATAACAATCATGTGGTGGTGCATCATCTGATTCCAAATTAGTCGGCAAGAATGTCGCCGGATTCAGTACAGCTCTAGCTACTGGGTCCAAGGTCGAGGAAAAATATGCACATGGACGCTGCTTACCACCAAATTGTTGCGTCAAGACACTCAACGCACAACCCTCTCTCTCGTGAACATATAGTGTAAACGGCTTACTGTAGTCAGGAGTACCTAACACAGGGGCCGAACACAACGCATCACGCACTTCAGAAAAACTTTTCTGACACTCTTCAGTCCATGGCAAAGGAGTTGGAACATCCTTGCACGTGAGGGCTACCAATGGCTTCGCTAGTAATGAAAAATTTGGAATCCCTTGCCTGCAGTATGACGTGATACCTAAAAAGGCACGCACATCTCTCTGAGTTGTTGGCACAGTCATTCGAGCGATCGCTGCAATTCTCTTCGGGGTCAACCTTCTTCCCTCCTTTGACAATAAGTGACCTAGATAGGTTACTTCTTGACAACAATATTGCAGTTTAGAAGTTGACACCTTGTGATGTAAATCACAGAGATGCTGTAACAGCGATACTGTATCAATTTTGCAGATCTTTTTAGTGTCAGCAGCCACTAACAAGTCATCAACGTACTGAATCAAGGCCGCACCAGCCGGTAACACAAACGCATCAAGTTGACTCTTCAGGGCTTGGCTGTAGATCGATGGACTCTCACAGTAGCCCTGAGGAGCGCGTTTAAACCTAAAGCTGCGACCACCTAATGAGAAGCTGAATAGATCTCTGCTTTCCTCAGCAATCGGAATGCTAAAGAAAGCATTCTTCAGATCGATCACTGAGAACCAAGAGGATTCGGAAGGACAGGACCAACGACAGGCTGACCAGCAGCTGCCGGAACGACAGGTTGAGGAACAGGAGGAACCACAAAGCTGTAGTGTCCTGTGCGTATGGAGGAGGTGATTTCAGTAGATAGGACAACAAAGGGTCCTCTACCGCTTCCTCTCCCTTCTTATCAGTACTCGACGGTAAAACGGGATAACACTTATCCACCGCCATATGTTGCAGTCTAGCAAAAACTTCCTTTTCCTTCTCTTCTTTGTCTCGCTGGAACTGCTCTGCATTTCTCATCACCGTAACGATACCTTCCCTCTTATTTTTCTTACGCTGTTTAATTCCTTTCTGCCTGGCCTCTTTTCACCATAGCCGAAAGGAATCAAACATGGCCTAGATTTCTTTTTGAACAATTTTGCTTCGAGATTATCCAGAATTGCTGTTTCGAAACTACCATGAGGTGGCCAACTAAGGACACCATCGTCTTTAGTATAGCGGATCCAATAATCATTATACACGATAGGAACCACTCCGTGGCGACTATAGAGCTCATATATCGGAGTTCCAACTGGAGGTATCGGACATGAGTCCTCCAATCGGGAATCCGCACCGCAACATTTAAAGCAACTAAACAAAGTACTACGGCCAGGCATCGTGCACACTAACCGAGTTTACAAACTTCAAGGGTTATCGAATTACGATGTTCTCGCAAGAATGCAAGACCCTCGGTTTTTGGCAATTACAATCGTCAAATAAAACCCAACAACTAAGAACCAACAACTAAGAACCACAAATGCAATGGAACCATGCAAACAACCAAGTTTCAACAACAACAAAGGACTCTGGGAGCGACCCACAAATACTTAACTGAAAGAGCAATGGCGTCACCAGGAAGGCCCGTCTATCGTCTCGCTGTACAAAGGACCACGCCAGGCACCAAAACAGGTCGGCAGTCAGTGCATCAGTCGGTCGCAGCCGTGAGGAGGCGGTGATCTTCGCGGGAAAAGTCTTCGGACCACTTATTTCGACAACAGGATCGATGAAGCGGGGTGCACCTTCCCTCGGAGATTTCACACAAAGTTCCTCACGATCGTCGGGCTTTGGACCGGTACCGCTGATGTCGCCCCACGTTGGGCGCCGACCAAAGGACTGGGCTATTCTAAGGCCCAGCGGTGCCAGGGGACAACACCTGAAACCTTTGTGGGTTACCTGTTCCGGCGTACAAATCACAGAGACACGGGACACTTCCTTCAGGGTCAAAGATCGAGATTTATTTACTGCAGGGAACACAGAAGTCGCAAGAAGTACAGCGTGTGTAGGTTCTAGGAGACTGTTTCAATTTGCAACAGTGGATCGCTCCTTTTATACAAATTTTAGTCATAGCACAACATGGCGAACAAAAGGTTACAACTTAGTTCCCACAGTAAACTTCAAAAGTGTTGCTTTCATGTATTCAGGGTCCGGAACATAATTACAGTAGCATCGCCGGTTCCCAACTGTAAAAGTACGTTATCCCATCATTAAATACATTCTATTCTGGCTGTAAAACAAGTTTAAGGAAGAGACAGAAACAGGTGCGAGGAAGACAGAGATAGACAACAGATTGGAAAAGAGTGTAGGGGGCAATATCGGAAGCACGATTGCATGATAAAAGGAGTCGTGCCTAATGCATGCACGGCTGAAACAATAGACCGACACGGCAAGATGAGCCTCGAGCGGGGCCATCTGCCTTTGCGGTGTCATCTCCCTCGTCATAAAGACACCCTCAAAGGAACACGTGTCTTCCGCAAGAGCTTGGGAATCCCAGGGTCATGAAGCGGACACTGTCCGTTCGCTGGCTACTTCAGGGCAAGAGACAAAATGGATGCCGTATCTAAAATGGAACCCGTGGGTTCAGATGAAGAAACCCACGAATAAGACGAACGGTTCAGGCCAGTGTAGCGAAAACGCTGAACTCGTCATTTGCGGTTCATAGATACCAAACTCGTCCATATTCGAACGAGTCGAAAACACCACTATTAATTGTCACGGAACCTCAGTGTATCTCGCCTTGTCCTTATTATCCCCCTGGTGTGTTGCATTGTCTTGACATAATTGTCATTCATTATCTCCATTAAACACATGTTCTTTTTTATACGCTTTCTTTGGCAAGCATCTTGTCTTTTGCACAAGAAATATTTACAGCTCAGATATAAGAAATACAGGAACAATAAACATAATCCGATTAGTAGTCTAGGCATTAATATAGCTATTATTATCCCCTTTCCAGCCGTTAAGCACCAATTACCAATTGTATTTAATCCCTTGCCAAAGTTCTCATACAGACTTGGTGTTTCCAATTCCCGCAATTCTGGTCTCAGATTTGATATGTTCCCTGCAAACTCTTCAAACTTGCTACTCTCAGAGGAATCACATTTTCGGCTCCCTGTAAAATCTCCAAGTTCCCCTAATAATTCAAAAGTATGTTCACAACTATTAGTTCCCTCTGTGTCTTGTCTGTTTTTGTGTTCATCCTTAATAAAAAAAATTCCCTTTATGTTGACTGTCCAATCTAAGTTTTGGATATATCAATTTCTTTCTAAATTTGTTCTCCTCCTTTTTCCATGCATTTTCTAAGCTTTTTCTTCAGGATGCATTAAGTAGGTCAAAATATTTTTATGGGCTGTTTTTTTTCTTGTTTATTCTTGTAAAATCTCTAAGAGACGATCCTTAACTCTTCTCTGTGATCTTCGAAAAGATAATCCCTAGTTCTTCTGTAACTTTCTTCCCGGGCCTAGGTTAGTTTTCGGTAAAACAAACAACTAAAATAACAACCACTAATAGTCACAGCTCATATCGTTAGATCTCACCTTGATTTTCAATGTAAACAGCAATCAATTATTTTGTTTTCAGGGAGGTTCTAACAGTTCAAGATTCACCTTGCACAGATCTTACAAAGTCATATTCAGTGCTGTATTCATGTAGTAGGGCCACTCAGGTGCGGAATATCTTCTGTTGGGTACTCGAGTCCTTTTGGATAATCTCAGGACTTGGTGATTTTAAACAAGCGAGTTTTCGTTTTCTGTCTCACTTTCTTCAGGCACTGCTTCAGGAATTTGCGCTATGGACAGATTCCTCTTTGGTCTTTCTTTGCTAGAACACTTTGGCTACTCAGTTTGTCAACATCGTCTGTTCATTCTAGAACTTATTCCCTCAATTGGATATATTTCTTCTCCTTGTTCTGTTAATTAAGTCTTTCCTTCTTCCTCACTGGAAACTTTGATCCCACTTTTCATTATTTCAGGCACTTGTCTTTCGTCTTCATTCCCTACTTCTGCTTGTATTCCTGTTTGCTCTCCTGCAGGTGCTACAGGTCGGACTAGTCTCTTCAACGGTGGTGCAACCGCTAGAGCTCTTCTTTCAGGATCATAGACCAGCGACGCTTCTTCTGGGTTGCTCACTGTTCTGGAATGTATGGTATGAATCCAGCTTTGAAATCTGGCACATTTACCAGCAGTGTTTGTCCTGAGCAAGATTCGGTAGGGGCCTTTCCACCTGGGTGCAAGTCAAATCTTCTGAAAGTAGTTATTGACAATGACCCTATCTCCAGGGTTGAAGTTGTGTCACTGTTCGTGATGAGAATCTGGTGTGGCAGCTGACACCTATTGAGAGATAGAACGAATCACATCAGCTAGAGCCTTGCAGTAGTCCATAATCATATCATCAGTGATATTCACTAATGTGTATTTGATGGGAATAGCCGGTTACCTCATAGCTCTTCCCATGAGTATTTCATGTGGGGATAGAACTGTCTTCCTTCCTGGAAGTTATTGAACACTCATCACTACCAATGGTTAAGCATCTGGCCATTTCAGTGATTTTGAAGAACATACTTTTGCCAACTTGGGCTTTATTGTTCCGTTCATCTGTTCAACTATGGCTGATGTTTCTGGCCTGTACCTGCAGTGTAACTTTTGTTCAATTTGTAATGCAGCACATCGCATGTTCATCATTCTGTTATTGTAGAGTGTCCCTTTATCTGACTCAAGAAGGACTGGCATACCAAACCTAGGTATGATTTCTCGCAATAACAGTTTTGCTACAGTGAATCTGTGAGGTTGGGTAGGCTTCCACCCATATGGAGAATGCAAATTTAATCATAAGGATATATCTCAACTCATTTTGAACAGGTATCTCGTTAACATTAACCCTGGGCGGTGAACTCCGCTCCGCTTGCGGAGTTTCCCGCACTCCGCGTTACGCGGAGCTTGCGGAGTTCCGAAAAACTCCGCTTCGCGCAGCGGAGTGGTTTTTTTTCTCGCTCGCATTCATCAACATCAAGCTGGCGAGCGCGAGCAAGGAAAATCCACCTCCCGGTGAGATTTTTCCTCGTTCACGATCTCCAACATCAAGTTGGCGAGCGCGAGTGTGGAAAATAAACATCCAGGTGAGATTGATCAATGTGGGGGGGGGCAGGTTTCTCATTGCGAGTGGTCACCTATGCTCGTGTTAAGAAACTGCCCATTCGCGTTGAGAAAGCTGCCGCTCGAGTAAAAATCTACCTGAGCAGCAGAAAAGGTAAGCTTGCACTGTGCATGGTGCTGTTTGCAATGATTGCACAGTGCGGACAAGCATCTGCCACTGTACAATCACTACGAATGGCATTTTTCTACCGTACTCCGCCGCTTGCGGAGCTCCGCGTAGTGCGTAAGAGGTTTTTTTGCACTTCGCGTAACTTTGCGTAGTGCAACTCCGCAAACTCTGCCCAGGGTTAGATAACATCCATCTGTAGTCTGCTGAAAGGGTCACCTAATCTTGCTAGGTGTGTGCTTCTGACTGGTGTCTTTTTCCTTACATTCAGCTGTTGACATGTGGCACATCTCCTATAATTTCCTGCCGCAATCATTCAAAATCTTGGATTAAACCAACTCTGTCTGAAAAGCCTCACCATTACATCTCTCCCTAAATGTGTGTAACGAATGGTAATGCCTAGCCATTGGAAACAACAAACTGTCTGGAAACACTAGAGTCCCATCTCCTGACATCCAAATGTCAATTGCATTTCTCGTAAAATCTGCTGTGATCCATCCATTTGGTTCCGCTTCCTTTACAGTTCCCTCTACTCTCTTTAATTCTTCTCAAGTATCAGTTATTTCTATTATCATTGTGACAGCCCTTTCTTCATCAGATTTGCAAATAAAACCAAAATGTATTGAAAACCCTCCATTTATTATACATTTGACATGGACATGCAGGATGTTAAAGAGATACTGGGAGGAAGTGGTTAGGAGACTGGAACGAGTGAATGGGGTGGGCATCTGTCGGTCCGGCACTGTTTGTTGGGCGCACACCTAACCCGAAAGAGAGTTCAATGCAATACCGGTTTGCAAAGCTTAGCTTTCTGCTGGCAAAGCATCGTATTGTGATGCCAGTATTAGCCCGACAGCAGACAGATGGCTTCGGGACATGCACGAGTGGGCACTGACAGAGGAGATCCGCCTCATACAGATATGGATGAATGAGAAGGTTGAGGAAGACCTCAAGGCCTAAGCAGATATGCTCCACTTCTTGGCTGGAACTGTTAGTTCATCAGAGGAAGATCAGTCCTCGGAAGCAGACAGGCAGTAGAGAAGAGGGTCCCCTTTGAGGGATGTTAGACCACATAACTGCATCCTGTGGTGACAAGGGGAGTGGGGACTGGGATGGAAAGATGGTGTTCCCCGGTATCACCCCGGCATTGGTTCAATTCACCTACAGAGTGGATGGTCCTAAAGTGTGTATGGCCGAGTTGATTGTCTGGTTTTAACTTGTATTGTAAGTTGTTAACGTGAGCTTGACAATACACATATCATGAACTGAGGCGAAAACGATTGGCTCATATAAAGTGCAGTTGACTGGAGTCGACAGTTCAAGGAGCAGGATAAACTGGGATGACCTGCCTACTAGAATCATAATTTAACATCCTGTTTGTTGGGATTATATGATGGAAGTGCTGGGCTGACACCCTGTGGGTTGCGCAGGGGGTCAATGATGATTGTCAAAAGTTTCTACACTGTGGTTTAACGCGCAACAGTACTGTACGTGTTCTAATGCCTGATGGTCTATGTATAACTGTTGATTTTACTCATATGTTTGAAAACTCAAAAAAACAGTTTGATAAAATATATATTTATAAATTATTTATAAAAAATATTATTTTAACAAAATAAATGTAAAATGTTTACAATATTCATTTTCACATCATTAAAATAATTATGTTACATTTTCCCTAAAATATCCACATTTTAAAAATCTCCACACCCTTATCCCTTAAAACCCAATATCCTGGTCTTAAAAATATTAATAATGCATGATTTTTAGACATTTATAGAACTAAAAAGAAAAATGTCAACAATTTTATAATGAATAAATTATCTTATTAAAAATGCAAATAACTTGAAGTAAAAAAGGAAGATCTTCCTGGAGTTATTCCGAAGTCATACCATAAGTCTTTGGAAATATTGAGAAGGGTATTGTGCCACCGTAGCTTCGAAAAAAGTGGCGATCCTGTGGTGCAATGCCCTTATAAATAGGCCCCTTTGTATTGAACAGAAGTCTTTTAACTTGTGATACTCCCTCATATTCAGCAGACATTGCATTAATTTGTGTGTAAGACATTATCTGAATTTTTCCTAATATTGTGATCTGTGGGAAAAGACTAAACAAAACACAGTTTGAAATACCATGGATCAAAATTACTTCTAAATTAAATTTTATGCAACTGAAGCACATACCTGATACCATAAATTAGAATAGTAAAAGTAGGCAAGAAATGGTCAATAAAAACCGGTACTTCGTTGTTTGCTTCTAGATTTTCTGGTTTCTTCAGTTCTCATCTGTCAAGGCAGATCTTTAGGACAAATTTTCACTCCATTGTTTTGATGTTCAAGTTTGGCCAGCTTTTGGCCTTGTACACGTATTTCTTAAATTCTGAATGGATAGATAACAAAACTAGAGATTAGGATCTTTTTTTCAAAAAGGGTGCTGCCTTCAAAATGCAACAAGAACGTACGCTTCCAACAGTCAGTACAGTTTGTTTATGGTGTGTGGTCACAGGCGCAGGGGTGATATTAGGTCATTAGCCATGTTGGAGGTGGAGAAAGAAAATTTCCATTTCTCAACTGTGGTAGAGAAAGACCTAGATTCAGAAGATCAATCCCATTGTTATGTGTAGTCAAAGATGGTCAGTCTGCAAAGCGTACTATTTCAGTTTTTATTCTCCTGTTCAACAGAAGAGGAAAGAGAAGCTTCCTAGCTGTGCTCTACATGGCCCCAATTTTTAGATAAGATACGGTCTTCAAAGACTGTGTTCAATTAGTTAAGATATTGCTCTCTGGCGCCTAAAAAGATCCTGCACACAAGTTGTAAAATGGGGCTGCTTATCTACAGAGTGCAAGTGCTGCACAAGTGCAAGGTAATGCGTGGAGCAGTACGTGCCATCTACTGTCACCAGACTTCATGTTGGAGCCCATTCCCTGAGACCAGTTCAGATCTGCTCATTCGGAGACAGTTGAGATTGGAAAGGCAATACAAAAAAGCAACAATAGATTCCTTTTGTGCTCATTGGATATGCTATGGGACCACATGTGCCAAAAATGTTTTACAGTAATTAGGACATTTGAACTACCTTATTAAACACCAACCTTTTCTTCACCAAGGACAGCGGTTACATCATGAGCCTTAGTAACACCTCTGCCACTTTTATTTTGGGAAAGATGTATCTCACTCAAACCAAAGAGGAGCAAGCGTGCACTGTTATAAGCATGCTTGGCCTTTTCCAACAGCTGGTGCAGTCCCCTCTTTGGGATAAGGTCATTTCTGTATCAGGAAGGATCAGTGGAATCTTTTATCATCTCCTGCTCATCAGCCTGCACATAGCCACATGAAGTATTAACATACACGCCATCATATTATTATAAACACAATGTAAAAATATAAAGTGGTAGTCTGTGGATAGTAATCTGACACCTAGGTGTACTATCGTTGCCCCCGAAGAAAGACGCGGAGCCAGGAGCTGATTCAGGCACGTCTTTATTCTTTAGACCTGCCTTCATACTGACCTTTTCCCATGTCATTTCCTGTTTCCCCGCCCCTTCCCATTCCGCTTGCCCTGTCCTAATGTAGGGTCAGGCAGAGGCAATATGACACCTCCCCCCTTTGTACAAACAGTCTTACTGTCGCTTAGAGTTCTTTGATAAGAAGTGCTGGTCGTTTGATGTGTCTGCGTGGACGGTCGGGCTGTTCCTGTTCTGGTGCCCGGTGATCTCCAGCATCTTCATGTCTTGCCGGGCTGAAGCGATCTTGGTCACTGTTCTCGCTCTGACTCAGGGAATCAGCGCTGGAGTCATGGATTCGGGTTTCGTCATAACCAGTGGGTGTGCACCTCTTAAAGTGTGATATGTTTCGGGTTATTCGTTTGTGATCAGCCTCTGCTGTGATCATGGTCCCTTTCCGACTGGAGACTCGCAGGGGGTGAGCAAGGTATCGACTGTCTGCTTTCATTTTGCGATTGCGTCTGGCCATCACCCAGTCTCCCTCTTGGATGTCTGCATGTTTTGCATGCCTCCGTTTGTCAGCGTAGATTTTCATCTTCAGCTTCTTGTCGTGGTCTAGCTTGACCAATGTGTCATGGTCAGTGGTCACCATTTGAGATTGTGAGGCGTTGTTCAGGGTAGGTAGCCGGGTGCGAGGGACTCGTCCAAGCATTAGGGTGGCCGGGTATTGATTTGTGGTACTGTGGGGCATGGTGCTATATGCCCGCAGTACTTCATTTAGAACTTGTTGTATGTCACGGTGAGCAAGTTCGGCCTGTTGGACTGCCTTCTTAAGTGTCCCCATAAACCGCTCTACCATGCCATTGGCTTGGGGCCATAGCGGTGTTATCTTCCTGTGCTTGAAGTGTTTTGCAAATTCAGCGAACTCGTGGCTATTAAAACGGTGGCCCATTGTCTGATTTTACTCCTACGGGGATACCCCAGGCTGTGAAGGTCTCATCAAGGATAGGAATTACTGCCGTCGCTTTGGTGGAGGACACTTGATGTGTGATGGGGAATCGCGAATATTCGTCCATGATGACGACAATGTACTTGCCCGACTTTAGAGTCGATGGCCACTTGCTGCCATACCCCGTCCGGTAATTCCGACATCTGCAAAGGGGCCGGCTGTTCGTCGCAACTTACTAGCTGGTAAGGTGCAGTCCTTGAGTGTGTTTTCCACCATCTGATCGAGTAGCGGGAACCAGACACGTTCCCTGAGCGCTTTCTTTGTGGCGACTATTCCTCTGTGACCTTCGTGGGCCAGGTTGATGATTCCTTGCCGTAATCTCTGCAGGATTACTATCCTCCCTCTTCTCAGCAGTAAGCCATCTGCGCTGTTTGACAGCTCATCTTGAACATGTTTGAATGCCACAAGTTCTTGAGTGGCATGAGCAGTGTTTTAAGAGATATCCTGTAAGTGTCTTCATGAGTTAGTACGTATGCGATCTAAGATGTCTTGAAATGTGGATGGATGCCTCACGGATAGCCTCTAGTGGTACGGTAGGAGGACAAGCATTATCAATGATGAAATGGATGTATTCCTCTGCCAGGGGGCACTTTTCCTTGGTATGTGGTTTAGGTTGTCAGGACATGTAGTCTGCTGGATTCTCTGATTTTCCAGGCATATGAATGATGGTATAGACATAGTCTTGGAGGCGCAATCCCCATCTCTCAATGCGCGGAGGCATTTTGGCCCTAGGATTTCCAAATATTGTGACAAGAGCCTGGTGGTTCGTGATAAGGGTAAAATGCTTTCCGTATACAAAAAGGTGGAAATGCTCGCAGGCCCATACAACAGCAAGACTCTCCTTCTCAGGCTGCGAGTATGCCTTTTCAGTGTCAGTGAGGCTGTGACTGGCATAAGCGACTATGTGTCGTTGATCAGAGTCCTCATGGTATTGTGCAAGGATGGCGCCTAGTCCCACTGGGCTGGCGTCAACAGTTACTTCAGTCTTTCGCTTGGTGTCAAAATATGCGAGGTTGATGGCAGAACTCACAGCCTTCTTGATTTCGTTGAAGGCTTGATTGCAGGCAGGTGTCCATAAGAATTGTTGGCCCTAACAGGTGAGTTCTCTGAGTGGGTAGCTGATAGTTGCATAGTCTTTGATGTATTGGGCGCAATAGCTTGCCATCCCTAGAAATGATCGGAGGTCACTGACGTCTTGTGGTTGTGGAGTATCTGCAAGGGCTGATACTTTCTCCGGGTCAGGTTTCATGCCATCCTTGGAGAAGATGTGACCATAAAGGTTTAGGATTGATTTGTGGAATTCACATTTATCGGGGTTCAAAGTAAGATTGGCGTTTAGCAGTGCGTGACAGACTCTGTCTAGGGCTGTGTCGTGTTCAGTTTGATTGTTTCCAAATACCAAGATATCATCGCTGTAGTTGAAAGCATTCGGGATACCTTGAATCACTTGATGGATGGCTTCTTGGAATATCTTGGCGGCCGAGGATATCCCGAAATTAAGGCGTTTGTAGCGGAAGAGTCCTTGGTGAGTCGTGAATGTTGTGATGTACCGTGACTTCTCGTACAGTTCTAATTGGTGGTATCCCTTATTGAGGTCTAATTTCGAGAAAACTGTCGCCCCATTGAGGCGAGCGATCAGGTCGCTAATGTGGGGTCCCGGATGTCGCTCCCTTTCAATGGCCGTGTTGGGCGCGCGCATGTCCACGCACAAGCGCACTTTGTTGTCCTGATCTTTCTTAGGTACTACCACCACCGGCGACACCCAGGGTGTGGGTCCTGTGGAGCGTTCGATGATATCCGTCCTTAGTAGGTCTTGTAGTTCATCATCTACTGCCTGTTGTAGGTGAAATGGTACCTTTCTGTGATGTTGCACCACAGGCGTTACTTGCTCATCAATGTGCAACTTGACTTTGAACTGGTTGAGTTTTCCTAGGCCCTTGAAGAGATTCGGAAATTTACTGACGATATCTGGGGCATCTTCTATCATGTAGAGGAGGTCTACGAGTTTCAATCGTTCTGCGGTTGGCAGACTGAGAAGACAGTCTGCTGCATCGGGACCTTCAACTATGTGAACGTAGGCTTGGATTTGACGGTCTTTGTAAGATAGTGTCATGCTAAACCGGCCTAGACATGGCAACAGTTTCCTGGACATCCATGTGTAAACTCGGACTGCTGCGGGTTCTAGTTTTGGTCTGGGTTTCATGCTTTGGTATTCAAGGGTGCAGATGTAGTTCAAAGACGCTCCTGAGTCTAGCACAAATTTCGCGGGGTGATTTCCTATTCTGATGTCTAGTTTGGGGTACTTCTTTAGTCGGTCCGGATCTGACACCATGCATATATATTCGTCACTGTCTTGTGACACGGGTGTGTGCGGCGATGATTCTCTGGACGTTGATCTTCGAGACTTGTATGAGCTGGCCGAGCGATCACTCGATCTTGACGAGCTAGAGGAACGTCCTTCTCTCCCTTTTATCGCTCGAGCATGGTGGCGTGTGGTCGGCCGTGACATGGTTGTCTTCCGCTCCGACTGCTGCGTTTGACAGGCTACTTCAAAATGATTGTCTCTTCCACAGCAGTGGCATTGTTGACCAATGGCAGGGCACTGCCCCGAGTGAGGGTATTCTTGGCCACACCTGTAGCACTTTGACGCAGGTCTGCTGCTTCTATCATGTCGTGGCTCATGACACGATGACGTCCCATGACGCGATGATGTTCCTCTGGAGGTCTGTGTGAATTTTTTTGATTGGCGGTGGTCCAAGCGACGTTTGGTTGATTGTGCGGGCTTGCATTCTGAAGGCCTGTTCTTTCTTTTCAGGCCTGGTGGCTTCCATCTTTTTTGCGTGATCTTCCGCTTGATCATTTATCCGTGTCATCTCCTCTATTTCCTCCAGCGTGTAGTGTTTCTTTAATAGACGCCGACGTAGGGATTCGGATTGGCAGCCTTCGATTATGCGTAGTCGCAACGCATCCTCTGTGGTGAAGGTGTCAAACTCACAATGTCGTGCTAGGCGCCTGATGCGCACAATGAAATCACCCATAGATTCATCCTTTTCTTGCGACGCCAAGTTGAACATATAGCGCTCATAGTCCAAGTTGCGTTTGTGTAGGAATTTCCGGTCAAGGGCCCCTTTTACATCGTCATATGAGGTGGCACTGGCAGTGGGCAGTTCTTTGATAATCTGCGCAATGTCCTTCCCAACCAGGTTTCGGAACGCTATTAGTTTTTGCTTGGGATCCTGCACAGGGGACCCAGTCATAAAGTCTTTGAAGTCCTCCACCCAGCTCTTCCATTTGGGTTCCATACTGTTTTCCGGAGGTCAGTTCCAGTGGGTCTGGTGGGCATAGGTAGGATACCCCCATAAATACTTGAGGCGACGGTGGAAGTTGGACCGCTGCCCCGGTGCTTGAGGGGCATGAGGTATCAGGCTGGGTGGTCATCTTGATCCCACTTGTTAACTGCTTAACCAACTGTCACTTAAATTCTGTGGTTTTTTCCACTTATTAGGTTTTGCCTGACCTTAAAATGTCCGCCACTGAAAATCCAATGGGAATCTATGACCAGCGCCTGACTTTCCAGATGGCCGCCATTCGGGACAGTTCTTCTTTTACACTGACTCTCAAGTTATTTCTTTTTACTTGTAAATTCAAGGCTTTAGGCTGCAATTGCTCTCAATTTCATACGGTCTCCAGGCACACCCCGCGCTTGCTCTGTGTCACAGTGCTTGGAAGGGGGGGCTCCAGACCTCTCCTCGTTGCTTTCGCGCCTTCCGCGCGCGCTGCAGAGGCTCAACCGATTCCCGGTGCAGTCTTCGTTGCGATGAGGATCGCTTGGGCTGCACTTATTGAGCAGCGCTCCTGCTGGGCAGCATCCGGGCGACGCGCGGAATTCCTCTGCGATTTTCGCGCTTTCTTCGCTCCTTTTCGTCGCGGTGCTGCCGGCTCTCTAGTCTTCGGCCGTATGCTTACGGCGGGGGTACAGGTGCTGTGGGCTGTAGAGATCCCACCCTCGTCGCCAGTGTACTATTGTTGCCCCCGAAGAAAGACGTGGAGCCAGGAGCTGATTCAGGCACGTCTTTATTCTTTAGACCTGCCTTCATACTGACCTTTTCCTATGCCATTTCCTGTTTCCCCGCCCCTTCCCATTCCGCCTGCCCTGTCCTAATGTAGGGTCAGGCAGAGGCGATATGACACTAGGCTGAGCTCACTTAACAGTGACAAAAAGGATGTTTTCAAGTCCTTCAAAATAAAGAAGCTATGTCTGAAATATATCCACAATAATACTTTCAGATTGTAACATGGAATAATATATCAAAGGAAAAAAAATAAAGCAAGTCACCCTTTATATTGCACATGATCCATTCAATATTTTTGATGATGTTGAGGATTTTTTGTAGGATGTTTGACCTTGTCAACGCAGACTGTTGCCTGCAAATGATTTCTAGCCATCTCCTTTTAGCATGTGCCATATAACTGAGCTATAATGGCAACAAATAATTTCAAGTGAGACAATTTGGGAAACGTAAGCCTATTTTTGGCTATACCGGTGGAGAGTGAAGAAAAGTGTTATGGAATTAGTTGCTAACTATCTGGTCAAAATAGAATATCCTTTAATTACCTTTTAAGCAGTCAATCTCAGATTGTACACTTCTCACTTTTGCTCGTAAAAGTATACACTCCTCTTTTGTACAGGCAGAGTTGCAACCAGAGGACTAGGCGTTCTCTCCATTAATGATTGACGAGTCATACATAGTTTCATTATGGAGAAAGCGTCTTTATCCCAATGTGAAATATGAACTTCCTTAAGTTATTAAATGATCATAGTCTTCCCTGTCCTGAAAAAACACAAGAGAAGCCACTGAACATAAAACCACTTCAATGCAACTGTTAATAATATACAATTTCCATTTGTTCATTCATATCTTTAAAAGTTATATTAAAAGTGCTTTGCAGTCGAGAAAATTAATGATTTACATTTATTCTGTATTGCAAGAAAGGAGGAAGTCCTAACAAAGGAAGCCTTGGTCACCATGCAAAGTAGAATAGGCATGCAAGTTTACTCTGTGCAATTCCGTGTAATTGACGCACTTATAAATCGCAGTTTATGTGATGGCCACCACTCTTATTGCTTGTAAACTGGTTCTGAAGGTGAGTAGGATGGTGCCCATCAGTGATCATAGCAGCAGCATAAATTTCACTGTAGGGCAGGTCATTTGATGATGAACGTAGCCATATCTGGATGTGGAAACACTGAGGGGCATATTCACAAACTTGAATTTTGTAATGTGTTTTGAAGTACTACAAAATGTTATTAACAAACCAATGTGCAGTGTTTATGTCTCTCCTATCTTTTTCTGTGCAGAGATCTCATCCTCCCCCCTCCAAACGCCCTTCTCTGGCTGCAGACTCTCCACACGCATACGTATACATATTAGTAGTAAATGTGTGAGGGACAGGTGGAGTGACTGGAAAATGAGAAATACTACTGCGGAGGAGATAGGAAGGACTAAGGAGGGGATAAGGATGTGTTCATGCAGGGATTTTTGCCAGTTCGCGAGGGTTTTGTATCTGTTCGCAATTGCGAACTTACATGTCGGCTCGCAACGGTCACAATTATGTTGTTTCTACGTCTGGTTCATCATCACAGGTTCCCAGCACCCTCTGTTTCACCCCTTCCACCCTCTGTTTCACCCATGCCACCCTCTGGTACATCAATGCCCTCTGGTTCATCATCACTGTAGATTATGGGGGGAAAAAGCAAGCACACCTGCCTGCTTCAACTGACATGAATTAATTTGGGGTTGATTTATTAATGTGTCACTGTTTTAAAATTCCAGTCTGGCACCTGCTTCCTTATCTGTAATTTGCTTTCTGTTGCAGTGCATTTTTTTTCCAGGACCTTTGTGGCCTATTTGTAGCTATTCTATGAGCCTGCTTTGAGGGTCAGAGCAGGGTCATACAATTGTTGCAACTAGCAACTGAACTCTGGAGGGGCCCTTGTCAGGAAGCACTACAAGGAATGGTTACTAATGATGAGTTTGAACTTTTGAACCTGCTGAATGCTTTTACTATTGCAAAACTCGTTTTTCTGCAGAACAGCATTACAGCAACTGTAATATCCCAAACAAGCTTATATGAGAAAGTTGATTTCTAATCCAAAAGTTATCCAAAGAAAATCAAAAGGCCTCAAATCCAAAAAAGTGCAGGCAAATGTCAACCTGAGGAGTTATTCTGATAAAAATCATCATTTTCAGAAGGTCTATGCTGCTTGCTAGTAGATTTCTTGTGCAGAATTGCAATTTTTGTAATTTCGCGAGTGCGAGATTGTTGCTGCCCGCCGCACCTACATGTTCGCAATTGCAAACTTACACCGCATGCCGCAAAATTGTATCACCAAGAAAAAAAAATCCGCTGCGTGCGAATTTGCGGATTTTCAGTAAATTCGCGAGAGTTCTCGGATTGCGAATTTACCGAAAATCCGCAAAATCCGCGAGCGGAACGGATTGGAGAGGGTTGGAGTAGGGTGAGTGGAGTTGGATAGATTGGAGTGGAGATGAGATAAAATGGGAAAGAGTGGAGTGGGGGAGATTAGGGTGGAGTGGGGTAGATTGGGTGGATTAGAGTAAGGTAAATTGGAATTAAGTGGAGTAGATTGAAAGTAGATGATTGGAGTGGGTAGGTTGGAGTGGGGTAGATTAGAGTGTGGTAGATTGAAGTGGAGTGGGGTAGAAATGAGTGGATTTGTGTGGATTGGAGTGGGGGTAGAGTGGGATGGCATAGATTCAAGTGGGGTGGGGTGGGATGGCGAGAAGTGGGGTAGAGTGCGGTTAAGTGTTGCAATGATCCTCCAATCATCTTAGTATAATGTTTTCTGACAACCATTAGCCAATAGCTTGACAATCAAAAGCTTTTCTTGCAGTGAGTGTTTCAGCTTAGATTACCTTGCCTTTTGACCTTATGGCCTGCATGAACACCTTTCCTTATTGACTGCTTCAAATGTTGCTGTCCAATCAGGTGTGGGCTATTTCATGCCTTGATGGGCTTCCTGATGCCAAAAGAGCTTCGCCCCATGCAACCCCCGCAACGAGGTCCCTCGATCTCTTGCATGCATTCCTATTGCTCATAATTTGTGACCACATTTGTGCGACCACTAGTTAGTATTTCAGGCCCCATTTCTCTTGGTCATGTATATGTCAGTGGCAGCTCCCAGTGGCAGTTCACTAAAACACATGCAGTGTAGAAAACAACACAGATATTTGCTAAGCTGTAAGGGCGAGGTTTATGTTCCTACATGAAGGGCACACTGCAGGAACCATTCCGTAGCCTATAACAAAACCTTCTGTAGTTAAGAGTCAGGGATAGCTTTCTAATTACAAAGCAAAAGCAATTTAACACCGTCTGGTTACTGCTGAGCGATTCTAATTTCCCTTCCCATCAGTAGCGTGTTGTAAAACACAGCAGCCGCTGAAGAAATTGCGCCAAGCAACTCTCCAGCTGGGAGCTAGGCAGTTTACGGGCTTGGTACTTCTTCAGTACCACTGCCAATTGTTGCTAAGATTCTGCCTCTCTCTCTGAACATCAGGTGTTGAGCCATTACAAAGGAGCAATAAGGAAATAACGACACAGCAGGTGGATCAAAACAACCAGGTCTATTGGCCAACCTCATGAAGCACTACAGCCTTTACCTTTTTTAGGTACGCTATCAAGTTTCAAGTTTATTTATTTATGATTTTGGAACTCTGACGAGATCCACATAATAGGTACGCTATCCTTTTACTGTTATCGCTATCAACACAATCCTGTGGCTCACTGCACATGTGCAGATATGCGTAGTAAAAGCATCTGCTTTTCTGACAAATAAACAGGCAGCTTGAATACTGGTGCAAATGAGTGGTCATATAACTATGTTATATTTGCCTTCATTCTGACTCACTGGGGGCTGAAACTGGACTTTCTGCTTCTAGTACCCTAGGGATTTTCACAATCTTGTTGAATCGGGTGGTTAAAATACAGTGGCACTTGCCAGAAAAAGTAGGGTGGGCAATCATCCCGCATTTTGCAGGGTTGTCCACCAATCATGGCTACTGATCCACGGACCACACAGAGGCAATGCTGGTCACACATTTTGGTGTCCAACCACTTTTGTCCCTATCAAAGGACACGCTACTATCACCCTTCCAGCCTTTTGGGAACTGTAAAAGAGATTGCTGCTGGTGGCTGGGAGGGAACTACTGCAGCACAGGAATGGTCCTAAACAATGCAACTTCAGAAGCAATTAGATGCTGAGATATAATACATCCTCCTGCTGATAAACAGCCCTAAATGTGTGAATGAAAACCATGCTATGACACTGCACTGGGAATATGCACTTGGGGCCTCATTTACTGTCAGTACTCCATATTTACAAGGTCAAGTATCTTGGAGGATGCATCCCTCCTTGGAGTCCTGTGTCAAAAGGAACCTGCATCGAACTGCCTGAGTCCCCTAAGTTTGCAAATATGCAAGGTAGGTGTTCTGTCGTAATTTTCACTGTCAAATTGGCGAATGGTTATTTAAACGATTTTACCAAAGCGTTGCAGTGGCAGCTTGTGCGGTGCAGAGGTCCAATAATTTCAAAAATCCTGGACATGTTAAACCCACATTTAGGAAATGATGCATTGACATTGCCACATTAAGACAATGTTGCAACCACAACTACACCATGGAGGTGCTTATTTAGCAGCTGTGAGTCACAAAGAGACGACCACCACCATCCCTATTACTGGCTGAGGAGGGAGTCCATTGTAGAGTTGCTACACTTGATTGTGCCAAGGCTCCAGCCAACATCTGACAGGTCTACCAACATTCGTCCACTGGTGAAGTTCATGGAGGTACTACACATGCTGGCATCGGGGTCCTTCCAGATAACCGCCAGACATCTTTCTCCTCATTCCTTCCCTCCATCCTGGACACCATCATCCATCTGACACCCCTCCACCTCCTCTTCTGCAACACCCACAAACTTCAGCTGGAGACAAAACAAGGGTTTTATGACATCGCTGGGTCCCCACGTGTTGGTGCCATGGACTGCACTCATGTGCAACTGGTTTCTCTTGCTGCAACATCCCATCTCTACCACAACAGGAAACATACCCACTCCATCAATGTGCAGGCCATCGTGGAACGTCAGTGCCTGTTCTGGCAAATATCCTGGGAGTGTGCATGAAGCATACATATCCAGGCACTCCATCATCACTTTCAGAATAGACAATATGGGAGTGGCCTACTTGCAGGTAAAAAACTCAGATACCTAATACACCCACTAATTAGAAATGGAGGACGTAATACCCCTCATTGTGTCTGTTGATGCAGATAGGACATAAGTAAGAGGGGTGTGGCTCATACATGCACCATGCATCATGGCACATGTGTCATGCAAACCCACAAGTTATTAATGTTAAGACACACAGAGCCACTATGGTTGAATGTTAATAGGGAAGGGTACAATGCAATGCATTGCTGGGCCAAATGCTGTATAGCATCGCTGTGTGCAAGTGAGAGGTCAAATGAGGGTTTTAGGGTATCTACATGCCACTTCCATGGTTCATCGGGCAAGTTACGTATCCCCTCACTGACATCTGTGGTGTTCCATGGACATATGCATGTGTCAGTGTAAGGCATGTCTTCTATGTTATTACCTACCCAAGGAGGACCAACTACACAAATATTTGATCCACTATTAGCCACTTCACATGTGTAGTGGGAGTACACAACTCAGACTTGTCAGGAGCATCTCCAAATAGACATCACATAACACTACAGGCTCAATATGACAAGCATGGTGTTGAAGTTTACAATGTATTAGCCCATGCTCAGCATTTGCTATAACACAGAGCAATGGAAGTTACATGTGTCAAGCTATGAAAAACTGTATGACTAACACATATTGTTAGAACACTGTTAGAAATCTGTATGACAAAGTAACTACACATAGCACACATAGTCTGCCATGTATCAGTAACAGTTAGCAAACGTTTTGACAGTTCTCCTTTCTTTTCACTTTCAGCTGACCAGGTATATAGGATTCAGCCATTGGTCATGACCCCATTTGCACTCTCCCATACAAAGCCGGAGATGGCTTACAACCATGCACTCACCAAGACACTGAATATTGTTGAGCGAACCTTTTGCCTACTCAAGGACAGGTACCATTGTCTGGACATTTTAGAGGGTGGATTTCTCTACTCCCACCCAGTTGTGTGCAAAATGATACTGGTGTGTGCCATACTGCACAATATGTGTGTGCGGTCTAATGTCCCCTGGGATGGAGACAAACAACAGCAGGGCACTATGGAGGAGGAGGATGCCAATGGTGGAGACATTCAAAACACTGCTGCTGGGATTCACACACACATTGTGAAACAATTCTTGACTTGATCCACATGAGCGGGAATGGTACATTAACCAACATGTCCTAAAGATTCAATATGGCAATAAATGTTTGGAACCATTACTTGTCAGTGTGTTTATGTCAAAGTCCCAGGAAACATCTATTTACACACACTTCATCAACTAGAAGTAGCCCTCAGAAGTTTACAATCAGGTAGGAAGCCAAACATCAATATCAAAGCGTCAGAAACCATGCACTGTGCATTGTCTTGTATTGTGTGCCACCTGTACCTTGACCATTTCCATAGGAATGTGTCAGTAAAAAAAACATGCTTGATAGGAAAGGTGAGACTCCAGTAGGAAAGATAACACTTTTCTAGAAAAGGTGACTGTTGGACTTGGCCCTTTTTACAGGGTCATCCCAGAACTTTTGACCTTCCTCCTAGTCTTTTTTCTGACCTGGTGTTGATGGCTTTTGGACTTTGGGCACTTTAGCGCTGCTGTCCAGTGTAAAGTGCGTGTGCTCTCTGTAGTAAACATGGTAAGATTTGTCTACACCTGTTTGGTGTATTTAATTTACCTTTAAGTACCCAGTAATGTGGTATCTCATATACCCGGGTCTAGTAAATTAAATGCTACTGGTGGGCTTGCAGCGCTACTTGCGCCACCCACCACAGTAGCCTTTCAAACCTGTCTCAGACCTTCGCCATTGCAGGGCCTGTGCATGCAGTTTACTGCCACTGTGACGTGGCACATAAAGTGGGTGCCACGTCTGTGACCCCCCTTTTACTACATGTCAATCACCTCTAAGGTAGGCCCTAGCTAGCCCTATGGGCAGGGTGCATTGTATGTAAAAGGTAGGATGTGTGCCTTGATTGTGTGACATGTCCTGGTAGTGACAAACATTCATTTTGGTTTCTCACTGCTGTGAGGCTGCCCTCTCATAGGAATGCATTGGGGATTCCCTGATAAGTGTTTCAGTGTTAATTCCTGATATGAGAGGAGCAGCGTGGTCAAATGTGGTATGTTTGGAATAGAAGTAACAAATGCGTAATGGTGTGTGCAGATTTATTGTCACTATTTTAGAAGTGCCACATTTAGATGTTGGCATTTCTGTGTGCTATGTGTCTTAGTGCCTGCCAGATGTGTATTGCATGTCTGGCTCTGGAGTGACAGGGGCTGTTGAGGTGTGTGGCTCCAGAGTGGCTGGGTGAGTCAGTGCTAGGCTGAATAGGCAGATCTAAATTTGGAGTAGTGGGAGGAGTAGCCCCTGACCCTGAATAGGTCTGTGCCTGCCTTGCACAATGCTGGCTCCGCCCCCCTGCGTTGTGTCTGGGGCCAGGACCTTCTCTGGCAATGAGGGTGTTTGTGCCCTGTAATCAAAGGCTGGAGTACCCCTCAGGACTGGTTTGAACCAGGCCTAGGGCTATGCCAGGGGGAGAGAACAAAGACACGCCTGGTATAAATATTGGGCCTGTGACCCCGTGTCTGTGTGCTTTTTGGGTGCTTACTTGGAGCAGTGTGCCTGCTTGAACTGCTAAGCCCCAGGAATAACCGCCTAAGGGATTTCCCCTCTGCTGGAGGGCCCTGTGAACTGACCTGCCTGGGCCCAACGCTGCCACTCTAGACATTAGGGGGTGATCTGCAGCAAGCATGTGGTGAGCGCTTTGTCCTCCTTGCCCTTGGAGCCCTAGAAGTGGGCTCCTGCTTTCTGGCGCTGTGTGAGCGCTTCGGATCTCACTTGTCCCTGAGTCCCAGACGAGGGCTCCCACTTTGCTCGTCCTCAGCGTGAAACAGGAGGTTTCGGCATGGCCGAGCGAAAGGGGCAGTGCCAGAGCGTAAGCCAGATAGGGGAAGGCCTGTTAGTGGGCATGGATCTCACTCTACGGAGAAGACGCCGCCAAGCCGGAGATCCAGGCAGGAGCCTAGCCCGCGCTGGTGAACGCCAAAGGACGATGGAGACTTCGCTCCGTGGTAGAAGAGCCTGGAGCCAGACGGGCGCCCACCCCTTCTTTGTGGCCTTCCAAGAAGGAGAAGCCCCGATGAGTGGGGCTCCCCGAGGCACGCTGCTGGTGCCGATTGCACACAACAAGTCTCAGTGAGTGGGGCTGAAGCGAGAGCACTGTTGGTACCGGTGGGTACCAGCACAAGTTCCCTTCAAGAGGGGCCCCAAGAGGAGGCGCTCAACCAGAGCCTCACAGGCTCCTAGCGCAGATCGGCAGAATTTTCAATGCCAGCGAGAGAGAGGCTCCGGTGAGTTGGGCTGAGGAGGCACTGTTGGTGCCGGTGCTGATTATTTACAGCTGCACTGCCGGAGTGCGGGTAGCGGCAACAATGAGGGCATTCCTTTTTGCCCCAGAAGAAGCCCCAGTAAGGGGGCTGAGGAGGCACTGTGGGTGCTTATTTTTGCACACAGCTGTATCGCCAGTTCGCAGCATTTTGGGTCCCAGGAGAGACAAGGGTGAGTTACACCCCTTGCACCCCTAATTCTGGTACCGGCCTGTTGGGCCTGTACCCTGCTGCAGTGGCAGCTTAGAAGCCTGACTATTTGGACATAGGGCATGGTGGGAAGTCCCAGATGGGCCCGAACGAAGGCCAGTTGGCCTATGAGCACCTGAGGTGCTGGTAGGACGCAAGACCCTAATTGATGCATAATGTGTCTATGCTAAGTGCTTCTGAGGTGCACTGCTAATCTAGGATATATGCCTAGTATGGTTTATACCTAATGTGTTTTATGTGTAATGTGTTTATGCCTAATGCTAATACCAGTAGTTACTGGTTGTTTTAGTTTCACTACATGTGATTCTCATGGTACAGACAGTGACCTGATTGGCCCTGTCATGTATATAATCCCCTGTAAAGTATATCCTAGTGCCAGGTTGCACAGTGTACATTTGGGATTATGTTCTAATATGTTTACGTATAATACAAAGGCTATTCTTTATATAACCTTGTGTGGAGCTTCTTTTGTGGTGTACCTAGTATGTCGCTACTGTGTGTGATTTGCCCAAATGCTATACACATTGCCTCTGGGATAAGCCTGACTGCTCGTACAACACTACCAAGGGGGGTGAGCAGGGGTTATCTGCACCGTGTAACTCCCTTAAGTAGTGTGGAAGCCACCCATCAACGTCAAACCGTCAAAAACAATGTGTTGGGCATGGTGTAACTCCCAACTTTGCTTTTCTCTTGCGAAGCGTCGGAAAAAAACAATGCTTTAGTAGAAAACGTAATGCATGAGTCGGAAATGTGACACATCCACACAGGAAATGATGCAATGGATCAGCCATGCTGCAAAACAGGAAGTGTGAAGTTCCTTTCACTTTCACTTGCTTTCTTTTTGTCTGTGCTGGCTGGTGGAGGTGTTTGTTGTTTGCTGGTGTGTTTGTCGCTGTTTCTTGGTCTTGCTAGTGTTTGTGCTGTCCCTGTCGTGTTCCAAAACGGTCACATTTGTCCCGTAATTGTATTTTGTGTAGTGTGTTGTGGGATGTTTGTCTCAAGTGGGGTTAATACTGATATGGGAAAGGGGAAGGGATAGTTGTTTTTGTTGGTGGGTTTAGGGTGGCTTGTGGGTGTAGGAAAATGTCAGGCAGGGGCATGGCCAAGAGCCTGAGGGAGGAGGAGTTTGGGGGCCTGCTGTGGCTGTTGGTGGATTACTTACCCAACATGATCGCAAGTGGAGTCAGTGTTAACTGGGGCTACCCAACCCACCAGAGGCGGCACCAATGGGAAAAGGTACGCTATCAGATGAGCCGGGTTTTTAGTGTTGAACTGACAATCCACCAATACAATCACCGGTGGCAGATATCATCAGCCGGGGGCAGGATCGGCTGGATTACCTGGGAATAGAAGTTGGTGGAGCTATCAGTAAGTTCCTATGTACCATGAACTTGTAGCTGTGTGGCTGTAGCAAAATACCCTTAACGGTTTTGGGGCAGATTTACAAGCCCCTTGCGCCACTGGTACCTCACTTTTCCCAAGATCAAAATGACGCAAACGCGGCGCAAGAGGCTTGTAAATAAGCCCTTTTGTTTCTGGAAGGGCAGATATGCATATAGGTCACTATGGCATGATACAGGCTAACTCTCTTATATACGCTGAACATGGCACAGGGTCCTGTTCACAGGGCATTACAATAGCCAAAACAGACTATGCAATGCAGATGATGTGTTACCCCCCCCCCCACCCCCCCCCCATACTGTGCAGGGAGTATTGTCACCCAGCCTACTGTTCTTTACTGGCTCAGAACTGTGTGCGCCACATACCATGTATGTGGCACGGGAGCACCCTCAAAGGTCATCAAGCCACAGGTTGGACAAGGAGTTATTTCCCCTCAAATGGTCACACATACATCTCTGTTACATAATAACATCACCATAACCTTATGAGCCTGTATATGCCTTGGTTGGTCATTGTTCATTTACAGTGCACTGGTCACATGTAAGGAGTTGAGTGAAGGAGACAAACAAGCATGGGTACTTTCTGATATGTAGCATGGTAAAGTACACAGACAAACTTAAGAATGCCCCAGCATTGTCATACTATGCAGGGTGTGCTCAATAATATTGTGTTCACATAGGCATCGAAGCCTGTCAGCTTTGCACCATGTTGCAAGATGGGCCGGTCTTGTACCTTGTCTGCACTCTGTGCAGCTTATATGTGATGTGCCTGCTATCATCTGAATACACTGCAACATGGCATACATATGTCCATGATGATGGCAATCCAACTGTGCCTTATGCTACAAGTCAAACTTACCGACAATACCAGGAATTTGTGAAGTCAATGCACTGTGCTTCATATGTACACAGTGTACATGTTCAGCATTCACAGAGCTATGTACCAAGTGTTTTGTCTTGTAGGTATACCAAATCAATACATCATTGGTTAGGTGGTGATATTCCGAGATCCCAATGCAACTAGTGAGTGTCACCTCATTGTTTCTGTAATCTGTAAGGAATGTGTGTGTTTGCTGAAATGGGTTACAGTGAGATGTACAAGGGGTATCATCACTATGTGAAAACAAGATGCACCTTACATATGGATTTACTATTGAAGTAGAACAGAGTTGCACGTGCAAATGACAGGGCCAAATTACCATGTGGAATCATTAGCAATGTATACAAGCCCATGGGATGGAGACCTCTTAATATGCTGTGCTACTATTGTGGCAGCTATGGTGTGGATACTTATGGCACAGGTGTCTTCGCCTGCCCCAAAACCTACTGATGGTAATTAGTTCTAATGTCTCTCACCCATACTATGAACCAAAATTGCCAACATGTCACCCTAAATATGTAACACAAATGTTGCATGGTATAGGCTGTGAACTCAATGACACAGTATGTTTGCCCAAGTCTAAATTTGAGCAGGACACACAAATCCGAGACCAAACTTACAAACGTCATGAGCACATCGAATTTTGACATGTGCACAATGGACATTTTACCAATCTATGTTTCCTTATATTGTGTGTTCACATCATACCAAGCACATGAATATATGACTTTACATCGCATACCAGCACAAAGCATGCCATTAGAACATGGTTGTAACAACGCAAGTGCAGTTACAACACGTTACCATTACAATGCACACTTTTACCACTCATATGCCTTTACCACGCTGCCATTACAACGGAAAGGCATGTGTGGTAAAGTCATATACTTGGTAAAAGGAGATAAGGTAAGTAATGGTATAACATATATATATATATATATATATAATATATAACATATATATATTATATACAACATCAAATTAAGTTCCATTGAACCCACGCTCAAACTATGTTCTTCAAGTGCATACAGGTTTATTCCTCAGCTGCAATGCGTTTCAACAGGGAACCTGTCTTGATCACACGCCGAGCAGATGAAAAGACGTGCATTACATAGAAAAGAGTGACTGGAAAACTGACTTGTTCTCAAAACAGTGCAGAATGCCAATGCAAAAGTAGCGGCCATTTTGTAACATGCATTCCAAGTTGAAATGTATACATGGTACCGAGAGACATTGTTGGTAAACAGATATTCCACATTTTCATGGTCAACAGTAACATGATCAAATTGATTCAGGCATAATAACAATGAATCCAAATAATTCTGCCATTTGTTAAATTACAAGCATTATCATGAAATCATGCAGAGCAAATACAATGAAACCTATTTTTTCATCTTTTTTGCATGCAATGGGGTGAACGGAACCGGGAAATCCCGCGAAAATGGTAAGTGTAAATTGCCCATGAGCCTATGTGGAAAATGATTTCTTTGGATCCGCTTCCCACCACCCACAGTGATTGCAAATGTACTCGCCAAGTGGCAGCATTGCGTGGGAAGACCCATGTCTCACGGGAAAACATGTCATTTTTGCCAGACGGCCACATACTAGTCTAGCAGCCATACAGTTATTCAATCGCCAAGTGGCAGAAGCTAAAAAGTGAACAATCCAGGTTCCTAATTAGACTACTAATGTGAGTGAGACAATTGAAAAATTAAACAAATAAAAATGAAAAAATATAAAGGTTCTAATGAATTGTTAAAAAAGTGAATTAACATAATCTTATCTTATCGGAAGTGCACACCCGAGCCCGGGGAGGAAAACTATTACATATATATATATATATATATATATTCACTGAAAAAACCATAGGTTTCACACCAGTTATAGTTAGGAATTGGCATTTAAAAAGCCTATTAAATTCACTTAAAAAACCATAGGTTTCACACCAGTTATAGTTAGCTGGAAATTTTACTGACATAAAACCATTGAAATTCCCACGTTATAGTTAGTTGGACTCACTATAACTTGCGCGCCTGCAATGCACTGCTGATGACGTCACATATTACATCACTCATGACATGGTCAGTGACATCACTCATGACATCACTGATGACTCCATCCTTGTGACAGAGTGACAGACTTCCTTTCAGTGTAATGTAACCCTTGAAACACATATTCAAAAATAGAAATTAACATTTTCAAAAAAATGGAGATACCCATACCAGTTACAACAACCAATTCAGTAATTCCACCATCTATATACACATCCACTCATTCACCAACAGGTCTATATAGTTACTCATACATATACTCACTCATCATATGTAGTGATACACCTATACATCCTGTTACACACCGACAGTCATCCACAAGTTACTCACACACATACTCACACATTCAAATAAACTATTGAACATCCATTCATTTGCATATACAACTATACACACACTACCACCTTATTTCTAAGGAAACTTACACATACTTACTCTCTTAAACAATCACTTATAGAAACACATACTTATTTAAACAGGAACACTTACAATCTCTCACTCTCACATATACTCACTTATATACATCAATACTCACATATACTAGATTAAAACATATGTCGTTACTGATAAAGACACTAGTGAGACAGTCATTCACTCACTAACACACACATATACACACTCATCCACCCATACAGTCCTGCACATATGCTGTCTTCAAAACACATACAAACAGTGAGTCAGTCATTGATGCATCTATGTGCTAAGTAATACCCCCACCAAACCATACAGACACTCATACTGATACTAAAAAAAAATCTAATAACCCATATACACACACATGTAGCTACTCACCAACCCATGCAGCCACTTATACACAAAGTGAAACACTGATACATATATTTAAATATTTAAAAATTACTCGCTAATATATGTATTCACTAAGATACAATTAATAAGCCAGTTAACCAATCAATTAAAAAAAAAAACATCCATTTACACACTTATTAAAACATTTATTCTTCCATCGACCTTTACATATCCATATATATAACACATTTATTTTTCAGAAAGACACACATTCACTGGATGGTGTCATCAGTGATGTAATAAGTGATGTCAATGACCATGTCATGAGTGATGTAATATGTGACGTCATCAGCAGTGCATTGCAGGGGCACAAGTTATAGTGAGTCCAACTAACTATAACGTGGGAATTTCAATGGTTTTATGTCAGTAAAATTTCCAGCTAACTATAACTGGTGTGAAACCTATGGTTTTTTCAGTGAATTTAATAGGTTTTTTAAATCCTAATTCCTAACTATAACTGGTGTGAAATGTATGTTTTTTTCAGTGAATTTCATAGGTTTTTTAAATGCTAATTCCTAACTATATATAGGGCCTCAAACCTATGTTTTTTTCAGTGAATTTCAAAGGTTTTTTAATAGCAAATTTCTATAGCTATGAAATATAATTTTTTTATAATTAATCCTATATTGTATATTTATGTAATACTATTTTTTATGTATATTGTTGATGGTTTGTTTCTTCTTTTTTTTTTTTTGCCCTGGAGCGCTCCCGGTGCGCGTACCGGTGAGCGCACCGGTAAGCGCAGTCTTCCGGCGCGCCCCGGTGCGCGTACCGGTGAGCGTCCCGTTTGCGCTATTTCCGCGAACGAAAACATCATCGTGACGTATCGCATAGCCGCGTCCGCGTGATACGCACTGCGTAAGCGCACCCGGAAGCACTCGAGCGCATACGATTGCGCTACGTAAGCGCCCCGGGCGCGTAGCGTAAGCGCGTCAGGTCATGTGACCTGAAAATAACACTTTTCATTGGTTCAAGACAGTTTTGGTTTCCAAATGATGAAAGCCCGGGTCATGTGACCTGAAAATAACACTTTTCATTGGTTTAGGACAGTTTTGTTTTCAAAATAATGAAAGCCCCCACCTTTTTTCCTCATTCTCACTTTGTACTTTGAGTGAGGAAGACCAGTTTGCAGACCTATTTGTACCTATTTGTACTGAGAAATGGCTACAGTAGCAGCAGCAGCAGGAGAATCTCAACGACCACCACCACCACCACCACCATCACCACAAGGACCACCACAACACCACAGTGGTGGAGAAGACGAAGAGGAGGAGGAGGAGAGGCGGTACCTGCCTGAAGATACTACCACCTATAAGCCAAAGGAGCACATAGTCTGGGAGTTTTTTAAAATCCCAAGGGGCCTCAAAAAAGTTAATGCGCCAAAGGTTACTTGTATGATCTGTGGCACTGTATTTTCCAGGGGAAACCCTGCCAAAAAGTATTCTTTTGGCAACAACACCATGATTAGCCACATGCAACTCTGGCACCCAAACAACTATGCTGCGGCAGAGGTCAGAGAACTGACCAGAAACCATCCCCAATCTTCTCCCAGCACCTCCCAAAGTAAGCAACCCACTCCATCGGGCCCAGAGACAAGGGAGATGGTCCCAAACATCCAAACTGAGTTTGGAGATTTCAAAATCGTTTGC
Source organism: Lissotriton vulgaris (assembly GCF_964263255.1). Taxonomy (NCBI): domain Eukaryota; kingdom Metazoa; phylum Chordata; class Amphibia; order Caudata; family Salamandridae; genus Lissotriton; species Lissotriton vulgaris. Next base: position 994,291,471 of record NC_141697.1, read on the forward strand.
AAATTTTGTGGAAGGACAATTTCCTATGGCGAGCAAAGCATTAAACTCATCAACCGTGCTGGTGACAAACACAAGTGCCCAAAAAAACCTTAATTTTTTCCTGATTTTTTTTGTTTGCTCCAGTTGAGCCGTTTACAATTCCCTGTTTTATGTTTGTCCCCATAAAAATAACAAAAAAAATATAAAATTGTTCATGAAGGCAAAAAAAAAGTTTAAAAAATCCAAAAAACAATAAAAAAATATAAAACAACAAAAAGAATAAAAAAACAGTTCTTTTTAGAACTTCCTCCAATTTATAAAAAAATGCTACATTTTTTTAAAAATCTGTCATTCTTTTTTCCCCATGGTACGCTCCCCGGTACGCTCCCCGGTGCGCGTACCGGGCGCTCCCCCTGCGCAAATCGAAAACAAAAAAATTTGTTTTGCCCCGCGGGGCCCTTTTATGGCCCCCACATCAAACCTAGAGGGTCAGAGGGGTCTACCCTGCCCCCTTTTGGTCATTCCCCCCTTTGTTTTTGCCACCTCTTGTGTCTCGATCCTACCGATACACAAGATGGCGGCCGCTCCGGACTGTTTGGAATGTTGACAGACACCCGAGAGCCAATCAGCTTTCCGCTCGCGAACTCGCGTAGCGCGCTGGTACGCGCCCGGTGCGCGTACCGGGGCGTCGTTATAGTTATATATATATTTTTGAACCTAAATTACTCAAAATCCACTGGAGCACATATCTTGAGACATAGCAAAGGCACATCGGGCTACCAGTCCCTACAATTTTGCCAAGTTTGGCGGAAATCCATTCAGGCGTTCGGCTAAAAGTGAGTCAACCGCCCTATGGAAATTAACATGGGAAAAACACGTTTTGGGACCCCCCTTTTATCTCGGCCCCCGCTTCACGAATCCCCCCCAAACTTTCAGGGAAGGAGCGGAGCGCAGTGAGGCAAATTTAAGGAAAATTACAGGCAGATTCCTGAACCGGCGCCAAAGTTATTCCCAATAGAATGTTGCGGATTTCCTGTGGAAAACAATCCTAACTATAACTACCTACTGGCGACCGCCAGTAGGTAATATCTTTTAATGTTCCCTAATACCCAAACTTACCCTTTGTACCCCAATAACCATACCACCCTAAAATTCTAAAATTACCCTTATCACCCCATTACCATACCCCCTAAACCCTAAAATTACCATTGGCTCCCCAAATTCAAACCCACCCTGAACCTCAAAATTACCCCTACACCCCAAAACCCATATCCACCCTGAACCTTAAAATAACCTTGGGCACCACAAACCCAAACCCACCCTGAACCCTAAAATTACCCTTTGCGCACAAAACCCATACCCACCCTGAACCCTAAAATTATCATGGGCACCAGAAAAGCCCAAACCCAATCTGAACCCTAAAAGAACCCCTAGCACCCCAAACCCCATACCCACCCTGAACCCTACAATTACCCTTAGCAACCCAAAACCCAAACCCACCCTGAGCCCTAAAATTACCATGAGCACCCCAAAACCCAAGACCACCATGAACCCTAAAATTACAATGAGCACCCCAAAACCCAAGCCCACCCTGAACCCTAAAATTACCATGGGCATCCCAAAACCCAAGCCCCCCGAACCCTAAAATTACTGTGGGCACCCCAAAGCCCATACCCACCCTGAACCCTAAAATTACCCTTAGAACCCCAAAACTCAAACCCACCCTGAAACCCCAAATTACCCCTACACTCCAAAACCCATACGGACACTGACCCCTAAAATTACCCTTAGCACCCTAAAACCCAAACCCACCCCGAAACATAAAATCATCCTGGGCAACTCAAAACCCAACCCCACCCTGAACCGTAAAATTTCCTTGGGCACCCCAAAACCCAAACCAACCCTGAACCCTAAAATTACTCTTAGCACCCCAAAACCCACACCCACCCTGAACCCTAAAATGACCCTTAGCACCCCAAAGCCCATACCCACCCTGACCCCTAAAATTACCCTTAGCACCACAAAGCCCAAACCTTCCCTGAGCCCTAAACTTACCATAGTAACCCCAAAACCCAAACTCACTTTGAACCCTAAAAGTACCCTGGTCACCCCAAAACCCAAATCCACAATGAGCCTTAAAATATCCCTGGGTACCCCCAGACCCACTCTAAACCCTAAAATTATCCTTAACACCCCCAAACCCAAATATCCTGCACCTAAAATTACCCCAACACCCCAAAACCCATAACCACCTTGAACCCTAAAATTGCATTTGACACCCCAAAACCCATACCCACCCTGAACACTAAAATTAATGATTGCACCCCAAAACCCAGATCCACTCTAAACCCTAAAATTACCCGTGTTACCCCAAAACCCATACCCACACTGAACCCTAAAATTACCCTTGGTACCTCAAACCCTAAACCAACCCATAACCCTAAAATTACCCTTGCTACCCCAAACCCATACCCACCCTAAAACTTTAAAATTACCCTTGGAACCCCAAAACCCAAATCCACACTGAACCCTAAAATTACCCGCTGCACCCCCAAACCCAAACCCACAGTGAACCCTAAAATTAACCTTGGTATCCCAAAACCTATACCCACCCTGAACCCTAAAATTAACCTTGGCACCCCAAAACCTATACTCACCTTGAACCCTAAAATTAACAGTGGCACCCCAAAACCTATACCCCTACACCTCAACACCCAAACCCACCCTAAACTCTAGACTTACCTTACACTTACATGTAAAACACATATGCCTCTACCATTCATACCTTTACAACGAAATTCGAAAAACGAATTTAAATGTTAAAATAAACCATGAGTTTGAATCCTGATGCATCTCAGGCCCACAAGTTAGTCTAAGTCAAGAAGTGCACAGGTTACATTCGCGTGCACTATCCTAGACACAAATTAATTGAAATTTCAACATTTACTTTAGTAATAAATACAAGTAACATGATTAGTCTTTGGAAAAATCTCATTATACCAATTATCCATTAACACATTAGCAACATTTCTCACAAAATATTAATATGTAAGCTCCACAATTCTTTCAGTTATGTCTCTAAACATCCATTTTCATTAGTTCTCAAGAATATTTTAAATACGCATTACCTCCACTATCTACTTTAACAGTCACACAGAATATATGTGATACATGTGAGTGCGGACTACATGTGATTATAATGCACTCCTAACACATCTCTTGGATAGAGTTGATTGTTATACTCCTACAATCCTAGTATAGATGCTGTATATGTATTAGTGAGGTGGCAAAGTTAACATGTATTATTCAAATAGCATAACCAGTGGGCAAGTCATATATCCCATTTGTTTCAGTGTGTGGATAAGACCACTGTCAATGCCATTGACATACATGGGTTCATCTCTTAGCTCATATAGATCATGATATGTGGCAATTGTCACCCCACATCATGTGTACCAGCTCATCCCTCAGAGTACTGTATATTAGTGGCATGTGAGATGGAGAGATAAGTAAAATGGCATGGTGGTGCAAAGGAAGTTGTGATTAAACACAATGCAAACATTGAATAGGGGGGATTAACCATGGGTGGAAAATCTGTTCCGCTCGTGAATTTTGCGGATTTTCGGTAAATTCGCAATCCGCGAACGCTCGCGAATTTACCGAAAATCCGCAAATTTGCACGCAGCGGATTTTTTTTTCTTGGTGATACAATTTTGCAGCATGCGGCGTTCACTTACCGTCATTCAGCGTTTGCCGAGTTGTTTTTCTCGATATTTTGCGAGTGCTGCGCCATTTTGGATCTTGCTGCGGGATCCCGCTGGAGTTTGGCGATGCATCGCGAGAGTTCGCAATTGCGAACATGTAGGCGCAGCGGGCAGCAACAATCTCGCACTCGCGAAATTAAAAAATTTGCAATTCTGCACAAGAAATCCACTAGCAAGCAGCATAGACCTTCTGAAAATGATGATTTTTATCAGAATAACTCCTCAGGTTGACATTTGCCTGCACTTTTTTGGATTTGAGGCCTTTTGACTTTCTTTGGATCACTTTTGGAATAGAAATCAACTTTCACAAGTAAGTTTGTTTGGGGCATTACAGTTGCTGTTCTGCAGAAAAACGAGTTTTGCTAAACTGAAAGCACTCAGCAGGTGCAAAAGTTCACTTATCATTAGTATCCATTCCCTGTAGTACTTCCTGAGGGGTCCCTCCAGAGTTCAGTTGCCTATGTTTGTTTGGGGCATTACAGTTGCTGTTCTGCAGAAAAACGAGTTTTGCAAAACTGAAAGCACTCAGCAGGTGCAAAAGTTCAAACTCATCATTAGTAATAATAACCATTCCCTGTAGTGCTTCCTGACTGGGGCCCCTCCGGAGTTCAGTTGCTAGTTGCAACAATTCTATGACCCTGCTCCGACCCTCACAGCAGGCTCATAGAATAGCTACAAGTAGGCCACAAAGGTCCTGGAAAAAAAATTGCACTGCAACAGAAAGCAAATTACAGATAAGGAAGCAGGTGCCAGACTGGAATTTTAAAACAGTGACACATTAATAAATCAACCCTAAATTAATTCATGTCAGTTGAAGCAGGGCAGGTGTGCTTGCTTCCCCCCCCATAATCTACAGTGATGATGAACCAGAGGGTGGCATTGATGTACCAGAGGGTGGCATGGGTGAAACAGAGGGTGGCAGTGGTGAAACAGAGGGTGCTGGGAACCTGTGATGATGAACCAGACGTAGAAACAACATAGTCGCGACCGTTGCGAGCCGACAAGTAAGTTCGCAATTGCGAACTGGTACAAAACCCTCGCGAACTGGCAGAAACCCTTGCGAACACAAGAAAAACGCGAGAATTTGCGGATTTTGCGGATTGCGAGTTCGCAAATACGCAAATTCGCGAACGCCAGATTCACAAAATTCGCTCATGCTTAGGGGGGATGTATTTCTATCTGCCTATCTGCTGCACAATGCAACTGTATGTGTACACATGATAATTTATGGAACTTTTTTGTGTGGCAATTCCACACAGGCTGTGGGGAATCCTACACCAGTGCAGACTGAATCAGTATGAATGGATGTGGGACATGTCACCGGTCCACAAATGGCAATGCTGTTACATGCCTGACTCCTGCCACATATATCCAATGGACTGCAATAGACACATTTCCCCATAAAGTGTTTTATGAGATATAAGGTGAACATGTAAAGCACCACAGGCATGCATACACTGTGTGGTCAGCATACAGGCTATTCCACATTCCACGAAATGTCATTACCCATATTTCATCCCCAGGGTTTCTTTCCATTGAACATTTTCTATCCAATTACCTAAAACATACAGCTCAAAGCACTCACTAATCTGCACTCTACAGCATGCATGTACATACTCACCACACAGAGTAACTATGAGTTGATGTGCTTCTAGGTAATAATCCGTACAGGGTCTATTGGGTATGTCAAGGAGCACAATGCTCTTGCCTGATTTTCATTACATGCTCTATGTTATAGTGTCCCAGGTATGTCCATGAGTCTATCTTAAAGAAGCATCCAACATGTCTGTTGAATGGGAGGTAGCTATGCAGAATCTGCCTCAACTACCTGACACTGAGTCAATCTAAGCTGCTTTGTGTGTGGCCTTGTGTATATGTCATAACAGTGAAACATTGCTGAGGTACAATACGTGTACTTGCTACACATCACTCCTTTCACATAGCTGATTGGCCATAGATGTTGCCCTCTTGCATGCCGCATGACTTTCCCAAGGAAGCACCTAGACGGAACATGTGTACCATTCCATGTGTACGCATCATCATAGATCCAAATCTGTCTTCATATGTGCCTGGGTACTTGGTAATGAGGCCAGACACTGCCATTTCCTGTACCTACAATGCAAAAACCTGGGTTATTTACCATTATTATCTTAGGGGAAGTACATGTTTTTCATGATGGTTTGGTCATGATACATTACATAGATGTAATTGTAGTTGGCAGGCCATGCCTTGTGCTGCTAATAGTAATTAATGCATGTAGGTGTTGATAATTGTGACAAATAAGCTTGGTCAGATTTGTGTCTTTCCTCTCCAACAGCCGACATGACCCCAGAGCAGGAAAAAGCTAATTGTATCCACATGGAGAGATACAGGAACACACACCACGCTGCAAGGCCTTCAGGCACATGGGGCACAATTTTGTCCGAGCAAGGGCAGCAGGGACCTGGAAGTTGCTACCGAAAGGGCAAGCAACAGAGGTCAAGTGGAGGATCCTCATGGTGGGGTTCCAGGACCAGTTCCAGGACCCTCCACAGCACCACCAACAGTAGCATACAACCTGTTGCCACTACCTCACAGCAGCCAACAGAAATAGAGTGGAAGTTGTGGAAGGGCCAGCAAGAGAATAATTTGAAGTTGCAAGACTTCAATTGCAGGTGGCAACCCTCATGCAAATGGTCAAGACTTTGCAGCAAACTATGGATGCATTGAACATAAAATGTAGGCCCTAGCTCCCAGTACTACTTCGTTGTTTTTATAGTAGAGACTTTTAGGTAAGGTTCAAGAAGTTGTTAGCATAGTGGTAGCTTAGGGTACTTTCAGTGTTTTTATAGATTTTAGTATTTATTTGTTTTTAGGTGAGGGTATGGGTGGGTAGGTTATTAAGTGGGTGGGGGTGATGTTTAGTATGCGTTAAAAACATCAACAAAAAATACATATATTTGTTTAGGTTTAAATGTTTAGGTAGTTTGTGTATAGGTGTAGTTTATGTTAGTCTTGTGCAAATGTGTTATAGGTGGCATGGGGGTTGATGTTTAAACTATCTGGTGTGGTATATGTGTAGAGTAGGATAAGTTAAGGTTAGGTAGATCAGGTTAGGTTTAAGTTAGGATAGTGTAGGTAAGTTATATTAGGTTATTTTAGGCATATTTTAGATAGGTAAAATTAGTATAGGTTGTAGTTTTTGGTGTTAAGATTAGTAGTGTGTTAAATAAATCCTGTTTTACACTTTCACAACTGCTTACTTATTTCCTGCAGTTGTGACATCTGCTTAGGTTGTTATAGGACTACCTGCCTGTGTTTGTATACGTGTGTTACTAGGTGGAGTACCTAAGGAATCAATCCTTTCAAGTTAGCAATGGAGTCACTTGAGAGTTCTTCAAATATGATTGGTGACTGTAAGTGGCACTCTTGCTGTGAATGGACACACAGCCCAAAACGAGTATTAACCTAACATAACACTGTGTGTGTAAGTGATGCTACATGTTTTGTATGGATGATAGCGTCAGACCTTTGTGCCTAATCCAAGATGTGTTTGGTGCCACACTAATGGCGGTCACCAACACACTCTCCCTAGCACCATTTTGTAGTAGCATCACTGTTGTTTGCAGGCTAGTATGCGTGGTAGTATCACCTACTTGTCTGTTCAGAAACAACATTCAGTCTTACATTTGACTGATTGGCAATTGTTGCACTTCATGCATGTGAGTTTGGGTAACAACTTGCTAGATTAGTAGCAGATAGGGATCACATAAAAGATTTAGCCTGCAGTGTGCATATTTAACCCAGTCTTGCAGAAACGCATTGGGGCATATCATCAAGAACGGTGTTAAAATTATTGCTGCTTTAGCGGCAGGAAATTGCCACTAAAGCGGTGATAATAGGCTTGATAATATGCCGTCGAGAATTCCAGTAGATGCCCATGTTCACCAGAAAATGAGCTTCTATGGGAATTCACAAGGGCATATTATCAAGCCCATTATCGCCGCTAAAGCAGCGATGATTTTAATGCTGTTTCTTGATAATATGCCCCTAGATTCTTTAGATGTTAGGTAGTGTCGTAAGAGTCAGCACATCCACCATGGTCTACTTACTCCAATCATGACCAGAAATACAACATACTGAGTCCGGAAAGTAGTTTTATTCATATGTGAAACAAGGAGCACATGGCAGTCCTTGGGCCAACAACCCCAACATAGTTTGTAAGCCAACTGATATCCAGACAGAGCCCATAGGGGATACATATTATGGGACATGTTGAGGAGAGAAGTGTTCCAGTGAGGGGGAGGATCAAATGCCATTAGGAAAGAAAGTTCACATAGACAATCTACACATGAATGACATCAACAGGTGGCCAAGCAAATCGAGGACAGTACCTGTTGAGAGATACACTGGCATGAACATAAGCACAGGTTATTGGAGAAAATGGCCATGCGGCTACCAGACAAATTTTCTTTGCAAAGAGCTGTAGTACACATCTTCCTCCTCTGATGTGTGTAGTGCCTCCCATGAGGGTGGTGTTGAAGGTCTCACAGCTGACAGAGGTACACACACATCAGGGGCTGAAGATGTGTATCCCCTGTTCCCAGCAGCATTTCCCTACACCAACAGGTAAAGCAGCAAAGCACTGAGAAGGACCTGCTGGTTTGTCAGCACAGCAGCAACATCCAGGTGGTAGGCACCCATTGTTGCTATGTAGTAGTTCTGCTTCCACTCCATGGACTCAGGGTGTTGAATATTGCCTCTAGCTGGTTGTCAACCTCGCTGGTGCCACTTTGACACAACATTCGCTCATTCCACTGCCTCATGACACCACCGACGTCAGCCACGGACTGGTCCAATCCATGAAATGGAGGTTAGATGCCTCGTACAGCCTCTAAGGTACCCTTATTGGGTCTGCGGCACATACGGACTCTCTCTGGGATGCCCACCATGGTCTCCATCCCCGCCCACATTTCATCTACCAGCTCCCACTGGACTTCTTCCACACAATGTTGGAAGACTGTTCCAGTCCAGAATTGGCCTGAAGTTGTCTTGGTCGAGGGTTGGCAGTCTGTCATCCTCAGCAGGATCCACTTCAAGGACATGCAGCTGGTCATGAGTTGGTGGTACACATTTGGAGTTTAAGAGATTTATGTTGATGATGATCCATGTCAGTTGGTCACAAGAGTTAAACGATTAGACCATTCAGAGACAAATGTACAGGTTTTTGGTGTAGGGCAGTGCGGCAAGCCTTCCTGTTGCGCTGCTGTACGTCAAAAGAAAAGGGCATGCATGAACTATGAGATACAGCACATTTCTTCCCTCTACCACAGTGCTGGGGCTGAAGTGTCTGCACCCTGGTGCAAGGGTGCCTGCGTAATAGGGATGAATGTTTTTGAACAAGAGTGGTCACCTTCCTGTACAAAAACAATAAATGAAGGTGATTTCCTCTTTCTGTGTGTGCTGCTGAATGCAGCACATATAGGAAGAAGAAAAGACATGGAGAAATAATGTTATTTCCCCTTATTGTGCCTGCCATAAACCTCCCATGGGGTGGCATTGGATATTGACACATTCCCATGTTTCCATCTTGTTGTAAATCTGGGAATGTGTCAAATCCCATGGGTGTTCTGTGAGAACATCCATCGTAAAACCGATGGCACGGCTCCTTATCGTAGTGAGAGGCAACACAGCGACTTGCTCTGCATTGCCTCACTCCATATCTAATGGAAAGGAAAAGCCTCACAGGATGGCTTTACATGGCCTTGTAAAATATGTGTAAGCCTAGTATGTGCCCACAATATCATTAACCCCTTCTGTGCTGCGCGGATTTTCCCCCAGTGCTGAACGTTCCATTGGGCCTATGGAACCATGACGGAACGGTTCCGTCATAAGCACAGGCCACCTTATGCTCATGACGGAACCGTTCCGTCATGAGCATGGAAGGGGTTAAAAGTGAAATTCTGGTGGCGCACTGGACTTGTAAATATGCCCACATGTATTTGGACATATTGGTACCACTACTATGCACATTGCAATTAAACCCCAGGTAGCCTGCATTCTCTGTGACCTGTACTCAGCCCTTCCCTTCCCTCCCGTGAAAGTGATGTGACTTGGAACATTAGTTAGTTATGAACCTGCAGTCTGCTTTTCACACAGTATACCACAACACTCTGCCTTGATGTGCTGTCTTGCATGCACATTGTGCATTCATGTGGCCAGGGGGTCTATATTTCACACATGTCCTGCATATCTCTACACAACATCCAACCTTGATACACTGCAGGAATGTGTGAGTGCATGTTCTTATGGTTTTCCGAGTGGTGTAAACTCATCTGAGTTCACTACACATACAGTTGACTCCATATTAGTGGACACTGGACACAGTGTAGCAACTCTGAGGGGATGAGCCCAGTCAAATTATGTAGATGGCTAACACTAACACTCACCCCATTTCATCATTGCAAGAGTAGTTTATCTTCAGAGTATCACACATTGTTTGACTCAAGCCCCCTCACTTGTACGTGTACATTTCTCCACTGACAATTTGCATTTTGGACCAGGGACACAACGTATTGCCACACACTGATGGAACACAGATACTACATTGACTCTCATGTGCCTACAACACCAACAATATGCGTGACCATATATGATAGACTGCCATGCCAGCCTGTTTTTGAGGGCTCTGACTCAACCTAAACCCCACATGGTAGTAGTGCTGGAATTGGCGAGATGTACCTACCAAGGTGTGCCACACAACTGGGCCCATCTATCTCAGCCTCCTACCATCCATGACTCAAGGGCTTTGTGGTGGCAAACTAGTTCTTCCTATACCTTGACTAATACCTGTTTCATATCCTTCGACTTTGACATATGTGGCATGGTGAGACACTTTACCTCCAGACTCCCTCCTGTCAAATAGGCTCCTCTCTGTCAACCCTTCCCAGCTACGACACAAGTATCACACTGTTAGACACAGAACCTCATGTGTAGTTGTCAGACTACTTTACTGTACACATATGCCTTCTCACATCCTTCCTAAGAAATGTATCGGCACCCACTCACACTGGCAGTTGTAAACCCTCACCCAGCACCTACAATGCACTGCACTTTTCAACCAGAGCCACACACCATCTTTAGCTTCAACACATATGGCCCTCAGGTGTGCATCACTTGCATTCACCCCCACACCCAGGTGCCTATTTACAAGCTCAGTGTGCCCCAGAACGTCACCTTTCTTGATGCTCTGGAGGCTCACAGTACAGACTCATCTCTGGGAGGCCATGCAAAGCCACATGGACGTAGAGTAAAGAAAGGCAACGTTATGCACTGCTTTGTCCTAATCCATGCAGAGTGGCTTTGCGTCACCTCATCGATATGATAGAGATGCCTGCGCCAATGAAGTGTCATTAAACTGTACATGAACCACATAACTGGAAATGAACCTTACTGAGAGTTGGTTTAGTTAGCTTTTCATGCTCTGTTGAGATTTCACCCATGTTGACTTTTGGAGGGATAGTGCTTTCTGGGAGAGGATTATGCCCCACTCTGGAGAAAGGGGTCATGCTCTGTGGTGTTGCCTTGCACCTCATTGGACTGCAGTGCTCTCCTGCTTGACCCCAGAGAACACTGAATAAATATGTGAGAGGTGCAGAGCCTCTCAGATCTGCTGCTTGAAACTAAGAAAAGAAGAAAGATTGCCATGCTGGAAACTTGATTCATAACACCAGGCCCTGCTCTGCATTCTGACTGACTGCACCTGCTGCACTATCTAAAAACCACAGCCCAGTGGATGTACTTTGCTTGTAAAGGATTAAAGAGTGGACTCCCTGCAAGCTACAGGTTAACAGAGCTCACCTGCATCATCACCACTGGAGTGTGTCCTGTGGACTCTCACAAGTTTTGTCCTGGTGCGTTGTAGGAATTGTGGTCCAAACCTTTCAAGGATCATCTTGGAGCTTGCTTTGGACCCTCAAGAGTAACTTCAGGAAGAAGTTCCAGAAGTTTGGATCAACTTTGGAAAAAAGCTCCATAAGGTGACTGACTCAACTGCGAGAGTCAAACCGGCCACCTTTAACCGTGACTCCGCCTGGATTCCAGGTTCATCCCACTTAAGAGCTCCAGAGGTCCGATTTCAAGAGTTTGACCAGGAGCTCCCTGAAAGTCAAGCTGGCGAACCCTCACAGAATCCAGCCTGATGAAGAGCATCGAGGGACCTTGGCGGAAAAAGCCCCAGACTGCTGGGCTCCATTGTGGTCAGCCTGAAAGTTTGACTTTGTCCCGGTGAAGCACGACCAGCTGTCCCAGAGTGGCGCTATAGGTTTCTAAGTGCTGGAAAATGTTTAATCTTTAAAAATTCATATCTCTGGCTCTCTACATAGCATGTTTGTCGTTTTGGTGTCATTGTGAAGATAGAAATATGCCCAATTGTTATAAATTAGTGTGGGTTTTTTATTGTGTGTGGTGTCTTAATTGATTACTGAATTGGTATTTTCAAATGTTTGACATACCGGACTCCTAAATTAAGCCTGCCTGCTCACAGCCAAGGTACCAAAGGTGGAGCATGGGAATAATTTACTGAGACCTATTCTGAGCCCTAGACCATGTTAGTGGCCTTATTGCCAGTGGTAGATTCATATTTACCACTGCTAATTAACACTTTCCAACATTGATGATTTTATGTGGACAGTTTACCATTTTTGTATGTTCTGCTTTCTAATTGCTCCCATGCCTGTGTGAGGTTATTGTTGGTTGGACAAGAGTAGCATGGTCATTGCAAAGGAATGTATGTTTTAATCTATCCCGGCTTCAGAGATGGCAACAAATGCAGGGGGCAAGGTTTGTGAGAGTAAAGGTAGTCAGTGGTTTTGTTACAAAGAGATCATACTCCCCTAGTGGCAGCAGATAGTAGTGTTACTGTACTGCATCTTGAATATTGAGGTGAGAAGGTACAATAGAGTTGTTTGGGTGTCTTGATGGAATGTCTCTCTTGAGTACAGGTTCAAGTATGCAGGTGTAGCGCATAGTCGGTACTAGCTCCAGTACTTATTTTTACAAATGGGCAAGTGAGTATGTATAAGTAAAAACAGAAAGGGAGGTCTCCTTTTCTCTGTATTAGGGGACAAGGAGGATACGTAGGGAAAACAAGAAAAGTCCCCGAGTCAATTGGCGTGTTAGCACCCGAGTATAGTCATCATATACCTCAAAATGCCAGATATCAATTAAAATGTACCAAAACTTGAAAAAACAAGAACCTCAGATAGTGTGTTGAGTTATAAAAACAGTGTATAATTTATTACAATTTCACAATAGGTTAAAAACATTTTGTGCAATAATCGTGCCCATAGGCTATCATAGTGTTAAAAACAATAGAACATCACAGATTAAGTTAAAACAATAATTGACAGGGTTCACAGTTTTGTTGGTGTTGTCGACGCAGCGTTTCGGTGAGTCTGTGATACCACCTTCTTCAGGACAAAACAATTCTAAGAAAGAACATTTGAGATTAGAGAACAACCCTGTGTACATATTAAAAAACACTTTTTTTCTTGCTTCTTGTTACATTAAAAACTATGGTGTTAGCCATTTACTTTTTTTGTCAGGGCACATAACATTTACCACACTTCAAAAGGGAGAGCCTATTCCTACAAGATCTGGTTCTGTTTGGTACATTTTCTTAAAGGCATTTTGAACTATATTTCTACATCCTGGGGTCTTATAGCCAGGTGACTTAAGGTCACCTATTCAGTAGCTTCTAAATGAAGGTTTTTTTCGAAGCATACCTGTGGGTGATTGTAGAAGATTCCTCTTTTATTCAATTCGAGGAATTTTTTTTCATGCGTAATATATTATGTAGGGCTTCTGGTGTCTTGCATTCCAGTAAGCATTACCTTAAGAGGAAGACATTTATATTTCCATTACTGACAGTTTTTTAGGTGTCTAAATTTCTGATTTCAGGCGCTGGCCTTACATATCACATATCAATTACCTTCTTCAATTTTGAGCTCTATCTTGTAGAGGATACCGGAGGGGCGCCACCGTATTGTGTCTTGATCCAACTGTTAAAGATAAGACATGTGATGTCGTGTGTGTTTTCTATTCTAACACACCTTGTTTTACCATATAATTACGTTTCCGGTACTACTTCCCCGATCTTATAGTATCCGTGCTACTCACCTATACTCAGGTGAGTAGCACGGATACTATAAGATCGGGGATCACGACATCACATGTCTTATCTTTAACAGTTGGATCAAGACACAATACGGTGGCGCCCCTCCGGTATCCTCTACAAGATAGAGCTCAAAATTGAAGAAGGTAATTGATATGTGATATGTAAGGCCAGCGCCTGAAATCAGAAATTTAGACACCTAAAAAACTGTCAGTAATGGAAATATAAATGTCTTCCTCTTAAGGTAATGCTTACTGGAATGCAAGACACCAGAAGCCCTACATAATATATTACGCATGAAAAAAATTTCCTCGAATTGAATAAAAGAGGAATCTTCTACAATCACCCACAGGTATGCTTCGAAAAAAACCTTCATTTAGAAGCTACTGAATAGGTGACCTTAAGTCACCTGGCTATAAGACCCCAGGATGTAGAAATATAGTTCAAAATGCCTTTAAGAAAATGTACCAAACAGAACCAGATCTTGTAGGAATAGGCTCTCCCTTTTGAAGTGTGGTAAATGTTATGTGCCCTGACAAAAAAAGTAAATGGCTAACACCATAGTTTTTAATGTAACAAGAAGCAAGAAAAAAAGTGTTTTTTAATATGTACACAGGGTTGTTCTCTAATCTCAAATGTTCTTTCTTAGAATTGTTTTGTCCTGAAGAAGGTGGTATCACAGACTCACCGAAACGCTGCGTCGACAACACCAACAAAACTGTGAACCCTGTCAATTATTGTTTTAACTTAATCTGTGATGTTCTATTGTTTTTAACACTATGATAGCCTATGGGCACGATTATTGCACAAAATGTTTTTAACCTATTGTGAAATTGTAATAAATTATACACTGTTTTTATAACTCAACACACTATCTGAGGTTCTTGTTTTTTCAAGTTTTGGTACATTTTAATTGATATCTGGCATTTTGAGGTATATGATGACTATACTCGGGTGCTAACACGCCAATTGACCAAGTGAGTATGTATAACATTGTTTTCCTTAGTTTTGGTATTTTCTCAGCATCTACGCCTTTGTGGTGTGCCTTGGTGTTCACATTTTGCTGGGTTGATTTCTATGTGACTCATATACACCCAGGGAGAGAATGCTCCAAGGTCAACTTGAACTGGGTCATTAGTGCTGCCAGCAATGGAAGGTTGGAGAAATCCAGACTGAAATGGTTTTCAAGGAAGTGAAGAGACAGAAGGAGCTGATGAAGAAGCAGCAAACAGGGGTAGAGCCCGAAGACTGGAATGAGCTGTGAACAGTTTCTCTGAAGAACAACCTTCATGGAAATAGTCTCAGGGGAGGATTTTTACTAAAATAAAGGTACGGGGACATTTCCTCTTTTAGTCATGGAGAAGGTCCGAGGTGTGTGGAGACCTGATCGACTCACTAGTGTGGCTAGTGAGTCATGTGTGTCAGTGGTTGCAGATCGTTGGTACTGGCACTTCTTCATCGGGACAGGGACTTGTTTTTCATCCTCACACTGTGACCCGCAGCAAGGGAGATAGAGAAATGAGAGAAAAAGAGGACAACAGGAAGACATAGAAAAAAAGCGGGCATAGAAACTAACCTGCAGGAGTGAAACAGGGATATAGGTAGTGTAGGGTGATGGAAGAGGCATGAGGTAGAATGAAAATTAGTCAATCTTGGTGTTCAGCTATTCCTCGCATTCACCAGTTACATCAGCGGGCTCCTAAAAGAAACGTCTATACATAAATCACTGAATGCAGCACTGTAGGGGGAGACGCAGACTCCTTATCACAGCACCTCGGTTTAAATGCCAATATAGAAAAGTTTCACAATTATAAAATCATTCATTTATAAAAAGACAAGCGCCCCTCATCAAAAATATTTCCAGTATGAGTACCCCAAATGAATAATATCAGGAATCTTGCCAGTACCAGTACTTAAGGTGAGTAAAAGAAAGGGCAAGATTCCCCTACGCCAGAATTATTACCAGTACCAGTACTGGAATGAGTAAAATGAAGTGAGAGATATCTCTAAACAGAAATATTACCAATATTCTGAATGAGTGAAAGAAAAGTAAAATGTTCCCCAGAACAGCAGCAGTATTCACAATGAGTAATATAAAGGGTAAGAACCCTGGGGCATATTATCAAGGGGGTTTATCACAGCTTTTTTGGCTTTAAAAGCCAAGAAAGCGGAGATAAAATTATCTATTACCTAGCTGTTGCTAACACCAGTTAGCGACAGCTAGTAGGAGATAGCGACCATCTTGGGCCCCACTTTGCATGTCAGTGATATTTATCACTAATGACATGCAAAGTGGGCGTGCCAAGATGTTAGCGACTGAAAACAGTCGCTAACATCGCTATCTCCTATTACCAACTTTTGGAGATATTCACGCTAAGCGCGAATATCTCCAAAAGCTAACACCTGCCCTGAGCAGTTCTTAGCCATGTTGTCCAATGGGAGGTGGATAACATGGCTAAGAGCATTAGCTCGGTAATGCATGAATATCGCTGACTTTTCAGCGATATTCATGCATTGCAGCGATTTTTATCGCATTTGCGATAAACCTTGGTAATACCAAGGTTTATTTGCGGTAAAAATCGCCGCAGCTCAGCGGTAAATTTTTGTCTCTAACCAAGCAATAGCGATAATTATTGCTATTGCTTGGTAATATGCCCCCCTGTTTTCAGACATATTCCCTATACTTTACCCAAGAGAAACTCCACAGTAGGGGCAACGTTCTCCACATGGCAAAGAATTGGAAAAAACTAAAAAGAAGTTTATTCAGCTTGAAAATAAATATTAAAAACATGTTTCAATTAAATATGAATCAAAATTAATTTTATATATTTATTTAGACAATCTAAAATGAAGTTCTACAGCATTATCAACTTAATTCTCAAATAAAACTTCAATGAATTGAAATATACTAAATTAGATTAAAATGCTTATTCTGAAGTTTATATTAAAAAATAAATTCCACCCTAAAGATATCTTTTTATTATGCATTAATAATTATTGGAAGTGATGTTGACAATTATTTAAAATGAATGTAGTTATATTTTAGTGAAAATTATTGTTACTCAATTTTTTTAATTCAAATTTGGTATTGCGATTTTTTGTAATGAAATATTAATAATGCATAATTTGTATTTATTTTTTATTCTAAATTACATTTATTGATATTTGTGACTATATTTTAAAAAGTTATTTAATTTAACATTTTTTTCTTGGGGATTTTATTTTAAATGCAACCTCCATTATCTTTCTATGGGAGGATGTTACAGTACCAGTGGCTGGCCATGTGGGGTGCCATTCTTACCATTTTAATTTTTTAGTAGTAACTTACACTCGGATTTATGAACAGCCAAAAGTAGTAAACTTACTCAAAAATATAAATTACCCATAAGTATAAGATACCTTTTTGAATTAGGCTGTAAGTGTATGCAGAAAGAGATATGAATGTCCATGAGTTGAGGTAGAAAGGAAGTACTAATATACAGTTTTGTAATTTCTGGTAAAGTTATCCCAGTTTCAGTTCCACAAATATAAGATTACACAGCATGATATTGAAGATGATTGTGTGACACTGAATGTATCTGTACTCCTGAGGATTAACTCTGTCTAATACTCATAAACTAAACATTTTACGCCCTTGTCTCAGAAAACTATGACGTCTGACTCCAGGTAATAGGTAATATAGGTGCAGCAGGTGCAGTGATATCAATGCCCTGAGCTCTCAAGGACCCATTGAACCCTGACAATGCTGTATTTTACTACCTCACTAGCAGTTAAAAGGGCCATTTTCCTTCCTTGCACCACGGCTCATGGGATCCTTGCTATGTGACTGTTTGACTCTACTCACACATCCAGCAAATGAATCACTTAAGAATTAATTAATTGAGACGAGGAGGGAGCAAGTAGCAATTGGTAGTGACTTGTATTTAATAAAATAGCACATTGGCTAGAGCAGTTGACCTACTGAAGAACACAACTACTGTGTGTATGGGGATGTGAACCAATATAGTAATTGTGTTATTAGATGCACAAGGCTCTTCAAGAGGGTCTGTGTCCTATCAGCACAGGACAGAACCTTCTTATCAGGAGTTAATTTGGTAGACCCAATGGCTGGGATTTTAGGTTTTCTAACAGCTTCGGTACAACTTCGGCCTCTAAAAAGTGACTACCTAACACAATGCGCTTGGATAGTAACATCCAGTTCTTCTGAAATACACAGTCTTGTGTCTTTGGGTGGTGATGTATTCGAAGACAAGCCAGAAGTACACTGGCAAGTATGCCCAGAATTCAATCCCAGCTTTCAAGAGTGATGCCATGAGGTGTTCGGTGGGTCCAACATGCCAATTTCGAAAGCCTAGGTTCGCTTCCCAACAACTGATTTACAACTATAAGTCACACTGATGTCAGAGTAAGAGCACCTTTGTGAAATTCATCTATACTTCATCTGGGAGGAGTACTGATGTCAGTGTGAAGCCTGTATGTACCTGCAGTATTAGCATAGTAATAATCGACTTTGAGCAACACTGATATCACCATTGGACCCTTGTGCTTGAACTACCATTGTGATTTCTGTCTTCCAGCAATAGTGTTGTAAGCATAAGGCTCGTGTGCCTGGCCTCAACACTGCCATTGCCATTCTTGATTTTAACTATGCCGATGTCAGCGTGAGGTCAATGAACCTGTTACCCAGCACTGCTGTTGTGATTCTCCTTTGGAGTGGCAACTCTGGAGAATGATGTCCTTTGTGTTTTTGCCCAACATTGCTCTTCCTGGGTCCCCTAACTGCAAGGCAACTGGATCCAAGAGACTCTTACCTGGTCTAGACAGTGTTGTATAGCACAGTCCATGTGCAGCCTGTAAAGGCAGTCTAAGTTTGTGTTAGAAATTACTTTTGTTTGCTTGGTATTGCCCAAGATATTTGCCTTCTGTTGCTGAACACGTTTTTTTGTCAGCATTAGGATTCTGTGCACCTTATTGCCAATCGGTGGTAAAGTGTGTGTGCTCTACCCTTAAAAACATGTTAAGATTGGCATATACTTGACTTATACAACTAATTGGTGTATGAGTCCCTAATATATGTTACCACAGGTATCTAGGTCCTTTAAATTAAATTATACTAGTTGGTTGCAGCACTCATTGTACCACCCACTAGTAGCTCTTTAAAACATGTTGCAATACTGCAATTGCAGCCTGTAGGGCAGTTATAAAGTGCCATTTCAACATGCAAAATAACCCATTTGTCATCCCTAAACTGTCCCTTTTTTGTACTTATAAGACACTCCAAGGTAGGCCCTAAATACTAATGAGGCGAGGTGTATAGTATTTAAAAAGTTGAACATGTCTTGGCAGCGGCAAAAAACACAAAATAATTTGTCAAGGGCAAAGATGGCCTCCGATTGACGAACACAGGTTTACCTTATAACAAGGGCTAATTTCAGTAAAGCAGCAGCAGCTGGAAAAATGCTTCTTCTATTCGTTTTAACCATAAATTAAAATTATCTTTAACAGTAAAGAGGATTTTGAATGAATATTTTCAAAATGTCACTTTTAAAAAGTTTGCATTTCCCTGCCAAATGTTTCTGGGCCCTTCCAGTAAATGGCCAGCTGCCCCAGGGCTGTTGGTGGCTCTTCCATTGACAAATGTATATTGGACTGAGACAGTGGACAAAGGGCCTGGGTGTAGAGGTGAATGGGTCTTTCTAACACTATTGCTGGGAGGGGGAGGGGGTCCTTTCACTTCAAAGGGATCAGCTCCGGCACTCACAAAGAAACCTGGCACCCCATGCCTTTTTTTTACTAGCAAGGCAGGAGCCATACCCAGGAAAGAGGGAAAAACTGACCAGGGCTACTTTTGGGATAGACAAAGGATTGTCTACCACCAAGAGGCTGGCACTGACCATAAAAGTGTCAACCATAAAACTTGAAATCACAGTAATCCTGGGCATGTGAAGCCTCAGAAGAAGCACCCCCTGTGGTCTCAAGTCAGAGAGAAGACTGGACCTGTTTGCCTTCAACCCAGGACCACAGAAGCAAATTGAAGGGTCAGTTTGTTGACCTTTTATGTCAGCTACAGGGAAACAACAAGCTTCCAGATGCCAGCTTCTGCAGCTTTCCAGCTTTTCCTGTTGACCAGTCTCAACCAAAACTGCCCTGGACACTACTACTGGCCTCTGCTGGACTGAGTACTAACCCCCAAAATGTCCCCCAAGGTCCTGGACCTTTAGTTGGGTTAGAGTGTACTTCTCCTGTCCAAATACTACAAACTGGATCCTTAGAAACGTTTCCTTTTATTTTTCCCAAAAGAACCAGAGGCTACCACCGGACTGCAGCCAAGTCCCAACCGCCAATGTCCAATCGCTGGTCGGATTTGACTTGCTGATTTCCAAGCTGAAAGAATCTTTACTTCTAGAAAAGTTTTTATGTCCGAATGTAGAGAATTTCACTGGAACTAGTGCAGAGCAACACCCTGCCCTTGACCACACTTCCCATTGCCTGGACTTAGGACTTTGTCCCCTCTGAGCTTTCCTGCAGTTGACATTGAGAACCTTGAACTTTCCACCAGAGCAGAGGCTCCCACTGAGGTCTCTCTCTTCAGCAAGCTGCTGTAGATGAACCCCTCTTCAGATCCAGCCTGCAGCACAAACTGCCAACTATCCCGGTGGCTAGGACTTTTCTCCTGAAAAGTTTCTAAGTGCAAGGAAAACTTTCCATTGGGACAAACGTGGTCCCTGTATCCGACCCATGGTTGATCACAGTAGGCCTTAATTTTTTACTTTGACCTATTCTAGACACACCAGATAACCGTAATTGGCGCTTTGTGTTGCTATTTTTTATTTAAACTTTACAAATGTATATGTCTGACCCTATTTACTCGATTTTTGTCATTGGGGTGTCATTTTATTTAGAAAACTATTCTCTATGTTTCGAAATTGGTTTGGGATTTTTCTAAAGATGTGTTTTCACTTTAGTACAGTTTGAGTGTTACACAAATACTTTACAAATTGCTTCTAACTTAAGCCTGACTGCTTTGTGCCAGACTTCCAGAGGGTTAAGCACAGGTTCACTTCTTGACATTAGTAACGCACTATAACAAGGAATGTGGGGCATATTACCAACAAGTAGCGATATTTATCGCTAAATAGGCTTAGCGCCGATTTTTGTATCGCTGAGCATCGCCGGAATTTATTGCTCAGATTACGTGCTATTAGCAACGTTTATCTCCAAAGCGATAAATTTCCCGGCGATAGCGGCGAAATGCGTGAATATCGCTGAGAATAAAGCGATATTCACACATTAGCGACTAAATGCTCTTAGCCATGTTATCCACCTACCATTGGATAACATGGCTAAGAACTGGTCTGGGCAGGTGTTAGTATTTGGAGATATTCGCGCTTAGCGTGAATATTTACATCGCTACGCCTGCCTTGCTAATAGGCGATAGCGATGTTATCGACTGCTTTCAGTCGCTAACAGGTTGGGTACGCCCACTTTGCATGTCATTAGCGATAAATATCGCTGACATGCAAAGCGGGCCCCAAACCGCTCGCTATCGCTTATAAGCTGTCGCTAACTAATGTTAGCGACAGCTTGCTAATAGAGCAATAGAATTATCAGCGCTTAGCGGCCGAAAACGGCCGCCAAAGCTGCGATAATTTCCTATCGCCACCCTTGGTAATATGCCCCTGAGTTATTTGTTGAAGGAGGTGAAGACCCAGTGCACCTATTAGCAAGG
This sequence comes from Lissotriton vulgaris, assembly GCF_964263255.1. Taxonomy (NCBI): domain Eukaryota; kingdom Metazoa; phylum Chordata; class Amphibia; order Caudata; family Salamandridae; genus Lissotriton; species Lissotriton vulgaris. Next base: position 994,313,096 of record NC_141697.1, read on the forward strand.
CAGGCGTAGCAATGGAAATATTTGTGCTAAGCGCAAATATCTCCAAATACTAACACTTGCCCAGACCAGTTCTTAGCCACGTTATCCAATGGGAGGTGGATAACATGGCTAAGAGCATTTTGTCGCTAATGTGTGAATATCGCTGTATTCTCAGCGATATTCACGCATTTCGCCGCTATCGCCGGGAAATTTATCGCTTTGGAGATAAACGTTGCTAATAGCACATTATCTCAGCGATAAATTCCGGCGATGCTCAGCAATACAAAAATCGCCGCTAAGCCTATTTAGCGAGAAATATTGCTACTTATTGGTAATATGCCCCTCAATTTCTTACAGTCCCCCACTAACATAGAACTAAAGTTGAATCGAAATGAGCAATTGAATCAAACAAGGCACTTGAATGTAGTTTTAGCATACTTGTGCAACTATCCTTTTTATACTAGCTTGTCCCTTCAGTGAGAACAAATTATCACAGATTAGTTGCCATAAGACTTCCTAAAGTTCCAAGCATAGATCTATTATCTAAACAATCTATTTCTTTTAACAATGCATGCACGTTATATTTTATTGTGAGTGGGAGATATGAACTGGGTGAACTAGAACACCTTGCAAGAGTGAACCTTGAATATTCGACCTCACTCTCTCTGGAAAGATAAAGACTATACTGAGATAATTGATACAAAAACAATGGCACACTGCGGAATTATTTGAAACATAATTTCAACAATGCATGGATGAGAAATTCAGTCCAAAAAGAAATATATCAGCAGAACATAATGTCCAATCACCCAGAAAACTATTGTTATGAATGCATTTATTAGCATGCATGCTATGTAACAGCATTCAAGTACTCTATAACAATAAAGTGATCACACTGAAGGACAAATGTGAAGAATTGACATGCATGCATGCATACAAAGAGGAAACGGATGCCGGGAGCGAGCAGCCACATTTCCTAAAACTGTCTGTCACAGATTAACTTGTGTTTTAAAATTGAATGTCACAGATTACTTGTGTTTTTAAAGCCACTTACTTTTGGGGAAACTAGTTGTCAGTCGCAGCGGAGCCAGCGCTGACGCAGCACGCTCATTACAATCTCTCCTTCGCACCCTCTCGCCACAAGCAGAGGCCACGCCCCTTTTTAGGGTACGCCCCCCCGGTCCACATTATGTGCATATTCCGGTCGTGCAGCGGGCGAGCGCAGTGGGCGCGACGTTTGCGCGCCCAAGGCGTGCCTAAGGCAAGCCCGTCTGCGCCCGTCCTCGACCGACCGGGGCCAGGGGCCACCCCCCTGCTCAGCCACCACGCCAGATCATCACATACAACTCGCAGAGTCTGCACCAATTAAACCAGAAAGTTAGCTCACCCTGTTTACATACATGGGACCTCTCTATCCAACATCCTGTTTGTAATCAGTGTGGATTTCATTTCTCCCACAGTATAAAGAAATCTACATCCATTTCGATGTTACTGCTCAACTGCCGCTCACTCCCCAAACATTCCACGGAAATCTTCCTATTGTTGGAGGAGATGAGCCCTGACATTCTTTTCGCCACAGAAACATGGCTACAGGAACACTCCGAACCTGACCTGGTACAAGCGCTTCCACCTGGCTATCAAATACTTCGCCTAGATCGCAAAAAAGGCATTGGCGGTGGCCTGGCAGTAATCCATAAATCAGATTACATTGTCACCAGCACCCTCATAAACCTCCCGGATTGTGAATGCCTTCCCTTTTTTATACAAATTAGCGCCACACATACCTTTTCGGGTATGCTCATATATCGTCCGCCAGGACCTCTAGGGCAGTTTCTTCCGGATCTTGCCTCGATGGCGCAAGTCTTGCAGTTAGCTCTGACAACTTTACAATCCTAGGTGACCTTAACATCCACCTAGATGACCCAAATAACTCTATAGCCAGAGAACTTTCCTCAAACTTAACTGCCCTCGAACTACGACAACGTGTACTTGGGCCTACCCACCAAAAAGGACACCTTTTAGACCCTATCTTTAGCAACTGTAAAAACCTTCATGTTGGAAATCCCTCCCCCCTTCCATGGTCTGACCACTTCCTCATTCCGCTCACCTGGACCCTACCCCTACCCCTTCACCTCCCCCCAAACCCCCGACAATTCAACGTTCCCGCAACTGGTCTAAACTCCCTCTATCTGAGTGGCAGGATCTCCTACAAAGCACCAAACCCATTAACACCTCCATCCCCACTCAAGATAATGAGAACTATAACAATTGGATCACCAGCTCCCTAGATACAGTATTACCACTAAAAAATTCCCATCCTAAACAGGGCAATCCCACAGCCCCGTGGTATACGAGTGATCTACGGGAGGCCAAACGTGTCTGTAAACGACTTGAGAGGAAATGGCGTCTCAGTTACCACCCAGCAGACAAAGCGAGCTATCGAACGGCAATCAAAAACTACAAAGTAAATATCCATCTAGCTCAGGCTAAATACTTTGAACTTAAGATTGAGAGGGCAGCGTCTAAACCTAGGGAGATTTATCAGATAGCAAAATCCCTGTTACAACTTCCTGAGGCCCCAAAGCATCACATTAATACTCACACTCACTGTGAGGAAATAGCTGAGTTTTTCTACCAGACGATAGAAACCATCAACTCCTCTTTTCCCCCCACCGCTACTTTGTCCACAGACCCCGTTAACACAGGCTGCACGACAGCTCCCCCCTGTGCTCTCAATAGCTTTCCACCCTTAGAACTTATTAAACTGGAAAAACTCATGAGCCAGGTTAAATCCGGATCACCTATCGACCCAGCTCCTCCCAGTACTCTTACTCAGATTACCCATCTGATCTCGCCCACCATACAAGACCTGCTCAACTCCTCCCTCCAAACTGGTTCGGTTCCACCTCCATGGAAAAGAGCAATGGTCAAAGCGTTACTAAAAAAGCCCAGTCTCGACCAATCTAACCCCGCTAACTATCGACCCATTTCCCTTCTGCCATGGGTCAGTAAACTTCTCGAGAAGCATGTTAACACCATTCTCACTGACTTCTTGGAAGTCAATAACATACTGGACCCCTCTCAGACTGGCTTCAGGCCCCGGCACGGTACGGAGACTGCTCTGATTGCAGTGACGGAGGAGGCAAGGAGGATCTTGGACGACGGCGGGTCCACTGCCATCGTCCTACTCGACCTAAGTGCTGCCTTCGGCACTGTCAATCATAATATCCTACTCCACCGTCTTGACAAAATAGGAGTGTCAGGCACAGCACTCAACTGGTTGAGGTCTTTTCTCACAAACAGATCCTTCCAAGTCTTTGAGAGGGACTTTACCTCTGCCAGTAGACCCCTCAACTGCGGAGTGCCTCAGGGCTCCTCCCTGAGCCCTACCCTTTTTAATGTCTACCTACGCCCCCTAGCTGATGTCCTCCGCCCATTTGGGGTGAAGATCGTCACTTACGCAGACGACACGCAGCTAGTGGTAGCACTGGACCCCCCCCGAACTCTCATCACAGTTTACATACATGCCTTGAAGCCGTCGCTGCTTGGATGCCGGGCTCCTGTCTCAAACTCAACGGGGACAAAACAGAGATAATGCTCCGTGGAAATAACATCACGAAACCCATTGATCCCATCTGGCCCCTCTGTTTAGGAAGTCCCCCGCAACCCAAGGAGCAAATCAAGAGCCTAGACATCTGGCTCGACCACACTCTAACCTTTAATTACCAAGCCACCAAGCTTGCAGCCACCTGCTTCGGGCTGATGAGACTTCTCCGTAAAATACTCCCTCTCCTTCCGTTCCATTAGAGACGGATTATGGTTCAAGGACTGATCCTCTCCCGTCTCGATTGTGGAAACGCCCTATATCTTGGAGCCCCTCAATCCGCACTTAACAGACTCCAGGTTATTCAAAACTGTGCAGCAAGAATTCTCTTGGACATTCCTCGCCGAACCTCAGTCAGAGCCAGACTGAGAGACCTTCACTGGCTCCCGGTGAGATACAGAGTTGAATTTAAGAGCATGTGCATTGCACACCGCTCCTACTGGGGAACAGGCCCCTCTATCAACTCCACCCTGGTGAAAGCCTACCTACCCTCCCGCTCACTCAGATCCGCGACCTCCCAGCTCGCATCAGTACCACGAATTAGGAGGGCCAGGTACGGAGGCCGCCTGCTCTCTTACAACCTAGCTAGGACTTGGAACTCCCTTCCCCTCCACATCAGATCAGAACCCAATCTTCTCACATTCCGTAAACTGTTGAAAACCTGGCTTTTCAGCAGAATTTCAATCTAATTCTTCACTCAGCCTCTCTGGTTCCAGCCTCTCTGGCCCAACTCATTCTTTTTCTATAGCGCTGGGACGCCCCTGGGTAGCCATCGCACTCTACAAATCCTACTTCCATTCCATGACTCTGGACTCAACGACCTACAGAACATGGAGGGCTCAGTAAGTCTATATATATTCAAGTTGACTGTGTTCTGACCTCTATGAAGAGAAGGTGGTCATTTCCAGGACTGTGGATTGGACAGAGCACTGTAGTCTGAAAAATTAATCGGGATAATAGTCAATCACGGTTGGACTTCTTTCTAATTCATCAGCAGGTGACTTTAAGGGTGTAAAGAAACTTACGCAGGGCCAAGAGGTCCCAAGCTAAGTAATATTAGATAAATGGCTAGTGGATAAGGTGTAGACCCTGCAAAAGAAGAGAGAGGAGAAGGGGTTATTTATTTATTTTTGGTTTTTCTAGAGCGCGTAGTCACCCAACGGGTATCCCAGCGCTAAACCTCGTGCTCCTAAGGGATGAAGGTCGGGAGTGACGACGACTCAGGGGAAGAGTAAGGTTTTAAGAGACTTCCTGAACCGTAGGAGATTTGGTTCTGCTCTGAGGTTCGAGGGGAGTGCGTTCCATTTTTTTCCAGTATTGACTGAGAAACGGCGGCCACCTGCACGGGCCTTCTTCACCCTGGGGATCATGATGAAGTTTCCATGTTCGGATCGGAGCGCTCTCGTGGGTCTGTAGGGTGTGATCCAGTTGTTGAGGATTGGGGGGCCTGCATTGTGCAGTACCTTGTGGGCCAGACAAAGGGCCTTGAAAGTTACCCTTTCCCTGATTGGGAGCCAATGCAGCTTCCTCAGTGCAGGCTTGGCAGATGTTCTGGCTGGAGTGTTCGTAAGTAGTCGGGCTGCGGCATTCTGGGCTTTTTGCAAAGTTTGGAGAGTGGATTCCGGAGCTCCCAGATAGATGGCGTTGCTGTAGTCCAGCCTGGATAGAATTAGGCCTTGGATCAGCAAAAGACGCGACTGGAATGGCAGTAGGGGAAGTACCTTCCTGCAAGATCTGAGCAGTCCGTAGCATATGCCGGCCGTCTTTCTCGCCTGTGTCCTGAAAGAGAGATCTGTCTCCAGCCACACTCCCAGACTCTTAACCTCCGTCTTGGGGGTGGGGGGTTCACCCATGCAGGCGGGCCAGATGTTAGGGGGAAGGTTCGTGGTGTTGTGCCCTAGGAGCAGGATCTCTGTTTTGGATCCGTTTAATTTAAGGGCAGAGTCACTCATCCACTGATGGACGTTGGAGAGGCAGTCGTGGAGATTGGAGGGCTCTAGCTTGGGGTGGGAGAGCGTCACCACCAGCTGAGTATCGTCAGCGTAGCTGACGATGGTAACTCCAAAAGGTAAGACCAGTTCCTCCAGTGGGGCCATGTACACGTTAAACAACGTGGGGCTTAGAGATGAGCCCTGTGGCACACCACACTGGAGGGGGATGGAGGGAGAGCGGCTTTCACCTTCCCATACTTGGAAGGTGCGTCGGGAGAGAAAGGACGTGAGCCATTTCAACGCCCTGTCTTTTACTCCGATGTTATCTAGACGTTGGGTTAGGACCTGGTGGCTGACCGTGTCGAAGGCCGCGCTCAGGTCTAGGAGGACCACTGCCACTGATCCTCCTATATCGTTAATTTCCCTGGTCTTCTCTACTGCTGCGAGGAGAGCAGTGTCCGTGCCCTGACCTGGTCTAAAGCCTGTTTGTGAATTGTTGAGGAGTTGGTTTGATTCCAGGAAGTGTGAAAGTTTTTTGTTCGCTAGTTTTTCGGCGACCTTACCTATCCAGGGGAGGAGTGAGATAGGTCTATAATTGGCTAGATCTGCAGGGTCTAGCGATGGTTTTTTGAGAAGCCCTTTTACGACAGCCTCCTTCCAGCTTGAAGGGACTTCTCCTTGTGCTAACGAGATGTTGATGAGTGCAGTCAATTGGGGCACTATGGTCTGGGTGATGTCTTTGACGAACCGTATGGGAACTGGGTCACTGAGGGCTCCACTCTTAGTAGATGCAAATGTTGCCGCAACTTCCTCTTCGGTAACTGGGCCGAACGACACTAGATAAGGCTTATCGGGTAAGGGCGGCGAATCCTTAGCTCTCTCTGTGGTGTCGGGGTTAGCAGCAGGGAGGGAGGCGAGGATTTTTTTAATTTTTTCGTCAAAGAAGGTGGCCAGATTGACGCATTTTTCCTCCGCTGCTTTGGGGTCCATGGGTTTCTGCGGGGGGTCCGGGACATGAAGGAGTTCTTTGAGGATAGAGAAGGTCTCCTTGGCTGAACAGGAGGAACTCTTTATTTTTTCCTCGTAGAAGGCACTTTTCGCATTGTGGAGGGCTCGTTTATACGCTTTCATAGATAATTGATAGGCGTCTTTCTCCGACACCGACTTGTTTTTCCTCCAAGTGCGTTCTGTTTTTTTACACTCCTTCTTTAAGGCGTTAAGGGCGGGTGTGTACCAGGGAGCGGGGTTGATCCTTTTTACATGTTTTAGAGTGCTGGTAAGTGGGATAAGGCTGTCCAGGGGATGGGTAAGCCAACCGTTAAATTCTCTGTCCGCGGTGTTAGGGTCCGCGGAGAGAGGGCCGGTGGTTTCCCGTAACTTCGCTTCCCATTCCTCTGGTGCTAGCTTGTGCCACCGTCTGGTTCATATCCTGGCTTTCTGTTTGAATGCTGGGGTGGTTTGGAGGGACCAGTGCATAGGGACCAGCATATGGTCTGTCCATGGTAGGGGGGTAGGATATTGGGTTTTCAGGTTCCTGATATTAGTGAAAATTGGATCCAGGAGTTGTCCTTTCTCATGGGTGGCTTTAGAGTTCAGGAGGTGGAGCTCGGCTGATGTGAGATCAGCAAGTAGATTAGCTGCGGCATTGTCCGCAGGATCTAGGAAGTGCAGATTAAGGTCCCCTAGGAGGAGAAAGTTGGAGGCTGAAATTGTCTTTAGTGAGATGTGATCCATCAGGGTGCTGGCGAATTCTCCTAGCGAGCCTGGCGGACGGTACACTAAGAGTCCCGAGAGTGAGATAGATGGTGAGATCTGGATGGTAAAGTTGCAGCTTTCACAGTCTTTGACGGTTCCACCTTCGATTCTACAATTGAGATGGTCTTTGTAGAGTATGGCTAGACCACCACCTCTGCCGGCCGGTCTATTCAAGCAGCAGATTTGGTAACCGGGTGGGGTTGCGTTGACCATGTCAAAGTCACTGTTAGGGGTCAGCCATGTTTCGGTCAGAAACAATACATCTAGCGTCGAGTTTTGGGCGAGGATGTTTGTTTCGTGGGCGTGTTTAACTAGGGATCTGCAATTCAGGAGGCCGAGCCGAAGTACTCGGCCGCGTTCCGTTTCCTCGGAAGTATTACAGAGGATGCATCCTAAAAAAGGGGTGTCTTCCTTGAGGATAAATTTGCACTGAGGGTGTTTTTTTGTGTTCCAGGCACGAAGTGTATCTTGGGTGTAGGAGATACGTTTCTGCGGGTTGGGCATAGTGTCTAGGCCTGAGGCCGTCTGGGCCCGGACGGGCCCAGACGGGCTTGCCTTAGGCGCGCCTTCGGCGCGCAAACGGCGCGCCCGCTGCGCCCGTCCGCTGCGCGTCCGGAAATGACACATTTTTTTTATGGGCAGTTATGAATACCATGGTGCGAGGAGAAGGTGGGGGTTGGGATGAAAGGGACAGTAAAACAGGGGAGTACTCCCTCAAAGGTGGACAAATCAATCGCAATAAGAGCGGCATCTCAGTGTAGAGTAGTAAAAGACAAAGCGTATGATGACTGGACATAGAAAGGAAAGCAGAAGCATTTCACTAGAGATCAATCAGTCAAGCTAAAGTGTATGTCAATTGGACATAGAAAGGAACAGGAGAATTCCACTAGTTATCAATCATGCTACACCCGCAAGCAGAGAAGTAGCTGAGGAGTAGCCTAGGTGTTTCGGTATCGGATATAAAGATGAAATAGTTAGCAGTCATTCAACTGACCGGTGATAATTGGTGGAACAGGGAAAACCTACCTTTTCATAAATGGTGAATAGGATGTCTGCTGGGCCGCCCTGAGAGATAAGGAAATGTAAAAGAATTGGGCAGCCGTGGCTGTTGCCCATTCTACATTGTAGGTCAGTGCAGGGATAGCGTGGGTAAAAATAAATAAAAAATAAATAAATATATACTTACCTTCTGCTCCTGCGCCACGCCTAGCTGATCCTCTACTCCTGGCACTGCAGTTCCCATGAGAACAGATTCCCAACTCATCAAGCAATCCCAGTGCTTCTCTCATACTAGTACTCCCAGCATGAGAGAAGCGCTAGTATTGGACGGAAGAGGCCAGTTTCACACTCCATCAGGGCCTGGGAGCCTGTGCTCCTGAGCCCTGCAGAGATCTCCAAGCAACAGCCTAAAGAAATCCAAGTACGCATGTCAGTTTCGACTGCCGGCCAAACTGACATGCGCACTTTCAGTGCCCACTACTCCTCCTCTCCTGCTGGTGACGCTGCAACCTGGCCACGTCCAACCCAGACTTGGCAGACTCAGCAAACTCGGCCAAGTCAATGAAAAATAAAATGTCAATAAAAGTGTTTTTATTATCAATATATTTTTCATTTTCTGCCTTTAAGCAGTAGGGTGACGCTCCTCCACCATAGCGGAGAATACACCCCTGAAAATGGGCACAGGAGGAGGAGTGGATCTGGGTACGGTGTCATCCTCAATGGGTGGCAGACAGAAGCCTCGGGTATGATTAAGATGTGAATTGAAGAAAAATGGACTTCCAAGAAATGCAGGTACACTGCTGGATATTCAAGCAAAGGAATTATTCACCATAAAAATTGGAAAACCAGCATGCAGCTCTGGCCCATGAGAAGCCACCCAATCAAATACCAGTAGGGTGCACAGGGACAGCAGAAGCGTAATGCAAATCATTTGTTTTTTCTTTTTATAAACGTCACTTCCTCACGTTTGTTGCACTGTGCAATTATTTTTCCGAGCACTTGCATGCCACTGCCTAGCATACTAATAGCAAATGATATTCAGTGAACTCAAAGCAATTGATGGTTCCTGTGTTTCCTAGAACAACAGCAAAACTTGCCAGAAGGATTGCCCATTGAGTCAGATACCTCGGAGAACTCTTCACGAAATAATAACAAGGCCAAATCTAACAGCTCTGCTCTTGATAAAGAACCTATTCATTCTCACCCTGATAGTATGCACACAAGGTCTGGGTGGAATATCCGGGAAATCATGCATATTAAGGGGTTTATTTACGAGCTCATGCTCCACCAGAGTGTCACTTTTTTTGGCGCTCCGGCGGCACAGAGTGCAGACCCATATCTACGAGGCCACACAAAGCCAACCTGTGCGGCTTTATGTGGCCTCATAGAGATTATGGAAGGCAACGCAGTGCAAGACGCTGCGTTGCCTCACACTGCGTCAAGGAGGCATGCCATGGGCGTTACGGTGGGTGTTCCCGAGCAACACCCATGGATTTTAGCACATTCCCAGATTTACAAGATAGCATAAAGCAGGGAACGCGTCAAAACCATGTGCCTCCTCAGGGGTGGCGTAACGGGGAGAAATAACTGTATTTAGCCTAGTTTTTTCTTCTTTCTATGTGTACTACATTCTGCAGCACACATAGAAAGAGGATAACACCTCTATTGTTTGCTTTTATACAGGAAGGAGTGCCTTCCTGCAGAAAAGCAATCATCCCTACAACGCGTTGGTGCAAGGCATCCATTTGTGTGCCAGTGCATTGAAAGAGGACAGGAATTCACTGGATCTCATAGCTATGGCGCAATCCTGCCCTTTTCTTTTGACGCAGGGGAGTACAGGAAGAACTGCCCTGCGCAATATGTTGTAAAAAGTGACTCTTTTATAAGCGCCTTTGTGTCGTGCTAGTGTGGAATTATTTGCATGAGTGCAACTGGTGACTCTACCTGTCGTCTTAGTGCGTATGGCACTGTGCAATTTCTTTCCCTTTTCCACTCTGGCTGCACAATGCTGCAGAGTCTTGCGTAGCATTGATCTTGGTAAATCTTTAGGCCAAGACGTATCAAGATAAAGCAAGGCTTGTTTCACTAGACAGGTGTGCCAGAACCGGTGGAGCATCATGCAGCACACTGACTTCTTAATAAGATTCATTTCCACTGCTTGTGTATGCCTGTGTGTTTGTGCATGCTTGTGTTGAGTCATATCTGCATTACTCTGCTGGTGCTCTGGACATGTCAATGCAGCAAGAAGCACCTCAATATAACAGACAAAGACTGATGGATTGGTACATGTTTTAATATCACATTCAACGCTGGTAGGGAAATTGGCTCATCTATCAAGTCCCACGCATGCTGGAGTTCTTTTTAAGCAACAACAGACACACATTTCATGTGATAGGACCTCTAGGCAACAAGCAAGTGCCTACTTTTGCTACTTCTCCAAATGAATCAGAAATAATGGCTTTAAATGACTGTGAAATCCCGAAAGAGGGGCAACATCAAAGAGATAACTGCAAACTCTTTTCTTTCGCACTGCATTTACATTCTGGCTCTCTGGTCGTTTTCACGATACCCCTCTTTAAGGGGCGTCAGGTCTTTGCTATTCCATAGCAAAAACCCCAATGCCATTTGGATTCTTTGTCCTTCCTATGGAAAGAAGCCTCTTGCTTCCACCATCACTTCTGTTTCACTAGATTTAAAGATCTGCACCCCCATAGATACTCAAAGACTTGCAAAACAAGCTGCAAACCCTGCGGGTGCCTGTGAATCTCCCTTTGTAGTGTGTTATTTTTATGCTCCCCTTTACTTCTCCCCGGTATGCAGTTGGTCACATTTTTACTTGCCCTATCTAGGGGTGTTCATTTCCCGAACACCATTTATCCGCCTCATGAGATCACTCTACAGAATTCTGAAACTATCTGGGAAACAGATCTAATGTACCCTTGCCCGTTCTTGGTCCGGGTCAACATTTTAACAGATGGATTTTGCATGTGAGCCTTTTCCCATTGTAGCTATTCTGTTACCGCTTTCTGTACTCCATGCTGTAGCATTTCGCCAGCCTGAAGCACTGCACCCCAACGCGCCTGGATCAGCGTATGAAATTTGCACCACACCCCGGCACACTTCTTTTTGTTGGACATGCTCCATGCTCTTCCACTCCCTGTTGCCTGGCGATGATCCTGCCATTCTTACCACCCTACCCCAGTGCTTTTTTTGTAAATAAACAAGCATACGGGTCAAAGGTTTCTCTCAGAAGCCCTCCTCAATCAAAATTATAGACATGCTTGGCCATGTGATGCTGTGTGGATGGAAGCAACCTGGGGCCTCATTTATGAAAAGTGACGCATCGCTGCGAGAAAACAGCGATGCGTCACTTTTCATTGCGACCTCCTTGCAAGCCCAAAGATGCGTCATATTTACAATATCATTGCGCAAGGAATTACAGATACGTCAATATTTCTGACGTATCTGTAAGCGCAAAAGTGACGCATTGCTGGAGTGTGTCACAAAGTGACGCAACTCCAGCAATGCGTCCTTTCACATGGGGAAAGCCCCATGTGGGAGGGCTTGCGTCAGTCTTACGCCTGCTGTGAGGCAGGCGCAAGATTTTGACGCAACAGCGTCCTAAAAATGACGCAGTGAAATATCATAGATTTCACTGCGTCACTATTACGAGGCTTTTTGCGGGGGAACGCCCCCTCTGCATACATTATACCTGACGCAGGTATAATGTAGCGCAGGGGTTTACAAAGTGACGCATCTGCTTAGATGCGTCACTTTGTAAACAGTGCGCAACAGGAGGCATGTTTTACGCCGCCAATGCGTCACAAAAAGTGATGCACCGGCGGCGTAAAAGTGACGCACGGCCTCATAAATGAGGCCCCTGATATTGCTCTTAAGAGCGTCTATACACCTCGCCGGATGAAATGTGGGATGTTGTTTCTATTGCGTATTATTGTGTGTGCTTTAATGGTGGCCAGTGTTTGTATTTCTCCAACTAGAGTTTCCTCTATGACGCAAATTTAGCCCGGAGTGCAACGCAGTGCTGTTCGCTTCCACCAAAAGAGCATAATCACAGTTGGTCAAGACTATTAACCCCTTCATGCATGACGGCCGGGAGCCATCATGGCACACAGTGCTCGTGTGCTGATGACGGCTTCCGGCCGTCATGACCGCACCCGCGATCGGAATGTGCCGCACAGGCGCAGAATTGCGGCCGCGCCGAAGAGGTTAATCCATGTGGTGGCATGAGCAGAAAACTATGCAACCTATTCAGGATACAGCCTCCTGCTCTACAATTGCACCAAGTGAATGCAATTTGATGGTTCAGGACTGACTAAGTGGGGAAAACCTTGAATTTTACTGACAGGAAGGTGGCCTCGCTGCCACCTCCCCCCTCAAGAGTACAAGGTTGGTGTTTGCGTAAAATCATTAAACCGGAGTAGAAATCTGGGGAAAGACTATTGTACGAGCAAGGATTCACCTTTATCAATAGGCGTTGGTGGCTGCTTCTGATTTGTACATTCTCTTTATGTGGCTGCAAGAGCTCACCCGCTGCTACCTACTGTTGGGGCTCTATTATCCGTTGTGAATGCTACGGGCCATTTATACTCTTACCCGGATGCGGTAGTCTTTTATTATCTAACATGAGAGGTAAAGGGAGAAAGCTATCAATCGTCAGAGTTTTCAAATACAGTACAACTAATCGGGTCATGCAATAATCCAGACCACAACTGAAAATGGGATTAGTGAGATTTTACACATAAATTCAAAAATAAGTTTTCATAGACCAGTCTCAACATTAGAGTATAAAAGCAAAGATCAAACAAAACGTGTCCAAATCTCCTGAAGAGATATACCCTGTACAGAAGAAAAAAACATTATTAATTCAATTATCCTTAGGCAAAAAATTAGGAAAAATAATTTTTAGTTAAATTGCATCAATCGATTGTCAAACGAAAGCATTAGTCATGTCTTTACCTATACTACTCTAACGGGGACCCACTACGTTACCCAGCATTTGATTTCAAATTTGGAACAGGAGAAGGAAGGTGTAAACTGCCGAAATCGTCAGTAGAAGCTCTCCAAGCAATTGGGTCAAGTAGCATAAAGTTACATAATCAGAAGCATAGATCTGCACCTTATGAACTACCAATATGTCTCTCCTCCTAAAAGGAGAGAAGGGCAGAATGAATGCTCTCCATCACTAAGCCCAACATAATACTAGTTGCATTCAATGCAGACAATCCCACATGAGTCTTATTTCGTAGTGTTTTTCCATGTTGATAAGTTACAACTTCATTTGTCCTCAGTGGTGGAGAGTGACATTTCAAAGTGGTGAGGCATGAAAGTTGGGAATAAGTGTCACATTGCTAACAAGCCTGACTGACATAAGGAAGGGGAGGGAGATCAGGAGGTTCCCCACCAAGATTTTTTTTTTTAAGTGTGGCAAATGGAGGATTTTAAAGCAGATTTTTAGAAATAGCACCATACAAATAAATATATTACCCATTGCAAAATCTTTCTTTCTGTGCCATGTTAATACTGTTTGTTGTGTGTGCTGCTTATTTAGCTGACTTTTGCAAGAGGCAAACAGCCTATACTCACTCTTGTAATGCAGCCACTCAAGCTCCTTAATTTGCTGTCTAATGATTTTTTTAAAGAAGTTTTCATCTGGTCTGAAAGTGTCTCATATTCAGAAAACAAACAACAGTGAGGAAAATACTTTCTTAAAATCCGCAGATGGTTAAAACCATGTTTGATAATATAATTACATGTAAAAATAAATATGTGAGTTTTTGTTCACGTGGGGACAGGCGCTTTTGCCGGACCGTACCATGCAATTTAGCTGTCACTTCCTTTAATTTTCTGCTATCTCTAAGTGCATTCCTTAGTCATTTAAGATAACAAAGAATGTATTTACCTAATTGGGAGCGAAAAATAAAATGTTACAAGAACTCCAAACTTCAAGAAAATCTGACTGGGGCACCAAAAGCAGTCCTTGCACAATTGCTTAAACCTATCCTTAAACCTATCCTGCTTAGGAGGAGCTACGCTAGCAACCAAGATGGCCGCTTAGGCTCCCGGCTCCGCCGACCTCCGTCTTCAGCCAGATAATCCTGTCATATATCCTGATCGTACGCCCGACCTCCGTGTACATGAACCGTTGCTGAGTATGATGGAGCAATCCCGGGAATTTTATCGCCCTGATTGACGAAGTTGTGTCGTGTTTTGGATCTTGGCCTAACCCAGCGTGTGAGCCGGGGCCTCGAGTACTGATCCAGCCGGGTTACAGTTGAACAACATCGGCCGTGGGACTCAGACAGGGTCCGGTCTCTCGCAGTGGAGGTTATCCTGGCCCGATTCTGATGGCGGTCGTTTGGCCTGATTGATATCGAAGGAGTGGTGTCGATTTTTGTCTGTGGCTCTGTGGGGGGGAGTCCCCATCCCGGCGGCCCGGTTTGCCGCCCCCGGGGTCTGCTGGGTTGGGGCCCTTGCTTGCGGTAGCGGGACACACACTGAGGCTGTTTGTCCGATGGTGCACCCTCCGATGCCGTCCTCTCCGCTCTTGCTTATTCCCCCGGAGAAACTGAGCTCTCCGGGGAACCTGCCTAATATTGAAATTGACAGGGTGGAGATGGGTCGGTGGAGCTGTGAACCGTCATTAAAGACCGTATTGGCCGCCATCGGGGCACTCCATTCACATCTGGAAGCCATTGTTCATAAAATGATGGCTGGTATCATCGACACTGGGTGCCCGAGTCCGGACCCTGATTTATCGCAAGAACAACAACGTCCTGAATCTCCCACGAGGTACACTTTGCCGGAGGATGAGGACCCCGTGCTGGAAGAAGTGTTGATGCCCTTGGCTAGAACGCGGAGTGCTTGCGGACTTGGTTCTCTAACAGTATCGCAGCAATCACCATCGCTGCCGACTGAGACTGATCTACTTGGCTTTTCACTCCTGGGGACTTCCATTAGTGACTATTGTAAGGCAAAGACGTCTTTTCCCTCCCTAGTGGTTTTCCTACATCTAAGGAGGAAACAACATCTGGACTTAATGTTGGTGAGGGAGATCATAAGTATGGCTGAGGTTTGCAAAGATTCATCGTTTTTGACCTGTCCCAGACTGATTTTTATTGAACTCCTTTCAAACTTTGATTCTCCTGGGATTGTGATGGTGTTGTCAGACAGAGTTCACATGATTCACATGAGGGATCAGAAGGGCCAAGGATGAGATTGTCTGCCTGGGTCTGACTTCGGGGCTTTAGAGGACACGTTATCTGTTACCATGATTTAGCGGAATGTTAGGCGGTGTTTAACGTCTCCCCTGTTTAGCTCTGTCTATAACCTCTGGCTACTTTTTGGTTTTTACAGGGGTTGTTCTCCACCATCCTCCTTCAATCTTGAAGTCTCACTGTGCCTGCAATTATACTCGGGGAGCGGAGGAAGCAGTGCTTAACTAGAAACATAGAAGTGCGGGTACCTTGTGCCAGAGCACCTGCTTGTTTCTGAGAAGTGCAGGTACTCTCCAATTAACAGTATTACGCCCCTGTTGAACAGTGCAGGTACTCTCCCTCTAAAATTAAAAAAGTGTAAAAAAAAAGAGTACTGGACAGTACCGGCTCATTTAAAGCACTGTGAGGAAGTGAGATGCACCTGCCAGGCTTTCAAAGTCGCCTCCCTGACCAGCTTATTGCAAACCCAAGCGGTAGCTTCTAGCAACAAGCTATTGCCTATGGTAGTGGGGGTCCCATGCCATTCAGACTATAACTAGGCATTCCATAGTAAAGTCGCACTTCGTCTGTTTTCAAATTTTGTTTCTTTAACCCGTTAGCTGCTGCAGCTATTCCGCCGCAGCGCTAGGGGGGAGGGGGACACGCGGCGCGAGCCTTGGGTGGGCTGTGCTTGTGACAGAGCGGTTCCGTCATGGCCCCGCCCGCTCAATAGAACGCGTCGCGCAGGCTCGAAATCAACACCGCACAGGCGCAGTGAGCGAGCCGTGACGGAACCGCTCCGTCACCAGCACAACCCACCCGAGGCTTGTGACGGAGCGGTTCCGTCACGAGCATGAAACGGGTTAATAGGAGACCAAAGAGGCATGACTTTCCTAAGGAATGCTTGCAGTGTTGTTTATCTGGCTTGCCCTTTCTCTGGAACCTTATATATGCATGGGCATCCTCGGATGCTAATCTACTAATGTGCACACTTATTGCCTGAAATAAATCAGAATAGCATTTGGTTGTGGGCAATTAAACGCATATATCTGGCAGTATTTACTCAATATGAGCGTTTCATTGTATAAAAGCATTTATCTCAGGAAAAAGGTGTAGAGTTGCGGTCTAGCGTTCACCCTACGTCACCACGTAGCGTGAACGGCGGCCATTTTGTATTCGCGTGAGTGAGCGCGAGTCGGGCGCCGGAACTGCAGATAGGCAGCAGCTTGCTCGGCGCTCTCCGTGAGAGAGAGAAATTAAGAATAAATACCTCAGAACCTCCACTCAGCTTCCTGTCATTATTTCATGCAGATCACCAATATTACAGTGGCGACGAGGTCGGACCCAAGAAAAAAGAGAACCCACGGAAAGAACTGGAAAGGAGGGTGTAATAGTAAGAGGAAAGGCCCCACGTGCAAGGGAAGCCAGCATACCATGGAGAGCGCGGCAGTAGCACCAGGATACCGACACAGAGGAAAAATCAGCTGCATCAGGTACCAGAGCAGTACTGGAAAGGGGGACCCCCCCAAATTTGAACAGATACCCTGCCGGAACAAAGAAGCGTTGACACAGGAAGTGTAGAGAGCCCCCAAGTGCATCCCGTACAGGGAGAGGAGAGCAGCGCACCAGACAGCCCCAAGAGCCCGAAGACAGCGCCAGGAAAACGCGAGACCATGTGTGCGCAATCCTCTTCGGCGACAGCTCCAATACCATTCCTGCCCAAACCAGGAGAGCCCCTAATGAAGTGGGATGACTGGAGGGAGTATATCCTCAATTATATTGAAGTCTTGGAAGATGAGAATGAAGAAACATTCACAAGCATAAGGAAACAAAGGATATTACTGCATAAGTTAGGCCCAGAAGGAATCAGGGTATTCAAGAACCTAGTACCCAAGCCCAGGCAAAGCTCAGATGATGACGTGTTTGCACATGCCATAAAAGAACTCAATGAACACTACCGACCGTCTGTGTGTGTATCTATAGATCGCTACAACTTCCAGCAAAGAAAGCAAGAAATGGGAGAATCAGTAGACGAGTACGTGGCGGTGTTAAAGAAGTTGGCGTCGACGTGCAAATTCGGCACACTCCACGATGAGTTCATCGAGGATCAGATAGTTATGCACATGACAAACAAAACGTGCAAGATAAGCTATGGGCGAGTGGTGACACCTCGCTGAAAGAGGTGATTGCAATAGTGAAAAAGGCTGAACTGGCAAAGAGATGTGCAGACAAGGCTAAACGAGAGCCGATGGTGAAGCCTATGGTGAACAGGGTGGAAGACGAAGAACCCAAAGGATGGAGCAAAAACACAGGGACTCCCAACAGAGGACCTATCAAGTGGCTGAGGTAACCGGGACCACAAGGAAAGCAGCAGAAAGGAACTAGAAACTCATGTTACCGCTGTGGCAGTACCGCCCATGAAGCATATGATAGGAAATGTCCAGCGTTCCGAGCCAAGTGCATGTTTTGCGGCATAGTGGGGCATTACGAGAAGGTGTGTAGGAGGAAAGCTGGCCGCAACATGGTGAAGTATGTAGACCCAGATCAGGAAAACGCAGAGGACGGAAGTCAGGAGGAAGAGGACTAAATACTATGCATAGAGGATCAAGTGCTGGGGGTGGACATCCGGAGATCGAAGAAACCGCTGCTCGACATGTTAATAGGAGGATTACTGATCAGCATCGTGGTGGACTTAGGATCGCCATACACGATTGTACAGAGAGCGGTTTGGAACGAGAAGTTCAAGCCTCAATTGGGTCCAAGACTGGAACCACCTGACATAAGGCCTGTCTCGTACACAGTAAATCTAATCCCAATGGTGGGGTATTGACCCTTAAAATTTGAATTCAGGGGGCGGAGCGCGGACTGCAAGTTATAAGTGGCAGAGAAGGGCCCATCCGTCCTGGGTTGGATGGATCAGGGAGATCTGGGCATAAAGTTGGACCCAGGTGGAGCCGTACAAGTGTTGATGACGGCACCGGAACAATGGCCGGACTTAGAGAAACTGAAAAGGGACTTCCCTAAGGTGTTTGGCGGGAAAGTGGGGAAGCTGGAGAAGTTCATGCACAGAATAATTCTTGAGAACGACGCCACGCCCGTTTCACATACGGTACGGAACGTCCCTATTGCAGTGAGGGATGCAGTGCAACAGGAATTGCAGAAGCTGGAAAAGAATGGAATAATTGAACCAATAACGTGCCCCGAGTGGCTGGCGCCCCTGGTGGTGGTAATGAAGCCCAACGGGAAGGTCCGGCTGTGTGTGGACCTGCGCGAACTGGAAAAAAGCATTGTGGTAGAGAAGTTCCTGCTACCCAGCATCGAGGAAATGTTAGCCAAGACCAAGGGCATAAAATGGTATTCCACCATTGACTTGATGTCGGCGTATCATCAGATAGCGCTACACCCAGAGAGCAGGAAATTGACGTAATTCATAACGCCCTTCGGGTGTTCCCAATTCTGCAGGATGCCGTTTGGGCTTGCCTCGGCAGCAGCTGTTTTCCAAAAACGAATGCACCGTCTCTTTAAAGACTTGGAAGGAGTCTAATACTTCCAGGACAAAATTCTGGTAATGGGCAGGGACCAAAGTGATCATGACATGAAGCTAACCAAGGTACTGACTGTGCTGGAAGGAAAAGGACTAACGGCGGAATGGGAAAAGTGTCGTTTGGGAATGGCTTTGGTCACCTACCTCGGACACAAAATTGGAGAACAAGGTATCACACCGAAAAGGGATAACGTGAAGGCCATATGTGACGCTCCGCCGCCCTCCAGCAAGGAAGAAGTCAGGTCCTTCCCTGGGATGGCAGAGTATTATAGCAAGTTCGTGCAACACTTTGCCACCAAGACCCATCACATAAGACAACTCACGAGAGACAAGACGACGTTCGCATGGACGGAAGTAACGCAGAAGGAGTTCGATAGCATCAAGAAAGACGTCAGTCAGGCCATACCACTGCAGGGGTATGATCCCATGGGGCAGACGATATTGACGACGTATGCCAGTGACAAGGGACTGGGAGCAGTCCTAATGCAAGTAAGGAGCAGCGGAATCACAGAGACATTGAGCTTCGCATCCAGAGCCCTGACGGACACGGAAAAAAAGTTCAGCGTCATAGAGAAGGAAATGCCAGCGGTAGTGTGGGCCATGGGCAGGTTTCGCCAGTTCTAGTGGGGCCCTCGATTTCAGTCAAAAATGGACCATAAACCGTTGGTAAGAGTACTCACGTCTAGTGGACATGCTAATAACACCCCCAGGATAGCAAAAATGACCCTGAACTTATTGGAATATCGGTACGACGTGGAGTACCTCCCAGGTAGCAAGAACAAGGTGGCCGACTACCTGAGTAGAGCTGCGGCAATGCAGGAACCTACTGATGGATCGGAAATGGGAGAAGAGATGGTTGCGGCGATGGGAGACCCAGAAATGGTAATAAGCAACCAAGAATGGATGGAAGTGTACAGAGAGGACTTGCACATCCAAGAGGTGATGGAACACATAATGGGTGGATGGCCCGAGAAAAAGCATCTACAGGAGAACATAAGAAAGTACTATGAAGTGAGAGACGAATTGTCCCTGGATGACAAGGGAGTGTTCATTTGCAGAGGAGATAAGGTGGTGCCCCCGGAGGGGTTAATCCCCAGTCTGTTGGCAATATTGCATGAAGGCCATCTGGGATTTGGAAAGACCAAGCTGAGGGCCAAACAAGGATACTGGTGGCCAGGCATGGACATACAAATAGAAAGATTTGTAAGAGAGTGTGACCAATGCCAGCGAGCTGACAAAACATTGACGACATTGAGACCAGCCTTGGGAAAATTCTTGACCCCGAAGAATCCATGGGAGGAACTCTACATTGACATATTGGGACCAATACTGGACGATCAAGGAACTCCGAAATATGTATGCGCCATTGTGGACAGATATTCCAAATGGCCGGAAGTACATGTGCAAGAGGAGATGAGCATGGAGACTATCCTCAAATTCCTCACAGTGACGTTCCTCAGGGAAGGTATTCCCAAGTCCATATTGAGTGACAATGGTCCTCAATTCACGTCAGAAAAATGGTTGAACTATATGGAGAGAAATGGAATCGCATCCAAACACAAGTCCATATATCATCCAGCAGGGAATGGACAAGTGGATTGCTTTAATAGAGTGCTAATGGGATCCATCCAGGCAGCCATCATGATGGGTAAAGACTGGGAAAAAGAGATCACGCACATGATTTGGGCTTACCGCATCACACCCACGAGTACTGGATACAGCCCCTTCCAGATCCTGAGAAGCAGAGACCCCTTCACAAAGGACAATGTCGCCTGGAAGGAAAAAACGGTGACAAGTAAATGGTCCCCGGCTGTAGTACAGAATAATCTGGAAAGGGCTCAAAACATCTATACGGAACATTACAACAAAAGGAAGAATGTAAAAGACACATCCTTGGAGAAAGGAGAATGGGTTAGGGTCAAACTGGCGGTGTTACAGAAGAAAGGTGACAGCAAATACAGTCGACCATTACAAGTCAAGGAAGTATATGACCGAGCGGCGTTGCTCAGCGATGGGAACGTATGGTCCCAGGACCGCATGGCCCGATGTAACAAGATTGTACAATGGTTTACTGAGGATCGGGAACCGCAGGTGTCAGGCCAAAGCACACTGGGAAATGCCAACATCATACAAGAAGGAGACGAGGAAACAACAGAAATGGAGTTGGAACAAGAAGGCTGTGAAAGTCCCAGAGCAGAGGTACAAGGCCGAGAAGAAAGAGAGTGTTCATACAGAGCGAGCCCGTGTACTCAAGAAGGTAAAGAGATGGGGTCCATAAAGGTTGACGGGAGAGAACAGACTTCCACCCCGGTAAGACGAACAATGGGGGGCAGGGTGGTTGTGAGACCTGCCAAGTTCAGAGACTATGAGATGGGAGAAGGAAAGTAAACCCCCAAAGACTACTTCTCATTATGTGAGGAAAAGGGAGAGATATGTTGAGTTGCGGTCTAGCGTTCACGCTACGTCACCACGTAGCGTGAACAGCGGCCATTTTGTATTCGCACGAGTGAGCGCGAGTCGGGCGCCGGAGCTGCAGATAGGCAGCAGCTTGCTTGCCGCTCTCCGTGAGAGAGAGAAATTAAGAATAAATACCTCAGAACCTTCACTCAGCTCCTGTCATTATTTCATGCAGATCACCAATATTACAAAAGGCATGCTACTACGTTAATAGATTAATGTCCATGGTTGCCTGATGTAAATTTAAAATACCGGGGAAAGTGGAAATCAGACCAACAACACTGCAAGCATTCCTTGAGAACATGGTGCCTCGATCATCTGCCTAATGTTTAAGAAAAGGAACAACAAACCATCCTGTTTCCTAATTGGAGGGGAGGTGCACTGCCGGAAGCTGTTCATTTATAAAGGATTCAACAATCAGCCCTTGGGCCTTGCATCATCAGGATTATTTATTTAAATGAAAAAAAAATAGAAGTGAACTCGTCACATAGTGGCGTCGGCGCTTTAAAAAAATATAACCGGGATGCTCAGAGTCAGAACAGTCCGTTTTTATTTTTTAACGTATTAGGCATGGGTGTCCGCAGGGGGGGCAAGAGGGGGCGCCTGCCCCCCCCTGGATCCAGGCCCGGTTCTAGAGGATGGCCCACATACCTGGGCCGACTTTCCTGCTGGGGCAACACCTGAAAGGCTGCTACAGTACAGCCCGAGTGTGAGTCCCAGCAGGTCACAGAGGCAGCCGTTCCATTGTCATGGGCAGTATGACAATGGGCCGGCAGAGGAGACACAGCATGGAGCATCTCCCCCCATCCCAGGCCTCAGGAGATGACGTTGAGTTCTTGGGGAGCTGCTGATGCTTTCAAGCAGCACAATTAGCAGGGGCCGTGAGCTTTAGTCCCTCACAGCAGGCCACAACGATCATATACAAAGCTAAAGGGCGTGGGTGGGGGCGTCGTTTGGGGAGCGGGGTTAGTGCCAACATTCTTAGTTTAAAAACTGTGAAGTGACAGACCGGATTGAAATTGAAAGTTTCATTGTTATGAATTTGTGCAATGGGGAGAGTGCTAATACAGCTAAGAGTGGAAATACTCCGGAAAAAACACTAAGGGCTGAAATAACTACATTTAAAGAACAATATGACTTAAAATGGAAAAAAATGAAAATTCGATTTTGACAATGTTGTAGTGGAAAAATGTAACTAAGGGAGACGTAAGAGCAGAGGAGAGATGAAAGAGAGAGACAGAGCCAAAAGGAAAAATAAGAGACGGAGTGGGGAGTAGAGACAAACGGAGAGGGGGAGAGGAAATAGTGAGAAATAATTGACGAGAGAAGATAGTGAAAGAGGCGAGGGGGGACATTATTATAGATAAGCACAATGAGGCAGGGAGACAGAGGGCGACAGACAGAAGGAGACAGACAGAGAGAAGGGGGCAACAGAGGGAAGGGGGCGACATAGGGAGGGAGACAGACAGACAGGGAGACAGATAGAGGGAGATACAAGGTGGGAGACAGACAGAGACAGACAGAGGTAGAGAGACCGAGAGAGAGGGACAGAGAAGGAAAGAGAGGGAGACCGAGAGAGAGAGAGACTGAGAAAGGGAGACCGAGAGAGAGGGAGACCGAGAGAGAGGGAGACAGAGAGGGAGGGGGACAGAGGGACGGAGACTGAGGGACGGAGACTGAGGGAGGGAGACTGTGGGACGGAGACAGAGACAGACAGAGGGAAACAGAGAGAGAGGGAGACAGATAGGGCGGGGACAGATAGGGCTGGGGACAGAGGGAGAGAGACAGAGGGCAACAGACAGAGGGAGGGGGACGATAGAGGGAGGGAGACAGACCGGGACAGAGACAGACAGAGGGAGGGAGACAGACAGAGGGAGGGAGACAGAGAGAGAGGGAAACACAGAGAGAGGAAGACAGAGAGAGGAAGACTGAGAGAGGAAGACAGAGAGAGGAAGACAGAGCGAGGAAGACAGAGCGAGGAAGACAGAGCGAGGGAGACAGAGAGAGGGAGACAGAGAAAGGGAGACAGAGGGAGGGAGACAGAGTGAGGGACACTGAGGGAGGGAGGGACACACAAGGGAGACAGAGGGAGGGAGGCAGAGGGAGACAGAGGGAGGGAGACAGAAGGAGGGAGACAGAGGGAGGGAGACTGAGGGAGGGAGACTGAGGGAGACAGAGAGAGGGAGACAGATGGGGCAGGGGACAGATAGGGTGGGGGACAGAGGGGGAGAGAGAGAGAGAGAGAGAGAGAGAGAGAGAGAGAGAGAGAGAGAGAGAGAGAGAGAGAGAGAGAGGGAGACAGATGGAAGGAGACAGGGCAACAGAAAGAAGAAGGGGGCGACAGAGGGAGGGACACAGACAGAGAGAGAGGGAAACAGAGAGAGAGGAAGAGGGAGGGAGACAGAGGGAGGCAGAGGGAGACTTAGAGAGAGGGGGACATAGAGAGAAGGAGACATAGAGATAGGGAGACAGAGAGGGAGGGAGACAGAGAGAGAGGGAGACAGAGAGGGAGGGAGACAGAGGGAGGGAGACGGAGGGAGGGAGATAGAGGGAGGCTGGGGAGGGAGGCAGGGGGAGGGAGGCAGAGGAAGGGAGGCAGAGGGAGGGACACAGACAGAGGAAGGGAGACAGAGGGCGACAGACAGAGGGCGACAGACTGAGGGCAACAGACAGAGGGCGAGAGACAGAGGGCGGGAGACAGAGGGAGGGAGACAAGGAGACAGAGGGAGGGAGACAGAGAGATTGATGGAGAGAAAGGGATGGAGAGAGGGATGGAGATAGAGGGAGGGGAGAGAGACAGAGGGAGAGAGACAGAGGGAGAGAGACGGAGGGAGGGAGAGAGAGGGAGAGAGAGAGAGAGGGAGGGAGACAGAGAGAGGGATGGAGTGAGAGGGAGAGAGACAGAGGGAGAGAGACAGAGGGAGAGCGGGAGAGAGAGAGAGAGAGAGAGAGAGGGAGAGGGAGAGAGAGAGGGAGGGTGAGAGAGGGAGGGTGAGAGAGATAGACAGAGTGAGTGAGACAGAGGGAGACAGAGAGAGGGAGAGGGAGGGAGAGAGAGAGATAGAGAGAGGGAGGGAGACAGAGAGAGAGGGAAGGAGACAGAGAGAGAGGGAGGGAGACAGACAGAGAGAGAGAGAGAAAGAAAGATGTGTGTACCGGGTCTGGTGGCTCAGCAGATGAAGGCGTCTGCTGCAGGGACCTGTGTTCAACCTCATGGTCATAGTTTTTTTGATGCTTTAGCGCCACCCCCTCCCTCCCTGACCCCGCCCCCACCAGTGTGGCCCTCGGCCACAAACCACACTGTAAATTTGGCCCCTTAGAGAAAGTTTGTGAGTACCCATGCTCTAGAACCGCATCAACCTGATTTTGAATGTTTTTGTTTTTTTCCGGTCATTTTTAGTTTTCCCTCTGTTTTATTACTTGCCAGGTTGTCTGATGTGGCGCCTCACAAGATTTTTCTCTTCCCCCTATGGATTTCTTTGTTTATTTAAGCTCTTTGTCTTATTAGATTTTTTTAAATGTATTTAATACTTGTGCTCAATCATGTCGGAGGATGGTGATGAAGTTAAAATGGAAACATTTCTGCGGATGCCCATGGTATTAGGTACTTTTTTTGTGAACCCTCCCGAGATACATACCTTGAAAATGTGTTTTTTCTGGTAGCAGGCGGCTTGGTTTGAAAGCAGAACTGAAGGAAGGCCTCCGCTCCAAGACCACACATATGCAGCAGGACACCTATGTCTCTTGTCTTGTCTCTTGTCTCTGTTTACACTCCCTCGTGCGCAATGCCATGGTGCTGGGCATGAAGGGAAGAGAGCAAAGCAAGATAGAAAATGGTCAATCACTGCATGGCTTCTAAAAAAGTCATACAGTGATTGCCCATGTTATGAGAAACTCCCGCCTCCGCACTGCCTCATGTGCACGAGAACTTGAGCGGCCAACTTGCGTCTCCTCCTGTGCCTATCCAGATGCAGCTACTTTGCTGTTTTTTTTGTAAATAGCATGTGTGCAGCATCTGGACTGCCTGGGGCAGGCAAACCATACCCTCCTAGGAGACCGGGGGACTACGGCTGTGGTCCCCTGAGCTCATCATAAAGTTGCTCAAGTAGGGAGAGTCCTGAAATGCGCATGTCTGGCTGGACACAGAAAGTCATCTGCTCGTCTAGACATGTGCACTTCAATTCACGCCCTCTTCGACTCTCAGCCTCCAAACCCCCCTCCCCCCCCTCCTCACAGAAAGGTACTAGTTCGGGAAAAAGCCCACAGTGCGGGAAAACCTGAAATGAAAACCCTAATTTTAAAGAGGCTAATTTTACATTTCATAAAGGGGCAACAGATAGAGGGGGTCAACCCCCCTGTTCATCTCCGGCCATTCTTCTTGCCCATGAGAACCCCTCTCCTCGCTCATTACCGCGATTATCTCTGCCAACTCATTCTTGCCATACCTTGCTGTCTATTAAAACAAAACTCCGTTATGCTAATTAGAGAGGCTTTGCTCACACCTTCAGTGGAAACAGTATGCAATGAAACATTCCACAGTGAAGGTTAAACACAACCGGAAGGTGAAACTGCAAAGTGAGCTTGCGCTGAAACATAACGTTGGGCTTGAATGAAATGGCACCTAAACTTAAACTAAAATACTCATTAGGCCTCAAACTAAGGGCTAACTTTAGTAAATGCACTATGTTACAAATACATGCACAAAATGCACATGCATCGCAAATGAAGTGTTATAATACATGCATAATGTTAAAACTATCTGTTATTCATCGCCTTGAGACCCATGGGTGACAAGTGTGCTTTACAAATACAAGTGTTTATATTAAGAATTTTTAATAAAGTTTCTGTCAAGTGAACATGATGTCGTTTTCACCAGAATCTCCTAAACATTAGTGTCCACAAATAACTTCATTAGTTTCACAATATTATCTCAAGATTATAAACTTCCCTCAATCCCCAATAAATCAGTACTTTAGATTTCTCTATTAGTCACCACTTTTAAACACGCTTTTACAAGCTTTATCTGTTATACATGAAGCAATTCATATATATGCTTGTACTTATTAGTTCATTAATCACACAAAATATATCTGAGTGCTGGCTACTCATAAATATGATGCACTCCTAATTTATCTCAGGGTGGGATCACATTTATGCGTCTCCATGCCGAAATCACTCCCGCCTCATCCGGCAGCACAATTTTGCATAAGGAGCTTAAATCCTGCAGCCATCAAATCCCCCGAGGGCGGCTGTATTATCGTCAGAAAGCCATGATTCAGGGATACATGCGAGAGCAAGCTGGTCATGAAGGTTAAAACCACCTATTAAACGAGGGGTGTTTACAGCAGGCCTGGCTTTTAGCAGTGCGGCGTGGATTGAAATGGGTTGCCTGCCAGAGGACAAACCAACAGGGTGACTGGGTTTAATAAGCAGGACAAATGAATGCTCTTTCTTTAGAGCTGTGAAATCCCTGGCATCTGAGGTGGTAGAAGAGTTTCGCAGCAGGCGATAGCTTCTACAGCAGTAGGATACTGTGGTGTATTTCTTTGGCTGTAATTGAGGGCAGACAGGAAGGCTTTGACCAGGGACATGGACGTCTTTCATCAAAATGCTAGAGGAAGGAAGTGACATCTCTTACCCTTTGACCCGCGATGACTTCCGGCGGTTAGCTGCTTTTCTGACCCATAGCCTGCTAGCAGCCTTCCATGTGCTTCTGAAGGGCACGTGGAAGGAAGGACTGAGTGGAAGCTACGTACAGTAAACGGGGATATAGGAGTCAGGCTTTTCTTTTGAGTTGTATGGAATGAAAATTGGATATTTCAGGAACCGCATGCACAATTTATATAAGAAAGGTGGTAGTGATACTCTGATAACTTGCAGCTTTAGTCTTCGTGGTGTCTTTTCCAGCATCTCTCTCTCTCTCTCTCTCTCTCTCTGTCTCTGTCCTCTCTCTCCCTTTCCCACTATATTTCTTATCCTTTATTTCCAAGCATATTGAACCTTTCCTAGGGAAGTTTTGGCATCAAGTTGGAATACAGTTAAATGCCTAACACGTTCCACAAACCATCAGATTTTTTATAAATTGTAGTTGTGGGTCCTTGCGCACTACCCCCCCCCCCCCCCACCCCCACCAATTTAAAAGCAGGCGAGGAAACCCTCTTCTTTCAGTGCTAGAGCATGATATGGTGAGAGAGCATCATCCATCTAAATCAAGGTGGAACAGGTCAGACAGTAACTGGCATCTATTTTCAGAGCATCAATAGGTCCCCTTCGGCTGTGCATTTGTTGCCCTGTAATTACATACATTTAATGACTGAAATCACTCACCAACATGCAGAGTTTCATTGTAGCTCAGCAGTGCCGTCTTGCACCAATGCACAGCTTTAATTGAACCTACCGAGAACGAATAGTTTGGGCACTACTCGTCCCAGTTGGAGCAGAACGGAGAGGTTCCACAGATGGCATTCTTAGAGCTTCAAGAAATATTATCTGTAGGAAAACGGCCTTTTCTGCATGATCACCCCACATTTTTTGCCTTTTGCTGGACCGTATATTTTTGTTGGAGTTAGAACCCTGTGCACTTTTACCTATACTAACCAGTGCCTGTACTTCCTCTTTAAGCATGGTCGGATTGACATAGTCATAATTGGTATATTTAACTTACCTATAAGTCCCTAGTATGTGGTAAAAAAAAATTAATAGAGGGCCTGTGATTTCAATGACATTGCTGGACTGCAGAAACTATTGTGCCATCCACTATAGTGATAGTTTAAGACATGGCTTTAGGTCTACTATTGAAGCCTGACTGTGGCAGTTTAAACACTGTAATTTGACCTGTCATAACAAACCAATTTTACAGGTCAAACCTCACCTTTAAATGTTACTAACTCACTGCTATGTAAGTCTTGTGTTTTACAAAACAGGGTGAACGGTATTTAAAAGTAGGGCATGCAAAAATTGAATGTTAACATGTCCTTCTAGTGATTAGAACGCAATCGCTAGTTTTCATTGTGGCAGGCCTTGCTGCCCAACGTAGAAAACCAGAGTGTAGAAAACTAGACTACAGACTAAAAATCCTAATAGCATATATCAGAAATGGGGCTAGCTAGAAACATTATTAAACAACTATTTTTATCCAATCCAATGGTGAAGTCAGATTTAAAAAAAATATTAGGGATCAGTAACTTTTAGAAAGTTACATTTTCTCTGCCTGACGCTCCTGGAGACTAATGGGCATTAGCTTTCAAACTTCTCCCAACCAGGGATTAGCACTTTAAAAGGTGTGAAACAGCTGTGAAATGCTTTCTAGAAGTAAACAATATGTGACTAGGATGGTCAGAGTTGACTCCTCTGAACTTCGGAGAGTATACTAGGTGAATCTGTTAACTTCCATTTTGACATTAAAATGTCAAAACTTGCTTGAGTGTCATATCATGCTTGACAGATCTTTTGGGGTTACATATAACACTTTGGGGCACACTTGAAACGAAGGGAAGTAGGATGTCAAACCAATTCTTGTGTATCTACTCCCTGGTTGCTGGAAAACCATACTTTTGGGTTTATTGTGGGTACAGTGGCTGCTTCCAACTGAATTAGGGTGCGCCCAGGCATCATTCCCACCCACTAGCTTATGCCAGGCATACATGTGGCACCTCCAGGCACCTACTTCAGAGCACTCCTGAACCCGAGGAAGATCAGAGGAGGACTGAACCTTATGTCTGCAACCTGAGAAGAGCCCATATGGACTGGGTCTACTCTGTCTTGTACCAGAACAAAGAAGTAGACTCCAAGCATCATACAACTGTTTGCCTGTTCAAGCTACAGGGATACAACAAGCTACAAGAGACCTTTCCTGCAACTGCCCAGCTGACCAGTAGCAACTGGACCCTACTGTTGGCCTCTGCCTGACACCTTGTGAGTTTGTAAGTGCCCCCCTGCGTTCTTGAGGAGATTTAGCAGTGTAATCCCGTGACTTAAAAGATTAAAGTCAGAAATTAAATCTTTGACCAGGGCAAACCTGGTTGGTGTATCCCACCTACGCTCCATTGACCTCAAATTGTGCCTAGGTCCCACTCTCCTGCAACATTTGACTATCATTGGACCTTTTTGATTATAGGTGCTATTCCTGCCTAAAACTTTAGAAAGTATTTCTCCAGTTCCCCTTATTCGAATTTTCCCATTGTGGTGCCATTTTGTTTATTAAATGTAACTCTATTTTTCTAATTTGCTGTGGGATTTTTACTGTTTTGCATTTCAAGTTTATTACTGTTTTGGTACTGCATAATAAAATGTCCTGCAAAAGCTTTACCAAAGTTAGGAGCCTTTAGTTCAGGTGACTCACTCACAGTATTATTAAGCATGCCAAACACTCCCTGACAGCGACATTTCTTCAGCTATCCATTGGAAGCCAGATCAGTCAGGTGATCAAGTATTGTCCCTATGTTCACCACGAGGTTCTAAAAATACCCAGCATGACCTAAGAATGTTCTCCCCTGAGTCTGAGTAGTAGAGGCCTCCCAGTAGAGTACAGTGCGGCCTCTTGCCTCAAGAGCTGGATAGTCTTGCTCCGCCCACTGGACCCCACATAGACCAGCAGGCTTTCCTGATTCTGGAGATTGAATTCCACGAGTACCTAGTTTGTACTCTGCAGAACTCACTCTGCCCTCTAGAAGTAGACTAGGTAATCCTTCCAGCTAGAGCTAAACACATCTATGTCGTCTAAACAGATGGCACACAATGCATCTATTCAGCATCTCTTCTTGGGCTTATGGATGGCATGGAAGGAGGCAGGTACCAAAAGGTCAGTTGGTGGATTCCAAGAAGAGGCTAGTCAGATTTTCAGGGTTAAATCTCTCTTTGCTAAATGATGCTCAATACACTACAGGCTAAGAGCAGGGCACAATTGTTGTCACTGGGCCCAAGTTCTAGGCAGCCTATCAAGAAAGTAATGTGCACTCTCCAATTCCTCTAGATAAATATCGGGTGTCTGAGCCAAGTATCCACACATAGGAGTGCCCAGTAAAACCAGGGACATGCTGAAGAACAACCATTTTTAGGAAAAGTAAACCATGTTACCATGTTAACCAAGCTCCCCATGGGTCACTATTCACATAGACACAAGACATGTAGCATTAAACACAAATACAGCACTATAGCAGACTCTGCTGGTATGTGAATACATCTACAGTGCGCCCCATCCATAGTTCATGGTGACTTCTAGCCTCTCACCAGTGCAACTGAATATTGTCGGCAACTGATTTGTAGGGTTAGGTAATAGTTCTTTTTTGCCTGTACCTCTGCGAGAAGGGTCTACTAAAATGGGATGTAAGATTGAAACCCCACCTATCGAAGACTGAACAAATATTACTAAGGATGAATGGTAGGCTTCCCTCCCACTATGCTACCCACAGCCTAGGATCATCTGTTAACAACAATCATGTGTGTGTCTTGTAATGTGTGTGTCTTGTAAAGTGGACTGCTACCCGGAGGTGTCCTGGCGCTATAGACCGCTGGGGAACCCGTCCTGGCTTTCCCTGTGAGATGTTCCCTACTGGGTATCTCCAAGGTGAAACCAGGCATCCCCGGCGTTTGTGGGGGGCCGTGGTGGAGATGAGGCAAGCTAATGCCCAGAGTTGCCGAGTGTGATCCCTGGTTAGAGTAGGCACCGAGGCGAGAATTATCGAGTCCGCTGACCCTGGTTCCCGACCCTGCTGCGTCAGGAATTGAAGTCGGGAATTGAACCCTGGTCCCGGGCCGTCCTCTGCTTCCGGGTCTGCTGCCTCTAACCAGTGAGCCACACCACTCCACTCATTCTTCTCATATCCTTGTTTCAAGAGTTAGTTGCTGCCCTTGACTTTGAGTTGGTTCACTTTGGGTCTGGTGTTCTGCTAGTGAGTGACTGAACTACAGAGAAATGCATATCAACTTCAGCAAATAGTGTTGCATCACAGGTCACTGTACTGAATGTGAATTATAATCAAACCCACCCAAAGATGAAACTGCTTTGGGTGTATGAAGTGCAGACAACACGGACTGCTACAAGGACAGGGATGTTGGAAAGGCCCTGTCGATGATGTAGACCAACTCCATGCATGTAAGGGGATTTATAGTGTGCAAAGTCAGCTGAAAAGAGATAGAGTGCTGTTCAAAGTTGTACATAGATTGGTGAATATGATGGAGAGAAACCAGTTAGGATTTGGGGTATTACTAGTTGAGGTGTATCTTTTGTACGTTTACGCAAGGATTATTTTTCACTTGAAACGGGAGTGTTTTCTGCTCCTTTCTGAGAAGCAGGGGAAGCATCAAATGTACCATCCCAAAATACACATTCATACATCACAATGTCCCAGGGTAAACTGAAGGGTCTCAGTTACGAGAGACTGTATGAAAGTTTAACATGGTGGGTAATAGACACTTCTTCCATGGGGCCAGGTTCAGCACACATGTTGCCCTGCAGGGTGAATCATCTACCAGCAATCATTGGTCTCACCAGCTGAGGGCACAGTGGCCACCCTTTTCTAAGGGTACAGAACTTTTGTATTTGCTCAAGGTGCAGGAGAGACTAACACTCCACTCGGGCATAAACACACAAATATGTAGCCCACCTTCCAGTGATATGGAGATGTGAGCCCTCTATGGAAAACACATAGGTTAAGCTAGAACTAAAAAGTGAGGCAGGATGTGTTAGCAGATTCTCCATGAGGCACATTGGTCCCAAATGAACCATAGGTGCATTCTGAAACATTATGATGGCCATTTTAACTTTCATTATGTGAGTAACAAGGACCCCCTGAGTGAGAAATAACAGTATTCCTAGGACAGGGAAAACAATTGTGTGTATAAATTCCTAGGCAACAATATAACAATGGAAAAGGACAAGGTTGCAAAAAAAGGACATGTATAAAAAAACTAGCAGTAGAAGTTAATATTTATTACATATTAAAATAGCAGATCATCTATTACATAATCATCACCAATGCATACAATGTTGAATTAAAAACATACAGTAAATAATGACCAATCTTTAAAAATAACATTTGAATTAATAAAGGGAGGGCTATTAATATACTCATAACATTCCAGTTGACTGTGCTGCTTCTTATTTAGTTCTCAAACTGGTAACTGTCTCAAACTAGTGCAAGTCACAAACTTTTCAGTTTGGAAGTACTTATATCAAATAAATTAATTCTCACATTGAGCCATGATATATTTTTTAACATTCTTCCTAGTCAAATCCTTACAGAGATGTAGAATAAACCCACATTCTGAAGTACACATGCATGACATACTAGTGAAGCTTAATCCGTCTATAACAGTCTATTTTTTAAATACACATTCAATAGGATGTCATAAAGGATTTCCAATGTACGGACGAACACTGGTCCTTGAGAAAGGGGACTATAGTACTGGTGTTTGGAGGAGGTTTTTTAAGGGGGAGGGGGTGATAGTGTGTTTGCTTCTTTTTTTTCGACTGGCCTGATAGTGCAGGTGTCAGGAGACCTATTGCTACCAATTTAAAAAATATATACCTAGAGTGCTCTTTGGCTCCATCCAAAGTAATTGTTCCCTTTCACCTCGTGCTATTGGCTATTACGTGTATTATTCCGCCTCCTTAGAAGTGCTTGTATTGAAAGCATGAGGAACTATCACACATCTGAAAAACACATCACAGACTCTTTGTCAGTGAAATTGTTCTCCCACCCTCGCAGCTCCACCATTGAGGGAGGCCTCCCCCAGCCCCTTCACTCTCTAGTGTAACTCTTCGAGGCCCTCCTCCACCCGCAGGTTCACCTGCACCTCATCCCTGGAGGTCTAGTGGACCTCTGTCTCCCGCTTTCCGTTCCTGTTTTCCACTCGTTTTTTTCACTCGTTTTTCACGCTCTTTTCTAAATCTATATTTCTGCTATATTTCTGCTTTCTGTACTTTCTTGTGCTCTGCTTGTCTTCTCTTTTTCCCCTTTCTCCCACTCTCCTCCTTTCCCGCCTGTTTTTCCCCCCGACTCTGCTGCACCCGCGGCACCCCCCCCCAGCACGACCAGCGTGACTAATCCAGCTACCCTCCCCCTCCTGCCTCCCAGCTGTCCAGCCCTCCCAGACCCATACTTAACGGCCGCCACTGCGGAGACAAGCGAGCAAGACCACTGACTCTTTGTCAGTGAAATTGCTCTCCCTCACTTGCAGCTCCACCACTGAGTGAGGCCTCCCGCAGCCCCTGCACTCTCTAGTGTGAGTGTTCGAGGCCCTCCTCCACCCGCAGGTTTACCTGCACCCCCATCCCTGGTGGTTCTGTGGACCTCTGTCTCCCGATTTCCACTCAGGTTTTCCACTCATTTTCACTCGGTTTTCACCCTCTTTTCTAAATACATATTTCTGCTTTCTGCACTTTCCTATGCTCTGCTTGTGTTCTCTTTTTCCCCTTTTCCCCACTCTCCTCCTTTCCCGCCCATTACTTTCTAGTGTGAGTGTTCGAGGCCCTCCTCCACCCGCAAGTGCGCCTGCGCTTCATCCCTGGTGGTCCAGTGGACCTCTGTTTCCTGCTTTCCGCTCAGGTTTTCCACTCATTTTCACTCATTTATTTCACTCGGTTTTCACCCTCTTTTCTAAATCCATATTTCTGCTTTTTTTCTGCTCCCTGCACTTTCCTGTGCTCTGCTTGTCTTCTCCCCCGCAGCCCCTCCCCCCAGCACGACCAGCACAACCAATCCAGCTCCCCTCCCCGCTCCAGCATCCCAGCTGTCCAGCCCTCCCAGACCCCTACTTAATGGCATCCACTGCTGGGCGGGCAAGCAAGACCACTGACTCTTTGTCAGTGAAATTGCTCTCCCTTCCTTGCAGCTCCACCACTGACTGAGGCCTCCCCCAGCCCCTGCACTCTCTAGTGTGAGCGTTCGAGGCCCTCCTCCACCCACAGGTTCACCTACGCCTCATCCCGGGTGGTCCAGTTTACCTTTGTCTCCCGCTTTCTGCTCCGGTTTTCCAATCATTTTCACTCGTTTTTTCACTCATTTTTCACCCTCTTTTCTAAATCCATATTTCTGCTTTTTTCTGCTTTCTTCACTTTCCTGTGCTCTGCTTGCCTTCTCTCTTTCCCGCTTTCTGCTCCAGTTTTCCACTCGTTTTCACTAGTTTTTTGAGTAATTTTTCCCTCTTTTCTAAATCTATATTTCTGCTTTTTTCGGCTTTCTGCACCTGCCTGTGCTCTGCTTGTCTTCTCTTTTCCCCTTTCTCCCACTCTCCTCATTTCCCACCCGTTTTTCCCCTGCCGCTGCTGCCCCCGCAGCTCCTCACTCCCAGCGCAACCAATCCAGCTACCCTCCACACTCCCGCCTCCCAGCTGTCCAGCCCTCCCCGACCCCTACTTAATGGCCGCCGCTATGCGGCTGAGCAGCAGACATGCGCAGATGCCCCCGCATGCGCGCTGAAGGTGCGCCACAGGCAAGCCTGTCTGAGACCCAGCCACAACAAGTGCCAGGAACCCTGGACGTCTGCCCTGCCAATGCTACGACCCAGCAGCAACAACAACTGAAAGCTAGCATCAGCAGCCGACACCCACAGACCCTTCAGCTGTCACCGCAGCAGGCACACCTGCAGCACCGCCAAGAACACGGATCCAGCACAACCGGCTCACAAGAAGTGTGAGTGTGAGTTCTCGAGGCCATCCTCCATCTGCAGGTTCATCTGCGCCTTATCCCTGGTGGTCCAGTGGACCTCTGTCTCCTGCTTTCCGCTCCAGTTTTCAACTTGTTCTTTTTCCACTTGTTTTTCACCCTCTTTTCTAAATCTATATTTCTGATTTTTTCTGCTTTCTGAACTTTCCTGTGATCTGCTTGTCTTCTCTTTTTCCCCTTTTTCCCACTGTCCTCCTTTCCGCCAGTTTTCCCCCACCGCTGATACCCCCGCAGCCCCTCCTCCCCAAGCACGACCAGCGCAACCAATCCAGCACCCCTCCCCGCTCCCGAATCCCAGCTGTTCAGCCCTCCCCGACCCCTACTTAATGGCGGCCACTGCGGGGATAGGCGAGCAAGACCACTGACTCTTTGTCAGTGAAATTGCTCTCCATCCCTTGCAGCTCCACCACTGAGTGAAGCCTCGCCCAGCCCCCGCACTCTCTAGTGTGAGTGTTCGAGGCCCTCCTACACTCACAGGTTCACCTGCGCCTCATCCCTGGTGGTCCAGTGGACCTCTGTCTCCTGCTTTCCGTTAGTGATTTCCACTCGTTTTCACTAATTTTTTACACTTGTTTTTCACCCTCTTTTCTAAATCCATATTTCTGCTTTTTTTCTGCTTACTGCACTTTTCTGTGCTCTGCTTGTCTTCTCTTTTTCCCGCTTTCTGCTCCAGTTTTCCCCTCGTTTTCATTTGTTTTTTCACTCGTTTTTCAACCTCTTTTCTAAATCTATATTTCTGCTCTTTTCTGCTTTCTGCACTTTCCTGTGCTCTGCTTGTCTTCTCTTTTTCCCCTTTTTCCCACTCTCCTCGTTTCCCACCAGTTTTTCTTTCACCGCTGTTGCGCCCTTGGCTGCTCCCCCCCCATCACAACCAGCGCGACCAATACAGGTCTCCTCCCGGCTCTGGCATCCCAGCTGTCCAGCCCTCCCGACCCCTACTTAATGGCGGCCGCTGCGGGGACAGGCGAGCAAGACCACAGACTCTTTGTCAGTGAAATTGCTCTCCCACCCTCGCAGCTCCACCACTGAGTGAGGCCTCCACCAGCCCCTGCACGGTCTAGTGTGAGTGTTCGAGGCTCTCCTCCACTTGCAGGGTCATCTGCGCCTCATGTCTGGTGGTCCAGTGGACCTCTGTCTCCCGCTTTCCGCTCCAGTTTTCATCTAATTTTTTTCACTCGTTTTCACCCTTTTTTCTAAATCTATATTTCTGCTTTTTTCTGCTTTCTGCACTTTCCTGTGCTCTGCTTGTCTTCTCTTTTTCCCGCTTTCCTCTCCGGTTTTCCACTCGTTTTCACTTGTTTTTCCACTCGTTTTTCAACCTCTTTTCCAAATCTATATTTCTGTTTTTTTCTGCTTTCTGCACTTTCCTGTGCTCTGCTTTACTTCGCTTTTTCCCCTTTTTCCCACTGTCCTCCTTTCCTGCCTGTTTTTCCCCCACCGCTGCTGCCCCGCAGCACCTCCCCCCGGCATGACCAGCGCAACTAATCCAGCTCCCCTCTCCGCTCCCGCCTCCCAGCTGTCCAGGCCTTCCCGACCCCTACTTGATGGCGGCCGCAGCGGGGAATTTTTTTCACTCGTTTTCACCCTCTTTTCTAAATCGATATTCCTGTTTTTTTCTGCTTTCTGCACTTTCCCGTGCACTGCGTGTCTTCTCTTTTTCCTGCTTCCTGCTCCGGTTTTCCACTCATTTTTCAACCTATTTCTAAATCTACATTTCTGCACTTTCCTGTGATATGCTTGTCTTCTCTTTTTCCCCTTTTTCGAGCTGTCCTCCTTTCCACCAGTTTTTCCCCTGCCACTGCTGCCCCCGTAGGCCCTCCCCCCAGCACAACCAGCTTTTCAGCTGTCCAGTCCTTCCCGACCCCTAACTGATGGCAGCCGCTGCGGGGACAGGCGAAAAAGACCACTGACTCTTTGACAGTGAAATTGCTCTCCCACCCTCGCATCTCCGCCATTGAGTGAGGCCTCCCCCAGCCCCTGCACTCTCTAGTGTGAGTGTTCGAGGCCCTCCTCTACCTGCAGGTTCACCTGTGCCTCATCCATAGTGGTCCAGTGGACTTCTGTCTCCCGCTTTCCACTCGTTTTCACTCGTTTTTTTCACTTAGTTTTCACCTACTTTTCTAAATCCATATTTCTGCTTTTTTTCTGTTTTCTGCACTTTCCTGCGCTCTGCTTGGATTCTCTTTTTCCCGCTTTCCGCTCCAGTTAACCACTCATTTTCACTCGTTTTTTTACTTGCTTTTCACCCTCTTTTCTAAATCTATATTTCTGCTTTTTTCTGCTTTCTGCACTTTCCTGTGTTCTGCTTGTCTTCTTTCCCCCCTTTTTCCCACTCTCTTCCTTTCCTGCCCGTAACTCTCTAGTGTGAGTGTTCGAGGCCCTCCTCTACCCGCAGGTGCACCTTCGCCTCTTCCCTGGTGGTCCAGTGGACCTCTGTCTCCCACTTTCCCCTCTGGTTTTCCACTCATTTTCAATTGTTTTTTCAGTCATTTTTCATAGTCATTTCTAAATTCATATTTCAGTTTTTTTCTGCTTTCAGCACTTTCCTGTGCTCTGTTTGTCTTCTCTTTTTCCCCTTTTTCCCACTCTCCTCCTTTCCCACCCGTTACTCTCTAGTGTGAGTGTTCAAGGCCCTCCTCCACCCACAGGGTCACCTGCGCCTCATCCCTGGTGGTCCAGTGGGCCTCTGTCTCCCGCTTTCCGCTCTCGTTTTCACTCTTTTTTTCACTCTCTTTTCAAAATCTATATTTCTGCTTCTTTCTGCTTTCTGCACCTTCCTATGCTCTGCTTGTCTTCTCGCTTGTCTTCTCTTTTTCACCTTTTCCCCCCTCCCCCCCAGCACAACCAGCACGACCAATCCAGCTCCCTTCCCCACTCCCGCCTCCCAGCTGTCCAGCCCTCCCCGACCCCTACTTAATGGTGGCCAGTCAGCGGCCATGAGCAGCAGGTGTGCCGCTGGCGCGTCAATGGTGTGCCAAAGGCAAACCCGTCTGCGCCTGTCTGCGACCCAACCGTGACCAGTGCGAGGAACCCTGCACCTCTGCACCGCCAAAGCTACAAACCAGCAGCAATCCACACACTCAACCCAGGCCACAACAACTGAAAGCTAGCATCACCAGCCGACACCCATGGACCCTTCAGCTGTCACCGCTGCAGGCACACCTGCAGCATCGCCAAGAACACGGATCCAGTACAACCCACCCACAAGAACACAACCAAACCGAAAACCCTGCAATGCATCCTCCTCAATGTTCGATCACTCCACAAACACACCACCGAAATCATTGACGTCTGCAACAGCACCACCCTGGATGTAGCATTGTTCACCGAAACACCACATCGGGACCGGACATCGCCATCGCCATCCCCCAATTATACAAGATCTCCAGGAAGGACCGCCCCACCCGCCCGGGAGGAGGAATCACCATTGTCCACAAATCCACCCTCCGTCTGAGCACACTCCCCGACGAGCACACACACCTTCACTTCAAGATGCTGGCCAGCCCCACCACCACCCTCCGAGGAACCCTCATCTTCCGACCCCCTGGACCACGCGGACTCTTTGCCAACTTCATCACGGATATTATCTCCCCACAGGCCATCTCATCCACCAACTACATCTTGCTGGGAGACCTCAACTTCCACCTCGACAACCAACTAGACCCCAACACTGCATCCCTCCTGGACAACCTCCACAACATTGGACTCCGCTAGCTCGTGACCGAGCCCACGCACTCAGCAGGACACACCCTCGATCCCCTCTTCATTACAGGAAACTCCCTCCCCTTCAGCCACACCACCGAACTCCCATGGACCGACCATCATTGCGTTCACTTCACCTTCAGAACACCCACCATCCATAGACACCAGCACCTGCTCCCACAAAGAAACTGCACCAAAATCACTGATGACCAGCACACCTCACTCAAAAACTCCACCCCAATCATCTCGGAAAACAACAACCCCAACACCACAGCCTGAACCCTGTTTAGATGGATCTCAGACAGCGCCAACACCATAGCCCCCCTCAAGAAAAACAACAATCCCCACGCCAAGAAAGCCAGATGGTTTACCACTAAAGTTGGAGAGTACAGATGCATGTGCCGCTGCCATGAAAAGGCCTGGAGGGACACCAAATCTAAAGAAGCCCAAAAAAACTTCAGAGCCGCCACCAACGCCCACCACCAACTCATCAGAGAAACGAGGAAAAAAGCGATCGAAGACAGAATCTCCACCCACATGTACAACAGCAAGGAACTCTTCAAAATCATCAAGGAGTTCACCCAACCCAACAGCGAGTCTACTGACATCCCGCCTTCACAAGACCTCTGAGACAAACTCAGCACCTTTTTCACCACAAAATCAAGAGCATCTACGACAACTTCAACAAAGACAACCAACACACTGAACCCTCACCAACCACCCCCGACAACCGGAAACCAGTGATTGACAACTGGACAGCCGTGACCACAGAAGACACACTGAAGACAATGTAGTCAATCCACTCAGGGACCCCCACGGATCCCTGCCCCCACCACATCTTCAACAGAGTCACCATCGCACCCATGCTCAGCCACACCATCAACCCCTCCCTGATGACTCCCTCGTTCCCCGACAATTGGAAACACGCCGAAGTCAACCCCCTCCTGAAGAAACCCTCGGCTGACCCCAATGACCTCAAAAACTACAGACCCACAAGGCTCCTCCCTCAGCCCAACACTCTTAGACGTCTACATGGCTCTACTTGCCCCCATCGTCAGAACCTACGGACTCAACATTGTATCGTACGCAGACGACTCCCAACTCTCCCTATCCAACGAACCCAACACGGCCAGACACAACTTTCGAGAAGGCATGGAAGGCATGGAAGCAGTCACCAAGTGGATGAAAATCAGCTGCCTACAACTAAACACCAACAAAACAGAAGAACTCATCATGGGCCCAAACCCCGATGCCTGGAGCAACACCTGGTGGCCCCCCACCCTCGGAAACCTGCCAACCCCCACAGACCACGCACGCAACCTGGGAATCAACCTGGATTCCGAGCCCAAAATGGACGCCAGATCAACTCTGTCTTGTTTTTCTGCTTCCACACCCTCCACCTCCTTCGTAAGATCTTCAAATGGATCCCCCTCGAACACAGAAAGACTGTCAATCACGCCCTGGTCATCAGCAGACTTGACTACAGCAACGCACTCTACGCCGGAATAAACAGAAACTTCACCCGCAAGCTACAGTACATCCAGAACGCCGCCGCAAGACTGATCCTCAACCTGCCAAAACACTGCCACATCTCCCAGCGGATCACTGACAGAATTTCGACCTCCTAAATATCGACCTACAGGAATATCGAGTCAACAATATCGATGGCAAGAATATCGACATCCTATCTACAACATGGTAAGTACAAAAATATCGAAAAACATAATATAGATGTAAAAAATATCGATGTTATAAATATCGTTTTTTTTTCTTTTAACATATAAATGTAAAATAAAGTATATAACACTAATAAATAAAATCTACATAGTTAAAAGTATCTAATAATGTTTAAAATTAATAAATAATACATATATATTAATAATACATTAATTAAATATATACAGTAAATATATAATATATATGTACTGAACAATTAGTATTAATAATTA
This sequence comes from Lissotriton vulgaris, assembly GCF_964263255.1. Taxonomy (NCBI): domain Eukaryota; kingdom Metazoa; phylum Chordata; class Amphibia; order Caudata; family Salamandridae; genus Lissotriton; species Lissotriton vulgaris. The sequence continues at coordinate 994,353,897 of NC_141697.1, forward strand.
TTTTACTAATTTATAAATTAATAAAATATATTCTAAATTACTAATACATTTACAAACATAAAACAATAACATAAATAAAATATAACTAATATAAAAAATAAAATAAACATTTAATTTTTTACAATTAATTATATAAAACGTTGGATAGCGTAAGGGTAAAAATTACTATTCCCACTCCAGAGAGTGCAACAGTAGGGAAAGCGTTGGATAGTGTAGGGGTAAAAATTACTATTGCCACTCCAGAAAGTGCAACAGTAGGGAAAGCGTTGGATAGCGTAGGAGTAAAAATTACTATTCCCACTCCAGAGAGTGCAACAGTAGGGAAAGCGTTGGATAGCGTAGGGGTACAAATTACTATTCCCACTCCAGAGAGTGCAACAGTAGGGAAAGCGTTGGATAGCGTAGGGGTAAAAATTACTATTCCCACTCCAGAGAGTGCAACAGTAGGGAAAGCGTTGGATAGTGTAGGGGTAAAAATTACTATTCCCACTCCAGAGAGTGCAACAGTAGGGAAAGCGTTGGATAGTGTAGTAGTATAAATTACTATTCCCACTCCAGAGAGTGCAACAGTAGGGAAAGCGTTGGATAGCGTAGGGGTAAAAATTACTATTCCCACTCCAGAGAGTGCAACAGTAGGGAAAGCGTTGGATAGCGTAGGGGTAAAAATTACTATTCCCACTCCAGAGAGTGTAACAGTAGGGAAAGCGTTGGATAGCGTAGGAGTAAAAATTACTATTCCCACTCCAGAGAGTGCAACAGTAGGGAAAGCATTGGATAGCGTAGGGGTAAAAATTACTATTCCCACTCCAGAGAGTGCAACAGTAGGGAAAGCGTTGGATAGCGTAGGGGTAAAAATTACTATTCCCACTCCAGAGAGTGCAACAGTAGGGAAAGCATTGGATAGCGTAGGGGTAAAAATTACTATTCCCTCTCCAGAGAGTGCAACAGTAGGGAAAGCGTTGGATAGCGTAGGGGTAAAAATTACTATTCCCACTCCAGAGAGTGCAACAGTAGGGAAAGCATTGGATAGCGTAGGGGTAAAAATTAATATTCCCACTCCAGAGAGTGCAACAGTAGGGAAAGCGTTGGATAGCGTAGGGGTAAAAATTACTATTCCCACTCCAGAGAGTTGAACAGTAGGGAAAGCGTTGGATAGCGTAGGGGTAAAAATTACTATTCCCACTCCAGAGAGTGCAACAGTAGGGAAAGCGTTGGATAGCGTAGTAGTATAAATTACTATTCCCACTCCAGAGAGTGCAACAGTAGGGAAAGCGTGGGATAGCGTAGGAGTAAAAATTACTATTCCCACTCCAGAGAGTGCAACAGTAGGGAAAGCGTTGGATAGCGTAGGGGTAAAAATTACTATTCCCACTCCAGAGAGTGCAAAAGTAGGGAAAGCATTGGATAGTGTAGGGGTAAAAATTACTATTCCCACTCCAGAGAGTGCAACAGTAGGGAAACCTTTGGATAGCGTAGGGGTAAAATTTACTATTCCCACTCCAGAGAGTGCAACAGTAGGGAAAGCATTGGATAGCGTAGGGGTAAAAATTACTATTCCCACTCCAGAGAGTGCAACAGTAGGGAAAGCGTTGGATAGCGTAGGGGTAAAAAATACTATTCCAACTCCAGAGAGTGCAACAGTAGGGAAAGTGTTGGATAGTATAAGGGTTAATCAATCAATCACAGACATTTATATAGCGCACTACTTACCCGGAGGGTCTCAAGGCGCTAGGGGGGGGGGGTGCTGCTACTGCTCGAATAGCCAGGTCTTGAGCTTCTTCCTGAAGGAGAGGTGGTCTTGGGTCGAGCGCAGGTCGGTCGGGAGGGAGTTCCAGGTCTTGGCGGCCAGGTAGGAGAAGGACCTTCCTCCTGTTGTCGTTCTTCGGATGCGGGGGACGGCGGCGAGGGCGTGGCTGGCTGATCGGAGATGTCGTTTGGGAGCGTAGAAGTTGATGCGGTTGTTAAGGTAGGTCGGGCCTTGATCGTGTAGGGCTTTGTGTGCGTGGGTGAGGAGGCAGAAGGTGATTCTTTTGTTGACGGGGAGCCAATGCAGGTCTCTCAGATGTCCGGAGATGTGGCTGTGTCGTGGGATGTCGAGGATGAGTCTGGCTGAGGCGTTCTGGATCCGCTGGAGTCTCTTCTGGAGCTTGGCGGTGGTTCCGGCGTAGAGGGCGTTGCCGTAGTCCAGTCGGCTGGTGACGAGGGCCTGGGTGACCGTCTTCCTGGTCTCGGTGGGGATCCACCGGAAGATCTTCCGTAGCATGCGCAGGATGTTGAATGATCTTAAGAAATCTAAGAAACTCTGTCGCTCCCTCGAGAAGGCCTGGAAAAAAGACCCAAACACCAGCACCAGGGACGCCTTCAAAAACGCCACCCGCATACACCACCAACTAATCCGATCTGCCAAGAAAGCCGCATTCAAAGACCGACTAGACAACAACGCCCACAACAGCAAGGAATTATTCAACATCGTCAAAGAATTTACCAACCCCTCAGCCAACTCCAACGACATCACCCCCTCTCAAGCCCTCTGTGACTCCCTAGCCTCATTCTTCCACAACAAAATCGCAGACATCCACAACAGCTTCGACAACCAACCCGGAGACCAACCCACCCAACCTTCTGCAGGACCTTCACCCCCCTCGAACATCCTTAATGACTGGAACCCAATCTCCACTGAGGACACCATTCGCCTGATGAACTCCATCCATTCAGGATCCCCCTCAGACCCTTGCCCTCACCACATCTTCAACAAAGCAGACTCCATCATAGCACCACACCTCCGAGACGTCATCAACTGCTCCCTCAAATCCGGCACCTTCCCAGAAAGCTGGAAACACGCCGAACTCAGCGCCCTTCTGAAAAAACCCACAGCTGACCCCACCGAACTTAAAAACTACCGCCCCATCTCGCTCCTCCCATTCCCGGCCAAAGTCATCGAGAAAGCTGTCAACAACCAGCTCGCCGCCTTCCTCGAAACCAACAAATCCCTCGACTCCTCACAGTCCGGCTTCCGAGCCAAACACAGCACAGAGACCGCCCTCATCGCAGCAACAGACGACATTCGAACTCTACTGGACAATGGAGATACAGTCGCCCTCATCCTCCTCGACCTCTCCGCAGCCTTCGACACAGTCTGCCATAGCACCCTTCTACAGCGCCTCAGAAACATCGGAATCCAAGGAAAAGCACTGGAATGGATCACCTCGTTCCTCACCGGAAGAACCCAGAGAGTCCGCCTCCCACCATTCAAGTCAGAGGCCACTGAAGTCATCTGCGGCGTACCACAAGGGTCCTCACTCAGTCCCACCCTCTTCAACGTATACATGAGCCCCCTCGCGACCATCGCACGCCAACACAACCTCAACATCATCTCTTACGCGGATGACACTCAACTGATCCTTTCACTCACCAAAGACCCTAACACCGCCAAAACCAACCTACATGAAGGAATGAAAGATGTAGCCGAGTGGATGAAGCACAGCCGTCTGAAACTTAACTCAGACAAAACAGAAGTCCTTATCTTAGGTACCTCCCCCTCCGCCTGGGATGACTCTTGGTGGCCAGAAGCCCTTGGAAAAGCACCCATCCCGACGGACCACGCACGGAACCTGGGCGTCATCCTGGACTCCTCACTCTCTATGAACAGACAAGTCAACGCCGTGTCATCATCTTGCTTCAACATTCTTCGCATGCTCAAAAAAACATTTCGCTGGATCCCCACCGAAACCAGAAAAGCGGTCACCCATGCACTGGTCACCAGCCTCCTGGACTACGGAAACACCCTATACGCCGGTATCACTGCAAAACTCCAGAAAAAACTCCAACGCATCCAGAACGCATCAGCCAGACTCATACTAGACATCCCACGTAAAGACCACATCTCTAGTCACCTGAAAAACCTCCACTGGCTCCCCATCAATAAGAGGATTACTTTCCGCCTCCTAACCCACGCACACAAAGCACTCTATGAACTTGGACCCGAATGCCTCAACACACGACTTTCCTTCTACACCCCCTTCCGCCAACTACGATCCTCCAACCAAGCGCTTGCTACCGTACCTCGCATCAATAAAACCACCATGGGAGGTAGACCCTTCTCCTACCTCGCAGCTAAAACCTGGAACTCACTCCCCACTCACCTCCGTCTCACTCAGAACCACCTGGCATTCAGAAAGCAACTTAAAACTTGGATATTCGACAAGTAATTCCCCACCCTTCTTCAAGCGCCTTGAGACCCTCCGGGTATGTAGCGCGCTATATAAATCTTTGACTTGACTTGACTTGACTTGTCTGGTCATGGTGAGGGAGGAGTCCAAGATGAAGCCCAGGTTGCGTGCATGGTCTGTCGGTTTGGGTGCGCTGCCCAGGGCGGGGGGCCACCAGGAGTCGTCCCAGGCGGAGGGCTAGGAACCCAGGATGAGGACTTCCGTCTTTTCTGAGTTCAGTTTCAGGCGGCTGGTCGTCATCCACTCGGCTACGTCTTTCATCCCTTCGTGAAGGTTGGCTCTGGCGGCGGCGGGGTCGTTGCTCAGGGAGAGGATCAGCTGGGTGTCGTCAGCGTAGGAGATGATGTTGAGGTTGTGTTGGCTTGCGATGGCCGCGAGGGGGCTCATGTAGACGTTGAAGAGGGTGGGGCTCAGCGAGGATCCTTGAGGGACGTCGCAGATGACTTCGGTGGCCTCTGACTTGTACGGTGGTAGACGGACTCTCTGTGTTCTTCCGTCGAGGAAGGAGATGATCCATTCCAGTGCCTTCTCCTGGATTCCGACGTTGCTGAGGCGCTGCACTAGGGTGCGGTGGAAGACAGTGTTGAATGCCGCGGAGAGGTCTAGGAGGATGAGGGCCGCTGTTTCTCCGTTGTCCATCAGGGCTCGGATGTCATCGGTGGCAGCGATGATGGCGGTCTCGGTGCTGTGGTTGGCTCGGAAGCCAGACTGTGAGGGGTCGAGGGATACTTATAAATAAAAGATTTTTGTAATTATAAAAATATAAACTATTAAATAAATATAAACCATATACAATACCTATACATAATTATAAAATACATGCTTAGCGAAATATATTTAACCTAAAATAAATTTTAAATAATACCATTTAATAATATTTTATGACCAATTAATAATTAATTAACAATTATATTATTAACAATACAATTATTTTTAATACATTATTAATTAATTAAAATTACATTACTTCCCACCATATTTCCCTATAAAACCACTACCCACAACATAACACATTTATCCATTTATGAATTAATGAAAATTAATTAGCAATAATTAAAAAGAATTAACTATTAATTAAAATTAATTACCAATTAATTAAATGTATGTTATAATTCCTACTAATTATTAATTAATTAACCATAATTAAATTACTTCCCACCCTATTCCCCTATAAACCCACATCCCGCTACAGAACATATATATCAATTAATCAATTAATTTAATTTTTTTTCCATACCCCTTCATGCACTCCTTCCCATTCTCTATCCGTAAGAGTTTTGCTCAATATCTCATGTAATCTGCCCTGAATTGGAAGGACACCCACCGGGAGATCATCTTGCAATGCCCGGTAAATGTGGGAAATCAGTCCCGACCCCCTGCCATATCAAGAAGTGCCACTAGGGTCCACAACTTTCGGGCGCATCCAAAAATGTTGGCGAGATCCCATGGAGAAATTGCCCTGATCCTATGGCAAAGGCAGCCACAGCATAGATCCAAGTAACAAAACCTGCCCTTAGGGTACAAGTCCCGGAGAGTATTGCATCCCCTGGCCCACCACCGATCAACAGATATTGTTCGTGCTATATGCGTAAATGGTCAGAGTGACAAAATATTCCAGCCTGTAGGGGGCACCACCAGTTTAACCTTCCTCTCCCAAGCCAGACACACCTGCCCGAGAACATAGGGAACCATGTCTGGAACTCTAGCCCCCAGCATCAGGAGCTCTGTCGCAGGCACTCCACCGCATGTGCCCCCAAACAACTTCTTCTCCCAGTTTTATTTTCCTCATCCAGCCAATAGATTGCATGTTGCAACTGAGTTGCCAAGTAGTAGAGCTCCAAGTTTGGAAGCTCCAACCCTCCCTCCACCCTGGTCCACTTGAGCATGGCCTGGCTCACTCTCTTTCTCCCTGAGGCCCACAACAGTACCACTATCAACGTATCTAGTTCTGCGGAGTACTGTCTAGGGATATCAAACATGGGCCCCTGAAAAACATATGAGCAGCGGGGAAGGAGGATCATCTTAACCAATGCCAGTTTCCCCATCAAAGTCAAGAGGAGGGTGTTCCAGAATTTTGCAGATTGCCAAAGGCCTTCAATCACCCCCGATATTCAGGGTTTCGAACAGTGCAGCATCCCTCGTGATCTTATTCCTAAGGTACCGCATGGCAGAGGTCTCCCAGAATAGACAAACGTCTGGAAGCTCCAATAGGGAACCTCCCCCAGGGCACCCAGATGGAATAGTTTAGATTTGGCTCAGCTCACTTGAAGCCTGGACAACTCCCCAAATTCAGCCATAGTGGCCATCATAATGGGAATCAAGTCGTCACAAATATATCAGGGCATCTTCCGTGAATAGGGAAACCATGTGTGTTAAATTCCAAACCGTGATGCCCCACCCCTGTAGGACCGGCCACAATCTGCACGCCAACGGCTGCATGGCTAGTGCAATAATAGATAGCCCTGCCTCGTTCCCTGAAACAGGGAGAAGCGCTGCAACACCATTCTCCCCACCCCCACCCTCACCATTGGAGCAGTGTGCAACAGCTGCAACAGTTGCACCCACCGTAAGAAAAAGTTAATCAGATCCTATGTTGCACAATACCTGCCAGAGGAAACCCCATTCCAGGGAGTCAAATGCCTGCTCTATGTCAAGCAATGCCAGGAAGCATGGGTCATCCATTAGAGCCGGAGCATGCATGACCAGAGCAAGGCGTTTCAGGTTGAACTGAGTGTTACAGCTAGGGATAAAGCCACACTGATCCTCATGTATCAGTGACGACATGTACTCCAGCAGCTCTGATGCCAACATCGTGCTGTGTATTTTGACATCAACGTTCAGCATGAAGGGGGGCGATAGGATCCGGCATCCGAAGCATCTTTGTTCAGTTTAGGCAGCATGACTATGACAGCCTCCCTCATCGATTCAAGCAACTGATCTCATTTGTATGCCTCATTATAAACCTCCAGCAGGAGGTCTGTAAAGATGCCTTCCTTCCTGTAGTACAGTTCAGCTGGGAGGCCTTTCCTCTGGAGACTTCGCTGTCTTCAAAGCCCTAATTACTGCCACGATCTCCTCTTCTGTAGCTATGGGCACTTCTAGCCTATCTATGCCCTCGCTTGCAAGGCGGGGCATCTACAGACTCTTCAGATACATCTCCCCAGCACTCTGCACACCACCCTCAGGTGTGCCACAAAAACATCCATTATGTCTTGCTGCGTATGTACTACCCATCACGTGCATCTTGCACTCCAACCACTGGGGCCCTCTGGGGCTCACTGCAGAGCAGGGCGACCAGCATCCTGCTTGCCTTGTCCCCTCCTAATGGAGCCACTGCCAATAGCTGGTGTGCACACATTTCTCAAGCCTATCCCAAGTCTCCAGCAGCACCCTCTAATGTTCCTTCCATTCCACCAAGCACCTGGGTTGAGTAACCAAATATCCCTCTAGTGCACCTAGGCTTGTTTCCTACAAACAAGCCTTGGGGAAGGACCACCTTCATTGCATCCCACTTGGTGTCCCTAGTAGGCATGCTTCCCCGGTTGCCTTTAATGATCTAGTACTTCCTAGACTTTATTAGCAAAACCTGGGTCCGCCAGTCCCTCCACTCTCAGCTTCCAAAGCTGGACCAGATGGGCTGTCTACCCACATTGTAAGTGACCAACAATAGGTAGTGACCAGAGAGGTAGCACACCAGCTACGAAACGGCGTCCGCAGACATTTTTCCAGGGGGGGGCAAAATGTTAACGTCATCACCATCGTCCGATATGATGTGTGCCAGGTGGGGCACAAGAAACACTGGGGCGCGGAACTGAGTTATACTCAATTAAATGCCAGGAATCCAGGACATGTGACTGACCCTGCCACAGGCCAACAAACACTGCCTGTAGGGAAAACGCTAAACTTTCTGACAAGGTGCTTTATCTCTGTTTGCTAGGTGTGCAGACTTCCGGGTCCTCAATCCAACACCAATCAAGGCTGTCTTCAGCATGATTCGATTTTTATCAGAATACTTTAAAACAGCCTATGATTAAAGCACCAGATTAAATAGACTGTATGCACAGTGTATCTTAGGGATTATTTGTAGCACACATATTTATCAATATTGGCTTCTTGGTGCTAGAATTCATGATAACTTTTATTCAAAGTTAAAGCACAACGTCAAAGTTAGTAATAAATTATGCAGCAATCACACGCTAGTGATTCGCCAATGGCTGCTCCCTTTACTAGAAATCCCAGGGCATTGCTAAATTTTACACACATTCAATTAATTTATACAAAATAAAATGTATAGATCCATATGTTAGCTATATTTTTAAAAGAAACTTAGAGTCCCTCTACGTGTAGTCAATGTCAAACTGACAATGTGCGCACGTTTAGGGATACAAAAATGGCCAGCTCCCTTATACGGAAGCCCGGCACCGTAAATGTGCGGCACATGCGGCGCCCTCAGCGGCGGCACATCACAGGTCCAGGGATGCTGAGTCTTACACAGTGGTCAAAGTGGGGGAAAAAAAGTAGGGAACATTGGGCGGAGAATCAGAGGGCGGGACTAACCCAAGGATTGGATCTGTGGGTCGAGCCAGAGGTGTGGCCAGAATGCGCAGACATCCCAATTTTTAGTATTTGTTTGGCAATTCACTGCCCAGTTTAATCAACCAATGGATACACATGATTATTTCAGGTTATAATGAGTTATTGACATTAAAATATATTCACAAAGTGGGATATACTTCTAATCACAGAATATAACAAATACCATAAAATGAGGAAACACAAGCCATTTGTCTCCGAGCCATGGAGTTTCTGTCATCAGTACTTCTCCCTTTTTCCACAACAGCAAATCAAACATGAATGGCAAAATATCCTAGTTTGCAAAAGTTGTCTCAAAAATTATGGCTTTGCCATTTTTGGCTCATAATGCAAGATCTGCTGCATGATCTGACAATTTAAACTAATAATTAGTTTGTAGCTCAAACATATCAAAAGTTAATATAAAATGTGACTTGTGTTGCTGCGGAGTGAATGGCCTATTGCAAAGGTTGACTGGTCACCTTTCTCACTGCTGCGTTTATATGTTACACTGGTACTAATGAGGCAAAATCTTTCCAGAGACTGTTATCATGTGTACACACGTCAAAATAATAAAATATCTGAAAATATACTGCATTACGCTGCAGCCTTTTTTTAATGCACAATTTAGTCAACACTACGGCATGATGTTGTCATCCTTTGCTGCATAATTAATTCCAGTCGCCCCACAGCAGGCAGCACATGTTAAAAGTGCTTGTGAATGAAGCAGGGAGACTGTGAAGTTTGCGAACTTAGTTTGGTGTGCATGCAAATCCTGCATTGCCAATCCCTGGTGAGTTGCAGCTACTAATGCTGAAACAAAGCCAATGGAGGTACCTATGGGTGAGGCAGACTGGCCTCAAGGGCAGGGCCAGCCATAGCACTGGTGGTGTCCTGTGCATTGTTTGTTAGTGCCCCCCAATGATCACCTCTGCCATGGATTACCTCACTGCCACCCTTTAACTGTGCCCCCCAAGTCCCCATAACCAGTCTCTCTCAGATGCATTTAATTTGATTTACAGCGCAACTCATACCATTGTAGGGTGTCAGAGCACTTTACATCACACACATTACACAGAGACAATCAATATGTGTGTAAATCACTGTAAAGAAAATGTTACATATGACTAAGGACTACAAGGTGTAGGTGTCACATGACAACCATACTAGTAACCCATATAGTTTCATAGTGATTGGTCTGGAGAAACACAATACCCGGAATTTAAAATAATCAGAATTGATTTCTGTCCAAAAGAAACCTTTTTGGGACATTAGGATAATCAAAGACTGGGGGTGGGCGGGGGATAACATAACGCTCTAATTTATACCTTGCAGTTTGTATGCAGCTCCTAGATGACAGTTAATAGCTCACTGTTCTAAGTTAGGATTTTAACTTATAAACTGCAAGTAACAAAAGGATCTCTCTGACAAAAGCAGTAGCCCACTGACCTATTTACATTATGTGCACTTTGTGATCTGCATGGCACATGTTCTTTGCAGCCGGTACATTAACCCTCTGAGCTACCTTTCCATGAGTCAAAACTTCCACTAGACAACATTTTGATGTCTCTCTAGGAAGAACATTAATCACCAGAGTCATCATAACATTTTTATTGTTGCCGAAAATTGCTGGAGGCCAGGAAGGAGGCAGCAAGCGTTTTTAAAACCATCATATACTTGCAAACATGATGCCTCCACCTAAAGTCAGCACCCGGGGCCGTCACACTGGTTGCACCGCCCCAGAGCTGGCCCTTCTCAAGGGTCCTGTGACCTCAGTGACTGTTGTTCTAGGGTGTGCTGCTTCATAGGCCTGCCCGCAAGACTGGGGGTGAACTTCAGTATGGATAGTGGTGGACAAGCCTTGAAAGTTAACCTACACTTGTCATGCTAGGGTCCACCTGCTGGGGCAAAGACACCAGGACTTCTAAGGTGTTGTGAAGCCTTCTAAGGTCTAGCATGTGATTGTGCTCTCGCAGGAAAGTGGTCTGGTGGACTGGTTATTAAGGCTGAACCTGGTTCCCAGTTCCAAATTCAGCAGCTCTGACCATAGTGCCACATCCTCTCCCCCAATGAACACCGTACTGCTCCACTGAGAAAAACTCCCACTGTTTTCAACTACAACCCAATTGTTGCCCGCTATAAACACCTGGGTGCGGATCAATTTAAATTACGCACTAGACAAGAGCAGAATGCGGCCTACAAAAAAAAAGTAACAACATCCTGGAAAAAGAAAACCCTTATAGGGAATGCAAAATGTAGCAAACCATGGGAAATGTAAGCAAGAACAACATGGTTACCTTAATGCTTTTACACTCACTATTCAGAAATCAGTGAGTGCTTTTGCCTGAAAAGTTAAGGACTGGATGGACCCACTGAATGGACCCATTCCAGTGGCCATTGCTTATATCCTTACAAAACGTAAGCAGTATGGTCAAAAGACCACATCCCTGAACGCAGAGCCGCAGCACATATTTTGTTTTCCAAACCACACATTGCAGTTCCTCCAGGATTGGTGCACGAGTTCCAAGTCCATGGAAAACAAAGGCAAGAAAACAAAAATAGCGCTTCACTGGTAAACTCTGTAAAAGTGGCGTGTGTTTCAGTGTGAATAAAAATTAGTTTGGCCAGTTTGCTACTACTCTGTCTTACTTTGTTTAGTTATTTATCTATTTTTCATATTTTTAGCCTTTTATTCCTAATGCTCCACTTAAAATGTCAGAAAAATACGACATTTCCAGCAAAAGCGTCTTTTTTTTTGGGATCCATTTCACAGGGAAGCAAATAAAAGAAAGGAGAGGAAAGAGAGTGAGAACACCGTCTTGAAGCCACGGTTTTCATTGAGGGGGCGGGGGACAAGGAGGGTTGCTCCAGGGGGGGGGGGGGGCAAGTGCCCCTCCTTGCCCAACCCCTGCGGACGCCCATGCTCCACCACATTTTGAACCATACCGCCGGATACCAAACAATAATCCAAACGACTATGTGTTCCGATTGCCAGAGTGTAGCATGAATAGACATGGTCCAGGGAACGTGGCACCCTCCATATGTCATGCAATCTCGGACCCCCAATTACCTCCCGCAGTGCCCCAGTTCTAGCAGCTTAGCATCAAGACAGGGAAACGTCCCACAGAGCCATCCAACACGCAGTTTAAATCCTGGGCTACCACTACTTCTGGGCCTAGACACTCAGCAGCAGACCCCATCACCCACCCAATGAGGTCTGCAGCATCCACCTTTACTCCCTTCGCTAGAAATGGGGTCCCTGGTGCCACCAAGATCAACGCCCCCAGGAAAAGCTAGAGTAGAAGGTCACAAACACCTGTCCCTGCCGTCTCTGTCTCAAGGAAGGCTACATAGACCCCATAGCGTTTCAGGTAAGAGTGCTCCATATGCCACTTAGTTGGCTGTCCCAGACCACGCTCATTCCATGCTAGGAATTTCTAAGTGTGTTCTATCTGACGCTTGGCACCACATACGACTTCCCATTCCTCTTCACACACACCTCCCATCTCCCATGGCCATTCAAAGTTTGCCCATAGGGGGGCCTGCCCCCTGCACTCCCCATACAACTTCAACCCACATCCCAATAAAACACCCCTCCCACAGGTAGTGAATCCAAACAACGGCCCAGAACATCCAGGCCAACACATGGTACCCACCACCCCATTCGTCCCCAACAAGCCAAAGTCACAGTTCCCACTTAGCAACTTGCAGAGGACTCCGCATTCCACAGAGGGTAGCGAGGCCAACGGCACTCTAACGGCCACATGCATCATCGGGACATTTTGCGATTCCTTATTTGCGAAAAATAGGGAATCGCAAATAATCGCAATTTTTACCGAATCGCAAGGATTATGCGAATTCTAAATTGCGATTTCGTAATTCCCATTAATTCCTATGGGCCAAAAGGCCCATAGGAATCAATGGGAAGGCATTGACATTTTGCGAATTTCCATTTGCGATTCGCAAAATGTTAATGCATTCCATGGGTGCAGGGGGGGGTCCAAATGACCCCCTCTGCACCCCTGAAATGCATTTTTAAGTGCATGTTTCACACACACATGTCCTAAGGACATGTGTGTCTGTAACATTACAGTGTTTAAAATGCAATTTTTTGCATTTAAAACTTTTTCGCAAATTACCACAAGGTTCACCCTCGTGGTAATTTGCACCCCCTAATTGTGAATTCGCAATTTTAAATGCAATCATGCATTGCTTTTAAGGAATCTCAATTTTGCGATTCCTTAAAAGCAATCGCATTTTTGGAATTCACTAAAAATAGCGATTTTCCCAAAAATGTTTGATGCATCCAAAAAAGATATTTAGGAATCGCAAACGTCCGAATTTACCGATTCACACCGTTTGCGACTCCTAAATACCTTGATGCATGTGGGTGATAATTCCCACAGGAGACAGCAGCCCTCCTAGGCTACCTCTCAGCATTACCCACAGTTCGGTAGGCAATCATTGGATACATTAATATACACATTTAAAGGCATAAATGAATATTACCCTCACAGCAACCTGTTTATTTTGAATATTTGGCAACCCCCACAGAAATGCAATACAACAATGCAAAATCATTTGAACAAATATCAAACATGGATATCTCAAAATCAGACTCTTGCCAGCAGTTGAAGCACATCTTCTCAAGCGCAAATCTACATGCAGTGTCCCATGGGTCGGTTCTCTCTGCCCTGCAGGTGCGCCACCTCAGACCCTCCATGGCTGTTACCATGGCAGTCCACGCTCCTGCTCCGCTCACCCCCGTCAGCCCCCATCCGTGCTATCACTGAGAGAGTCACGCTTCTCCCTGCAGTGCAGAATGGATTAACAGGTGTCCAAAATGCAGTTCCTCCGATTTGAGCGCAGCTTCGGTCTTGCACCTCCCACTGTGACAAGGCAGTCACCTGCCTCTCTTGGTGTGTTAAAAAAATATGCATTCTTGTTGTATTGCACGTGGAGTTTGGTAAAGAACTTTGAGAGCTTCTTGAGATTCAGGCAGTTGGTAATCAAGTCTTCCAAAAACAACTTGACAGATTGCCCCTCGGCACGCTCCAGGAACCCCACAAATATCAAGTTGATCGTTTGAGAACGCCCTTCTGAAGCCTCAGTCCACTCTTCCGCATGAGCCGCAGAATGGAGCACAGCCAAAGGTCCTTTCAGTGCCTCCACCACGCGCTGTAGCTCCTTCACATTCCTTTCAGTGTCTGTGACCCTGTCTGAGATGTTCCAGACATCTGCGCGCAGCAAGTTCACTTCTATGGCCACAGTGTCAATCTTTACCATCAAGGCTTCCCGAGACCCCCTTATCTCTGTCAGATCTGCCATAGTCAGGATCCCCTCCTCCTCCGCCTGTGCCTTCCAAGGCTGTCCCCCCACAGTGCCATCACTCTGCAAGGGATGAGTGCAGTTATCAATATTATTCGATTGAGCAGTCTTGGCGGGCCTGTCTTTCCTCATTCACCCAGGTGATCTGTATGTTCACACTAGGAATTCAGTGGTGCACCCACACAGATTAAGAGACCCACTGCGGCTGTTGCTCCTCACTATGGTCTCCCTTTGATCCTAGCATAAGCTGCCCCATCCAGCAACAGGCTCCCCTTGACTCCAGACGCAGATTCCACCACTGCCTAGTGACACCAGTGTCACAGCACCTTACCAGCCGCACCCCAGATCGCACTGATAGTGTCGAATTGGGGTCCAGTCTCACCCCCGAGGAGGAAGCCGTCTCAGCTGGGGAGAAGCGCCTTCTCCCGCTCAGCCCCTGATGTCAGGCAGGGGCCAGTGCCCCCTCACCTGTCATGCCAGCCAGAAGTTCTCTCCTGGAGTCAAGGTGGGTCAGCCGCACCACCGAATCCCAAACTGGCTGGGGGCCACCCCATTTCAGCATCCAAAATTCTTCTCCCCTTCCAGGGAATCCACTAGGTTCCTCCTATAAGCCACCAGCCCTGATGTAGTACGCCTCACTGTTTTCACTCGGCCCCACCTTTGGCTGCCCTCTCCCCCACCAGGTGTCTGAGTGTCCCCAAACCAGCCCCACAGCATGGAGAGGCTCAATGCAACCCTCGATATACTGCTATTCCCCAGAGCTGCCAGGTGTAGGCGGCAGTGCAGCTCACTTAGGGGTCCATTAGGATGTCGGGTGGTGGCACCACCGCGGTGTTGGCGGGGCGGAAAAAGCACTTTTCGGCCCGCGAGCTGCGGTACTCACGTCTGCCATACTAGTATAGCATAACATAGGTCATTTCCCGACCGCCGTGGAGCGACGTGCACCGCCATCAAAGTGCGCCCGCTACAGCAGAGGTGGGAGCCAATGGAGACTCACCACCATGCGGAATGACGTCCGCCCCGCTCCACAAATTAGGATGGCCCAAACAGGCAGACGCACCGCAGCAGAGACAACGCCCAACCAGACACGGCGGAAACTCGACAGCTGAGCGCTATAGCAGCGACCAGGTCCTCTCCACCCGTTCATGAACGCCATGGACCCAGCTCTTCATATGCATCCGGTCATATACCTGCTACAGCACTACCATCAAATGGGCCACCGCGGATGCCGCCACAGGTACACAAATACACAAATACAACATACAACATACGGACCGACACAGGGTCCAATTCCACAACAAACACCCTGCTGGGGGTCACAACACATCCACAAGGGCACCCACACATTACCCACTTGCCAACAAGTCACCCCTCTGCATCCGGGACACACATCGTCTGCGAACTAGCAGCAACATCCCGTTCCCGGTTACTTCACCGCCGCGGTCAACACATGCGTACAATGTGTCTGAGTGTCCCCAAACCAGCCCCACAGCATGGAGAGGCTCAATGCAACCCTCGATATACTGCTATTCCCCAGAGCTGCCAGGTGTAGGCGGCAGTGCAGCTCACTTAGGGGTCCATTAGGATGTCGGGTGGTGGCACCACCGCGGTGTTGGCGGGGCGGAAAAAGCCCTTTTCCGCCCGCGAGCTGCGGTACTCACGTCTGCCATACTAGGTCATTTCCCGACCGCCGTGGAGCGACGTGCACCACCATCAAAGTGCGCCCGCTACAGCAGCGGTGGGAGCCAATGGAGACTCACCACCATGCGGAATGACGTCCGCCTCGCTCCACAAATTAGGATGGCCCAAACAGGCAGACGCACCGCAGCAGAGACAACGCCCAACCAGACACGGCGGAAACTCGACAGCTGAGCGCTATAGCAGCGACCGGGTCCTCTCCACCCGTTCATGAATGCCATGGACCCAGCTCTTCATATGCATCCGGTCATGTACCTGCTACAGCACTACCATCAAATGGGCCACCGCGGATGCCGCCACAGGTACGCAAATACACAAATACAACACACAACACACGGACCGACACAGGGTCCAATTCCACAACAGACACCCTGCTGGGGGTCACAACACATCCACAAGGGCACCCACACATTACCCACTTGCCAACAAGTCACCCCTCTGCATCCGGGACACACATCGTCTGCGAACTAGCAGCAGCATCCCGTTCCCGGTTACTTCACCGCCGCGGTCAACACATGCGTACAATGCAGAAGGCAGAAGGCAGGGCCACTACAAGGCATGGGCAGGGCCCAAAGACCGCAGGGACACACCACCCCCAAACACACATCAACACACCCCATCAAGTCACAGGCCATGTGCCCATCCTGTGCACCCCCATGCACACCAAGAAGCAACAGGCACAGAAACAAGCAAGCACAATACACACCCTGCACCACACAACAAACAACTAGGGAGACATCCACTGCAGGAGTGTCTGACAAGGAACACACAACACCAGTGCCTCACACACTGAAGGCTGCCAATACTTCCCAGCACATATACACACAAACAAACACACACCCTGGGTGTAGCCATGAACAGAACACACACACGGGGATGCCTGAACAGATGCCTGCCCAAAAACAACACACAAACACTACAGGAACACACACAGAACCCCAACAGAAACAGACATACCCTGTCAGCCAAACTGTGGAAAGACAATGGGAGCACAAACACAACATGAGTGCACAACATCATCACTCAAGAACAAAACACACAATCAACATACCACAAATCACACAAGAAGTGCACCTGCACAGACCTACGCTGCCACATCAAACCAACCACAGATGCCCATGAAAGCACAAATCATCAAACACCCCAGGACAACAGGGGATGCACATCAGGCAATGTCAAGCCCACATACACACAGCACTGAATGCACAACAAGCAGTGTGTGCACACCAAGCACAACAGTTACACACAGACCTGACTGACACAACCTCAACACACACACCACAAATCAGCACAGCACAAAAACAACAGCACACCCAGGAAGTGAAGCAATACCACAGCCAACACACAGACATCCAACACAACAACAACAGGATGCACCACTCTGGGATACAAGACCACAACCACCTACACCAAAGCACTGGGCAGCACACACAGCCCAAGTGCACATGGGCAATCCTCACTGATAAATACCTCAAGAACATCACACATAAACTATTGGGGCAATGTCCAGAGTGCAACATCACTCCTGGCCCAAGAACTGCACCCCAAGGCACAGTCTCACAAATGAAGTGAGGTGGAGGCACATACACATGTAAACAAAGGGGACAGCTGACATCAAAGTCAACCGACTTGCATTTCAGTAGTCGACATGTAAGGGGTGTACCATACACAACTAGAGGGAGTGCAGACCCACAATGGCTAGGCACAAATGGCACACATAGGGGGTGGCATCACACCACACACACCATGCCATACAGGAGGAGAAAAGGCACCATGTGCCTGCAATGCATGACACACACAAACACAATGCCAGTGAGGAGCAGCAGGGCACGCAGTATAACAAAACACACTCAAGACACATTGATGATCAAACAAACACAACACTGATGTGCAAGTTACATACTTTGCACACTCATAAGTGACCAAAACAACAAGGAAAAGTCACACAGAACGGCATGGACACACCAACACTGCACAGTGCACAACAGACAACTCACACAAGTGCATACAATCATTTACATGATGCAGGACAATCCAAACTACAGGAACACACATCATGGCTGATACATGTGTGTCTATCACAATACAGGGGCACACACCCACTACAAAGTCAAACCCTTCACACTGCACACCTCCTCACCACCCAAGAGCAGACATCTCATGTAGGCCAGAGGACCAGGACTAAGGGCCATCACAAAATGAACATGCACATACACAGCTGGGCACATATACAGGAATAAGACATATACATCATGATATTGCCCAGCCTGCATGCAAACCTGTGCACAGCATCACACCCTGTGCTGGCAGTGTACCCCAACTTGACATGGCAACAACGTAGCCAACAATAGCAAACCATTACAAAGAGAACTGCATCACAGGTAAAAGAGCCAACACAGATAACACAAGTATCAGTGTTTGAATGGACTGATGACCCTGTCACCCCTGTTTAGAAATGTGATGCGGGCAAAGAGCTTGGCAATGTTTAAGTGACATATAGAGCATGGGCCACAGGCAACCAAATGCACACACCAAAAGAACTGTAATCAGCAAGGACACTGACAAAACACACAACAGGAGTAACTGTCTTTATTCACATATTGCACATATGTGACAGTAGAACAACAGTGGACAAGAGCAAGGCACAAAATGCTGACCATATGCAAGATAATCTGCACAGGCAAACTACAAACAGGAAGGCCAATGGGCATGGCACAGGGGAGAGTACGTCAAAAAACACAAGAGGGAGGTAGAGCAGAGGGTTGGATTCTTGCTCCACAATGATACTTAAATAAACATAGAGAATCCAACTCAAAGGAGGGAAGGGGGAGGAGTGATCAACGAATGTTGAAGCACTCAGTGTTCTGTAAAATACCCCTCACACACCAAAAGGCCCCTTGGTGTCATGCTTCATCATCGGGGTCCTCGCATCCCTCTATCGGGATGCGGTGTGCTGCGACCTGCGGCTACGCGGGAGCACTTATAGAAATGACTATGTGTGGTGTGCGGTGTGTGGGGTATGTTGTTATAAGTGAGTGGTGGGATGTGGTGAAAGATTAAAAAGTACCTGGCACATGAGTGTAAAAGAAAATTTTTTATTCCGAACTCTGGCTGGTACTGTTAAAAGAAGTGCAGTGTGAGGTCGAACCTGTTGATTTATGGACCAGGACCTATAGTGTGCGTTGTCGACATGTTTCGGAGACAAGCTCCTTCTTCAGGACGGAGGCACAACCTCCCCACCTTACTCACGTCTAGTTTTAATAAAAAATGTGTATTTACAAAAAAGTGAAAAATATATAGGCTAAGTGTGCCTACAGCGGTCTGCTACAAGTACAATGACCTGTAGAAAGACAAAAAAGAACAACTAATGGTTACCCATGTAGCGGGTAGTTCAAGCAGGTGCAGTCACCTGGAACCTCACCATATGCTTGTATTAAGCCTGTAAAAGGAAAAGTACTCACAACACAAACAACATAAAACACACAAGATACTAGGAGTTATACTCAGTTGTGGTCATACTTGTGAAGCTTGCTTGCGGGCTTCATGAGCAGAAAATGGACGTCAGGGGTGTTGCTTGATGTGCAATCTGTAGCGAGGAATGATGCAGGTTTTAGTAAATCATTTTCACTTACTTAGGTGGGAGAAATCAGATGGTCGTTTTTCTGGTGTGAGGAGGTAGTATGGTTTTTGCTATTTATACCCTGTTTGACAATTGGGCGGAGGCATCCCTATGACCTTGTAGGGGTGTTCCGGCGTTAGGTATTTGCCCATGTATGGAGCATCCGCTCATTAACCATACATAATCCTCGTATGTCAAAAGCGGGTTTACACGGGATTAGCGTAGGTTCAGATGAGTATTGCGCATGCGTGTAGAAATCTGTCCATCTTTCGCGCATGCGTTTTAGGCACGGGACCATATCGTGTGACGCTAGTATGTAGCGCACGCTAGTTCCATCTATGTCTTGTGAATGCAACCTGGGGATGGAATACTTCATACTGCGAAGGAATTATTTACACCAACCACAGATATATTTCAACAGAGGATGGTTTTTCAAGTGCAAATTTTCAGTTAGACAGTTGGCTCCAGGGCACATCTGGGTGTTCAGACTTGGGACCCATCTAACAGGGCTTAATGATGATGTGCCCTGGAGCCAACTGTCTAACTGAAAGGGGACCATTACATACTCAAGACACATTGCCTCGAAGCCCAAAAAACATCTGATTTATTGACTATTTGCACTTGAAAAACCATCCATGCGCAATACTCACTTTAGGCATTCACAGAATTAACTTACTACTTTTGGTGTTCACAGAAGTTAGGATTTTGTCTTAAGTTTGTCTTAAGACAAACTTAAGACAGACTAAAGACAGACTTAAGACAAACTTAAGACAGACTTAAGACAGACTTAAGACAAAATCCCAACTAAAGTCTGTCTTAAGTCTGTCTTAAGTTTGTCTTAAGTCTGTCTTAAGTTTGTCTTTAGACAAACTTAAGACAAAATCCTAACTTCTGTGAATAGCAAAAGTAGTAAGTTCATTCTGTGAATACCAAAAGTAGTAAGTGCATTCTGTGAATGCCAAAAGTAGTAAGTGGCTTCTGTGAATACTAAAATAGTAGTAAGTTTAGGATTGAGTCTTAAATTCATTCTGTGAATCGGACCCAATGTGTTGTGGGTCAGTTCTGACCTAGGTAAGGCTTGTCTCACTGTATGGTGTTGTTACTTACTTGTGCTACCATATCAGCTCATGCACACAAGTGACAGTTTTCCTGATACTGTGATCATTGGGCTCTTGATGTGTGCCAAGTTCACCTGATGCATTGAGGTGTGAGAGGTACAGCAGATGGGTAGGAGCCAGTCATGTTCATTTGACACACTTTTGTGGATGGTACAGTATGAGGCATGCACATGTGGGATGTGGTGTTCTGTATGTGTGCATTCCCATTGACCTATGTGTTGTTTGCGGTACTTGTGTATTGTAAATGGAGAGGTGTGCCCTCTGTGTGTCTCAAATGTCTACCCATGTAACCTGGTGTGCCATGCATCTCTCATGGCAGTTTATGTTTTTGCGTGACATCCTTAACGGGATGTGCTGTGGCCACCTCATGATGGTTGTCATTGACATTTGTCCATTTACATCTGAACTAGGAGGAGGCCTAATCTCATACGTCACCTGACAGTGCTGGAGGACATGGAGGATATAGGGATCATTCGCAAATTCCGCCTCGACAGACCGACCCTGAAGACCCTTTGTGATCTGTTGGAACCCCACCTGCAGCCTCGTCGCCACTACCCAACTGCATTCATACCCACATACAAAGTGATGGCAGCCCTCCACTTTTTTGCAACTGGTTCCTTCCAGGAGACCGTGGCCGGCGCTGCAGGGATGTCGCAACCCATGTTCAGCATGGTGCTGAGGGATGTTCTTGCAGCCATGATGATATATAAGGATCGATACATATATTTTCCCAGGGGAGCAGAATTGGCCAGTGTGAAGGGTGACTTCTATCCCCTTGGGCACATCCCCCATGTTGTTGGTGCCATCGATTGCACCCATGTAGGTCTGGTGGCACCACAGGCGACTGAGCACATTTTTAGAAATCACAAACATTATCATTCGATAAATGTGCAGGTGGTGTGCCTTGCGGACATGACCATTTCACATGTGTGTGCAAGATTCCCCGGCTCAGCCCATGATTCATACATCATGAGGAACAGCATGGTGCCCCGGATGATGGCAAATCTGCTTCCCGAGGGTGCTTGGATTGTGGGTGAGTATACCTAGTGATATGGTGTGCTGTGTGTGTGTGACCTGCTGCCCTCTGCCTGTGCAACATTGCAATGTGTGTTTGTCATTCACAGGTGACTCTGCATACCCCAGCCGTCCATTGCTGCTGAGCCCACTACGAAATCCCAGGACCCCAGCTGACGTCAGGTACAATGAGGCCCATGGCAGGACCCGACGTGTCATTGAGCGGACTTTTGGGCTGCTCAAGTCAAGATTCTGCTGCCTTGACAGGACTGGAGGTGCACTGGCATACTTGCCTGGGAAGGTCTGCAAGATCGTTGTGGCATGCTGTATGCTGCACAACATGGCCATTCACAAGGGAATTCCCCTTCTCCTGGATGATGGTGAGGAACCAAGGCCACCGCCTGCCTAAGGACCTGAGTCCAGTGATGAGGACAGTAGAGAGGAGGAAGGAGTTGACATGCGTCAACAGCTCATCACCCACTACTTCACTTAAAGGTGGGTGAAGAGGTACAACTTGTACATTGTCTGGTGTGATTGTTTTTGTTGTGAAGGGCTATGGGCGGATGGTACAGACAGGCACATGTTGAGTCACCTGTGTGTGGAAAGGTGGCAGTGACATTGCATATGTGAACGTATGCAGAACTCTGTCTGTTGACACTTGCTGCACATTGTGTTGTATGCCTGTAGGCTTATGTGTATGTTTTTTGTAGTGTTATGTCTGTGATGCCACACTGACGCCAGTGACTGTTGTTCTGTTGTGTCTCCCTAGGTGCTTCACAATTATCTGGCCCAACATACTGTATACCTTTTGGATACATCATGGACATTTTCAAAACTGTAAATATTGCACTAAAAACAAAACAGCACAAATTCTAGTGCGTAAGGTATTTTATTTGCAATGTGGACATGTGAGGGGTGCGGGCATATTTACATGAAGGTGTTGATGGAGCAGTGAGTTGACAGTCATGGTAGATGAGATACAAGAGTAGACACCACATGGATGTGGTGACCCAGTCCAACAGACAAGTGCCATTCACAAGGCAGTGTGGGGGAAGGACAGTCCAAACAGTCAATACAGTGGGTAAGAGGGTTGCCATCAGGGCTGGCTCCGTGACTGGTGTGTAGCTGGTTCTTTGCCTCCAGAGACTCCCAGGCTCTTCTTTCGCTGCCCCTTTGATCGCTTGGGCGGGGGGGCCTGCTGCATGGCCAGTGGCGTCTGAGGACTCACCCCTCACTGTTGGCGCAGGGGAGGATGGTGCACTGTCATTCTGCAGCGAAACAGATGGGGCGGAGGTGATGTTTGGGATGCAGGCCTGTCCCTCAGCAACGTCACTTGCTGGGCCATGAGATCCACCATTTGACCAATGCGTGTGTCGATGGACCTCATCAGCAGGATGAGCTCACGTAATAGTTTGTCAG
Source organism: Lissotriton vulgaris (assembly GCF_964263255.1). Classification (NCBI taxonomy): domain Eukaryota; kingdom Metazoa; phylum Chordata; class Amphibia; order Caudata; family Salamandridae; genus Lissotriton; species Lissotriton vulgaris. The sequence goes on from NC_141697.1 coordinate 994,376,894, forward strand.
ACCGACCACTTTGTCCCTGGACCTGTTCATATGCACCGATTACTCTGGTGAAGTGGTCCAGGGATGGCGTGCCAATCTCCTGAGGTCTGGGGTGACTCTGGTCCTCCCACCTGCCCTGCTGCCACGGACCTGTTGCCTCGCCACGGTGGGTCTACGCACACTCTCCCTGCCCTCCACAGTTGGTGTTGTGTCCTGGTCGTCCCCTGGGACAGGGAGGGTGGTGGTGGTGGCTGAGGAGGCAGTGGTAGAGGCACAGGCCGTGACTGCAGGGGTCTGCTGTGCTGTTGTTGGTGCAGCAGACATGGTGGTGGGGAGGATGGGATCCTGGGACCTGTTGGTCCTTGGCACACCAGATGGGCCGGCCTGAAGCTCATCGTCCAAACTATCCTGGGAGTCAACATCCGAGAGTCCATGTATCGGGGGTGGAGACTAGCTCTGCTGGTTGTTGTTGTCCTCAGCAGCGAGATCTTCATCGCCTGTGGATTAGATGGGTAATGGTCAGTGTTGGGCAATGTGCAAGTATTCTGTTAGCTGCATGTCATCCGCTGTCTGTACACTACACAGTTGAAACAGCTTCACTATTATTGTTAAATGCAATACTGGGTGTTATTACATGGTGCAGAGGAACATCAATTAATCATACATGTCAGGTATTGATGCATTGCATGCAATTGGTGCAATGTGTAGTGATGCAGGTATCATAACCACAAACAGCCAGACCAGTGAAGATGGCTACCTACCTGTAAGTTTGTTTGATGAATAATGCAATGGCCTCCATGTGCTCCTGGGTGGTGTGGGGGGAAGCCTCCATTTTACTGGGGAGTGGGACAGGAAACAATGTGGGAGTGGGAGTGCAGGCCTCCCACCCCAAACAGGCCTCACAAGCAAGATGGATAGCTACCTGTTAGGTGAGGGAGAACAGTGCAATGGCTGACACATGCTTCTGGGTGGGGGAGGCCTCTATCCTGCTCAGGTGTGGGACAGGGGACATGGTGGGAGTTGTGGTACAGGCCTCCCACCCCCAGACATGCCTCACAAACAAGATGGCTACCTACCTGTTAGGTGAGGGAGAACAGTGCAATATGGCTGACAAATGCTTCTGGGTGGGGGAGGCCTCCATGCTGCTGGATTGTGGAACAGGGGGCATGGTGGGAGTAGTAGTGCAGGCCTCCCACCCCCAAACAAGCCTCCCAAACAAGAGGGCTACCTACCTGTTAGGTGAGGGAGAACAGTGCAATGGCTGACACATGCTCCTGGGTGGGGGAGGCCTCCATGCTGTTGGAGTGTGGAACAGGGGGCATGGTGGGAGATGTTGTACAGGCCTCCCAACCCCAAACAAGCCTCCCAAACAAGATGGTTACCTACCTGTTAGGTGAGGGAGAACAGTGCAATGGCTGACACATGCTTCTGGGTGGGGAGGCCTCTATCCTGCTCAGGTGTAGGACAGGGGGCATGGTGGGAGTGGTAGTGCAGGCCTCCCACCCCTAAACAAACCTCCCAAACAAGAGGGCTACCTACCTATTAGGTGAGGGAGAACAGTGCAATGGCTGACACATGCTCCTGGGCGGGGGAGGCCTCCATGCTGCTGGAGTGTGAAACAGGGGGCATGGTGGGAGCCATCGTACAGGCCTCCCACCCCCAAACAAGCTTCCCAAACAAGATGGCTACTTACTTGTTAGGTGAGGGAGAAAAGTGCAATGGCTGACACATGCTTCTGGGTGGGGGAGGCCTCTATCCTGCTCAGGTGTGGGACAGGGGGCATGGTGGGAGTGTTAGTGCAGGCCTCCCACCCCAAAACAAGCCTCCCAAACAAGAGGGCTACCTACCTGTTAGGTGAGGGAGAATAGTGCAAAGGCTGACACATGCTCCTGGGTAGGGGAGGCCTCAAAGCTGTTGGAGTGTGGAACTGGGGGCATGGTGGGAGTCGCGGTACAGGCCTCCCACCCCCAAACAAGACTCCCAAACAAGATGGCTACCTACCTGTTAGGTGAGGGAAAACAGTGCAATGGCTGACACATGCTTCTGGGTGGGGGAGGCCTCTATTATGCTCAGGTGTGGGACAGGGGACATGGTGGGAGTGGTAGTGCAGGCCTCCCACCCCAAACAAGCCTCCCAAACAAGAGGGCTACCTACCTGTTAGGTGAGGGAGAACAGTGCAATGGCTGACACATGCTCCTGGGAGGGGGAGGCCTCCATGTTCCTGGAGTGTGAAACAGGGGGCATGGTGAGAGTCTTGGTACAGGCCTCCCACCCCCAAACAGGCCTACAAGCAAGATGGCTAGCTACCTGTTAGGTGAGGGTAAACAGTACACTGGCTGACACATGCTCCTGGGTGGGGGAGGCCTCTATCCTGCTCAGGTGTGGGACAGGGTGCATGGTGGGAGTCGTGGTACAGGTCTCCCACCCCCAAACAAGCCTCCCAAACAAGATGGCTACCTACCTGTTAGGTGAGAGAGAACAGTGCAATGGCTGACACATGCTCCTGGGTGGGGGAGGCCTCCATGTTGCTGGAGTGTGGAACAGGGGGCATGGTGGGAGTAGGAGTGCAGGCCTCTCTCCCACAAACAGGCCACCCAATCAAGATGGCTACCTACCTGTAAGTTTGTTTGATGAACAATGCAATGGCTTCCATGTGCTCCTCGGTGGTGTGAGGGGAGGCCTATATCATGCTCAGGTGTGGGATAGGGGGCATGGTGGGAGTCGTGATACTGGCCTCCCACCCCCAAACAAGCCTTACAAGCATGATGGCTAGCTACCTGTTAGGTGAGGGTGAACAATGCAATGGTGTTTGGGTTGTGCAAGGAAGTACCTATCAGTGTGTTGTTTGCCATTTGTTTATACTTACCAGCCTCCATTCCCCCGGATACTCCTGTGGGACTCTCTGGATGCAGTATGGCAAGCACCTTCTCCTCCCATGGTGTGAATGTTTTCTGTAGGATGGGAATGCCACTGCCAGTTCGGTTAGCCAGCTCCCAGTTCTTGCTCCTCCTCTCCTTGACAACCCTCTTCAGATCATGCCACCGCTTCATGATCTCCTTCTTGGATCGCATGATGGTCCCTACTGCATTGAGCCTTTGGACTATCCTTTCCCACATTTGTGTCCTTGGGGCTAATGGTGTCTGTTGGACCAGGCTACCAAACAGTTGTGGTTCCACTCTCACTATCTCATTGACCATGACTGTCAACCACTCTTTGTGAATTTTGGCATTTTCTGTGCTGCCATGGTGAGTCGTGTTTGCAGTGTTTGTGGGTGCAGGGGTGTGTGTTCTGGGTGTTGTGTGGATGTGTGAGGTGTGTTGTGTACTGGGAATTGTTGGTGCTGGTGTGATGGTGGTAGTGATGGTGGTAGTGATGGTGGTAGTGGTGGTGTTGGTGGGGTGTGTGTTGTGTTGTTTTGCCTCTCCTGTCTGATGTGGTGTATGCCCTTCTCTTCTGGAGCGTTGCAAAGGATTGTGGTCAGTAAAGGGTCTGGTTTTATACTCAGCTGTGTAGGTGTTTCCAAATGGGCTTTTGCTGTGAGGTGTGTTGTGGGTGTTGTCCTGGGAATTGTATTTAATTTTTTGGGCATTTGTTTTATCATTGGTATGTGTTTTGTGTATTTGTAGGGCATGGCTACTTTGATTTGTGCTCAGTTAGGCATTGTTGCGGTGTTTTGGCATCGTCCGCCATTTTTTTCATGTACAGTCCGCTGCGGTGGCTATGCTGCAGCTCTTCCGCTGTCTCTCCCATTCACTCCTGTGTGCGACCGCGGCGGTCGGAAACTGCGGATCGTACTGCTGGACCATCGGGGAAATAATAATTTCCCGTGTGGTGTCTCCGCTTTGCTAGCGGCGGGTTGTAGCTTTTCCGCTGCGTTTCAGGTCAGTTTTTGTTAGCCCGCTACCACCGCAGTCGGTCTTTTTTGGCGGTTGATCCTAATTTGACCGCCGGTTTGTCTGCGGTCCCGGTGGGTGGTTGTTTTCCGCCTCCATGGCGGTCGGGGTGATTTTCCTCCTGCCATCCTAATGGGTCCCAAAGTCTTGGAAGCACGTTTGAGCAGCAGGCACTGGTGCACCTTCAAGCCAGCACACCCTGGCAGGCCCCCCAGTAGGCCCACACCAATCCAGCAGCATTGTGTGGGACTCCCTAGCAGGCCATTGTCGCTTCGGCCCTCCGATGCCCGCTGTTAGGTCTCGGCACTCCCTTCCTGATCACGGCTCCGACATGCAGCATGGCCCGAATTTGCCTAGAAAACTCCAACCACCATGCCACGGCTCCTAAACAGGTCCTCAGTCTAAGCCCACACTCCACGGGCCGGTTGTCAAAGGATTCCAACACTAGTACACACCATGCACCTCGAGAACTGGGGGGCAGCGAAATGGACACCACTCAAGGGGGGACTTTTACTATCCCTACGGAGCAGGAATACTTAGGATTATGAAAATTATGACGGGAGCCATCCCAGAGTGTGGCTAATCAGCCATCTTGCTCGGCCCCCAACTAATTGTCTTTGTCAATGCTTGTTTAAAATGTGTTTTCTTTTCAAGTGCACTCTACACACTCAACTGTGTTCAGTTGTCTCTAGGTGCTGTTAAGCTGCTATAAAACAATATTTTTGATTACTGTGCACATTACCAAATGAACAATAATGGGACTCAAAGAATAAACAATAAGGTCCTCATTACAATGGTGGTAGACCGCCACTGACAGGCCGTCTGTGGTAGTCCACCCGCCATCTAGGGCATCGGTCTTTCCACTGCATTACAATGTAGCTAGTTAGACCCAAGAGGTGGGGTAGGACCGCCACCTCCGACAGGATCAAAGATCCCATTGGGACAACTGTTGGATTCCTAATCCCTACAATGGCGGTGTGCCTGCATAGTCTCCGCCACAGGGATTAGAATATACCATTTCAACTGCCAGCTCATGGCCATGAAAAGGCAGCCGTAAAGGGACTTTGGGGGCCCAAAGCAGGGCCCCTGTCCCCTGTGGGCCACTGGAATGTGGCCAGGGGGACACATATGGTGCTGCCCCAAACATTCACGCACCATGTGCCAGGCACTACATGGTGCCTGGCACATGGTGCATACATGTTTAAAAACATCCCTTTTTCTATTGCAGATTGTGCTGCAGCTCTTTTCTGGGCTGCAGCACAAGCCACAATTGAAAAAGGGATGTTTCTGACTGCCTACACAGAGGTATTAACTTAGTCTGGCGGGTGGGGCCGCCAACTACTTCTCGGCCGGTCCCAATCTCGCAACGATGGTGGTCAAAGTTTTTATAACCTTCCAAAACCTCAACAGCCTGGGTGATTCTATGATTTCCTAGATAATGATTTTCAGATTTGAATCCACAGATAAACTACCGCCTCCTTTCCAGCGAACCTTGGTTATGACCCTTTCAGACGCATTTGGCTACCCATTCTTGGTGGCCATGTAGGGAGATAGCCACACATTTTCTCTTGCCAGTACACAGGGGTCGACTTGCAAGATAAGAAAATCTCAGTCCTAGAGGTTAAGTGATCAAGCCCTCACCATTTTGTATACAGTCAAGATATGATGGGAGGATATGGGTGCACGTCATTTCCAGGGAGCACAAGATATATTTGAAAGTTAATTGCCCACCTTCCTTAAACATGGATGCATATTTACCAGCATGTTAGTGGTTGAAGTGATATCCACTGCCATTAACATCTGATGAAATCACAAGGTTCACACCATGTTTCATCCTTAGCCCCTGCTTCTTCGCTGCTGAGAGGAAGGGGTGGGTTAAGGAGAGGAAATTGTGTAAATAAATAGTGCTCTTAGAACTAGATTTGTTTTCTACACCTGCTGCTTCAGACATATCCAGTATCCAGTTTAGTGCCAGAGGCACAAAATGGCAAGCCAGGGACAGCATGAACTTCCGGTGGATTCTCCTAGTTGACAAGCACCTCAATTCTTTAATACCGAGCCATGCAATCATCATGAAGTCAGCCATCTTGGACGATTTTAGAGGTCACTAGGTTGCGGGAAGGGTTGTAATTTGTTACTGTTCCAAGGAAGGCATATGCAGATTCACCTCAGTGTCTAAAAATAAACACTCAGTGATGCTGCTCGGGCAGCTCAGCTCGAAGTAGAAAGGACATGCGGGATTATTAACAGCTCTGTAGGGGAACACAGACCTGCTACAATGAGAACCCAAGGATGAGAGAGAGAATGTCACAATTACTTGGTGTTTATTGAATTCATGATACACCGAGGGAGCTCCAGGCACTTTCAAGCAAGGGGATTGATTCATTCACTGAATTTTTCTACAGCATTTATCTCTGCAGGGGAGGGCATGGGGAGGGTGGAGGAAAGTACGTGATGAGTATGGCAGATCGAGGGCCCAGGCTGCAGACCGAAAGCAGGAATCCAGTGATCATCTCCTGTTAGCTGCACCTCTTTGCATCACCTGACGTTGCCCAAGTCATCAAGGGTCCTATCTTGTCCTGTGGTTTACACTGGATCTCAAATAAGTATAGTTAACTGAGAAAATTACAATTCTAAATCCAATTCATTTTTTCTGACCACACTTTCTGACTGCAATCCAAATGATGCCCACGCAGACATGTGTGGGTAAATGTAGTGGCAGAAAGGATAGCTGGAAGGATGAATAGCTTAATGGCTGCTGAATGCATTGATGTATGGAGGCTTAACCAAATAAAAGGATAAACAGGCTGATAAATAAGTAGAAACAGTGGTGCAATCTGACGGATGGATGCTGGGGTGGTGTTGTTTTTTTCTTTTTTTGTCATTTTACCTTTGGTCATAATTATATCTAACAAAAACCAAGTGAGCAGTAAGTACATGGTTATGATGTGGTGTAGAAACTTAAAAGGAAATAAAATGAACAAAATCATTTTTTTTAATCAGAAGGTGGGAACAGCAGAAGGGCGAACGGTGAAGGAACATGGGGATGGTGGAGAGAGCACCAAAGCAACATGGGAGTGATAGGGAAGCAACGGGGAGAGGCTGTAGGGGATACAAAAGCAACGGGAGAGAGTGGACGTGAAAGCAAAAGAGGCGTTGGAGGAAATCAACATGGAAGAAAGACGCGGTGAGGAAAGCAATGGGTAGAAACAAATTGGGGAGGGCAGGAGGGAGGGGGCACGGATAAGCAGTCAGGCAACAGAGAGCAACGGTGACTGTAGGGGGAGAGATATGCACGAGGCACACAAAAGAAAAAAGTAGTGCCCGAAAAGCAAGCAGTGAAAGCTGTGATGCTAGCCAATCAAAGAGACTGTAAAGCGATAATGCTCCATTGGAGGGATAAACACAAGATTGACAAGCCGGGAAATGAATAAGATGCAGGCAAATGAGCAGGGTCAGCTCCATCGGTAAGGCGGAGGAGCGTCGCCCCACTGCTCTTAGAGCAGGAAAAATTAAAATAAAGTGATAATAACCTGGTTATTATCATTGTATTTTTCTTCGCTACAGGGCTGGGATAGGGCGGGGCGAGACCGGTGTTAGATACTGGGAGGAGTGGTTCATTCACACTCTAAGTGTGCATGATGGTTTGGGCGGATGTCTTGGGCTGGCTTTACAGTCATGCACACTTTGCATGTTCCCCACCCGGCTATAATACACATCCTGGTGGGAAACATCCACAGGCTCTCTGTACCGATCGGGAAAGGGTTGGAATCAGGACGGGTCAAATGTCTATTCCCACTCCAATCTGTGCAATAGCAGGGCAAGCGCTGAACTCAGGAGGGGTACAATTTACAATTCCCACTCTAGTGGGTGCAACAGTAGTGAAAGTGCTGGATTGTGGAGGGGTAAAATGTACTATTCCCTCTCCAGTTTGTGGAAAAGTAGGAAAAGATTTGGATTATAAGTATTAAAATATACTATTTCCACTCCAGTCTGTGCAACAGTAGGAAAAGTGTTGGACTCAGGAGGTGTAAAAAGGCACTATTCCCACTCCAGTCTGTGCAAAAGTAGAGAAATGGTTGGATAGCAGAGGGATAAAATTTACTATTCTAACTACAGTATTTCCAAAAGTAGAGAGAGATTAGTTCACTTCAAACAAATAAAATATTTTCACAATTGCATTAAATAACAACAAATATAAATGTTTATATCTAAAATATACACATATAAAGAAAAATGTATTGAAAAAATGCACATTTATTACAATGTTAAACATTTTTTTATTAAAACGAATATTAATATCATTAAAATACCATATTACATTTTCACACTTATAACAACTAACAAATATAATGATATTTACAAATAAAAAGCATAACACAATTAACACATAATATAATAAATAACAATTGTTTTAAACAATGAACTACTATTTTTACATTTGTTACTTAAATGACTTCCTACCTTATACCTCTATAAAGTAAACAACACACACCTAAAATATATCTTAAAACTATATTTGCACATTTTACATAATTAATTCTCAATTAAACAATTATTAGTAATTAACAAATAATAAAATAATGATAGTTAATTAATTTCCCACCTTTTATCCCTAGAAACCCAGCAATGCGTACCTATTATATTTAAAATACATCTTAATTACATAATTAATTATCAATAACAATCAACAAATAATAAATAATCTTTAATTAACTTCCCACCCTTTACCCCTAGAAACACAACAACCCGCAATTCATATATAACTTTTTTTAATGTATTACACAATTTGCATAATTAATGATCAATTACATAATAAATAATAATAATTAGTTCCCTTCCCACCCTTTACCCCTACAAAAACCAAAACATACACCAAAAATATGAATAAAAATGTTAATTAATTGACCAGTGCACATAACTAACCCTCAATGAAATAATGAATAATAATTAAAAATGAATGATTAAATAATTATAGTTAAATTACTTCCCACCCTATACCCCTAGAAACCCAACAACCGGCACCTAAAACCTAACATCATTAAAAAACAATTACACAGTTAACAGAATTAATGATCAATTAAATCATTGATATTAATTATTAATGAATTAACAATTATAAATAATGTAATTCCCACCGGGTACCCTCATAAACCACACAACCTGCTGCGTCACTAAGAACACTGATAAACTAGTCAATAAAATGTAAAAAGAACTGAAAATGTACAAATGATATTAAAAAACATCAACAATAATTACATTAACAATATATAACTTATAAAATTAAAATATATACTAAAATACAAAGAAATTATTTTAAAACGATATTATAGGCAACAATAATTTGGTAAATGATATTAACAACAAACATATTTTTAACATTAATGTTACTTACCTTAAAATCGATATTCTTGTCAACAATATTTTTGCACACATTATTTGTTCATCACGATATTTAAAACTTGATATTTCTTCTCCTCAATAATTTTTTTCTCGATATTTGTCTGAATACCAAATGGCTACACATGGCGTCTAATGGACTAGGGTTGCCTGGAAAAAATCTACCTTGGCCTCCTCTGAGACCCTTTTCGTCCCCCTTCTCCTAGCCTCACTCTAAAGATTTATGGGCAGATGGCCTGGTGCTGAAGTGTAGTCCAGTGGCTTGGCCCTGAGGTGCACACTGCTCCCATCCTGATTAAATCTGCCCCCTTTCCCTGTGGTGACACGGTCATTCTCATTTATATTGCTTAAATAATACATTGACCTGTTACATTTATAATCATTATGTACATGTATGTTCACATACATGCTTATCATTTTACACATTATTTTACATTTTGATTTTCCACACTAAAAGAATTGTATGGTTTTGATTAACTTTATATAAAATGTGCATCTTAACGTTAGCATGAATGGGCCTAAGTGCTTTACACCATTTGCATTTCTGATTGTCGTTCACAACCTTTTTTTTTAATTTCAGACGCGAGGTGTCACTTTCTTATTTGGAAATGTTATTCTTTGTTAGCTTACATTCTGAAGGTCATGGACTAGACCTTAACTAGTTTTTTTACTATGATTCCAGGCACCTGCGTAGGACGGTAGGAGAGGAGGTGAATACTCCTTTGTGAGATATCGTGAAGGCCATGATGATTTAAGACATTGGCATTGCACTATCCGTGAGAAGGATGTCGACATCGAATACAGAAAAAGCACTGATTTCTGATTGGTTCTAACCCAATGGGAGCCTGTGCAATATATCATTCTTGATGAGATTTCATGTTTTAACTGTGTGAAGCTAGTTAGATCACTTGCCCCTCTCCACCTTAGCAGACGCACGTCTTTTCCTTCTCTTGAGGCTAATGCTCTGTATATTTCTGCTTCTGCAAATACTCCTGAGAGCAAGCACATTACTTCTCATTCTAATTGGAACCTTTCTTTGATTCTCCCTTCAATGCTATATTTGCTGACATTTGCTGCCTCTGAATTCCCGCACCTGCTCACAACTTTAGTTTAGCATTAGGGAATTTCCTTTATGGACGCAAGACTTTGTTTTGATTTGCGTATGTTGTCAGAATAATGCAGTGGTTGCCTTACTAAATATAATTACTTGTATCATATTCATGTATGCTCTTTTCAGGGGACTCTTAATTTTTGTTTTGTGCACTTTATTCGACTCTAAAAGAGCCATAAAAGATTACACACACGTTTTCTTGATTTAAAGCTCATTGATTTGATCGAGATTGCAACTTTACTAACATGCTAATAATTGAAAATACATTTTTTTAAAAAAAGTTTTTATTTGCCATTAGGTAAATTTTCAAGCGGTTTAGCACTTTATACAGCAGATTCTAAAAACAGATAATAAATACAGGCAATACTATTAACCATACATAAATTTCAGAGAGGTAAGAAGTGTAGAACACAAATATACTGAAGACAGCATACAAACCAAAAAAACATCCTTACAACATTACTTCACCAATTTCCCGCTCTTTCTAGTGTCTTAATTTAACCTATGCCTATTCTATTTCCTAGTTCATCTTGGCTTTTTCCCAGCTATTTTGATAAGGGGGCCCAGATCTTATACCCTTTCTTACTAGCTCGATGACCCTTGTTTTTATAAAGAGCCATTTCCATATTATATATACTCAATAGATGATGAAGCCAAGCGGTATATACCGGTGGGTTCGAATATTTCCAAGCTGTAGCTATTAATCACCTTGCAACCGCTATTGAAACAAAAACAAAATCCCTATGTGCAGATATTAACTCACAGTGACTATCATACCCTAAAAGCATCAAGGGAGCACTAATCTTGATTGTACAATTCATCAATTCATACCAAAAATTTTCTATACCCTTTATAAGAGAAGTCAGAGATGTACACGCATAAAAAATATGCGTAATGTCCGCCAGGCTATGCTGACCTCTGGGGCACTGGTCGTTGTCTCGTTTCCCCCACCCAAAGAGTTTTTCTGGGGTGTAATATAGGTTAAACAGAGTGTTATAATGTTGGGTTTGAAGGTTTGCAGCCAAAAATATGCTTTCACCCAATTTTAATGACATATCAATATCTATATCATCGTCCCCCAGTTTTGATGCCCACTTTGACTCAGCTTTCTCAACATCTTCAGGTATTGTTGCTATTAGAATTTTATACATTTCCCCAACCCTCCCATCACCCCAAAATATTTTATCCATTAGCAGTATTGCCCGGAGGTTTTCCTGTTTCTGACTAGGTTCTTTATACATCCCCTCATTTGAATATATTTAAAATATGTTCTATTACTATCCTCAAATTTCTGAGCCAGTTCCGTAAAAGACAGCATATCAAAATGTTTGTTAAACAGGTCCCCAACTCGCTGTATACCCGCCTGTGCCACTCTCTAGCCATGTTATCCAGAAATTCGGCTGGAAAAATCGATGTTCCCCACAATGGGGTATAACGATTACATTTTGGAATATCCGTAATTTTACATACTTTGGTCCAAACCGATCTAGCTGCTTTCAAACATTTAGAATGGGATTTTTTATAGTAGCTAACTTCTAGCTGTCTGAGGATGAGCCCTGTTGCTTCTCTTCCCACATCTAGTTGGTAGATTGATGGCACACTATCCTCACTCACACATTTATCTGCTCCCAATAGATCTCCCATTTCTAGCTCGAAATTTGCCAGGTAATAATATAGATTTGGAGCAGCCCAACCCCTCTCTCTCTTGGCAAAGTCAATGTCCTCAAGGCTCATCTAATTTTTTGATAGCTCCAAATAAAATTAGAAAAAATTAAATTAATTTTCTGAAATGAGCAGGGCGGCAATTCTAGAGGAATCGCTCGAAATAAATAAAGTATCTTAGGGAAAATCTTCATTTTTAGGACATTGATTCTGCCCACTATCGTTAAATGTAAATTACTCAACTGTCATAACTCAGTGGATATCTCCTGTAGCACTGGGTCAATATTATTTGCCCATAACGTGTCCACATCCGGCCCAATCTTTACTCCCAGATATGATGCATTATCTGTCTGACGCTGATCTTGAAAATTTCCCTGTCCGGTACAGACTATCTGGGTCTTTCCTTTGTTCAGACAATAGCCTGACCTACTGCCGAATTACTCTGCCATTCTGTCTACTTCTACTATTGTTGTTGCTGGGTTTGATGTAATTACCGCAATATCGTCTGCGTAGGCAAGTATTTTTGTCTTATATCCATTGATTTCATAAGGTTCAATCACTAAGTTCTCCGTTATCTGTGTAATAAAATCCAGATATATGGCGAACAGGATTGGAGAGCATGGGCAACCCTGTCGAGTGCCCCTTGCTACCTCTTTCGGATCTGATGCCACTCCCATCATTTGTAATCTAGCAAATGGTTTATGATGCATCGCCTGAATTGCTGTTACCATGTTTGGACCTATCCCTCGCTCCGCTAAAGCCCCCCCACAAATACTGCCACTTCACTCTGTTGAAGGCCTTCTCTGTGTCCAAGAGAATCACAGCCAGCCCATTCCCTCTTGCTGCAGCTAGATCTAGTAGAGATATTACTCGCCGAGTGTGATCCGTTGTCCCCCTTCCTGGCACAAATCCATGCTGCCAGGGTAAGACCAAGCTGGCTATAATTCTCTGGAGCCGAATAGCTAAAGTTTTTGAGTATATCTTTATATCTGAATTTAGCAGAGAGATGGGTCGGTATGATCCAGGTGCTGACGGAGGTTTCCCCTTTTTATGAAATATAATTATGTCTGTTTTCTTCCATAAGTTAGGCGGTATCCCCTGGTATTGGACATCCCAAAAAAGATCCTGAAGGAGTAAAGCCAGATCACCTTGAAGTAAGTTATATAGCTCCAATGGGATTTTATCTGGGCCAGCGGCCTTCCCTGAGGAGAGTGAGTTTAAGGCTAAAACCGTTTCCTCCAGCGTAATCTCGTCTTCTAATTCTGAGCGTATATCTGGATCTAATTTACTAAGCAAAGGGCCTTCCCTTTCTATTGCTGGCAAATTACCACAGGGATCCTGTTTGTATAGATTACTGTAATACTGCTTAAAAACCTCTGTTATCTTATCAGAGGATGTTTCCATTTGCCCCTCTGAGTTTTCAATCTGTTATAATATTTCTGCTGGTCTTTTTTCTACTCCTGAGGGCCAAAAGTCTACCCGTCTTTTCTCTGTATTCGTACATCTCTTTTCGGTACACTTGGTATGCCTGAGCTACTTGCGTTTGAAACAAGTTGTTAATCTCTGATTTGACAATTATTATCTGGTTCTTGATTGTCATTGATCTATTATCCTCCCCCTGGGATACTTTTTTGGTGTGTTCTGTTTCTAACTGTGTTAACCTGGTCATTAGGGAGGTGGCCTCCCTTCTCTGCATTTTCCGCTGTTGGCCCACATAACTTATTATTTCACCCCTTAAGCACCCCTTAATAGTGTCCTACACAGTTATACGAGAGGCACTATACAGGTTTATTTCAAAGAATCCTCTAGTCCATTCTTTAATGTAGTTGACAAATTTCTCGTCTGCCAGTAGTTTCCTGTCAAACGACCAAGACCGGGTTTCTTTTTCCAGGCCCTGGCCCGCTAGATTGAGTATAAGGATTATGATCCGAAAAGATCTGCGGCAATTTTTTAACCTCTGCTCCCCCCAATTGATTAGCAGAGACGAAAAAATTGTCTAAACGAAAATAGTTTTGGTGCGGGTATGAGAAATAAGTATACCCAGGATCTGAATTGTGATTGGACTTAAAATTATTAATAGCCTGATTGACCCTTGGTTTTCTTCCCTTATATTTCTGCCCTGCCACGATGCAGCTTTCTGAATATATATTAAAATCGCCACATACTATTACTGGGGTCGGCCGTGTAGCAAGCTCCATCTCTAGCTCTTCCCATAACTATGGAACATCTTGGTTTGATGCATACACAGTCACTACAGTTACCCCGATACTTAGTGATACAATGGCCCACCTACCCCATTTATCAGCCTTGGTCTGTTTACAGATGCCTGCTTGACGTTTGACAAATATTGCTACTCCTCTAATCATCGAGGTCTGTAAGGAGCAAACTGCTAATTCATATCCTACCATTTGAATGATATCCCAATGATTCCACGGGACATGTGTCTCCTGTATGCAGATTATCTCCGGGGCTAAAAATCTTAGAATTTCAAAAACATTTGCTCTTTTTGCTTTATCATTCAAGCCTGCAACATTAATTGAACAGATCTGTAAATTATCCATTTATTCTTTTATGATTATACCATCTCACCACTTCTGACCTCCATCCTTTATTCATTCCTTTATTATCTGTAATTCTGTTTCTGTTCCATTCTATGCACCTCAATGGCTTACTTCCCCCACAACCCTCCCCCACCGTCCCCATCCCCCCCCCTCAAAACCCACCCACCCCTCAACCCACTCATGGAAGCCAATAGACCTTGGTCTAGTAGTGATGTTGCAGCTCCTGGTGTGATCCTAGTGTCGCCCTCGTTTTCTACACTGATCAAATAGTCTAATACTTAATATATCTCAAAACATATGAGAAAAAAAAAGCTTACAAAAACCCTTATTGTATTAAGATATTTTTTTAAACATTCTTCATACCACCCCACCCCCCTGTGCTCTCCCTCATTCCCTAGCTTACCACTTATTGTCTAAATCTGACCTAATCGATACATCTTGCTATTTCCTACTTAATTCATCCAAACAATTATTTGGCTTTAATTTTTGAGGTAAAAAACCGGGCCCTATCTCCATTACAATATTTTGTTTTGCTGGATTCAGGAGGAATGCCTGCGCTCCTTTTTCTTGAAAAGGACTAATCATCTGCCGTAACCTCCATCGTCTCTCAACAGTCACATGGCAGAAGTTCCGTCTTGTAAAGAATTCAACATCCCCCACCAGTCTTCTGAGGTCTGGTCTGGCTTTTTCAAAGATAATCTGGCGTAGGAGATAGTTTCAAAAGAAAACCAACACAGCCCGAGGTCTGGATGCGACACCAGACTATTGTTTCTGAGCTATTGGGACCCGATACGCTCGTTGGACCTCCTGATCCCAATTCCACCCTTCGACTTTGGGAAATCTTTGGCTAACAAGTCAACCATATAGGGACGAATATCCGCCTCTTCTTTATCTTCTGGGACCCCCATGAAACGTAAAATATTTCTTCTGTGGCGGTTTTCCTGGTCTTCTGGTTCCCATTGCATATCTACAAGTCTGGCCTCATGTGATATAGTCTGCTATTGGGTTGCCATCAGATCAGTCTCAATATTACCCGTCCTTGTCTCGAGATCTGTTAATCGATCCCAGATCTTCGTGCACACTTTGGCTATTTTGCTCACCGAACCTTGAATCTTCCGGATAGCAGCCCAAGAGCGTCTATTATCCTGCTTAGATTCATCCCGGTGCGCCATAACCAATTGTAGTGTTGCATCCAGGGTTGCTGTGGTCGCTGCCTCCACATTAGGAGGTACATTTACAATTTACAATCCAGGGTTATCCCCTACCAGATGACTAGTGGCTGAATAATCCCAGTTTAAGTCTTCGGTTCCTCCTTTTGTTTGGGCCTTAACTGTCAGATATTTGGCTATCCTCCGTAGCGTTGTAGCAGAGTCCCTACCACTGGTGTCCTGCGGGCTTTCGCTATCTTCCTCCACTTCACTGCCACTATCACTTGCTGATCCCAACAATGACCCCATCAGCGATCCTGCATCCTCTGAAAGTGAATAATAGCAGTCTGTCGTCTCAATGTCTGTTTCCTTCCCCTGGTGGATTTTCCGTGCAAAGTGCTTAGAGCGCATAAGGGTTGGATCGTCTGTTATTTTTGCTGTTGTCACTGTTTTCTTTTTCAACGTAGAAAGCCTCAAGTTTGATTCTTTGGCAATGGGTAGGACTAGTCTTTCATTATCTTTGTTAGAGTATGTGAAATGTATCTGGTTGGGTTTCCTAGAGCCCCCCTTGTCCCCCTTGCCCTGCTTGCCCCTGCCAGTTGCTGCTGAGGTGCCTGACCGCCTCCCATTTGGACTGTCCCCTCTTCAATCTCTCCAGCTGTGCAAGCAACCTCCTCGGATTGCTCTCCCCAGGCTCCTACAGTCTCTAAGCTGTCCTCCACAGCAACATTCTTCGCACCTGGGGTACCCGAGATAACCCCTCTGGACTTCACCAGCTAAGCTGCATCCTCTACCTGGGCAAGACGTTCAGATACTAAGTCCTGACTGGGGGGGCCTTTCTTCACCACATCCAGCCCTACCAGCATCGCATCGACTGTATTTTCCTTCTCCTTCTTTTTGCCAGGCTCTCCTTGTGTGAATTGTTTCTCCCGGCTCTTCGTTAGCATCTCCATGATGCTTGGGCCGGCCAAAGGTTACTTGGGCTGGGGCGTTCCTCTTCCCGGGAGGTCTTTCCGGGTCACAGTCTGCCTGCCTTGCCCGAGCGGCCGCGTCGTCCCTCCTACTGCACCAGCACCATCCTCCAATCCTCGGGAGGATTTCACCTATAAGTTGCTCGCTTTGGCCAGAGAGGAGGCATCACTCGTCGAGCCCTTTGATCTAGCTTTAACCAGGGCCTTCGGTTTCATTGCCACGCCGTCCGTCTGCCTCACCAGTCGAGTGCCCGGCAAAGCACTTTGTTCGCGGTCCGCGCTGCACTCAGAGGAATACGCACACCAGATCCGCCAGCAGATATAAGCAAATATTTTTGGTGCGGGTATGAGAAATAGGTATACCCAGGATCTGAATTGTGATTGGACTTAAAATTATTAATAGCCTGATTGACCCTTGGTTTTTTTCCCTTATATTTCTGCCCTGCCACTATGCAGCTTTCTGAATATATATTAAAATCGCCACATACTATTACTGGGGTTGGCCATGTAGCAAGCTCTATCTCTAGCTCTTCCCATAGCTCTGGAACATCTTGGTTTGATGCATACACAGTCACTACAGTTACCCCCGATACTTAGTGATACAATGGCCCACCTACCCCATTTATCAGCCTTGGTCTGTTTACAGATGCCTGCTTGAGGGCTGACAAGTATTGCTACTCCTCTAATCATCGAGGTCTGTAAGGAGCAAACTGCTAATTTATATCCTACCATTTGAATGATACCCCAATGATTCCACAGGACATGTGTCTCCTGTAGGCAGATTATCTCCGGGGCTAAAAATCTTAGAATTTCAAAAACCTTTGCTTTTTTTGCTCTATCATTCAAGTGTGCAACATTAATTGAACAGATCTGTAAATTATCCATTTATTCTTATATGATTATACCATATCACCACTTCTGACCTCCATCCTTTATTCATTCCTTTATTATCTGTAATTCTGTTTCTGTTCCATTCTATTCACCTCAGTGGCTTTCTTCCCCCACAACCCTCCTCCACCGTCCCCGCCCCGCCCCCTTCAAAACCCACCCACCCCTCAACCCACTCATGGAAGCCACTAGACCTTGGTCTAGTAGTGATGTTGCAGCTCTTGGTGTGATCCTAGTGTCGCCCCCGTTTTCAACACTGATCAAATAGTCTAATACTTAATATATCTCAAATCATATGAGAAAAAAAAAAGCTTACAAAAAAACCCTTATTGTATTATTTTTTTTTTTAAACATTCTTCATACCACACCACCCCCTGTGCTCTCCCTCATTCCCTAGCTTACCACTTATTGTCTAAATCTGACCCAATCGATACATCTTGCTATTTCCTACTTAATTCATCCCAAAAATTATTTGGCTTTAATTTTTGAGGTAAAAAACCGGGCCCTATCTCCAATTACAATATTTTGTTTTGCCGGATTCAGGATAAATGCCTGCGTTCCTTTTTCTTGAAAAGGACTAATCATCTGCCGTAACCTCCATCGTCTTTCAACAGTCACATGGCAGAAGTTCCGTCTTGTAAAGAATTCAACATCCCCCACCAGTCTTCTGAGGTCTGGTCTGGCTTTTTCAAAGATAATCTGGCGTAGGAGATAGTTTCAAAAGAAAACCAACTCAGCCCGAGGTCTGGATGCGACACCAGACTATTGTTTCTGAGCTATTGGGACCCGATGCGCTCGTTGGACCTCCTGATCCCAATTCCACCCTTCGACTTTGGGAAATCTTTGGCTAACAAGTCAACCATATAGGGACGAATATCCGCCTCTCCTTTATCTTCTGGGACCCCCATGAAACGTAAATATTTCTTCAATGGCGGTTTTCCTGGTCTTCTAGTTCCCATTGCATATCTACAAGTCTGGCCTCATGTGATATAGTCTGCTGTTGGGTTGCCATCAGATCAGTCTCAATATTACCCGTCCTAGTCTCGAGATCTGTTAATCGATCCAAGATCTTTGTGCACACTTTGGCTATTTTGCTCACCGAACCTTGAATCTTCAAAAGAGCGTCTATTATCCTGCTTAGATTCATCCCGGTGCGCCATAACCGATTGTAGTGTTGCATTCAGGGTTGCTGTGGTCGCTGCCTCCACATTGGGAGGTGATCCATGGTTATCCCCTACCAGATGACTAGTGGCTGAATAATCCCAGTTTAAGTCTTCGGTTCCTCCTTTTGTTTGGGCCTTAACTGTTAGATATTTGGCTATCCTCCGTAGCGTTGTAGCGGAGTCCCTACCACTGGTGTCCTGCGGGCTTTCGCTATATTCCTCCACTTCACTGCCACTATCACTTGCTGATCCCAACAATGACCCCATCAGTGATTCTGCATCCTCTGAAAGTGAATAATAGCAGTCTGTCGTCTCAATGTCTGTTTCCTTCCCCTGGTGGATTTTCCGTGCAAAGTGCTTAGAGCGCATAAGGTTTGGATCGTCTGTTATTTTTGCTGTTGTCACTGTTTTCTTTTTCAACGTAGAAAGCCTCAAGTTTGATTCTTTGGCAATGGGTAGGACTAGTCTTTCATTATCTTTGTTAGAGTATGTGAAATGTATCTGGTTGGGTTTCCTAGAGCCCCCCTTGTCCCCCTTGCCCTGCTTGCCCCTGATAGTTGCTGCTGAAGTGTCTGACTGCCTCCCATTTGGACTGTCCCCTCTTCAATTACTCCAGCTGCGCAAGCAACCTCCTCGGTTTGCTCTCCCCAGGCTCCTACAGTCTCTAAGCTGTCTTCCACCGCAACATTCTTCGCACCTGGGGTACCCGAGATAACCCCTCCGGGCTTCACCAGCTAAGCTGCATCCTCTACCTGGGCAAGACGTTCAGATACTAAGTCCTGACTAGGGGGGCCATTCTTCACCACATCCAGCCCTACCTGCATCACATCGACTGTATTTTCCTTCTCCTTCTTTTCGTCAGGCTCTCCTTGTGTGAATTGTTTCTCCCGGCTCTTTGTTAGCATCTCCATGATGCTTGGGCCGGCCAAAGGTTGCTTGGGCTGGGACGTTCCTCTTCCCGGGAGGTCTTTCCGGGTCACAGTCTGCCTGCCTCGCCCGAGCGGCCGCGTCGTCCCTCCTACTGCACCAGCACCATCCTCCAATCCTCGGGAGCATTTCACCTATAAGTTCCTCGCTTTGGCCAGAGGGGAGGCATCACTCATCGAGCCCTTTGATCTAGCTTTAACCAGGGACTTCGGCTTCATTGCCACGCCGTCCGTTTGCCTCACCAGTCGAGTGCCCGGCAAAGCACTTTGTTCGCAGTCCGCGCTGCGCTCAGAGGAATACGCACACCAGATCCCCCAGCAGATAAGGGCGTCTGCTCCCGAGGTGGCTTCTAAAACTATCAGCAATTTATCTTTTTGGCTCTATTATCCAGCAGAATCTTTCTCATACACCCGATCATCCTAAGGGCCGGTACAGGGGGGTGTTCATGCTCCTGAGGGGGGTCGTTAGATCACGCCATCGAGCTTAGTGCAGCAGCCCAGCCTAGCCTGCCACCATCTTGGCGTCGACCAGGTCAGGCATTTAACGTTCAACCCGGAGCCGGTGTCAGACTGGCATATCTCAAGATGCTAATAATTCTTTATGGTTTGCAACTTAACCCTCTCTGCTGTTTCTGTGGGGCAAACCCAGCTTCAATGTCATTGAAATATTATTGAATACTGTAATGTTGGCTGCAACAGGCTCACAGAGAGGCTGCATATGTATACAGTATCAATGAAAACGGACAGACCCTAATACACTATTATGTTATTTATTACAACTGTTACATGTGGGGAGGAGCCATTGTTCATGACAGGCAATGTACATATACATTGCCAGTTGAAGACTAAGTAGAGTCGAAACGCGTAGGCCGTCCTGTTGCTAATGCACATGGTGTTTATGTATTAATAAAGAAAGTTGAACTTAGCTGCTGTGGTGCCGTGACTTCTGTGGTGACAACGTGAGCCCAGGGGATCCGAGGTGATATATATTTATATATATATTTATATATATGTTCCACCAATGAACCCCACTTAGGGCGTTGTTCATTGAATAAAAACGTGCAATGAATGGAGTGGTGAGATCTCCTTCTTTTCCTATGCAGAGTCCTGATGAAGAGGCATTCCCGCCTTGAAACGCGTCGACATGGAAATGATATGAAGAAGGATGTAATCGCATGAGACAGAAAGGCACGCATGCCGGAGGTGGGGAGAGTGCTGTGTGCCTTCTTGGACCGGAGGGGTTCATTGGTGGAACATTGTTGCGCGGCTGTCCCTAGCCGCGGAGAAGAGCACCATCTTTGGTTCTGGCTGAAACAGCAGCGGAGCGTGGAGAGGCCGAGAAGAGGAATGGTTCCTTTCTGCCAGGCGCACTCTCCTGGGGCGATCAAGCACGCGATACAGAACTTCTATCCTACTATAGGAATCACAAAAGCTGCGAAACAAATATAGGAAAATAGGAACCTACTAAATGAACAAAATAGAACTCACTACTTATGGGACTTCAAAGACCAGCATGCCGCTGGTAGTTATGATGTTGCCACACCCACTTAGGGCGTTGTTCATTGAATAAAAACATGCAATGAATGGAGTGGTGAGATCTTCTCCTTCTTTTCTTATGCAGAGTCCTGATGAAGAGGCGTTCCCGCCTTGAAACACGTCGACATGGAAATGATATGAAGAAGGATGTAATCGCGTGAGGCAGAAAGACACGCATGCCAGAGGTGGGGAGAGTGCTGTGTGCCTTCTTGGACCAGAGGGGTTCATTGGTGGAACATATTTATATATATTGGAAGATCGCAGAGACATAGTAATTAAAAGGGCGGACAAAGGGGGCAACGTGGTTGTCTGGCCTTTAAAAATGTATTTGGATGAAGGTTTAAAACAACTATCAGATTGCACCAAATATAATGTGGTAACTAGAAGAGAATATGACAACACTATTGATGAAGTGTCTAAAAGATTGATGGGGTGGAGAGATGATGGTATTTTAGAACAAAATGAATATTTGTTTTTGCAATGCAAAGATCCAAAAATCCCGATTCTGTATCTCTTGCCTAAAATTCATAAACATGCCACTATACCGCCAGGGAGACCTATAGTATCTTCAAGGGGTAGTGCATTGGAGAATGTATCGAAGTATGTGGATCATTTTCTTCAACCTTACGTACAGGGTCTACAGGCATATGTAAAAGATACGGGAGATTTTCTGAGAAAAACTAATGGAATTGATTGGAAAGACAGCTATCTCCTTATGAGTTTGGATTTGTGTAGTCTCTACACCAGCATCCCTCAGGCAGCTGGTGTAGACGCATGCAGATATTTTCTAAGAGAAAGGTCATTATCATTTCTGTTACATACAGACATGGTACTGGAAATGATTGCACTATGTCTAAAGAATAACTTCTTCATTTTCAATAAAGTTTTGTACAAACAGACCCAGGGGACGGCAATGGGAACCTGCTTCGCCCCCAGCTTTGCAGGTCTTTACCTCGGCTGGTGGGAGGAGCAGGTTGCCCGGAAGATCGATCAGTATCAAGATCATGTCGTCCTCTGGGTAAGGTACATTGACGATGTATTCTGCATCTGGGATGGTGACCAACAACAGGCAGAAGAATTTGTAAAAAAGCTGAATCAGAATGAATGTAATTTACAATTTACCTGTGAAATGAGCAAGAAGAAAATTGAATTCCTTGACTTAGAACTCAGTATTGCCAACAACACAATTTGTAGTAAATTGTACAGAAAAAAGACGGCTGGCAATAGTTTATTGCTAGCCCAGAGTTGTCATCCAAAAAACCTCATCAATAGTATTCCCTACGGGGAATTGCTGCGTGCCAAACGCAATTGCAGCTCTTCCGGGGATTTTGAAAAAGAACAGCAATTAATGATAACTAGATTCAAGGATAGGGGATACAGCTTTTCAACTATTCAAACAGCAGTTGATAAAGTTGCCCTAGTGAAAAGAGAGGACCTGCTCATTTATAAAGAGAAATATATATATATCCACACAGCTTCTGTTTCACCGGTATAGCACCACAGAATAACGGACCACTAAGCAGCACGTAAGTATTTAAGTCAGGTTTATTATCCTTTCCAGGGTCATTTCGGCATGACGCGTTTCGGGTAAAGACTACCCTTGATCACATAGCGACCATGCAGTACAACATCACATTTAAATACTTTTTTTCTCATTCATTAACCACCACGTGACAATAGACAGTGAAGATATACTAAAGTGCTGAATGGCAATGTTTAGGCACTTTAAAAGGTGATTTAACTGATTTGAATTTGCATCCATTTAATTTGAAATGATATTGTTAGCAGCATAAATGCATAAATACTTTTGTGCACCATATTGCAATAAATATAGAATAAATACAATAATAAATAATTATCATACTATTTACACTATTTTCAATTAAGAGAATCTGTCTTAAAACATACCATCTCATAGTTATTGTAAAAACACGATGTTAAAATTTCACCAATGTCAACTTAAATGCAGTAATTAACAAGTGCAAATGTATGCATGATTTAGTGTACACTTATCTTCTCCTGCCTTAATGCAGTTATTTATGTGCAAATATCGCAAAAATTAGCTGCTCATTCGATTTTACCGATGTGCATATAATATTTATAGATTCACCTTTATATATATATATATATATATATATATATATATATATATGTGATCAAGGTTACTGGTTAACCGAAACGCGTCATGCCTGGAATACCATTTTTTTAGAGCAAATAAATCTTCCCACTGAGATCTTACCTGCTGCTTGGGGTCCTTCTTTCTGTTTGGTGTGGAATCGCCGAGGAAACAGGAATTGCTACGATATATGTATATATATATATATATATATATGTATATGTATATATATAGATATATATATTTTGTCCAAGCAGACTGCTTTTCAGTTCCGATTAATATTTACATTGCCAACGCGTTTCAAGGTCAAAGCCTCTTCTCCATTACCAGCTGGGGAAGGAACTCTGCTACCAGTTGGTGAGGCTGCAGGTTTTGAACTATCAGGACTTTTGAGCACAGCTTTCTATATGCTAATTGAGCCTGCTTTGATGTCTCCTAACCTACTAAAGGAAATAATGATGCATTTAAAAATACAAACGAAATGTTGACACTTAATGCTTGCAGCAAGGAAATACATGTTCCATCATGCACTCAAAATCTAATGCACTGAACCCACGCCCATTGGAGGCAGGTGAATAAAACCGGAAATGAAAAGCGAGTTTCAAATGTCATGTTTGTTGCAGCCCAGGAAGAAGAGGCTTTGACCTTGAAACGCGTTGGCAATGTAAATATTAATCGGAACTGAAAAGCAGTCTGCATTGTAAAGCCAGATGGCAGAAGGCTTTTGGACAATATATATATATATATATATATATATATATATATATATATATATATATATATATATATATATATATATATATATATATATATATATATATATTACCTACTGGCTAGCGCCAGTAGGTATATATAGTTAGGATTAATTCCCTATGGGATTTTTGAAAATTCTATGTCTAATAACTTTGGCGTTTGTGGACGGAATCGGCTGAAATTTTCAGGAAAATGGCACATTTTGTTTCTGAGCAGCCCCTGAAAATTTGGTGGGGTTTCGTCAAGGGGGGGCCGAGAAAAAAGGGGGGTCCCAAAACGCGTTTTTCCCATTTATTTTTCCATAGGGCGGTTGGACTCACTTTTAGCTCGAACGGCTGAATGGATTTGCACGAAACTTGGCAAAATTGTAGGGACTGTTAGCCCGATGTGCCTTTGCTAGGTCTCAATATATGTGCTCCAGTAGTTTTTGAGAAATTAACGTTCAAAACAAGATATATATCTGTAACAGCGCTCCGGGCTGCGCTCCGGTCCGCTTACTTTTCGCGAAACGGAACTTTGCGCGCAGAAAGCTGATTGGCTCTCCGGTGTCTGTCAACATTCTAAACAGTCCGGAGCGGCCGCCATCTTATCTCTCGGTAGGATCGAGAGAGAAGAAGAGGTGAAAAACGAAGGGGGAATTTATTGAAAGGGGGCAAGGTATACCCCTCTTGACCCCCTAGGAATGTTGTTGGGGTTATTAAAGGGTCCCGTGGGGAAAATAAAAGAAAAATGATTTTTCACGGTAGAAGCGCTTCACGGGCCGCGAACTGGGCCGCAAACTGGTAGCGAAACGGGAATTCGCCATTTTGTGCTTCGTTTTAATTGTTTAGAGACAAAAATTATCGCCGCACATCGGCCACAATGCATGAATATCGCTGAAAAGTCAGCGATATTCATGCATTATCCAGCAAATGCTCTTAGCCATGTTATCCACCTTCCATTGGATAACATGTCTAAAAACTGCTCTGTGCGTGAGCTTTTTTTTTTTTTTTTGCTGCGTGACGTTTGTTAACGTTCGATTCGATGGAAATCAGGAAGTGTTGACCACCATTTTGTCACTGCGAGTAAATATTTTGTTATAAATGAATCCTTATTGATAAACATTGTCTGCGCCATCTTGCGTTTTTGTCCAATGCCACAATTTTGTCGTGCACGGCAGCCATTTTAGATGCCTTGACCAGGGCCACTCTCTGCACGCCGCCGATCCTCAGCATGGCTCCCCACCCTCGCAAGCATCTCCCCCACGCACTGGTCACCCCCGCTCTCTCTCTCATGCATGGGCCATATACTTCCCCCCATCTGCGCTGCTCTTCTCTGAGAATCACACCCTGTGCCCGCCCGACACCTCCCTTTCACCCTATTCACTAACGCACCCTCTGACACTCCTCTTCCTCTGTGTCCGATTGTCCAGGCCGGACCTAGGCTATCACCTAGCCCTGCGGATGTAGTTTATGGCCCCAGCTGTAGAGTATCCAGACATGCCAACCCTCCCGATTCAGGCGTGAGACTACTGATTTCAGTGCTAGTCTTTCGCTTCCCGATTCCTGCAAGGAAAAACCCGGGGGCATATTGCCAACAACTAGCGATAATTTTTGTCTCTAACTTGTTTAGAGACAAAAATTATCGCCGCACATCGGCGAATTTCATCGCACATAAACCTTGCTATTAGCAAGGTTTATCGCAAATGCGATAAAAAACGGCCGCAATGCATGAATATCGTTGAAAAGTCAACGATATTCATGCATTATCCAGCAAATGCTCTTAGCCATGTTATCCACTTCCCATTGGATAACATGGCTAAAACTGCTCAGGGCAGGTGTTAGGTTTTGGAGATATTCGCGCTTAGCGCGAATATCTCCAAAAGTTGGTAATAGGAGATAGCGATGGTTAGGGACTGTTTCCAGTCGCTAAAATCTTGGCACGCCCACTTTGCATGTCATTAGTGATAAATATCACTGATATGCAAAGCGGGGCCCAAGATGGTCGCTATCTCCTTTTAGCTGTCACTAACTGGTGTTAGCGACAGCTTGGTAATAGGGAGATAATTTTATCTCTTTTTTTTTTGGCTTTTAAAGCCAAAAAACCGGAAATAAACCCCCTTGATAATATGCCCCATGATTTCTCGGGGGTTTCAGCTGACAGGGCTTGGTATTGTGTTACGTGCTAATTCTTCCAGGAAACGTCAGAGGGTCGATGCAGGGGTTCTAGAAGGGGTGATAAACCATTTAAGCCTCATGAACAAGCGCATGGTCTTTTAAAGATTTGTGAAGTACTCGGGCGGCGGTGTGTGTGTGCCCTCTTTCAGGAGCGGGCGGGGGGGCACTGCCAGCAACTTGCCAGGCCAGGCAGTGTTCAACACGTGCATCACCCTTTCTCTGCCTGCTATTGCGCTCCATGCTTCGGAAAGGTAAGAAAAAGAACGTGCATTTGAGTTTGAAATGTCCGATCTTGTAGCAGTACACTTGCAAAGCCCACACATGACAATAACCCGATTCAAGGCCCCATTCACCCGATTTTTTAAACATATATAGCACTCCAACAAAGTTAGATTTTAAAACTTTATTAACTTTTAAATATAACGAACGCAACAAAAACTGTAAATATATTTAACCATTTTTTGAAATTAACCAGAACTATAACGATAACAACAACAACAACAATAATATAACTTTTATGCCTAAATTACGCAAACATTTAGCTAATCTGCTAAAGGGGGGAGTTGCCATTTCTTTACAATAATCAATAATGAAAAATCCACATCAATAGGGTTGTCCGTTTTCTCGATGCAGCACTACAGTGCAACATACACAGCACCTGGGGTGTCAAGAGTGAACAGGTCTTTCTTTGTTCCTTAAGATGTTATCTGTGTCAACCTCTTCCGAGAATGCTGATGCGTTAGGATTTCCTTGTGTTTCTTAATAGCATTGGTGTCTGTACACTTCTTTGTCAATTCTGTGAAGATGATAACTGCTTCATAAACAGACGATATCTTTGTTTAGTCATTAGTGTTAAGTGTGTCTGAAACTACAGTGCCCTTCTGTTTTTTTTTCTTCAAGCTCTACAGAGTTTTGTGTGTTCTTCTTTTGAGCGACAATTATTCCAGAGGTTTCAGGTTTACTTGTTTTGTCCTGCAGTGAGTTAACAGCTTTAGAGAGTTCATGTTTATTTGCTATGTCCTGCTGTTCGTCAACTGCTTCAGAGACGTCAGCCTCATTTGTTATGTTTCAGTAGATCCTGGACCTGCCCGGCCGCGCCCAAAATGGTGCCGGTGTAAATGGGACTCGTAGCTGCTTGTTGTGTACTGGTTGCCCAACCTTGATATCACGAGATACATATGCAGTTTTGAAGCACATGGCGGAGGCTTGTCTGCTGTAGTGGGGCGCCCCTTTATCGTTTCAGTCGCCATTCCGCCCGCTTTTGCTACACTGTGCCTTTTCCGCCATTCAGCTGTTTAGCGCCCGCTCTTACGGCTACAGCGTCTCGCTCACCATGTAGTTGAGTTGCTCCCACTCTTGCGGTGCAGCGATAGGCGGCTTCCACAGGACTCTTAAAATGGCGGCCGGCTCTTCGGATTTGGGCCTGGTCCAGTAAAATGGCCCTGGGACACCTTGGAACTCGGACGCTTGTCTGCCAGGGCTTGGGTTCCATTCTCGAAAGCGTCCCCTCAGCCTTGAAGATTGTACAAAAGTCTTGGGGGCCGTTGACTCCCGCAGGCTTCCGGTGGGGAGCGGCTGCCATGATTGCTTGCGGAATGGCCACGACGGAGCTACGAGATGGTGGTGCTCTCATGGTGACGCCAGCTTCAGTCTGAAACATCCAGAAACAAGGTGGGGCTTTCATCGTTTGGGAAAAAAAATGTTTTAATCCAATGAAAAGTGTTATTTTTAGGTCACATGACCTAGTCTTACATCATTAGGAAAACAAAAGTAAAATGAACCGATGAAAAGTTTTATTAACAAGTCACATGACCTGTTATGCTTACGTTACGCGCTGCGCGGCGCGCTCTGGATCGTTTCCGGGATGCTGCGCCTTGCGCACCGGAGCACTTCCGGGTGCGCTAACGCGTCGCGTCATATGACGCATTACGCGACAATGCAGGTCCAGAATATAGTCAAAATGTCTCCACCAACCAGCGGTCGGAATACAACCGCTTTCAGCAGTCCAAAAAGTTCGGTTAAATCTTAAGAGCGGGAGCAACTCAACTACATGGTGAGCGAGACGTTGTAGTCGCAAGAGCGGGCGGTAAACAGCTGAATGGCGGAAGAGGCACAGAGTACCAAAAGCGGGCGGAATGGCAACTAAAACGGTAAAGGGGCGCCCCACGACAGCGTGTCTTCAGGTCAAACGGATTGTGGGACAAGGTCCAGAATGGAAGATTCTTCAAAAGGGAAAAAATTCCGCCGGACCCCGGGAGCCGGCCGCCTATGCCGGGGGCGATCTCAGGCCTCACCAGGGCAACACGACTTGGGGAGGGGGCAGGAGCCAAGCGCCCCCTCTCAGTCCGCGCCATCTCACCGCCCCTCGGGGGCCTCCGTCAAGCGGTTTAGGGAGGCACCGTATCACATTGTTTTCCAATGCAGTCAGGTCCACAAATGGACCCCACTTACTTTGAATAGTGAAGCTGCAGCAGGTGCAAATAAGGTTTAAACAGTGTTACAAGAGCTGCTTAGAACTCTGAAGTATGGCACTCAACAACCAGGACTTATGCCATTTGTGTAAGGCAGTGACATGGAAGCAACTCAGGGACAAAAAGCATGAATGAACATTCACGTATGAAAATCTTATTTGGGGAAGGGGTAGAATCCAAACGCCCCCTGCCAGTTCGCGCCACTGCACCGTATGTGGAAAATCTGAAGCCATCGTTCTACAAACTCTCAACGCTTGCTATCAGTGCATGAGTTCCATGCTCGATCGATTGAGCTAGCCGGATCGGGCAATAAAAAGTATAAAATAGTTATGTAAATAGTTATTTAATAAAATGTTTTACTCTGTTTCTTTGCTGGTGTGTTGTGTATATTTATAATATTTGCATAGGGTTTGTCGTTATTTTGGGCGGTGTGGGTGGCGGAGTCGAGCTGTCTTGCAGCCCTCATGGTGTGGAGCTCAGTTCATTTCACTATTTTCGTATTTCTCATGAAGGGTTGTTCGTAATGTTTGTATTTTACCGAGGTCAAAAAGAGATCGAATTAGTGGTCTACTGATTTTGCTCGATTACTTTTATTTTTTTACACGATTTTTCACTATCTGCAAAGACTAAACAGAGTATTGCGACTTTGTGCTTGTTTGTAAATAGAGAATGATCCAAAGAGAACCAATTGTAAAACAGTAAATGCTTGGATAATAATCAATCAAATGGAGAGACAAGCAGGTACGACGGATTACAACAGGGGTAAAGGTCTGCGTTAACTACCGTTCACTATCTGCAAAGAGAGAGTACTACTAAGAGAAAAGAGGGGAGTGGGGGGGGGCAGCGTTCAAAGCACATCAGCGTGCATAAATACGAAACGTTTTTACCTATCACGTACTTGACATTTGACAGCTTTTGATATTTGCTATTAAAAAACCATTGAAATTCACAGAAAAAACCATAGGTTATAGTCGATATATAGTTAGGAATTTGCATTTACAAAACCTTGAAAATTCAATGAAAAAACCATTGGTTTTAGGCCATATATAGTTAGGGATTTGCATTTAGAAAACCTTATTTTACTCGCATAAAACCATTGAAATTCCATATATAGTTAGATGCGCTAACTATATATCGCGCACCCGCAATCCACTGCTGATGATGTCACATATTACATCATTCATGACATGGTTAGTGACATCACTGATGACATCACTGATGACATCTCAAATGACATCACTGATAAAATCACTGATAACATCTCATTTGACATGACTGATCACATCACTGATGATATCATTCATGTGATAATACCATGAACCTCTTCAGACTCTAATATAACCTTAGATACAATCAGTGTAAACAGACAGTCACAGACTGTCACTCATCCATGGAGTTACTCACACACCTAGTCAGTTATGCAAAAAATCAATCACACCTCCATTTTCTCAACTATACAGTTATACACACCTTACTTATTCAAACATATACTAACACATATTTACTTTACTTTCTTATACAATCCCTGATACATGTTCACAATGATCCATACAGCCACTCACACATTCACTGGCTCTTATGCACAGTTATTTATATATGTCAACTCTCACATGTACTGTGTTTTACATATGTACTTACTTTGACATGTAGCACTGAGATATCCATTCACTCACTAATACACTCATGCACAGTCAACCGCCCATACAGCTGTTTCCACATGCACTTTTGAACCCATACATATAGTGAATCAACTACTCACACATCTATGTACAGAGTCACACACCTCCCAGCCACCCATACACACACACTCAGTTTCCCATACAAATACTTGGACAACCAATGAATAACCCATACAGTTACTCATATAGCTACTGATCAACATATGCAGCAGTTTGTAGAACAACAGATATAATGATGCACAAATTAAAACAGTTTAGTCACTAACCCATGCACTCAGTGAGACACATTTAATCACTCACTCATACAGTCAGTCATGCACCTACTAAATCCTTCATCCAGACACTTATACATCCACTCATTCTTCAATATGTAAGACATATTTTAACTTTACAGAAACATACAGTCACTGGATGTTGTCATCAGTGATGTCATCAGTGATGTCATTTGAGATGTCATCAGTGATGTCATCAGTGATGTCACTAACCATGTCATGAATGATGTAATATTTGACATCATCAGCAGTGGATTGCGGGTGCGCGATATATAGTTAGCGCATCTAACTATATATGGAATTTCAATGGTTTTATGCGAGTAAAATAAGGTTTTCTAAATGCAAATCCCTAACTATATATGGCCTAAAACCAATGTTTTTTTCATTGAATATATATATACATGTATATTTACTAGGCTTCTCCAATTCTGCAAAGAAGATCGAGCCTCACCGACCAGGTACTTTTCAAATGAATTTATTTTTAGGGCAAAAAAAGACGCGTTTCGAGTGCACAGGCTCTTGGTCACATGACCATGGTTCCGTGTCAGGTGCTCATATACTTTTTGTTTCATAAAAGTAAAAGAAAGACTCTGTGTTTACAGCATCACACAGGTCTAGTGCCTTAATATGAAAACATAACTTATAATTCATTGTTAATGACACAATTGCTGTTAGAACATCCAATAAGTGCAGTTTTTTCCCTTTAATAATTGTTATAAAAAAGTTGTGATTAATGTTTATCCACATTAAAGTTTCTCAGTCTCGGTATCAACATTTTATGGGTGATCATCTGGGTTTAGTACTCTCTGTATTCTAGGTTATTCGTTCTAAACAATATATAAACAAGACGCAAGTGTTTTCTATACAAGTGATTTGTGGGTATAGTACCCTAACCAGTAGTGTCCGACCTATCGTTCGTACTCTACTAAACAAAAACTCTTCTAGTACTCTCTTGCTAAAATAAATTCCTTATACTCAGTTTATACTGTATGCTATGGAGGTAATCATACCTAAAGATAATCTCTATTCGGTTTTTAACAGAAGTCTATCACATATCTATTTATTCACACAATGTTTACTAATTCAAGTTCTAGTAATGAAAGTAAAAAAGAAGAATAAGAGAAAAGAAGGAGGGGGGCGATGCAATTCTTAGTGATTATGCCCCCTTACTTCGTGCTCATAATACTTAAAGATGGTGTTATTCCTTTCGTGCTCGTTCTCACTTTATGTAAATCAATTACTCCACCATACCGGAATAATCTATAACAAGAAGAAGAGAGATGAACAAACAATTATTAGTTAATGAATTCAGTACAAGTTGAACATCTAATGTTTACACGACTAGTTACTACTTGTTTATACAGCTCAAAAATCACTCCGTTTCCGGTATATTAGACAAATTCCTAGTAACAGCAACCATTACATTTGTTGATACCAAAATGTCGACTTTACCTACTATCATGTAAGTGGGATCAGGCATGGTATTGTTTTAAAAATATTCATCATTAGTGATTGATTAAAAAAATTCGGAACTGAGTTCTTAAAGGTTAGGGAAAACTCATTACTTCATCATTATTACAGGTGTATATACATCTCTTCATCAATGTTCAATACCATGGGTGCTAGGGTCCCTGCCTGGAGAATGAATCTAGATTCTACTCTACGTAATGCCATCTTTCTGTCACCTCCTCTGGGATTTTTGGGGATTGAGTCCATGGCAAAGTATTTTGCCCGTGTCCAATCTCCATCATGATGTGAATGGATGAGTCTTGCTGTGCAATAGGAAAAGTCCTTATTTGTGATGGCACGCCAGTGCTCCAATATCCGTTTCTTCACGGGAAACATTGTGGACCCTATGTACCATTTGTTGCAGGGGCATGTCACCACATACACTACATGGTCTGTACTGCACTGGATGTTTTTGTTTATTTTCCATCTTTTGTTGATTCTATTTAGTATCACCTCCCTTACATTCACACTATGACTGCAGGCTTTGCATTTTCTCACATTTGTGGAAGCCTCCCTTTGCTGTCAGCCAAGACTGTTTCTTAGTATATATATATATATATATATATATATATATATATATATATATATATATATATATATATATATATATATATATATATATATATATATATATATATATATATATATATATATATATATATATATATATATATATATATATGTACATATATCCACTCCACCTTTTCTCTGCGATCCCTTAACCCTGGAACCAAGAAAGGGAACGCACTCCACTGATTTCGTGCAAGTAATTTTTTATTCGTGCTTTGCCGCCATGATACATCTCAGTCCCTAGAGGCCTTGATCACATGACATGCCACCTTTTCCTGTCCCATTTAAAGTGCTTTTGCTGACAGAAACAGTAAACAGACTGACTATATACTCTCTTTCGTTTCAGAATTTAGTTTGGCTACCAATGGCAATGAATATTTAAAAGACATTGTGCAAAATACGCTATTTTATCTCTTTAAAATACAGCACAATGATGATGTGCAAATTCATAGTTTTTCTGTGTGCAAAAATGCTATATATATATATACAGCACAGTGGTGGTTGTTGTGTAGTTAATGTTCAGTCTCACTTACCATTGAAAAGGCATTGTTTGATTTGACTGTAACTTTGGTCCACATACACAGGCAGATCTGCATATAATCTCACAATTGCTTAGTGGATGCTACGAAGGGCCTGATTAGCATAGCGGTCAGACTGACATCCGACCAGCATCCTGGTGGGAAACTGGACCGCCCGACAAGCTGTCGCCAGTCCCACACCCTGAAGCACGATGCGACTGCCTTCAAGGGGGTCGCAAAGTGTATATTTTATATTGAGGAGGGTGCTACGGGCTGCAGCAAACACTGCAGTACAAAATATGCACCCTGTACATATCCCTACACTATGTGGAAGGCACCATGCAGTGCCTGCCACATGGTTCAGGGACATGTTGGGGGCACCATTGGTGCCCCTCAGGGGTCAAGCCGAAGGGCCAGGGAGGAAGGGGGGCCCCAATGTCCCTTTCTGCCTGCCTTTTCATGGCAGGTAAACCGGCATGAAACAGCGGGCGTAAAGGGACATTGTAATCCCTACGGCAGTGCCTGAGCAGGCAGTAAAAGACGCTGAATAGATTGCCACCATAATTGGCATGATTGTCAAACTTTAAAAAAAGCACCGGATGGGTTTGAAAAGAGCTTTTGTATATATTGTAGTTGTTGCTGCGATTACTAAAGTCATGATTTCTGCCAATAACATTTTAACTTTTTGAGGAATGTGATTAGCTGATGAAATGCATCAGGTTTATTCCCACAATCTTGAAATCGCATTTTTGCACTGATTAAAACAGTTCCACAGGGAAAGGGAAGAGATGTGCCCGACTCATAAGGAGTGCCAAGATGCAGTGAGAAGGGTGGAAAATTGACGTAAACCACATATAACATATCAAGGCCATTCACTGAAGAATTCATGGCCTTCACAGACTTTTCTTCAATAAAAAAAATATTCTTAACTCTGCACTTTCCCATTGGTGCATGAACGACGCAACCAAGCGCTAGTAAGTGACATTTAGGTGACATTAATGTGCTATGGAAATCAGGGAAGTAAATGATAGGTTTTGTTCGCCTTTATTCTGAAACAGCATGGTGTCATCTTGAGCTTAATGCCCCACGTTACACAGATTTGTTTGACTAAAACAATGGCTGGGTGCCTATAACAGTACAACCTGTGCTAAGGTAGGTACTTTAAAGATTGGAGATGTGGTATTTAAAGTGTCAAGAACTACATTTTGACAAACAGGGAATCCAGAATATAATATATTGTGTATAATGGTTGTTATTAATAACTCCCATTCAGAAATTGGCATTCAATTTAATTTCCTTGCAAGCATTTACAGAATGGTGGATTAGTAGGCGGCTCAAGCACTTTATCAACAGTATATTTTTGCATAGGTTGAGGCTTAATAAGGGTCAGGCAGACAGGTGAGCTAATCCCGTCATTTTTGTAGACATGGTGGTCTGTCATCCGTAAAGCAATTTCGTAGATCCCAGATAAATCAATGTTCATTGTCTGCTCACGGTTCATTAACATCTCTGCTACCTGATTACAACAATAAGAGCCAGATTAATATAATTTGCTGCAAGGCTAGTAATTGGCAATGGTGTCTTCCATCAAGAGCCACTCGAGTCAGTTGTCACAGAATTAGCAAATATATATTCGGTTGCCCACTAGGCCATGGCACTGAGCACACAGTGTATCATAGCTTCTTCAGCTGTGATATTACGTAAGCAAACCACGGATAGCTGAAACTTAGGGGAGAGCGGAGCAAGGTTTGACAGGCAATCATTTTGAGATTGGCAAGTTTCATGCCAGCTTGGTAGCTCTTTGGAATTTGGGGACATCAAGGCAGAGGAGGCCTTCAGTCACTGAACGGCTTACATTTAGATTCTCAAGCATGTTAAACCTGTTCCTTTCTCCCTGCCATTTTAGCCTCTCTCTCTGAATGTGTCTCCGTTTATAAACTTGAATTTACACGAACACGTGACAGGAAGTAAAGTGAAAGACTGTGCACGTTTGTTCCGAACTGAATGATGTTCTAATTAATGAATTCAGAATAGTGGAATATGGGTGATGAAAGAGTTAATTTAAATATGCAGTAGTGCCATTTCCAGGGGTTAAGCATCCATTCCTGCGGCAGGTGCTGTGCACCGGGGACCAGAGGCCTGAAGGGCCTACTGCACCCGTACTATTGATATAGCTTATAATTAAACAGCAGGCTGGGGGCCCTCTCCTTCCTTGCACTAGGGCCCATGACACGACACACAGGCTAGTTCACCAAAATAGGAGGGTTAGTAAATGTGATCATACCACACCTTTTGACCTCAGAAGATAGCATGAAGAGGGACTTCCATGACTGATAATTTGTCGTTTTTAATCAATATTTATTGAAAATGTCAAGCTGATGCTTGTGAATATATAGTAATAAACAATAGTCATTAGCAACCACTACTTAACATAGTAAGCGCTCAGAGCATAGTTCATTTAAAATGTAATTTTGGCTTTTTTTTAAATACGTTTTTTAGAGTGCTAGCTGGCTAGCCAGCCCGCCCCGCGCCCCTCTCCCCTCAAGGTTGCCTCCTCATAGAGGAGGCCGGGAATCCAGATTCCAGGCCCTCCGGCCTTGTGCAAGGCTTTATTTTGACTCTCCATGGCTCTTCTAGAAGCAAGCAGAGTGGATTTAACGCAGACTATCTAATCAAAAGAAGAGCCGGGAGAGATGAGGTTGTGGTCTATGGCAGAACTCACAATTTCTTACAAACAGCTTATTTACAATATGAAAAATTGTTCGTTAACATTGCAGGGTAAATGTAAATGTAAATGTGCTTCGATTTATATAGCGCAACACTTTAACCCAGGGGTCTCAAGGCGCTTGCTTAGGGAACCTGTCCTTGTATTCCCCTGTGAGATACCCCAGCCGGGTATCCACAAGGTGAAAGCCAGGCATCCCGCCGCAAGGGGCCGTAGTGGAGATTAAGCAAGCTATTGCCCAGAGTCGCAGAGTGTGACCCTGTGAGTCGAGTAGGCACCGGAGCGAGAATTGTCAACTCCGTGGAATTTTGAGCCCGAGACCCGCCGAGGTGGGGAATCAAACCCTGGTCCACGGCCAATCTCAGCTTCCAGGTCTGCCGCCTCTAACCACTGAGCCACGCTTCTCCACAGTAAAACTATGGGAGTTATACTGGAAATGCTCGGTACCCCTTAACAAACATAGAAGCCTTGGAAGAGAAGGGAAGGTCACGTGATTCGCTGGGTACTTCAGATGAGCTAGGTGTCACATGTCCTGAAGGCACCAGGAAACGCCATGGATCCCAGAAGCAACCGGGTGGCGGCTTGTCAACAGGCCAGATGATGTGATGAAATGCATGGAAATTAAGACACAAATTGGGAAAAGGGAAAAGCAAGGTAAGGTGAATACTTGAACCGTTGAAGTAAGAAGACAACAAATGTGATAAAGCAATGTGATGGCGAAATCAGTGACAGCAGAAGTCATCCAATTAGCGGAAAGCTGCCAGGCGCCATCTTGCTCATTCTCTTTATAAAAACCTGCAACTAATGTGAGAGCTCTACCAGCCTTAATTCAGAACTGTCTATTCCTAGAAAGCAACTAAAGACATGGTTGTCCTCCCAATGATTTGTTTATTAAGAAAGTATACAAAGAAATGCTTCAGAGATCTCACATTAGTTGTATCAAACATAGCTCATAGCGCCGAGACACCCATGGGTAATTGCAGCGCTTTAAAAGTCGCATAAATAAATAAATAAATAAATAAATTCCTGACCCTTAGGGTCTTTGTGTGGGAAAGCCGTCAAGAACCGGTCCTCCCCCGAGCTCTAATATTTTCTAACCTCACATGGTTTTCTGAGAAACTTGGCTCTGCCCCCACTCTTTCTCATTGCCTTGTACTTGGGACACTTGCATGGGCAGCATCCGTTCCTTCATGAAGAAAATGTAAGCAGTGAAAATGTCTGAAGTGCACAGATTAATTGATGGCAAGGTAAACAAGCATTAAAAGGGTTCAAAGTTCATCTGCTCAGAAGTGTATCCATTTCTTTTTGTGAAAACAACAAATATATGCATGGAAATTGCTACAAACATAAAAACCAAATGTAACACTTTAATACTTGCCTACAGTTACCTGAAAAGTAATGTCCCATGTGATGTAGAAACACAGGATATAAACGTACCAATACTTACCTGCAATGTAATGACTCCCAATGTAGAGCCTCTGATGTAATGACTCTTGATTGTCTGCAGTGTAGTGGTGGTGATAACTGTTCGTGAGTTGCTAGAAGGAGTTGCCCAGCACAATTTAGACCAACCCCAAGGCAGGCACTGTTTTATCCCAATAGTGCTGTTTAGTGTGGGAGGGTATACTGAGACATGATTCCCTAGCTCATTGCACCGTCAGGATTCAAGCAAGCCGGGCCGACGACGGCTGAAATGCCAGAAACCGGTCCACGGGAGCTTGTCTCCTTCCCAGTATAAGAATTGGCTTGGTAGTTTGGTTTGCCCTGTTCCCATCATGCACTGGGACAGGAACAGACTAATTTGCATATAGCCAGGTTCTGAGCTGGGATGGTGCAGTGAGCTAAAAAACGGTGATGGATCAAGCCCTGATCTCTTGACTGGGTAGGAGTATTCTGCATCATTCAGAAACTCTGTCCATCACCTTTTCCAAAATTGATTTTATCCACACTAAGTGTGGGAGGGTATACTCAGACGTGAGTCCCTAGCTCATTGCACCATCAGGATTCAAGCAAGCCGGGCCGACGACGGCTGAAATGCCAGAAACCGGTCCCCGGAAGCTTGTCTCCTTCCCAGTATAAGAATTGGCTTGGTAGTTTGGTTTGCCCTGTTCCCATCATGCACTGGGACAGGAACAGACTAATTTGCATATAGCCAGGTTCTGAGCTGGGATGGTGCAGTAAGCTAAAAAACAGTGATGGATCAAGCCCTGATCTCTTGACTGGGTAGGAGTGTTCTGCATCATTCAGAAACTCTGTCCATCACCTTTTCCAAAATTTAAGCTGTTTAGGGAAGATGCAGATAATACTAGTTCCTTTGCTAACCTTAAACAATTCACAGTCACCATCTCAGATGAAGTCTCAAAGTTAATTAATTCTAAGTCAGGATCACCGTTTGACCAATGCTCTCCTTCTTTATTAAAACAGATTCCTATTCTAATCGCAACACCTTTAGCAGACATCTTTAATGGGATGTTCAGCACAGGTATGTTTCCTGATCTTTGGAAAAGGGCTTCTATCGTACCACTCTTAAAGAAATCAAACTTAGACCCGGATAACCCAGTCAATTACTGTCCCATCTCCAGGTTACCTTTTCCGGCTAAACTTGTGGAAAAACTGATTAACACACAACTATCAAAGTTTATTCAGGATAATCCTCTGTTGGATCCTTCTAAGTTCTGCTTTAGGGCCGAACATAGTACAGAGACGCCACTAATAAAAACAACAGATGAGTTAAGAACTATCCTGGATAAGGGGGGCTCTGCAGCACTCATCCTTTTGGATCTGTCGGCAGCCTTTAATATGGTTGACCATGTCACTCTTGTCAACCGTCTCAGTAAATTGGGCATTGCAGACAAAGCCTTGGCTCTACTCCAATAATTTCTGACTAACAGAAATCATTCAGTTCTGTTGGAGAACATTTCTTCTGATTCCTTTTCACTCCCATGTGGGGTCCTACATGGATCTTCATTGAGTCCTCGGCTTTTCAATATTTATGTTTCAGAACTGGCCCCTCTGATTATATCTTTTGGTTTTTCCCCTACATCTTATGCAGACGACACCTAAACTAGGGTGGTAGCCTCGAACAAGACAGAAGTAACTACCTCTCAGTTTCATAACTGTATGAGAGCAGTCAGTGGCTAGATGGAAAAGCATAGTCTCAAGCTAAATGCAGAGAAAACCAAGGTGATACTCTTTGGTAATAACCCTTCTTTTTGGAGCCCGGCATGCTGGCCAACAGAGATTGGAGCTCTCCCCACTCCTGTACAAAAAGCAAGAAATTTGGGCGTAATAATAGATGACAAACTAAGCTTTAATAAACAAATTAGCTTGGTTGTCTCGTATAAGTTTCAGTACCCTAAGCATTATCAGAAATAATCTTTTGTTTATCCCTTTAACCACCTGAAAAACAGTTGTCTCTTCATTAATTTTATCAAAAAAGACTACTGTAATGGTCTTTTTGCCAAACTTCAAAAACAACATATAAAGGAAACTTCAGAGCGTGCACAATGCGGCAGCCAGACTTGTCTTCCACCTGCCTAAATTCCACCCAGTTTCATCGGCCATCAAGTAACTTCATTGGCTGACGGTACCTAACTGTATCAAATTTAATGTATTATGCCTTATTTACAAAGCCTTGCACTATGTAGGCCCCTGCTATTTAAAAACAATTCTCATGGTATGTTCCAAATAGAGAACTTCGATCCAAAAATACCTTGACAGTGCCTTGCCCCAGGTTTAAGAGATTAAAATGGGGAGGCAGTTGTTTTACCACTGAAGCCCATGTCCTGTGGAATTGTTTACCTTTAAACATCAAGGCAGCTCCAACATTGCTGGGTTTCAGGAAGCTAATAAAAACCTGTATTTTCAACTTTTAGGTGCCTAGTTATTTCGAAGCACCTAATACCCTCACCTGATTGCCATTCAAACAGCGCCAAGACACCCAAGGGTATTTGAGCACTTTAGAAACCTTTTAACAAAATATAACTTAAAATAATGTTCTTGCGGGAACCTCAAAGGACCATTAAATATTTAAAAAAAACAACCAGCTTTGTTTCAAAAAATGAAATTCATTGAGTTTCTCTGACATGTTTTACATTATTTATTTCATAGATCTAATTTCTGATTAGTTTCATAGAAATAAGTCAATGGTTATTCACAGGTGACCAGTGTTTTGCACAAAGTGCTTCTTCAGAGCTTCGAGATTAACCTGGCAGTGTGCAGTAGACTCACAAGATGTAATTAAATCCAGCCAATCTAGACCGTAAGTGAATCCCCGCAATTCCATACTCTCCCAGACTTATAAATCTGGCCATGATACACCTGATAGAGCTGAAATGTGTTTCCTACATGGGGTGCCGGTTGGGAGTGTAATGTAGCCTCTTGTAGTATGCACTCACATATCATTCAGTGTTTGATAAAATTAGCTGTTAGAAGCAACGCGAACCAAGTAACATGCTCTTCCCAAATTAACATGATTTAATGTGAAACTTAACAAGTGATTCATAGAATTGTACTAGTTATGTATTAACAATGTAATGCACTTATGTAGGGCTCATTAGTGGTGTGACGCATTGACACTCTAAACGCCTAATAATGAGGGTAATGGTATTGTTTCTGTTAGATATTTGAGGAATGAAGAAGTTACAGTTAGCCTGGTCTGGCAAAAATAAAGTGAAGCGAGGTGCGTTCACATGGGAGAAGGAGAGGTGCCCAAGGACGGGTTGTTGCAGAGGGGCGAACATGAAGAAACCAGTGAAAAGACTCAACGTCATGGAAAATGTTGTGGCTCAGCCTACTGTAGACTACGTGTAAGAAAAGTATTATTGGACATTGCTAAATGCAAGTTTTAATATATGATGCATCCTAGAGAGGGACCGAGGCCCATTCCGTTTACCTCTGACAGAGAGCACCTGAGTGGTAGCTTGCTACCCTGCTTAGGTCTTTATGCTGCTTGACCCATCTGATGGTGGAGCAACTTCCTAGGAAGACTCTACCCACTGGCACCTTTTCTCTTTAAACCTCCTTCTTAAATGCTGATTTACCTATCCCACTACTAGAGTTAGAGTAAAGATATATCAAATTAAATGCTTTTCTCCAACGAAGTACTGATGCAGGGGGATCTTAGCTTTTGCTTTCTGATTACATGAATATTAGTCATAGAACTCATTGTTCTCCTCTTGCTGCACCAAGTAATCTCTTTAGGAGATTTGAATTTCTTCTGTTTCCTTTGTATATTATACCCTCATGCTGAGGTTTGTATATGTCCAACTATTTTTGAATCTGTAATAAAATTATACTAACCTTCATTTGGTTGTCGATCTGAGTTGTTGTATAACGTTATATTAGTTCCACTGTATATTAAAGTTGATTTACAAAGTTTTGCTCCCCTTTACACTTTCATGATACTGAAAAGAACCATCATGGGATCAACATCGAAGATGAACTGAACACATGGGCCCAGGCTCTTTCAGTTGGTAGCAGATTCAGATGGTTTGCACATGAAAGTAAGGGGAGAATCTGGAGCCCAATCTAGAATAGTCTGGAGCTTTGACTCAAAAGTCCCCAGGTAGAACCCCAATGATCAAGAACTGGGGAGGATAGAGTTTGGCGAAGTGTGGCAAGAACAGGGGCGAGAGGAGGAGTGAGTATTAATGTTTTAGATTGCGGTGATTATTTCATTGTGTGATGTCTTGCGGAGTTGTCGTGAGAATTGAGTCAATATGGTTATCGGGTCTGACATGGCCTAAGGAGTTGATTTATGGTTGACTAGCAGCCCGTCCCGAAGTTGTCCGGGTATGAATTGCTGCCGGCCAGTAGTATATTGTTTTGTAGGATTTCGTTTTGATAGCATTTCTTATCTGTGACAGGCCTGTGAAACGCTCCGATTCACAGTGCACTGCTGATGCACTTAAGAGTGCGCGTTCAGTAGTGTGTGTACTCGAGTTTCCCTACTTTCTTTTTACTTGCAATATTATATAGCGCAAACTCGACAACATGGCATGAGCACAATTTACATTACAGAAGAACATATTCATTTGTGGTAGGCACGGGGAGACAAAGCGATTTGGCTGGAATCACAGGATGTTGAGCTGATGCCGAGATTCGAACGTAGCTCCCCAGCTCTAAAGTTCGCAATTCTAGAACTTGTGGCGGGAGGTGTGTCTAAAAGTGTATGTCGGTGCTGGCCATCAATGAGAGAGACCTGTGGTAGGTAAGTATTACTTTTATTTGATTTCGTTAAAAATCGTAAAAGCATGAGAAAAACACATATGACATAATAATTAGCTACGGTTAAAATCTATGAAATATAGACGAGTAAAACCAATGTCCTTTCGTAAGCTTTGGTCACTGCGACAGTTAAAACAATAACCATATAAGAAGTTCATTGCAGTTCGATATGAAAAGAGCAGTACTTGATACCTGTACAGAAAGGCAGTGACCAGTCAGTCATATGCCTTTGCCATGTGGACTATTGTCTTTTTTGTCCAGTTCTTTAGCTGCTAATTTCCAAAAGGTGATGGCTCGACATGACAGCTGAATTGACAGTCCACCAAGGCATTGTATCACTGCAGCTCTGCACGATCTCAATTGGTGCTTCCTAAAAATCTCCCGAAGAACTGTTTTTTGATGTTCCAGTAGCGCAGGGCAAATGCATAAAAGGTGTAATAACGACTCTTCTCCTTGATCACACAGGCGACATTCTTTCGTGGGCCATGTAAACTTCCATTTCGGAGTTAAATCCTTTATAGGGAACGAACCCAACCGCAAGAGCGTCAAATAGTGCTTTGTGTGATGCGAGAAGCGTTTGGACAAGTACGGTTGGGGTTTCAAAAACTGGTATGATTGAATCACTGCCCATGCTTGTTTTTTCTTAGCAAAGGCAATTTTATCCGTTAGTAGCGAAGTTCGCTTTATTGCGCTGTTCACCATATTTTTTAACCCGGAATATGACGTTGTTGTGTGCCATGCCTCTTCAAGATGGAATTTTTTTGCCTCGCCTGATTATTGATTTCTTCCCAACAGCAGTGGGCTAAAGTGTCGTCTTCCGCTTGCCTCATCCGCCAATAATATTTTACCATCGCCCCTTGTCTTGCTGGTTTCTGATTTTTCAGCCCGTATTCCAATCGAACTTGTGCCTGAGAAATGTGTCGAGGAATTAAAAAGAGGCGCTTGAAAAAACTCGATTGGGCTAGATTTAAGGCGGCTGCATATTTGGTGTTCATAATTTCTGACCCATATGATATTGAGGGTAAAAATGTGGCTGCGATTATCTTAAGCAACTGGCCTGTTGGGCTACCTTTCAGGCCCGGACTGGCCGTTGCGGGCACCGGGCAATCCCCCGGCGGGCCGCAAGGGTGGGTCCCGTTTTTGTTACATGGCCGTTTTTGCAGCATAGCTGCAAAATCGGCCGTGTAACAAAATCGGACGAAAACCGGCCCCGGCAAAGCGCTCGGTCGCCCATTTAATCCCTTCCCTGGGGGCTGGCCGAGCACTTTGCCAGGGCCGGTTTTGGTTCCCAGTCCGGCCCTGCTACCTTTTAGCTTCTTCTGTAAAATTTTGAAGGCATACAGAAGTTGTTTTGCTTTGGTATTCCCTTGGTCCAAATGTAGCTTGTA
Organism: Lissotriton vulgaris; assembly: GCF_964263255.1. NCBI lineage: Eukaryota > Metazoa > Chordata > Amphibia > Caudata > Salamandridae > Lissotriton > Lissotriton vulgaris. The sequence goes on from NC_141697.1 coordinate 994,420,517, forward strand.
TTTAAGTGAGTGGTCAAGTTGGAACCCTAGGTATTTGTATGAGTCCACCTGGGATATTGGTTTTTCCTCCAGTTTCCAGGTGAATTTTCCTTTTGACCCTTTTTTGTGGTGATTGCTAAAGCATAATACCTTTGTTTTCTTAAGGTTTATTATTAATTGAGCAGAGGTGATATAAGATCCTAGTTGTGTCAATGAACGCTGCAGGCCTATTGGTGTTTGTGCTAAGAGCACAATATCATCTGCGTATTGAAGGCTCCTGATCGGTGTTTTGTCTAATTTTGGTGGGTCGATTTGCACTTGTTGGAGGCACTTCTCAAGATCAGCTGTGTAGATGTTGAATAAACAGGGGGCCAACACACACCCCTGTTTTAGACCGTTTGATGTTGGGATCTTGTTTGTTATGGTGCGGCCATCTCCTTTCCTTATCTGCACCCACGAATTTGAGTAAAGATTGATTATGGCCTCCAAAAGTTTGGGTGGTGCCCCCCAGGTTTTCATTTTGGCCCACAACTTCTTTCTCGGAACCTTGTCGAACGCTGCTTTAAGGTCGATGAAGCATGCGCACAAGGTTCGAGATTTTGCGTAGGCTTCATTAGCTAGTAATGGTGCAGCAGAGATATTGGTAAGGGTGCCCATTCCGGCCCGAAATCCAGTTTGGGTGTTCGGTATCAGGTTTATGCATTTGACCCAATCCTCTAGATCTGCCAAGAGATTTGCAGCATATATCTTGGCCTCCACATCGATCAGTGCAATCAATCTATAGTTCGCAGGGTCTGCACGTGAACCCGTTTTGTATATAGGATTTAAAATACTTCCTCGCCAAGAGTCGGGATCGAACCGGTTGTTAATGCGTACGTAAACAATGGAGTTAGAATGCCAGTCCAAAATGGAGGGTCGTGCTGGAATAGTGCATTTGGCAGGCCATTAGGACCTGGTGCTCCCTCAGATCTTACATTTTTTATAATTTTAGGAACCTGGTCTAGTGTAATCTGTAACGGAGGGTCTGAAGATTCTGACTTTTGTGTTTTATACGTGGTTTCTAAAGTGGGAACTTCCTGCTTTATAGCACCCAAGAGTGGGGTAGCGTTATATGTCTGATCAATATGGTCTCTCCAGGTATATTCCGTTATGTCTGAATTAAAGTGCCGGTTCTTGCCATTTGTTAACTGGTTGAAAACTTCCTAGAACAGCTTAGAATCTCTCTGTTTGCTGGCGTAGTGAGGTTTCGCCCAGAGATTTTCACTATGATCATTCTTGGCCACCTTGATGTCTCTTTTTAGCCCTTTTCTTGTTTTTGAGATTAGGGCAAAGATGTCGCAATTGGTCTGGGCCTCGGAGTCGGAGTTGTCTTAAGTATTTGTTTAGTAGTCTTTTTTGTTTCCTTAGGCTGTTCGTGAACCAAGCTGCCCCTACTGGTGTTCTACCTTTGCGTCCATCACCTTTTCTTGAGAATTCATTGTTTAGGTCGTGAGTGAAGGATTCCCAAGCCTTTGGACACAATGGTTCAGTTTTGAAATTCTCGAGAAGAGTAATGCATGTAGCCATGATATCATCTATTTTCCCCTTGTTCCAAGTGAGTCGTTTTAGATTGTAACATCGCGTTGATAAAGACATTGCATTGTCTGTGCATTTTTCAAATCGGTGGTGAAAAAGTATGAGTATGTTGCTGGAGATTTGGGCCGCCGTGCCACCAATGTACTTACCGTGGGAGGGTAAACACCCATTATTCCGCAACTTTCTTTCCACATACCATCACTCCGCATACTTTCATTACGAAAGTACCATGACTCCGCAATGCCATTATAACGCATGGCATTACATTTTATATACTTTTACCACGCATACATTTACAGCGAAATTCGTTGTAAATGCATGAATGGTAAAAGCATGTTTTTTTAAATGTTTGGATAAGGTAAGTATGGGTATAGGGGTATATGTCATGGGGTACTGAGGTATATGTTTTGGGGTGTTTGGGTATTTTAAGGGTTCAGATATAGTTTTGGGTTATGGGGTACAGGGGTAGTTTTAGGGTTTTGGGGTAGGTATGGGTTTTGGGGTATAGGGGTATTTTTAGGGTTCAGGGCTAGGTTTGGGTTTTGGGGTATAGGGGTATTTTTAGGGTTCAGGGGTAGGTTTGGGTTTTGGGGTACAGGGGTATTTTAAGGGTTCAGGGCTAGGTTTGGGTTTTGGGTTACAGGGGTATTTTTAGGGTTCAGGGCTAGGTTTGGGTTTTGGGGTACACAGGTATTTTAGTGTTCAGGGGTAGGTTTGGGTTTTGGGGTACAGGGTTATTTTTATGGTTCAGGGCTAGGTTTGGGTTTTGGGGTACAGGGGTATTTTTAGGGTTCAGGGGTAGGTTTGGGTTTTGGGGTACGGGGGTATTTTAAGGGTTCAGGGCTAGGTTTGGGGGTACAGGGGTATCTTAGGATTCAGGGGTAGGTTTGGCTTTTGGGGTACAGGGGTATTTTTAGGGTCCAGGGTTAGGTTTGAGTTTTGGGGTACAGGGGTATTTTTAGGGTTCAGACGTAGGTTTGGGTTTTGAGGTACAGGGGTATTTATAGGGTTCAGGGCTAGGTTTGGGTTTTGGGGTACAGGGGTATTTTTTAGGGTTTAGGGATAGGTTTGGGCTTTGGGGTACAGGGTATATTTATAGGGTTAAGATGGGTTAGTGTTTAAGGGTTTTAGTGTTGGGGTATTTTAAGGAGTAAGGGTGGGTTATGATTATGGGATGCAGGGGTATTTAAAGGGAGCAGGGTGGACACCCGGAGCTGGAATGTACAGAAACTGGGAAGAAAAAACAATGAAATATTGGGCACAACGCTCGCTTTTTTCTTTCCGTAATCCTGCGCCCGCATACGCCCACGCCCACAGCACACGATATGAGACATGGCATGAAGGGTGGAACGTACCACACGCCCCCAGCATTTGTCACGCCCCCAGCACACGCCCACAGCACAACGCAGACACGCCCACAAGGGAATACTTTGCTGGCACGGTTCTTTTACCTTTTAAATGTATAAGGTGGCCGTCTGCATAGCCTATGTCCTTCTGCTGCAACTGCCCTTTCCAACGCTGTATTGGGTGTTGTGATTGGTGCTGTGGTGCCTGAGTTTACCCGCCTCAAAGGTTTGGGCTCTCTCTTTATTATATTAGTAGAGATTTATGATTATCAGGCCCCAAAGTGGCCTAAGAACCTGGGATATTTTGAAGGTGTAGAAGTCACAGAGATTGTGACTATCTGCTAAAAGTTGAGGAGTTCATCGAAGACGTCGTTGACAACTCCACCTAATACAGGGATCTTTGTGTGAATGGGACGATTGTGAATCGTGCAAAGACCTTTTGTCCAGAGGGTAAATGTACTGATTCAGGTGAATCCCCATTGGTCGAGGCTTCACTCCAAGTTTGTATTCTTGTGTGAGTGTGTCTCAATATTCTTTTAGAAAGGCAGATAATTACAGATTATAAAATTATTGTGTGAGTGAATGCTTACGGAGAAATTGTGAAGGAGGGTGAACCGCTGTTAGGAATGAGGATGACATCAGAGTGTGCCGTGCTGGGATAGGTCGGTTGGTGTTACACTTTGCTAGGATTGGTTGACAATTGTTAATTATATCTGGGGTGCTCGAGATCGCATTGTCGTACTATTTGACCTCTAACTTGCATTTGGATTGTTGAAGTTTCATAACTAAGTAAAATATGCAATGTTTCAAAGTACTTTGAGACATGTTTGAAGGGGATGATGGTATCACTACTAGAGTGGGAGAACAGGTGCCACTAGAAGATACACCAGCTCATTATATGGCGACAAATGTAAGACTCCATACTATTATTTGGCTTCAAAATTGGCACAAGATCACTTAGAAAAAGGGTGCATTGTCATTTCCACGCTATTGCACTTTCAAGTTGGATATACTTGATCAAATGAGGAGATTGATTTATGAAATGAGATCTTTACCTAGACCTACACAGTTTAAGGTGCTTGATGCATGGATACGTCTGGCTCATGCTAAGCAAAGAGATCACTATCAGGAAAAGATTAAGAAAACAATGTGAGTTTATCAAGAGGCACAGTGGGATGCTAAGTTAAAGAGATGGGGAGTAGACATGATTGAGAGAGAGAGAATATATCCTGCACTGATGAGAGATGAGGACGTGAAAGACAGAGCCAAGAAAAAGGAGGCAGATGAAAACGATGACAGTGACACAGATGACAGCTTGTTAAATGGATAGTTGGCCGATCATCCACTTCCTTATAGCCCACTACAGGGTGGAAGTCAGAGAAGTACTGATAAGACTATTAACACTGAGGGTGTGTCAGCACCAGTAGCCCCGGACCCTGGGGTTGTGGGAGTGATATTGGCAGGAGCGAGGTTAATAGAAAGAAGAGAAGAGGTGGGAACAGCTATGACAGTTGGCTCAGATCAGGGTAACCCTAATGCTTCTTTGAGACTACCAGCAGCTCTTACAGTACCGTTCACAATTGGGCCTATCGTTCCCATATATGACCCGAACTCGACAGGAAATGAAAATCCATGCCAAAACATGGGTACTGAAGAGACATTACAAGGTGGATTAGCACATATGGATGGGGATTTTTTTCCACTGACTCCTGGGAACTCAAGTTCTATGTATGTAGCAGCAGCAGACACTTCTGTAGTTCAGAATAGCTCTTACACTGTGAGACCCCTACCTGCAAGAAGCACTGATTTGGATCTAACACTCTGGAGAACACTTCCCAGGATACCAAGTAGCACATCTCAAGAGACAGGGGAGACACAGTGAAGACTTAGAATTGTGGCTTAGGGATCATAGTAATACCAAGGAGAATCAGAATAAGCAATTGAACCAGGGTACTATAAAATGTGCAGTGAAGGCGGAATTTGTGGGTGTGGTGAGAATGAGAGCTGAATTGGATGAGATAATATGGGGTAATCTAGCTATTGATCGGATAGAGCCATATGACCCTGATGAATAACTATTTATGGTGAAAGATGTTACCAGAAGAGCAAGACAGGCACATGAGAAGTTGACAAAACTAGCTCCGAAATATGATATAGATGTAACCCGAACCAAAATGTTACAAGGGAATCACAGATTTGCGTACAGTGATCAGGAAATAGAGGACAAGAGAGTACTTGGATTAAAAACACAAATTCTGAAATTTGTAATAGACAAATGGGAAGAAGGGTGATCAAAGAAGAAAAGTGCAAAGGAGGTGATAGGGGAGTTGCCACCTTCTGGGGGAGGGAAAGCAGTAGTAGAGGCATATCCATTATGGGTAGTGCATAGTGGGTGTTATGCGCATGTGCCTTGGAGTCGACGTGATCTTGCTGCATCCACAAATGAATTCTCGAAGTTGAAGGAAAAGCCTGCTGAATGGTACAAAAAGCTCAAACAATTTGTGAAGATTTCAAAGGTGCTGTGGTTTGGTTTGAAATTGTGGTCCCTAGTGACTTGTGTTCTGCATGTAAGATTGCCACAGAATGGTCTGAAAGAGAACCAGAGAGGGATTCAGTGATTCATGGTCCGTTGCGATGGTAATGAAAAAATACGATCAGGTGATCACATGGCTACAATTTAAAAAGCATCACAAGACATTGATTGGGTCAAAATTGATCGAACGATTCCACAGCCCAAATAAACTATTTATAGCTATTATGAAAGGATTTTACAGGCCTTCACGCAGTACAGTGGATTAGACAGCCTTGACTCCAAAGACATGGGACAGTTTGTGTTCAAATTTGTTACCAGATTAGTCTCATGGGTATACAGACAAAATATCAAGTAAAAAATATTGAATTACATAAATATCGACTTCAAAATATAGAATGGACAAAATATTGAATGGACAGAATATAGTCAGCAAAAATATTGAATTTAAGGTAAGTAATGTAATATCGATTTTTATAAATATAGAAAGTCAAAATATCGAAGTATATAATATAGGTTATTAAAACATATCGAATTTTTAATAATATTGAATTTTACAAAAAGTGTTTTGTATGTTAGTATATGTGTGAAAAGTGTATTTTTTTTATTTTAAGTAATGAATTTTATGTTATTTAATTTTTGCGTAATTTAATTCTGTAGCGGGTTGTGGGTTTATAGGGGAATAGGGTGGGAAGTAATTTAATTGTAATTAATTAAATATTTTAATTTATTTATTGGTATTTCTTTTGAATAAATTGGTAATTAATTTTTAATTGGTAATTTATTAATTTTTAATTGGTAATTCATTTTTATTAATTGATTAATTGGTAATTATGTGAATTTTATTAATTTATTTTCTGTAGCGGGTTGTGGGTTTATAGGGGAATAGGGTGGGAAGTAATTTAATTATAATTAATTAAATATTTAAATGTATATATTGGTATTTATTTTGAATAAATTGTTAATTAATTGTTAATTGATAATTAATTTGTAATTGGTAATTAATTTTTATTAATTGATTAATTGATAATTATGTTAATTTTAATACTGTATTTTCCGTAGAGGGTTGTGGGTTTATAGGGGAATAGGGTGGGAAGTTACTTAATTGTAATTAATTAAATGTTTTTATTTATGTATTGGTATTTATTTTGAATTAATTGGTAATTAAATTTTATTTGTTAATTACTTAATTGTAAATTGTAATTAATTTATATTAATAGTTAAAGAATTTATAATAATAGTTAATGAATTTTAATAATTAATATTTGTTTTTAAATTGATTAATTATTATATTGGTATTTACTTTTAATAAATGTTTTATTGGTATTGGTATTTAATTTATTTTTATTAATATATTAAATATTTACTTTCCCTACTGTTGTACTCACTGGAGTGGGAATAGTAATTTTTACCCCTACGCTATCCAATGCTTTCCCTACTGTTGCACTCTCTGGAGTGGGAATAGTAATTTTTACCCCTACACTATCCACCGCTTTCCCTACTGTTGCACTCTCTGGACTGGGAATAGTAATTTTTACCCCTTCGCTATCCAACACTTTCCCTACTGTTGCACTCACTGGAATGGGAATAGTAATTTTTACCCCTACGCTATCCAACGCTTTCCCTACTGTTGCACTCACTGGAGTGGGAATAGTAATTTTTACCCCTACGCTATCCAACGCTTTCCCTACTGTTGCACTCGCTGGAGTGGGAATAGTCATTTTTACTCCTACGCTATCCAATGTTTCCCTACTGTTGCACTCTCTGGAGTGGGAATAGTAATTTTTACCCCTACGCTATCCAACGCTTTCGCTACTGTTGCACTCTCTGGAGTGGGAATAGTAATTTTTTCCCCTACGCTATCCAACGCTTTCACTACTGTTGCACTCACTGGAGTGGGAATAGTAATTTTTACCCCTACGCTATCCAACGCTTTCCCTACTGTTGCACTCACTGGAGTGGTAATAGTAAATTTTACCCTCCCGCTATCCTATGGTAAAAATATTGTATGTTTTTTATTAATATCATGTGAATATATACATATATATGTTTTAAAAAATAAAATTGTATGTTTTTTAGCTTAAATTAATTATTTTATAATTTTCAGGTTATTTAAGTATTTTTAAGCATTTTTTAGTTAATTATTTTGAATATTTCATTTATTTTAAATTACTTTTAAGACATTTACAAAAAATCGATATTTTGACTAACTACATTATTTTTAAACAATATTTTTGATTCGATATTTTTGTACTTACCTGTTTGTAGATAGATTCGATATTTTTGTAGTCGATATTTTATCCTCGATATTTTTGTATGTCTATATTTTTGTACTCGATATTATTTCAGTGATCCGTCTCATGATACAACAGCAATTAATTTGCTGGCAGAACAAGTCTGTTGATGACATTCTGTGTTATGCGAGTTGCTGTAGTGATGAGGTTGAGTCAAAACACGAGAGAATGAAACAGAAATTGGTGCTGGTACAAGTGAGGGCTGCTTCAAATGGAGGACAGGTACAGGCACCCGTTGGGAATGTTGCTTGTGCACAGAGAACTCTCCCTGCGGGGGTTCAGACGCAACATAATGGAGGATTGCCCGGACAAGGAAGAGGTAGAAGTATTCCAATAGATCTAAACACAGGAAAAGATGTTGCTACGCTGAAGAAGTCCATAATGTGTCATTTTTATAATTAGGTGGGGCATTGGAAGCATGAATGTCGTCTCAACCCTGCAAATGAAGAGCAAAGTGGAGGACTTAGTCAGGGTCAAGATGATGTGCCACAGATACAGACTGTGACTAGGCTGAGATCACAGAATATGGGGGGGGGGATCTGGGGGCCATCGAGATCACAGGGAAATTGAACGTACTAGCAAATGCCTCTGATGGAATCTTTTGAAAAGTTTGGCCTAGACCCGTCCTTATGATGGTGCCTGAGAGGGGAGAAAGACTGTACACTTGGTGCAGTCTTAGATATAGACCAGAGAGGACCCTACATTGATTCAGATGTTGAATGTCACCCAATGACATTCTTGATTGATACTGGTGCTACCCGCACTACTGTGAGAACAGCAGAAGCCCCAAACCTACCCCTCTTGGGAAAGTCAATCCAAGTTGTAGGAGTTGCAAACAAGAGAATGTCAAATCCTCTAACTGAGGAGATACCTCTGAAGATTGGGTCTTTTGAGGACCTGTTATCAAAGAAGAGGGACCGAATTGTGGGCTTTTAATAGGTCCAGCATACATGCCCTAGATGCATTACAGTACGAAGTTCCTAGGTGAATGGTCATCATTAAAATGCCATAGCTAGTGATGTCTGGCAGCGTGTTAAAGGAGGTCAAAAAAGGAGGGGGGATTCCTCCTTTCGGAACTAGGGCTCTCACACACCCAGCAAGCTAGGTGTCATGTTTCATGATGTGAGCCTGCTCCTCGTTGGGTCGGTGCTTCAATGCCCAATGGGCACCCGTAAAGGGGCTCTTTGTCGGAGATCTTTTGTTCCTTGCCGTAAGGGTGCAGTGGGTGTGAGGGGCCTAGTCAGGTGTAGGTGTGTGTTGTGAGGTTTAAAACAGGTCAGAGAATCCTCTTGAAGACTTTATTCTATGAGGCACCCTACTTGAATAAAATTGTGAGGGAGGGGTAGCGTATTTTGTTCTCGATGTGACAAATTACATACTCTACTCCCAGATGGTCGGCATGTTTCTCGCTCTAAAATTGTCATACAATGATCTGTGGCGATTCTTCAGGACCGTGAACAAAATATTATAATAACAACTATCTACAAGCAAGTGGAAAAGGTGCTTTGCTGCCTACCACTAGTATTACCCTGTTAGGGAAGTGAGGCAGCCTAAAGTAGTACAAAGTATGGCCTCATCTGGTGCAGTGGATTATATGTACACCCAAAAAGTGTTCTTTTTGTTCCTCATACGGAACTCACGAAATGAGCTACCCCGATCCGCCGCTCACAGGAAGGTCTTTTGAGGACCGTAATCAGTTCATGGTGTGTCACTCGAGTTGTGTGTGTCTGTTAGGTCATGACTTGCTGTGTAAACAGAATTGCACTATATATTGCACATTGAAGGGAATGAAATTGCAGACAAATGATGAGGACATTGCTTTCAAATTGGCTGACCAGAATCTGCATGTCACAATGTTTCCTCTGCTAACAATGGAGGATATACCCTTGTGTGGGACTTCACAGGAGAAGAGATTGGACTGATAAGGATTGAACCAGTCCGTTTACAGATGAAGCCAAACGTTGAATTTCCAAGAACACCACAGTACAATTTGACACCTGAAACTGTAGCAGGTATCACACCTGAGATAAATTCCATGATTGAACAGGGCATTCTAAAGGAGAATCTGGGGAGCGCATGCAATGCTTCTATTATGGGCTTGCAGAAGCGTAGCGGTAAATATTGCATTGTGCAAGACCTCCAAAAGATTAACAGTATGGTGGTTCCTTGTTGTCCAGTGGTACTGCATCCATCAAATTAAAAATGGCAAGAGAAAGGTATCCCTGTACAGGGTCTCCCCAATCATGCAAATGAATCCGCCACACACTCAGAAAAAGGTCAGGGTGTTTCTGGGAATGGAAGACAACGAGACAGCAGTCATGAAGTGTACCACTCAAAAGAATGGCAATGATTTTGTCACCACTGTAATTTGTTTAAGGGACGAGATTCCTAGGTACTGCGCTATTGATTTCAACACATTTCACTTAAATGAACTAGACAACAACAACACTCCCGAATATGTTATTAAACATTGTGCAGACACTTAGTGAGTTCCGAGAGCTCCAGAATGAGGTTCCTGAAATTGAGAAAGAAAAATGGGAAGGGGCAAATTGCGTGAAAGATGCCAGTGAAATCTGGGTATCTAAAGATGTGAAACCAGTTTTGCCCGATTCCATGTTGCCAGCTATGGTTCAGCATTACATGGTTTAACACATATTGGCCAAGATGGAATGGCGCAGACCTTTAAGTGATATGGCACAACCCACATTTGCATGCCTTGGCTGAAAACTTATATCAAAGATTTATTGTAGGTCAGAAAGTTAATGCAGGAAAAAATTCCATTGTGACAATGAGTCACATAGAGAAGTCAGACGGCTCATTCCACTGCATTCAAATGGATTTCTTTGTGTAACTTGCTGTGGTATAGCCTTGTATTTGTTTGTTTGTTCTCAGACTGGGTTGAGGCATATCCAATATGGAGACGCGATAGTCTGACCATGGCCAAACTTCCCTTGAGGGAGTTAAGCCAGAGGATTGGCAGATCGGTTAATCTTGAATCAGAGTAAGGAAGACATTTTAAAAGTGAGGTGATGCAGCTGTTGTGTATAGCTTTGCACACAGAGCAGAAGTTTCACTGCAGTTATAGGCTGGAAGCATTAGTGGTCAAGAGGGTAGGACCAGGCAGATTTCTATTTCCACTCACGGAATCGGTGCAATTTTGGGTAACTTTGCATTATGCTTGTAACAAGGAGTTCCTGCCAAATTCCGCCAATCGGTGCATGGCAGAATTATTCTGCCATTTGCGCCTCGTTGGAACAACGGGGGCTCCACAACTCGCGCTCATGGATGCAAGTAAGATTTGCCGGCCCTTGGAGCCGTCCAGCTTCATTTTACAATGCTGGGAGATGTGAGCGGTCACGGTCAAAGAGGACTGCCATTCAAGTAGATTTTCTGCCACTCAAGTTGATTTTCTACTTAAGTGGCAGCAAAATCAAATCGAATGGTCCCACGCTCCTGCACAATACATTGTGCAGTTCCTGCTGATTTTCAGGGCTGCTTGCGCTACTGCGCTAAATTGCAGTGTGGGCAGCCTATTTTCCACCCTTTGGCAGAATTATGCGGAATCTCGCAGAGGTTTTACTTTAACAGCTCGTAAATCTGCCCATCCCTAAAAGAGGGTCAATGACAGAGTAAAACTAATCTGTCAAAAGCATGCACCTCCTCATCTCTCAAATGGCCTGATGCAGGTCGAGCTAGCCCTTCATCCCTTCATTCCTATCCCGTATGCATGACGATAGAACTGTCTCTAAACCACTGCCCCCCTACCTTTCAGCGCCTCCCCCTTATATGGATATCAAAACTCTGCACTCCAGAGCTGCAAAAATAATTCAGAGCATCCATTTCTCCATTCTGGATCTAACAAACCTCCTTCACCTCGCCGAACTCTCCTTTGCTAACCTCAAGACCCTGCTGAACTCCACCGCCCCTCTTATCACAGAGCTCCCCAAACACCCACTACCTCTATCCTTGAGGCACCTTTTCCCTCGTAAGCATCCTTGACACCTATCAGAAGAGGAAACCCTAGCTCTCGTCCTCTCCTACAACTCTACCCTCGCCACACCAAATCCGCTAGACCTCACTGAAAAGGAAATCCTTGCCATCCTCCGGGACAACAACGCAGCCTCAGTTACCCCTTGTCTATCAGACGTGAGTGCCGAACATCCCATATGCACGGTCGCTATCAATCCCATCAGATCAGCTACCCTCCGTAACAGAAGTGTGATTAAAAACAATCTATCACCTGTACACCTGTCTGCCCCGACTCCCGACACTTGAGGTTCTGAAAATTACGAATTTGTTCGTACTCAGCCTCCATTTTGTGATCGCCGCCATTTTATGTTGCCCTCACTCAGGCAGTTCGGCGAATGCGATGTTTTTGTCATTTTTGCCTTCGCGTGTCAAGTGGCTTCTCTGCTTATGTTTACTAACGAGTGTCAGGGTCTGGCCGAGTACACTAATTCCTGTCTGAGCTGATTAATCCCCGTCTGGACTACATGTTGGTTCACACCATTGTTTCCATTAAGTTATCTTATCTACTGTCCTTCGCTACATGTCTCCTGCATTCTCCTGTTTCACGACCGTCCTTCTACGACACACAGCTGTGTTTTCTCTGCTTGTAAATAGAATAATGTGGATTCATTTTGTAATTTACTTAAGGGGTCCAGTGACAAACCGAATAGGGAATTTGAGTTGCCTTAGTCTTAAAACATTGTCTATAACGTTTGCCTATAGCTCATGCTCTTGTGTGATTGTCATTTTGCATTGTATTGTATCGCATATAAACCTGTGCGCCACAGAGTTAAGTGGCAGTCTCTTTTGAACCTCGTTGCACTGACGACTTCTAAGACCACTGTACGAGCTGCAGCTAATAAATACCATCTTCTACGCCAGACGAAGAGTCTGTGTCTCTGTATTTGATAAGGCAGATGAACCCCGGGGATTTAGGCGTACCCTGCGCCGCCGGGCCTTAAGGCTGCGGTCCTCCACACTCCCTCCGACCCCTCTCTGACTGGTCTCTTAATTAACTGCCGATCAGCAGTAAAGCTCGGCACCGATATTGCCGCTCTCATCCTAAAAAAAAATTTCGACTTAGCAATTCTAACAGAATCATGGCTAAACGAATCCTCATCCCCATGCCTGGACCCCTTAGTCCCTACCAGCTATAACATTGCAAGGCTGGACAGGCAACCTAGCAAGAAAGGAGGTGGCATCGCCTGCATCTATCGCTCTAACCTTCTTGTCATGGAACTTCTGGCGGATACCACCGACTCCTGCGAATACCTTGCCGTCTCCATTTGCAGTAACTCCACCCAACTTTGCAACCTTGAACATCTTTTAACACCCCCAGGCATGAATGACTCTATCATTGACCACTTCATGGAAATTCTCACAGCAAAGTGTTCCTCCAACGCTAGAAACATTTTCCTTGGCGATTTCAATCTGCACTTGAAAGATCCCAAGGATCCTCATGACAATGCCATTAAAGACCTCCTGGCCGATCAAGCCCTGACCCAATCTTGTTCACTCCCAACTCACTTGAAAGGGGCCACTCTTGACTGGATCATCTCTAAGAAATCAACAGACAAGCTTATCTCTATAGATCCCTGTTACTGGTCTGACCACCACGCCATCGCCTTCCTACCACCTGGCACCCACAAGACAAGGGCTCTGCAACCGGTGATTCCTAAACGCTGGGTCAGAGACACCAAGAACCTGGACTACAGAGAACTGGAGGCCTTGGTGCAAATCTGACCTCCCCCCCTCGCATATCACAACGGTCAATGACCTCAACGATCACTACTCTGCGACTACATCAAACATTCTGGATGACCTAGCCCCACTAAAAGTAAAAAGAACTCAAATCAAAGATAGAAACCCCTGGTTCACTGGATCCTTCAACAATGAGAGGAGATCCCTCCGGCAATCTGAAAGAATCTGGAGACAGCACCCCTCTGCCGCTCATCTAAAACTTCTCCGCCACGCCAGAAATACCTACAACAGGAACATCCTCAACTCAAAAAAAGAATGCTTCAGATCGGAACTGGGGAACACCAAGAACAGACCCCGCAAACTCGACGAACTGGTCAAACACCAATCCTTCAAACTGGCCAAAACATCGAAAGAAAACTCCATGTCTCTAATATCATCTGAGGAATTCTCCTCATTGTTTGGGGACAAAATCAAAGCCTTAGGTAACAACCTTAGTTCTGCCTCATACTCTCTACCCCCTCCTGACCTGCCTCCTCCTTCCATGCCCCCCCCATCAGGCTTCACCTAAGAATCAAGCACACTGGACCGACTTCACATTCTACGATGAAGACTCCGTCTCCAAAACTCTATCTACCTTAAACCTGAATAACCATTTCAACTACCCGCTCCCCTCCAACTGCCTAGCTGCCACCACCCAATCCATTATTCCTAGCTGGACTGCAATAATTAACGCCTCTCTCTGGCAGGGATACATTCCTGACTCTCTGAAAGAAGGCCAAGTCCTCCCCATTTTGAAAAAGCTGTCACTGGAACCAGCCTCCCCTGACAACTTCAGACCTATTTCCAACATCCCTCTCTTAGCTAAAGTATTGGAGAAATGTGTGCAACTGCAGCTAAGTCAACACATCAACAACTTCCACCTACTCAAAGACTTCCAATCTGGATTCAGACCGGGACACAGCAATGAACCACCATGCTCCACATCGTTGATGATGCCCTCCAAGCCCTTGACCAAGGCAAAACATGTCTCCTAATCCTCCTAGATCTATCCTAGGCCGTCGACACGATCAACCACGGAAAGTATTTTCAGCCTTATTTTAACCCGAATACTAGTAAACATGTGAGCATTTGTGTAAAATTAACCATGGTGAAAGGAATTTATTAGATAAACTTAATGAAAGGATAAGTAAGGAGACAGAAGGGTCAAATGGAAGAATGAAGTATAGGTCAAAGCAAGAGGAAAAAAGGGCTAAAGAAATTTGTTATGTGTATTTGTAAAGCACAGTATCACCCGAAAGAGTAACCAGATGCTGAGCCGATGTGTGTACCTAGCCCTGGGGTTTGGTTAATCGGAAAGCCGGGTTTCCAGCTTCTTGCAGAAATCAGTAGGAGAGGAGGAGGCTCTGATGTGGAGTTGAAGGCCGTTCCATGCTTTTGGAGTGATGTAAGAGAACACCTGTTCTCCTCATCTGATTCTATGTATGCTTGGGATATGAGCGAGTAGGAGTCCTGCAGAGGGAGGTTTCTGGGTGGTTGGTGGAAGGAGATGCGAGTGTTTAGGAAGATGAGGCAAAAGTTGTGTAGTGTCTTGAATATCTGTGTGAGAAGTTTGAATTGAGAGTCTTTGTGTAGCCAAAGACAGTTGAGTTCCCTAAGGTGTGGTGTGATGTGAGTTCTGTGTGGGAGGGTCCAGATAAGTCTGGCTGCTGAGTTCTGGATAGTTGATAGTCTTATAGGGAGTTGCTTGGTGATCCCGGTATACAGAGTGTTTTCATAGTTCAACTAGCCAGTGACTAGGACGTGAGTGACACTTTTTCTAGTGTTGCTTGTGAGCCATTGAAGATCTTCCTCAGCATCTTCAGGGTGTGGAAGCAGGACGCAGTGAAGGCTTTGACATGCCCGCCAAGTCCAGTTTGATATTGATGATTTTTTTGAGGTTCCTAGTGTGGATTCTGGGTGTGGGTTCCAGTTCAGCCGGCCACTATTTGGAGTTCCATGGTATGGTGCTCTTGCCAAAGATCACTACTTCTGTCTTGTCGGCGTTGAGCTTGAGAAAGTTGGCTTCCAGTTTGCAACTTTGTTCATGCCGGTGATGTACTTGTTTATTGTGTTTGGGGTTTTGTATTAGAAGGAGAGTATGAGTTGCATGTCGTTGGTGTAGGAGAGTATATTGATGTTGGGTGCCTGGATGACGTTGTCAGAGGGATCATGCATGTGTTGAAGAGGATGGGAGTGAAAGATGAACCTTGAGGCTCTCTGCAGATGAATTTGCGGGCTTTCCAGGAGTAAGGTGTCAGGGTATCAGTTTGTGTTCAATCCGTTAAGAAGGAGCAGATCCAGCACAGAGTGGGTCCTTGGATGCTAATCATGTGCAGGAGTCTGGTGAGGATGGGGTGTAAGCCCTTGTGAAATGCTGCCGAGAAGTCAGGGACAATAAGCGATGCTGTGTTCCTCTGTCAAAGATCTATCAATTGTAGTCTGTGGCTGTAATGATGGGTGTTAGTACTTCGCTGATTGGTAGGAGTCCCTTGGCAAAGATGTGGGGGGGCAAAGATGAGATGGAGCCCTAGAGTGGATGGTATTCATGGTAGCAGCGATTTCAACTGTGGTGATGGCAGGCCATGAAGGTTTGTTCATCGCCCATGATAGGAAGTTGAAATGGGACGGTGACCAGTTGAAGGGGTGATATTGCTGGAGGTAGCATGAGCTCCACTTAAATCTTTGATGATGGCGAAGATTTCCGTGCTTCTGTTAGTGTTGGCGTCAATGTGAACTGCAAAAGCTGTAAACTTGGTGTTTCGTATCTGCTGGTGGTAGCGTATTCGAGCTGATTTGAAGATGTCTTTCTCTGTAGTGTCTTGACTTGTTTTCCATTTGCACTCCAGTTGCCTGTGGTGGTGTTTCATCAGCCTGAACTCCTCTGTGTACCAGGTGAACTGTGGTCAGGCTCTCGCCATTGGGCTGTGCTTGAGGGGAGCCAGTGTGTTGGCACATGCAGTGATCCAGCTGTTGAAATTATGATGCCTTTCAGCAAGATGCTGGTGTGCTTGAGCCAGTGCTCAGACAGGGCGGAAGCCCACTTCTCATCTGCGGAGCTTTTCCAGCTGGGACAGGCAGTTCCAATGGTATGCTGAAATTGAAAGGTGCATGGTCTGTACAGGTCATAGTTGATGGCTTGTTAACTGTGATGTTGCTGAGTGATGAGAAAATAGAGTGTAATACGTGCGCAACGATGTGGGTGGGTTTGGTAATGCGCTGAGTGAGGCCAAGGTTTCTAAGGTTTTTTAGAAGGGCCATAGAGTTTGGGTCAGAGCTGTGTATTAGGTGAAGGTGCTGGTGTTGATGATGAGGGGTTTGATGAAGTTCATGAAGTAGCTGGTTAAATTTTGGCACGGTTCCTAGTGGTCTGCATATGAGGTTTCCGCCTGTTGGCAGTGATGCATTGCTTAAATGTGAGGTGTTCCATGTAGCTGGTGGTGCTCTCCGTGTATTTGGTGCAGCAGCTGTTATCTTTGAATATGATGGTGACTTCACCTACGGGCTTGTGCTGTAGGTGGTGCCTGGCGATCTTGTAGCCAGTAGGGATGGTTATAGTGATGACCGATGCCAAGGTTGGTTTAGCCATATTTCTGTGAGAAAGAGCAGGTCCAGAGCATGGTCGTGCAGTAGGTGCTATATCTCGGTGGCGTGTTTGGTGAGCTAGCAGGTGTTGAGGAACATGCATATGAGTGTGGCTTGCTGTTTGGGTGGTATTTGGTTTTCATGAGCTGCTCGCCGGTTTGTGTGAGCGAGTGAGGTGCTGGGTACTGGTGGTGCAGGATTGGTTGGTGTAGGGTGTGGAATAGTGCATGGGAACTAGCAGGAGTTGATTTCTCCCTCCATGTTGTGTAGACCGGTGTGGCAGAAGTTTGGTGAGCCGGAGTTAGGAGTGCAGCACAGTAGTGGTGGATGGGGGAGAACCAGGGATTCTGGCACTAGGCACAGTCCAAGCACGGATGGCTGCAGACTGGCTTGCCTTTGGCGCACCAGTGGTGAGCCTGCTGCATGCGTCTGTGCTGCAGCTGTCCTTAAATAAGTCCTAGGAGAAGGGTGGAGTGCAGGGTACCCTGGGTGGGAAACCAGTGATGCCACTTCATGTGCAGATGGATAATTGGAAGTCCAGCGATGTCACTTCCTGTGCAGATTGACGTGATAAATGCAGTGACATCACTTCCTGTGCAGAGGGATGATGGGAAATCCAGTGATGTCACTTCCTGTGCAGATGGGCTAAGAAATGAAGTCCTCCTTCTTGGCTTCTTCTTTTGAAGATAGTTTTGGCGGGAAACCATCTGCTCAGGAACCATTGATGTCACTTCCTGAGCAGATGGATAATGGGAATTCCAGTGATATTACTTTCTGTGCAGATGGATGATGACAAATCAGTTTGCTGCCAATGTCCTGTATCACTTGGATAAACTTTTGTTTTCAAGTCTCAGTAAGATATTTGAATGTAGTTTCAGAGGCAAGACATTGACCTTTGCAAGTATATTGAAATGTTGTTTCAGTAGACTTGACATGTCCAGGTTAAACCTAGCCATTTTTGCAGAATCACCTAAACTGTAGCAATATTTTTTCTAGTACAGGTGGCGTCTGTGAGTAGCTCCATTTTGTGGAATTAAGAGATACTTTCGAAGTGTACTTTCGTGCAACTGTGACTCACAGTGAGTCAATAGCATGAGTGACCTTAAATCTTTAGTTAAAAAAATTACTAATAACACATCCTGAGATAAAAACAATGTCAAATGCTCTTGCGATGCTCAGTATGTGATGAGATTCAATAGGGGCAAACACTTGAGTGCAGAAGGTTGTCTGGAGGAAGGGTGGTAAATTAGGAATGCACTGCAAAATTATGAGTTTGCACAATATGCTTCAGAACAAATATTCCATAATGCTGTGGAACCAGAATATCATTGTCATAATATCGCAAGACATTAATGTCATGTCCTAAATACTGTTGACAAAAATATAATTCATTGGAATTTAGAAAATCTACAACCAATATGGTACTATTTTTGTAAACCATATTTAGGGCACAATATTTATTTATTATGATATTTCTACATACCATTTCTGACATACAACAAGGTCTGGTCAAAATTGTAATTATGGTACTGTAATTTGCATAATGTCAGGATTTTACGTTATGAAATTCCCAAAATTATGCCTTTATGCAATTTTGCGTAATCAAACGCCATTCATGGCAAACATTTACAACCAAACAAGCTGCTGTCTTTTGCGGTACTTTGTTTAAATGCATCCTCGCGGGCACATTACATGATAAAATATAACACAAAAATATGGTATTTGTATTTTGCCCAATTACGCGTAATTTTACTGTCATTTTGCATAAACACATGAAAGCAAATTATGCCAATTTCTCATATCAGTAAATACAATAATTTCAAGTTTTGGGAAACAGCATTTGGGGAGATTGCCTTGTTTCAGATGAAGCTGATTCCTGAGGAGGGTAGGGTTAAAAGCTCAAAAAGCAGGCTGTAGTTAAGTTGTGGGCCCTTGTGCCGGATGGATGTGGATTTCATTGAAACAGTTAGGACTCAGTCAGACTGTCAAGTAGAGCATTATCACAGTCAGTGGCATTAATTCACAAAAAAACATAGATGTAGTGGTAGTGAAATCACACACAGTATGCCTCAGTGGAATCATAGGAAGCGACATGAAGTAATCTGTACTCCTGTGTTATTTAGGTAAGTGATATATATTACTTAGTGTTGCATGTGAGAATATCATTGTCAAAAATATCGAATTTCCTAAAAGGGACATTGAAAAACGCCCAAGTCGACCGCATAGAAGCCAACTCAAACCTCAGCTTAGACCTTTTTGTCCTCGTAAAAGAGTTCTCCAACCACGCATCTCACGAGAATGACATCACACCCTCAGAAGAACTGGGCGGCACCCAAACAGACTTCATCCCCGACAAAATCTCAGTCATCTACGAATGCTTCAAACCGCAGCCCCCCGCCGCCAACAGCATCAACCTGCTCACACCCAGGAACACGAACCCCCGAACACCTGCTCACGTTTGGAACCCTCCAGCAACTCATGCCAAGGTCTTCATTATGAACTCCGTGCACTTGGAAGCACCCACTGACCCCTGCCCCACCACATCTTCACCCTCTGGAGCAAGACAATTTGCGAAGAGCTCAAGAAAATACCTCCATCACCTCAGCCTCCTCCCCGAAGACTGGAAATAGGTTGAATTGAGGTCCCTTCTGAAGAAAACATCCGCTAACCCAGCAGAACTGAAGAACGTCCACCTAAAGAAACTATACTGGCTTCCCATCCAGAAGAGATGCCAGTTCAAGATGCTGACCCACGCATACAAAGCCTTGCACACCAAAGGACCATCATAGATCAACAAACACATGACCTTACACCAACCGACCAGACACCTACGATCTGCCTCCCTCTTCCTTGTAGAAACCCTCCGGATCTGCCGAAGTAACAGCAGAGGGTGCTCCTTCTCACTCCTGGTGGCTAAAGCTTGGGACAACCTGTCCCTGCATCTCAGGACCGTCCGATCGCTCCGGCAATTCACTAAGGGACTCAAGACCGGGATGTTCAAATGAACAGATCACCATGAGACAGATTCTCAAGCACCTTGAGACCCTCATGGGTGATATGCTGCACTTTATAAATCCCCTGATTGATTGATATGTTGTGTCCTACTTTTTTTTTAATGAGAATATCATCCCATTGGGTAACAATTTTCTATTATTAACTCCATCAGGGAGCTAGTTGCGGGCACAATATTCAATTACCCCACCAATATTTATCTGTGAGGACATTGAAGGTAATGTATACACAGAACCTTGACAAGTTGACATCCAAAGGCACTTACATCACAAGATGCAGCCATGGCTAAACAGCTCATCGTGGTCATTGGGTTTTGAGCACCATTACTTCTGCCCAGGTTCTTGTCACTAACCATCTTCAAGTTCCAGCCCACATTCCCTTCTCAGCCATTGGTCAAAATGGTTAGTGCCGAGGATAACCAGATGACTACCAGCTCCTTTTTATGGGGGTACCTTCTACCAAGCCACCACCTTGATGTGTCAGAGTAAAAAGAGCCACAGTTTGCTCATTTTCAAAAATATAGTAGTCACATCAGTGTAGTGTGGATTTAAAAAGCAAGGCTCTCTCAGAGTCTTTTTAGGAAGAATAAGGACTCGCCAAGGAACCGACAGCCCTTGCACCCCGCAGGTTCACAGAGGTATAAATGTCCTCTAGTAGTTTTACTGATAAGTTTAGAGGTCTCAAATTCGTCCACAGGTGTTTGCATGCATCAGCCTTAGCCCTATATTGAATTATCAATGCTAGTTAACACCTGTAAACAACTTTTTGACCTCTCAATTTACCATTAAAACTAGCAGTAAATATATTTATTGGGTAGGGTGACTAGGCCGATTCTTAGCTGTTCCTCGAGGACTCCAGCGGCCGCAGTGCAAACAGGCGAGCACTCTGATTTGGCATAGAACTGACGTCATAGATTGGGGTGGCTTGTTAGACTGTTCCAACCAAGTGCATATCTTCTTGGTCAGAGTTTTTGTTGTTGACCTGGATTTCCACAGAAAGGCCGGAGGCTAGAACGAAAATGTGGGATTTTCCACGTGTGGTCGGAGTATGCCCAACCCTGTTTCTAGAAAAATCCAGGAGCCAGGTCTGCAGCAAGAAGGCGGCAGCTCATATCAAGCACATGGAGCATAAAGTGTTTGCAGAATTCATTCATTTTGCCGCAGTAAGAGGGGTGCAAGTGTATAATCACCCCGTAGATTAATCTGAGCTAAATCCCTTCTCTCAAATCTAATTGCTCTATTAGTCATTACATGTATTGCAATATGGCCACTTATGCAAATCTAGTTCATTCAGCATGACTTTCAGCCAGAACAGCTGAGGTGGAAAATCAATCACTTTCCTGTCAATTATGCTTATTTGGAAAAATATTATAAAAGTTGTCTTAAAAGGAAAATACCCACGAGAAAAATATTTTTTAAATATCATTTGGATAAAGTATTTAGCAGATTAAACCGGCTATCCAAACACATTAAAGTAAATAGAGAAGTAATAGGTTTGCAATCCAAAACATTCAAATCTTGGAGAGGGTTGTTTAAGCTTATCAATTTAAATTGCTTTAAGCCAATAAATGTTAGAGAGCATTACAGGTTTCAGTCCAAACAGGGTGAAAACAGCTTTTCATATTCAGTGCTGTTTAAATTGAATTTTGTAATGTAACACCAGGGGTGGGATTACATAACAAGGGGCACTTTCCTTGTTTGTATGGGCGCATACCTTCATTGAGTGCGCCCGCGCAAACTGGACATGTGCGCTTAGTTACACAGAAATGGAGCAGCAATGAAAGAAGTGATGGCACTTTGGACTACTGCTCGGTGCCTGATTTCAGAGGCCCATCTGCTTTCGAAAGGGGGCTATAGGGACAACCTGTGGCCAATGGGTGCTGTCTGTGAAAGTATCATTTTGCGTGGTCCACGGGGCAGTTACTGGGACCCACCATGCCACTTCCCAGAGGGCCCCCATGGGTAGCACAGATGGTGCACAGCACAGACAATGCACTGCCTAAGGTCCTCCTTACCTAGTGCTTACTTCTGTAACATAAGGCAGGTCACAGAATCATTTACAATTTTGAGGACCCTCAATGCTTATTTTAGAAGGGGCTACACAAACGTTTATAGTTGTTAATATCAAAAACACGCAAAGGGAAAGAAAGAGGAAGAGAAAGATGGAAAAGCCGTCACAAAGGGAGAAAGCAAAGACTGGCAAATCCATATCTATATCCATTCTAATATAATAAAGAGAGAGCCCAAACCTTTGAGGCGGGTAATCTCAGGAACCACAGCACCAATCATAACACCCAATACAGCGTTGAAAAGGGCAGTTACAGCAGAAGGACATAGGCTATGCAGACGCCCACCATATACATTTAAAAGGTAAAAGAACCGTGCCAGCAAAGTAGTCCCTTGTGGGCGTGTCTGCGTTGTGCTATGGGCTTGTGCTGGGGGCGTGACAAACGCTGGGGGCGTGTGGTACGTTCCGCCCTTCATGCCATGTCTCATATTGTGTGCTAATCCCACCCTGCTCCCTTTAAATACCCCTGCACACCATAATCATAACCCACCCTTACTCCTTAAAATACCTCCCTTAAACACGAACCCATCTTAACCCTATAAAAATGCCCTGTACCCTAAAACCCAAACCTATCCCTAAACCCTAAAAATACCCCTGCACCCCAAAACCCAAACCTAGCCCTGAACCCTATAAATACCCCTGAACCCCAAAACCCAAACCTAGCCCTGAACCCTAAATATACCCCTGTACCCCAAAACCCAAACCCACCCCTGAACGCTAAAAATACCCCTATACCCCAAAACCCAAACCTAGCCCTGAACCCTAAAAATACCCCTGTACCCCAAAACCCATACCTATACCTAAACCCAAAAACTACCCCTGTACCCCATAACCCAAAACTATATCTGAACCCTTAAAATACACCTGTACCCCAAAACCCAAACCTACCCCTGAACCCTAAAAATACCCCTGTACCCCAAAACCCAAACCTAGCCCTGAACCCTAAAAATAACCCTGTACCCCAAAACCCAAACCTAGCCCTGAACCCTAAAAATACCCCTGTACCCCAAAACCCAAACCTAGCCTTGAACCCTAAAAATACCCCTGTACCCCAAACCCCAAACCTAGCCCTGAACCCTTAAAATACCCCTGTACCCCAAAACCCAAACCTACCCCTGAACCCTAAAAATACCCCTATACCCCAAAACCCACACCTAGCCCTGAACCCTAAAAATACCCCTGTACCCCCAAACCCATACCTATCCCTAAACCCTAAAATTACCCCTGTACCCCATAACCCAAAACTATATCTGAACCCTTAAAATACCCAAACACCCAAAAACATATACCTCAGTACCCCAAAACATATACACCTATACCCATACTTACCTTATCCAAACATTTTTTTTAAAACATGCTTTTACCATTCATGCATTTACAACGAATTTAGTTGTAAATGTATGCGTGGTAAAAGCATATAAAATGTAATGCCATGCGTTATAATGGAATTGCGGAGTCATGGTACTTTCGTAATAAAAGTATGCGGAGTGATGGTATGCTGAAAGAAAGTTGCGGAATAAGGGGTGTTTACCCTCCCCCGGTAAGTACATTGGTGGCACGGCGGCCCACATCTCCAGCAACATACTCATATTTTTTCACCACCCATTTGAAAAATGCACAGGTGTCTCTCTCATTGATGGCCAGCACCGACATACACTTTTAGACACACCTCCCACCACAAGTTCTAGAATTGCGAACTTTAGAGCTGGGGAGCTACGTTCGAATCTCGGCATCAGCTCAACATCTGTGATTCCGGGCAAATCGCTTTGTCTCCCCGTGCCTACCACAAATGAATGTGCTCTACTGTAATGTAAATTGTGCTCATGCCATCTTGTTGAGTTCATGCTATTTACTATTGCAAGGAAAAATAAAGTAGGGAAACTCGGGTTCACACACTACTGAACACGCACTCTTAAGTGCATCAGCAGTGCACTGTGAATCAGAGCGTTTCACAGGCCTGTCACAGATAAGAAATGCTATCAAAACGAAATCCTACAAAACAATATACTACTGGCCGGCAGCAATTAATACCTGGACAACGTCGGGACGGGCTGCTAGTAATATAATAAAGAGAGATACCAAACCTTTGAGGCGGGTAATCTCAGGAACCACAGCACCAATCACAACACCCAATAAAGCGTTGGAAAGGGCAGTTGCAGCAGAAGGACATAGGCTATGCAGACGCCCACCATATACATTTAAAAGGTAAAAGAACCGTGCCAGCAAAGTAGTCCCTTGTGGGTGTGTCTGCGTTGTGCTGTGGGCGTGACAAATGCTGGGGGCATGTGGTACGTTCCGCCCTTCATGCCATGTCTCATATTGTGTGCTAATCCCACCCTGCTCCCTTTAAATACCCCTGCACCCCATAATCATAACCCACCCGTACTCCTTAAAATACCCCAACACCCTTAAACACTAACCCATCTTAACCCTATAAATATACCCTGTACCCCAAAACACAAACCTATCCCTAAACCCTAAAAATACCCATCTACCCCAAAACCCAAAACTAGCCCTGAGCCCTATAAATACCCCTGTACCTCAAAATCCAAACCTACCCCTGAACCCTAAAAATACCCCTGTACCCCAAAACCCAAACCTAGCCCTGAACCCTAAAAATACCACTGTACCCCAAATTCCAAACCTACCACTGAACCCTAAAATACCCCTGTACCCCAAAACCCAAACCTAGCCCTGAACCCATAAAATACCCCTGTACCCCAAAGCCAAACCTACCCCTAAACCATAAAAATACCCCTGTACCCCAAAACCCAAACCTAGCCCTGAACCCTAAAAATAACCCTGTACCCCAAAACCCAAACCTACCCCTGAACCCTAAAATACCCCTGTACCCCAAAACCCAAACCTACCCCTGAACCCTAAAAATACCCCTATACCCCAAAACCCAAACCTAGCCCTGAACCCTAAAAATACCCCTGTACCCCAAAACCCATACCTATCCCTAAACCCTAAAACTACCCCTGTACCCCATAACCCAAAACTATATCTGAACCCTTAAAATACCCAAACACCCCAAAACATATACCTCAGTACCCCTAAAACATATACCCCTATACCCATACTTACCTTATCCACACATTAAAAAAAACATGCTTCTACCATTCATGCATTTACAACGAATTTCGTTGTAAATGTATGTGTGTTAAAAGCATATAAAATGTAATGCCATGCGTTATAATGGCATTGCGGAGTCATGGTACTTTCGTAATGAAAGTATGCGGAGTTCTGGTATGCGGAAAGAAATGAATGTGTTCTTTTGTAATGTAAATTGTGCTCATGCCATGTTGTCGAGTTCGCGCTATATAATATTGGAAGGAAAAATAAAGTAGGGAAACTCGAGTTCACACACTACTGAAAGTGCACTCTTAAGTGCATCAGCAGTGCACTGTGAATCAGAGCGTTTCACAGGCCTGTCACAGATAAGAAATGCTATCAAAACGAAATCCTACAAAACAATATACTACTGGCCGGCAGCAACTCATACCCGGACAACGTCGGGACGAGCAGCTAGTGTAAGATAAAGAAGCAGGAAGTGGATGGTGGTGGATGAAAGAGTTGAATTCAAGACTGCACAGACTTGGTATTCGGAGCGACGACATTTAGTAATGCTGGCCGCGGGCTTCTGAGCAGAGCTTTGGGCGCCAGCACTCATTCACCCTAGCACCCAATGAGCACGCAAAGCCGGCAAAAACGCTTGCTGCACTTTCATGGCACTTGCGAAACCTGATCCCAGTTATTTACTATTTATTATTAAATGGAAAATTCCATGATGATTTGTTGTGCTGCCAGTGAGTGCTGTGTACCATGCTGCATCCCAGATCAGCCTGAGAACCATTTAAGTGGCAACAAGCACACAGCTGCATCGGTCACAGAGCAGCTGATGGTTCCACTTGAACAAATCTCTTCCACAGAATGGAGTTTCTAGAAGTGAATTTTAGGGGATGGCACACATTGGGATCCGGATAAAACTGGTGGGCCACCTTGAAAGGTTATAAATATAGCATCATTTTTTTTAATGCAGCGGCTAATTTGATCAGGTGGTTGCCAGTGGGACCCTCATCCACTCCTTTTTGGCAACTAGGCCAGCACTTATATTCAGATATTGACTGAGAGAAGATACAGAAAAACACACAAATGGGAAAGAAGGAGGAAGAGAACGACAGAAAAATCGCCCCGAAGGGAGAAAGCAGGGGCTGGCAAGAGCAAGATAACTGAGCAAGGAGGGTCTGGTAGTGGATTAAATAGTTTTTTTTAAGAAAGCATATCGGCTTCTGTGCGGCAGGCAAACTGAAGGAGACAAGCCGCTTTATATTTCTGTATGAATAAGAGTGGCGGTCAGTTATCGATGTACTAGAGATAATTAACTTCCCTTATGTAATTTACTAATCTACATAAGGTCTCATTGATCAGTGAAACGTTGAAGTGATATAGTTCATGTAATGAGTGCCTCTTTGGGTTACAGTCAGGCCTTCAACAGCCTTGAGCTTTAAAGACAGAAGCCCTCCTGGGACACCATTACTAATGTACAGGCCTTTTGAGGAACTTCAAGTAATACCTGTTCGTTTTATACATTTTAGTTTATCTACGTGGGAGAATATATGTTTTGTCCTGAAGAAGGTTGCAATAATTTGTGAAGTCCACTGAAACGCCTTGGTGTATTTGATGCACTGAATATCGTGATGCAATAGATGGGGATTTGTACATTACATCATGTATCATGTATAATGCTCAAACGGATCGGGACTAGTGAAATAGACAACTGTTCTGACTCTTTTATTTTGATTATATTTATTTTTTGCACCGAAATCTGTTTTTGTTGTTGTTACGTAATACTGTTTTTAATCTGCATGACGTTGATATGATCACTATATTGATTTGTTGATAACATATATATTGTAACAATTTGCAATTTAAAAAGGTGTATGTGAACACGCCATTAAAAGCTTTGTACTCCTTTATACTGTTGTGTTACCGGTCCTGTTTAAAAGAGTGACATTGGTCTGAAGGGTGGTTTGTAAAAGAGTGCAGAGTATATGTGTGTGATACTGTGACTTCCCAAGGTGAGATTTCATTTTACAGCGGATTAAAGAAGCCCCTGTGGTGAACTGAAGACTGCACAGCCTTGGTATTCGGAGCGCCGAATTTGAGTAGCACCGGCCGCAGGTTTCTGAGCAGAGCTTTTTTGGTACCAGCACTCATTCTTTTAGAAATCAAGCACTGTCTGTATCTGACGTTGTATGTTGGTTTGTATATATATATATATATATGAGACAATCCCTGCTTGCTCTCGCCTGGAGCCCAATCCTGGATACCACAGCGCAGAAGAAGAGAGGAGACCCAAGTGCAGGTGAGCAGTGTGTTTTATTTAGTCGGGAAGACGGCACACCTCAGCATGACGTTTCGGCCTTCACGGAGGCCTTGACCACATATATATAAATATATATATAGATGTAGTGACATCACACCAGCAGATCTGGGTATGAAGCGGGCAGGTTTTTACCAGATTACTGGTAATAGTGACCTCACCCACCAATGAATGTCACACTCCACTCACGCTCTCAGAATGACCAAAAATATGCAAATAATTTTCAGGAAAATTCACTCCATCAGAATGTTTGCAGGTCTATTTCAAACAGTATAATTGTATTATAAAAGTCAGTACAATCAATACATGACATCAAATAAAGTTAATAAACGGCTTCACAAGTAAGTCCACTTTTAAAACAAAGAACGTCAGTATTAGTGGTTTATTTAGTGTACCCGAGCAGGACCGAGACTACAGAATCCAAAATAAAAGTTATTACACCGATAAGAGAGACCACATCACCATGACACATACATAACCAACCCAAGCTCAGGTAGAAGAGTAAAATATCAAACTTCTTGAGAAAACATTGTATCAGTTGGACACTAAACTCAGAACATTTTGCACAGTGTTTGCTCTCATTCGGGAATGGAGAAGAGAAAATGAGATATTTCGTCGTGACTGTGAGAACCACTCTCCTTAAAACAGAAAGACTGCTGAGCCCCATCATGTGTATTTATTTTGGACACTCTGAAAGCTTGCCAGCATGTGCTGCTGGAAGGATCAGTATTCACAGCTGTAAGAAGCAAGAATAAGAATGCAACCATATGAGAAGGCATTATCTTGGCAACTTCCCCAAAAGCTGGGAGAGATTGGCCCCATAAATAAGCCCTTGACACTGAGGGGCATATTTACAAAGCTCTATTGCCACAGGAACGGTCACTTTTTGTGCCATTCCACTAACGATAAACCCTTCGCCCTTTTTACAAGGCAGCGTTAAGCCACTTAACGCTGCCTTGTGAATAAGGCCCCCTTTCTCTCTTCACTTAGCGTGTAAGGGATGGCCAATGGGGGTTGCGGTGGGTGTTCTGCTGCAACACCTATTGATTTTGACTCTGCTCCCTATTTACAAGGGTGGTGTAATAAGGAGGCTGTGCCAAAATTAAGATCGGGGAAAACCTAGTCTTAACATGGCAAAACAAGAAGAAATTGTTAATTTCTCCTTGTTTTTGCTGTTTCTATGTGTTCTGCATTGCGCAGCACACATAGACACAGCAAATTGCCATGAATGATTGTGTATGTGCAGGAAGGCGTCCCTTCCTGCACATACACAATCATTAACAAAGGGCGATTTGTAACTTCTATGTGTGCTGCACATTGCAGCACTTCTAGGAGTTTCAAATCGGGATTCTGGATTGTTTATGTGAAGGGATACCTTCGTGCATAAAAACAATAATTTCCCCCCAATGCCGTCACCCTTGCACAGCGGTCAGTGCCCTCACACAGTGCATGCATCAGTGGACCTGGTGTTGGGCATCAGTGACTCTACATATGGCATGCATCAATGGACAAAGCTTCAGCGATATGTGACCCAACACAAAGCATGTATCTGTGAGCCTATTCTTTGTAAGTACCGTCAAATGTTTCACACACAGCATGCATCAATGGGCTTAGTTCAGGGCAACAGTTGCCCCATACAGTGCATGTATCAATGGATATATTAAGAAGCATCAGTGGCTAACAGTGCAACATGATTAAGCCTAGTAACCGGTATTAGGGTCCCCACTCAGTTCATGCATCAATTTATTTATTTATTTATTTTGAAAGTTTTATATAGCGCGAACAAGATCTTTGCAGATATCAGAGCGCTTTACAAAGCAGGGAATACCAACAAGAGAGTGAAAAGCAGGTCATTAGGGAGTACAGTAGAACAGGTACATCAATAATGCAATAATAATAATAATACAATCAATAAATGTGTGCATAGATAGTCCGATAAGTCATTAATACAGGTAAAACACATAGTCGTAGGGATCGAGCAGAATAATACAGATCGGTGCAGAGACTTTACAGATCCACATTAATAGGTCAAGTGTATTTGGCCATGAGAATAGCTTTTACTTCTTTTTTTAAAAGTGTGATGGAGGAGATGAGCCTGGTTTCAGGAGGGAGTGAGTTCCAGATCCTGGGTGCCATTCCTGAGAAAGAGCGTTTATAAGTTTTTTCCTTCCGGAATCTTCGAGGTTTTAGCAGAAGATTGTTTGTGCCTCTAGTGTTTCTAGAACCGCCAGAGATTGATGGCCCTAATAATGAGCATCACTGACCCTACAGCGTATATCAATGAATAGACCTACTAATAGGAGATAGTAGAACCCACTGAGTGCAATGCATACAGTAACAAGCATTTGCAATGCAATAGGTCTCGTATTAGGAAAGTGTGAGCTATTGGTATTGTAAATGACACCTTTTTTTATATGTGTTGGCTTTGAAAATATATAAATTAATAGCATCGTTATTCACAAAGCCAAAAGCTTACACTTTCCTAATGCGAGTCCTATTGGCTATGGCAATGCTTGTTGGTAGCAAGCAAGGACAGTGCTGTTGTGGTGCTTTGTGATGATGTGGTTGGGATGAGTGATGTGGTGGTGTATTAGAATGATGTGGCAGTGTATTAGAGTGATGTGGTTGTGTCCCAGAGTGATGTGGTGGTGTCCCAGGGTGATGTGGTGGTGTCCCAGAGTGATGTGGTGGTGCCCCTGAGTGATGTGGTGGTGTCCCTGAGTTTTGTGGTGGTGTCCCTGAGTGATGTGGTGGTGTTCCTGAGTGATGTGGTGGTGTCACTGAGTGATGTGGTGGTGTCCCTGAGTGATGTGGTGGTGTCCCTGAGTGGTGTGATGGTGTCCCCGAGTGATGTGGTGGTGTCCCCGATTGACGTGGTGGTGTCCCCGAGTGATGTGGTGGTGTCCCGAGTGATGTGGTGATGTCCCCGAGTGATGTGGTGGTGTCCCAGAGTGATGTGGTGGTGTCCCCGAGTGATGTGGTGGTGTCCTCGAGTGAGGTGGTGGTGTCCCCGAGTGATGTGGTGGCGCCCCTGAGTGGTGCCCCTGAGTGCTGTGGTGGTGCCCCTGAGTGATGTGGTGGTGTCCCCGAGTGATGTGGTGGTGTCCCCGAGTGATGTGGTGGTGTTCCTGAGTGATGTGGTGGTGTCCCCGAGGGATGTGGTGGTGTCCCCGAGTGATGTGGTGGTGTCCCCGAGTGATGTGGTGGTGTTCCTGAGTGATGTGGTGGTGTTCCTGAGTGATGTGGTGGTGTCCCTGAGTTTTGTGATGGTGTCCCTAAGGGATGTGGTGGTGTCCCTGAGTGATGTGGTGGTGTCCCTGAGTGATGTGGTGGTGTTCCGGAGTGATGTGGTGGTGCCCCTGAGTGATGTGGTGGTGCCCCTGAGTGATGTGGTGGTGTTCCCGAGTGATGTGGTGGTGTCCCCGAGGGATGTGGTGGTGTCCCCGAGTGATGTGGTGGTGTCTCCGAGTGATGTGGTGGTGTCCCCGAGTGATGTGGTGGTGTTCCTGAGTGATGTGGTGGTGTTCCTGCATGATGTGGTGGTGTCCCTGAGTTTTGTGGTGGTGTCCCTGAGTGATGTTGTGGTGTCCCTGAGTGATGTGGTGGTTTTCCCGAGTGATGTGGTGGTGCCTCTGAGTGATGTGGTGGTGCCCCCGAGTGATGTGGTGGTGTTCCCGAATGATGTGGTTGTGTCCCCAAGTGATGTGGTGGTGTCTCTGAGTGATGTGATGGTGTCCCTGAGTGATGTGGTGGTACCACTGAGTGGTGCCCCTGAGTGATATGGTGGTGCCCCTGAGTGATGTGGTGGTGTCCCTGAGTGATGTGGTGGTGTTCCTGAGTGATGGAGGGTGGAGTTGGAGGGTGGAGTTGGAGTTGGAGTGCGAGGGTGGAGATGGGGTTGGAGGGTGGAGTTTTAGTTGGAGGGTGGAGTTGGAGGGTGGAGTTGGAGTTGGAGGGTGGAGTTGGAAGGTGGAATTGGAGGGTGGAGTTGGAGGGTGGAGTTGGAGTTGGAGTTGGAGGGTGGAGCTGGAGGGTGGAGTTGGAGGGTGGAGGGTGGAGTTGGAGGGTGGAGTTGGAGGGTGGAGTTGGAGTTGGAGGGTGGAGTTGGAGAGTGGAGTTGGAGGGTGGAGTTGGAGTTGGAGTTGGAGGGTGGAGTTGGAGGGTGGAGTTGGAGTTGGAGGGTAGAGTTGGAGGGAGAGTAAGGAGCAACAGAAAGAGCGTGGGTGAGAGAGCAAGAAAGAGACGTAGAGAGAGGGGTAGGAGGAGAAAAAAAATAACACACGAGTGGTGCGCATGTAAAAAGTAAAAAAAATTGAGTTAAAAACACCTGCCGACTGCTTATATTTTTCAATATTCAGCAATGAAAGGGAAAGTAGGTTAGCAAGAAGAATGTCGGGGAGAGTGAGGGGGAGCGCGAGAATGAGAGAGAACTACAGGCGAGGAATGGAGATAAAGAGAGCAAGGAGTAAAAGAAAGAGCGTGGGTGCGAGAGCGAGAAAGAGACGTAGAGAGAGGGGTAGGAGGAGAAAAAAAAAGTAACACGAGTGGAGCGCATGTAGAAAGTGAAAAAAATAGAGTTAAAAACACCTGACAACTGCTTATATTTTTCAATTTTCAGCATTGAAAGTGAAAGTAGGTTAGCGAGAGGGATGTTACCGGGAGAGTGAGGGAGAGCGCGAGAATGAGAGACAACTACAGGGGAGGAATGGAGATAAAGAGAGCAAGGAGTAACAGAAAGAGCGTGGGTGCGAGAGCAAGAATGAGACGTGAGGAGAGGAGCTTTTAGTGAGGGGCAAAAGGCCCACTGGTGAGCTTTAGCTAATGCATGGCGAGTGTAGGGCTAAAAGAACAAGATAGCGGGGAGTACATTCCTTTGAAGTCTGATGCGGCGGCGGGGGAGCAGCAGCCTTTGAAGTCTGATGCAGGGGGAGGCCGGGGGAGCAAATGGTGAGGCACATGCACTGGCCATAATCCGCATTCCAAAGCCGTCTGGCATCAAATGAAGGGTGGGAGGGAACGAGCACATGAAGTGTGAGCGATAACGAAAGTAAGAGGGGGAGCAGGAAGTGAGGCCGAGCGTGTGCTGGCGAAAGCAGTTCAGATGCCAGCTTTGCGCTTGAATGCCTCACATGCACTGGCCATAAACCACATTTTTAAAGCTCTTTGGCAGACTTTTCGTTTCCCCTTACTATAATCTCGCCAGCAATGCGCAAGCGTATTGTCTCAGGTGAGACCTAAAAAGCACAAGCAAAGTAATCAGTATGAACGATCATAATGTAAGCATCACTATACAGTATGTAACATCAGAATAACGCGTCAAGCACCAGTAAATGTCAACTCTTATGCTTTTGTAGCTGTTATGAAGAATGACATTGAAGGTGGGGTACAAGGGCCTTGGGCCCGTTTTCAATTAAAGTGGTACTTTCTGCATGCAAAATCGAGCACTGATGTGCGAGTAATGTGGAGCGCTGGATCATATGAATGAAGAATGGGTGTCCTGGGTTTTGTACAAGTAGAGCGTCATCGGGGCACCCTATGACAGAACATTGGATGCAAGGTGAGTGGTTTATTGGTGCCAATGTAGAATGAGATCATGTGTCATATGGGCACATCTCTTGAGAAGTAAACCCCCCCCCCCCCCACTATGTAACATCCTATCGAAAAAAAGAACCAGTGTCATGGGCAGTTTGGAAGAGTAGGTCACTATGGCTACATGCGGCAAGAGGGCAGATGCAAAGGATGCATGTCACCTGTGCCACATGCAAGTACCAATAACATAAAGAGAAAGAAAGTACGAAATTGGGTAGCAGGAAATTGTGTGTAACATGGCACTAGAGCGAGCGCTGTGCAAAAAGAGTTGATGACCAAAAAGGCCTACTTGTTAAGAACAATTCACGACACTGCCACATTAAGCTACTAATAAAAAAGCTTCACTGGATTCCAGTAGCGCAGAGAACCGTTTTCAAAACAGCCTGCACTATTTTCGAAGCTCTCCATTGTAAAAGTCTTGCCTTTGTGTCCTCCAGAATCCAGCACTACACTCCCAATCGCTGTCGAAGATCAGTTCATCACAACTTACTTTCAGTGCCAAGATATAAGAAGAGACTTGGAGGAGCCAGCTTCTCCTTTCTGGCTCCCCACACCTGAATTCTCTCCCTCCCGATATTAGATCATCTTTTAACTACACAAGTTTTAGAAAACTCTTAAAAACCTGGCTGTTCCAAAATGTTTATGTTTAACCTAAAGTTCAGTTGCTGTCTTTTGTTACCCTAGAGCCAAGAGACCTTATGATGAATGTGCACTCTATAAATGGCCTATAACATAACATAACATAACATAACATAACATAACATAACATAACATAACATAACATAACATAACATAACATAACATAACATAACATAACATAACATAACAAGGAATGAGTAGTCTGATATAATGCGGTAGTCCAGAAAATTGCCACAGCATGTACAGGAAGAGGAGACCATCAGGTACATGTGTAGGGAGAAGACAGCCAAGTACAGCATGATACTGTATATAGGGTGAGCAGGTTATTAAGATCATGTACAGAAGGAGCAAGTCACTAGGGATTTGTGCAGCGAAGGAGCACACGGAAGAAGATCAGGTTTCCGGACCCTTAAGGAGCAGGAGATCATGTGCAAAAAGAGCTGGTCACTAGAGCCTGTTTAACAAAGGGGATCATAACACACTATGTACGTGGGTGATTGTGAGAGAAAGGAAGGGCTGAAGCTTCGAAGCGGTACTGCGCTGTTAGGACGGGAACCCTCACTCACCCGAAGATGACATGCTTCATCATTGGTTTTCCTCCTCACATTGGGACTGCACGGAACCCAGTGTGGGCTATGACTCCCCTAGGGGAGGAGCGGAGGTATTTATTTATAAAGATGAGTGATGTCAATATTTGGAGTGAGGAGGAGAGTGAAAGACTAGAGAAAAACCAATGAAAGAAGTGTGAAACTACCTTGTGTTGGGTGAAACTTGTCCTTTATTCTGGTGCCCCTATTGGATAGAGTTACAAAATAATTAGATAGGGATTACTATCGTTTCCCTATCTCTTCTGGCCTGTTACAGCAATATGGTCCACTTTAAAACACATGAGTGTGTATAAAAACTCTGCTGAACCGTCATCAGTCCCCACCTCCATTACAGAGAAGCACTGCTTCTGTATGCTTTCTCTCATGTGTTTTAAAGTGGACCCTATTGCTGTGAGGGGACCACAAGAACAGCTACCAAGCTGACTGTATGGCTAGTATAATTTTTGAAACACAATATTAGAGTGACATGTACACTTTGGTCCTGACGAATGCCATTGAACTTTTCCATGTCTTTTTTGGCTGAAACATATTGATCACAAGAGATAGGCAATTATAGTACTCCATATCCACTTATTTTTTTTATTCTATCTAATGGGGGCATGAGCAATAAACAAGCAACATACAGGCATGCACTCTTTAAAGTCCGACACAATATATCCACGAAAGAGTTCACCAAGGAAAGACAGAGTATCAAGCCACTAGAACACACTGGTTATGGGCTTCCAGAGTAAACACTGTACAGAAACCACCCATGAGCAACAGACTGATCAGTAGTCCACAGGAACTCACTGGTTACGGAAAGCCGGGGTATATGCTTTATGGAGTCCAAGCAAGAGTGACAAATAATCGCCCCATGTCAGTATACTGCTTACAGGCAGCCAAGGTGAACCCTTTTTAGAGACCACACAGAAGCGAGAGAGGGGAAATGCACAGAAATGTACTGGTTACAGGTAACCAGGTATATGCTACATGGAGTCAACCCAGGAGTGAGAGAGGACCGATCTACAAGAATGCATTCTTTATAGCTGGCCAATGTTTATGCTTTGCCTAGTCCACTCAGAAGCAAGCAAGGAGCACCTACAGGAATACCTCAGTTACGGGCATGCAAGATAAAGGATTTGTAGAGTACACAAAATCAATAAATATATGTGTTTACAGATGAAATTCCTATATTTTTAATCCAAATTATTTTTAAATATTCGATCACTTTAAAAAAAATACATTTAACTTAATCATTCAACTTTGAAATGAATTACATCAATTTACATTTAAGCTACTTTAACTATTTAAATGCACATTTCCTTAACATAATACAAGTAAAAGTATTTTTCATGGCCAAAAATATAATCTGCAGTTGATGTGACATATAAGGTCCAGATTTTCTTCTCTTCCAAATAATTTCAGCTTCCATATGTTGGTAACTTCTCATCTTTTTCAGATGTTTTTTAATGAAATTCATTGTATTCAATATGGGCCCGATTCACAGAACTAACTTAAGACAAAATCCTAAACTTACTACTTTTGGTATTCACAGAAGTTAGGATTTTGTCTTAAGACAGGCTTAAGACCGACTTAAGTTAGGATTTTGTCTTAAATATGTCTTAAGTCTGTCTTAAGTCTGTTTTAAGACAAACTTAAGACAAAATCCTAACTTCTGTGAATACCAAAAGTAGTAAGTTTAGGATTTTGAATTAAGTTCGTTCTGTGAATCGGGCCCTTAGAACTTATTCATCAGAGCTATATCTTGTGTTGCACAGAACAGACTCCCTGAATCCTTGGGCAGTAATGCTCTTTTTCCTGATATACTTCTGTGTAATGGCTGATTAAATATCAGAGATCAACCAAGCATGTTGTCCAGGATCAAGCTATTTTATTTCTTTATTGAGATCTTCAAAACACGAACACAATAGACGGTGCATAATAATTTCTAAGGGCCCGATTCACAGAATGAATTTAAGACTCAATCCTAAACGTATTACTATTTTGACATTCACAGAATGCACTTACTACTTTTGGCATTCAAAGAATGCACTTACTACTTTTGGCATTCACAGAATGCACTTACTACTTTTGGTATTCACTGAATGAACTTACTGCTTTTGGTATTCACAGAAGTTAGGATGTTGTCTTAAGTTTGTCTTAAAACAAACTTAAGACAGACTTAAGACAAACTTAAGACAGACTTAAGACAGACTTAAGTGAGGATTTTGTCTTAAGTCTGTCTTAAGACAAACTTAAGACAAAATCCTAACTTCTGTGAATACCAAAAGTAGTAAGTTCATTCTGTGAATGCCAAAAGTAGTAAGTGCATTCTGTGAATACCAAAATAGTAGTAAATTTAGGATTGAGTCTTAAGTTCATTCTGTGAATCGGGCCCTAAGCCTGTAAGGTTTCGAAATGTGGCATATAGCTCTGCTATTAAAAGATAAAGACCGTCTGAATCTAATTAATCTAAGGAACAGCTCTACCCACCGATGATAACGACAGAAAAAAAATTGTATCTTCAGAGACGGCTGGGGTGAATGCCTTTAAAGTCACACATCTGAGGGGGCTTGTACTAAAGCTGTGCGATAAGTAGCGAAGCCCTCATTTCTAAAGCCAGAGCTTTTGAGCCTGTGTACCCTGTGGAGTAATTCTGCTCTGTAAAGCTACAGTCTGTTGTTCTGCAACCTCTAAAATAGTTTTGCTGTGTGAAATCCTTTAAACCCTATTTAACCACATTGAATTAGTTATTTGACACTTTTTCAGAAAGGAAGCACAAACCTGATTAAAGTTTGATCACAGAAAATACCCATTCCGTTTACATCAAACAATCACCTCTTTAATAATACATGAAAATATGTAGTTTAATGACCATTCCTAAGCTCTTCTGTGCTTTGCAGCTGGCAATTTCTGAAACATTAAATGTAACAAAAGGGATTCAGTTCTGTAATTTATCTAATTACATGGAAATAACTTTGATACTACTTGTGATAAAGTGTCACTCATAGTGTCAAACATACAGCTCTGAATTGTCACACATAAGCATACTGAAAACATGTAAATGTCACACGTAAGCAAACAAACTTAGCAGCTATGAGACTATAGTGTCCAACCATGAACAGCAGAGGGGCAACCCATGGGAATGCTCTGTTTAAAGGTGGGCAGGGCAAATATTTATCTACCCAAGAGAGAAAGGGGTCTGTTAAGATATATCAAAGAAGTGACCCACAGCATGCACCAATTACAGGGAGCACGGATATTTGCTCCACTAAGTCATCTCAGGAGTGACTGAAGAGCAATCCAGCGAAATGCCCTGGTTCCAGGTGTTCAGAATATATGTTCCATTCACTCCACCCAGGAGAGAATGTGGAGCAATCAATAGAGAAGCACTGACCACAGGCAGCCATTATAAACTCTCTGTAGAGTCCACCCATGAGTGAAAGATGGCACCCGATAGGGAGGGGGAGAGGGAGAGAGAGAGAGAGAGAGGGGGGGGGGAAGGGAGAAAGGGAGGGAGTGAGAGAAGCAACACGCAGGAATGCACTGTTCACACGTTCTAGATGCCCTATGGAGTGCACCCAGGAGCAACAGAGGAGCCACTTCAAGAAATGCACTTGTAACAGACAAAGCATTATGGGCATCATTTTTGAGGCCTTGCGTCACTTTTGCGATTCCGATGCGTGACTTTTTGTGACGCATCAGCGGTGTAAAACATGCCTCCTGTTGCGCACTATTTACAAAGTGACGCATCTAAGCAGATGCGTCACTTTGTGAACCCTTTGTGAAAGTCAGGTATAATGTATGCAGGGGGGGGGGGCGTTCCCCCACAAAAAGCCTCGTAGAAGTGATGCAGTGAAATCTATGAGATTTCACTGCCTCACTTTTAGGACGCCGTTGCTTCAAAATCTTGCGCCTGCCTCACAGTAGGCGTAAGACTGACGCAGGCCCTTTCACATTGGGCTTGCCCCATGTGAAAGGACGCATTGCTGGAGTTGCGTCACTTTTGTGACACACTCCAGCAATGCGTCACTTTTGCGCTTACAGATACGTCAGAAATACTGAGGTATCTGTAACTCCTTGCAACTTGATGCGTCATACATTAAATATGACGCATCAATCATGACGCAAGGAGTGCGCACTGAGAAGTGACGCACCGCTGCTTTCACGCAGCGATGTGTCATTTCCCATAAATGAGGCCCTATTTGTATTCCATGGAGTCCATCCATGAGTGACAGGCACGAAACCTATAGGAATGCTCTGGTAACAGGCAGACATGTTATATGCTCTATAGACACCACCAAAGAGTGACAGAACTGAAAGAAGAGAAAGACACAAGAAAAGTGCTGGTTATAGGCTGCTGGTATATATACATGGAATCTACCTTTGGACCACAGCAAAGCAACCCACAGAAATGAAGATGTTACAGGCAGAGAGAATATACTATCATAGGAGTCCACCCAGGAGCACGAGAGGAGCAACCAACAAGAATTAAATGGTTGCGAGAAGTCATCAAATATGCTTAATATAGTCCACCCAGGAGCTAAAGAGGTCCACCAGTGAGAGAGAGAGGGTCAACAGACAAGAGTGCACTGGACATAGGCGGGCAGGATTTGTGCTCTGTGCAATCAATACAGGAGTGAGAGATAAGCATCCCAGAGGAACGCCTAGCTCACTGGGAGCTTGGGTATATGCTATTCCACACAGGCTAGACAGAGAGCAACACATAGGAATGTACTTGATTAAGGGGAACCAAGATATATGCTCCTTGGAAACCATCCAGGTACCACAGAAAAGGCCTTAAAACCTGGTTGTTTACTCAGTAGTCTGTTTTTTTGTATGTACTTGTTTGGCACTCTGTTCTTTCTTTTATCGGTGTTATGTTATTATGTTGCAGCCTTCCTTTTCCAATAAAGCGCCGGGACACTCTTTTTGAGTAGCCGTGCGCTATACAAAAGAATAAATAACATAACATAACAGAAGAACACCCGAAAGGAATACAGGTGTGTGCAGTATGGAGTCCACTCAAAAGAAACATAGGAGCAACCAACAGAAATACACTGGTTACAGGCAGCAAGGGTTTATGCTCTATTGACCAAGGATAAACTACAAGAATGCACTTTTTCTCTGTGCTCTAAAGAGTCCTTCAAGGAGTGACAAGGGTTACCCACAGAAATGCACTGGCTATAGGCAGCCAGGGGGTATGTACCCAGACCCAGGAGAGACAGGACACAACCAAACACATTTGGCAACCAAAGCACACTGGAGAAATGGTGTCAGAAGGAGTGTAACACTGTGGAAGCAACATAGGGCCAGATGTATAAAAATTCCATTTACAAAAACGTGGTCCTAAATTGTGCACCAAATATTTAAGAAAGGAATGGATTTTTCCGAAGTGACATATGTTCAAAAAGGTTTGTTCTCAAAATTCCCATCCTGAGTGGGTTGCAGGAGCAAGATGGTGGGAGGAGGAAAGGCAAAGCATAGGTCATAAAGGGAAGGTGGACGAGGGTCTTGGTAAAAGGAGAGGCAAATACCTGTGGATAAAAAATCCATGTGGTACTATGTAGTTAAATAACATTTTTTGGTAGATTTTCTAAAGAAGACACAGCACACGCAGGGTGATGGGCCTGCTGACCTAACAAGAGTGGATCAGACCACTCTTCAAGTATCTCGGGAGAAACGCAGGGAATACAGACATTGGGGTGAATCTCTTTCCTGAATGGGGTGCGGGAAGATGGAACTTAGGGGGATATTTACAAAGAAATGGCGGAATGAGGCATTAGCAGTCATGGCTTGAAGCCTCGCTCGACCACTTCAGAAATGCAAGGATGCACAATATTTAAAAGAATATGGTGCAGCCCTGCATTTCCCCCTGCACTGGAGCTGGGTAGCGCCAATGCAGGCAAGGGTGTCTGAGTGCAGGGAAGATTGATTATGTACATGAAGGTCCCCCTTCCTGCAC
The DNA here is from genome assembly GCF_964263255.1 of Lissotriton vulgaris. Taxonomy (NCBI): domain Eukaryota; kingdom Metazoa; phylum Chordata; class Amphibia; order Caudata; family Salamandridae; genus Lissotriton; species Lissotriton vulgaris. Next base: position 994,460,816 of record NC_141697.1, read on the forward strand.
ATAAACAATTTTGAATGCCATATGTCAATTCTATGTGTGCTGCTTAATGCAGAACACATGGAAGTTACAAAGTGTCATTTCTTTTAAAGATTGTTTATTTGCAGGAAAGGTCACCTTCCTGAACATAAACAATCCATGGCAGTTTGCGTTTTCCATGTGTGCTGCACAAGGCAGCACACATGGGAAAAGCAAAAATGGGGAGAAATAAAGCATTTCTCTTTGTTTCGCCAAGTTAAGACCAGGTTTCCCTGGTCTTAATTTTGGAGCTGCCTCCTACTTACGCTGCCCTTGTAGGTAGGGGTCAGCATCAAAATCAATGGGTGTTGCGGTAGAACTCCCACCACACCACCCACTGCCCACCCCTTTCACGTTAAGCATAGTGTGAAAGGGGACCTTATTTACAAGGCAGCGCTAAGCCACGTTAAGTGGCTTAACGCTGACTTGTAAATAAGGCAAAGCCTCTATCGTCACCAAAACATCATAAAAAGTGAAGTTTCCGAGGCGGTAGTGGATTGCACATATGCCCCTTGGTGTGTGGGAGATAGGCCATGGGCAGGATGGCCAGAGGAGAGAGGGCAAAGCACTGCTCAAGAACAGTAGCAGAGGAGGGCCTTCTGCAAGGAAAATCAGAAGACCTGTGGATTCAAAATCTTTAGAAATAACAATTCTTTGTTGATTTTCCATATTTTTATTTATTTATTTATTTAAACTTATAAAGTGCACAGCTACCCGCAGTGGGTTTCCCGGCGCTCAGGGACAGACTAAAGAAGAACAGTACTCCTTCTGACACCACTTCGTAGAACAGAACTTTTTGCCTGCTATCTTACAAGTCTTCCGATTTGGGACTGGACCTGCTCGTGGCTCAGATGAAAGACACAGAACTGAGGCGCAGTTTCTGTTGCTGAGTTTCTGTTTCTGCCTTGCAGTGCAACAGAACAATGCGCTAGCAGAAGGCTAAGCAGATTCTTCAGGGGTGCATCTTCTGAATTGATAGGTATTAACTATGATAACAAGATGCCTCCATTGCAGCGCATAGATATTTCACATTCTCTGCACTGCAATGCAAGCCCTCTAAAATGGATAACATGCCACACTCAGATGCTAAGCTGCCATAAAGAACCCCAACAAAGGGGCTGGCCCAAATCCCATCTCTATATGTTTTTACTTTTTTTGTAATTACATGAGCCTGGTAAGCCACTAGAGCTTCCCGCAGTAAAAACCAAATGCCTAAAAGCGCCTTCTGATTGCTGTCGTTAATGGACAGGTTGAATCTGTCACCATGGACACCCATTATCAGCTAGGTAGGTGACAAGGCTGCTTCTACTTCAATACAAATACATCGTAGAGGCCATTACGTTGTCAAAACTCATGCCTACCTAAAATGCCTACCAGAAATCTCCAATAAATTCACAACTAGACGGTCCATATAACATTCCAGTGCAGCATACAGGGGAAGTCACCAGATTCCTCAAAGACATCCAATGCTATCACACTTTAAAGAGGATAAAAATCACAGCTATATACATCATACAGTGGGTGCATTGGGGATGTTGCATGTCAAAATACTTAGAGGCTTATTTACAATAACTGGCGCATCCCTGCATATCAGCAGGGATGCGCCAGTTATTGTGCGCCACAGCTCCGCCATCATGGATGCGCCACATTTACAATGCGGCGCACCTTGGGCAAAAACGGCACAGACGCATGACTCATCTGTGCAGTAAAAGTGGCACATTGCTGGAGTTGCGTCACAAGCGCGACGCAGCTCCAGCAATGCTCTGGGGGCCCTATCTAGTTAATGATGCTTCAATCCTTACGCCTGCTTCAAGCAGGCGCAGGGTTTTGACGCAGCATGGGCCTAAAAGTGACTGAGTGAAATCTTGTATATTTCACTCAGCCACTTTTGGGAGGCGTTCCTGCGCCGGAACGCCACCCCTGCGCAGGAACGCCTACATGTGGCGCAGGGCTTTACAACGTGACGCATCTCCCAGATGCGTCACGTTGTAAGTACTCGCACCATGGCGCAGGATTTGCGCCGCCGCAGCATCATAAAAGTGACTCAACGGCGGCGTAAATAAGGTGCAAGGGGCTTGTGAATCTGCCCCTTAATTCAAAATTCCGACCTGAAAAAGCATCAACTACAATATATGTTCTTGCACAATAGCATCAACGTAAACATAACTAGGGCAATGTTGATTTTTGTATTTTAACTCCACATCTAATTACCTTGACGCAATAGTGCAAGTTGATATACTGCTGTCGATATTGTTGCAGGTCAGCATTTAAAAGTCAATATCGCTGGTATAAACCATCATATTTCTGCTAGACCTTTTACAAAAAAGGAGTCATGTACCAATTCCCAAATTCAAGTAGTCCACATCATGTAGCCGTCCCTTCAGTTCCAATGGAGCGGGACTTGGTAAGCCCCTCCTGCTTGCTATAGATTTGCCAAAAACGACAATCTCTTCAAGATGAAACTCAAGACCCCAGATAAAGCCCTGTCAATTTTTTCTCATTACCCTAGTAGATCGGCCTGCCTCGTGCCACTGAAATCTAGTCCTCGTTCCCTTGTGATGCTACCTCCTGAGGCATCTTTCTCTTTTTTGCTGATTACAGCGCTTAGAAGCTACTGCAAAGTAACGTGTAATACACGAAAAAATAAAGAAAAGTCTCAAGGATACTTAAGTCAGCTTATGACTTTACCACCCTGGATGTAGGTGGAGTACAGTATGTGCTAAAATAAATTCTAGACCTCTTCAATGTCTGTGGAATATGCAGCTAGTCAATAATCGCATAACCAACGATAATTTGTTGAATAATTATGTAATTACGTAAATTGATGAATGCAACACTTGTTGCATAATTACATAATTGACTAATCTGTTAAGTACATAAACATAACAAGCCTAAAGAGGGGTGCAGCCGCTGGGGGTTACATTAGAAAGAGTAACATGATTCACGTTGGAATTCCACGGAGTACACCTTTACTGAGAAAGCAGATGGGTGAGGGCATAGGTGAAAATATTCGTGTAATTTAAATAATGGGTATTTATACACAGATGATGCTGGTCTTCAATTTGCCAGATGTTGCATGGAAAGTCAATTACTTCTGTATCCGGCAGCAATAACATATACTTCCTAAAATGTCTACTTCGCATGCAGCTAATAACACAGCACAGACATATTTAGGTGACGTCGAACCTGATTATTACAAAGAAGGACATATGTATGGATGTTAAGATAGGGTGCACATGGTGCCTATTTCTTAGTTTAAGAATAAGAACAGTTAAGGAGTGAGTACCTCTGAAGGCAGTTAAGAAGAGTTTACTTTGCAAACACTGCCGGTATTCCCAGGAGGGCCCTGTTGGTAATGAAGGGTTTTATGGTAGTGATAGTTAAGAGTAAAAGAAATGGAACAACAGTGACATGGCAAGCAGAACTTCACAAATTCAGTAATGAGTTGGAATTGAATTGCATCTACTCATACACTCAGTAGTCAATTACCTTTAAAGTTCACCATGTATCGAAAAATAGCAACAACACAAGTGGAACAAAATCAGGGTGGGAATTCGTGAAGAGTGAAGACTGATGGGGTATGACCATGCAGGCCATTGTTTCATAGTGTCAGATTCTTTTTTTCAGGGTGTAAACGGATATATGAAGCAACAATAACTTATGTCCTGTGTGCTAATTGTCAATGTACCACAGTGATACTGGTAAAACAGATTCATCTGAAAGTGTTGAAGGACCCTTACGCAACTACGTGTGGCCTTGAAGACAGGCAGACTGGAAGACATAACATTTCTAGGTACTCTGGAAGATTCTCCTTAGTTTGAGAAGAGCCTAAAGTTCGAAAGAAAGTTTATATTCCAAAAAACACATTAACATGTGAAAACAAGCATTAAAAATGCAATAGGTCTCGCCTTTTATTAAGTTAACGCCATTTGCTTTGCTATAAAATTCCATTAGCAAAGCAAATGGCTTTAACTTAATCAAAGGCGAGAGCTATTGCATTTTCAATGCTTGTTTTTCTTTGTCAATCTGTGGCTCTCCCTTCCTTTTCTCTTTCCGCTCACTCCCGTCTCATTCCTTCAGTACATCTTTGGACAACATACATAAAATAAATGCGAAAACTCTCCTCTGGGGAAAGCTCGTTCGGGGGGGCGTATTCCGCTTCCAGGCTTTTCCAAAATGCTGCCTCTAGGAATTGATGTATTAGACGCGTAGTCAACAACGCATCTCTTACGGCATGCACAGGTTATCTGGCGGAAAGGGAGTCGAACCCTCTCCATCCCCACAAAACATGTACACTGCTGTGGCGCTAAGTAATGGCCATGAATCAGAAAAGGCGTAAGTGAAGGTGCTGTATTGGGGCCAGGACAGCGAAATGCATCAATTGGCCACGAAGAGCAAAAGCGGCTTGCCCCCCAAAGCGCATGAACAATGCTACATCTCAGACTCTTAAGGGGGATCCATGTGTGCCACGCACCACCCACCCTAATTCTAACATCATGGTATCTCCAGGGCACAAGTCCTAAACAAGCACTTACAATGCAACGGTTTCGCCTTTGCATAAATTAGAGCTATTGGCATTGTAAATGACAACATTTTTATTTAAGTGTTGGTTTTGAAAACAGATAACTAAATGGCATTGTCATTTACAATGCCAATAGCTTAATCTCTCGCCAATGCGACACCTATTGCATTTGCACACACACACAACCACAGAGCCCCACACGCACACACACACACAGCCCCCCCCACACACACACACAGAGCCCCCCGCACACACACCGAGCCCCCCCCACACACACACACAGAGCCCCACAGAAACACACAGAGCCCCACAGACACACAGCCACAGAGCCACACACACACACAGAGCTACACACAATCCAGGGGGCAGAGGCAAGAAAAGCGAGCACGACCAGGGAACAGACGCAAGAAAAACACTAGCACAACCAGAAAATGCAATACCTATTGCATTCGCACCCACACACACAGAGCCACACCCACCTACACAGAGCCACACACACAGAGCCACCCACACACACACACACACAGAGCCACCCACACACACACAGAGCCATCCACACACACAGAGCCACCCACACACACAGAGCCACCAACCCACACAGAGCCACCCACCCACACAGAGCGAGCCACCCCCACACACAGAGCGAGCCACCCCCACACACAGAGCGAGCCACCCCCATACACAGAGCTAGCCACCCCCACACACAGAGCGAGCCACCCCCACACACAGAGCGAGCCACCCCCACACACAGAGTGAGCCAGCGCCACACACACAGAGCGAGCCAGCGCCACACACACAGAGCGAGCCAGCGCCAAACACAGAACGAGCCAGCGCCACACACACAGAGCGAGCCAGTGCCACACACACAGAGCGAGCCAGCGCCACATACACAGAGTGAGCCAGCGCCACACACACAGAGCAAGCCAGCACCACCCACACAGAGCGAGCCAGCTCCACACACACAGAGCGAGCCAGCGCCACACACACAGAGCCAGCCAGTCACACACACATAGCCACACACACAGAGCCACACACACAGAGCCACACACACAGAGCCACATACACAGAGCCACACACACAGAGCCACACACAGAGCCACACACAGAGCCACACAGTTACTGGTTTCAATTACGAAAGCATAAATTACTCGCACTATCAGAAAAGTTTCACCCTTGCAGGGGTGTAGCATCCATCGGAGCAGGTGGTGCAGTGGCACCGGGAGACAGAGGCCTGAAGGTTAGCGGCCTCTTGGTGCACCCTGGCTCACCAGTTATGCCCAGTTTTACAGGCTGGACTTGTTGCTAGAGCTGCACGTGTTTTGTAAGCTCACATATCATTGGCTACAAAGAGGTGCACGGAGGCTGGGAATTTACCGGAAGATAATCTGCTCAGACTCTCAGAGCGTTAGTGGCGCAGCCTGGAAACCCGGGATCTTATTTACAAGCCCCTTGCGCCGATGTACAGGAAAAGAGAATATTCCTTTAAAAGTGATGCAAGGAGAGAGTCGACAGTTGTGGAAGGAGCATGCGATTCAAAATGTGGTGAAAGAGCATGTGGATGCTGATGGATATGGGAGGAGACTGGCCCTATTGTAGGTGTCACTTGCAGCTTCACACTCTCCCAGCAGGCAGGCCAGGCAGCCTTCCGAATAGCCCATCAAAGCCCGCAACACTAACAGCAGTGACAGCTGCTCTTTAACGGAAGATTGATTAATGCGGAAGTGAAGGACGCAGTGGGAGGGCGCAGAGAATAGTAGAGAGTGACTCAGAGTTGAGATAGATTCACTCACTGCATTGAAAGCTCGAACTAATTAAGAGGCAGCACGCAGATCAATCCTACAAGTGTTATATCCTGCTCTCGTCACTCAAATCTCCTCTTTCCAGCTCACAATCCTGTGAAAATGTGCAATTCCGACTGCCTCTCTAAAAAAATCCCTAAATGGATTTCCGCCAATAAACGAGAGAGATGGAAAGAGAATAGGATTACAGGGCGGGTTGTACAGCCGCAGGCTGGGGAACCATGGCCCAGGGCTGAACCTTTTCATCTGCTTTGCTTTTTATTTTTCTTCTTCAGTGTATGATATGGTAATTATTGCTGGGGGAGAGGAACGACTCACCTGGGCGAACGTCAGACTCCCATAGAAAACACACCTCACCCGGCTCCCTGGTACTCTTCGGAGCAGCCCTGTATTTAAACTGTCTCCTTTATTCATTCATTCAATCATTCTTGATATGCTGGAGCATTTTATGTGTAAAGGGCGGCTTCAAAGCGCTTCCGTCATGGAAGATCACTAGTCAAGATCTAGTGCACCACAACCCCACCCTCAACTATTAGCCGTCCCCTAGTGCACTGAAAGGCCCCATGAATCTCAATGCCATGCAGTGCGCATCGTCTGCGTGCAGGGAATGGGCCACTGTACATCAGCACTGAGAGGCAGTCAATGTGCATTGCTCCCAACAGGTAATGCACTATAAGCATCACCTGCAATCAACCCCAACTGGAACGTGCTGTATGCGTCTTCTCAGCACAGTGAAGTGTCACAACCTAACACCGTGCATGCAGATACTGAGTGTAGTGGAAGGCTCCTAGGCGCCTCCAGTGCACCTCATCCAGGTATACAAACACCGTGATTGTAGTGGAATGCTGCTAGGCGCAACCAATGCACCTCAGCCAGGCATGCAGACAGTGACTGTAGACTTGTTTAAATGCCTCTACATTAATTATTCTCTTCAGAAACCACACGTGAAACAGCGAGTTCCGCTTAAAAGATGAAAGCTGCCCGATGCAAATGAACGCATAATAATGCTGCTCTGCTGGAGGCAGCGCTCACATTCCTGGGGTGGACCGGGGTAAACAGGCTCTTCCCAGGCAGCCCCGTTCTCCACCTCCACTTCCTTTTATGGGGAAAGTAGGTTTCAGTTGAAACAAGAAAGAGCCGGACACCGGTTACAGATGCCACCCAGACACAGAGGAACAAAGGCATACACGAGGTAGCAAAAGGTACATTACAGGAGGAATATACGAACTAGGACGAACTCGAAAGTTTCAAACCGGCATCCTGGAGCGGCCACGTCCGCTGGTTCAAGACGGCAGTGCAGAGCTTCACAAGTAAGCTACTGCCCGTCTGCCATCTTCGGAGGAATGACAAAAACAAACGTGAGGAAAAAATAAATAAATAAACAAACGCCCACCGCTGCATGATGTGAAAAAAGGGGCGGAGCTTAAAAAAAACAAAGAAACGCCCACGAATCTGCTCCGAGAATGATTGTCACATCTCTCTTCCAATGGCTAGCCTCCATTTATGGAGCTAGCCAATGGAAGAGAGAGGCGGGTTAAAGCCCCATTCTGGAGATCAAAATTTCTCGGCTGCGCGACACTGCTTGCGCAGTCTTTGACCTAAAAAAGAAGTGGGGGGAGGCTGTCACCGGAAGTGACGTCACAACAGGAAGTGATGTCACGAAAGGTGCCGAGCTCCTCGTCCCAGAGAGGCCAAAGAGTGAAGTCCAACTGTTTGGCAGGAGGGACGGCGTCCCCCCAGTAAAATAAGTGGGGGGACGCCGTCCACCCACGTGGTACCCCGACTCGAGTTCTGCGTGTCTCGTTATTGGCTCGACATCGATTTGGAGAACATCCCTGAACCAACGAACAAAAAATATAATATGCAAAATGGGCATCTCTCGCCTCTCGTCCCTGCCCGGGGATCAATAACATCTGTGTGTGTGTGTGGGGGGGGGGCTGCGGGGGATAACGTGAGTGGAAGGGGGCTCTGGAGTGACAAAAGGATGTGCTACAACAGTGTATCCAATACACAGCAATTAAACTGGGGAGGGTGGATGGCTGGAGGGCTCTCTGGAATCTTGTGAAATGGACAGAGGATTTATATCAGGAAAGGACGGACACCTCATCTATGTTCCAGAGAAATTTCGGTTTGACAACCCCCACCCTCCCCAAAAGAATGTACATGCAGGCGAAAGAACACTCTGAGAGCAAAATGGAGAAAAAAGAAATATGGTACATAAAATGTGACTGAATCATTTTTTTTTCTTTAACACATCGACACAACTGGCTCACAAAAAAATTTAAGTCACCTTGGCATGTACAACTTACCCCCATCGATTTTTTGCACCTTGTTCTTTGAGCAATTGGCTAGATGGACGCCCAAGACTAGTACCGCGCCTCGTCAGGTGGTAGTAAGCGCTATAGAAATGCAATTTAAACACAACATTGTGCTCGTTGAGGGTCCTGTTGATTAGTTAGCCAGCGATCTCACATCTTACACACTTGTTTATTACCAGCGCTTGTTACCACAAACTCACAACTTCACAGCGCTGCCACTGAGTGTCTTTTTAACACAAACCTGACAAGCGTATTGACAATATTTATTGGGGTGGTGTCAGGCCGTGGCTGTTCACCTTGAGTTAGAACATTACAACTTGCAGGAGCGGGGGGGGGGGGCTTCTGTTCTTCCGGGTCAGCAGAGCCTGGGTTTTATCCAACACATTGGTACAGTCAGATAGTTCAATTTGCACTGTTATAATTAATTTGGAAGCCGATAACCTTGGAGAAGAAACCTGGCGTCCTGCCAATGCGAAAGCCTGCAGACCCTGCTTCAGGCCATTTTACATGCAGATGTCCGCAGAAGGTGCCCGAACCCACTGAGCTGGCGCGCACCGTTGCACCTGGTGATGTGAGCTGGGGGCAGGGAAGGCGAGAGTTCGGCACGGGATTCTCTCATGCACGACGGAGTTTGATTTCAAAAGGGTGTGGCAGGCAAAAAGTTTGGGCAAGCAGACAGGGGCGGCTGGCACTCCGGCACCTACCAACATGCGTCGTTGGACTTGTGAGAAGCGGTGAGCACAGCTCCAAAGGGCATGGGAGTGGGAGTGGGGGTGTGGGGAGCCTCGCCCCTCCTCTTGCTGCTGCAGCCTCCCTTAAAAGACACTGCTGGCTTGTAACTCCCAACTCTGGGGGTGTGGAGAGCTACACTGAACTACATTTCCATGTTTAAAACAAGCATTGATCTCTTGTCTTTATGGGTCCATGTATATCTAATTAGAAACACATGGCCCCATAAAGATAAGAAAGTGCTTTGCGACAGCAGCAAAGCAGGGGAGTCAGTCCGGCTCGCAGGCCAAAGGGCCTGAACCAAAAATCCTCATTTCCAATGGCAGGCCACCGTTTAGCATAAACGGTGACACCAGCCAATGGAAATGAGGGGCGGGGCTTCAAGCCATCCACTGAAACTCCTCCTTCACAATAAATCTCGCCGAGGCGAGCAGCGCTTTGCACTGCAACGCCATGCGAAACCTAAAAAATGAAAAGGCTGGTGTTTCACTGAAACATTGACCATTACACGGATGTGGAAAGGGAGTACTAGCTTGGAGTGCCACATCTTGCATTCAGGTGGCCCATATTTTTCCCCTTACCCATAGCTGCATTTTGTTCATTTTTTCATGCAAAGGACAGTGCAGAGTCTCTTCAAAAAATGTAAAATAAATAAAAATAAAATAAATAAGCAAACAAATAAATACATAAGAATGAATAAATAAATAAATAAATAAATAAATAAATAGGGTTGCGTTTTGAAAAAAATCAAAACAACTGTAACAAAACAATCTAAGCCTAGTAAAAGGTTTCTGAAAGGAATACTTAAAATTTACAATGCCGCAGTATGTTCTGCATAAGGTGCAAGGCACGACGTGAAGGCTAGATTATATGCCAGAATGTTATTTTAATAGTGTAATTACAAATATTAATCTAAACCTTGAGGGCAAACTAACAGAAGTGAGATTACATATAGAAAAAAACACCCACTATCTAGGGATAGGTAACATCATTCCAATGGCATGAGAACCACAAACTGTGGGGTTTCACCTTCAGATTTTGGCTGCTGAAAGGTACCAGCTCACCTCCAGAGCATAAAGATGATAAGGCTGTCTGGTCACTGATATGTTTTTGTGATTGGGCGTTACATTTGTTTATGAAGTAGTCTTACAGAGTGATACGCCTGTTTGGTTACTGGATTTACAGCAGGGCTTACCTTTCGGCCCAGGAAAACTAGTGGCAGATGCCATTAGCTGCAAGAGGACCCGAGTGGACAGGACCTGAGTGGGATATTGCTCTTTGGAAGGGATGGGTGGATACAAGAACAGATTTATTGACGAAGGAGCACGGATGCAAGTTAATAATGCAATTTGAGATGATGTGGCATGTAGGACGTATTTGACAAGCTGGAGTGATGGAGCCAGGGCGAACATCACACACAGAAATCAGAATGTGCAATGAAAGCTACACGAAATAAACAGAAGGTCCTGAGATCAGGCACAGTTCACGGGGATACAGGTCACGCCAACAACTGGTCTTCAAAGGCAGTGTTCCAGCTGGCTATTGGGCTTGAATTGGGTTTATAACCCAAGCAGATTTAAAGGAAGCAATGAAGTTTAGAGGCCTTTATTTAAAAATAAATAAGTGCTCACAGTCGAATTGTTTAGTGGAGAAGATGGCCCACTGACCTGGGGCTCATACTAATCATCTGGTTCCTTCTGCCAGAGGGCTTTTTTTTGTAAAGAATTATAATATTACCACACCTTTGAGCTGCAATATCTCCCAGTGGTCCTGGAGTCAATATGGTAACCTCAGCCAAAGCGGCATTATTCAGGGACCAAGGTAATTATCTTTTGGGGCAGGTAATAGGATGGTATGGACTTTAACAATGTCCTTAAAACGTCTCTGTATAGGTAACCCTTTTCACCACACTTTGTTGCTTCTAAATCCTGTAAATATCAGGGGGCAGATTCATGTTAACTGGCGCATCCCGAGGGATGCGCCAGTTAACATGCGCCACAGTGCGCCACAGCTCCGCCACCCATGGTGCAAGTTAGTGAAGATGCGTGACGCATCTCTCGGCGTACGGGCGGCGCATTGCAGGAGTCATGTCGCAAGTGCGACATGACTCCTGCAATGCACAGGAGCCACCTCTTCAATGCATGGTGCGTCACCCTTACGCCTGCTTCAAGCAGGCGTAAGGAATTGACGTAGAAAGTGACTGAGTGAAATCTCATAGATTTCACTCAGCCACTTTTAGGAGGCTTTCCTGCGCAGGAACGCCCCCCCTGCGCAGGAACGCCTCCTCATGGCGCAGGGCTTTCCAACGTGACGCATCTCCTAGATGCGTCACGTTGTAAATAGGGCGCATTGTTTGCGCCGCCGTTGCGTCACATTAAGTGACGCAATTGCGGCGCAAGGAGGCGCAAGGGCCTCATAAATCTGCCCCCAGGTGTTTTCAATATTCACTTTAATAATACTCAATTTACCGACCTGAGGAGGATGAGAGGCCAAGTCTTTCCTTGTTATTTGAACCCATGACCTGCAAACTAGTGTATGTGTTGAAAGCAAATGTTCAGCTACACAGCAAGCTGAGAAAACATCCACTGAGCGACACTGTGTTACAGTAGGTAGGCCTCCCATCATATCAGCACACAATTGAGCCTCATTACTGGTAACCTATCCTTGTTAAACCGCAATTCTTTCAAAGAGTTGTTCTGTAATATACGAAATCTGATTTTCCACGGATTTATGAACATGCAATGAAAAGATTAATCTTCGCAGCTCTAGAGAGGAAACACGGCCTTATTGCCCGAAATTGCTTGAAGCGCGGTAATTAACCATTTATTTCTAGCCAGGCAGTATAATAAACTGAGAAGTAGAAACAGTTTACTTTTCTGCAGTAGCTTTATCACAATGACAAACTCGTTAGTTTTTGCAGATTTTTCCTATTCACGGTACACTCAGAAGCTAATTGCCTGCCGTGAAGAGCTCCCAGCTCACCCGGCCTTGTTTTATAATAAACTTTTTTTTGCGTAGCTCTGCATACTTCACGTTTGGCATTTTTAAGCAATAGAAATGACAGATTTTGCTAGCACCGGATTTAAATGAACGCAGAAGGATGTAAATCCTTGCTATAATCCGAATTTGTCACTTGTTGAGCATTACATTGACCGAATCCCCACCTACCAGCTGCGTATAGACCAATAATCTGATTATGAATCAAAATATCAGATAGCTAGACACCTCTGAGCGACCTGGTATAGCACAGCCATGTTGCAATCCCACACTACAAATATCAATAAAATGACCCTACAGACTTGAGACCCTGAATTCACCCAGAGTCTGGCCAGAATTAACTTTAACTTCCACATGGATGATCATCAAGACCAAGATGCTATTAAGTTGTTGGATATTACATCTACCCTGGGCCTTTCCCCCTATCTTTTCGGCCCAACTCATGACAAAGGTCATACACTTGACCAGGTCTTTTCCACTTCACCTATCATGGCTGTTACACTCCTGCCGGTATTATGGTCTGACCATTGTCTCGTTAATTTCGAAATATCAGCCACTGTGAAACCAACGGTCAGTGCTACGAGACTTCAGGGCAGCAGCCACAGGGCGTTCCATCGGGTGACACCAGATCTGTTAGCTCAGGCTCAGGTGGACCATCCTCTGTCCTACACGGGTGATCTGGATAATGACCTGGAGAGTCTGCAATCCTGGCTCCTAGCTAGATTAAATGAGCTTGCCCCATTACAGCCACCTAGATCTGCTACCCAACGGATTTCGGCCCCTTGGTTTACGGAGGAATTGGCCCATTCCCGTAGACAATGTAAAGTCGCTGAACGGGCATGGAGAGCCCATTATGATTCTGAGGCTAAACAGGTCTATAAATCCATGATGAAATCCTATCATGATTCTATTCTTCAGGGCAAGAAATGCTACTTTGCCAAAAGAATTGAGGAAGCGGCTAACTCCTGCAAGGAGATTTTCTCAATTGTTAGAGAATTTACCACCCCACGTTCATCCTCAGCTCAGGACGCCCCGGCGGAAACCTGGGCCAACACCATTGCTAACTTTTTCACCACCAAAATTAGGCAAATACAGGACTCTTTTCCTCCGAAACCAATAGATGCCCCTTTGGCTCCGCCGATTGAGACAGTTCCTCTGTCAACTTCTGGCCCAGTCCTGATAGACTTTCCGCCCCTTACGGTATCCGCATCCTTAGCTCTGATGAGGAACCTTAAATCGGGCTCACCTCGCGATCCTTGTCCAGCAAAATTTCTAGCGAGAATGGCAGATGTTGTCAACTCCTTAGCCAATCCCATTCTTAACCTCTCCCTGAGTCAGGGAGCTTTGCCTCAATCTTGGAAACAGGCTATGGTTATTCCTCTCATTAAGAAGCCCAACCTGGACCCAGTAGTGCCATCCAATTATAGACCGATCTCGCTCCTTCCAGCACTTACCAAAATCTTAGAGAAACACGTTCATAGCGTGCTCTCTAACTTCCTGGAGTCGAACGAGCTACTCCATGAGTCCCAATCGGGCTTTCGTTCGAACCTAAGCACCGAGACGGCACTCCTGGAAGTCTCTGAGATTGTGAAGGAGGTGCTGGACTCCGGAGGCAGGGTGATGTTAGTTATGTTAGACCTGTCGGCGGCGTTCGACACCGTCCCCCATGAGGATCTCCTCATTAGGCTCCATGACATTGGTCTAGGGGGGACGGTGCTCAACTGGTTTCGTTCCTTCTTAGCCAACCGCCGACAGACGGTCTGGGTCCCATCTGGATCTGCCGAAATGCCGCCACTGGGAGTTGGAGTCCCACAGGGCTCAGTATTGAGCCCGTCTCTATTTAACATCCTCATGACCCCTCTGGCGACATTGGCGGAGTCCTATGGGGCCCGGATCGTCTCTTATGCTGACGACACCCAGCTTCTGTTCACCTGCCGCAAGAGCGAAGATTTCGATGGAGAAAGTATCCGGGAGTGCCTTGGGGCTGTTTTTAATTGGTTCCAACTTAACAGCTTCAAGTGCAACTCGGACAAATCCGAGATACTTTTTTTCGGATGCCCATCGGAACCGGATTGGCATGGCTGGTGGCCCGCTGACATGTTCCCCCCAGCTCAGTCATCTAAATGGGCTAAGAACCTGGGAGTCAAAATTGACAATGAGCTCTCGCTCAAATCCCAGGTGGCTACTCTTACTGGAACGTGTTTCGGGATCCTCAGAATGCTTCGAAAGTTCTTTCCTCTGCTCTCCGAGGAACATCGGAGGATAACTGTCCAGGCACTTATAGGATCCAGATTGGATTATGCAAATGCTCTGTATCTGGGTCTGCCAGAATATCTCTTACAGCGTATGCAGGTGACCCAGAACGCTGCAGCTTGAGCGATTTTTGGCCTGCATCGCCGTACTAGTGCCTCAAACCTACTTCTATCCCTCCATTGGCTTCCTATACGGAAGAGGATAATGTTTAAGGCTATGACCTTAGCCATAAAGCCTTGCATGCCAATGGTGCAAAATACCTTCAGAAGAGGCTGGACTTTTACCGGCCTGCACGATCCTTAAGATCGGAGTCATTGGCTCTGGCGGTGGTGCCACGTATAAAAAGGGCCCGACTGGGCGGTCGGTCCTTCAGATTCCTTGCCCCCCAGCTTTGGAACTCCCTACCGCTGTCCTTGCGGGCCACATCTAATCTGCTTGCCTTTAGGAAGGGTCTAAAGACTTGGCTGTTTTCTGGTTAGTGCGCCTCTCCTTTTTTGGCTTCTGTCTTTTTTTACTGTTATGTTTTCCAGTCTTTCTTAGGTCTGGAGCACAAAGCGCCGGGACACTCCTTTGGAGTAGCCGTTGCGCTATAAAAGTCCCATATAACAGAATAACAGAATGCTGTTGAAGGACTGCTAGTCCACTGCCCTGTTAACCCTTACAATCATCTCTCAGGGGCTGCATATTTGAAATACACTAATATGACATGGTTCTGAAGCCTTTAATTCAGATATTGGGAGTAGCCAGTGGTTACTGTGCTGTTCTACGCTGGGTACTGTTGTTTATCACTGGTGCCCCATGGCTGTAGATAAAATGTAGTTCAAATGGATAAAATAATGTCTCCGTTTGTGAGCTTGATTCTGAGGGTAAGAAGTTAAGGCTCACCTCAGTACTAATATAAGTGATTGCTCTCAATAAAGTAGATGGCCAGTCAGACTTTTATATATGTGTGTGTGTATATATATACATATATGTTTGTATGTGTCTGCGTGTGTGTGTATATATATATATATATACATACATATATCTCTGAAAAAAAAGGTTACAGGGACGTTGTAGTTAGGAAATATAATTTTAAAAACCTTAGAAATTTACTGAAAAAATCAAAGGTGAGGTAAGGCTCAGATTTCATTTGTACAAAACCAGTGAAATTCAGCACTTATAGTTACCTAAGCGAACTATAACTTATGCCCTCACAATGCACAGCTTATGACCTCCCATACTACATCCCTCATGACATGGTCAGTGATTTCACTCATGACTTCTCAAATGACATCACTGATGACATCCTCCAGTGATTGTGATTGTTTTCTCAAAGCTTCTGAGTGTTAAACATATACACTATGGTATCACAAAAGTTAAAGTAGTTTACTTTGTGTACTACTAATGAAGGATTCTATTTGTGTAAGTGGTGTATGGATAAGTGAGTAGGTATGTGAGAGACTATAGATGAGTGAGTGGTAGTGTGAGTTTTTGAATCAGTGAGTCAGTGGCTGTCTAGGTGGCCGCATGAGTAAGTGAATGGCAGTGTGAGTGGCTGTATGGGTGAGTGAGTGTGTAAGAAGTTGTAAATGGTAAATGAGAGGGTGCATGAGTAGCTGTATGGGTGAGTGAGCTGGTGTGTGAATGGCTATATGGGTCAGTGTGAGGGTACTTGAGTGGCTGTATGGGTGTGTAAATGGGTGTTTTAGTGGGTGTATATGTGAGTGAGTGGGTGTGTGAGTGGCTGCCAGGGTGAAAGAGTGGGTGTGTGAGTGCTTGTAAGGGTGAGTAAGTGAGTGTGAGAGAGGCCCTATGAGAGACTATGTGGTTGTCTCAATGACTGCTTAGGTGACTGAGTACACGTGTTAGCATATGTAAGAGTGAGTGGGTGTGTGAGTATTTGTATGGGTGAGTGCCTGGTTGTGTGAGTGAATGGGTGTGTAAGTGGCTCCATGAATGAGTGAGTGGGTGCATGAGTATTTGTATGGGTTTGTGGATGAGTATGTGAGCGGTTGTGTGGGTGTGTGAGTGGGTGTATGAGTGGGTGTCTTAGCAGTTCTGTGGATGATGTCATCAGTGATGTCATTTGAGAAGTTATCAGTGATGTAATCAGTGATGTCACTGACCATGTCATGAGTGATATAATATGTGAGGTAATAAGCAGTGCATTGCAGGGGAATAAGTTATAGTTAGCTCAGGTAGCTATAACTGCTGAATTTCACTGGTTTTGTACGAGTGTAGTCTGACCCTATCTATAACATCCCTGTAACCTATTTTTTTCAGTGAATTTCAAATGTTCTTTTAATTGCATTTCCTAACTTTTACATCCGTGTAACCTTTGTTTTTTTGTGATTTTCTAAGGTTTTAAAAAAATGTATTTCCTAACTGCAAACCCACCTCCTGGCGCACTACTGGTTGGAGGATGAACTCCCATTAGCTGCTGAAGATTGTTGGAGGCCAAGAACCCCAATTATTGCCACAAGTAAGTCCCCCACAGTGGGACTGCTGAGAACTCATCTGAGGGCCTCCCACTTTCTCAACCACTCTGCACAGGGGTCTCCTCTCACACTGCTTGTTGAGGGATGAACTCCCCTTGGCTGCTGAGGGTAATTGGGGCCAAGAACCACTGCTGTTGCCACCAGTGAATCCCCTACAGCAGGATTGTTGAGACCTCATCGGTGGCCCACCCCCTTTCTCAACCACTCTACAAATGCACATCCTGGTGCACTACTGGCTGTGGATGAACTCTCCTTGGCTGCTGAGGGTTGTTGGGGACCAAGAACCCCGGGTGTTGCCACATATAAGTCCTCCATAGCGGGATGCTGAGTCCTTGTCAGAGTCTTCACCCCCTTTCTCAACCACTCTGCAAATGCTCCTCCTGGCACACTACTGGTTGGGGGATGAAGTCCCCTTGGCTGGTGAGGATCATTGGGGGCCTCTGTCTGCTCGTTTCTGACCTCAATTTTGCCTCTTTCTGCTCTTTGCTGACCTTTATACTGCCTCTTTCTGCTAGTTTCTGACCTTTATTCTGCCTCTTTCTGCTTGATTCTCACCTTTATCTTGCCTCTTTCTGCTCATTGCTGATCTTTATTCTGCCTCTTTCTGCTAGTTTTTCACCTTCATTTTACTTCTTTCTGCTCGTTACTGATCTCTTCTTTGTCTCTTTTAGCTCCTTTCTGACCTTTATTCTGCCTCCTTACGCTTGTTTCTAACCTTTACTTTTCCTCTCTCTGCTCGTTGCTAAACCTTATTTCTGCTTTTTGCTCATCTTATCTATCCTCTTTCTGCTTGTTGATGATCTTTATTCAGCCTCTTTCTGCTTGTTTCTGATTTCTAGTCTTCCTCTTTTGCCCCAGGAACTGTGGGGGTAGCCTCAAGTCCCCTGCGGTCCCTGCCCGGTCCCTGCCTCCTGCGGGAGAAGGCATTGCTCCTCCACACAAGGATCTGCTGGAAATGTAGCTCGCTGTATGTGGGAGCAATGTTTTCATCTGTTTCCCCTAACAAATATTTAGGTGCAGGAAAACAGATGAAAACTCGCTTGCAGAAAGTGAAGTTATGTTTGCTTTTGCTTGGCGGGAGCTGTCAGGTCTCACCAAGCAAAAGCAAACAGTTACTTCTTGAGGGGTGGCACCTCAGGAGATAGCAAGAGCTGGCCCTGGCATGCAGCGGTCCCCGGGGTCTTCCATGGCTCCATGAGGGTGGTCTACATTGTAGTAGTTAGCCCTGGGTAGGTGGCAATCCCCCAGGCTGTGGTGGGCCGAGTGGGCCCCTTCCATTAATTTTATATTTAGCCCACGGGAGCTGGCAGTCCCTTAGGCTGCGTGTGCTCCCCGTATAACTTTAGTCCCATTTGCTCTGAGGAGGTGGCAGTCCCTGGGGCAGAAGTGGGGCGTGCGGGCCCCTCCACATTTATTTTTAGAGATTTGCCCTGGGGAGACTGAGGTTCCAAGGGTGCAGAGGTGCCATCTTGGCACAGCTGCATATATTAAAAGCAGTGCCCCAGGGAGGAGGCAGTCCCCAGCGCTTTTTTAAGCCCTTGGAATGGGGCCCCATGCGCCTTCTTCCTTTTTATAATTCCTCATGCCCCACAGGACTTGGCCTACTCGAGGGGCTAAACATTACAAAAGAGTGGGAGCCCATGCTTCTTTCTTTAAAAAATGTGGGTGGGAGCCGCTGATCCAGCAAGACTTTCTCTGAAAAAAATGCTTTATAGCTCCAGGCGGGGTCCCAAGATGGCTGCCAACACTTCCTGGTTGAAGTATTGGCAGTCAATCAGATCTCTACATGAGATGGGGAGGATTTGTGAAGCCTTCACGTCCTTATGGATACAAATTTGGATTTTCATTAATATCTCAAAATGACTGAATGGATTTACACCAATTCACAAAAAAAGGTAGCTTTCTGGAACAAAGAAAACTACTTCTCTGCCAAATTTGGTGTAATTCTGTCCAGTGGTATAGGCTGTAGTCATGTCTAAATCAATAGGAAAAACTGCATTGAGAAAACGTGTTTTGGGCCCCCCTTTTTCTTAGCCTTCACTTGACGAATCACCCTGAAAGTTTTAAAACACAAGCTAAACTGACTGTCATACAGGAAAGTTTTGAAGATTTTGTGAAGATTCATCAAACGGCCCTAAAGTTATTGGAAACTAGGTCCTAACTATAACAACTACTTACTGGTAGAAGCCAGAAGGTAATATTTATATATTGTTGTAAAGTATCGGCCTGGGCAGAGTTAGCAGAGTTCCGCCGCGCTATGGGGAGTTCAGAAAGCAGCAGTGTACATTTGGTTACTACGTTCACGTTGATTTTTAGCAGCGGATGTTTGTCCCGGGCTGTAATATCTTCATGTACCGCACCATGCACAGCGCATTTGAGTGCTGCTTTTTTTCTGCCACTCAATTAGATTTTCTACTTGACCAGCAGACGAATGGAACGTTTCTCAACTTGAGTGGTCACTACCATCCGCGACCACCCACATTGAGAAATCCTACGGCCCACATTGGGAAATCTCAATGGGAGGTGGATTTTCCTCACTCGCATTCACCAACTTGACGCTGGCGAGCGCGAGTGAGGAAAGACCTTCGCTTTTGGTAACTCTGCAAACTCTGCAAACTCCACAAATAGAGTGGAGTTCACCACCCAGGATTGGTAAAGTGCCCCTCTTGATTGGTCACCCTCCACTTTTTGCTGTTAGATGCTGTGGTAATCTGAAAGTGTGCTGAGTCCTGCTAATCAGGCCCAGCACCAGTGCTCTTTTCCTCAAGCTGTAAATGTGAATTGGTGCACCAAACTGGCAAGTACATTTACACCCCTATAAGGCCCTAGTATATGGCACCTGTGGTACCCAGTGGAGGGATGTAAAAAAGGTACCAGGGCTGCAACACTTATTGTGCAACCCTGAGTGACCCAAGTAAAATCGAAGTTTGCAGGTCTGCCATGTCAGCCCTGCATGAGCAGCTGGCCTGCTCGAGTTCGACCCTGCTCACACTATGTGTGACAGGGTTACCTCACTGCATTTAATATATGCCAGTCACCCCTAAGGTAGGCCTCCTATAGCCCAGAAGGCAGAGTGAATTGTATTATATTTGTGGAAGTATATGTGCAAGCATATACTGCCCTGTGGTAGCGTCCTAAACATAATTCTGCTACAAGTGACTGGTGGTCCATAAGATACCAAGGGCTGGAATTAGGACATTACCTATATGTCCAGCTCCATGAAAGCTTGGTAGTGTTTGGTGTCAAACACTATTCTTTGTAACCCCCGATACACTGGTGGTGTTGAGGTTTAACCAGCATGTACCTAGGTAGCACTTGAGATTGTGCCCAACTAGTTTAACTAATGTTCCTGTGCCTTGGTTGGCTTTTCCGAAGCTTTGCCGCCCTGACAGAAGTGTGACCTCATACTGATCCCAGTGGTCAGATACAAAGGACCTGTGTGAGCAGGAGGTGACACCTCCACCCACCCACCCAGGATGGCTAGTGAATTACACGGGTAATCCTCAAAGGCTAAACTGGCACCACTAGACAAAGGAACTGTTTTCCACTCAAGGACAAAGCCTCTCCCCAGGCACTGTTTTCACTGGCATGCAAGAAATTAGCTATGCAGGAAGGTGTCCCCCTTCACAACGTGTTGATGCTTCACCACTTAGACATAAGTATTTTTTGTGTGCACGAGAAATCCTCAATTTTCTTCTGATACAAAAGGTTTGTTTTTTTAATCATGTTTTAATTTCCTTTGCTGAGGTTTACATCCCTTTAGCAATAGTAAATTAAAAAGTAAAATATTTAAAGTAGGCCCAAGTATTTAATTTTTTTTTCAACTTTGAATATGTTACCCACTTGCTAGATAAAGCAAGCATAATGGAGGGAGCACAAAATCCCGAGCTAGTCACTCTCCCAGCTCTCAGGATCCAGATCTTAGAGCTTTGTGCACACTTAGGAGCATTGGCTAAAAAGTCACTGCCAGAAAGGGGGGTCTAGTTTAGGCCTCCCAGGCGTACTGGGATGAGCAAAACAAAGCAGAAGACCTCTCATCGTGTGAGCCTGATATAGGAGAAGATGTCTTAGCTCAACAGGTGGGGGAAGAGGATGAGAACCGAGATCACATATTATTGCTTTATTCATAGAGCCATCAGCTTGTGCCATTAGCGAAGACCAAAATATCCAACCGCCTGGGGCATGTGGATCAAAGCTAACGTTATTTGCCACCGATTTGGAGCTATACTTAGCAGCTGATAAGGCCAACATAGAGTGTGCCCTTTGTAAGATCAAGGAATTTACAAGAATAGGGAGATATAAGATTAACCATAGTATATCAGGGGTATTATTATTCAATTGCTTGCATAAAGTGCGGCCAGCCAATCTACAGTCTCATTATTCTGCAACTACACCTATGAGGTATCTTCAGATCTATATAACCTCTAATTTGGATGATCTTTATGCACTCAATGTTCAGAATACATCCGTAAAGGTTGATAAACTACTTAAGTCATGGCATAATCCCCCTAAATCTTTTATCTAGTGGGTTGCTTTAATTAAAATGAGTATTCTCCAACTCTTGCTCTTTTTGTTTATGAATCTTATGATGAAAGTTCCTCAGTCATTCTTCAAGCAATAGATTCAGAAATTAGGCAATTTGTTTGGCAGGGTAAGAAACCTCAGGTGAAAATCCAAGCACTACAGCTAGATTCGGAGTATTGGAGATTGACACTCCTCAATATAAATATCTATTATCAGGCTGCACTCTTGGATTGGCTGAATAGGTTGTCCCCTGCCAGTTTTAGGGAAGGCACTTTTTTATTAGAGTTTATATGCTGAACACATCTGAAATAGACCTTCTCTCTTTTTAGAAAATTCCAAGGCTACCAAAAACATCCAGGTGTAAGACCCCAAGAACGATAATGGAGCATTTCAACATGATCTTGGAGGAAATGTCATTTCTAGGCTTCATCACCAGCTGAAACTTGTAGATTGCATTCCACTGGGACTGTGTCTATCTATCTCTACATGTAATCTTTGGTCGTGTTTGGGATATAAAAGGGTGCAGGATTATTATCATAATGGGGAATTTTCCCTATTTGGTAAGCTGGCTGATGACAAATCCGACCTCAATGTATCTCTCTTTTTTAGTTTTGTACAAATTAGACACATTTGTTTAGGATATGGGATGGGGACAATCATTTATAGATGGTTTAGGGAAAGCTTATTTTGTCAGCTAGTTATGCAACCTGGGAAACTGGTATAGGCGACTTAACCCTAAAGACAGTAGATTTGCTTCATTGAAGTTTCAACGGTCTGTCAATTAGATACTTCCCAGTGGCAATTCTATAGTCACAAGGCAGTATGTGCATCTAATTTGAGAAGAATGGCTTTCTACAACAAATGGATGCTATATTATACACCTGCAGAAATTGAAACAATGTACCCAGGGACGGGATCTAGCTGCTTTAGGTGTAACAAGGCCAGTGGAGATCGGCTATATATGATGTTTACATGTAGGTATCTTAAAAACTTTTGACAGGGTATTTTTATTGAGGTAAGCCAAATACTGAAATGTGCCATCGCTCCTGATGCTTATGGGGCACTATTTGGTGTTTCGGTCTTCCCCAAGTGATGAAGATAGGGCAACATCAGATGCTATTTATTTCAACATTAGTGGCTAGATCGTTAGTTTCAGCCAAATGGAAATCTAATGTGGTTCCCACAGTCACCCAATGGATTTCAAAGATGCAAAAAGTCTATATTCACAAGGTTATGTATGTCAAGAGAGGGGGGTCAATTACTCAAATGAATACAATTTGGTATAATTGGGAATGGTGTATTGAACGGTAGTAGATGATATTGTTTGTTGATCATGTATTCACTATGTTCTATGGCTGATCATGTGAAAGATCCTTGGTTGAATGTATTCATGTTAATTGATTTAGCCTGGATGAAAAGTTTTTTTTTTGCATAAACAAATGTTAGATTTTATTCAAGGTAGCAGTGAATGAGTGAGCAATGCTTTGAATGTTTTTAATCTAAAATCAATTGTTTGTGAACACATTTGTAATTCTTACATTCCTGAATAAACTTTAGAAAAAGGTATTTATTGTAGACCCTATGACAGCCAGGAGACTGGTGGTT
The DNA here is from genome assembly GCF_964263255.1 of Lissotriton vulgaris. Taxonomy (NCBI): domain Eukaryota; kingdom Metazoa; phylum Chordata; class Amphibia; order Caudata; family Salamandridae; genus Lissotriton; species Lissotriton vulgaris. The sequence goes on from NC_141697.1 coordinate 994,484,057, forward strand.
CCCCAAGCATACAGAGAATTTATTCTCACTTTATCGCCTGACATTTCCCTCGCCGGACATCTTGGTCAGTCAAGGAATTAGGACCAGGTTAGTGGCCTATTTCTATTGGCCTCAAATGTCAGAGAAGGTGAAGGATATTTATCGCTCCTGTTCAACCTGTTAGGCCAGTGGCAAAACAGGCTCCCCACCAAAGGCTCTCTTAATGCCACTACCTGTGTGAAACTTCATCTTCTGACCAAGATTAACATCCAGAACCTGTTGAAGATGAGGAGCAAGATACACCCCCTCAAAGACTTGTTATGGTTCTAAATAACACGGGATCATATGACCAATGATAAACTTTAGAAAGATTCTGTTGTTTCTATCTCCAAAAGCCTTTGAAAGTCATGTTTGTTTTCGAAATATTTGTGTTGGTCACTGGAACAAGGGTGCCAAAAGACTGTTACAATATATCAAATTGTCTATGATACGCCTAACATTTGCATTTCTTTCTAAGAGACCGTGTGTGCTAAGAAAGTCTATAGGTGGCTGATAATCTACCAAAATATCTAGAAAATCAAGTCTCTGTGTTTTTCAAAAATATGCCACTCACATTGAGCAGTGGGCTCCCCTCAAGTCAAACGGAGCGTGATAAATGCCATCTAAACTTCTCGTTTAATGCTGCATAGGTAATCAGTGTTATAGATAAAGTCCAGGGGAGACCATTTACTGATCCAACTTTAGGACATTTTTAAGAAGGTGCTTGAGCTGACCTAGCACCAGTGAAATGTTTCACAGGAGTTTTAAGCTTTGTCCTTACCCCAAAAAAGGCCAACTGTGGTCAGGGTGTTTCGTTGATAAGGTACCCTAGAGCCCTGGAGTCCTCACAGAACTCAATAGCTCATCAGTTGCAACTGGGAACCTGAGACTTGGGGGTAGAGTCCAAGTTCATAATGCAATACCTAGAGAACTGTAAGGTTAAATAGGTTCTGACGTGCTAGCAAACCAGCTTCTACAAACGGGACTCCACTTTACAAACTAGGATGAAATAAGTGCTTAATTTGTTTAAAACAAAGAAGTGCATCAGCAAAAGTTTTTCTTAGCAGGTTTTGTATGTGGGGACTGCTGAATACCAAGCCTTTTTAGTCTCGATTCCACTTGATTCCTCTTTCTACCCCCACTTATTGGGGCATATTTTCAAGGCGGGTGATTAGAGATTATCGCCGCTTTAGCAGCCGTTTTCGACCGCTAAGCGGCGATAATTCTATCGCCCTTTTAGCAAGCTGTCGCTAACAGCAGTTAGCGACAGCTTGTAGGCGATAGCGAGCGGTTTTGGGCCCGCTTTGCATATCAGCGATATTTATCGCTAATGACATGCAAAGTGGGCGTACCCAACCTGTTAGCGATTGAAAGCAGTCGCTAACATCGCTATAGCCTATTATCAATGCATGCGTAGCGATGGAAATATTCGCGATAAGTGCGAATATCTCCATAACCTAATGCCTGCTCAGACCATTTCTTAGCCTGTATATCCAATGGGAGGTGGATATTCAGGCTAAGTCCCTGTTAGCAATAATGCCTGAATATCGCTGGATTCCCAGCGATATTCACGCATTTCGCCGCTATCGCCAGAAATGTTATCGCTTCAGAGATAAATGTTGCTAATAGCACGTTATCTTCGATAAAATTCGGCGATGCTCGGTGATAAAAATAATGTTGCTAGCCTATTTAGCGATAAATATCGCTAGTTGTTGATAATATGCCCCTTTATTTCTTTTTCTGCATGCCCATTTAAGGTGAGGATGACTGCCACTCATTCTCCCGGTCCATTATGCAAGGCATGGTCGACAAGGGCAAGTCAAATGAAGAATGGCCTCCATGCACGGGAAGAAGACTCCCTGAACATTGGGGCAATTTGTCCTTTGTACTGTGAAATTAAACTCCTGTTTTAGGAGTGTATTTACTCAACCAAACACGTTTGTCAAGTGAACGCTATAAACACGGTGCTCACTCTCCAAGCCTTCAGTGCATTAAAGGAAGCCTCAGCAGCAGTGTCTCTCTTCGGAGCACAGAGATCCTCAACAGGTACATAAGAGGTCTTTAATTAGGTGGATGGTCCTACGCCAGGGTGGCAGGGGCCATGGACCTTGCAGACCGGCGGGCTCACCACAAGGGTTTAAATGACCCGTTTTGACTCCCCTTTCATCGTGTTGCCACGAGTTGTGTACGAAAATATCTCTCTAGTTTCAAGTAAAATTTGACTTGTACCTCCATTTAGATCTTTGAGGTCTTCCTCTACCTTCTTGTTGATCATCCATAAAATCTCTTACTGGGGCAGCTCCTTCTCTAATCTTGCACCTAAGCACTGGAATTATCTACCATCTGGTGTACTTCTACAAGACATGCATGTATTGCTACTCAACTCACTGAAAATATGGCTCTCACTTACTACTGTCTTGTTTCTGAGGCGATCTAATTCAGCTGATTCTAGCACCAGGACATCAACCACTAAATGTATAGGTGTTGTTGGCAGAAGAAATTTACTGTCTAAAATCCTGCTTTGGCATGGATTTTTCATAGACAAAAGAAATATTATAGAACCCTTCACACTAGAAATCCTTCATTTCGAAGCATTATAAGTAAAAGGTGAAGGCAAATTCTTCAAGAATCTACACATAGCATAAGTTTCAAAACTGGCATCACCAAAACACTAAGGACCCAATCTCTCGGAGTAGTCACCATTGGCCTGGCGTGACTACTTTGACTGCAAAATGTATAAATGTATACATTACTACCTCGCATGCGGCCAATTATAAAGGCATTTTCAGGAACCACCAGTTTACTGTTATTTACAGGGCTGCATCAGAAGGGTGCAGCACTATATCTAACAGTAAAAAAAATTATGGTTCCCTCGCCGTGGGAGGCTCTTGCATGGTTGGGGGAGCATTACAATATTTTTAGCGGTCCTTACTGCCAGATTTTTCATGGCAGTAAAGAATAGTAAAAAGTGTCTGCATGTTGGTTATCCAAATTTGGTGGGCGGACATGTTGTCATTTATCTGACATCTCTTACTTCCCAGGGCAATCGGTGGGGATTGATCTTGGCAGAGACAGAGTGGTCTCCAACGTAATCAACAGAAGGTCTGCTCACATCTAAATGCTGTGGGCGGACTGCATTCTGGGCAGTGAGAATACTCCGTCACCATTGCAACAGAGTATCCTTACCACCAAGAATGAAATCCGCCCATAAATCCCTCTCAGGAAAATTTGTAGTCTCAGGTGGTTACTGCATCAATCACATTCAAGCCATGGTGAGACTTGAAATCAAACAAGCATTGACAATGCCAATAGGTCTGGTTTTAAATGAATTCTGTATGGTAATGAGGAGCATTACACGTAAATACAATGGGACCAGATATGTATGTTTGTGCAAGCAAAGAACTGTAGAATAATATTGGTGTAGCTTGAAAGGTCAAGTGACGGTTGCACTGTCAAACCAGAATTAAAATGTGATGTAAGTTGATGACTTCCCTCCTTTCATCTGTGCCACAGCTAGAGAAAAATAACATGTCTTATTTAGCTATCTAAGGGGCCGATTACGATGGCGGGCGGACAAAGTCCACCCGTCATCATGGTGCAAAAGGGACCGCCCGCCATAGTTGCGGCGGTCCCGCAAAACAAATTAGGATGGCAGGCGCATCCTGTATGTTTACATTGTAGCGGGTGGCAGCACCTGCCACAATGTATAAATACATGTTTCACATTTGAATGTACAACGTGGCAGGCACCGTGTGGTGCCTACCACCTTGTACATGCAAATGTAGGGGGGGTACCATAGATACCCCCACCTGCTGCACCCCACCCCCCACCCTCCTGGGGGTCCGCAACAGGCCCCTGAATGCATTTTCCGCCTGTCTTTTTGTGGCGGAAACTCCACCGCACAAGACAGGCATCCAAACACCCACGGCGGTGCCTGCATGGCACCACCTCCACTAACCCCCTGTACCTGGTCCCGCATGGTGGGCGGAACAGGCCCGCCTTGCGGGACCACGGTGGACGGTCTTTCCGTCCGCCGCGGTACCTTTTCCCTTCCCACCGCCATCCTAATATGGAGGTGCGAATTTTAAGGGTGATGGCGGTGAATCCGCGACCGCCAGGCTGGCGGGCCTCACCGCCGACCCGGCAGTCGCAGATTCACTGCCTTTGTAATCGGCCCCTAAGGCACTTTAAGAGCATTCCTATGTCATGTGTGTCCACCTGAAAGTTCAAGCCTAAGCAGCTGGATAAATAAACAAAATAATCACAGATGGGGAGGGCAAGCACTATTTCTATAAGAATACAGGTTTGTTTCAAATTCTTTTTCAGTTGCTAACAAATTGAGTGTAGAAATCTTTATTTTCAGCTCACATCCAATTTTTATATATCACCTTTCAGCCTATAGAAGAAGTGGTTCTCATTATCTGCGATGCCAATGTCCTCTCAAGGCATGACTTTTCTATAACTAGACGTTATTCTGCAGCAGTGCTTAATTTTAGCAGGAGGTTTCCGGTGCGCAGCACCAGTATTCAATTGTCAACACTGGCACTGATGACAGTCTAATCAGAAAACGGCAGTTTTGTTTTAAGATAATTAACTGCATTATGGGTATTGTATTCTTTCCATTGAAGTTAAGGTAGTTTCTTGGCAGGAAGGGGTGGATCAGGTGGTTCAAAGTTTCAATGAAGGAGGGGCCTAGGTTAGAGCATCCGGTTTAAATCGGGCGGCTACAGAGGAGAGATAAAGCTTTCCTGAAACAATATGCGGGGACGGACGGGCTGAGAAATTGTGGCAGGTACATGGGAGTGTTTAGAACAAGAAGCTGATTGAGGATGTGTTAGGGAAGTTGGGCGAATGGAGTGTTGCGATTATGATTGAGTGGATGTAAAGTTGCAAATGGGGTTTGGGAAGAGTGGGATAGAAGTAAGGGGAGTTACTTTAAGTGTCGAGAGTTCAAAATAGAGGGAATGCAAAGTGAGTTTGATTGGGTAGGAGTGCCAGTAAGAAAAGATGAAAAGGGAATGTTTAGCGCATATGTAGTATAATGTGAGTTTGATTGGGTAGGATGAGTCTAGACCACGTTAGCAAGATGGGATGGCTATCCTATGTAAAAATGTTTTTAAAAAATCTAGGACGTCAAGATTATTACGATAAACCTTTCTTAATGTGTCATGTCACCAGAAAGGAGCTTAAAAATCTTTGTATGCGATACCTGGAAGAAAGAAGAATTAACGATGAAATGAAGAAAAAGACAGTGGTTGCTCATCAATTAATAATGATCTCTAGTAACATGCAACCATATGTAACATTATACATGAGTGATCGAGAAAGGTTTTTATTAACGCGGTTCAGGTTAAATATTCTCTTTAGAGCTTTTAGTTTCCCAGATATGAACAATTGGTCAAGGCAATTAAGTAAATGTCCCTGTGATGATTTATTGGAACAATCAGATATTCATATTCTGTTTTTTGCAAGTTTCTATTTCTGCCTTTTTTAAATATATTTTTAGATTCCGGAAATCAATTTATGTATGAAAACTAATAAGTCTCTTTTTACTCTGCCATGATTACTGTTTTTAATGTTGTAAATTCTGAATGTATTTTTATGGTTGTTTTTAATGAGAATAACCGAATAAAGTTTCTAATGAATGGATTGGGTAGGAGTGCCAGGAGGATAAGATGAAAAGTGAATGTTCAGCGCATATGTAGCACAGTGGAAAGCAGGCCAGGAAATGAGATAGATGCAAGAGGCGGGATACAATGGGTTTGTAATTTGGGCAATGAATTTGGTTGTCTTAAAGATGTTTTTTATTTATCAAAAGACCATTAATATAAATTCCACATTGTTTGTTTGACCGCTCACACGATATTTTGATTTCACGAGTATGAGATTAAGAGTATATTTTTAGTAAACTATGTATGACACACATTAATTAAGGAGAATGTTAGAATGAAGATTGTTTTGTTATATGCTCATACTAAGGACAAAGTTATAATGGTGAATGTTTTGTTGTCATTTGCAGTTACCGCCGAAGAAGGGCTTATTAAGCCCAAAATGCATTGGGTTTTATTAAAGAACACTGCTTTGGATGGATTTGTGCGTCTGTCATGTTTTTTTATGAAAGTCCGGATGGGCACATCGCTAACATTTGAAACCTAGTAAACAGCATGAGATTCCAAGTGCGGATAAAGTGTGATTAAAATTTCTAAAGAGCATCAAAAAGACTGAGTACATGGAGTACTATGGATTAGAAATTTTGAGTGTTGTAAACTCAGTTTTTAGCTGTGCTACTGGTTTTGCGGCGTAATGTCGCCTCACACAGTATTACTGATGACAGTCTGCCGCATGGTGGCGATGTTTGTCTAATTTAAAGATGAGCAAAACAGCAGCTGTTATTAATTCAGTATACTTCAAAAATTAGTAATACCTGCTGCTAAAGCATTTCTTACAGTTTTGCGAGTCTGGAATAGTCAGTTGCAATGTTCCCTCTAATTTATTTCCTCTGTGTGTGGCACTGGAGGGTCTCTGTGCGCTGCAACCATGGCTATGTGTGCCAGGAACCAAACTGCGCGTGTCTGCGGCGCTAAATGGCACTCAAAACGTTTACTTTAAAAAGTGAAAAGATGGTGCATTTTCACACATACTGAGCCTCAATAAGGGTCTTAAGGGCAGTTTGCAAATTTATTTTATTGCCTGTATTTTCATTGTTGTGTCTCTGACTGCTGTTGTCTATCTTCCCCGCTGCCTGTCCGTGGTCCATGCCCCTTTTTCTTCCCTCTGTTCCCCTCGCTGTCAACCTGCTCTCTCTGCCCAGTCTTTCCTTCTGTACCCCTCGCTGCCCGTGTCTCTAACCAGTTTTCCCTTCTGTTCCCCTTGCTGCCCCGTGCCTCTCTGCCCATTCTGCCTTCTGTTCTTAGCTGCCCCTATATTTCGGTATTCTGTATTTTGCCTCTGTGCCATAAGTTTTTTGTGCCCGTCTGCCCTCTGTGCCACTCATTTTTGTGCCCCTTTTGCCTTCTGTTCCACTCGCTTTCCCCTCATTTTTTGTGCCTTTCTGCCCTCTGTTCCACTTGTTTTTTTGTGCCTTTCTGCTCTCTGTTCCACTCGTTTTTCCCTCGTTTTTTGTGCCCTTCTGCCCTCTGTTCAACTCATTTTTTGTACCTTTCTGCCCTCTGGGCTACTCGTTTTTTTCCCTTGTTTTTGTGCCTTTCTGCCCTCTGTTCCACTCGTTTTTCCCTAATTTTTTGTGCCTTTCTGCCCTCTGTTCCACTCGTTTTTTGTGCTTTTCTGTCTTGTGTTCCACTCGTTTTACCCTCATTTTTTGTGCCCTTCTGCCCTCTGTTCCTCTCGTTTTTTGTGCCTTTCTGCCCTCTGTTCTACTTCGTTTTCCCCTCATTTTTTTGTGCCCTTCTGCTTTCTGTTCCACTCGTTTTTTGTGCTTTCTGCCCTCTGTTCCACTCGTTTTTTGTGCCTTTCTGCCCTCTGCTCCACTTCATTTTTGCCTTGTTTTTTGTGCCCTTCTGCCCTCTGTTCCACTTGTTTTTTGTGTCTTTCTGCCCCCTGTTCCACTAGTTTTTTGTGCCTTTCCGCCCTCTGTTCCACTAGTTTTCCCCTCGTTTTTTGTGCCCTTCTGCCCTCTGTACCACTCGTATTTTGTGCCTTTCTGCCCTCTGTTCCACTTAATTTTCCCCTCGTTTTTTGTGCCCTTCTGCCCTCTGGTCCATTCTTTTTTTGTTCCTTTCTCCCCTCTATTCCACTTGTTTTTTGTGCCCTTCTGCCCTCTGTTCCACTCGTTTTTTGTGACTTTTAGCTCTCTGTTCCACTTTATTTTCCCCTTGTCTTTTGTGCTCTTCTGCCCTCTGTTCCACTCGTTTGTTGTGCCTTTTTGCCCTCTGTTCCACTCGTTTTCCCCTCGTTTTTTGTGCCCGTCTGCCTTTTGTTCCACTCATTTTTTGTGCCTTTCTGCCCTCTGTTCCACTCATTTTCCTCTCGTTTTTGTGCCCTTCTGCCCTCTGTTCCACTCGTTTTTTTGTGCCTTTCTGCCCTCTGTGCTACTCATTTTTTTCCTTGTTTTTGTGCTCCTTTTGCCTTCTGTTCTGCTCGTTTCCACAGCCGCTGTGCCCCCTACGGTGCCTCCCCCCTGACTGCCCACTGTGGCCTTTTGTTTAAGTATTGCTATTAATCAGAGCCCCTTCACGTGCTCCGATTAACAGAAATACTTAAACAAAAGGCCACAGTCTGCCCCGCGCTTTACTAACAAAAGCGTAGACAGTTTCCAAACACAGTGTGTGCTAAAGTACGCGCTGTGTTTGGCAGGGGTTCACTTTGGGGGCCCATTGTGGGCCCCCGGGGAGTGTGGGGGGTGGGGGCTGCACTTGGGGGGGTACCTTTAGTACTCCCTACATTGCCATGCACAAGGAGGCAGGCCCCTCGCGGAGACTGCCACATTCTGCATGGCAATGTCCAACATGCCTTTTCACGATTGGGGTGGGTGCTGCTTACAGCAGGGCCCACCGCAATGGTGGAAATGCAGAATGCGACCGCCAGGGTGGCAATCGCATCCTAATTAGCGGTGCCGGACTAACGCACGTCTACCGGCTGGGCCCAGCACTGCCAGGATGGCAGGCGGACTAAAGTCCACACGCCATCCTAATGGGCCCCATTGTACATTTAGGATCTGGTTTATGGCTCTGCTGTTCTTCAGCCTGTTCGTATATGAAGGTCTGTATTATGAAGTAGCCAGTGGAAAGTTCAATGAGGTTTATTGAAGATAACAACAGCCCTTAGGCCACCAAAACAATCCAGATCCTTTACCAAGCCAATTTACACGCTCACATTCCACAGAATAGAAGCTGCGTTGTACTATGAGAAAGGGGAGGGTGGAAGGGTAAAGGAAGAAAGGTAAAGAGGGGCTAGTGTAAAAAGAATTGATAATAGTTTATACGAATTACAAAATAAATACAAATTACAACAGTTTGTTCCGATTTGCAGCGCCAAAACACAGCCTGTGTGTTGGCCACTCTGGGTTTTCCACGCCAATATGAGAATCCATAGTTTTTAAAGTGTTGCACTCACAAAGTAAGTACGTGAACATAGTGACTAGATCACTGATAGGTGCTTTCCTGAAGTGTAGCATTCTGGGTTTGCATGCTGCTGTGGGTGCCCTTAGGTGGCAGTGCTGTACAAAAATGTTTGTGGATGGGTTAGTTGATAGGTATTCCTGACAATGGGAAGGTTGTTAGATCGTCTGTTTGGATAAGACCTGCCTACCAATGTGCCTGGTGGGAGAGAGTGATTGCACGGGTAGGTTGCGGGAAGTGTCTGATATCTCCTCAGTTGGAATGCACTTTTAACTTCAACGGGTTCACTGTCTAGTGGCAGAACAATGACAGAAGAGCCCTTGGGAAAGACTCTGGGAAGGATTCTCCACAGTAAGCCAGGAGCTCTGGGGATCCCTGGAGTTCAGAGGTGCACCAGGCCAGGCCTGATCCACTTCTGCAGTATTGAGTATAAATGGCACTTGGCCTGGCTGACAGTGCAGCACTGAGGACCACCAGAGGGAAACAGTAAAACTACTAGGCACCAAAAGTGCCAGCAGCTCTGTGGTGGCTTCTACCATAGGTTCAACCCACTACCTTTCCTCAGGGATGAGCTCTATCTTGCAGCTTCATTATCTGCCAGACACTAGCCTGGATATCCTTTGGATAGCTTCACAATAGTATTTCTCCATGTTCACTTACGTATACGAGAGTGTGCTTCCATAAACTTATCCACAGATCTGCTCAGCATCACCCGTAAGACTGTTCTCATTTCATCCATCTGGTTGGTGTGCCAGAGAAGTGCATACAGCGTGGACTAGGGGCAGGGTAGTCTATGAAGGTTGTGCAGACATAATATCGAGTTTTTAATATCGTCGGGCAGAAATATTGAGTCAGAAATATCATGAGCCAGAAATATCGACAGCAAGAATATTGTAGTCAAGAACATCAACTTAAGGTAAGTAATATCAATTTAAAAAATATCTAAGTGTTTATTATCGTTTGCAAAAAGATCGTTGTTAAAAATATCGATTTTTAAATTAATGTTATGTATTTAGTATATATTTTAAATGTATGTGATGTATGTTTTTTTGTATAAGAATTGTTTATATTTTTTAATGTATGCTACATTTTTAGTAGTTATTCATTATTTTAATTTTAATTTTTCATTTTTTAGTTCCGTAGTGGGTTGTGGGTTTATAGGGGAATAAGGTGGGAAGTAATTTAATTATATTAAATTCATTGATTTTTTTATTTATTAATATTTATTTAATTGAGATGTTATAGTGTTAAATGTGTAAAGTAACTTATTATTAATTAATTCATAATTGGTTTTTATTAATATTAATTGGTAATTAATTATGGTAATTGTATAATTAATTTTAGGTGTGTGTTTTGGTATTTATAGGTGTAAAGGGTGGGGAGTATTTTTTTTAACTGATGAATTAATAATTAATTATTATTTGTTTTTTTAAATTAATAATATTTTTGAATTGATAAATAATTATGTCAATTACGGACGTACACTTTTTTTTAAATGTAGAAGTGTGTTGTGATTTGTGTGGTGTTATAGGGTAGGGAATAAAATAAATACATTTATGTAAAAATGTTTTTGTTTGTAAATATTTTTTAGTTTAAAATATTTATTTTCAAAATATTTTTTTATTGTATTTTATATAACATTTGTAGGTATTTGTTATATGTAATTAATATTATTATATGTTTTCATTTTTAGTTAAATATATTGGAATTTTAATTTTTAACATATTTATATATTTTTGGGATTTTTAAATAATTGTTTTGATTTTTAAATGTTTGTTTTGTTTTTATTTTTGAACTGACTTTGGTGTGAATAGTAAATCTTCACCCTTTGCTATCCAACACTTTCCCTACTGTTGCATTCACTGGAGTGGGAATAGTAATTTTTACCCCTTCGCTATCCAACACTTTCCCGACTGTTGCATTCACTGAAGTGGGAATAGTAATTTTACCTTTACGCTATCCAACACTTTCCCTACTGTTGCACTTACTGGAGTGGGAATGGTAATTTTTACCCCTCCGCTTTCCAACAATTTCCCTACTGTTGCACTCACTGGAGTTGTAATGGTACATTTAATCCCTTTGCTATCCAACACTTCCCTACTGTTGCACTCACTAGAGTGGCAATAGTAAATAGTCCCCCTCCGCTATCCAAAACGTTCCCTACTGTTGCACTGACTGGAGTTGGAATAGTAAATGTAATTCCTCCGTTATTCAACACTTACCCTACTGTTGCACTCATTGGAGTTGGAATAGTAATATTTACCCTTTGACTATGCAACACTTTCCCTACTGTTGTATTTATTGGAGGGGGTATAATAGTTTTTACCTCTCTGCTATGCAACATTTTCTCTTCTGTTGCACTGATTGTATTGTGAAATGTAAGTTCAAATATTTTTTTAATAGTTTAATGTTTTAATTTATTATAGATTTATTTTTATATTTTAAATTATTGCTATATATATTTAAAATTTGTCTATAATTTTAAACATTTAAAATACATTTAAAATAATAGTTTATTAACTGTTTTAAAGTAAATATATATATATATATATATGTATACATCATTATGTTTGTGTGTTTATGTTTTTTAAAACAAAGTTATTTGTAATATTTTGTTAATATGTATATTAAATCTATTGTTAAAATTAATTTGTATTTTTAATATTATATATATTGCCAAGAAGCGGGAGTGGTGGTGGATATGTATGCAGCAGTCGACGCTGCAGAACCGGCACGCCTCTCGATCTGGTGCTCCGCTTCAAGTCGGCATCCTGGTGGTGTATGTGTTGGAAGCGCAATAAGCGGCGCCCCTTCGCCCAAGACGTTGTTCCTGGCTCGAGGAGAGAGCGGCAGCTTGCTGCCGAGTTGGATGGAGTTGGGAGACGATTTTGCAACCTTGGTCCCTGAGGCGGTGGATGAGCAGACTCACGTGCCAGCAACAGCTGGGGCATTACTATATGCATGAACGGATCACTGTATCGAAGTTCACAAGGTGAGACTGTGACCAGGCTTTGTGGGACCCTAACTGACTCACTGGGACTACATGCACCAGCATGCTTAGCGAACACTGCTTGCAAAGGAAAATCTTTGGCCTGTGATTGAGTGCATCGGCACCAATGGGAACATCAGAAACACTAGTTAAAGTCCCAAACTGTAACAACATGGTTTTAGAACACGGAGCTGGCAATGAATAAGGCACACGCCGAAACGCGTCTGCCAGGTGTTTTTAATCCTACTTGTCAAGATGGTGGCGAAATAAATCTCCTGACCCCTCCAAAACGCATGTGTCGGTCCCGTTTCTTGCCAAGAAGCGGGAGTGGTGGTGGATATATATATATATATATATATATATATATATATATATATATATATATATATATATATATATATATATATATATATACATACAGCCGCAGCCGGTAGAGGGAGGCCGCCCTGCAGGTACACGCGCAGGACAATCTCGACTAACAGTGCGCGATATAAATCAGCCTATAACCTAACATAACATAACATATATATATATATATATATTTTGTACATCTATATTTGTATATCAATATCTTTTAGTCAATATTTTTAACTGTTTAAGTATAGGGAGTCGATATTTTTGCAGTCTATATTATTTAATCAATATTTTTTACATCGATATTTGTGACACCAATGTTATGTCAGTGAACCCTAGGAAGCCCACATGGGAAATAGCACAACGAAGGAGGGGGGTCTTGAGTCCACTGTCCATTACCTTGTTTGTGTTAGAGCCAGTAGTGTGATCTGAGTGTTTGTTCTGTGTGCCCCTACATGTGTGCTGATGATCTTTGTGCGGAAGATCTCAGTGGGCCTTATTCTTATGATTTGGATCCCTCTTTGTCAGTACCTGTATGAGTGCAGCTGGCACTGGACTTGTCTCTGGTCCTTTTGTAGCTAAGCAGTTCATTTTGTACAAAGTTCCGAGAATCGTAAAACACCAGGGGCCACGTTATGTAAAGGGTGCACTGTCTCTGTTTGCACAGTTTCTCACCTTAACTAGGTGCACAGGGACAAACAGGGAAAGTTCACTCGATTACACATAATCTCCTGCCCACTGGGCAGTCTTGAACTCGCTGTGCAGTACGTTAGTGAAAGTAGGTTGATTTTGAAGCAGCCTCTCTGTCTTTCGCGGGGCATGGGACACCCAGCCAACATCACACAGAGGACAGAGAACTGCTCCCACGTCTATCGCACAGTTGTGCAGCTGTGCAGTTTAAGTAGGGAGGGTAGTGCAGGATGGCAGAATTTAAGGTGGCTAGTCATGGGGTAGCGTAAAAAAGGCTGTAGGATATTGGGTTATTAGTTGAGAGGGGTGGAAGCCCCACTCAAATAATAACCATAGTTATTGTCCAGGTGAACCACAAAAGTCACTAAATTAACCTGTGCATAACTCTGTGGTAGCTTGGCACAAAAGCAGTCAGGGTTAACTGAGAGGCAACATGTAAAGTATATATGCAGCGCTCAGTTGTGTAACTTGTTCCGTGCAGTTGCATGGAATGCCTCAGGGCATGACATGCAGGTGCATGGAATGCTTGGTGTTTGAAAATATGGGGTTCTATGCTTGAGTGTCGTTGGAGGATATCGTTAGATGCAAGAGAGCCTAGCAGACCTGTTTCTGAAAAAAGAGCAGGAGGTGTGGCGCCGGGGCTAGGGCGACTGACTCCGTAATCTGGGGATCATGGTGGCAGATTAGCCCAGCCCCATGTGACTCTGGGCAATAGCTTGCTTAATCTTCCTGAAGGCCCCCAGCGCCTAGAGACCCTAACGCGTGACTGTGCGCTTTACAAATGTAGATTATTATTATATTTCTGGTGTACAGAGCTATTAAAAAAGGACTCAATCTTACAGGAGTCACGCCTACTATGTTCCTGCCCCACTTCAAGTTTGTGAAGAGCCGGTAATAGACACATTCTTATGTCCATATGGAATCCTAAATTCTGGTATGGAAATACAGCGGCGCTTTTATACAGGCGGAGCTGGAACCCGTCTCTTCTGGCGAGAAGATGGGTTGTGCTTGCCAAAGGGATGGGTAGAAAAACACCGACGTTTGAGTAATTGAGGAAAAATAATCATTAAAGGTTTCTCATGTGAGGTGTCGAACGTGACCGAAGTTAACCGCTTAACTCAGCCGCATTTTTCGAGCGGCAAGCAGTATTTTTTGCAGGAGCCTTCACCATCGACTAGAACTATGTTGTATCTTATATCTTCCTGCTGCTCAGCTAGAATGCATGTGATGTGGAATGTTGGATGAATGGAATGTTAGTGGTTTGTGAATGTCAGTTGGGTGACCTACCTTGAAGTATCCATCTTCCTTTTGATTACATCAAACGCCTGCACACCACCTGCTGCCTACGTGAGTAATGAAGTCATCCCGCATTGGTAACCTCTACATCTCTGAAGTCTCAACGTGACCTTTCATGGCAGCCATTTATATTTTTTTTCCTTATTCAACCATCTCCGTGCACATTTCCTTCTTCAACCATCTCCGTGCACAATTCACTTCCGCATCGCAATCACTGACATCGGAGTTTAAGGTTTAGTGAGGACAATTACTTGATTATCGAACTGGAAATAGTTAAAGTTTTTTTTTTACTTCTCTTTCATATGACTTGCATTTGGATATACTGGTTACATTCAAGAATCAAAAGATTTTTTGTGGGGGAGTGTTTTGAAAAGGTCACACGTTAGGAACTGTACAAGAAGTTGTGCAGGCAATTAGTTTCAAACAAGCATGGCATTGCAGAATTTCTCCATAAGTCCTCTGCATGTGTTCTGGGCATTGTGAGTGGCACCGCCAATCAAGTGGACACATTTGTGCTATTGATCAGGAAAATGCAATGTCTATGGTGAAAAATAAGATCATTTTTTTGCATTCTTTGGGACCGGTTGGATAAACAATTTACAATCGCATGCCAAAGCCAGTAGTTAGTGGAGACATTAACGTTTTTTCTGCGGCCTTGAAAGATTTGGACAATTACATTGTGCCTAAAGTGTGCATAGGCATTATTTGTTTTAGGTTCTTTCAATGTAAACAGAACAAAAAATGTGACCGCAGATGAATTTGTGGCAGAATTGAAAAAACTAGCTATTGATTGCAAATTTGGAATTTACCTGATGACTTGATAAGAGACCAGTTGGTCATGCATGCCAGCAATGCAGCCATCCAGGAAAGACTATGGATAAATGGGGATTCACTGCTAGAAGAAGTGTTGCCAATTGTTCGAAAAGCAGAGATGCTGGGAAGGTGCGCCACAGAGTTTACGCAGTCAGAATCTCAGAAAGTCATGGATGGTATGTATTTACAAAGTACAGGGTGCTAGAAGCAAGGCACCTATTAAAGAACAGAAGCCGAGAGCTCTGGACAAACGCATAGGGGATGACTGAAGATGCTACTGCTGTGACAGTAGGGACCATTTAGCTTACAGCAAGAGATGTCCAGCGGTGAAGCAAAAGTTCAGTAACTGGGTATCATTGGCCACTTTGTGAAAGTATGCAAAAAGAAAAAGTAAACAGTCAAATGTGTGGATGAGGAATTGAAAAAAATAGTAGTGAGGAAAAAAACAAATATTTAAAACCGGACAGAATTAGGAGTGTACAAGGCACATTTGTACTCAAAGTGGATGGAGAGCTGCATAAGAACAAACCTATGTGTGGGGGAATATTGTGCCAAATTTATTGCCAATTTCACAGGGTAAGTGTATAATATTTTCCAATCACTTAGGAAAAACTTGAAGTTTGAATGAAGTTCATTGTGTGATGTTGAGGTCAGGAGGATCAAAGGGGATTTGGAGATGTAGTCTGCCTTAGACAGCTTTGACGGTGGGTCAGATTGTTGGATTTCCACTGATGCGAGTAATAAGGGACTGGGAGCCGTACTGTCATAGAGGGATGGCAAACGGCAGGAAGAGATCATTTTGTTTGCCTTTAGATCCCTGTCACCAGCAGAGGAAAAATACCCCTTTATGGAAAGAGAGGCATTGGCATGCGCATTGGCTTCAGAACATTTTCGTACATTTGTCTGGGGCAAACCTGTCGCCATTCGTTGGGATCACAAACCATTGATAAAACTACTGACCACAGGAGTGTGTGTGCCTCTGCAAGAATTGCTAGATTATATATGCGTATGAAAGATTGTGTGTATAATATGGTGAATATGCCAGGCAGAGAGAATGTAATTGTGGATTGCTTATCAAGGATGCCTGCTCCTTTGGATGAATGTGTGGAAGACCCGTGGAATGACTGCAAGGTTGCGTTAGTACATGACTCCGGGACTCCAGCTAATAAAAAGGGGGAGTGGGAGGCAGATTAGAGTAAGGACAGTGCTTTGCAAGGAGTCTTAAAATGTTTACAGTATGGAGGGCCAATGAAGAAACTAGTATCTGATGAGTTAAAGCCTTTTTGAGGAGTGCAAACGGAACTTTCAGTAGATAAGGATTTGGTTTTTAAGGGCAATCACATTGTTCCTCCTAATGGCTTACATTATCCATACTAATATAATAAAGAGAGAGCCCAAACATTTGAGGCGGGTAATCTCAGGAACCACAGCATCAATCACAACACCCAATACAGCGTTGGAAAGGGCAGTTGCAGCAGAAGGACATA
Organism: Lissotriton vulgaris; assembly: GCF_964263255.1. Classification (NCBI taxonomy): domain Eukaryota; kingdom Metazoa; phylum Chordata; class Amphibia; order Caudata; family Salamandridae; genus Lissotriton; species Lissotriton vulgaris. Next base: position 994,500,781 of record NC_141697.1, read on the forward strand.
GGCTATGCAGACGCCCACCATATACATTTAAAAGGTAAAAGAACCGTGCCAGCAAAGTAGTCCCTTGTGGGCGTGTCTGTGTTATGCTGTGGGCGTGTGACAAACGCTGGGGGCGTGACAAACGCTGGGGGCGTGTGGTACGTTCCACCCTTTATGCCATGTCTCATATCGTGTTCTAATCCCACCCTGCTCCCTTTAAATACCCCTGTACCTCATAATCATAACCCACCCTTACTCCTTAAAATACCCCAACACCCTCAAACACTAACCAATCTTAACCCTATAAATATACCCTGTATCCCAAAACCCAAACCCAGCCCTGACCCCTATAAATACCCCTGTACCTCAAAACCCAAACCTACCCCATAACCCTAAAAATACCCCTGTACCGCAAAACCCAAATCTAGCCCTGAACCCTTAAAATACCCCTGTACCCCAAAACCCAAACCTACCCCTGAACCCTAGAAATACCCCTGTACCCCAAAACCCAAACCTAGCCCTGAAACTTAAAAATAACCCTGTACCCCAAAACCCAAACCTACCCCTGAACCCTAAAATACCCCTGTACCCCAAACCTAGCCCTGAACCCTAAAAACACCCCTGTACCCCAAAACCCAAACCTACCCCTGAACCCTTAAAATACCCCTGTACCCCAAAACCCAAACCTACCCCTGAACCCTAAAAATACCCCTGTACCCCAAAACCCAAACCTAGCCCTGAAACCTAAAAATAACCCTGTACCCCAAAACCCAAACCTATCCCTGAACCCTAAAATACCCCTGTACCCCAAAACCCAAACCTAGCCCTGAACCCTAAAAATAAACCTGTACCACAAAACCCAAACCTAGCCCCGAACCCTTAAAATACCCCTGTACCCCAAAACCCAAACCTACCCCTGAACCCTAAAAATACCCCTATACCCCAAAACCTAAACCTACCCCTGAACCCTAAAAATACCCCTGTACCACAAAACCCAAACCTAGCCATGAACCCTTAAAATACCCCTGTACCCCAAACCCCAAACCAACCCCTGAACCCTAAAAATACCCCTGTACCCCAAAACCAAACCTAGCCCTGAAACCTAAAAATAACTGTACCCCAAAACCCAAACCTACCCCTGAACCCTAAAATACCCCTGTACCCCAAAACCCAACCTAGCCCTGAACCCTAAAAATACCCCTATACCCCAAAACCCAAACCTAGCCCTGAACCCTAAAAATATCCCTCCACCCCATAACCCAAAACTATATCCGAACCCTTAAAAAACCCAAACACCCCAAAAACATATACCTCAGTACTCCAAAACATATACCCCTTTACCCATACTTAACTTATCCAAACATTAAAAAAAACATGCTTTTACCATTCATGCATTTACATCGAATTGCGTTGTAAATTTATGCTTGGTAAAAGCATATAAAATGTAATGCCATGCGTTTTAATGGCATTGCGGAGTCATGGTACTTTCGTAATGAAAGTATGCGGAGTGATGGTATGCGGAAAGAAGGTTGCAGAATAATGGGTGTTTACCCTCCCCCGGTAAGTACATTGGTGGCACGGCGGCCCACATCTCCAGCAACATACTCATATTTTTTCACCACCCATTTGAAAAATGCACAGGTCTCTCTAATTGATGGCCAGCACCGACATACACTTTTAGACACACCTCCCGCCACAAGATCAAGAACTGCGAACTTTAGAGCTGGGGGGCCTACGTTCAAATCTCGGCATCAGCTCAACATCCTGTACTTCCAGGCAAATCGCTTTGTCTCTCCGTGCCTACCACAAATGAATGTGATCTTCTGTATTGTAAATTGTGCTCATGCCATGTTGTCGAGTTCCCGCTATATAATATTGCAAGGAAAAATAAAGTAGGGATACTCGAGTTCACACACTACTGAACGCGCACTCTTAAGTGCATCAGCAGTGCACTGTGAATCGGAGTGTTTCACAGGCCTGTCACAGATAAGAAATGCTATCAAAACGAAATCCTACAAAACAATATACTACTGGCCGGCAGAAATTCATACCCGGACAACGTCGGGACGGGCTGCTAGTATGATATATAGTTGTGCCATGAAGGACATTTTGGGATAGTCTGGACCAATGCTGTGATCAAGGAAATGTTCTGGTGGCCAGGCGTGGACAGAGTGGTTGAAAGATTTGTAAGATCATGCAAGGTATGTTCCATCGCAGATAAGTCTTTACGTACTTTGAGTCCCCCAATAAGTGAATGTTTAATTTTAAACAAGCATGGTAATGTGTGGCTATAGTCATGTTGGGTCCTGTGGTGAACTACGAGAATATGTTATTGTATTAATGGACCTTTTCGCTAAATGGCCAGTGGTAGAAATTGTAAATAAGGCTGACACTACCTCGGTTTTGGAGTTCCTAGATAATGTGTTTGTGTCTGAAGGTATTCCAGCGGTATTGTTGAGCGACAATGGAGTACAGTATCTAATGCGGCTAAGAGTTACTTTGAGCGGATTGGAGTGAGGCATACGGCCGAACGGAGGTAAGCAAAGAAATAAATAAATCAAACGGAAAGTTTTTCCGGGGTGCTCTGTTATCGGCCTCCTGGTCCTAGGGCCTCTTTTAGTCAGGACTTTTGTAATCTTCTGGAGCCCTATCTAGAAAGAACTAATTTTACACTTCTTGGGGGCTTTAATTTTCATTAAGAGAATGGCACAAGTCACAATACTCTAACCCTTTTGGGAAATATGAATTGTTGTGACTTTTCACAACTGGTCACATCCTCTTCTTATGCGGCGGGCCACACCCTGGATGGGATTTTCTATAATGATCACCATATTAGGGTGGGAGAGACCCTTCCACTAGCTTGGTCAGACCATTTTTCCATTCCCTTTAGTTTAAGGGTCTCGGCTTCTGGGAATGCGCAACTTGAAAATAGGAAAGTGGCAGATAAACGGAATCTTAATCTGATAAGAAATGAGGCTGTTGCAAATGTTCTGATAAATGACCAGATCCCAGGCCATCTAAGTGCTAACTAAGCGGCAGATGAGCTATCCAAAATGTTACTAGTAGTAATGGACACTTTAGCTACTATAAAAGGTCAATATTCAGCAAGGAAAAGGCCCTCCGCTCCTTGGTTTACTGACAGATTGCGTAAGCTCAGACAGGAGTGTAGGAGGCAGGAAAGACTATGGCGCATTGACTTAACACCGTCAGGCAGGAAAGCGCACAAACAATGCTTAAAAGTATATAAAGCAGCTGTTTTGGAGGAGAAGGGAAGGATCTTTGTTAACATTTCTGAGTTGATTAAATCCTCCAAAGAGCTTTTCAAAGCTGTTAACTCCCTTATTTCCCCCTCAATTACTGACCCTGTGGAGTCCTCACAGGAGCTCTGCGAAAGGCTTTCAGCTTTCTTCTGCACCAAGATTTCAGACATATGTGCTCAGCTAGAAGCCTTAAACCTAAAGAAGGACCTTGATGCCCAGTTGGAACTCCACTCAAAGGAAAGTTCTAGCATTAATGTGATTTCTAGTTTACTTTCCTTTCCGAGTTTGTCTCTAGAGACCACAGATCTCCTACTAGAAGGAATCAAGCCCGGATCTCCAATGGACACTTGCCCCCTGAAAGTACTAAAAAGTGCAAAAGGTGCTATCTTACCGCATCTTACCACTGTTCTAAACTTAGCCATCTCGTAGGGGCAATATCCCCTGGCCTGAAAGGCGGCAGTAGTTAGGACACTTTTGAAAAAGCCTTCTCTGGATCCATTGGATTTGAAAAGCTATTGTCCCATCTCCCTCTTGCCGGTTCCCACAAAGATTTTAGAATCTTACCTGAATTCTCATCTGAGTGCCTACTTGAGGGATGGCTCTTAACATGGGTTCAGAAGCAGTCATTGTACTGAAACTGCGTTCACTGCAGTGTACGATAACATCCGTACACAGGTGGATGCAGGCCATACCACCTTACTAGTTTTACTCGATCTCACCGCAGCCTTTGATACCCTATCACCACTGAGACACGTAGAACGGCTCAAGGAGATAGGTGTCAGGGGCTCGTCTGTAGGGCTACTTGCCTTTTTCCTCAGTGAGCGTATCCAAACAGTGAAATTGGGCAATTTCTACTCAGATCCTACTCCCCTTCTATGTGGTGTGCCTCAGGGCTCTTCTCTGAGCCCTACACTATTTAATATCTACGTCATCCCGCTAGCAAAGGTGGTAAAATCTTTTGGTCTGGAGGTGTTGTCATATGCGGACCACATGCAGATCATGGTGTCCATCACTCATAAAATCAGTGACGTTGCTTGCGATTTTAAAAGCTGTATGCAAGCAGTCTCATCTTGGATGGTGCAAAACTATCTGAAACTGAATGGCGAGAAAACAGAGGTTCTCATTTTTGTGGACAAGGTTGACATTTGGTCTGGGGAGTGGTAGCCTGACACTCTGGGCACTTGCCCAAACCCTGTCTCCCAGGGAAAAAAATTGTGAGTCCTGGTGGACAATTCTTTGTCCCCGAATCTGCAGATTAGCAGGACGGTGGCTACCTGTTCTGGGTTAATACGGCTCATAGGGAAGATCTTGCAGTTTCTGTTGCTCGAGGCACTCAAACAAGTTGTCGTTGCTCTAATATTATCCAGACTGGATTATTGTAATGCCCTTTATCTGGGCATAAACAAGGGACAGCTGCGACACCTGCAGCTGGTGCAAAATGCTGCTGCCAGGTTGGTGTTTGACTTGCCTAAACACCATTCTGTCTCTGCCTCTCTTTTTTCTCTGCACTGGATTTATATGGACCACAGGATCATGTTTGAAACCCTTTGCCTCACTCATAATGCCTACTATGGTCTGGGCCCTGACGGCATTAAAGCCCTCTTTAACCATTATGTCCCCACTAGGAATCTCAGGTCAGCAAGCAAGCATCTTCTCATTGTTCCTAGGTTTAAAAGGATGAGATGGGGCGGGAGATCCTTCTCAATTTCTGCAGCCAAATTGTGGAACCCTCTCCCTGACGCAATTTCTGGACAACGCTCTCACACTTTTTTGAAAGGTGTTAACGTCTTGGTTGTTCCCTTCGAAGTGTCTGTATGAGTGTGTCTACCTGTCTGCATGTTGCTCTGTTGTTAGCGCCATGATGCCTGTGGGCTAAGTTAGCGCTTTATAAATGTTATATTCATTCATTCACATTGAGCGCTGCATCACCATTTGGCGTTGGAGCGTGTGCAATGTAATTTGTTTTATTTATTTATTAACTTACTTACCTCCGTTCGGCCGTATGCTGAATTTTACTGCCTCCCACCCTGCTCCTCACCCCCGACTCACCGTCCCACAGCACTCCCTCGAGGAGCCACTACTGCTGGCATCCATCTTCATGAGGCATATCACCGGTACTTCTTTAGGCCAAGGATTTAATTTTGGCCTGTCTGCTGAACCTCCTTGCTCCCACGACCATTGCTGCTCTGGGTGAGCCAGCCCATGATAAAGCTGGACAGCCATGCAAGAATTGCAAAAACCAACAAGCAATAATCCAGTATTACAACCACTGTCTTTTTATAAATCAATTTTCTCCATATTTTCCACGTTCATGATAGGAACAGCATAATCCTGTATTTACATGTCAAGAAATGTCAGTCCAGGCATTTTTCATGGCATATTGCAATCCGCAGTACAGCCTGGGTAACCCAATGCATTTTGAGTATACATAGCCCTTCGTCAGGGGTAACTAAAATACAAGGAGACCCCATCAAAAAATTGTAAGAGACTACATATAACATGAACTTAATGCACGTTTTTTTTAAATACAAAAGAAAATGAGAAAAGGTGATCACTGTGCTAGGTGGTAATACTGCAAATGTCTCATACTCTGGGGCCTATTCCGATGTCGACGGGACTCAGGTCCGTCCGACATCGGTCAGGAGCCATAACCGACCGACCTGCTGTGGTCGGGTACAGCCCTGCTATTTCAATGCGACCGAACCCTATTCGAACCTTATACGGTCGCATTCGTATGGTTCACAATGCAAGCATGAATTCCGAGCGGAATGCATGCCTGCATTGAGAAAAGCAGGGGTGCAGTTCATCCCTGCACCCTGTGGCTGGCACCCCAAGGTGCCTGCCACCGGGTGCAGGGATCCACGGAGGCATTCGGCAGCCTTGCACCCATGGAGGCCGTGCTGGGGGCCTCCAAAGACAGTTTCCGACTGCCTTATCATGCCGGACAGACCGGCATGAAAAGGCAGTGAAAAACTGCCATCGTACTCCCTCGGTCGTAAAGAGGCGACCGGGGGAGTACTGGAGGATTTCCGGATGGCAGACGGGCTCTCCGAGCCCTTCGCAGGCCATCCGGAAATCCGAGTCGGATTCCTTTCTGACCGAGCCCCACTCGGTCGGAAAGGAATCCGTCCGACACATACCGATTGGTTCAGAAGGGCTCCGGTTCAGAGCCCGTCCGACCCAAATCAGAATCGACCCCTCTGTGTTTTATTAGTGTAACCCTATGTCAAAAAGTTGATTATTAGTTGATGTGCATGTGAGACTCCATCAAGTAAAAATGTCACTATTCTATATCAGATGAAGATAGGTCACTTCAAACCTTAGCTCAGGCCCAGTTAGCTACGGCACAGAGTAGTCAGGCTCTCTCAATGGAAAACAAGTCAAAAGTATTTACCAGTACGAAAACAGTTAACAAGTAAAAGACACAACACAATAATAACCGCACTCCAATTCATAAAAGTAGTATATCTTTTTATTTATAAATAGACAGCAAGTTACAAAAATCCGTTGAAGGAAACAAGAGTCAATATTTTTCAAAGGTTTTCATAAATCACTGCAATTCACTAAAAAAGGTTCATAAATAACTCAGTTTAACTTGTAGAAGTAGTCTATGAGCCACAAAAGCGGGAGTCAAAGTTTTAGGCTAACTTCAATGGATTGCCGTTTGGATGCAGGGGCTGTGATGGTCTCGGTCAAACTTTTACCTTTGCACTTGCCAATGGGGCTCGCTGGCGTGGTCCCCTGTGGCTTGGATCAATGCCAGCAGATAGGCTAATTCCAGGTATGAGACTTTGTTCCTGACAAGAATTCAAGGCTATCCATAAACCACCATAATTTTTCAGTGGATGTAATCTGAAATCACTTGATAACAGGGAACTGAGTAGCAGCGCTGTAGTAACCTCCGGTTCTTTTTAAGAAAGCCATTATCTTTGAGCTCTAGGCTCACAAGATGCCATTTTTTTCAGGTGAAAGGGTACACTCTGGATCTACTCAAGAATCGAAGGTATGGGGTACACCTACTGGGGGCTAGGACACAATCTCCTGGAATAAAACAGCGGGGTCTAGGGCTAATCCAGTTGTAACTGGTCGATGGGCGCTTACAGATGCAGGGCTTCTTTAGTTTGTGTGTTCCTGAGATCAACAGGAGGCTAGCCAACTAGCGCTTTGATTCCCCTTACCGGTCCGTGGCACAAGTAGGAGCAGGTCCATGCCATGCACTCACCTGGTCCCAACCATGGAGATGACACTGAAGCCAATTCTGGACCTCCTATCCCTCTCAGAGCCACACAAGATCAAGGGACCAAACTCCTTAGATCATGAACAGCCCTTGGGTGGAAGGAGGGTTGGGACAAAATAAGAAAAGAGACTTGCAGTATTCGATCTGCTCAGCAGATGTGCAACACTACGTAACAGGATCTATCAATTCTGAGACCTTTTATGTTTGCAAGGAAGATGTGCACTGGACCAGAACATCTGGTTTTGTAATTATACAATGCACAAGAAATAACAACAGGAGGTACTTACCATGAGTACACCATCAGGTCTCTACATACAATTAACATGCATTAACTACAGTCATCAGCAGCCCACCAAGAGCAGAATAACCAAAATCAGAGGTTGGGGTGTGTCACTCCCGATGATAAAATCTGAACAAAGGTTGGAGTTACTTGCATTCCCAAGGATACACTTGGAACACAGGTTGTAGTTACTTGCACTCCCATCGATACACTAGGAACACATGGTGGGGTACAAGGTTGATGCGCATATCAAAGACTCTGAAGTGCTTTCTCTTGGCACTACTGTTCATCAGAGAAACACAGAGCTAAAGCCTTTAATCTTTGCACAGCAATAGTTCTTGCACCAAGGTTGTAGGAAGGATCCGGAGAATAAACATACAAGAAGTGCTGGAATAAATCACAGAGAGGGCATGGAGGAAAAGTCTATAGTCTTTGAAGACGTGGTGACAAGGTTACAAGCAGCCTTACCTGTAGGATGCCTGTAGATGATTTCGCAGAGACGTTATGGACCAACTTCCCCAAATTCTAGGCAATACCTAGTGACTGTTTATTAACACAAAGGTAATTAAATAGAAATCAGGGAGGTAGGCCGGATCGTGGACGCTACCTGCTTCCTTGATTGTCGACCTGCGAAGCAATAAGGAAAGTTCTTGTAAAACCTGATTATCACACAATCTATTTAGTTCTAACTAGTTTCTACGATTTACTTTGGGCTTTAACGAGTCCTACCTGCGACTGGTTATGATTTGGCGTCGCGTCCGTGTTGTCGTCGTGAAGGAAGGGGTTGGGTTGGATGTTGAGTAGTGTAGAAGATGGCTTGTTTCTGCGTTTGTTCTCTGTAAGGTGAATATTCAGAAAAGAATGATGAGTTACTGCTTTACTGCAATGTTTGCATTATTCATACGTCCCCTCACACTCACTTTAACTTACTCTGACTTAACACCAAGCTGTTCTTCACCTTCACTTCACTATAAGAATCAAATTGAAACAAAAAACAAGAAAATGGCAAAGCAAACTTAAATATAAAATATCACCAACAGTCTCTCTTTGATAATTCTCAAAGTCTCTATTTCTTTTCCCAAAGTCTTGGTAATTGTTCTTATCCTCGGAATTTCTAAGGAATTGAAAGTTCAAAATGTTTCCAGGTAAGTCTCTAATTCAAACTCTTTCTGGATGCTTGCTTGCGTGGGGCGCCAATAATCCAAACAGAAAGGAAAAACATTAACTTAGCTTTTAATCTTGTCTTCTTTCTTTCCAGGTGCTGTGCGCGAAGAAAGATGACCTTCAAAAAGACTGCAGACCTTCAGGATGAAAGCTGTCCTAACCGGAATGCAGGCCGTCGACGAGGGAGCCAAGGAACATGCTTCTGTGATCCTCGGAGACAGAAGGCAAAGCGTCAGTTTGCGCTGGGTGTGGCCTTTTATAGAAGGACCACACCCAGCCACACCCAAGGAAGGTTGACGCATCGCGCGCCAAATCCATGCGTGCCGTTTTCCAGCGTACGCGCAGAAAACGGCATCTCCAGTCTTCGCTCTCTGTTCCCCTTGAATGCCAAGTTCAAACCCTTCCTGCAACGATCTCTACATTGCCTGGCAATAACGTTTCACAACTTGAGTTAGATTCACAACACTAACCTCGTGCTATGACTCCAACAACCCTTGGTAAAAACAAATGACATAATAGTTAAATACATGAAAGAAAGATCTGAATAAAGGTGTAATCTGATTCTGAGTTCTTGCACAATAACACATTTACATACTGGCGTGCTGGCTGCACGGGACAGGGGTGGGTTTCAAGAATGGGAAGCCCACATTTGCATGTATGTGCATGTATGTGCATGTATGTGCAGATGAGGGGGTGGAAACATGACAGTACTCCCCTCTCAAGATCCCTCCCAAAACTTGTGGTACTGGTTTCGGTTTATTTGGATAACGAAGATGAAAGTTCTTGATCAATCGAGCGGAATTTTGAACGTTGGAAAGAGGTTCCCACGTCTGCTCTTCGGGGCCATAACCTTTCCAATGTATTAAATAAAATAGTTTACCTCGGATTCTCTTTGCATCTAAGATCTTGTGAACCTCAAATTCAGGAATACCATCAACGAGGATGGGTGGTGGATTTTTAAGAAACCTAGTCTTAGAATTACAGGGTTTGATTAATGATACGTGAAATACCGGGTGAAACTTATACCTACAGGGTAGGGTGAGTTTCACACTGACAGGATTTATGATTTTTTCTATTACAAAAGGCCCGATATATTTGGGGCGTAGTTTTTTGCAAATAGTCATTCTCAAATTCTTTGTAGATAACCAAACTTTATCTCCAACTGAGTATTCTGGTGATGGTTTTCTATGTAAATCTGCTGTCTTTTTTTGACTCTCTTTCGCTTGTGCTAAATGAAATTGAGCTTGTTTCTGAACATGGACCAATTTAGTAATGTGTTCCTCTAGTGATGGTATGGTAGATGAGATGCTTGTTTTTTCAGGGACATTTTTTGGGTGGAAACCATAAATACAAAAGAAAGGTGATAGGCTAGTGGAAGAATTGTCTAAATTATTGAAAGCGAATTCTAGAACCCACAAGATGTCTGACCACTCTCTTTCGTCCTCTGCTAAAGCACATCTAAGAAACTGTTCAATAGTTTGATTCGTCCTTTCAGTTAAACCATCAGTCTGCGGATGATAACCTGAGGACATGCGAATGTCCATGTTCAAAGTCTTTCCTAATTCTTGCCAGAAATGAGAAATAAATTGTGGACCTCTATCAGAAATAATTACAGAGGGGATACCATGTAATCTAATGATTTCCTTAGAAAAGGTGTGAGTCAATTCTCTAGCAGAAGGGATGCCTTTTAATGGTATGAAATGAGCCATGCGGGAGAAATGATCTACCACAGTCAAAATGGTGTTGAAACCCTCTTTGGTCTCTGGAAGCTCCACGATAAAGTCCAGCGATATCGTGTGCCAAGGTTGAGGCGAAATTGGGAGTGGTAGCAAGAATCCACTAGGTGCTTGGTGTTGGGGTTTTTGTTGAATACAAACCACACAAGTTTCTACATAATTCTTTACATCATTCAACAAGGTTGGCCACCAATATCTTCTTTTGATTAACTGACTAGTTTTAACAACTCCTGGATGAGCACACATAAGAGGATCATGATGCAATTGTATTACTCTTCTTTGTAATTCTTGCGTTGGTACAAAAATTTGCTCATTCAAATACAATAATCCTTCTCTATTTTGCATTAAAGGATACAAAGTTTTCCATTCTAGAAGGGTTTTGTCCTGAATTTCTAGTTTAATGTCTTCTACAACATCAGTGACAACCACTCCTACCTTGAAGCAAGTCTCAGGTAATACTGGTTGAACTTCTTGAAGAGAACTCTCCTTCTCTTCTATAGTCCCCAATCGTGACAATGCATCTGCTTTTAAGTTCTCTCTTCCCGGACGATAGGTAATTACAAAATTGTAATCATTAAAAAACATCGTCCATCTAAGCTGTCTAGCCGTGAGAGCTTTCACAGAGCGTAAGAACTGTAAATTCCTGTGGTCAGTGTATATGGTTATTGGATGTCTCGCCCCTAACAAGTAATGGCGCCATTCTTCGAAGACTGCTTTTATGGCTAACAATTCCTTGTCAGCTATGGCGTAATTTTGTTCGGTAAGGGTTAGCTTTCTTGAGTAGTATGCGATCGGGTGCATCTGACCAGTGTCTTTGTGCCTTTGAGATAAAATGCCCCCTATAGCAAACTGAGAAGCATCTGCCTCAACAATAAATGGATTTGAGGGATCAGGGTGCATTAACACAGGTGCTGAGGTGAACTGATGTTTTAGATTTTGAAAAGCTTCTTCAGCATCAGAATTCCAATCAAATTTTGTGTTCTTCCTCAGTAACTTGGTAATTGGGGTTACCAATTGTGAAAAATTACGTATGAAACGTCTATAAAAATTTGCAAACCCCAAGAAGCTTTGTACCTGTTTAACTGAAGAAGGACTGGTCCAATCTAGAACCGCCTGAATCTTCTTAGGATCCATTTCAATACCATCAGGGCTCAGGACATATCCCAAGAAGTCCACTTTGGTGGTGTGGAAGACGCTTTTTTCCAGTTTTATGTACAAGGAGTTATCAAGTAGTTTTCGGAGAATGGCTCTTACTTGTTGTACATGTTCTACGGTGTTTTTAGAATAAATGAGTATGTCATCTATGTACACAATGCAACAGATGTCCAAAAATTCTCTCAAAACCTCATTTATGAAGAACTGAAAAGCTGCGGGAGCATTACACAGTCCGAATGGCATGACCTGGTACTCGTACAAACCAAATTTAGTACGAAATGCTGTCTTCCATTCGTCTCCACTGCGAACTCTAACCAAATGATAAGCTCCCCGCAAATCCAACTTAGTGTATATTTTAGCATCTTTTAATTGATCCAGAAGTGTCGGAATCAGAGGGAGAGGGTATCTGTTTTTAATGGTGACATTGTTTAGGGCCCTATAGTCGATGCATGTTCTCAATTCTCCCCCCTTTTTCGGAATAAAAAAGAGGGGGGAGGATACAGGAGATTTCGAATGTCGGATAAACCCATTGGCCAGATATTCGTCTAAATATTCTCTCAAGTGCTCGTTCTCTTTTTCAGTAAGTGCATAAATTCTACTACACGGCAATGTAGCCCCTGGTACCAAATCTATCCGGCAATCGAAATCCCGGTGAGGGGGTAGAGTGTTAGCCTTTTTTTTGTCGAATACGTCATGGAGATCAGAATATTCTTCTGGGATCCCTTCCAATAAGAGTATACTCTTTGTAGTCAAAGGAAAATTATTTCCCAAAATTTTCACTTGGGAGTCTGATGCGGTTAGACAAGAAGATACACAATGTTCTGAGTCAAATAACAAGGTTCTTTCTACCCAATCTATTTTAGGATTATGTTTGACTAACCAAGGTATTCCTAAAATCAGGCGAAACTGAGGAGCATCTATGACGTCAAATGTGATGTTCTCTTTATGTTTTTGTAAACAAGTCATTGTCAGTACTTCTGTGTGAAATTGAATTAGTCCTGATGATAATTCCTTACCATCTACCGCCTTAACTACTTCAGGATGTTGTTTGGCTTTAGTTTTGAAACCTAATTTCAGCAAAAACTTAGTATCTATGAAGTTGCCTGTAGCTCCAGAATCAATCAAAGCATCAACTGTCCATTCCTTCCCTTTTTCACTTTCAGATTGTAGGGTGACTGTAATACTAAGATGATGGGAAGTAAACTCAGGAGTTGTGGAGGCCGAACTAGATACCTCACTCGACAATCTGACCTCTTGATTAGTCGAGCCGGTTAGTTTTCCGACTGTTGTACTAAAGCCACCTCCGAATTCTTACTTTTAGGTTTATTTGGGCGTACTGGACATTCCTTAACGAAATGACCAGGTTTGCCACAATATAAACACTGATTCAATTTTCTTCTTTTGTCCTTCTCTTCCTTGCTCAGGGGCCCTTTAATTGTACCTATTTGCATTGGTTCGACTCCTGAATCTCCCTTTGACGAACCTTCAGATTTTACTGAGTTGAACCTTTCCTTAAAAGTGAAGACCTTAACTTCTGTTTTACCTTTCTCTCCTCTGCGTTCTAACAGCCTATGATTAAGCTTCACTACTAAATCTATAAAATCTTCGATGGTGTCTGGTGGGTCTAGGATCTGAGTAACCATATCTTTTAACTCATCTCTAAGCCCTTTGTAAAAAAGGGAAACTCTTTTTTCTTCTGGCCAGCGAGCCTCAATGACAAGTCTATTGAACTGGGAGATGTAATGCAACAAGTCCGAAGACCCTTGTTTAAGATGCAACAGCTCATGGTCTGCGGACTGGACAAAAACGTGCTTAGCAAATAACTTTTTCATAGTATTCTTAAAAAGTCTGAGGTTATATAAAATCGGATCATCGCGTTCTACAATCGGCACAGACCAAAGGGCTGCATCCCCCCCTAAATATGACAAAATGAAGGCTACCTTAGAAGAATCATCTGGGAAGGCAGCTGGCTTGGCAATGAAATGCAAATGACATTGATTTAAAAAGATTGAAAACTTGTTACTATCTCCCAAAAATCGTTCAGGAGGTGCTAAGGGCACTGTAATAGGAGTAACTACCTGAATCTGAGTTGAAGCTGAGGAAGAACTGGGGCCTGAATGTAAGGTCTGAAGTCCTGGCTGAAATGAGGCTGGTTTCAGAATCGGTTTTTGTGTTGAGGGATACCCCCACTGACTAGAAGCGGCTTGAAGATTGCTCTGAATATCTGTGATATCTCTACGGAGGGCAGCGTTTTCGGCTTGGATAGCCGTTAACACATTTGCAATATCTTGCAAAGAACTTGTGATAGAAGGATCCATAACGTCTGGGCGAAAATATCGTCGTGGGCTTTGCCTTCTGACAAGGTTACAAGCAGCCTTACCTGTAGGATGCCTGTAGATGATTTCGCAGAGACGTTATGGACCAACTTCCCCAAATTCTAGGCAATACCTAGTGACTGTTTATTAACACAAAGGTAATTAAATAGAAATCAGGGAGGTAGGCCGGATCGTGGACGCTACCTGCTTCCTTGATTGTCGACCTGCGAAGCAATAAGGAAAGTTCTTGTAAAACCTGATTATCACACAATCTATTTAGTTCTAACTAGTTTCTACGATTTACTTTGGGCTTTAACGAGTCCTACCTGCGACTGGTTATGATTTGGCGTCGCGTCCGTGTTGTCGTCGTGAAGGAAGGGGTTGGGTTGGATGTTGAGTAGTGTAGAAGATGGCTTGTTTCTGCGTTTGTTCTCTGTAAGGTGAATATTCAGAAAAGAATGATGAGTTACTGCTTTACTGCAATGTTTGCATTATTCATACGTCCCCTCACACTCACTTTAACTTACTCTGACTTAACACCAAGCTGTTCTTCACCTTCACTTCACTATAAGAATCAAATTGAAACAAAAAACAAGAAAATGGCAAAGCAAACTTAAATATAAAATATCACCAACAGTCTCTCTTTGATAATTCTCAAAGTCTCTATTTCTTTTCCCAAAGTCTTGGTAATTGTTCTTATCCTCGGAATTTCTAAGGAATTGAAAGTTCAAAATGTTTCCAGGTAAGTCTCTAATTCAAACTCTTTCTGGATGCTTGCTTGCGTGGGGCGCCAATAATCCAAACAGAAAGGAAAAACATTAACTTAGCTTTTAATCTTGTCTTCTTTCTTTCCAGGTGCTGTGCGCGAAGAAAGATGACCTTCAAAAAGACTGCAGACCTTCAGGATGAAAGCTGTCCTAACCGGAATGCAGGCCGTCGACGAGGGAGCCAAGGAACATGCTTCTGTGATCCTCGGAGACAGAAGGCAAAGCGTCAGTTTGCGCTGGGTGTGGCCTTTTATAGAAGGACCACACCCAGCCACACCCAAGGAAGGTTGACGCATCGCGCGCCAAATCCATGCGTGCCGTTTTCCAGCGTACGCGCAGAAAACGGCATCTCCAGTCTTCGCTCTCTGTTCCCCTTGAATGCCAAGTTCAAACCCTTCCTGCAACGATCTCTACATTGCCTGGCAATAACGTTTCACAACTTGAGTTAGATTCACAACACTAACCTCGTGCTATGACTCCAACAACCCTTGGTAAAAACAAATGACATAATAGTTAAATACATGAAAGAAAGATCTGAATAAAGGTGTAATCTGATTCTGAGTTCTTGCACAATAACACATTTACATACTGGCGTGCTGGCTGCACGGGACAGGGGTGGGTTTCAAGAATGGGAAGCCCACATTTGCATGTATGTGCATGTATGTGCATGTATGTGCAGATGAGGGGGTGGAAACATGACACGTGGAGTCTCGGTCCTGCTTACTACTATAGGACGATTAGTGAGAACTAACTTGATGTCAAGTACTTAGACTAGTTCTTCCACTTGACTGAAGTTCGAAGAAGCTCTTGAGGCTTTGATTCAGGGAGTCACGGGGGTCTGGAGTAGCTGTGCAGGAGTGAGAGAGGGGAAGACATCAAGGGAACTGGAGCCATGGGAATCATAGGTTCAGATGGACTTGAAAGAGACTGGAGCACTTCTCGGTTCCAGCAGGTTTCTTCAGATGAGTTGGAAGGTTGAAGCGAAGCTAAACTACAGTTCGGGGTTGGGCAGGGTTTATATAATTGCTCGAGCCCTCAATGGATGTAGCTAGATCACGTGTGGCACATTGGGCACATGGCTGTCTGAAAGGTTCTTGAACCTTGGAGAAAACACATTGGTACACTCTCTTTGACCTTACAGAATGAGCAGGTGTAACTTGATGATCGGACCCAAATAACAGAAAACTATTGTACCATTTCCGTTCGAACGCGCATAATGGAAAACAACAGCAAGGCCCCAGCAACAGCGGGAGTAAGGCTTGCTATTGGCTGTCAGGATTCTGGGGAAAGCTTGCAGGGATTCAATGTAAAACCACTCCAAGGCACTAGTTACAGCGGGTGAAGATAATCTATTGGTTCACATGTTTTGGTGGACATTTGCAGGGATTCAAGCGTAATGGAATTACGGGTCTTGGGGAACATCAGCCATGGTATCACAGCGTGCCATAGAGCACCACAGGGGTAATACAATGTGAGTTCTGTGTGTTAGGACACTTCGCAGGGGGCGCAGGAGGGAATTGTGGCAGTTTCCCCTGCAAGAACGACCTACAGGGAGTGGTTTGTCTGGGTGACAGTCATGGAAGGAATGAACCAGCTGAAGAGCAGGAACACTGCTGGCTGGTTCACAAGACAGCTCTTTAGGACCATATCCTTTCCAAGCAATCAAGTAAAAAAAGAAGCATCTATTCTCGCACTTCAAATCAAGGTTTCTCTATTCCTTGAATTCTAATTGACCATCAAGAGTTATGGGTAAAGGAGAGGGAGTAGGACAGGTCAGGGGACAATAGAGCTTTAATAGGGACTCATGAAACGCTGAACGGGTAATTCTTCTGACAACTGTAATTTCACTGCTAGTGGGTTAATGTCTTGTTCAATACAAAAGAGGCCCACATATCTGGGTTGAGGCTTACGTAGCCCCTGTAATTGCAGGTGTTTAGTGGACAGCCAAACTTGATCTCCAACCTTGTAGTCTGGCTGTTGTTGTTGATGTCTGTTAAATTTTTTTACCATATTCACCTTAGCCTGTTGTAATTGTGATAACACCTGCTGTTGTGAATCAGCCAGATGTTTTAAAAGATGTTTTCAATGTTTTGTATGACAGGTACATTTTTGGAATGCATTACAACATTTTTGGGTAACATGCAGGGGGAAATCCCAGTGGCTGAAGGCTGTGAGTTGTTGTAAACAAATTCAGCGAAGGGTAACAAGAGTTCCCAACCCTTAGGTGTAGCAGCCAATAGACATTGCAGTGTTTGGTCTAAAACCTGGTTTAACTGCTATATCTGCCCATCACTTTGTACATGATAGGCAGATGGGAATCAAGCCCGGATCTCCAATGGACACTTGCCCCCTGAAAGTACTAAAAAGTGCAAAAGGTGCTATCATACCGCATCTTACCACTGTTCTAAACTTAGCCATCTCGTAGGGGCAATATCCCCTGGCCTGAAAGGCGGCAGTAGTTAGGACACTTTTGAAAAAGCCTTCTCTGGATCCATTGGATTTGAAAAGCTATTGTCCCATCTCCCTCTTGCCGGTTCCCACAAAGATTTTAGAATCTTACCTGAATTCTCATCTGAGTGCCTACTTGAGGGATGGCTCTTAACATGGGTTCAGAAGCAGTCATTGTACTGAAACTGCGTTCACTGCAGTGTACGATAACATCCGTACACAGGTGGATGCAGGCCATACCACCTTACTAGTTTTACTCGATCTCACCGCAGCCTTTGATACCCTATCACCACTGAGACACGTAGAACGGCTCAAGGAGATAGGTGTCAGGGGCTCGTCTGTAGGGCTACTTGCCTTTTTCCTCAGTGAGCGTATCCAAACAGTGAAATTGGGCAATCTCCTGGAATAAAACAGCGGGGTCTAGGGCTAATCCAGTTGTAACTGGTCGATGGGCGCTTACAGATGCAGGGCTTCTTTAGTTTGTGTGTTCCTGAGATCAACAGGAGGCTAGCCAACTAGCGCTTTGATTCCCCTTACCGGTCCGTGGCACAAGTAGGAGCAGGTCCATGCCATGCAATCACCTGGTCCCAACCATGGAGATGACACTGAAGCCAATTCTGGACCTCCTATCCCTCTCAGAGCCACACAAGATCAAGGGACCAAACTCCTTAGATCATGAACAGCCCTTGGGTGGAAGGAGGGTTGGGACAAAATAAGAAAAGAGACTTGCAGTATTCGATCTGCTCAGCAGATGTGCAACACTACGTAACAGGATCTATCAATTCTGAGACCTTTTATGTTTGCAAGGAAGATGTGCACTGGACCAGAACATCTGGTTTTGTAATTATACAATGCACAAGAAATAACAACAGGAGGTACTTACCATGAGTACACCATCAGGTCTCTACATACAATTAACATGCATTAACTACAGTCATCAGCAGCCCACCAAGAGCAGAATAACCAAAATCAGAGGTTGGGGTGTGTCACTCCCGATGATAAAATCTGAACAAAGGTTGGAGTTACTTGCATTCCCAAGGATACACTTGGAACACAGGTTGTAGTTACTTGCACTCCCATCGATACACTAGGAACACATGGTGGGGTACAAGGTTGATGCGCATATCAAAGACTCTGAAGTGCTTTCTCTTGGCACTACTGTTCATCAGAGAAACACAGAGCTAAAGCCTTTAATCTTTGCACAGCAATAGTTCTTGCACCAAGGTTGTAGGAAGGATCCGGAGAATAAACATACAAGAAGTGCTGGAATAAATCACAGAGAGGGCATGGAGGAAAAGTCTATAGTCTTTGAAGACGTGGAGTCTCGGTCCTGCTTACTACTATAGGACGATTAGTGAGAACTAACTTGATGTCAAGTACTTAGACTAGTTCTTCCACTTGACTGAAGTTCGAAGAAGCTCTTGAGGCTTTGATTCAGGGAGTCACGGGGGTCTGGAGTAGCTGTGCAGGAGTGAGAGAGGGGAAGACATCAAGGGAACTGGAGCCATGGGAATCATAGGTTCAGATGGACTTGAAAGAGACTGGAGCACTTCTCGGTTCCAGCAGGTTTCTTCAGATGAGTTGGAAGGTTGAAGCGAAGCTAAGCTACAGTTCGGGGTTGGGCAGGGTTTATATAATTGCTCGAGCCCTCAATGGATGTAGCTAGATCACGTGTGGCACATTGGGCACATGGCTGTCTCAAAGGTTCTTGAACCTTGGAGAAAACACATTGGTACACTCTCTTTGACCTTACAGAATGAGCAGGTGTAACTTGATGATCGGACCCAAATAACAGAAAACTATTGTACCATTTCCGTTCGAACGCGCATAATGGAAAACAACAGCAAGGCCCCAGCAACAGCGGGAGTAAGGCTTGCTATTGGCTGTCAGGATTCTGGGGAAAGCTTGCAGGGATTCAATGTAAAACCACTCCAAGGCACTAGTTACAGCGGGTGAAGATAATCTATTGGTTCACATGTTTTGGTGGACATTTGCAGGGATTCAAGCGTAATGGAATTACGGGTCTTGGGGAACATCAGCCATGGTATCACAGCGTGCCATAGAGCACCACAGGGGTAATACAATGTGAGTTCTGTGTGTTAGGACACTTCGCAGGGGGCGCAGGAGGGAATTGTGGCAGTTTCCCCTGCAAGAACGACCTACAGGGAGTGGTTTGTCTGGGTGACAGTCATGGAAGGAATGAACCAGCTGAAGAGCAGGAACACTGCTGGCTGGTTCACAAGACAGCTCTTTAGGACCATATCCTTTCCAAGCAATCAAGTAAAAAAAGAAGCATCTATTCTCGCACTTCAAATCAATGTTTCTCTATTCCTTGAATTCTAATTGACCATCAAGAGTTATGGGTAAAGGAGAGGGAGTAGGACAGGTCAGGGGACAATAGAGCTTTAATAGGGACTCATGAAACGCTGAACGGGTAATTCTTCTGACAACTGTAATTTCACTGCTAGTGGGTTAATGTCTTGTTCAATACAAAAGAGGCCCACATATCTGGGTTGAGGCTTACGTAGCCCCTGTAATTGCAGGTGTTTAGTGGACAGCCAAACTTGATCTCCAACCTTGTAGTCTGGCTGTTGTTGTTGATGTCTGTTAATTTTTTTTACCATATTCACCTTAGCCTGTTGTAATTGTGATAACACCTGCTGTTGTGAATCAGCCAGATGTTTTAAAAGATGTTTTCAATGTTTTGTATGACAGGTACATTTTTGGAATGCATTACAACATTTTTGGGTAACATGCAGGGGGAAATCCCAGTGGCTGAAGGCTGTGAGTTGTTGTAAACAAATTCAGCGAAGGGTAACAAGAGTTCCCAACCCTTAGGTGTAGCAGCCAATAGACATTGCAGTGTTTGGTCTAAAACCTGGTTTAACTGCTATATCTGCCCATCACTTTGTACATGATAGGCAGATGGGAATCAAGCCCGGATCTCCAATGGACACTTGCCCCCTGAAAGTACTAAAAAGTGCAAAAGGTGCTATCTTACCGCATCTTACCACTGTTCTAAACTTAGCCATCTCGTAGGGGCAATATCCCCTGGCCTGAAAGGCGGCAGTAGTTAGGACACTTTTGAAAAAGCCTTCTCTGGATCCATTGGATTTGAAAAGCTATTGTCCCATCTCCCTCTTGCCGGTTCCCACAAAGATTTTAGAATCTTACCTGAATTCTCATCTGAGTGCCTACTTGAGGGATGGCTCTTAACATGGGTTCAGAAGCAGTCATTGTACTGAAACTGCGTTCACTGCAGTGTACGATAACATCCGTACACAGGTGGATGCAGGCCATACCACCTTACTAGTTTTACTCGATCTCACCGCAGCCTTTGATACCCTATCACCACTGAGACACGTAGAACGGCTCAAGGAGATAGGTGTCAGGGGCTCGTCTGTAGGGCTACTTGCCTTTTTCCTCAGTGAGCGTATCCAAACAGTGAAATTGGTCAATCTCCTGGAATAAAACAGCGGGGTCTAGGGCTAATCCAGTTGTAACTGGTCGATGGGCGCTTACAGATGCAGGGCTTCTTTAGTTTGTGTGTTCCTGAGATCAACAGGAGGCTAGCCAACTAGCGCTTTGATTCCCCTTACCGGTCCGTGGCACAAGTAGGAGCAGGTCCATGCCATGCACTCACCTGGTCCCAACCATGGAGATGACACTGAAGCCAATTCTGGACCTCCTATCCCTCTCAGAGCCACACAAGATCAAGGGACCAAACTCCTTAGATCATGAACAGCCCTTGGGTGGAAGGAGGGTTGGGACAAAATAAGAAAAGAGACTTGCAGTATTCGATCTGCTCAGCAGATGTGCAACACTACGTAACAGGATCTATCAATTCTGAGACCTTTTATGTTTGCAAGGAAGATGTGCACTGGACCAGAACATCTGGTTTTGTAATTATACAATGCACAAGAAATAACAACAGGAGGTACTTACCATGAGTACACCATCAGGTCTCTACATACAATTAACATGCATTAACTACAGTCATCAGCAGCCCACCAAGAGCAGAATAACCAAAATCAGAGGTTGGGGTGTGTCACTCCCGATGATAAAATCTGAACAAAGGTTGGAGTTACTTGCATTCCCAAGGATACACTTGGAACACAGGTTGTAGTTACTTGCACTCCCATCGATACACTAGGAACACATGGTGGGGTACAAGGTTGATGCGCATAACAAAGACTCTGAAGTGCTTTCTCTTGGCACTACTGTTCATCAGAGAAACACAGAGCTAAAGCCTTTAATCTTTGCACAGCAATAGTTCTTGCACCAAGGTTGTAGGAAGGATCCGGAGAATAAACATACAAGAAGTGCTGGAATAAATCACAGAGAGGGCATGGAGGAAAAGTCTATAGTCTTTGAAGACGTGGAGTCTCGGTCCTGCTTACTACTATAGGACGATTAGTGAGAACTAACTTGATGTCAAGTACTTAGACTAGTTCTTCCACTTGACTGAAGTTCGAAGAAGCTCTTGAGGCTTTGATTCAGGGAGTCACGGGGGTCTGGAGTAGCTGTGCAGGAGTGAGAGAGGGGAAGACATCAAGGGAACTGGAGCCATGGGAATCATAGGTTCAGATGGACTTGAAAGAGACTGGAGCACTTCTCGGTTCCAGCAGGTTTCTTCAGGTGAGTTGGAAGGTTGAAGCGAAGCTAAGCTACAGTTCGGGGTTGGGCAGGGTTTATATAATTGCTCGAGCCCTCAATGGATGTAGCTAGATCACGTGTGGCACATTGGGCACATGGCTGTCTCAAAGGTTCTTGAACCTTGGAGAAAACACATTGGTACACTCTCTTTGACCTTACAGAATGAGCAGGTGTAACTTGATGATCGGACCCAAATAACAGAAAACTATTGTACCATTTCCGTTCGAACGCGCATAATGGAAAACAACAGCAAGGCCCCAGCAACAGCGGGAGTAAGGCTTGCTATTGGCTGTCAGGATTCTGGGGAAAGCTTGCAGGGATTCAATGTAAAACCACTCCAAGGCACTAGTTACAGCGGGTGAAGATAATCTATTGGTTCACATGTTTTGGTGGACATTTGCAGGGATTCAAGCGTAATGGAATTACGGGTCTTGGGGAACATCAGCCATGGTATCACAGCGTGCCATAGAGCACCACAGGGGTAATACAATGTGAGTTCTGTGTGTTAGGACACTTCGCAGGGGGCGCAGGAGGGAATTGTGGCAGTTTCCCCTGCAAGAACGACCTACAGGGAGTGGTTTGTCTGGGTGACAGTCATGGAAGGAATGAACCAGCTGAAGAGCAGGAACACTGCTGGCTGGTTCACAAGACAGCTCTTTAGGACCATATCCTTTCCAAGCAATCAAGTAAAAAAAGAAGCATCTATTCTCGCACTTCAAATCAATGTTTCTCTATTCCTTGAATTCTAATTGACCATCAAGAGTTATGGGTAAAGGAGAGGGAGTAGGACAGGTCAGGGGACAATAGAGCTTCAATAGGGACTCATGAAACGCTGAACGGGTAATTCTTCTGACAACTGTAATTTCACTGCTAGTGGGTTAATGTCTTGTTCAATACAAAAGAGGCCCACATATCTGGGTTGAGGCTTACGTAGCCCCTGTAATTGCAGGTGTTTAGTGGACAGCCAAACTTGATCTCCAACCTTGTAGTCTGGCTGTTGTTGTTGATGTCTGTTAATTTTTTTTACCATATTCACCTTAGCCTGTTGTAATTGTGATAACACCTGCTGTTGTGAATCAGCCAGATGTTTTAAAAGATGTTTTCAATGTTTTGTATGACAGGTACATTTTTGGAATGCATTACAACA
The DNA here is from genome assembly GCF_964263255.1 of Lissotriton vulgaris. Lineage (NCBI taxonomy): Eukaryota > Metazoa > Chordata > Amphibia > Caudata > Salamandridae > Lissotriton > Lissotriton vulgaris. The sequence continues at coordinate 994,523,925 of NC_141697.1, forward strand.
TTTTTGGGTAACATGCAGGGGGAAATCCCAGTGGCTGAAGGCTGTGAGTTGTTGTAAACAAATTCAGCGAAGGGTAACAAGAGTTCCCAACCCTTAGGTGTAGCAGCCAATAGACATTGCAGTGTTTGGTCTAAAACCTGGTTTAACTGCTATATCTGCCCATCACTTTGTACATGATAGGCAGATGGGAATCAAGCCCGGATCTCCAATGGACACTTGCCCCCTGAAAGTACTAAAAAGTGCAAAAGGTGCTATCTTACCGCATCTTACCACTGTTCTAAACTTAGCCATCTCGTAGGGGCAATATCCCCTGGCCTGAAAGGCGGCAGTAGTTAGGACACTTTTGAAAAAGCCTTCTCTGGATCCATTGGATTTGAAAAGCTATTGTCCCATCTCCCTCTTGCCGGTTCCCACAAAGATTTTAGAATCTTACCTGAATTCTCATCTGAGTGCCTACTTGAGGGATGGCTCTTAACATGGGTTCAGAAGCAGTCATTGTACTGAAACTGCGTTCACTGCAGTGTACGATAACATCCGTACACAGGTGGATGCAGGCCATACCACCTTACTAGTTTTACTCGATCTCACCGCAGCCTTTGATACCCTATCACCACTGAGACACGTAGAACGGCTCAAGGAGATAGGTGTCAGGGGCTCGTCTGTAGGGCTACTTGCCTTTTTCCTCAGTGAGCGTATCCAAACAGTGAAATTGGTCAATCTCCTGGAATAAAACAGCGGGGTCTAGGGCTAATCCAGTTGTAACTGGTCGATGGGCGCTTACAGATGCAGGGCTTCTTTAGTTTGTGTGTTCCTGAGATCAACAGGAGGCTAGCCAACTAGCGCTTTGATTCCCCTTAGCGGTCCGTGGCACAAGTAGGAGCAGGTCCATGCCATGCACTCACCTGGTCCCAACCATGGAGATGACACTGAAGCCAATTCTGGACCTCCTATCCCTCTCAGAGCCACACAAGATCAAGGGACCAAACTCCTTAGATCATGAACAGCCCTTGGGTGGAAGGAGGGTTGGGACAAAATAAGAAAAGAGACTTGCAGTATTCGATCTGCTCAGCAGATGTGCAACACTACGTAACAGGATCTATCAATTCTGAGACCTTTTATGTTTGCAAGGGAGATGTGCACTGGACCAGAACATCTGGTTTTGTAATTATACAATGCACAAGAAATAACAACAGGAGGTACTTACCATGAGTACACCATCAGGTCTCTACATACAAATAACATGCATTAACTACAGTCATCAGCAGCCCACCAAGAGCAGAATAACCAAAATCAGAGGTTGGGGTGTGTCACTCCCGATGATAAAATCTGAACAAAGGTTGGAGTTACTTGCATTCCCAAGGATACACTTGGAACACAGGTTGTAGTTACTTGCACTCCCATCGATACACTAGGAACACATGGTGGGGTACAAGGTTGATGCGCATAACAAAGACTCTGAAGTGCTTTCTCTTGGCACTACTGTTCATCAGAGAAACACAGAGCTAAAGCCTTTAATCTTTGCACAGCAATAGTTCTTGCACCAAGGTTGTAGGAAGGATCCGGAGAATAAACATACAAGAAGTGCTGGAATAAATCACAGAGAGGGCATGGAGGAAAAGTCTATAGTCTTTGAAGACGTGGAGTCTCGGTCCTGCTTACTACTATAGGACGATTAGTGAGAACTAACTTGATGTCAAGTACTTAGACTAGTTCTTCCACTTGACTGAAGTTCGAAGAAGCTCTTGAGGCTTTGATTCAGGGAGTCACGGGGGTCTGGAGTAGCTGTGCAGGAGTGAGAGAGGGGAAGACATCAAGGGAACTGGAGCCATGGGAATCATAGGTTCAGATGGACTTGAAAGAGACTGGAGCACTTCTCGGTTCCAGCAGGTTTCTTCAGGTGAGTTGGAAGGTTGAAGCGAAGCTAAGCTACAGTTCGGGGTTGGGCAGGGTTTATATAATTGCTCGAGCCCTCAATGGATGTAGCTAGATCACGTGTGGCACATTGGGCACATGGCTGTCTCAAAGGTTCTTGAACCTTGGAGAAAACACATTGGTACACTCTCTTTGACCTTACAGAATGAGCAGGTGTAACTTGATGATCGGACCCAAATAACAGAAAACTATTGTACCATTTCCGTTCGAACGCGCATAATGGAAAACAACAGCAAGGCCCCAGCAACAGCGGGAGTAAGGCTTGCTATTGGCTGTCAGGATTCTGGGGAAAGCTTGCAGGGATTCAATGTAAAACCACTCCAAGGCACTAGTTACAGCGGGTGAAGATAATCTATTGGTTCACATGTTTTGGTGGACATTTGCAGGGATTCAAGCGTAATGGAATTACGGGTCTTGGGGAACATCAGCCATGGTATCACAGCGTGCCATAGAGCACCACAGGTGTAATACAATGTGAGTTCTGTGTGTTAGGACACTTCGCAGGGGGCGCAGGAGGGAATTGTGGCAGTTTCCCCTGCAAGAACGACCTACAGGGAGTGGTTTGTCTGGGTGACAGTCATGGAAGGAATGAACCAGCTGAAGAGCAGGAACACTGCTGGCTGGTTCACAAGACAGCTCTTTAGGACCATATCCTTTCCAAGCAATCAAGTAAAAAAAGAAGCATCTATTCTCGCACTTCAAATCAATGTTTCTCTATTCCTTGAATTCTAATTGACCATCAAGAGTTATGGGTAAAGGAGAGGGAGTAGGACAGGTCAGGGGACAATAGAGCTTCAATAGGGACTCATGAAACGCTGAACGGGTAATTCTTCTGACAACTGTAATTTCACTGCTAGTGGGTTAATGTCTTGTTCAATACAAAAGAGGCCCACATATCTGGGTTGAGGCTTACGTAGCCCCTGTAATTGCAGGTGTTTAGTGGACAGCCAAACTTGATCTCCAACCTTGTAGTCTGGCTGTTGTTGTTGATGTCTGTTAATTTTTTTTACCATATTCACCTTAGCCTGTTGTAATTGTGATAACACCTGCTGTTGTGAATCAGCCAGATGTTTTCAATGTTTTGTATGACAGGTACATTTTTGGAATGCATTACAACATTTTTGGGTAACATGCAGGGGGAAATCCCAGTGGCTGAAGGCTGTGAGTTGTTGTAAACAAATTCAGCGAAGGGTAACAAGAGTTCCCAACCCTTAGGTGTAGCAGCCAATAGACATTGCAGTGTTTGGTCTAAAACCTGGTTTAACTGCTATATCTGCCCATCACTTTGTACATGATAGGTAGATGAGAATCGAGCATCAATGTCCAATGATGTGCAAACACTGCACCAAAATTGTGAAATGAATTGCGGGCCCCCATTGGAAGTGATAACCCAGGGTATGTCATGCAATTGCATGATTTGCTGAATAAATATAATTGCAAAAGTCTTACCAGTGGATATTTCATTTAGGACAATAAAATGTGCCATCTTGGAAAAAAGATCTACTACTACACAAATGATTGTATAGCCGTTGGAGTTGGGGAGGTCAGTAATAAAGTTCATGCTTATGGTATGCCAAGCATGTGAGGGCACTGGCAAAGTCCGTACATAGCCTGATGGAGTGGAATGGGATGACATGTATTGAGAACATATTGGGCAGGTCTGAATGGAGTCATGCACATCCTTGGACAATGTGGGACCCCAAACTCATTGCTGACAGTTTGCTACGGTATTTTGGATTTTTGGATGACCTGCTAATGGGGTGTCATAACATTGGTTAAGACTTCTTGTCATAATTCGTTCGTGGGAACATATAAGGTGGTACCATGGTAAGGAGTCTTGCTGTTAACATGATTATCCTTTCTAGTCACCCAAGTCCATTTCTTCTTGACTCATACTCTGCCTTCTCCATCCAAGAAGAACTCCGGGTCACAGAGACCTACAATGTGCTTTGAGCTTACAATTCCCTTTGGTGTCTGTCCTAGAGTGTTCTGATTTGTGTAACCCCATCCAGATAGATTGTCCTTTTATTTGTTGTGTGCCTGGCCGAAGGTAGTTTTGCCATTCTTGAAAGCAAATAACTTTCGTTTGGAAGCTGTGTAATTCTGCTCTGCCACCAATAATCTTTTGATAAAAAGGGGAACAGGATGCATGTGTTCTGTTGTGTTATCATGTATATACCACCCACAGCTACCTGGGAGGCATCCGTCTTCCCAAGGGAAGACTGAGTGGGGGGGCTGGATATCTAAGTGCTAGGGCAGTGATGCATCTCTCCTGGAATAAGTATTAAGCATCATTGGTCTCCAGGCGCCACTCTGAGGATATCTTCTTTCTATCCCGTTAGGAAAAAAGAGAATGTTCTGTCTCAGATTCCGAAGGAGCTTAATCATGCCAGAAGCAAAGTGTTGCGCCCGGAATCAAGTGTATGTGGTCACCAGTTTCCCTATGAGGGTGTAGTTGTGTAACTTTCAGTTTGTCAAAGACATCTTGAAAGTCCTGGTATTCTACTTGAAACCGAGGAAAGGGTCTGGTTTAGGGGCTACACAAGATAAGAGAGATAGAACTTTCTGAGCGTCATCATAGACATGAGTTTGACAGTAACAGGATCCCAATGTGACAAGATGGAGGGATCAGTCAATTGCAGCCTTGTGCAGCTGAAGCCAAGGGATTCTCAGTATGCCCTTTCTCACATACTAAGGATAACAAAGTAGTTTGGTATACAATCATCCCAGAAGAGAGCTCGGAGCCATCTACAGCTCTAACAGGCTCTGGTTCACTTTTTCTCACCTGCGGCATATGTAAGGAACTGGCCAAGGCTAGATCTAAGATGTTTCCTGTGACCCCGGAATCTACTAGCCTGGGTAAAACCTGCCTCTGTTGGGGTGCAATGACACGGGTATCTGATATTGTTAAATGTTGTGAAACCTTATGTGTGGTATTAGCCAGGTTAATGGGAGTCTGTTCAAGAACCACACCCGACTGAGAGATTCCATGTCAGCTGGGCACTCTAACCTTTTCAGAACTGTGTCAGAAGTCAAGGTGTTAGCCTTCCTAATTCCCTTCAGTTTGGCAGAGCATTTTTGTGCAAAATGCCCTGCTTTAATGCAAAACAAACACAGCTTTAATTTCTTTCTACGTTCTTTTTTTTCTCTGCGGTCAGAGGACCGTGCAATATTATCCTGATTTTTAGACTCTGTCTCTTCCACTCAGCCTGCATAACTACCAGTCTGGGTTGCTCTCGGGGTGTTCCATTAAACTATGGTCAAGCCTGAAAACGAAGTCAGGAAACTTCTAACAAACTGGGGGTAAATCTACAATGTGCACAAGGGGAATCCTTCAAGTCATTCCATAACCCTCTGAAAAAGAAGGAAGTCCTATTTTCATCTGCCCACTCAGTTTCCGTAACAAGCTCACAGAAGGCAGTAATATAGGTAAGGAGGTCCCTACTGTCCTGACGGAGTTTTAGCAACTCATTATCACTGGCCTGGACAAAAGTGTGCATGGCAAAAAGACGATACCCTGCCTCTTTAAACCTTGCAAAATCATGTAAAATTAGGTCCTTATTTTGAATGAGTGGGATAGCCCAACTAGCAGTATCTGAAGGAAAACCTCCTGGTTCACAAAACAATTGCATCTAGCACTGGCTCCAGAATGCATCAAAAGTGTAACCATTCAGAAAAAATCATTTGGGCGTGGTCAAGTGCATTGGGTCTGGAGTCGTAACTGTGACATGAACAGGATTATCGTTTTCTGTAGCAGAAGTACTTGTTAGATTTCCCAAATCGGTAAAGTATGGGGATTGTAGAACAGGATGTGTGCTCTTGGGAACAGCCCCAGTCCTCACCTCAAATAACCATTGTGAGGGGCGAGGGTGACATTGGACCTGCTCGCCCTTAAGCAACTGATTTTCCTGTTGCAAAGACTGAACTACATACTGTACATCCCCTAAAGCCCATGCCAATTCCAAAATATTTGGGGTGTTCTCGGGTAGGGTTTGATCCAGGTAATGAATGTGTATCTGGCCATCCATGTCATTCGAGTGGTGGAAAGATACAAGGCTTTGGCCTTCTGTCATGCACTCCCCTGGTCCCAACCACAGAGACAACACTGGAGCCGATGCTGGACCTCCTTTTCCTCTCAGAGCTGCACAAGATCAAGGGATGAAACTCCTTAGATCATGCATGGCCCCCGCGGGGGGGGGTTGTTAGGACGAAGTAAGAAGCTAGAGACTTGTGATACTGGATCTGCTCAGCCGCTGAGGGACCCTGCATAACAGGATTTGTCACTTCTGAGACCTATGTTTGCGAGGTAGATGTGAACTGGACCAGAACCTCTCATTTTGCGATGATGCAATGCACTAGAAATAAAGAGGAGACAGTTACCATCAGTACACTAACAGGTCTCTACATATAATGAACTTGCATTAAACAGTGAAACACACTTACAGGTTTCATCACCAGCACAGCATGAGAGCAGATTAACCAAAATCACAGATTGTACTGTGTCATTCCCAGGTATAAACTCGGAACACAAATTTCACTCCCAGGAATAAATTCTGAACACATGTTGGAGTTACTTGCACTCCCAAGGATACACTTGGAACACAGATTGGAGGTGCTTGCACTCCCAAGGATACACTCGGCACAAAGGTTGGCGTTACTTGCACTCCCAAGGATACACTCGGAACATAGGGTGGCGTACAAGGTTGATGCATATATCCAAGACTCTGAAGTGCTTTTTCTTGGCACTACTGTTTATCAGAGAAACACAAGGTTAAAGTCTTTATTCCTTGTGCTGTGACAGTTCTAGCGCCAAAGATGTAGGAAGGTTACAGAGAACAAACACACAAGAAGCACTGGGAGTAAATCACTGAGAGTGCATTGATGACAAGTCTATAGTCTTAGAAGAGGTGGACACTGTGTCCTGCTTACTACAATAGGAGGATTAGCGCACACTAACATAATATCAAGTACTAGTTCTACCATCTGAATGAGGTTAGAAGATCTGTAGGCTTTGACTCAAAAAGTCACAAGGGGTCTGGAGTAGCTATGCAGAAGGAAGATAATTCAATACTTTCAGCCTCCCAAACAGGATTCCGTCCAGGAAGAGGCACAGAATCTGCCCTAACTGCCATCTGTGATGACCTTAAGAACACAGTTGACCAGAATGGGGTTGCTGCACTACATCTCTTGGAACTCTCAGCTGTCTTTGATACAGTTGCCCATGACACTCTAATACAAAGAGTCTATAAAGCTAGCATAGAGGGGACTACTTTCGACTGGATCACATCCTATCTTCAAAACAGAACTAATGTCAGGCATACCCATTCTTTCTCATCCAAAACGTACTTCACAAAAGCATGGGTTCCTCAAGGCTCTATCAGATCTCCCATGCTTTTCAACATCTACATGAAGTCATAACCAGCACTGATCAATGAAGTTCACCTCATATGCTATAACTATGCAGAGTACACACAAATACTCCTTAAACTGGAGAGCCCAAACACATTGGAAACTCACACATTTTCAGTTGCCTCAAAGCTGTTAATCAGTGGGTGACATGGAGCCATCTCAAATTGAATGCTTCCAAAACTGAAATACTCAAATAAACTGTGGGGCAAACTGGCACGATGGTGCATTCCACAGACTACCTTAAATATGCTGATGCTTCTACACACAGACACCTGGGTGCAGGTGAAACTAGGCGGCGGTACCCACCTTTCCTCAAAAGTGCCCACACCAAACGGAATAAAACAGGGTTGCGTGCTTGCACCAACCCTGTTCAATCTATTTATGGCGAACCTCCCAAAGGTACTTGATGCCTGCAACTTCCACTCTCCAAGGGTAGGAGGAAGAACTTTAACCAATCTTATGTACGCAGATGACGTAGTTCTGCTCACTCACACTCACGTCGGTCTTCAACGCCTACTGACGGAAATGCAGAAATACGCCACAGAAAACAACTTAAAAATAAACTTGAGCAAGACAAGGACAATGCCAATAAACAACAAAAAGAACCCACACAGGAACTAGTTCCTCAGCGGCATTGAAATTGCCCCAGCTTGTGAGTACAAGTATCTAGGAGTTATATTCGACAAGGAAGGGTCGTTTTGGCTCCAGAAAGAGGAAATAAGAAGGGAAGGTCTATTGACCACCATGACGATGAAAAACCTTGCAAACCAATTGATGGGACCGACTCTGACCCCGCTATTGAAGGCCAAACTTCTCCCCTCCTTCACTTATGGTATTGAGGCGGAAGAGATGCTAAGGAGCTGGATAGCATGCAATTTAAAGCTTATAGAACTATGTTCTGCCCCCCGCTCTATACATCACCCGCTCAAATAAGGTTGGAGTTTGGCCTTCAACAACAAGTCTTAGCCAGGTACGGCGCTTACATCATCTGTTGGCATAAGATAAGAAGTGCCACTATAAATACGCTAAACTATTTGTTGTGGCGCGACATATAACACAGGGAGTTCTCTCAGGCAAGAAACCACCTTCAATTAGCCCTGGAATCTACCAAACACTCTGGTCTTTGGGATTCGCAACTCAGCCACCCCAACTTCAAAAAACTAGTCTGGAAAAACATAAAATCAATCTCCTTATTGGAGGATAAGGCGAGCTTCTCGAAAAGATCTCATTCTTGGATGACCCTTAACTCCTACAAATCACTCGCTCTACAATCATATTTTAACCAGGGTTATCCTAGAGCCATACAAAATGAACTTCCTAAGGTACAGACTGGGGATTCTTCCAGGCACCCAGCATCTACCACCATGGCTTAGGACAAAAGGACAAAATACTTGCAGGCTGTGCCACATCAACAATGGCGACATTCTTCATTTAATCTGCCTTTGTGAAGAACTGCACCAAGCGCAGCAAGAGTTCCTGAAAGAACCTCTTAAACAGAAAGGTATCTGCACCAGAAGGCAAGCAGTGCTGGCCTGCTTAAACCCAACAAATATCCAACTAAACTGCAGATTGGTAATATTCCTGACGGTTAATGAATAAAAAATGCCCAAAAACACCAAGAAATACTCCACAAAGCCCGCCGCCACAAGCTGACCAGCAGTCGGGTAAAAAGACGTAGCGGAACCTTATTAAGGATGCCTACCAGCAGCAGGGGGACAAATCTTGCGATAAGCCGAGTCTATTTGAAAGATGCGACAAATGGGCAATCAGGGCTAGAGTAAGGATAATCTGTGAGAAGCACATTACAGTATCCAGCGACTCAATGACTTTCTTTAACTAGCACAACTGAACTGTGTTTTTAAATTATAATGAATTATCTTTCTTTGGCTTTTATTGGTTTTAAACAAGGATGTTTTTAGGAGTTTTGTAGTGTTATTATTGCAAGGGTTTTAATTAACTATGCAAAAATAAAATAAACTTGAAACTTGAAATACTCACATGTGGCTATTCTATTGGAAAAATTATGACCTACTCACTGCCTGGCTTTACAATCTGGGAATACAGCCTAAATTATCTAAGGAAGTAAGAAACCTCAGCATTACCATGGACTCCAAGCTATCAATGAATGCCCAAGTGGACAAACTAGCTAGATCAAGCTTCATTGCTATAAAAACACTCTGATGAATCTTCCCCCACCTAAGATTTTCACACAAGGTCCCTGCTAGTATCTCTCTTTTTCTGTCTAAACTCGATTACACCAATAGCCTGTACCACAGATCATCTTTAACAACTATGAATAGACAACAACAGATTCAAAACTCTGCTGACAGACTACTCTTACATACAAAGCCACAAGCCCACATCTCTCCTGCCTTGAAGGCACTACATTGGTTACCGGTTGCCATATTCAAGCTGCGTTGTATCACCCACAAATTGATACATGGAGAAGGGCCGTTCTTCATCAGGAATAAAATCACCAAAAATATTCAACAAAGGAACCTTCACTTTAGATTTTCGCCTCACCTCAAAATCCCACCATTCAAGAAAAATATCAAAGGTGGCACATTCTTCTCTTTTTATGGAACTCTTTACCCCCAAACTTAAGACCATGGATAACTACCATATCTTCAGAAGAGTCCCCAAGAGTTGGCTAGCATATGAGGTGAACTTCATTGAAGCATAAATAAACAGCATTTCCCTGTGTATAAAAGCATTTATTTGCATTATATATGAGTACCTAGATAAGTATATTCCATTGTGTATAATAATTATGATTATAAGTATTATAGATATTCATTTGTTTCGGATGTATGACGGTACAATGCATACCGTTACAACGCGTCCCTTTACGACACAGTTTTAACAATGCAAGTCGTTACAACGACTTACGTTGGGGGGGTGCTGATAGTGAATAGTTTAATTTACTATTCCAACACTAGTCCTCGTGGATAGTAGGGAAGGTGTTGGATAGTAAATTAAACGATCCCCTATCCTAGAGAGCCCTCCAGCGAAAGTCGTTGTAACGACTTTCATTGTTAAAGCTGTGTCGTAACGGTACCGCGTTGTACCAGTTACGTTGTAAAGGATGTTTCCCATTCGTTTCTGCTTAACAAATGTACATCTTACTTATGGCTTTATTAATCTATGTTTAACATGTATATCGGTCACTGCATACATAAGTACATTTTTATCATAACTATTTATCTACAATTGCTTTACTATTGAATTAAAAAACATAAATTATAAAAACGAGTAAATTACCTTAAAGTACAGCAACACTTGAAAGTCTGAGTTTACTACATACAACTTAAATCTAGATATATTACTTTCCATAAAAATATATACCTTACATGTACTTATGTATCTTTATATATATTAATTTACTTCCAAATTCAGCATCTCTAATGCACTACCCTATATCTCACCCTATACCTCTCTCAATATATCCTCTACCTCCACTCTCTGAGTCATACCAAACCTCATTCTACTACTCTCTCCAATGCACTGCCCTATTCCTCACTCTACACCTCTCTCAATATATCCTCTTACCCCGCTCTCTGACTCATCCCAACCTCCATTCTACTACTTTGATACCCAAAATAACCCCTTCTAGACTCTTCCCTCCTCTACCCCTCCTTGCATCATCTCAAACCTTTTTTACTATTCAGATCTTCAAACACGCCTTCTAAACTCTTCCCTCTAAATCTTTTCCCTCCACCTCCCCATTACTCACCCCAAGCCTCCCCTACTGCTACTCTCCGAAAAGCGATTCGATTCCTTGTCAGGGTTAGTAGGTACTAAATAAATGCAACTATAATCATGATATACTATCACATCGTACTAACCACTTGAGGGCAGCAGGGTAACAAGGAAAGCATCGGACCTTGTAGAACATGTTCTGGTGATTGGCCAGTTGTGAGAGTGCGACAAGGAACCACGTAAGCACTCTTCCTCCATTGAAAAAGATACATTAAAATCAATTTCTTCTTAATTTTTGACTTACTAGCACTCTTTCATTCAGAAGGGGTGAAAATACAAAATACATTCTGGATTAGATACCAAATGAGAAGTATATTGGAGCATATAATTGCAGAATTCTTGGTACTTTGGGGGCATTGGCATTTTGTTTTTCTGTCATTGCTGTTTCTGCAAACACAGGGGCATATTTACAAGCTAAGTGGCGAAGCGTGTCATTTAGCCAAGACCGCTAACAACACGCTCCGTCACTTTAGAAATGCAGGGCTGCACCATATGTACAAGAATATAGTGCAGCCCTGTGTTTCCCCCAACGCTGGTGCAAAATTTAGCAGCCTAGCGCCAACGCAGGCACCCTTGCACCATATTGCAAGGGTGCCTGCGTCGAAGGAAGTGATTATTTATGAGGACACCTTCCTGCACATAAACAATCAAAGGCGATTTGCTGTTTCCATGTATGCCGCACAATGCAGCACACATGGAAACAGCAAAAACAAGGAGAAATTAAACATTTCTCCTTGTTTCCCCAGGGTAAGACCAGGTTTTCCCTGCTCTTAATTTTGGTGCTGGTCCATATTTATGCCACCCTTGTAACTATGGGGCAGTGTCAAAATCAATGGGTGTTGCGGTGTATCACCCACAGCAATGGGGCAGCGTCAAAACCAATGGGTGTTGCGGTGTATCACCCACAGCAATGGGGCAGCGTCAAAATCAATGGGTGTTGCGGTGTATCACCCACAGCAATGGGGCAGCGTCAACCCAATGGGTGTTGCTGTGGATCACCCACAGCAACACCTATTGCCCTCCCCTAACCAGCTAATTACATTGCGAAGGGTGCCTTATTCCAAGGCAGTGTTAAGCCACTTTAAGTGGCTTAACACTGCCTTGTAAATAAGGCGAAACCCGCACCACCACCACAACGTCTTTAAAAGGGATGGTGATAGGGGCTTGTAAATATGCCCCACAGATTTTACCATAAAAAAGATTTTCTATGGGCTTGTTAAGATGGGATTGCGATCCACCCTACTTTTGTGGCAACCTCATTGCGACACAGAACACATTGGTTATGGAAAAATGTATAAATACTATGACAGGTAGTATGTAGTGGAAAGTATGAGAACATCTGAGGCCTGTCAGAATATGCTATTAAGGAACCTAGGAAATCACATAATGTCTATTCCTGATATTTGAATATTGTTTTGTTTGGGCTCATATAGTGGTTCGGTGTCCTCTGAGACCTGCCAGAGCAGAACGTCTTTTTTGTTTCAATCTCTATCAGATTTGATTGCATTGAAGTTATTATCTTCTTGCGGGCTGTAATAATGCACTGTTTTGTTTCTGGACTATACGTATTGTGCTTTTTCGAATTTCAGTTTTGTAAATGCTACCTCAAGGAGTTTATGTCTACAGTAACTTTAATATCTGCTTATAAATTAACTTGATAATAACTTTCAAAGTATAACAATGTCTACACTTCCTTGCCTGGACCGCCAACTGCCAGCAAAGTAATCCAGGCTTCTCCAGTGAGCAATAGAACAAGCATTGAAGGGCTTCGCAGTCACACAGCCTGCAATTGACAAAACCCCAGGCTTTGTGACTGTAAAATATTAAGTAGCAATTTACAAAAAGTACATTATGGGTCACAAATATATTGGCAACTAATGTAGACATTGCAGCTCCTTGCTCATAGGAAGGAAGAGCAAGAGTGAAAGAGGTGCCCCCAACCCTTATCAATCACAATGAAATGTATCAATTTCCTGCCACCACAATTGCAGTCACAAACAACTGTTGCTATAACAACTCCTCAAAGTATATGATAGGTTATTCACAAAGTGGAGCTTGTCCATGAGTTGCAGCTTCCACTTTGTTACTGTGGGCTAAAGCATTGAGGAGAGAAGGCAGCCATTCTGAGGACTGCTACATGCATCCCTGCAGCAAATACGTTCAATTGCTCAGAATCCATGGCCATAAAGAAAAGGTAAAACTTACTTATGATCCTAGAGCCCGATTCACAGAATGAATTTAAGACTCAATCCTAAACTTACTACTGATTTGGTATTCACAGATTGCACTTACTACTTTTGGCATTCACAGAATGAACTTACTACTTTTGGCATTCACAGAATGCACTTACTACTTTTTGTATTCACAGAATGAACTTACTCATTTCGGTATTCACAGAAGTTAGGACTCCTAACTTTAGGACTCCTAAATGCCTTCTGTGAATACCGAAAGTCTTAAAATTAGGATTTTTCTCAATTTAGTAGTAGTAAAGTTAGTAGTCCTAACTTTACTACTACTAAATTGAGAAAAATCCTAATTTTAAGACTTTCGGTATTCACATAAGGCATTTAGGAGTCCTAAAGTTAGTAGTCCTAACTTTACTACTACTAAATTGAGAAAAATCCTAATTTTAAGACTTTCGGTATTCACAGAAGGCATTTAGGAGTCCTAAAGTTAGGACTACTAACTTCTGTGAATACCGAAATGAGTAAGTTCATTCTGTGAATACCAAAAGTAGTAAGTTCATTCTGTGAATACCAAAAGTAGTAAGTTCATTCTGTGAATACCAAAAGTAGTAAATGCAATCTGTGAACACCAAAACAGTAGTAAGTTTAGGATTGAGTCTTAAGTTCATTCTGTGAATCGGGCCCAGTATCTTTAGCCCTTTTTCTACTCAGCTCACTATTACTAGAAGCATCCCCTGTATTGCAGCACAGCCTACTTATTTTACTCCAAATCTCACTAAAAGAGCAAAATAGCATTGCTAACAGATCAATGTATTTCCCCTCTTACTGCTGTGGTGAAGTGCCACACCAGGCAATGTTGGCAGGCGAGAATTCCACCAAGGCACTGATGTTTCTTAATAATACTTTCTACCAATTGTCTCTACTGATCTCCCTGAAGCCCACCCCACCGCAACCCCCTCTCCCACTTGCTTACCTCAACAGCCCTCTGCCTAGCAGGATAAGGGGAAATGTGTATTATTACAGCTGTCTGCCTATATGTTTACCTAGAAAGCTAAAGAGGCCTGTTCGCTTACTAATGGTGCAGGACACCCTATGACTCTGGCTGTAAGAGAGCGACAATAAGGAAATAGCGCTCTGTTACTGTTGCCTGTTCTTATATCTAACTGCTAATTTACGCAGTCGCTCGCGCACACACATGTTCAAACATGGCAGAGCGTCTGAGGACAGCAGCTGTAGACAAATGCTTGAAGACTGTGTTATTGATCTGTTTTCTTAGTTATAACTGCAAGATACCATTCCCCACTTATGTGAACGACACAGCCCACTCAACGCCTCCAGTGTTCAAGAAGGGGAAGGGTATCATTACTGATTTCTGGCCATGTATTTAACTGCTAGCCAGCCAGTTCTCAAACTCCTATTTACCTGAAGGGTACAGCACTCCATAAACTATCAGCTTGTACTATGGGGGAATGATTTGTTATTGATGTATTCTTCCATGTCTAAATGATGGCATTGTGGTTGATGTCTACTTAAATATCAAACACTGAGGCAAAACAAGTCATAGAACATTGGACAAAGATCAATTCTTTAGAATTAGGGGCTCAATTACAATTTGGCAGGATTTGGTGTGGGACTACACTTCTGGACACTGTCCCTGATTCAACACCGGGCTCCTGTGGCGTTAATCTGAGTGAAATGGGGATTTGGGTTTTACAGGGCCAAAAACCACATGCAAATATCCGAATATTGCACCCCTTACAGCTCCCATTTATCAACTGCTGAGAGGTGAGGCTGTGGATCATCTTTGGTGGTAGGGCAGGCTCTATGCTAGCTGATAGAAGCATTCCATGCTCCCACTAGTGCTGATGGGAGTAACATAGGAGCTGGGTTCTGCCTCTGATCAAAGCCAATGAGCTGTCAATACAATTGATCATAGAGTTGCCATACCCAGTAATCCTGTGTGGGGAAATACCGGGTCAGATGTGATTGGACACAGTGGTATCCAGTCCCCAGCCCCTGGGATACCGCTAAAATTGAGATATAACTGACTCAGACACATTTTCCACATTTTTTCCTCAAATGCTTGACTACTCAATGTCTGTGCAATACTTTGGTGATGGGTCTGCTGTAGTGACATGCAAGTGTCACTAGAGTGACAGTTATCACTCGAATGCAGAACTTTACCCACAGTCACCTATTTTGTGCAGTGTTTACTCAGAGCATGTTAATTTTTCTCAGCACATACATCTTCGAAGCAAAGTGGGCATGCACTAAATAAAAACTGCACAACAGTCCAGTGATGACAAACTTCTGCATTCCTAGCCGAGTCACTGGTCACTTTAACTCCATGGCTGCTAGGCGTTTTCCCCTCCTGTGCTGGGAATTGCTGTTTTACTTTATTTCATGACGAGCTGGGCTCGTCATCAGTGTACGAGGAGGCTACACCATGACGAGCCCAGCTCGTCATGAGTGTCGAAGGGGTTAACACATGCGCTGTAAGGAAGGAGCATGGCCAGTATCGTCTCATTCTACAAAGGTGCAGAATAGTGGACAGATGACATCTTTGCAACAGAGGCCCAGATTTACTAAATTATCACGCAGCACAGTCCAGCAGCCGCAAATGCTGCATTGAACTGAGTGAGGAGGAAAGAGCAGGAGACTGCAATATTTACAGAAATATGGCACCCTCCTCCCCTCCCCCTAGCACCAGCGCAGAAATGAGTTGCTGTGTGCCATGCACTCACCTTTGTATCAAAGAGCAAGGGTGTCTACTTGAGTCTAGCATAGATTGTGTACTGGAAGGGTACCCTTGCAGTACCAAATACATTGCTTAGACTAACTTTCAAACTTTTCTCACCTATTACAGTGTAGTACACAGGAAAAGTTGGAAAGAAAGGAGAAAAAAAAAATTCTATGTGATAGTGCCTGGTTAAAGTGGGTGCTATTTTTGTACGCAAAACCTTGTCTGCTTTTTTTTAGTAAATAGTGTTTTACATCAGAACCCTTGGGTGGTTGCATGGAAATGACCATGCACCACCCATGAAACGCCCCCTTTGGTGCTAAGTAATGCAAAGCCGCCCTATGGGCTACTTTTGCACAATAAGATTTGTGTTAATTTGTGTCCCTTTTGCGATTCAAACACAGCACAAATTGTTACTAAATATACCCCAAAGAACGCCCCCTTTGGTGCTAAGTAATGCAAAGCCGCCCTATGGGCTACTTTTGCACAGTAAGATTTGTGTTAATTTGTGTCCCTTTTGCGATTCAAACACAGCACAAATTGTTACTAAATATACCCCAAAATAGCCACCTGAGTTGATAGAAGTTGACCACATAACTAGTCCATGTCATTACATCCTGATTCTGAGGATTGGTCCACCATTAGTGCCATTATTGGGGAATTCACTCTGGAATGAAAAGCAGATTATGATTATATCTTGATCTTTAATTTTGTTTGCTTCTTCTTTCCAGGGGCGTAGCTACCAATGGTGCTCGGGGGACCAGAGGACGGAGAGTGCGCAACTACAACAGCCCCCTCAGAGGGCTCCTAAATAATCATGCTGGGTTGAACGAGCATTAAAGATGACTTTAATTTTTGTTTTTTTATCTTATCACATTTGTTGTGCGTTCAAAGAAGGAGGTCAAATGTCAGTCTAGTCTTATACAAACTGCTGCTTATCTTTTTTTTTAACAAAGACTCGTATTTACTTTTCATTTACTTATTGCAGAGTGTGAGGAGTTTGTAAAGTGAACTATGTGAAAATTTTACTGGTTTGAAAGGAATGACTGTAGGATGCTGATTTCATCTAACATAGACCGAAATTTAAATACCAATAAATGAACTATATAAATATTTTTTTTAAATAAATAGGAACGCACAAAGGAATCCGTTTTTTTAAATGTTAAAGTATGATAGAAACAAAGACTTTAATAGGGTCAGAACAAATTGAGACATTTTACTTGGTGGTGTGCAAATTATAAATATTCGCTGAAACTCAATTTCCACACATAGCATTTGAACGCTATATCATTTATCTGTAAAACTTTGTGTCCAAAGTTTGTGTTTAATCAATGGAAAATGTGTTGTTTGTAAATTACAGTGGCTACCACACCATGCTTTAGTAATATATTTGTGACAGTGTGCTCCTATATGCAACACCAACTATGTACCACACCCTGACCATTGTCCTGCTGAATGGGTGTAGCTTATTCGCAACACTTGTTCTTCGTGCATTACTTGCAGTTTTCAGAATCTCTAAGAGTTCAGTGGTGCAACGCTGATGGTACCAGTCTGGAAATCTTTCCATTACCAGTGCCTATTAGGGACAAAGGAGCTCTTACAGCACTGAGAGTTTGCTGTTAGCTTCATCCGATTCCCTCAGCTACAGGAGCCAGACTCTGACCTGCAGAATCTACTGAAGCTCCACGGGGTATCGCTAAAGCTCATTGTTCGCTCACCGAATGGCCGAGCAATAGGCATGCGCACTTTTCTAAACGCAGAGTGCGGCATACGGCTCTGGCTGCCTGACGCCAGCAGAGGTCAAAGTAGCTGTTACGCCAATGCTGCTTGGTGGCTTTTTAGGACATGACAGTCACAGTAATCATTGTGTTCAGCCTCACAGGGGAAGCATAGTCAATAGCAGTTAGTAAAGGAACATAGACTTACATGGGACACAGCGGTGGAACTCAGAAAATGAATGATTTGAGATCTGTTTGTTTATTTTTATGCTCAAAAAATGCACTGGTAATGCTAAAAAAAATCACACAATTCTTTTTGACTAAATCCAGTGGTAGGAATCATTATCCTTCTGAAACCTGTTAAAACTGGCCAAAATCCCTGAAAACAGGATGTTGCTCCCCAGAGTGAGATACTGAGTGGGGGGGGGGGGGGGGGGGACTCGAGTAACTGTCATACACAGTACTGTATTAGAGTTGGGTGAGTCAACAAATTAACGGGGAGAGCCGAGTTAAGGGTCTGTCTTGGCTCTAATACTACAGGCCAGAGCTGAGCAATAGAAACATTTGGCATGGATATTGTGCAACAAATATTATGTAAAAATATGATAAAATTCACTGCATTGAGAGGCATTTATTAAAAGAGATAGGGTGCACATTTTAACTGACTCCCTCTTAGTTGGCTAATGGTATTGTCGTCGGAGTGAGGGTATGGGGCAGGAACGTTTCTAACCTCATGTTTAAAAACTATGGGGCATATTACCAAGAAAGCTCGATACATTATCGCAGATAAAGTGGCGATAATGGGCTTGATAATAGGCTCTATGGAATTCCAATCGAAGCCCAAGTCTTCACATCTAACATGGGCTTCAATTGGAATTACATGGAGCATATTATCATGCCCATTATCGCCACTTTATCGGCAGTTTCCTGCCGATAAAAGCGGCGATAATGTATCGAGCTTTCTTGATATATGCCCCATAGTTTTTAAACATGAGGTTAGAAACGTTCATGCCCCATACCCTCCCTCCGACGACAATACCATTAGCCAACTAAGAGGGAGTCAGTTAAAATGTACACTCTATATGTTGGGTATACTCTTATATTACAAAGAGCAAAATTATAGTCCATTAAGACAAACACAAGTGAGATTTTTGTACAGCACGCTATCTCTCATATTTCAAGGTTTTCTCATATGTAATAATGAAAAAATATAAGAGGCTCAATAAGATAAAATAAAATATTAGCCTACGATCACATATTTTGGTTAAGTAGCCAAGCGGGATTAATCTCAGGTTTTCTGGTCTTGCATAGTGTAACTCAGTCACTAAATTGGTATTCTTTTTTTGCTCCTGTCTGACATTAAATTGCAATGCTTCATCTTTCATTCTTGGTGCATGAGGTTAAAGCGTGGGTAGTAGGCACAAGTCACAAGAAAACTCAGCCCATTTTGGGCTCTAGAAGACTTCAAACTGAACTGGAGCCTAGCATCTAGCTCGAGCCTTCAGTGGCTCACCCACCTCTATAGTTTACTGTGGCTATTATATGCCTGAAATAAGGTTATATGCTATTACCAGTGTGGTACCTGTTTTGTGTGTGAGGTTATCAGTGCTTGCACAGCTGAAGACCATCCTGTACCTGTGCTCCATGTGAGGGAAACGTACACTCCTCAAATGCTGCACACTGCATGTGTGTGTGGGCATGGACTGCTGCTACAGATGCTGTCTGTGTTCTGTGTAAGTTGGGAAAGCGTAGATTGTTTCTGACCAGATCTGTTTATTTTCTATGGGTGTGAGGAAACCGTGTACTGGTGCTGTACCTGTCTTGTGTGTGGAGATCTTCCTATGCGTGAGTCAAGCTTTCATTCAAACATCCTAGTGATGTTCCATACATTTGTACCAAATCTGAAATGCTGCTTGTTCATTGTATTTAAGTGAGGTGTTAAATGGTGCTGTCCAGTACATACTTGTATGTCTTTCAAGGAAGCTTGCAGTGGCACTGCAATAGCACATTTGTTCATCTTTGAAGCAAGCTTGCACAGGCCCTGAGCACTATACTTGTTCCATACCTTTGCCTGAAGCTTGCACAGGCTTGCACTGCAGTACAGCATGTGTTTCATGTTGCTAAAGGAAACGTACACTGATCCTGCAGCATTACACTTGTTCCATGTCTTCGAAGAAAGATTGTGATGCTCTTGAGCAGTATTCTGTCTTATTCATTGGAGCCCAGGGCTCCATGCACTCTGCTCCCTGTGCTCTATCTATTTCTGTGTGTTTTAGGTCTGACAAAAAAAAGACTGTTTTAGCTATTTTACCAGACTAATGTTTTCTCATAAATAGTACATAATCTTGCTTAGCGAAAATAGGCTTTAGGTAAGCCCACTTCAGTTATTCATCAGACAGAGTGTCATTCACATGTTAGATCAGCTCTTCAAAATAGCATACACACAATTGGGCAGTACATCAGCCATCTTCAACCTTTGGGTTTGTTGACAATGTTTGACTCAGCCTAATAGACAACTGCTAGTCTTTAGGATGTCCGAGAGTCTAGGTAATAGCATTTTACCTGCTTACTCTGTATCTAGAGAAGTCCAACCAGAGGCAAAATGTCCTTTAGTTCAGTCCCCAGCAACTCACTTGCAAATGCAGACTAGTGCTAATTGAGAAATGAGAGTACCATTAGCTCCGCTGCCATTACTACCAACCAAAACTTTTATGTGCAGAGTGCCAGGCATCAGCAAACTTTAAAACCATGCCACCATCTTGAAATACTATTCAGTATACTCTGTTTTTTTTACTGTCCCAAAATGGCAGACCAGTGCAAAGCTTTTTTTGTTTTAATATATTTATTGAAGCATGTGCCCCTCACATTTAGTCTGCATAAATTTTCTTTTGTTTTTCTTTCTTTCTTACTGTATTTTAGCTCATGCTTGAACTGAACAGAAAATTACCACCTTGTTTTTTAGAAGGCAAGTGGGACTTTTGTAATGCTATGACTCTCCCCTGCAAAGTTCCACAAAGATCAGACTCATATAGTCTGCAGTGTAGGTCCAAGTGTAGCTTAATTCATGAGCTTTTAATTAAACTAGTGTACCAATGTGAATGGTGTACCTGAATGAGCAATGTGTCTGTGTGAGTGCAAGATAGCTACCATGCTTTATGAGTCCATTGTGAAGGATGTGTGTTTGTAAATGCAGGATTATAGTTGTCTTTTGTGAGTGCAGGTAAAGTGGTTTATAGTTTGAAAGTTATGCCTGTGTGTGCGCAGAATAAGGCGTGAATGCAGCTTAATGAATGGTCATATGTGAGGGCAGCAATGCGAGTGTGGGGACAGTGCATGTTATGTCTTTGGGTGCATACACTTTACAAGAGCCAAACCTACTGGCTTTGGTAATGGTTTTAGGGTTAAGGTTTTAACTTGCCGAAATGTAGTGGCGAGAGTGGAAATACAATGTGTGTATGAGAATGGTAGTGAGTTTTGATATGGCTGAAGCAGACTCTGTTAAATGAGGTTGAGAAGTGTTGGGGCAGCTGACAGAATGAGATGTAACCCTGGTGAGGGGGCCCAGTTTCCTTTGCTTGAACTAGGGTCCATGGCTCCCTAGATACACCACTGGTTCGTTGCCTGTTCCAAGGAGACCATGTCCAGTGAAGACATCCTGAATTTTAAACACTGCTTTCAAGTGTGATTGTCTCTGCCTACCTGCTGACAGATGCAAATCTGACAATATGATCATCTGCAACAATTATCAGTCAGATCATAGTCTGAACATGTAGGCAGTTCTTTCCCATATCAAAATGTGGGCAAACTTGGGTCTACCTCCTTTTTCATCAAAGTCTGGAACTCTGCTGAGGAGATACACTATAAATATATTGTCAGGCCAATTTCACTCACCTGAAAACCAAGAATCTACTGTAGCGAAGATTAGACTATCAATACCCCTTCACACTATTGTAATGTCCCTCACAGAATCTTAATAAAGTGGTGTGATATAAACAGTCCCCAGGGGAAGGGGGGCTGGAGAGAGAGGGCGAGATAGAGAGAGAGGGAGAGAGAGAGAGGAGAGCGGTGCAATGCCTTCTTTCTTTCTGTGCCAGAACTCTTTCAGCGCGTGGGCGTTTTCATGTCTAGCTGCTCCACACATGCGCTCCGGGACCTTCTACTTGGGACCCTCAATAAGAAAAGCACAAAAATCTGTAATTATTAGGCATTCCGCATTGAGCTCTCCTCTCTAGTTTCCAGGCCTTAGAAATGGTCCCTCCCTTCGGTATTCACTTTACCTGACTTATGTGCTCGGAAAGTTGGCTCTTCTATACATCTTTTCCTAGACTTGTCATTCACTGTGCTACAAATCCTTATTCACCTTTGTTCAGCTTCTGTCCAACAATAAAACATATATCATTAAGTGATCCTTGTTTAGACCCAAAACTCCCAACGCCATGAACCCACGTGCACACAGGTCCTTTCTGTTGTCACCTTGTTTTATTTTCAAATGCACTTAGGAATGGTCTATTCCTAAGCAACAAGTTCACAAATGTTCCACAAAAGCTGGGAGGAAAATCCAATGGTGCGCTTGGTATAGGTCAGGAACCCATTCCTTTTGGGATTTCTCATAAGCATAACATTTTCTTTGCACACCACATTCAAACAGTCAAGCAATCACCATAAAGTGTGGCAGTAGCCAAAAAGCCAATATATAAATGTTTATTAAATAAGTCCTTCAATAAAATTAAAAAAGATTAAAATGTACACAATACATAAGGCAATCGATACTTGTGACAATTTTTTAAAACAAACGTCATATAACACAGGATATGAGACATTACAAACAATATTGAAAGTGCAAATTAATATACACAAACCACCAAACCAATGATCATAACAATTTCAACATATAATAATTCCTTCTATTGTTTTGTCCATCGAACCCCCTATGGTTTGGTAGTTCTGACAATCAAGAAGCGGTGCGTTTCGGTGGCACAAGTAGATCCAACCACCTTCTTCAGGCTTAAAAAGATGTCTCCCAGCACTCTCATCTAATATAAAAAAACTTTACAATAACAAACATATTTCAGATTTCATTCTAAAAGTTGTATGTGTTATTCAAAATCTCAATCCTTCTCCGTACATGTTATCGATCTTACAGTACATCATGCCATGAATATATTAAAACACATCTATATGAGACTTTTGGCTCTGGCCTGGTGATTATGTTGGTATAGGTACACTGTTAATTATGTGACTTATCCACCTGTGTTAGTCTTTTACGAAATTATAAGATCTCCCCTGGCCCATGTGTCTAGGCCCATTCTAACCCCGGGCTGCAACACACAGACAGAGCCGACTGCTTGCTTTTGTGTCATCTGCACTCTGACCTTGAGCGGCCAGGCACCCTTTATTTAATATGTGTGATGCACGTGGTGCATATTGCGGTTGGGTGGCTCACTACATCCCTTGTAACCTTTCTGATTTAACAACAAAAAGAAAAACAATATAAAGAAAATTGGCCCTGAAAACACATTGTGATCCTCTTGCAATGTTCAGCATCAGAGGTAGGTGGGTCAGCACTGTTACTCTCAGCACCGACATATGGCACACAAAATACTGGAGCCTTTGACTAGACGAGGGTTTTACCGGAGGAGGTAGTAGTAGCCCCTGGTGTTCGCCCTTTAATTTGGTCTCGACTGGCCAGAGTGACCACCGACTTTCCCTGATGCCCGTCTTCTATTGTTCAGTGCTCCTCCGTCACTGCAGTTTGGGCCTTCCCTCTCTGGACTCAGAGCTTCCTCTTGATTGGCAGTGTCTATGCTCCTGTAGGCTTCCCAATCGGGTTCACCTTGGACACTTTCATCTGATCCATTGCTACGCAGTTTCCAGAACTAGTATTTACAACAAGGGGTGGTGAGGGACAGAGTCTCTGAATTAAACAGAATACTCTCACCCAGTCAAGAGATCAGGGCTAGATCCAACACCGTTTTTTAGCTCACTGCACCATCCCAGTTTCAGAACCTGGCTGTATGCAAATTAGTCTGTTCCTGTCCCAGTGCATGATGGGAACAGGGCAAACCAAACTACAAAAGCCAATTCTTACACTGGGAAGGAAACAAGCTACCGGGGACCGGTTTCTGGCATTTCAGCCTCTTCGGCCCGGCTTGCTTGAATCCTGATGGTGCAATGAGCAAGGGACTCACATCTGAGCATACCCTTCCACGCTTAGGGTGGACAAAAATATTTACAACAAGGGGTGGTGAGGGACAGAGTCTCTGAATTAAACAGAATACTCTCACCCAGTCAAGAGATCAGGGCTAGATCCAACACCGTTTTTTAGCTCACTGCACCATCCCAGTTTCAGAACCTGGCTGTATGCAAATTAGTCTGTTCCTGTCCCAGTGCATGATGGGAACAGGGCAAACCAAACTACAAAAGCCAATTCTTACACTGGGAAGGAAACAAGCTACCGGGGACCGGTTTCTGGCATTTCAGCCTCTTCGGCCCGGCTTGCTTGAATCCTGATGGTGCAATGAGCAAGGGACTCACATCTGAGCATACCCTTCCACGCTTAGGGTGGACAAAAATATTTACAACAAGGGGTGGTGAGGGACAGAGTCTCTGAATTAAACAGAATACTCTCACCCAGTCAAGAGATCAGGGCTAGATCCAACACCGTTTTTTAGCTCACTGCACCATCCCAGTTTCAGAACCTGGCTGTATGCAAATTAGTCTGTTCCTGTCCCAGTGCATGATGGGAACAGGGCAAACCAAACTACAAAAGCCAATTCTTACACTGGGAAGGAAACAAGCTACCGGGGACCGGTTTCTGGCATTTCAGCCTCTTCGGCCCGGCTTGCTTGAATCCTGATGGTGCAATGAGCAAGGGACTCACATCTGAGCATACCCTTCCACGCTTAGGGTGGACAAAAATATTTACAACAAGGGGTGGTGAGGGACAGAGTCTCTGAATTAAACAGAATACTCTCACCCAGTCAAGAGATCAGGGCTAGATCCAACACCGTTTTTTAGCTCACTGCACCATCCCAGTTTCAGAACCTGGCTGTATGCAAATTAGTCTGTTCCTGTCCCAGTGCATGATGGGAACAGGGCAAACCAAACTACAAAAGCCAATTCTTACACTGGGAAGGAAACAAGCTACCGGGGACCGGTTTCTGGCATTTCAGCCTCTTCGGCCCGGCTTGCTTGAATCCTGATGGTGCAATGAGCAAGGGACTCACATCTGAGCATACCCTTCCACGCTTAGGGTGGACAAAAATATTTACAACAAGGGGTGGTGAGGGACAGAGTCTCTGAATTAAACAGAATACTCTCACCCAGTCAAGAGATCAGGGCTAGATCCAACACCGTTTTTTAGCTCACTGCACCATCCCAGTTTCAGAACCTGCTCCATCAGGATTCAAGCAAGCCGGGCCGAAGAGGCTGAAATGCCAGAAACCGGTCCCCGGTAGCTTGTCTCCTTTCTGGTAAAGAATTGGCTTGGTAGTTTAGTCTGCCCTGTTCCCATGATGCACTGGGCCAGGGACAGACTGATTTGCATATAGCCAGATTCGGAGCTGGGATGGGGCAGTGAGATAAATAACGGTGATGGATCAAGCCCTGATCTTTGGACTGGGTAAGAGTGGTCTGCTCAATTCAGACACTCTGTTCATCACCACCCCCCTTTTGTAAATCGATTTTGGCCACTATAGGTGTGGCAGGGTATACTCAGACATGAGTCCCTTTCTCACTGCTCCATCAGGATTCAAGCAAGCCGGGCCGAAGAGGCTGAAATGCCAGAAACCGGTCCCCGGTAGCTTGTCTCCTTTCTGGTAAAGAATTGGCTTGGTAGTTTAGTCTGCCCTGTTCCCATGATGCACTGGGCCAGGGACAGACTGATTTGCATATAGCCAGATTCGGAGCTGGGATGGGGCAGTGAGATAAATAACGGTGATGGATCAAGCCCTGATCTTTGGACTGGGTAAGAGTGGTCTGCTCAATTCAGACACTCTGTTCATCACCACCCCCTTTTGTAAATCGATTTTGGCCACTATAGGTGTGGCAGGGTATACTCAGACATGAGTCCCTTTCTCACTGCTCCATCAGGATTCAAGCAAGCCGGGCCGAAGAGGCTGAAATGCCAGAAACCGGTCCCCGGTAGCTTGTCTCCTTTCTGGTAAAGAATTGGCTTGGTAGTTTAGTCTGCCCTGTTCCCATGATGCACTGGGCCAGGGACAGACTGATTTGCATATAGCCAGATTCGGAGCTGGGATGGGGCAGTGAGATAAATAACGGTGATGGATCAAGCCCTGATCTTTGGACTGGGTAAGAGTGGTCTGCTCAATTCAGACACTCTGTTCATCACCACCCCCTTTTGTAAATCGATTTTGGCCACTATAGGTGTGGCAGGGTATACTCAGACATGAGTCCCTTTCTCACTGCTCCATCAGGATTCAAGCAAGCCGGGCCGAAGAGGCTGAAATGCCAGAAACCGGTCCCCGGTAGCTTGTCTCCTTTCTGGTAAAGAATTGGCTTGGTAGTTTAGTCTGCCCTGTTCCCATGATGCACTGGGCCAGGGACAGACTGATTTGCATATAGCCAGATTCGGAGCTGGGATGGGGCAGTGAGATAAATAACGGTGATGGATCAAGCCCTGATCTTTGGACTGGGTAAGAGTGGTCTGCTCAATTCAGACACTCTGTTCATCACCACCCCCTTTTGTAAATCGATTTTGGCCACTATAGGTGTGGCAGGGTATACTCAGACATGAGTCCCTTTCTCACTGCTCCATCAGGATTCAAGCAAGCCGGGCCGAAGAGGCTGAAATGCCAGAAACCGGTCCCCGGTAGCTTGTCTCCTTTCTGGTAAAGAATTGGCTTGGTAGTTTAGTCTGCCCTGTTCCCATGATGCACTGGGCCAGGGACAGACTGATTTGCATATAGCCAGATTCGGAGCTGGGATGGGGCAGTGAGATAAATAACGGTGATGGATCAAGCCCTGATCTTTGGACTGGGTAAGAGTGGTCTGCTCAATTCAGACACTCTGTTCATCACCACCCCCTTTTGTAAATCGATTTTGGCCACTATAGGTGTGGCAGGGTATACTCAGACATGAGTCCCTTTCTCACTGCTCCATCAGGATTCAAGCAAGCCGGGCCGAAGAGGCTGAAATGCCAGAAACCGGTCCCCGGTAGCTTGTCTCCTTTCTGGTAAAGAATTGGCTTGGTAGTTTAGTCTGCCCTGTTCCCATGATGCACTGGGCCAGGGACAGACTGATTTGCATATAGCCAGATTCGGAGCTGGGATGGGGCAGTGAGATAAATAACGGTGATGGATCAAGCCCTGATCTTTGGACTGGGTAAGAGTGGTCTGCTCAATTCAGACACTCTGTTCATCACCACCCCCTTTTGTAAATCGTTTCCAGAACTAGGACACGTTCTTTGACACTTTAGCGCTGCCCCTTTTTGCTGTAGGCATGGTCTCTTTTATTCGCACCACTTCCCATGCTTCTCTCTCAAATGGGGTCCGCAAACTTCATCCTGGGTGATCGATCCATTATTACCACACAAACACCAATTTGTAGGGAGCAGTTCATTGCACTCTGATCACGGCCTGTGCTCTCATTGTTGGCCTTTCTTTGCTCTTGAGTTGCTTGTTAATCAAGAACCGTGGGTTGTCAGTGAGGCCCAGCAGGAAAAACATCTCGCATTGGTCTCTTCACCAGTAGGTCTCTTGGAGCACACCCTGTAGTGCTCTGAGGGTGTTTCTCGATTGGAGCGTCTACACTCATGAATTGGTGTAGTCTACACTCATGATTTTTACCCCGATCTTTTCCTATTCACAAAACCTTCTTTAGGGTCCTCATGAAACGCTCAATCTCTCCATTTGCCTGCAGCCAGAGTGGAGTGAGTCAAGTCAAGTCAAGTATATTAATGGAGCGCACACTTCACCCGAGGGTCTCATGGCGCTAGCGTACAACTCCAAAACCTGCTGAAGAACGATAGGATGTTTGTTGTATCTTGCTATTTCTTGTTTTGATTTTCTGATCTCTGTCCCTTTAATGCCTGCATTCCTTTTGGATCTTTCTTGTCTTTGGTGTTCTCTCTTTCTGCTGGGTTTGGCAGTTGCTTGCTAGCCTGGAGAGGGACACCAGCTGATAGCTGTAGCTTGAAATAAATACCCTATTTTATCACTACTCTGATGTGATCGTTGTAACTTCCTCAACACAACATTTTGGCGATGGAAACCTAGCATGCATTGGAGAAGGAGCTACTGAGAGATGTCTAAGCAGCTGGTGGAGAGAACCACGCGTGTATCTGGAAGAGAGAGAGCTTATTACTAAGAGGAGTCTGTCGTCTGTATTGCCCAATTTCTGTACACTGTGACCAATGAAAACTGTGTCGGGACTGTATTCAAAGGTGAGGTATTGACCTCGGAAAAGCCACAGAAAAAGAACGACACCGAGTGAGTACTGTCCGTTTTTTTTTATATTGCTCATCTTACCACCCGTGTATTGCGAACAACGTTGCAACGCAACTTTGATTGTAAACTTGCGAGAAAAAAATAAAGAGGAAATAAAATTAAGGCTGTGTTTCTTACCGGTGCGCACGGGAAGGATTGTGCGACATTCAAAAGCCAGCAACGCATCTTAAAAGAACGCGGCTGAACAGAAGGCTGCCATTGTTGTTCCACTGACGCGCAAGACAACAGTCTCTGGCTCATCACGATTCACGCAGCGTATTAACGTTGCACACTGACGTAACGGCAGCCATGTTTCCGCTTTCTGCAACATGGACGGTTGCTAGGTAACGCGGACGAGCACAAAAGGGAGACGCCTAAGCGAAAAGAAAGGAATACAAACGGCAACGGCAGCGTGAGTAATGATGAGTACATTTTAACTCAAGTAGGTTTATGGGTTGTGTGCAACTCGCGGTGAAGTAGATTTATTGATTTTTTCACGGTTAATGAAAATATTGTGTTTTGGTCACGAGGAACATTTTGGGCAAGGAACATTTGTTATCATTTGAAGCACAGTTCAAGTAGACAGCTGAGTAAAAGCGGAGCAGTGAGGCAGAGGAAAAGCTCATTGTTGAAGCACAACTTAAGCTTACAGTGAGTACTGAATAAGCTTTCAGTGGAAGCACTGGTTAAGTGTGACTACAGTGATGGAGTGCAATAGTGTAGTCATGCCACCATTGTTCTTACAGCAGAGTGGAGACCCTCCTATTGAATGGGAGGAATGGATAGAGGTATTCGAAAATTATATCGATGCAATTGATGGCAAGGACTTTAGTGCAGCTAGGAAGAAGGCACTATTACTGAGTACTTTGGGGAAAGAAGGTCAACACGCCTTCAAATTTTTGTCCCCAGCAACTAATGCAGAGGGAAGAGCGATTACCAATGTGTATCTGGAGGCTAAAGCACGTTTAAAGAAAAGGTACTCTAAAGAAGTGAACATAGTAATGGCTAGACACAAGTTCTACACGCAGCCTCAACGTCAAGGGGAGAGTGTGGATCAATTCGTTACTCGCCTACGTGAGTTGTCGTTGAAATGCAACTTCGGAAACATCAGGGATGAAATGATCAGGGGCCAGCTCATTGTC
Organism: Lissotriton vulgaris; assembly: GCF_964263255.1. Taxonomy (NCBI): domain Eukaryota; kingdom Metazoa; phylum Chordata; class Amphibia; order Caudata; family Salamandridae; genus Lissotriton; species Lissotriton vulgaris. Next base: position 994,553,256 of record NC_141697.1, read on the forward strand.
CAGTGTGGGAACAAGAAGATGCAAGAGAAGCTGTGGGCAGCGAAGAATCCCAGTTTGCAAAATGCCATTGACATTGCAAAGATTGTTGAAGAATCTGGTGCATACATGAAGGAGATGGAACAGAAGGATAGTTCGAAAGAGACCGTGTCGTGTGTGGAAGTTGTTGAGAAAGTGGGAGCTGTGGGTGGAAAGAAATCCTATGAGAAGGGTGAAAAGTTACTAGGGAAAAAAGCAAATAATGTTTATAATAATAGTGACTCTTATAGGAGTAGAGACAAGATGTGCTCAAGGTGTGGAAGCACCTACCACACTTCTGATTATAAAAAATGTTTTGCCATAGATAAGGATTGTTTGAAATGTGGAAAGCGTGGACACTTTTCGAGAATGTGTAAATTTGCAACTAAAGGGAGGGTTGCGGTGGTACAACGGGAACAAACTAAGGTAGCAACAGTTGACAGTGTGGAAGGTGCAAATAAGATTTTGGTGGTGAGTGATGAAGAGTTGGATATGAATCCTAGGAGGAGGGTGAGACCAAAGGCAGTGCTTCAGATTGATGGAGTGATAGTTGAGTTGATGGTGGATTCGGGGTCGTTTTGGACCATTATTCCAGTGTGCTTGTTTAGTGTGAATTGGCCAAAGGTTGTGCTAGAAGCGAAGGATATCAATCCTGGTGGGTTCCAAGGTGAAAGAATTGAGATGTTGGGGTTCATGTCTGCTTTCATTTCGTTCAGAGGAAGATCTGTGAGGGGTAAGGTGTATGTGGCACAGTCTGGTCCAGCAATATTGGGGTGGGGACACCAGTATGATCTCCACAATGTGTTGAATCCGAGGGCTGTTGATCAAGTGATGGTAGTGGACGAAGTGACTACTCTTTCAATTGTTGATGGGATGCCTGAGTTGTTTAAGGAAGCGATTGGTGAGTTGAAAGGCTATGTGCACAGGATCATGTTAAAGTCTGATGCCGTTCCTTTACAACACAAGGTCAGGAAGGTACCTATCGTAGCTAGGGCTGAGGTTAAGAGAATGTTGAGTGAAATGTTGGAACAAGGAGTCATTGAGCAGATAGAAACCTCATGTTGGATTTCGCCAGTTGTGATCACGACCAAATCCGACGGCAAATACAGGTTCTGTGTGGATTTACGCACACTTAATTGCAACATCGTTGTAGATGGGTTCCCTCTTCCTAATATTAACGAGTTGGTGCTGTTGTTGAAAGGTGGTAGGTTCTTTTCAAAGCTTGACTTACGGAGTGCCTACCACCAGATCAGACTCCATGAGGAGTCCAAGCATTTGACGGCATTTATCACGTCCGAGGGCATTTACCAGTTTACCAGGATGCCGTTTGGGTTGGCGTCGGCAGCTGGAGTATTCCAGCGTATGATGGGTTCGGTGTTGAGTGGGGTGGAAAAGGTCGTTCATTTTCAAGATGACGTCTTATTGTTTGGCAAAACTAAGGAGGAGCATGATGTAATCTTGAAGACGGTCCTAAATAAGATGGAGTTGGCTGGTTTAACCTTGAGGAAGGATAAATGCAAGTTTGCGGTGGAGGAGGTGGAGTACCTTGGTTACACTTTGTCGGCTGATGGTGTGAGGCCAAAGCGTGATTTGTTGGAATCAATACGGAAGGCACCAGCACCTGTTGATAGGGATCAGTTAAGATCGTTTCTCGGTCTCAGAGTATTACGCGAAATTTGTTTGGAATTTTGCAGACAGGACAGAGAAAATTAGATTACTTCTCAGGAAAGGTTGCAAGTTTAGTTGGGGTGAGGAACAAGAGAGTGCGTTTGTGGGAATAAAGAAGGAGATATGTGAAGCTGGTATCTTGACACCGTTTGATACTAAAAAGAGTCTGTTTTGACTGTTGATGCGAGCGTGTAGGCTTGGGTGCCGTGCTTGCACAGGTTCATTCTTCGGGACTGAAGACAGTCGCGTTCGCATCCAGGTCTCTTACTGTTTCGGAGAGGAATTACTCCATAATTGAGAGGGAAGCTCTTGCCGCGGCTTGGGGATGTGCTTATTTCAGGATGTATCTGTGGGGATCTCTTTTCAGAATACAGACTGACCACAAACCCTTAGTTAGGATATCGTCCCCGGGTGGAGCTGGAAAAGGCTCGGCGAGATTGGCTAGGTTGGCTGCGAAACTCCAAGAGTATCTATACAAAGTGGAGTATATTCCGGGATGGAAGAACAATTTGGCAGATGGTTTGTCCAGACTTCCGTTACCCTGGCAGGAGGTTGATCGTACGGGTGTTGAGTCATCTTTGTGCGAGGGCTCGGTAGCGCCAGTAGGTGATGTTGTTGAGTTCTGTTCAGGTGCACTTGGGAAGGAGAAGTGGGACGAGTGCATGACTACTGATGATGTGTTGCAAAAGGGGAAGGAGTTGATTGTTGGTGGGTCAAGGCGTGAGAGCACCCTTGACTGTGCTGTCAGGCCATTCTTGAAGGTGCTAGACGAACTGTCTATTCTGGATCAAGAGAAGAATATAATAATGAAGAGTGACAAGTTTATTCCCCCACAGGATTTGAGGTTCACTTTATTCAAGCTGGCACACGAAGGTCATCTGGGCCAGTCACTCACTAAAAAAAGATTGAGAGAATGTTTTTGGTGGCCGTCCATGGATCAACATATTTCTGATTGGGTTGAGAGGTGTTCTGATTGTGTGGAGAGCGAGAAGAGGCTAAAGTTGGGCAGTCAGATAACACATGGGTCTATTGAAGATCCTCTTGCTCCTTGGTATTCTGTGTGCATTGATTTTGTAGGTCCATTCAATGGTCTTAATGAGGATTTGAGATTTTCCCTCGTTCTGATTGATGTTTATTCCAGGTGGTTGGTGGTAAAGTTCTGCAGGGAGATAACCACTAGGATGACGATTCAGTTGTTAACAGAGATTTTTAGGGAGGAGGGGTTTCCTTTGAAGCTCATTACTGACAACGGGACTCAGTTAACTTCTGAGGAAATGAGAAAGTTTCTTTGTGCTTGTGAAATTGTGCATTCTAGGACGTCCTTTTACAACCCACAGGGCAATGGAATGGTTGAGAGGGCTAACCGCATGGTGAAAGGTGCAATCCAAATGGCTATGGCGACTGGTGGCTCTGTGAGAAGCATGGTGGAGGAGTTAGTCTGGGCATACCGCACGACTGAAAATTATTCTTCTGGTATGGTTCCTTTCACTGTTATGAGAGGTCGTTGTGCTGGAACAAAGTTGATTCCTGCGTGGATGAAGGAGTGTGTGAGTTTGGGTAATCCAGGGGGTGTAAAGGGAGTTGTGAAATCTGCACGGGGTTTATCTCACAACATCAGGGTCAATGATCTGGTCAAAGTTAAACCTGGACGGATTTCGGGTGGTTTGACTAAGTTTAGGGGGCCGTACAAGGTGAAATCAGCTCATGAAAGGTATGTTGTTTTGGATAATGGTGAACACTGGAACCTCAGAAGAGGTGCTCTTTACAAGAGACATTCTGATGTGGGTGCCGGTGACAAGGGACATTCTGATGGGGGTGCTAGTGATGCGTATGTTGGTGGGAAAGCGGGGGACGGTGCTTGTGTCGAGCAGAACCAGGAGACCTCCATCATATTTGAGGGATTACTTTTGTGACGACCCTTAGTTTTTTAAAAATTTTATTTTCATAACTTTCTTTTCTTTCTTTTCTTTATGGTGAAGGAATGAGGATATGTTGTATCTTGCTATTTCTTGTTTTGATTTTCTGATCTCTGTCCCTTTAATGCCTGCATTCTTTTTGGATCTTTCTTGTCTTTGGTGTTCTCTCTTTCTGCTGGGTTTGGCAGTTGCTTGCTAGCCTGGAGAGGGACACCAGCTGATAGCTGTAGCTTGAAATAAATACCCTATTTTATCACTACTCTGATGTGATCGTTGTAACTTCCTCAACACAACAATGTTACTAGTGATCAAACAACCATGTTTTTAAATCTCTGCAAAATCGATTATGCTCTGTGATTGAGAGCAGATGAAACGGAAGTTTGTTACCGAAAGTGGGGGCAAGAAAAGAAAAAGATCTCCCGACATTTTTTGAGGTACTTACTCTCGATAAAGTACGAAAGGATTTAGTGCTAGACCTAAGCATCCTCGTTGGCCTGTACCAGCTAAGTTTTTTTGCCAAATAGCTGGGTCCTCTCCTGTGCATAGTTTTATATACTAGACAGAGGATTTTATAATGAGAACATTTCCTTATGAGAAGCCAATGGAGGTGTTTCAGGCTAGAGGCTGATGGAAACCTGGAAGGGAGGTTCAGTACCAGTCTGGCCGCTGTGTTCTGCAGGACCTGTAGCAAGGAAAAGAGTTCTTCATTGATAGAGGCCGACAAGGCATTACCATAGTCAATGCGACCTATGATCAAGCTTTCAATCAGTGGCTTCCTTGAGTCAATTGGGATCCACTGGAAGATTTTTCTTAGCCGACGCATAATTCCATAGCAAGTACCAATTTGTAGTCTACGTGACTTTTCCTTGATAGTTGGTTATCAATCAACCCACCCAGATTTCGTACCACTGTTTTTTGGTGATGGACAGGGATCTAGATTGAGAGGCAACCAGTCCTCTGACCAAACTTCCTGTGCCCTGCCAAAAAGGATGGCCTCTCTCTTGCTCCCGGTCAGTTGTAGATGATTGGCACTCATCCAATTATCTATAAGGATCATACAGTTTTTGAAGGGGGATTTTGTATCAATAGGATCAGGACCTAGCGTGCTCAGAAGCTGAGTGTCGTTAGCGTAAGACACTACATCAAAACCGTTGGATCTGACCACCTTAGTCAACGGTGCCACATGAAGATTAAAGAGCAGAGGGCTCAAAATAGAGCCCTGCGGGACTCCCATATTTACTGGTCGGCTGTGAGAGACCATATTTCTGGTCTGAATAGTAGTGGTCCGGTCCATCAGGTAATTACAAAGCCAATTTAAAGCCCTACCTCTGACACCCACCTCCCTGAGCCATTGTTTAAAAAAGCTGTGGGAGATGGTGTCAAAGGCGGCTGACGGATCCAGCAAGATGAGCATGGCTGACTGTCCGTTGTCCAATGCAATGCTTGATGTTAAGCTGGTGAAGGTAATCACAAAATGCGTGACCTTGGAAAGGAGGGCGGTTGTCAATCTTGATCTCTTCTGGCACCCCTAGTAATGCAAATATTTTCTCCAGAGCGGGTCGGACACAATTGAATGTTGTCGAGCTGACCACCTCTACGGCGGGTAATTCGGAGTAACTGTCCCTTATGACTAACGTCATCCTGTCATCGGGAAAACTGCCAAAGTCCATACTGAGCAATGACCATGGCTGGGTACATGCCTCCTCTGTGATGACTGGGGTGACGTGGGGTCCCCCCTGTATGACACATGAGTGCAAGTCCTGACTCTCACTTCCACCAATTGGTCCATGCTAGGGAACCACACTTTGCTTCCTAGCCTTGCTTTCATTTTGGCCAAGCCTTGGTGCCACTTTGCGAAGCTCACTGGTCTTCTCCCATAGCTTGTGGGAAATGACAGTTTGATGTCCCCGCAGCACGAGTCCTTCCTCACTCTCGCTGAGCTCCTCTCAACATAGTCACAGGTGGGTTTGTGTCCCTTGTTCCCCGGGTGTCAGCACCCTGCCCCATCAAAAAAATTCCTCCACCCATGCCCCTTAAATGCAGCTTTCACCTTCTGTAAGCACCTTTCGGCCTGGGTATGTTCAGTTATTTCAGACAATGTGAGTGCACGTGGACACGTGATCTTCGTAACTATCTTCACTAAATCCTAGGTCTCCATGCCTTCTGCTGGTCTGATTCTGTCTTTGCCATTCCTGGATGTCTTGACAGGTAGTGTGCTGGGCTGTTGACTCGAGGGCTGTAAGTCACCTCCAAGAGTGCTGCTGTAATTGGACAGCTCATCTGTCTATTCTCAGAGGACCGCTGTGGGTGGTTTGCGCAAACAGCTGCACTGGGGGCTTGTGATCAGTCACTTCTTGAAACTTCTGCCCGCAGAGGGAGAGATGGAACTGTTTGCAGGCCCATCGAATGATAGAGCTTCTCTCTCAATTTGTGGATAGCGAGTTTACACATCTGTCAGGGCCCTGCTCACATATGCTATGAGGACTCACTTGCTTTCCGTTTCCCTCTGTAGTAGGAGAGCTACTAATCCTATGTAGGTCGCATCCACAATCAGCTCAGTCCTTCTGGCCGGATCAGAGTATGCCATAGTGGAAACGTGTAGAAGGGCTTCTTCAACATCAACAAAGGCAGCTAAGCTACTCCATGCCCATTGGACATCTTTTTTGTGAGTGCCCTCAGAGGCTCCAAGAGCGTGGCAAGCTAGGGAATGAAGCGGCTGCTATAATTGGTCACCCAAAAAACTGCGCACTTCCGAAAGGGCTGCCTGGGACAGCAGCAGTCCTGATGGCCTCGATTTTCTTGGGATCTACTTGGAGTCTTTCTGCTGAGAATCTATAGCCAAAGGATTCAATGTTATTAGTGTAAAGCAAGCATTTGTGCCTGTGGAGGTTCAATTCACAGTCTGCCAGATGATGCAAAGTGGCCCTGAGCCATGTGTGATGATCTTCTAGGCTGCTGGAAAAGATGAGAATGTTGTTACCGACATTGATCACACCCACCAAAGCAGACAGTGTTTCTCTGATCATGCCCTGAAAGACCTCAGCTCCTGAAGACACTCTGAAGCTGAGTCGCATAAACCGGCGAAGCCCCATGTGTGTGAGAAAAGTTGTTATGTACCGGCTCAACTCCTCCAGTGAAAGTTGGTAATATTCAGAGTTCAAGTCCAATTTAGAAAAACATTTAGTGCTGTTTAAATCAGCTACGATCTCTTCAATAGTAGGTGTTATGTGTCATGCTCTGCGAATGGCCTCGTCGGGCAGCCTCATATCCATGCAAAGTATTATGACCCCTGGTTGTTTGGGTTTGTGGGCAATAACCATTGGTGCTACCCAGGGTGTCTGGCATGTTACCTTCTCAATTACACTCTCCCTTTCTAGCTGGTCTAATTCCCTCTCCACTTGTGGCCTTAGATGACATGGCACTCATTGATGATGCAGGTCTACTGGGCTTATGGTGGCATTGATGTGAAGTTGCACTGCAACTCGGAAGCAGGCAGTTATGAGAGGTGGCTCCCGCAGAACAGTTGTGTTCTCGGGAGACCTCCCTGCCGGGTGCCAGTTCGGGTTGTGAATTTTGATAAACTCGTATTTGCATCCCGTGTTGTTGGGATTCTCCACCACACATGATGATCAAATTACGATCCTTAAAAATTATTTATACTTGGTACACTGACCGAATTGCGGCTTGGCCAAGTCCAGGACTGGGAACGACAGACGTCCTGAAGAAGACCGGGGTGTCCTTTTGAGGCACAGTAAGTCGGTCAAAACATGTTGGCACAAGCAGTATTAGGAGGGATGTTTTGAGAACCTCATTTCTCCTCTAAACACGACCCATCCTACTTTTCTTTTAATCCTGGTTGTGGAACCTATGAATAAAGGTGTTGTTTGGTATCCTCAAACCAGTTTTAGAGCACTTTCCCTTTAACTGCACTTTTGTCGTATCACTATTCCCAGTCACAGGGGTGATAATTGTCACTTTACCACAGTGTGTGTTATATTACATTTTGTGTTGTGTCTTGGACCCTGTATTAATTTGTTATTTTTACCGCCTCCCTTATGCTTCGCCCTGAGTGTGGCTACACCAGGGTGTATTGTAAGCAGACCCGATGATGAAGCATGTCACATACTTCGGTGTGTGTGTGAGGGCAGTTTTTCAAAACAGATGAATTTTCCTCTGTTTTGTATTATTAAGAGTGGTTTTTAGCCTCTCCACCCCTCTTGTGTGTGTACAAGTTTCACGTGTATCCCTTTAAGGCACCCCAGCCCTTGAAACAGTTGTGGGAATTCAGCAAGTATATTGTCTGCATGAGACTATATCCTGGCCTTTGTCGAGAGAATCATAGGTCGCGGGCTCAGCTTCAGGGATTGTTCAGAGTCAATAACATTAACTGAGGTTACAGTGTCGATGAGAGCTGATAACGGCACCCAGTGTGCCTAGTGAATGATAGAGTTGAGGTTTTATGCTCCTGGATTAGTTGTGCTCTAATCTTGTCCAGTCTATCAGTTTCTGAGCACGAACTTGCAAGTTTGCACAGCCATGCAAAGAATGTGTCCCCTGTTTCACCTTCTAGCTGATGTGCTTATTGCATTTTGAATCATTCTGAGTCGGGATTCAATTGCGGGCAAAATGTCTATTAAGCGTGTTCACAGCCACCTCAAAGTCATTGGCATCTCCTGCATTGGGTAAGTATTAAGTTCACAAATAGGTCACATAGTTCATCACCGCCCATGTGGAGCATGAGCGAGTGCTTCGCGGCACCATCCGTCTCGCGCTTGGCCCTAAAGAAGTTAAGTCTTCCAACTAAGCATGGGCGGAAAATCCGTTCCACTCGCGGATTTTGCGGATTTTCAGCAAATTCGCAATCCGCGAGATTCGCGAATTTCCCGCAAAATCCGCGAGCGGAACGGATTGGGTCAAAAGTTGAAGCCGACTTTTGTAACTATTTTAGAATGGCGCCGGCAAGCTGCCAGCAAGCTGCCAGAGCCATTCTAAAATAGTTACAAAAGTCAGCTTCAACAGGAAGCACTAATAGATAAAGTAAAGCAGGTGCTGAGTTGAAGCTGAAATTCAGTTACACAATCATTAATCACCCCAAACTTGGGGTGATTAATGATTGTGTAACTTAATTTGACCTTCAACTCGAGCACATGCCTTACTTTTTCAATTAGTGCTTCCTGTTGAAGCTGACTTTGTAGCTATTTTAGAATGGCGCTGGCAGCTTGCTGGCGCCATTCTGAGTGGGGCTGAGGGCAGAAGGGCACAAAGTGGGACCGAGGGCAGAAGGGGACAAAAAACGAGTGGGGCAGAGGGCAGAAGGGCACAGAAACGAGTGGGGCAGAGGGCAGAAGGGGACAAAAACGAGTGGGGCAGAGGGCAGAAGAGCACAAAAACGAGTGAGACAGAGGGCAGAAACGAGTGGGGCAGAGGGCAGTAGACCACAAAAACGAGTTGGGCAGAGGGCAGAAGAGCACAAAAACGAATGGGGCAGAGGGCAAAAGGGCACAAACACGAGTGGGGCGGTGGGCAGAAAGGCACAAAAACGAGTGGTACAGAGGGCAGAAGGGCACAAAAAACGAGAGATTGGAAGTGATGAACCAGAGGCGCATCGCGGTCTCGCTAAAAAAAAAACCAGCGAACACGCAAATTGCCGGCGAACACGCAAAAATAAAAAAATCCACAAATTCGCACAAATTCGCGAATTTTGCGGATCGTGAATTCGCAAATCCGCAAATTTGCGAATCGCAAGTTCACAAAATTTGCCCATACTTACTTCCAACCCAGTGACGCCACCTCTAGGCTGCTGTTGCTGGGCCCTCAGTGTTGGCTGAAAGGTAGGAGCGCCGCCACAGGTGCCTGCCCACTCCTGTGCTGTGTTGGCGATTCCAGTTCCTCCACCACATTATCTCTTCCTGTGTGGAAATTACTATTCAACTACCACACCTTTGTGTACTGCTCTTGCTCCGGAGTTCCAATGCTGACCAGGATGTCCTTGGGTCATCAGGTTTATTTCACTCTGCGTGCCTGGTTGCTGCCTTGCTGCCCACTATGCGGTATTCGTATTATTGCCGCTACTTCTCTCTCTTTTTTCAGTTTCAGTTTCTGCTTCAGTTTTGGTTTCACCAGGAAATAGGCAGCCTGGCACTTCCAGTTTCAGTTTTGTTTTACCCAACCGCTGGTCTCTGCATATGCGGGAAAACATAATAGCGTGCTGCTGATGTCTCTCCCACATGCCTCCCCTCCTGCGTGGTGGGCCGAACGTCAGACCTTCAGAGCAGTTCACTCGAGCCTTGTGGGTTAATGTCTGCTGGCGTGCTGCCATCGCACCCCGATGAGCCGGCTCCTCTCACCACCAGGGAGACCGGGGCTCTCCTGCTTCACCGTCGGTGTTGAACAGCGGGACGGCAGAGCCTTGCCTTAACCGCCAGGAAGCAGGGGCGATGAACTGGGCGAGAAGCAGCGGCGAGGCCACTAAGCCCACCCGACAGGTGTTACCTACCTCATCGCCAGTGTAAGATCTCCCTTGGCCCATTTGTCTAGGCCATTCCAACCCCTGGCTGCAATCCACAGACAGAGCCCACTGCTTGCATTTGTGTCTTCTGCACTCTGACCTCGAGCGGCCAGATTCCCTTTATTTAATCCCATGGGCTGCGCCCAGCCCTCAGGATGAGTGTGACGCACGTAGTACATATTGCAGCTGGGTGGCTCACTACCGAAGTGCCCTAACTTTCTTTGTTGCATTCTTATTTTCCTTGCTGGAGAAAGGGGTAATGCCCCTTACTATGTGGCTCGATTTTTTATTGTGTCTTTCTTTTCTTTTTTGAAGGAGAAGGTTGTAGGATCCAAAGAGCAGTTGACAAGTATGGAAGAACCTTTGTTAAGGCATGAAAGCAGGATGCAAGAAGTGAATCAGGTAAGGAGCACTGAAGCATGATCTCTTTCTTTGGGAGAGTAGTTAAAGCCAAGCAGGGTTTGGGTGCGTGGGCTCAGTATTTATAGTTCCATGCCCAAAATGGCTGCACCTCCTGGAGTCATGAAAGAGTTCTGGGGGGGGCGGTGGCCCAGCCTTCTTTAAAGAGCCATCGTCCTGAGTGGATGCCTTTTTACTGGGGACTGTGAGTGATGATAAATCAACATAACCCGAGCCCAATAGGGTTAGGGTGTCAAGAACCACTTAAGGGCAACAAAGTGCATGACCATGGCATGACACATATGGTGTACATTTCAGTAAAATTGTGAAACAAGTCTCCCTGAACAGGAAAACACACTGGATCTGACAGAACTAGCATATGAAACATAGGAGCACATGGCACTGCACCAACAACATACTTCTCCGGTGCTTAATTAGAGCCAGTGGTTTCCGGTGCTCAGCACCAACACCTAATTGTCAGTACCGCTCTAGTAATAGTCCTCCACATGTGGTGCTATCTATCCAATATTGAGATGAGGACAACAACAGTGTTTAATAAGTCAATATTCATTGACAAATATTAGAACATTGGAATGTTGGGAGCTCCATTGAAAACAATGGAGTGCTCTGGGCTTATAATGGCTGGTATAAGCCTGGAGCTCCAACATTCCAATGTTTCTTTGTTCACAGATCTGGCTGTGAACAAAGGGTTCAGGGAGCCTGAGGGGATTCCAATCCCCTCACGCTCCCAAAAGGCTTTGTTTTTTTTTGTTAGAACATTCTGTCCTCTAGTGTCTAATAGCCTTATAGCCCTTCGTAGATGGGCTATACCGCTATTAAAGTCCCTCTCCCTTGTTAAAGGCCCTCGCCTTCGGCTCAAGGCCTTTAACGCTGGAGAGGGCCTTTAATAGCCGGTATAGCCCTCTACGGCAGGCTATAAGTCTATAATAATACTGGTCTCTCATGCCATTATTATAGCTTTGGGTGGCCTGGAATGGTCAAACTTGTAGGATTGTGATGATTGGTAGTTGTGTTTGTACAGTATTTGGCAGCACTGGCAGCGGCAATTGGCGGTGTGAGCTGCAGTGAAGAAAAGCCCTGGCATTTAAATATTTTTACAAATCAAAATTAAGCACCGTTAACCTGTAAAGAGACACTGACATCAAAAGGTGGACAGAAGCCTAAAACCTGCCTTATGATCTATCTAAACCTATTGTTTTTTCCAATGCATGTTAGCTTTCTCTGATAAATGATTAACAATGCCATTGTTTTGAATAATTAGAATTGAAAATGTTTCAATGTTGCTAATGTGACACTGCAAATTATACAGTACTAAAATGTGTGAAAAAGATGGTAGACTTCGAAGTGTCTCAGTCACCCTTGTTCAACCCTGTTCGCCATTTTCCTGTTAGGCATGCACTCTTCTACCAACGTCTTTCTGAAAACCGTTTTCTCCATTTCTTACACTGTTTTTCCACTATGTCCTCCTACATATACTTCCTTCCATCACGTTCCCTTTTATTATGTGTGCTTCCTCTCTCTCTCTCTCTCTCTCTCGCTCGCTCTCTCACTCACTCACACACACACAAATAGAACAGACACACACATATTCCAACCACAAGGTGAACTCACCCAGCTATCTAAAGAATTCTCAGTTCACACTTATGGAGGGGTAACATGTTGCATACAGAAATGCAACATCAAGAAAGAAAAATTATCTCAGGCAAGGCAAGGTTAAGTAAAATAAGTGGATTGTAAAAGGGACTGCAACACTGACAAGGATTACCTTCAAGACGGATGCAATCATTGATAATTAATCGATTTTGTTTTGGCTATAAAGTTAAGGACATAAATCGAGAGAGGGTCTAGTATGGCCTGTTTCAAAGTCAGTTTTTAATTACTGCTTGGCCTGAGTACTGACAAGACCTGCACCCTAAAGCCCTGGTACAACGTTGGGTGGGTCTGGGTAATTCCCTGTGCTCTTCTTGTTGTAGCATCATTTTTCTAGTGCCATTTTTTCTCCCTTTCTGTCCTTTGGGATTCAGAATTTCTTTGGGCTTGGAGATCTGACTGCTGCTGCTCTTACAGAGCTATCCCTCTCACCTACACTGGGAGTCTCTTCCACTCCACCTCCACATGGGTGAAAAATATCTTGGAGGCCAAAATCTTAGATTTAGATGGGCCTCTTCTTCTCAGGGTAGGACTGGGACAGAAAATAGGCCAGGGCACCAAAATATAAGTTGCCACATTAGCGCATCAGATAGATATAAAAGAGGCCCACATTTGGAAATTGGGGTCGTTTTGAACTTGTACAGACATACTATATAGGGGTTTTGGACGTTGAGGGGAACTTCATGCATTTGTGCTACTAGGTAACTTTAACAGTAAAAATTAGCCCACCAGAGTATACAACAGGCCAATGTTAGACCTGGCACCATTGGCGTGGGTCTCACTTCCATTTTTGCTGTTGCCTCATGTATTTTTGCTGGTGTTAGATGCTTTGGGCACTGTGCCACTGCTATTCAGTGCCACAGTGCAAGAGTTCCCCATTGTAAATTGATGTATTAATCAGTGGTTCCATGTTTGGCTATTTGTTTTACTTGTCAGACCCTAGTCTAGTGCACTGAGTGTGCCAAGGGCGTGTAAATCCAAATGCTGCTGGTGGGCCTGCAGCACTGGTTGTGCCACCCACAGAAGCAGCTTTGTAGAATGTGTCTAAGGTCTGCCATTGCAGAGCCTGCGTGCAGTCTGGTACTGTCATGCTGACTGGGCAGGTGCACCCACTTCCCAGTCCCTAAACCTTCCCTTTTCCTCATATCAGTCACCCCTATGGTAGGACCAAGGGCAGGGTGCATAGTAAGTATAAGGTAGGACAAACTCTGATGTGTGTGGCATGTCCTAATAGTGAATTACAGCCATTTTCGTTTTCACTATTGCAAGGCTACCTGTTCTCCATAGGCCAGAATGGGCTGTTAGAGCTATTACATTTTATAATCCTAACTGTCTCAGAGAACATGGTAGAAATTCGAGTTTAGTATGCCTGAACTCAGAATAATAAAATACATCTTTCAGTAAAGTTTATTTTAATATTCTGTGTTTGCAAATACCACTTTTAGAAAGTAGGCATTTGCTTGTCTAACCATTCAAACCTGCCTCTGCTAGGTTGTGTATTCCTATGTCTGGTTTTGTGAGTGACAGGGCTGTGGAATTCCAGGAGACAGGCTGAGTCACCCAGTGGTGAATAGAGAGATCTGCATCTAGATGGGGGGGAGGAGTTGCACCTGAACCTTGAATAGGGCTGTGCCTGCCTTCCACAATGCTTGCACCACCCCCTGGGGAGCGGCTGATGTCTCTGCCCTGCACACTGAAAGAAGAGAAGGAGTCCTGTAAACAAAGTATTCCAGGACTGTACTTGCCTTCCACAATGCTGGCTCCACCTCCTGTGGGGCGTCTGATGTGCCTGCCCTGCACTGTGAAAGGAAAGAAGAGGTCTGGTAAACAGAGTGCTTCAGAACTGGTTTGGACTGGGCAAAGGCCCCTCTCCCCTCAGAGAAAAAAGGATTTTGGGGTATAAATATTGGGACCCTGATCCCATGAAATTAGATCACTTTGGACTACAAGAAGAAACCTTTACTGAGGAGAGGAACCTGAAGAAATTGAGGAGAGACTATTACCAATCTGAAGTGCTGCTTGGGGGAATGGCCTGCAGTAGTTGCCTTACTGCCAAAGGAAGGAGAAAGGAACTTTGTGTACTTTGCTTTCAACTTGTGAAGGATCTCCAAGGGCTTGGAACAGAGCTTGCCTCCTGCTGAAGTCTCAGGGACAACAGACTTCACCCCCCAGCTCCCCAGAGTTCTTGTGGAAGTGCCTGCTGCTGATTTGGGCCTTCTGAGGAACTGCGTGTCGCAAAGAGCTGGAAGCGTGACTCAGCGAAAAGAAGCGTGTCGCTGTCGCTGTGCCTGCCGTCGCAACTCCAAAGGAGGGTGTAACCGCTGAAACTGTCACACTGCATCGCATCAGAGAAAAGCGTGCCGCAACGAAGAAGAAGAGTGTCGTCGTCTCTGCTGCTGCCGTCGCAACTCCGAAGGAGGGTGTCGCCGCTGTAGTTGTCGCACTGCACCGCATCGACCAAGAGCACCTCCCATCCCAGAGAAGCACGCCGCCGTCTGAGCTGCTGCCGTCGCATCTTGGATGTTGCCGCTGTAGTTGTCGCATTGAGCGGAAGCTTCACGCTTCGTAAGGGTTTCGCCGCTGCAGTCCACGCATCGAACCGAGGACTTCTCGCATCCCCGAGAAGCGTGCCACATCTGGAAGATCTTCACGTCTTTATTTTTTTGTATCTGAACTTTGCCCTATTTCCCATTGCTGCGACATTGCTTGTCGTGGAAGCGGAACGCAACCTAAGGTACATTGACGCAGAGTGTCGCATCTAAGAACTGACCTGAACTAAGCTTAATTCTACCATCTTAAAGTAATCATAGTGTGTATTTTTGTCCTTTATGGTCTTGTGGTTACTCTATATAAACTCTACTTATTTTTTATATAAAATCTGTGTGGTGTCCATTTGTAGTGTTGTCACTGGGTTACTGTATGTGGTCACAACTGATTAACTTACAACGCCTCTGAAATAAGCCTTGACTGCTCGCACACGCTACCTAGAGGGTGAGCAGGGGTTATTTTAGGAGTGTAATCCCCTTATCCTGACAAGAGGAGAGGTTCCCTATTTGTCACAAGTACCTACCTGTGCCAACTAGAGACCCCCAAATCTAAAAGCCAACAAACAGAAAATTAAAAAAAAACACACACTGTCGGTCTGACGAGGAGACCTTTTGGAAGGTTCAGATTGCCCTATAAACCATTCCAATCCTGCTTCCTCTCTATTCTCAGATTACGGGGAGATCATCGAGTCTAGATACGATTTTTACATTGAGATTGAAGGTGTAAGGTGTTATAATTTTCCTTTGAATTAAGAAGCAGTGGTATAAGGCATCAACAATTTGGTGAAGAGTAGTATGATAAGGCACTGCAAAGAGGAAATGCAGAACCCTCCCCCCTGATATTCTGAAAGGAGGTTACACCAAGATTGTACTTACAGCCAGTTACGTCAATGGATGCATAACATCATCATTATGTTCAGACTAATCATTTTAGATATTAAAAGTGTGCTCTTCTTCTTTCCTTTTCTTTCCCTCAAACTACCCTTCTCTACCTTCTCTCTTTGTGTCATCATCACCCTCGAATTCTTGAATCTGTATTTCATTTGTGTGATCATGGTCTTGTCGATGCTTCGACTTGTTGTGAGTGGCAGGGTATATTTTACTGTTCCTCCCTGTGCTATCCCTGTTCTATGCATGTCAGGATGAAGTCTGTTCTGCAGATAAGTGCTGGAATAGAGGGGGATCCAGAAGAATTCAAGATCAAGTAACTATTATTGAGCCGGATCCTGGCCAGCCTCAGTGAACTGTGCCGTACCTTGCTGTAATTTATTAGCAGGCACACAAACTTTTTCGACAAAACCATTTGCGTCACTTCACAGCTTTTGCTTTCACGGTATCCATTCTTCACATGAATGACACATTCACATTGACCTGCTTTCTCCGTTTGTAAAAAGCTTGTGCAGCGGCTTCTTCTAGCTGGGTACATATTTAGTGAGTATTAGACAGTGGTCGAAGTGAATTAAAAAAGTATGGGAACTGTGATACTGCATGCAATAGGGGCGGAGTCAGTGATCATGGGGGGAAGGGGCCAAAGGTGTGGCTAAAGACAAAATATGCTGTAGTTTTTTTGGTCTTTCACCGTCAGGTAGCTGCATATAAAATAACACACAGCTGAAATGAAAAATAAATGTCAAAATATGCTACTCAGTGGGAAATGCCCTGTAGTGCATAATGAAACCTCTATTAGTTAATGCACTGCAGGGAACTGTGTGTAACCAGAGAGCCACAGAATTAATCTTGGTTGGTCCAGTGAAGAATAATGACTTCTGTATTTTTAGTGCTATGAGGTCACAGCCTGTGGCAGAAATCACTGTGATATGTAAGTCATTATTTTAAATTGCATTACACACAGTATAAGATGACCTACTATAAATTGTGCAAAAAGGTTTAAGATAAAATGGTGCTTCCAAAATATAGATTTTAATAATACCCTTGCTGTACGTAATGTAATTTTTTACATAACTGTCCTGTCAAGACGTCATCAGGGTTAGTAAGCGGTATATAAATACAACTACAATTAAAAGCACGCAGCACTTCACGGCTTAGTTGTTAACTCTTTGCATTAGTACTAAAAAAGAATAAATCTTTGCCATCACAAAGCTTGAGGGATTTGATCAATTAAAGCATTTGTGGTGGTGAGCCTCCGCAAGGCCTACCAATGCAAGGGATTCGCCCTTCTCTGCACGGTGAACAGACAAAATATCGAGTCCAAAATATCGATTGGACATAGTATTGAGTTTTAAATATCGATTGGACAAATATAGAAAGTTAAAATATCGAAGTATATAATATAGATTGTTAAAAATATCGATTTTTTAATAATATCTAATTTTTTATAGTGTTTTTTTATGTTATAATATGTGTGAAAAGTGTGTATTTATGTTATAATTAATTTTTATTAATGAATTTTGTATTTTTCATTTTTGCGTAATTTAATTCTGTAGCGGGTTGTGGGTTTATAGGGGAATAGGGTGGGAAGTAATTTAATTATAATTAATTAAATAACTAAATTTATTTATTGGTATTATTTTTAATGAATTGTTAATTAATTTATAATTGGTAAATAATTAAATTTTAATTGGTAATTAATTTTAATTAATTGATTAATTGCTAAATATGTTAATTTTACTAAACAAAATTGTGTAGCGGGTTGTGGGTTTATAGGGAAATTGGGTGGGAAGTAATTTAATTATAATTATTTAAATATGTAAATTTATTTATTGGTATTAATTTATAATTAATGTATAATTGGTAAATAATTAATTTATAATTGGTAATTAATTGTAATTAATTGATAATTGCTAATTATGTTAATATTACTAATTTATTTTCTGTAGCGGGTTTATAGGGGAATAGGGTGGGAAGTAATTTTTTATAATTAATTAAATAATTAAATTAATTTAATAGTATTTAATTCTAATTGATAATTAATTTTTAATTATTAAATAATTAATAGTTAATTAGTAATTAATTTGTATTAATATGTAACTAATTGTAATATTTAATGTTAATTAGTAATTTTAATTGATTAATTATTATATTATATTAAATTGGTAATTACTTATAAATAATTTTTTATAGATATTAATTTACATTTTTTAAAATAACATATGAAGTATTTACTTTTCCTAATGTTGCATTCTCTGGAGTGGGTATAGTAATTTTAATCCCTACGCTATCCAATGCTTTCCCTACTGTTGCACTAACTGGAGTGTGAATAGTAATTTTTACCCCTACGCTATCCAACGCTTCCCTACTGTTGCACCCACTGGAGTGGGAATAGTAAATTTTACCTCTATGCTATCCAACGTTTTCCCTACTGTTGCACCCACTGGAGTGGGAATAGTAATTTTAACCCCTACGCTATCCAACGCTTTCCCTACTGTTGCACCCACTGGAGTGGGAATAGTAAATTTTACTTCTACGCTATCCAACGCTTTCCCTACTGTTGCACCCACTGAAGAGGGAATAGTAAATTTTACTTCTACGCTATCCAACGTTTTCCCTACTGTTGCACCCACTGGAGTGGGAATAGGAATTTTAACCTCTACGCTATCCAACGCTTTCCCTACTGTTGCACTCTTTGGAGTGGGAATAGTAAATTTTACCCTTACGCTATCCAACGCTTTCCCTACTGTTGCACCCACTGGAGTGGGAATAGTAATTTTAACCCCTACGCTATTCAACGCTTTCCCTACTGTTGCACTCTTTGGAGTGGGAATAGTAATTTTAACCCCTACGCTATCCAACGCTTTCCCTACTGTTGCAGTCTTTGGAGTGGGAATAGTAATTTTTACCCCTACGCTTTCCAATGCTTTCCCTACTGTTGCACTCCTTGGAGTTAGAATAGTAATTTTTACCCCTACGCTATCCAACGCTTTCCCTACTGTTGCACCCACTGAAGTGGGAATAGTAATTTTTACCCCTACACTATTCAACGCTTTCCCTACTGTTGCACTCCTTGGGGATGGAATAGTAATTTTTACCCTTACGCTATCCAACGCTTTCCCTACTGTTGCACTCCTTGGAGTTGGAATAGTAATGTTTACCCCTACGCTATCCAACGCTTTCCCTACTGTTGCACCCACTGGAGTGGGAATAATAATTTTTACCCCTACACTATCCAACGCTTTCCCTACTGTTGCACCCACTGGAGTGTGAATAGTAATTTTAACCCCTACGCTATCCAACACTTTCCCTACGATTGCACTCTTTGGAGTAGGAATAGTAATTTTAACACTTCTGCTATTGTACGGTAATAATATTGGATATTATTTTATTATTTTATGTTACTATATATATATGTTTTAACAAATGTAATTAAATTTTTTTATATATAACTTTAATATTGTTTTTAATAAAGTCGATATTTTTATCAACTATATTTTAATAAACAATATTTTTTACTCGATATGTTTGTACTTACCTGTTTGTAGTTACAAACTCGATATTCTGTCTGTCGATATTTTTTACACAATATTTGTGGTAGTCGATATTCTGTCCCTCGATATTATGTCAGTGATCCCTCTGCACAGAGTCCTCAGACCAATAGGAAAAAGTGGGAGGAGCTAACAGTTAGCTAATTCTGGTGGACACATCTTGACAGTTACAAGTTGAGGACAGCTGTAACCTCAACTGAGCATGTGTGAAGCAGAAGAGGCTAAATATATCTCGTCTCTAGGCAGATTTCAAGAGCAGTTAACAGGGAGGTAGGACAGAGCACATGGCGAGCACATGGCAAACAAAATGACTGCCAGAAATACAAAATGGATTCCGCAAAATGGACAAGATAGTCTCTAAATACAAGATATCTTCTGCTAATGCTTAACCTAATCGCTGCTAAATTACAACAGATGACCATTTCAGCATTAGCTGAAGACATTTGATTATCTGGGGTAATCTAGATATGCATCCTGTACATTGATACTCATCATCTCAGCTATCTTTTTAATTAACATTTGCTGTGCTTTATATCTGCAATATTTCTTTTGGCAGGTGTACAAGCAGTGATGCACATGGAGCAAAGCATAGAACCTCATTGTATACAAGTACAGCATGTAAATAGTATCACCAGTAGTATACATAGAATAGTCAATAGCTTCCAGCCCCAAGTAGCAAAGAGTGTCCATATCCAGTTTGAAAATGTCCATGTACCAGTCTCTGTGTGAATTTCTGCAGAAATCTTATGCAGTTTTGAGATTGCATCATATACTGAAGGTTAGTGATCCGGTATAAACACAAAACAACTACTACCGATGATGCGACATGCACCACCTCGATCAGCCAAAATCACGTCTAACACCATCCTATTTTGCAGAGCTACAAGCCTCGCAATTTGTAGTTCCTCTGTAATGTTCCCAAGTGCCATAGCTGTTTGATTGGTAACAGCTTCCACAACATGAGTTAATCGCCTTATCTTTCTGCTATTCAATGCAGCACCCACAAAGAAGAACAAACCAAAATTGAAATCGACACATTGTTGCAAAGTGATATCTGTCTGGTCAACTTCATCTACACTTATTGTTCGTTTATATCTATTCTTGGAAATGTCATTATAATACTTTAAATTCAGGTGATATGATGGAGGGGCCAAGAACACAGGTGGTAACAAAAATTATATGTAACATACCCCGGACCACCCAACAGGTAATTGATAGTATCCTTTATTACCACATACAAAATAAGTATTATGTGAAGACGTAAAACTGCTGTTATTAGCACCTTCAATAGTCAATGTCAAAATACATTTACTCCGTCCTACTGGAATTCTCCCAACACTACTTATACATAGTTCTGCTTTAGCTCTGGTCACAGAAATTACAAAAGGTCCATTGTCTTTGATAGTCCTCATATTCGTGAAGACATATGGGGTCGAAATATTGTCCGGTTGGTATTCTTCCCATTCCCATTTAGTCCCTTTAGCTTGAGGATTACCATCTTCAACTTGATAGCATACTTTATTCAGACGAAAGATAATTCCTCCTACTGAAGGCTTTCTGAAAGCAAACAAAAGAGCATACCAAGCTTGACAAGAACCATTAAGGGAAAACGGTAGAGGAATAAAAAGTTTTCCTCCTTTCTTTTGGTGTGCAGGTATCATTCCACACACCCAACAGTTGGTAGCATTCGTAGCATTGTGTGTATGATGCAACATCTGGATGAATGTGTTATTTAAGTAGGATTGTCGATGTTTCTGCTCATGGTAGGGAAGTGTAAAAAATGTGATGTTCCACTGAAGCTGGAGTAGTGGCTACAAGAAGCTGTCGAGCAGGAGCCACTTTCTCAACAAACCAGGTGATTATCGCCATAACCACCATTTCAGCAACAGTGATAATTGATCATTCAGAAACTCATTGAAAACAATCATTGGAGCTCTTATCCCTTAGGCAACCGCTGATTTCATCCCCACAGGCCAAGACGGGTGTCCCTACACTAACACAGGGCTGATCCCCCCTTGCCACATCAGCTCTCCATTTCACTAACCCAGGGCTGTAGCTCAACCAGTCTTTTTCAACACTGCAGATTCTTTCCTCGTCTCAAGTGATATCGCGATGCTCCAGGAGTCGTGTGGTCCGGGAAGACTTCCGCATATTCGTCAGGTGAAATAGCTTGACCTTTCTCCATCTCCAGAATCTCTTGATGGTCGGTCAGCACAGCAGGTTCCACCAAGGCAGGCAACACACGTTTGCAATGTGTGCTATGGACCCAGTTCTTCTTGTTCGTCACTCGAACTGCTGTCCTAGTCGCAAGGAGCACTTGCTCCGAACCTCGCCACCTTGGTTCCAGGCTGTTTGATCTATCAAAGACCTTGACCATCACATAGTCGCCAGGACGGAGTTCGTGGGCCTCACCTGTAGATCTGTCAGTAAGCGCTTCTCGGACCTGTTGATGAATAGAGATCAAACTGTCGGTTAACTGTGCCAAATAATCATTCATCAAAACACAAGGAACATCATGTATGGAGCGTGGCTTAGGAACTCCCCAAATATTCATTGGTCTCCCAAAGACCACTTTGTACGGGGTGAGACCAGATTGTGAATTTGGCACAGATCTTATGGACATCAATGCCAAGGGTAATGCATCTGGCCACTTCAAAGACATGGAAGCCAGTATTTTCGCCAACTTCAATTTCAAAGTAGCATTGTACCTCTCCACTAATCCTGCTGATTGTTGGTGGAAGACTGTATGGAATTTCTGTTTGATCCCTAATCCTTTCAAGACATGCTCAACAACTTGCCCAATAAAATGAGGTCCGTTGTCACTCCACAAAAGCTTATAAACACAATATCTAGGGAACAATTCCTTCAGAAGCACCTTTGCTGTGATGAGAGCAGAATTATCTTTTGTAGGGTATGCCTCTATCCATTTGCTGAAGGCACATACCACCACTAGGATATATTTCAGATTATTGCAGCGTTCGAGTTGGATGTAATCCATCTGCAAAACTTCAAAAGGGGCGGTTTGTGTAGCAAACCCTCCTGTAGGAGCCGTGTCCATTTTTCCAGGATTATTCTGCCAACAGATCAAAGAGGACTGTACCACTCTTTTAGCTGTGCTGGCAATTTCAGGATGCTCCCAAACTTGCGTAAGCAATTTAGTTATTGCTAGAGCTCCAACATGTGCCCGCCCATGTGCCATTTGAACCATAGGTTGTAAATAGGCTGCAGGCAATTCTACTTATTCATTTCTTTGTTACGCCAACAGCCCTCATTGTCTAACATTCCTTCTTTAGACTATTGCTCAAGTTCTTTCACAGAGGAAGATCTCTGTATATCCAATACTTCCTCTCTAGCATCATGCCAACGCTCAGCTGGTGATTTCACTACGTACATGGATGTAGTGCTTCGCTGCATCGCAGTCTCACGAGCTACACGATCTGCAAAGGCATTGCTTTGTCCTATTTTGTCAATGATTTTCTTGTGTGTGGTACACTTCATAATAGCAACTCTCTTTGGGTATGTAAGTGCAGTCAAGAGATTATGTACTAATTCTCAGTGCATTATCTGCATCCCGTGGGATGTAAGAAAGCCTCTTTCCTTCCAGAGTAGGCCAAAATCATGAACCACTCCAAAAGCATAGCGGCTATCCGTGCAAATGTTCACACACAAATCAGTGCTAAGTTCACACACTCGTGTCAAAGCTATTAGTTCAGCTGCTTGAGCCGACTTCTGAGGAATGCGAGCTGTTTCCACTACTGTCTCAAGCGCGGTGATTGCATAAACAGCTGAAGTCGTGCCATCTGGTAACTTCAAACAGGACCCATCAACCCACAGTTCCCCATCTACATCTGGAAGGGGAGTATCTTGCAAATCGATGTGACCCTTTGTCTGTATCTCAGTAAGGAATATACAATTGTGAGGCTTCTTTGACTGAGACTGAGTCGCAGGATATGGCAACAAAGTGGCTGGGCTCAGTGTTGCACACCTCTTCAAGGTAATATGAGGTGCTAACAGTGTCAATTCGTATCCTGTCAGGCGAGCACTAGTTAAGTGTTGTGTCTTAGTCTGATTCAAAAGGGCATCTACTGCATGGGGTACTAGCACCAACAGTTTGTGTGACAAAACTATCCCTTCACTCTGACGTATGGACACAGCTGTCACTGGAACTGAACTGAAGCACCCAGGCAATGCACGAGCAATAGGATCAAGAACTTCAGAAAAGTATGCGCAAGGACACTGCTTGTCCCTGTGTGTCTATACTAACACTGACAATGCACATCCATCTTTCTCTTGTACATAGAGTGTAAAAACCTTTGTGTAATCTGGTGTGCCTAACACTGGTGCAGAGCAAAGAGCTTGTCTTAACTGACTAAAAGCATTTTGACATTCATCTGTCCATGAAAGGGGGATCGGAGTGTTTTTAGTCAAAAGTGCTAGCAGGGGTTTAACAATGTGTGAAAAACCCAATTTCCATTGCCTACAAAACGAAGTAAAACCAATGAATGCACAGACATCTTTCTGTGTGGAAGGTACTGGGGTGTCTAAAATTGCTTGAATGCAATCTGGTGTTAATGCACAGCCCTCCTTAGACAGAAGGTGACCTAAGTAGGTTACCTTCAGTCTATAATATTGCAATTTCTTTCGTGATACTTTATGATGGTGTGTAGCAAGAAAAGAAAGCAGAGACAAAGTAAAATTTTCACACTGCTCAGGCGTATCAGCTGCCAACAAGATGTCCTCGACATATTGTATGAGAGCCACTCCTTCAGACAAAGTAAAGGAAACGAGTTGTCGTTTTAAGGCTGACTATAAACACTCGGACTCTCAGTGTACCCTTGAGAAACTCTACAAAATCTGTATGATCGATTATTCCGAGTAAAACCGAACAAATATCAGCTATCAGGATGAATAGGAATCGAGAAGAAAGCATCCTTCAAATCGATTACAGAAAATGTAGTTGCTGTTGGAGGGACCAGGGTAAGTAATGTTGTTATGTCAGAAACCACAGGGTACTGCAGTACTACAATCTTGTTGACTTCTCTTAACCCCTTCCATGCTCATGACGAGCTCAGCTCGTCATGAGGCACAGTTGAGCTGTGCTGATGACGAGCTGAGCTCGTCATGACACCAGCAAAATGGCAATTTCCAGCACAGGGGAAAAATAACCACAGCAGCGATGTGGTTAAATCAATGATGAATCTATAAATCCTGGTGTCAGTATCTTTTTTCAAAATGGGAAGAATCGGACTATTGCAAACATTGTAAGGAACTTCTTCCACAACCCCCACTTTAATCAAATCATGAACAATATGTGTAAGTGCTTCTTCTCCTTCTTTAGAAATTTTATACTGAGGCAGTCTTGGCAATGAAGCACCCTCCTTGACATTAATATGCACTGGCGGAATAACCATTTGCCCTACATCAGTGTCTGAAGTAGCCCACAAAGTACTAGGGAGTGAAGCTAATGCAATTTCCTCTTTAATAATACAGGATCTCTCAATCACAGGGTAGTTGTCATTCAAAATAACCCGTACTCCTTCCGGAGAACATCATATCGTAGCCCTGAAATATTTGAGCATATCAAGACCCACAATATTATCTGGTGTGTTTGGAGAGAGCAAAAACGGACATGGAGCAATAAACTTATCAATATGGAATGCAAGTGGTTGCGACAGTTGGCTAAGGGAAGGTGTTCCATCGAAACCTATTGATGTAATGATTAAGCCAGACAGGGGAGCCCTCGGAACCAAGTGTTTAGACAAGACGCAATGAGTAGCTCCTGTATCAACCAGAAACTGATCAGTAGAACCTAAAACATGTGCTGTAACATAGGGACCCCTCTGATCTACTGGAACTTCAACTGATTCCTTACCCCATCCTAGGCAATCCTATGCATAAGCAGAATCTTGTAAATCAGATGGCACATAGTCGGACATTTGTTATTGGTTCCTTCTATCAAAAGTGTTAAACCCATCCTGCCCACGTGTATTTGCATCAAACTGAGCGCGATCATTCGTGCTTCTTCTAGGCCCTGAATATCCTGAGCGATTTCTCATTTGTCCCCGACCACGTGGACACTGCTGAGCACGCAGTACTGGACAATCAGTAAGCCAATGTCCAAATTTCTTGCAGTACGCACACTGATCAACAGACAAATTCGAACGAGTATAAGAAGGAAAAGACGAACCCTAAGATCCACGTCCGCCTCTATCATTACCTCTAGAAGGTGGGCCATAAGCTTGAGCTAACATAAGCTTTGTTTTCAACTCTTTAGACTTTTTATCCTCATTAATTTTAGCTTCTAATTCTTGTTGCTCATAATACTGAGCCATGGTTAAGAGAGAAACCAGAGAAGAGGTAGTCCATGAACTCTCACTGGCCTTCAGGCGACTAGCTATTCCTGGCAAAACATTTGCGACATATTTATCGACAAACAGTTGACTACCCGTGTCATCTGTCAATGACTGGCCACTAAAATCATGGAATGTTTCTTCAAAGCGTGTGAAGAAGTCAGAAACTGATTCATCTACCTTTTGCTTGCAAGACACTAACACTGTCCAATCTATCTTTTTAGGGGGAATAATCGTTTTTAACTTAACTAATATAGCTGCCGGAAGATTTTAAATTAACTGACACGGTTTCTGTGCAGGTTCTCTATCTTCATCTATCGTGATGTCGCACGATCATCAACTTTACGCACCGTTATCCACATATCAGGTGGTAATAGTAGTCCAAAAAACAAATCAATATCAGGCAAAGTCATAGTACAAGAGCTAATGGCACCCTCAACTTCCTCATAAAAGGCTGCTGGATTGTTTCGCGGATCAGGCAATGCATTTTTAAGGGCCATAACATCTGCTCTATTCCAAGGAGTGTAAACCCAATTATAAATAAAATATCTTTTAGCATCTACAGAACTCGCTAACGGGCTGCTTCAACACGCAGTTTACCCAAGGGTCTGATCGTGTCAGCCACCTGGGATAAGACAAAAAAACCTTCATGTAGTTTTTTACAATCAGCTGCTACATCATCGGGCTCTATTTCTACCGAATATTTTCTAAACCGTTCGATAGCCTCTGCGGCAAATGTATCAGTAAAATATATTTGCTCCCTTTCCTGCCAATCTTTTATACTATCTAAAAGTTCAGAAGCACTGGCAGTACTACGAACGACTTTACGCGCAGCAGATCTAATCTGAGACGCACGTTCAGCAGATTACATTGAGCGAGTTTCTCTAGCTTTGTCCTGGTCTGTAGGAGAGTTCTTATCTGACTCATAAGGAGCAGAAGGAAGAGTATACGGAGGTGGACAATGATCTAATTAGAGAGAATCATCTTAGGGTTTATTAAGAATAGAATAAAGAGGTCTACGAACAGCGTATTAGCCATTTACCTCTAAATGACGCTCCCTATCGTCCCTCTCTTTAATATCTTTCATTTCCCTATTTTTCATTTCCAATGCTTTCGCATGAATACTCTTGAGTTGTTCTTTTTCAATCAAGGCTTTCTCAGGCTTCATTCGCTCACACACTTCTTTCTCCCGCATTCGTACACAGTCAAACATATCTTGCATAGCCTTTTGCTTAAACATCCATTGCTCCACATACTGAATCTTTCGCAAATCAAATGACCCATGCACAGGCCAACGCAACTCAGGGTCTTTACGAGTGTATTTGTTCCATAACGTGCTGTACATTATGGAAGAAATACCATACTTAATATACATGTCCCTATTAGGCGTCCCCTCCGGGGGGCCGGTTGTGCTTCGTTGAGTTTCAAACTGGTACCACTACAGAGGCAACACATCCTACGAAGTGTGCTGGAAACAGTCATGCCAAAAATAGTGCAGAATATGCAGTATTTATTCATCAAAGTAGCGCTTAAGGTACTCTTCGTACGTTGTGCCGTTCAAACAAATTTAGATAGAGAAAAATCTCCTCATTACCTGCCTATCTGAATTGAAATGCATATATAAGTAGTGTGGCTCACTGGTTAGAGGCGGCAGACTCGAGAGCAGAGGACGGCCCGGGACCAGGGTTCGATTCCCGGCGCGGCAGGTTTCTGGACCAGGGTCAGCGGACTCGATAATTCTCTCGCCTCGGTGCCCACTCTGATCAGCGATCACACTCGGCAACTCTGGGCATTAGCTTGCCTCATCTTCACTAACAGCCCCACCAGACCGCCGGGGATGCCTGGTCTCACCCTGGAGGTACCCATTAAGGGACCATCTCTCAGGGAAGCCAGGAAGGGTTTCGCAGCGGTCGAAGCGCCTTGGGACCCTACGGGTAAGTAGTGCGCTATATAAATGCCAATACATTTACATTTACATAATTATCGAAAAAATACTAATATTGGCCAATCTTACAAACAAAAGCCGCAGTAAGTGTTACTAAACTACCTTACCAATCAAAGGCATAAAAAAAACAACAGCAAGTGCAGCAGAACAGCTCTTACCAATCAAATGGTGTCCAGGTTCCAACTGCCAAGTTCTCAAATCGACCAAATTGTCACTGCACGGCAAATCAACAGAAGAGATCTCAGTCGAGGACCGGCGCCACCTGGATGGTCAGATCAGAAAGAAAGGAAAAACGCCGTGGGTGCCAAGACTCGGGTCTCCTCATGCAGCGATCGCGTCCAAAGCGAGATTCCAATCCTTCTACTCGACCAGACCTTCGGGCATCCGAGTCGCCGATGAGCCCCACGTTTATATATTTATTTATTTAAGAAGCTTATAAAGCGCACAGCTACCCCCAGAAGGGGGTGTCCCGGCGCAGCAGATTACATGCTGGAAAGGGAAGCTGCTTATAAGGTAGAAAACAGACAGGTTTTGAGTTTGCGTCGGAACAGAAGCTGCGACTCAGTGAACCTCAGATCCAGTGGAAGGCTGTTCCAGAGTTTAGCTGTAACTACTCCGAACGCTCTCCCCCCACTCCTGGGCCGGCGGAATCTAGGTACCACCAGGAGGCGAAGGCTGTTTGATCTCAACGATCTGACAGATTGAGAAAGTTGAAGTCTCTTTCTCAGATATGCCGGGCCTGACCCGTTGATAGCACGGAAGGCCAGGATCAAAGCTTTGAACTGGATGCGGCGGGAAATGGGGAGCCAGTGCAGTTTTTTACGGTAAGATGATACAGAGTGGCGAAAAGGAATATTTCCGATCAGTCTCGCAGCAGCATTTTGTATAATTTGTAGACGTTCAATGAGGTACAGGGGAGCGCCCACATAAAGACTGTTGGCATAATCTAAATGCGACGTGATCAGGGCGTGAACAATGGTCTTACGAGCATCCAAAGGGAGGTAAGGACAAATCTTCCTGATCATGCGTAATTTGCCAAAGCAGGCTGATGAGACCCTATTGATCTGGGATTTACAAGACAGGGCATTGTCAAATTGGAAGCCCAGATTGCGAGCTGTCTGAACTGGGACCGGAGGGGGATTCAGTACTGTGGGCCACCACAATGTGCTTGGAAGTGCAGTTTTTTGGTTAAAAAAACAAAACCTCGGTTTTGTCAGTATTTAAAACTAGATGGTTAGAGGCCATCCAGGAATAGATGTTGCTAAGGCAATTACGAAAATTGGTAAAATTGGTGTCAGAGTGATCTCTAAATGAAAACACAAGCTGAGTATCATCAGCATAAGAGATCACTCTGACCCCCCAAGATTTCACCACCCCAGAAAGCGGGCCTAAATAAACATTAAAAAATAGAGGGCTCAGGGCAGAGCCCTGCGGCACTCCACACAAAAGAGGTTTACCCTCTGATTCAAAGGGCCGAAGAAATACCCTCTGCGTCCGCCCAGTGAGGAACGATCTAATCCAAACCAGAGCAGTACCTCCAATTCCCATCTGCCGTAGGCGGTCCAGAAGTATTTCGTGAGACACTGTGTCGAAAGCGGCGGACAGGTCGAGGAGGGCCAACATGGCCTCCTCGCCCCTGTCCACACACTCACGAATAGTCTCCGAAACCTCCAAAAGCGCGGTCTCAGTACTGTAGCCGGTTCTAAATCCCGACTGCGAATCATGAAGCAGCTGATTGGCTTCCAAATAGTGACCTAGTTGCCACTGAGCCGCTTTTTCAAGATTTTAGCTGGCTTAGGCAGAAGGGAGATCGGGCGGTAATTGCAGAATTGTAAAGGATCGGCGTCCGTTTTTTTCAGGATTGAGACCAGCATAGCCTGTTTCCAAGCCAAGGGAAATAGACCCGAGCTTAGCGAGGAATTCCAGATGGAAAGAAGAGGGCCGATCAGAACCGGAGTAAGACTGCCCATCACCTTAGCTGGAGCAGGGTCCATTGGTGACCCTGATTTACATTGGGTAAGTAATTTAGTGGCAGTCTCCGGAGTGAGCTCCTTAAAGGAATTACACAAACCTATCAGTTAATCAGTCTCAGCGATCAAAGAGGGGGCTAGGACTGGTTCAAATGGGGAGGTTAGCTTAGTAATTTTGTCCTGAAAAAAGTCAGAAAGCCTGTTGCAAAGAGCCTGGCTAGGGGAACTCTGAGACATCAAGGCAGGGAGATTGACAAAGTCCTTCACTATTTTAAAAAGGATTTTGGTAGAATTCTCAGCATTCTTAATTAGCTGTGAGAAGTAGCCTCTCATCGTGGAACGTTTTAATTTTTGAAATTTGTTCAGGACCGACTTATAAATGGCTTTTAACTCAGGGTCGTATGACTGCCGCCATTTACACTCCAGCTGCTTACAGTGTCTCTTTTCGTCTCGTAAAACAGGGGAAAACCAAGGCGCAGAGGGCCTTGATCTAGAGGAGGCAATAGGGTTTAATGGAGAGATGACATCAATTGCCGCTAAAAGAGCGGAATTGTATCTCACCACTTCCTCGTTGAGGTCCATAGAAGGATCAAACTGATAGGAAAAGCAGGGATCAAAGGCATCACAAGTGGGCGACAATTTGTGGTGGTGAGCCTCAGCAAGGCCTACCAGTGCAAGGGATTCGCCCTTCTTTGCACAGAGTCCTCAGACCAATAGGAAGAAGTTGGCACAGAAACTGAAATAGAAAGTACAGAGTTTATTAAATCTCATGAGGTGGAACTACATTCACACAGCACCCTTCGGTAATGCATGAAGTAGCACACTGAATTGAAGGAGCTTGGTCCTTTTATACCCACCTAGGGGCTCAAATGAAGGCGGTACAAGTACAGAATGCTGGTTGTAAGTACATATAAGGTCATACCAGACCCCCCAGGATATAGCGGCATGGATTCGCAAATTTAGCGGCACAAATATGGAAATTTAGCGGCACAAATATGGAAATTTAGCAGCATTTTTGCGGCACTTTATTTTACTCATAATCATTCATTTTCAGCCTTAAATCAATGGAAACTGTTTTAGCAGAGTATTCTGCTTTGAATTGGCGACCTGGAGTATGAAACAGAGGAAGCAGCCCACAGGTGAAGGATGTTATCCCTTGGAAGTGCAATTCTCCATTTGCTTTAGTATAGGTTGAGTATGTATTACAGTGATTAGAGGTACATGAGATGAATGTTTGGCTGAACCCATTAACATGGCTTGCATAGAAAATAGGCACAGGTTCAAGGACTTGTGCATATGCTCTTTATCTCGCCACATGTCATTCGGGACAGGATGAGCAACGATAATAAGGATTAATGCTGAACATTTTAACTTGGCTGGCAGAGCTGCACTACAGTGACGCAAGAGTGGTTCTAAATCCAATTTTTGGGTTTTTCATTTGCAGTTGTTGTAGGCCTAAGACTTAGGCCTACAAAAGCTGCAAATGAAAAACCCACAAAATGGATTTAGAACCACTCTCTAGTCGTGTGCATTTGACCTATCTCAATTAATCTCCATCACCTCATTAATATCCCCCACATCATCATGTTGTTGTAAGTGGTTTCAGGTAGGGGTGGCCGACGTCCTTATTTGCTTTAATCAATAGTAAGCAGATGCAAAACTTCAGACAATTACTGCAGTTTCTCTTGATTTCGCACCCACCTGCCCAGAAAGAATATACAGTGCATAAAAGCAAGAACCTATCCATAAAGCCTGCCTTCTAGAGTGCCACTTGGACCTTATAGGCAGGAACCGCACACTGGCTGCCTTGCCGGGGAAAATGCTTTCAAGAGCACTGTTAGGGTACCAGGCAATATATTTATCTTATTGTAGTAATATTTGAGGCCCCTCACGGTGCACCTAAAATAAAGTGTCGTTTTATTTTATCTTTCTGCCCGGGAAACAGAGGTGGGGCCCTAATTCTAGCCACTGGTGAATATAAAAATATTGTGTGAACAATTTATTTAGCCCTAGTTTCAGCCAAAAGGCCACACAATTTGACATGGTCTCAATCACAATTGTAGGCAAGGCATATACTTATACAAAGTTATATTAAGGAGGCTACACATACTCGTAACCATATGATTACCTTATGAGGGTCTGGCCAATTCTAAGCCGGCACAAATGGAAGGGCTTTCCAGCACATACTGGCACGTCCCTTCACCTCCTTGTGAGGGCAATATATGCTTTCCCTCTCCCACTGTAAGGGCATCCTCCACCCAGTAAGTTTTTCCTGGAATGAGACCAGGCCAATCTCATGCCTTTGAATGGATTGAGTGGTTATTTAATGTTTTTTCTCTAAGACCATTTACATTACAGGTTATGAATCCCCAGATACTTGGAGCTCTAAGACGTCCATTATCCACTGCCATCCCAATATGCATTTTCAACAAGTAGCTCCGACATCCACACACTCAATAACCACAAACCACCTCCAGTCACACCAGCATCTGCGGAAATCCAGAAGCTCTCCAAAATAACCTGCCAACCTGCTGGTGAAATATGGAACGAAAGAGCAAGTGAGTCGTTTGTACCCACATTTTAAGACCTGACCTATGGCAGTACGGAAGAACAGGTCTTCATGGAAATAGCTTTTGAGGCCTCAGCCCAAGAAGGTATGAGCCACATACATGGCGTTGTCCTAAGGGCCACCTCCAACAACACTGTGATGAAGAGAATGGGAAGAAATACACCCAGAGATCGATCTGAGCTAGCAGCCATGTTATCCATGCCTAGCAGCATGAAGATTTTTAAACAAGCCTGCTGTTTTACATATCTGAAGACAATTTGATGTTTGTGAAACCTGACGGTCGCTAACTAAGAATGCAGAAGACAATTCTAATTATTGAGCCTAGTTACAGCCTGGAGGAACCATGATAATAATCCCTGTGTCCCTCTACAGACTTGTTGAATCAGGCATTCTTCAGACATAGAAACAGCCCTGGCACAATATACACGCACGTCACTAAATGTCAGACCCTCCAGGTACTTTTGTAAAAATTGCAGCATTTTTACAAAAGTGCCGATTTCGCGGACACTTTTGTACAAATCGTGGCATTTTTACAAAAGTGCCGATTTCGCGGCAAACCTCGAAATCGCTAATTCCTGGAGGGTCTGTCATACAGAAAGTGTACAAGCAACAAGTGGGAGGAGCTAACAGTTAGCTAATTCTGGTGGACACATCCTGACAGTTACAAGTTGAGGACAGCTGTAAGCTCAACTGAGTACCGGCTCCCAAGCATCCTTTACATTTGCAGATTACCCTTCACATTTGCAGATTAACTGGTAGCGCAAATTTGCATTTCTCTAAGGCAGGCAGGCACCCTTGAAAGGCTTGTTTAGCTGTTACACCTAGCTCAGTTTCATAGCACAGGAGATGCACTAAATGACACTTCAGCTGATGCATTTAAATTATCGGAATTAACTGTTCCAGGCGGTTGCCTTTTTACAAAAAAACAAGGGGAGCGTTTTTTTCATAAATCAAAAAACTATAGGCACATCATGCCCTTCCAATCCCGCCCACTTTGACCACTGGTATTAGAAGATTGGCCTCACAGCCGGACTGGGAACCAAAACTGATCCTGGCAAACAGCTTGGCCGCCCCCCGGAGGAAAGGGAGGTTAGTTGTAAGCACCACTCCCATCTCACCACTGCCACTTTTTTTTAGAGGGGGCCGATATTGCAGCTTGGTTTCAAAACTGCCCCTGGTAACAAAAACGGCACCTCAGGGTGCCAACATCGGTCTCACCCTGGCGGCCCATCAGGGAAACGCCCAGTGCCCTCTACCGCCAATCAGACCCTGAATGGCCTGATGCTGCTTATCATGTACTTCGTTTGAGTGTGAGTGACGCTGCTGGTGCTCCTTCCAGTGCTGTGGCTGCCTTGTGCATGAGTGAAGTTTATTTAACTTGCGGCTGCCTGTTTTATATCTCTTCTATGTGTGTGGGGAAGTTTGCAGTGAGAATGCTTGTGCTTTATCATTCTTTGTGTGAGAGATGCTTGCATTGTGATACCTCTGATATTACTGTTGTGAGGCGTGCTTGCCTCTGTCTACACAATACCTGCTCTTTTAGACTAAAGCTTTCACAGTTACTGCCCTTGCTGCACTTGTGAACCAGGGAAGCGGACACCTTTACGGTTTGTGTGATAGAGGAAACGTGCTGCTGTTTCTGCGCTGCCTCTTTTCTGTGTGCACAAACTATGCATGTTCAGCGCACCATTTGTACTTGCTATTTAAAGAGTAAGATGTGCAATATTACTGCATGAATTGTACCAGTTTAGTGTGTGTGAAGGAAGCTTGCACTGTTGCTACCCTACTGCCGTTTTCTCAACTGGAGGGGCCTTAGCAATTCTATGAATGACTCACTTGTACAGCTTGTATATGAAGCTTGCTATTAAACTACCACTTTTGTGTATAATGGAAGCTTGCACTGTTGCTCTCCCCGTCGTTTGTCCACTCTGTTTTTTTCTGTTATAGTTGTATTTTCTGACCACCCTGTTCCGTTCTTTCTGGACCAAACTCAAGCGATTATTCGGCCCTTCCTTGTATATTGCCAAGTATCCGTCGGTTGCTTTAAGATTCAAGGACTCCTGAATTGGAAGGTCACCGCCTGCATCTGCACCAGGTTCACCCCCTCCGAATCTTGCCCACTCAGATCTTGGCAGGATTGACATCAGACACAAATAAAAAAAAAATTAAAAAGACAAGAAAAGTGATATCAAAATGCAAATGCAGGGGCCTGTTCTCAGCGCAGCCGCCTGAATACATTCCAAATGATGCGCGCCTCCAAATGATAACATATTACCTGTCATACCGAGACACGCCGCCGCCACAAATTAACATTCAATTAGCCAGTTGGATTTTGGGACGGAAACTCGTTCAAAGAGAAAAAATCCTTTGTGCGCACGCAGGGAACAGTGGCTAATTAGCATGCGTCCCGCGTCAGAGCTTCCCGCCGCAGTCCACGCGGCCGCGGGCCTGCAGAGCTAGAAGGCATATGCTTTGCAATCAGCGGTAGTATCTAATATTGCAAGGACGAGACAAAAAGGGGTCAGAGATAGCTGCAGGGGATGAGGGCCAGAATCGAGCTTGAGGTGGGTTCCGGGGTTAGTATCCCCAGTGGGCTATTTTATGGAGTAATTCATAATAATTCATTGAGATTTGTATATTCAGCTTTTTCAATGGACCTGAAACACGGGATAAAGGAAGAGAGAGAGGGGGACAGGGCTGGGAAGAAGCGGGCTTGCAGGCCGGCCTCTAGCAAGCTCGATCTGGGGGGGGGGGGGGGGGGGGGGGGGGGGGCTACGCTTATGGCGTAGAATTTTAGAAGTGCGAAGGACCTGCCTGCAGCGTGCTTCTTCTGACGTGGATCCAAAGAAAAGTGCATTTAAACACTGTTTCCGAGACTGCTGGTGCTTGTGTCTGCACTTTGACTGTTTTTCGACTCATGGCTCTCCTTTTTCATGCGTCCCCCACTTTCCCCCTACCGCTCCTCTTTTTTTTTCAAAACATTCAGCTAAAGAGGACGAATTGAAGGGGAATCCAAATTTGATTTGGCCCAGGGTGCTCTCTGCTCAAGGTCCAGCTCTGGTGACTTGACACATCCTCAGCTGCCTTACAAGGTTCTACTTTAGAACCCTGGATCTGGGAGGGCCACGAGGAAGCATGGTGGACCTTGAAGATGCATGGCAAATGGGAAACGGGAGGGAGGGGGCATCTGGAGTTCTGACACTTTTTTTACGCTCTGACATCTATCTAATTTTGACATGCCGAAGAAGTTTCATATCTCACTAATTATGGGACTATTAACCATCCCTGTGTCTGGTGCCGAATTTGAACTACAGGGAGGGGTACTGATCATGGGTGCACACCATGCTCTGTGCCCTTGCTTACTGTGCACAGCTGGAAACTATGCCCAATGGGTAGTGGGAGGAGGGTACCAACGCAGGAGGCTTGTATGGGGTTTCACACCCATCAAAAATAGTATAAGTTGGGTCTAAGGGTTCATATTTGGATTGGGTTTCACTATGCATCAGCCGCACTCCAGGCTCTGATCTTTTGAAGCATTGCATTAAAGCAGCTGGCCCCTCCCTTCACCAGACAGAGCAGTGATTAAAATCTTTGAAGCCTGATTGCTCAGTAATGACCAGACAAGAGGAGCATGGAACTGAGACAAAAGTACATAACCTTTTGCGCAGTTTTAATGAGTAAACTAGGGAATATGAATAAAATCTTCAATGCAGATGTTCATGCTTTCTAGCTATATGTCTTCAACAAGGCAATCCTAGCCTGCACTCGGCAATCGTGGTTATTGTATGTCTTTTTTAATTAAAATCCAATTTTTTGATATTGGAATGCACTTTTTTCTACAGTTGGAGAGTGCCACAAAGGAACAGATAAAATGTTAATTGTACATTGGCTCTTGCACTCTACCTCTCACTGTGAGATCAGCTTTTATTATTATTACATTTTAATATACTCATTGTTTTCTTAGAACCTGCATATCTTGGTTAAAATCACAGTCTCAGCATTTCTGATTGTGATCAAAATGATGTCCCTCCATGTATCTTAAATTGTAAATTTGTGATACAAAAATGTGCAATATAAAAACTAATTCTTCATCGGTATACTGTTTAGTAATGTCATACAAAAATATTGCTATTCTCAACATCCTCATCATGTTCGGTTTTTGAAATCTGATTCAAAACATAGTGTGAGAAGCTTCAGCTAAAATAATGTTTTGTCTATAAAACAATTACCTGGTACATGAAGTTTGTATCATACAATATCTAATACCAAACATAAAATACAAATTACCATGAGGTTGCTCACTCCCTCACCCAAACACAGACACTCTTACGTTTGCATGCTCTCTTTTGCCCAACCGGTTTATCAACCCACTGACAAGCCGGTAAATGGGAGAAGTGTTTGTTCTTTCCTCAAGATAGTGGCAGGAACATGGATCCCCACCGGGGACGCAACTATACCCGAACTTAGGGGGGTGTGACGGGGCTAAGACTCCCAGCCAGGGCTGCTCTAACACTGGTCGCACATGGTGCAACCGCCTTTCTTGATGCCCCTCCCCCATTTCCTCCTTCTCCATGAATTCCCTCACCACCACTCACCAACAATGCACTTCATCTCTCCATAGCACCTTTCTGACCAACATTTCACTTTTTTACAGTGCTACTCAGAGTTTACTCACACACATTTCTGTGATCTGCATGGTACACATTCTTTGTAGCAGGCACATTAGCCCTCTGTGCCGGGTGGGTGACAGGAGTGCCCATGCGAGTTAACGGTGAGCGATGGAACAGTGTGATAGTAGGGTGAGAGGAGTGGCTGCAGGGTGAGTGAGGTGACCATATGAATTTGGGTGTGGATGTAAGTGCAGAGTGGGACAAATGAATGCATGGTTAGTGATGGGCTTGTTTGAGTGAGATTGCAGAGTGAGCAGTGAGGGGGCAGGTGAGTGAATTGTCACATGAGCAGGGTGAGTAGTGTGCTCGAGTGACTGCAGGGTGAGGTACGGGCTGAACAGCACAAGAGCATTGTGAATGCAGAGTGATCACTGTGAGCGCAGAGTGCTCATGTGACCACAGGGTAAGTGGAGGGAGAATAGTGTGTGTTCAAGGCGAGTGGCATAAGTGCAGTGTAGTCACTGTGAGTGCAGGGTGAGTGGGTAGTGTGAGTGTATGGTGATCAGTGTGAGTACATTGTGATCCCTGTGAGTGCAGGGTGAGTGTGAAAATGAAGGGGCGAGAATGAGGAGTGAGTGTCTGAATCCAGGGTGCATTCCCAGACACTTGAAGTAACTCAGCATGTTATTGAGGGCTGGCATAGGATTTCAGATATAAGTTAAACTATTGCTATTATGGCATTATTCAGGGTCCAAGGATCGAGGGTGGAGGAAATAAATATTGTGCTCATCCTTCAACAAACTTCCAGTCTTGTGATTAGGATTGCCAGCTCATTACATTGATGTCCCAGGCGGTACAAAAATAATGCTGTCACCTAAAGACTATTCTCAGCACTTATCTGTGCATTCTTGAAATAGCAAATATAAAAAGAAAGCATTTTTAAATGTGTTCTAGGGCTGCCTGAATTATCCATGACTGATAATTAAAGGGAACACACGTTGAAAAGTTACATTACAAATGAATACATACTATTTTATTTATAATCCTATTTTGTGTTAAGACAAGCCCTTTGCCGGCTCTTTAACCCCTTCCTGATCTCTTCAGAAGCGGTCTCTCCTCACGCTGCTCCCTGCTCTGCTTGCTGCTTGGCGTATCGTAGCGCTACACGACCAGATTGCTCTTTGCCAGCTCGCATTTATTAGCCCACAATTATTAGTGCCTGATTGCTTATGATTTTTGTATCGTAGCGCTATATTGCGAAAGTGCGCTTTCACGATCATTCAATTGTGCTGTGCTGCCTTTGCCTAATTAAATCATTTGTGCCCGATTGTGCCGGTGCCACTGCCAATTTCATCGCACTTATAAAGGTTGTGCCCCAATCCTGTTTCGCTTTTGGCTTGCTGCCATTTTGTTGTTTGTTGTTGTGCCTCCCTGCCGGCTCTCCACCCCGCTCCCGCCTCCCAGCTGCTCCTCCCTCCCACTGATACTTTAGGCTCCGCTCTCCCGTACTACCGCTGTGACCGTCCTGATCTCTTCAGAAGCGGTCACTCCTCACGCTGCTCCCTGCTCTGCTTGCTGCTTGGGGTATCGTAGCGCAACACGGCCAGATTGCTCTTTGCCAGCTCGCATTTATTAGCCCACAATTATTAGTGCCTGATTGCTTTTGATTTTTGTATCGTAGCGCTATATTGCGAAAGTGCGCTTTCATGATCATTCAATTGTGCTGTGCTGCCTTTGCCTAATTAAATCATTTGTGCCCGATTGTGCCGGTGCCACTGCCAATTTCATTGCGCTTATTAAGGTTGTGCCCCAATCCTGTTTCGCTTTTGGCTTGCTGCCATTTTGTTGTTTGTTGTTGTGCCTCCCTGCCGGCTCTCCACCCCGCTCCCGCCTCCCAGCTGCTCCTCCCTCCCACTGATACTTTAGGCTCCGCTCTCCCGTACTACCGCTGTGACCGTCCTGATCTCTTCAGAAGCGGTCGCTCCTCACGCTGCTCCCTGCTCTGCTTGCTTCTTGGGGTATCGTAGCGCTACAAGGCCAGATTGCTCTTTGCCTGCTCGCATTTATTAGCCCACAGGTATTAGTGCCTGATTGCTTATGATTTTTGTATCGTAGCGCTATATTGCGAAAGTGCGCTTTCACGATCATTCAATTGTGCTGGGCTGCCTTTGCCTAATTAAATCATTTTTGCCCGATTGTGCCGGTGCAACTGCCAATTTCATTGCGCTTATTAAGGTTGTGCCCCAATCCTGTTTCGCTTTTGGCTTGCTGCCATTTTGTTGTTTGTTGTTGTGCCTCCCTGCCCGGCTCTCCACCCCGCTCTCGCTCCCGCCTCCCAGCTGCTCCTCCCTCACCCCTCCCCCCTCCACTATCCACTTATGTCAGATGCCTTTGCGCGCAGCATTCACGCGCAGCGATCGCGCCCCATGCGTGCCGAAGGTGCGCCAAACTTAAGCCAGTCTACTCCCGTCCGCGCCTGGAACACGCCTAGCGCCAGACCCCCTGGCCCCCTCAAACCACACTCCACCCTCATTACGTACGACACCGCAACCCTATCAGCACTTAATCCCGACAGACTCCAAAACTGCAACCTAGCCACCCCAGGACAAACCCATGGACCCTTCACCTGCCACTCCTGCAAGTTCGACTGCATCAGGCCCCACACCAAATTCACGAACTCCAAACAGAGCTCCGACACTAACCACCTAAAGTGCATCCTACTCAACACCCGCTCGGTCCACAGACACTCCATTGAACTCTGGAACCTACTCTACACTACATCGCCGGACGTCGCCTTCCTTACAGAAACCTGGATGAACGCTTCATCAGCGCCCGACATCGCCATAGCCATCCCGGACGCCTACAAGATCATCCGAAAGGACCGCACCAACCAATTAGGAGGAGGCATTGCCATCGTCCATAAGAACACCATCCGCATTACAACCAGTTCTGACGATAACCTCGCTAACGCCGAACACCTTCACTTCCAGATCCACACCGACCCCAAGACCACACTCAGAGGCACCCTCATCTACAGACCACCAGGTCCCCGCACACAATTCAGCGAAGACATCACCGACTTCATCAGCCCACACGCCCTCCCCTCCGAGGACTACATTCTACTGGGAGACCTCAACTTCCACCTGGAAAAGAAAAACGACAGATACACCACCACCCTTCTGGCCAACCTGGCCAACCTCGGACTCGAACAACTTGTCGATACCCCCACCCACTATGCCGGACACACGCTCGACCCAATCTTCACCTCCAGCAAGCACATCTCCTTCGATCACACCACAGCTCTCCATTGGACGGACCACAGCTGCGTTCACTTCAACTACAAAAAGACCACGACCCACAACCCCCCACAACCTATTCCCCGAAGAAATTGGAACAAAATTACCACCGACCAGCTCTTCACATCGCTTCACCAAAACCCTCCTGCCAAATCATCGGACCCAAACCAAGCAGCCACCAACCTCACACAATGGATCACCCACAGCGCAGACAAACTAGCACCCTTGAAAAACCATCAAATCAAGCAAGGTAGCAAAAAAGCCCCCTGGTTCAACGATGACCTTAAGAAATCCAAGAAGTTCTGTCGCACCCTCGAGAAAGCCTGGAGAAAAAACCCATCCACTGACAACCTGGCCACTTTCAAGAACGCCATCTGCAAACACCACCAACTGATCCGATCCACCAAGAAATCAGCATTCAAGGATCGCCTTGACAACAACGCCCAAAACAGCAAGGAACTATTCAACATCGTCAAAGAATTTACCAACCCCACCTCCGGCACCAACGACATCACTCCCTCCCAAGACCTCTGCGACTCTCTATCCTCTTTCTTTCACAACAAAATCGCCGACATACATAACAGCTTTAAAAACCAGTCCGAAGACCAGTGCACTCCACCCACCTCCGAACCAAAACCGCACTCTAACAACCTTTACGCCTGGAACCCAATCACCACTGAAGACACCATCCGCCTGATGAACTCCATCCACTCAGGATCGCCAACCGACCCATGTCCCCCCCACATTTTCAACAAAGCAGACTCCATTATCGCACCCCATCTCCGCGACGTCATCAACTGCTCCTTCAACTCCGCTACCTTCCCGGAAAGCTGGAAACATGCCGAACTCAGCACCCTTCTGAAGAAGCCCACAGCTGACCCCACTGAACTTAAGAACTACCGCCCCATTTCGCTCCTCCCATTCCCTGCCAAAGTCATTGAGAAAGCCGTCAACAGTCAGCTCGCCGCCCTCCTTGAATCCAACAAATCCCTCGACCCCTCACAGTCTGGCTTCCGAGCCAAACACAAAACCGAAACCGCCCTCATCGCAGCAACAGACGACATTCGAACTCTACTAGACAACGGAGAAACAGCCGCCCTCATCTTACTTGACCTCTCCGCAGCCTTCGACACAGTCTGTCATAGCACCCTCATACAACGCCTCAGCAACGTCGGAATTCAAGGAAAAGCATTGGACTGGATCATCTCGTTCCTCGCCGGAAGAACCCAGAAAGTCCGCCTCCCCCTTTTAGATCAGAGGCCACCGAAGTCATCTGCGGCGTACCACAAGGATCATCACTCAGTCCCACCCTCTTCAACGTATACATGAGTCCCCTCGCATCCATCGCGCACCAACACAACCTCAACATCATCTCCTACGCAGACGACACCCAGCTGATCTCTCCCTCACCAAAGACCCAAACACCGTCAAAACCAACTTACACAAAGGAATGAAAGAAGTAGCCGAGTGGATGAAGATTAGCCGTTTAAAACTAAACTCGGACAAAACAGAAGTCCTCATCTTAGGTTCATCCCCCTCTGCCTGGGACGACTCATAGTGGCCTCCGGCCCTGGGAACCGCACCCATACCTACCGATCACGCATGTAACCTGGGCTTCATCCTGGACTCCTCCCTCTCGAGGACCAGACAAGTCAACGCCGTCTCATCATCATGCTTCAACATCCTATGCATGCTCAAAAAAATCTTCTGTTGGATCCCCACCGAAACAACAAAGACGGTCACCCACGCACTGGTCACAAGCCGATTGGATTACGGAAACACCCTATACACCGGAACCACAGCCAAACTACAGAAAAAACTCCAACACATCCAAAACGCCTCATCCAGACTCATACTGGACATCCCCCGTCAAGCTCACATTTCCGGTCACCTGAAAGACCTCCACTGGCTCCTCGTCAACAAGAGAATAACATTTAGTCTCATCACCCACGTACACAAAGCCCTCTACGACCTAGGACCCGAATGCCTCAACACAAGACTGTCCTTCTACACCCCCACCCGCCAATTACGATCGTCCAATCAAGCCCTCGCCGCAATTCCGCTCATCCATAGATCCACCATGGGGGGAAGATCCTTCTCCTACTTAGCGACCAAAACCTGGAATTCTCTCCCCACCCACATCCGCCTTACACAGAACCATCTCTCCTTCAGAAAGCAACTAAAAACTTGGATATTTGATAAGTAAAGCACCTCCCCTCCCTCAAGCGCCTTGAGACCCTCTGGGTGAGTAGTGCGCTATACAAATTTCTGAACTTGAACTTGAACTTTGCTGCTAGGCCTCCCCCCGTGCTAAGCC
This sequence comes from Lissotriton vulgaris, assembly GCF_964263255.1. NCBI lineage: Eukaryota > Metazoa > Chordata > Amphibia > Caudata > Salamandridae > Lissotriton > Lissotriton vulgaris. Next base: position 994,595,475 of record NC_141697.1, read on the forward strand.
TTTTTTGGCTATTTGTGGTAGTTTGCATTTAGACCCCTGTAACTTTTTGACTACATTGGGTATCCATGTCAAATTTGTGTCCTTTTCTGCCAAAATCACGGGGATTCGAAAGGTACCCAGGGTTTGTGGATTCCCCTGGTTGGGACCCAGAAATTAGCCAAAATGCAGCTACATTTTGTTTTTTGGGGAAAAATGGGGAAAAAAGTGCTGCAAAAGAAAGGATCTGTTTTTTTTCCTAGAGTCTAGCTGTAGATTTTGAACCCTAGCTCTGCCGGCACCTAGGGAAACCTAGCAAACCTATACATTTGTGAAAATTAGACACCCAGGGAAATCCAGGATGGGGTGATTTATCTGGATCTCACCAGGTTCTGTTACTCAGAATCCCTTGCAAACCTCACATTTTGTAAAAAAAAAAAACACACATTTTCCTCACATTTCTGTGGTAGAAAGTTCTGGATTCTGCGTGGATCCACAAAATTCCACCGACCCCGCATTTCCCAATGTCTTCTGAGAAAAAGTGTACCTCACTTGTGTGGGTAGGCCTAGTGCCCGCGACTGGAAACAGCCAAAAACGCAACGTGGACACATCGCATTTTCACAGTCAAAACTGACCCTTTTTTTGCAAAGTGCCTAGCTATAGATTTTGAACCCTAGCTCCCCCGCCACCTAAGAAAACCTAGAAAACCTATACATTTTTGAAAACTAGACACCCAGTGGAATACAGGATGTGGTGACTTGCCTGGCTTTCACCATGTTCTGTTTCCCAGAATCCCTTGCAAACCTCAAACTATGTCCCAGAAACCAAATTGTACTCACATTTCTGTGGTGGAAAGTTTTCAAATTTGCGTGGATCCACAAAATTCTACCCACTCTGCATTTCCCAAAGTCTTCCGAGAAAAATGGTGCCCCACTTGTGTGGGTAGGCCTAGTGCTCGCGACAGGAAATGGCCCAAAACGAAACTTGAAACACTACATTTTCACAGTGAAAACTGACCTTTTTTTTGCAAAGTGCCTAGCTGTAGTTTTTGAACCCTAGCTCTGTCGGCCCCTAGGAAAACCTAGCAAACCTATACATTTTTTTTAAGCTAGACACCCAGGGGAATACAGGATGGGGTGATTTGTCTGGCTCTCACCAGGTTCTGTTACCCAGAATCCCTTGCAAACCTCAAATTTTGTCATTAAAAACACATTTTCCTCACATTTCTGTGGTGGAAAGTTCTGGAATCTTCTTGGATCCACAAAATTCCACACACCCCGCATTTGCCAAAGTCATCTGAGAAAAATGGTACCTCACTTGTGTGGGTTTGACTAGTGCCCGTGACAGGAAACAGCCCAGAACGCAACGTGGACACACCACATATTCACAGTGAAAACTGACCTTTTTTTTGTAAAGTGCCTAGCTGTAGATTTTGAACCCTAGCTCTGCGGGCACCTAGGGAAACCGAGCAAAGCTATACATCTTTGAAAACCAGACACCAATCGAAATCCAGGGCGGGATGACTTGTCTGGCTCTCACCAGGTGTCAGAACTGGTAAAATTCTTTTGGGTTCCTCAGGAGCAGTACCTTCAAGAAGCCCACCCTTCAGGAGCCTTGACTTAAACTTAACTGCACCGAGTATCAATTCAATTCAATTCAATTAAGCTTTATTCGATTTAAAAAATATAAATCATAAAAGCATACAGATTATTAAAAACAGTCACAATAATTACATCTCGCTAAAAATAATTATTTACACAGTTAAAAAGAAACAGTTTTTTACAATGTTTAACATCAAATCAGTTAGGGGCTTCCCCTGTCTAAGTTAATGTATTCGGGGCAGGTAAAAATGGGTTGAAGACGGTACGTGTACATTTCTGGCCCTCTGATGGTTACTCTCTACTATTGGTCTTGACGGGGAGTGATAACACGCCCTAGGGTAAAAGTCATGAAGTTGCCATGTGGATATAGGGCCATCTCCCAGTTGGGGCTGCCAGGATTGTAGATAGGGGACAACATTTTCATTTCTAAATCTTACCAGGACAAGGTCCCCTTTAATGTCCTTAGGGAGCGGTCCCAACCAACCCACCCTTCTGACGCTTACTATCGAGCCGTCAATATTAGGTGGCAAGGGTCTATTTTTCGTTAGCCAAAAGATTACTTTATTTCTTAAGTCGTGCTGTCTCTCAGGTAGTCCTTTCTTAAGTGCTGGGACGCCTGAGAGAACACATACGAAAGGGGCAGCTATAGGGGGTAAATTTATGTGGTCACTTCTGCCGGACTTGATACCTTTGCTGTCGGCTATGGCAGTGTGGGGGATTGGGGCTAATGTCGACCTTACTTTGGGGCTGAGCCTCTGGGTTGTAGTAGTTCTAACGGATCGGCTATCTGCATTTAGATTTTTCCGATTTGCCCTATGTTCAGCCATTGTTTTATTCCCACAGTTATTGCTTTGAGTAGCCGATTTGGGTGCGACAGTGACTGGTAGAACGGGTTCCTGACTGGATTCTGCCACGTTCTTTATTAGTGATGCACTGGGACTAATCTTCGTCTCAATCTCACTGAGTTTTTCTCCCAGACTATTTATTCTTACTATCAGTGGGGATATAATAGAAGTAACGAGCCGTTCTATGAGGTCCAATAAAATTGCCTGGGAGGTAAGAGCAGGAGAATCTAAACTATTCTGTCTCTTAGCCGTTGACGGGGTAGGTGTAGTCGTTGCTAGGGAGCTTGGACACAGTTTCCGTTGTTTGTCTCCATCCCCCAAGCGTATAGTCCCGTGTCGCTTCCTTTTGGCGGGTGGAATATGAAGGGGCTCTGCATGATTACTGTTATCTTTTACAGACGAAGATGGGGAAAGAGCATCTGATGTGTTACAGACTATCAATGATGGCGTAGTGGACTGGGCATTTGGGGTTACTGAGGGGCTAACCAGGGCATGGAGTGTCTCGGTTACATAGTCTACAGCAACATACTGGGTGTTACAAAGGGCATTCAGTTCATCAAGCAGAGTGGATCCATATACTACATCAGCAGTCTGTGTTGCGGGGAAATTGCATAACACGTTATCTGTGGGCAAACGTTGCTCTAATCTGTCTAATTCATGCGTGATAGTTGCGGTTACCCTTTCTAGATAACAATCCATGGGCCCAGTGACCTCGCTCCTCTGCATACCACAGCTCTTAGAAGGCAGCTTAGGTGACATGTTGGTAGTAGATCCACAGGACAGTCTTTAAATGCAATTAACAAATAGATAGCAAGGGCATTAAAATGACCAAGTGACACCTTTTACCTTACAGTCAAAATACCAAGGGGGCTGGCCCGGTCCGGTATCCTCTGGCCTCTGAGGGCCTAAGAGGGCCCGCCCTTTGCCCGGGCTTAGCCCGCGCGCGTCCCGCGATGCGGGAGGATATTGTTATCTATGAGGAAGTGACGATAAGGGGGCGGAGCCTCGTTCCGGTGTTGGCCCTGCGTCTCCTGGGCCTCAGTGCACCAGCAAAGTAAGTTTTCCTTCCCCCCAACGTTGTGCCTTGCTTCTCAGGCGAAGCGTCTCCCGAGGAGCGGGAGAAGCGAGCAGTTTGGAAAAGCCCCGGTGAAAAGGGGGCGGAGCCTCGTTCCGGTGTTGGCCCTGCGTCTCCTGGGCCTCAGTGCACCAGCAAAGTAAGTTTTCCTTCCCCCCAACGTTGCGCCTTGCTTCTCAGGCGAAGCGTCTCCCGAGGAGCGGGAGAAGCGAGCAGTTTTGAAAAGCCCCGGTGAAAAGGTGGCGGAGCCTCGTTCCGGTGTTGGCCTTGCGTCTCCTGGGCCTCAGTGCACCAGCAAAGTAAGTTTTCCTTCCCCCCAACGTTGCGCCTTGCTTCTCAGGCGAAGCGTCTCCCAAGAAGCCCACCCTTCAGGAGCCTTGACTTAAACTTAACTGCACTGAGTATCAAAGTGGCTAGACAGGGGGAAGGGAACTAGGGTGGGTACCGCGGGGAGGGAGACCTGGAACCAGACGTTGTCCTTGATTAACTTTCCTTGCATGCGTCGTAAACTCTTTGACTATATAAAACATGGGTTAAGCAATGACAGCATACCTCTAAAAGAAAAGCAGGTTATGCCTAGAACAGTCGTTGTGTACAACTTCTCAGGCTTCACTGGCAATTTCTGTTCCTATAAAACTCAAGTATACAATGTTATGGCTAAACAAACATGTTGCAAAACGAAGCACACATTCATATAAAAAGCCACGTGGCTTTTAGACACATTGTTTCCGTAATGATGTGCTTTAACCACTGTTAAATATCACAGTGGTACTTCCAACAACCTTTTTGCAATACACAACATGTTACATATGCTAATAAGCCAGATTAATATTCAAACGCCCAAGGGAGCGCTTCAGCGCTATGTGTCAGAGTTCAAAATATGCAAATATCCAGGAAGCGCTTCAGCGCGATGTACACAATGCCAAAGTCATCAGGTATGCAAATTCCCCCAAGAGCGCTTCTGCACGATGTGCCCAAAATGCCAGTCATCAATATGTAAATGTCCAGAGAGCGCTTCAGCGTGATGTGCCAAGTTGCCAAAATGACCAAACATGTAAAACTGTGCCAAAATGACCAAACATGTAAATGACCATAGAGCGCTTCAGCGCGATGTACAACAGTGCCAAAATTACCAAACATGTAAATGCTCAAAAAGCACCTCAGCAAGATGTGCAACTTTCTTTCAAAATGCAAAATAACAAAAACAGCATGTAGTTCTTTTCACGATGCTGTTTGTTAATGAAGTAACAATCCTAAATGATTGCAGCTGAGAGAAGATCTACAACCTGGGAAAAGAAAACAGAAGTCTTCTTGCTGCAACCGAAATCTTCTTTCAGCAACGGGAGAGCAGGAACAGCTGCTGTTCAAGCTCAGGGTTCCTAATAACCAGCAATGAGAACAGGGTGTGGCCCCTATTTAACTCCCTGGCTGCGGCCGCGATTCTGCGCCTGTGTGGCACATTCCAATCGCGGGTGCGGTCATGGCGGCCGGGAGCCGTCATCAGCACAAGAGCACTGTGCGCCATGACGGCTCCTGGCCGTCATCAGCATGGAAGGGGTTAAAGGGCTCAGGAAGAATCTTCCAATACAGGGTGTGGTCACTATTAGCTTCCAGATTCCATCTCACAGGTAAACTACTAGATCTGAGAAGGGACAATAGGCCTTGATAACATCATAGTTTGCAACAAGCATTGGCACAGACAAGTGCTAAAGTCACAACAAGCATTGGCAAAAAACAATAGAAAACAGATAACATCATAGTCTGCAACAAGCATTGGCACAGACAAGTGTCAAAGTCACAACAAGCATTGATAAAAACAATAAACAGTTAACAGGTGCCAGACAATCCCTGTGTGACAATCTGCCTTTCGGACAGTTTCTTCGAGTTCGACGGAACTGTTCCACTTCAGAAACTTTTGCACGCCACGCAGAGGACTTATCCAAACAGTTGACCTCCAGACACTACCTTAGGAGACTTGTCCTGCGGTCTTACAAACGAGCAGCCAATAATCATCGTGCAGCACTGCTTGAGCCACGACCTGAGAAAACCCCTTTGGATCGCTTGACATTGGTCAGCACTTTTAACACCAAATCTAACTGTGTCCAAAAGATCATCAGACGACACTGGCACATTCTAAACAGCGGTAATGATAAACTAGAGTTTCTTCTATTTGCCTTTAAGCGTTCTAGAAATCTCAGGGATCGCTTAATGCATACTCACCCGAAGGATACACCTAGGAGAGAGGTGGGTACCCTGTGGGACCTGCCCCCGGTGATAGGGCATCATCCATGTGGTGTATGCTCCGTTTGCCCATTAACTTTCAAAACTATGAGTATAGATATAGGCACAGATCGTCCTTGGGAACGGAGACATTTTTCCAACTGTAAGAGCACCAACTTGATCTATCCCCTCACATGCCCCTGCAATGAACGTTACGTGGGCATGACCACCAGGAAGGTACGAGTGAGGATGCAGGAACACAAAGGTACTTTTCGGTGCAAAAAAGACATTTCAAAACTTACCAAACATTTCATACAACACAATCACAGTGAAATAGACTTCAAGTAGAAAGTCCTTGAAAAACCGTTCATCCCCTCACATGTAAGTGATGTATCCAAATTCCTGTTCCTAAAAGAGCAGAAATGGGTTTTCAAATTGGGGACAGACAGGCATGGACCTAATGATGATATACCCTGGTTTAATCTATCATGAGTATACATACTAAGGATTGGCATGCTCTGCTAAGAATGGGTTGATTAATCACACTCCCTGATGTCTGTATTGATAGTGATTCGACTGATCTATTCACATTCGGTTCTGCGGTCACAAAATCAGTGGTTGAGGGTTTTTCTGCCCCATTGGATTCAACCCAAGTAATACTTCATTAATGACTCGGGGTGGCTGTATTCTAATCTAACCTTGTGTGCTGACTGGTCAACTTTGAATGTTTCCTTGTAGTATCCAACTTCGTGGGGCAAGTTTCGCACCTAAATAAACCTGCATACTTTGCATTAAAGGCTGGACCTACTCGAATTAGACGTATGACATCATTCGGTAGTTCGAATGTACCCTCTCGCGAAATTACGCGAAGGAAACAATTGCTAGATTACAGGCATATCAGAAGATCCACTCCAACCATTATGCCTGAATCCTTCGTGGTTGAAGCCTTAACCAAAACAATGACCTGCGATATCATACTACTTCTACAGCGTACTGACACTGTTTATCGCCGCCGCTTGCCCATTGAACTACACGCATTCAGCGTGTGACGTCATTCGGTAGTCCTCCCAAATGTCTCGCAAGACTACGCGAGTGAGAGGTACCGGGAGCAAGGCTTGCAGTCAGTGAACACTCTGGTACTAATCTGTTGTTCTTCCTTGATTTGATACATGGAATCATTAAGAGTTCTCCGCAAATATATGGTATTCTTCCTTGTAGTAATGGTACCTTATAGTCCCGCCTTTACAGCTCTCTGATTGGGTGTTAGAGACAGGACTCTTTTTTTTTTTTTAAGATTTTTATTTGCATCTCGTGGGACAAGTACATAATCATTAACTCAGAAAAAACATAATAAATTCACTTATTCCATCAAAGGAGAAAGCAAAGCAACCATAATCAATTTTTCCAAAAAATAAAACGCTTCTCCAAGAAGAGTGCATAACAATTACAAAAGACATAAAGAAAAACAAAGAAAAAAGGAAAGTATCATGACATTATCAATCCCCAAATCCTTTCCATTTTCAGCTTAGCCTGAATACTCCTTGTTGTAGCCAAAGCAGATTCCATATGATAAATTTCCTTAGCTAGGCTCCACCATTCCATAACTGTCGGCGGGTTGTGTTGTATCCAAGCCCTTGCTATTACTAATCTCGCACATGCGAGTAAGATATTAAGTAAATCAATGTTGGTTTTATTCCCCCCGGAATAGCCGACAAGCACATCTACCGGTGTTAGATCAAGAGAGCAAGTTAATTTCGTAGATATAACTTCAGTCACATCATTCCAATATTCACCTAATTGTGGGCAGGAGAAAAACATGTGAGTTATGTCCGCTGCACTCATATTGCATTTTGGGCATTTTGTGCGCTCATTAAAGTTATTATTGTTTGCCCATCTGAGAATCCTATCTGGTGTATAATATAGTTGACATATAGTTTTGAATAATTGTAATTTTAAGTTGGTCGAGTGTATAGATCGGTGGAGGCTGTTTAGTGAAGAGGTGATTAGATTAGGAGCCACAGCAGTTCCAAGTTTCCTAGTACATTTTTCTGCAAGTTTGACAGAGTCATCATTTCTATGGCTAATAAAGATTTTATAGCCTAAACTAATCCATGCTTTATCATTTTCTTTATAAATACAGTCCCACAAATCTGAATCTTGAATTTTCAATAGTCCTATTTTTCGTACCAGATAGTCTCTTATTTGAAAGTATTTAAAACGGGCACCCTCCGATATGTTATAGCAAGTTTTCAACTGTTCGAAAGAGCAAAATCCGTTGTGATCAAACAAATCTCCCAAGCTTTTAATACCCACTTCTGACCACCTAAGGGCCCATAGATCATGGAATATTTCAGGTAGACCCGGGTTAAACCACAGTGGAGTTTTATGATGAAAGTTAGAGGTCTTGCATTTGACCAAAATGGAGCGCCAGATGTTAACAAGATCTCGTATAGTCTTAAATTTAACGCGTTTAAAGTAGTTGTGGTCGTTTATTTTGTAAAAGAACATATTTGCATCCTCCCCTAGCACAAATTTGTGGAAATACATACTTTTATCTGGAATTATTAGGCTTTGGAAACGGGTCAAAAAAGCAGCCAGATAATAAGCTTTTATATCCGGTAGGCCTAGTCCTCCTTGGATAAATGGAAGTTTAAGGAGTGAGACAGCGCGACGGGCTTTCTTATACCCCCAGATGAAACTACTAATAATTCCGTCCAATCTATTGAAATAAGAATTATTTATCCGTAGAGGAATTGAGTGAAAAAGATATAGATACTTAGGTAATATTTTCATTTTTACTAAGTTAATTCGGCCTATAATACTTAATGGTAGTTTATGCCATTTCTTGAATAATATACCTGTTTCCTTTAATAGAGGCTCATAGTTTAACGCCAATATTAAATTAACATCTGAAGAAATCTTTACCGCCAGATACGTAGCCAGATCACATACCCCTTGTAATAGATTTGATGGTCTATAGTTCATAACAATTTGAGTCTTAGTACTATTTAATCTATAGCCAGATACTGAGCCAAAATCCCCAGCTTCTTTTATAATACCCTTTAGCGCTTCTTCAACATCAGTGGAGTATACCGCTATATCATCCGCATATACAGTTATTTTGAGTGAGTCTGCTCCGTTAACAAAAGGGGAAATCTGATCACTACCTTGTAGTGCAATGAGAAATGATTCCATTATAAGGGCAAATAATAAAGGAGATAGGGGACACCCTTGTCTGGTCCCCCGTTCAATCGGAAAAGTAGTTGAGCATTTGCCCATATAGCAAACTTTACCAGTGGGTTTATCATATAGTGCCTGAATCCACTTCAAGAATTGACCCTTTATACCAAAAGCAAGTAATGTGGCCCATAGAAAGTCCCACCCCACTCGGTCAAATGCCTTTTCTGCATCTAATAGTATCATACCGAGTGGGGTTGATTTAATCTGCGCCACATCGAAAGCCATAATAGCCATATTAATATGAGCCGTTGTGTCCCTTTTAGGGATAAAGCCGTGTTGTTGAGGTGATACCATTTGTGCCATTAATGGTGCTAGCCTAGTAGACAGTATTTTTGCAAATATTTTAGCATCGCTATTTATAAGGGATATAGGTCTATAGGACCCTCTTTCATCAGCTGGTTTGCCTTTTTTTAGGAAAAAAATGATTTGTGTTAAGTTCCATGATCTGGGTGCTTGCTCCCCTTTCCCAATAGCCTGAATCACTATAGACAGGAGTGGTATTAATTCCTCCGCGCATGTTTTAAATAGCTCTATAGGAATCGAGTCTTCCCCTGTGGCTTTCCCTGATGTCAGAGAGTTAATGGCAATTCTAATTTCTGTCGGTGTAATGTCCCCGACTAGTTGATCAGATTGCTCCGGGTCAATAGGCAAGACTTTATTCAAGTTTAGATAGTTCTTAATCTTGTCATTATCGACCTCATTTTCCGGCGTATATAGATCCTGGTAGTATTGTGCAAACTGGTTTAAAATAGCCTTTGTGTCTTGAAAAATTTGATTATTGGCCCCCTTAATTTCTTTAACGGCTGTCTGTGCTCGATTCTCGGCCACTCTATATGCTAGTATTTTCCCTATCTGTTCCCCACCTTCATATTGGCTTAGTTGATATTTCTTGATTTTAATTATGCTTTTTTCCCTAAGAACCTTTTTTAAAGCTGATTTTAGATCAACTAGTGTGAGACGTAATGTCTTCTCATCATCTCCTTTTAGAAGCGCTTCAGATAATAAGTTTTCCATATTAAGTATATCCGTTGTCATTTTCTCATCTTGATTCCTACGTTCCTTATTTTGTTGCCATATATACTGCTGGGAAAACCCACGGATGCTGGCTTTACATGTATCCCATACTATCCTTGGTGCTGCAGAGTGAATATTAAATTCTACAAACTCCTTTATATGTTCTTTTAGTTGGCCTAAAAAGATGGTATCTGAAAACAAATATCTAGGGAAGGAGAACACACAGGGAGCTTGTCTTTCCGTTGTTATCTCAAATGTCAGCATAATAGGGTTATGATCGGAAGTGACTCTAGGGCAAATTACCATAGTACTATTTTCAAGGATAAAATCGGAGACCCAAACCATATCTATGCGTGAGCATAGCTTGTGTGCGGCAGAGTAGTACGTATAGCCTGCTACGTTGGGGTATAGATATCTCCAAGCATCCTTGATTAGATGAGTTGCTGCTAGATCTAAAATTGCGGCCCTAGTCTTCCGCATCCTTTGAAAAGATCCCCTTCTGGTTGTATCTAAGTTATAGTCCATAATGCAGTTAAAGTCTCCGAGTATAATAAGTTCCCCTTCCCACCCAAACAGTTCCAAATTAATTTGATCCATAATCCGTGGTTCATCCACATTAGAAGCATAAACGCCACAAATAGTGTATTTAGAGCCTTCAATTATTACTTGTACCATCGCCCATCTCCCAGCTTTATCAGTCAGAGACTTATTTACCTCTACTCTAAGATGTTTATGTCTTAGAATTGCAACACCCCGGATAGAAGCATTAAAGTTCGTAGATACTAGGACCACATAGCCAAGTTGTTCGAGTAGCTTCCTATCTTTGTATGCTATGTGAGTCTCAGTTAATACTATAATTTGAGGGTTATACATTTTGAGCTCTTCAAATACAAGGTTCCGTTTAATTTTACTATTTAAACCCGATACATTCCACGCTAAACACTTTAATTGAAACATTTAAAATAATGCATTTTGCTATCCTTGATTACGATGTATTCTAGTGCTTTCCCTTTACTACCCCCTTCATTTGTCTCACCAGAATTTGTAATATACCAAATGTACCAAATGTACCAAAAAATATGAGCCTTGCTTATCTTCCAGACCAGTACTTTTATCAGTTTACTTGCCCTCGAGATGCTTTTTTTCCCCCCCTGAACCACAACCCCCCACCACCCCTTACTAACCCCACCCCCACCCCTTCTGTTTCTTCCTGCAGGCCCCCCCTTTCTCCTTGCTGCCGTTATAATGGCAGCATGCGCAAAGTCGTAGCGCAGAGGATCCGGTGCTATGACCAAGCTAAGTAGCCTATACTAACCCGCAGCCTTTAAGAAAAGAAAAAAAGGGCATACGGCATAAGCATCAAAAAAACAATCAATAAGCAGTATTGAATCAGCCTAAGCTGTCAATCAGGTAAGAAGACCGGAAGGGGCTTACGTCCAATAAATACATTTTTGTTAAGCTCCCTATCCTTTTTTAATCACCACTTTGTATAATTTTTGCACTGCACCTTCCCATCATATCAACATCATGTGGTATAACTGAGTGATTGTGGGTCGTTACCCCAAGCCGACCATTGGGGGTATGCTGGCTGTCTCAATGATCAAGAGACACAATACCCTGGTAGGATTACCAGATGAGAATATTGATCGATACAAGACATTGATGGGAATCCTCAATGAGGTTGACTGACAATCACAGGTGTCTCACATTCTGGTGATATGGTCAGTTAGTTTAATCTGCTTTTTTCCTGTGTACTCTATGAGGCATTAGGATAACTTAAAGAAATCACCAAAGGATTTCAAGTTCAGACCCCTAAGCTTGTTTGTTGTATCTGCCAGACAAGGTGCACCAGGAAACTGACGTGGCAGAATCATGACACGAGGTTCTGTTACCCAGAATCCCTTAAAAACCTAAAACTTTGGAAAAAAACAAAACACATTTGTCTCACATTTCGGTGGTGGAAAGTTCCGGAATCTGCATGGATTCACAAAAGTCCACCCAATTTGCATTCCCCAAAGTCTTCTGAGAAAAATGGTACCTCACTTTGGTGGGTAGGCCTAGTGCCCGCAACAGGAAACACCCAAAAGGCAATGTGGACACACCACATTTTCACAGTGAAAATTGACCCTTTTTTGTAAAGTGCCTTGCTGGAGATTTTGAACCCTAGCTCTGCCGGCAGCTAGGGAAACCTAGCAAACCTATACATTTTTTTAAACTAGACTCCCAGGGGATTCCAGGATGGTGTGACTTGTCTGGCTCTCACCAGGCTCTGTTACCCAGAATCCCTTGCAAACCTCACACTTTGTAAAAAAACAACACATTTTCATCACATTTCTGTGGTGGAAAATTCTGGAATCTTGGGATTACGATGTCGGATTCCAACAGCCTTCCTCTGTCGGCCTTTCCCGACATGGAAAGGCTATTGGATAGTGACTTTGGGGGGCTCTGGCAGGGCCCCAATCCCCCGTGGCCTGTGGTTGGTGGCCGAGGGGTGCCTAAGGTACCCCATGTAAAGCCTGCACTGTGTAACAGACACCATGGAGTGCCTGTGACAGGGTGCAGGGTTTTACACACACTCCCCCTTTTCCCCGAAGGTTCTTGTGTTACGGCCGGTTTACGGCTGTAACAAAGCTCCCATAGTGAACAATGGGAATCCGACCAGACAGTGTGTATTAGATAGTGTGAGAAATGTATTGTTGGTTGAGAGGGTGAAACTGTACTAAAGCAAAAGCCACAAACAATCCTTGAACCACAAAAAGTGACTAAATTCTCCATGTGCTAACCTTCTGGTAGCTAGGTACAAATCAATCAGGCTTACCTTAGAGGCAATGTGTAAAGTATTTATGCAACACTTAAACTGTAATAGTAATAAAGTGAAATCAATCAGTAGGACCAGAGTTATGCATTTTGAGAAATTTAAAGTGAAAAACAGCACCTCAAAGATCAAAGCCCGACAGCAAACATCTAGTAGCATGAGACTTGGGCAAAATCAAAAGTTATGGTTAACTACAATAGTTTGGATACACAAAGCGGATTGGCCCGATCTTTGCTTACCTTTTCAATTAGAGGAAACATTTTGAAGAAAAATGTCTGGGAAGGTAAACTTGGGGCAAGACAGCTGGTGGTGTCTGAGGAGGAATTTGTCATCGAGGATCTGCTGGATGAAGTCGCCAAGAAGAATTCTACATTTGGGCTTAGGTCCAGATACTCTTAGCTATCAGGTAATGCAGCGCATCACCCAAAAAGGTTGTGCTGCGTTGTGTGCCAGAGAGAGAGCAGGAGAGTACCATATTCACATAGATATGACATAGCTGCAGTGCGCCATGCACGCACCTTAACGCTAGGACGCGTGCCTGTGTCTCCCATAGATTTTCTACTGGAAGGGTACCCTTACTGTGCAAAATACAATGCATGGACACACTTCAAAGCTTTTCCTACTTTGTATTTGTGCTGCATAGTGCAGCACACATTCAAAGTTGCAAGAGCAAGGAGAAATTACAGCATTTCTCTTTTTAACGCCTGCTTTCCAGCAGTGTTAATTCTTGGCACTAAATCCTGTCTGCTAAAGTTAGTAGATAGGGTTTTGCGTCAAAAAGCATTGTTGGGAATGCCCATGTACCACCCATGTAACGCCCTGTGATGCAAGGTAATGAAAAGCAGTGTTTTGCTCTGCTTTGCATTACTTTTCCATAGAAACCACTGCAAATATCAATTTGCGTTGGTTTGTTAATCCCAAAACATTGTTTAGCATCGGATGCGCTTTAAAAAAACTGACGAGAATCTGGGCTCAATTCTCTTATATGGAACTCAAAAATGTTCAGCAGGATGAAGCTGCAGGCCGTAGCAGACATTGGTTCCACGAGGCCAGAGATCCTTCTGTGAGGAACAACTGCACAGGACCAGGTGACGTGGAGAAGAACTTATTGTGAAGTCAGGCCAACCGGTGTTGCACCATGGGTGGATAGACAAGCAGGTTCGTCCTTGTCTCCTCTTGGTTCTCAGAGCACCTTTTGGCTGAATATTTTTCTAAGTCCCACGTTTTGGATTAAAGCGGTCTGGGCACCTTCAGCACAACGTCCAAGAGTCCAGGACTGGACAGTCACCATTTGGAGGGTCAGGATTTACTCCGGCTTTAGTCAGGTGTGGGTTCAAGATGGTTTGAGGCTTTTCTGTCTCTGAACCTCTATTCATGAATTCAGCTAAACTCATGGACCCCTTGGAGTCCTGGGGTCAAGCAGGAAAGCAAGTCTCAAGTAGCAGAGCAGTCCTCTGATGGAACAGGGCAGGCTTCAGGCAGCAGAGCAGACCTCCTGGTGCAGCAGGGAAGTCCCTCTGGTGCAGAAAAGCAGGCCTCCTGTGGCAGCCGGGAAATCGGCTGAAGTACATAGCAGGCCACAGGCAGCAGGGCAGTCCTCTGAGAGCCATTCTGCAGTTCCGGAAGTGAACTGAAGAGTGGGTCTGAGGGTCTTAGTTTTATATTTGCTGCCAGCTTTGGAGTGGAAGAAACTTCCAGAGTTTTTCTTCCAAAGAAGTTTCTGTATTTTCCTGCCTCCCTTCCCTGGTCCCAGGCTGTCTGAAATCACAATGGGTTAGTGTGAATTTTTTGTGTGTGAGCTGATGCAGTGTCTTTGAAGTTACATTAGGGCTGTCCACAGCTTCACTCCCTCCATCCTGATTGGACAGCCCATCCTGCCAACACCAGTCCCTCTATTGTGTGGCTTTCTGGCAAACTACACCAAGTCATGCAACACAGGAAACAGGCTGCTGGCACCAAATGGTTAGAACAAAAAAAAAAGCAAACTTCTCTAAAAGTGTCAATAAAAAAAATTGTGACCTCAAATATGACTTTACCATTGAAGAGGATTTAAAATTACAATTCCGTAGACACCAACAACAAAACATATCCACCTGCTCCCAAGCAAAAGTTATCATTTATTAAATGTAATAAGGTAACCCAATGTTTTTCTATGGGAGAAGTGGGCCTTATAGTACTGAAGCACACATTTGTGAGTTTTTCAGTACCAGCTCATATAAAATGTAACAGTATAAGTCTAACATTTTAAATACAATGCACCCTGGGTTGCTCAGGGTCTTCTTCAGTATATGTAATAAAAAGGTTGTTTTAGGCCTCACAAGGGGTTTTTTTTCCAAGTCAAATTGGCAGTTTAAAAATGGTTCACAGGTTACAATGGCAGACCTGGGACACGTTTTAAGGGGCTACATAAGTGGGTGGCGCAATAAGTGCTGCAGGACCACTAGTACCACTTTATGACTCAATCCTGGTTATATGTTCTACCACTTTACTAGGAACTAGTAAGCAAATTAAGTATGCCATTCAGGTGAAAGCCAATTGAACTGTGTTTTAGGGAGTGTACACAAGCACTTAAGCACTAGTTAGCAGTTGTAAAGTGCACTGAGTCCTCACAGCAGCAAAAAAGAAGTCAGCAAAACAGGAGAACATTTGGGGGTGACCCTGTGGAGACGGCAAAGGTCAACAGATATCTAAATAAGTGACCCATGTTTGTAAATTGGGGTAGTTTTGAACTTCTTAAGAGTGTGGGCCTAATTCACAAACAGAAACCGACAATTTTGTGTAAGTTTAGTTTTTATTTGGTATTCAAGAAACTATGAGTTAACAGTAAGTTTACAACTACGGAGACTCTGCAGTTAGGATGGAGAACTCTGTACATAAAAACATGAACTTGTCCTATCACATGAACCTAAGCATTATCAAATGTACAATTGATGTAATGAATGCATGTTCACAAACACCAGTACTCATTCAAAGTAATAAATGTACATTTTAACCAACGAAGTACATCTGAATCTATGTTTGTACTGGCACAACAAAGAATGTATGTTTAGATTAATAAAAGTACATTCATAAAATCAAATATATATTCATGTACACAACATTCCATTTATAGGGTTCAACTTAAAATACCCCTAGTGAACTGTCAATAAAACAGACCTTAGGTTACACCCACCCCCTATGTACAATTCATAGGTCTGGAAGTGAGGGGGAAACAAACTGTGCTGTACCCACCCAACTTAAATTCCTTTTCCATAGGCTTTAAATAAGCTCCATAGGCAACTCACTGCCATATACACAATTTCAATTTTTAGTTAGGTTCTAGTCTATTTTATAATTTTTATTAGTTCATTTTTTCTTTTCGACAATTAGAAACATTATATCGAAAATATATCCTTACATTGTACAAATATTAAAAACATGAGATCACCAGACATTTTTGAAAAGTCAAAGATTCAATTATACAAATCCAATGTATATGTTGTCTGCTTCTTCTGTTTTCGTTACTATTCACATGTACAAAGAAATCATAGCCCTTTCCCCATGATTAAACCACACGCATATCCTAACCCATCACACTGATGCTCACTACCACACATAGCTCACATAGATACTCTACCCAGCTTCCAACAGCATGCACTGATAAAATCACAAAGATGACATATCATGACCATTCGTGGTGGTGTTGCCAACTGGGGTATCAGTCAATCTGGCCGACGCACGTTTCCGTGGAACTTTCAACTTTTGTCCACCTTCATCAGGACCATTTTTACAGGTGAGTGGTTGGGGATCTAAGAACAAAGCTTATAGGTGCAATCAATATAGGTGGGCCAAAGCTTTTTATCACTGCATTACAATTTATGTTAAGATGGTGAATACCACGCCTTCATTATTAGGATAGAGAAGAAGAATAACAAAGAAAAGATAAGAAATAAGTACAAAGGGAAAGAAAGAACCAACCCCAATGTTCCTTTAAGAAGTATGCATCTCCATGCATTTAGACCTATGGCTCCTTAGAATCGAATGTTGGAGTGTAGTGATTGTGACATATGTCAGAGTCATGACAATTATTATATCCTTATATCCCTTTTGTGCTACCACAAACACCAAGCCCTGTGAAAAAGGTATACACTGTCATCACCTATAGGCCACCTGTTGTATTCCATGACTTGATGTCATTTGGAATTACTCCATGTCATTTAGAATCACCCTGTGTTATGTAGAATGTTTTCCCTTGACTTGGACTGTTTTACTGAGGAGTTGAAGCTGTGAAGACCTATCTTTCTACCTGTGGTTGTAAAGCTGTTTCCCTGGAATAAATCTTCTTGGAACCTACATCTTGTGTGGTGAACTTACTACATAATTACTGGCGACGAGGATGGGATCTTTGGTACCCTATGTTTATTGCATATGTAGAAGTATTAGAAAAAGATGGATGTTCTGCTAAAAGAAAACTTGCTCTTTTGAGACATTGTCTTGGGGTGCTGGAATTAAAGAATTTGACAATTTACCACCCTTAGAAGATGCTGGTGATTTGGATGTTTTTGATAAAGCTGCCAACAAATGAAGATTCGTTTTGGTAGAAGAATAAACACTGTAATGGAAAGATTCAAATTTTATTCTCGTGAGCAGAAACCTGATGAAACAATTGAGGATTACGTTGCAGCATTACGTTCACTTGCTTGCACCTGTGCCTTTGAGACTATATCTTACGAACAAGTTCTTAGGGATCAAATAATGATGAAGACTAAAAGTAAAAAGATCCAAGAGAGACTTTGGTTAGGAACTGAAACTACATTATCTGCGGTAGTGAACATAGCTAAAGGCATAGAACACTCAGAAATATTTGTGTCTGAAATAAGAGGGAAAAATCAGAAAACACATGTTCCTGATGTTGAAGTAGCTATTATTAAAAATCAACCTACTTCGAGTTTTTCCAGTAGCAAAACTAATTTTAAAAAAGAATACGTAAAGAATACCAATGATAATAGGAATTTTGTCAAAAAGAACACAATACTTTGCTATAGATGTGGAAGTTCCAACCATGTGGGCAATTACAAAGGCTGTCCTGCCTGGGATAGAATATGTGTGAAGTGCAAGAAAAAAGGGCATTTTGGTAACGTATGCAGATCAGGTCAGAAAATCAACTATATATCTCCTGAAGAAGAGGAGGTTCTTAATAGCTTGAACTGTATACTTTCTGTTGATGAATGTGTTCAACAAAAATTTCCCTCTTGTACTATTCTTATGGATGGTAAACCTGTTGAAGTTTTTGTTGATTCTTGTGCATGGTACACCATTATTGGCAAGAACATCTTTGAACATTTGTGGAATCAAAGAGAATTATTAAGCCCAGACATTTATCCTGGTGGTTACACAGGACAAAAAATCCCTCTAGAAGGATTTATTTGGGCTAAGCTATACTTTAAGAATTGGGATATCGAGGGAAAAGTTTATGTATCTACCAAAGGTGTATCCATTCTTGGTTGGCCTCATCAACATGGCTTGGGAATCAAATTAGATCCTAATGCTAACCCTCCAGTCTATGTTGATGAACCTCGTTTTCAGAAGTCAATCACTGAATCCATGGTGAACTTAACACTAGATGTATCCAATGGTAGTTTCACAAAATTAGTACTTGAGAAATTTCCTGAAATTTTTAACGATGAGTTAGGAAAGTACGCTGATTTTAAACACAAAATTATCTTAAATGACAACGCTTTGCCTGTTAGACACAGAGTAAGAAATGTTCCTCTAGCCTACAGACCTAAATTGAAAGAAATCTTAGATGATTTAGTCAAAAGAAACATAATTGAGCCTATTGAATCCTCCCCTTGGGTTTCGCCCATTGTAATTTCTCTTAAAAGCTCAGGCGAACTTCGTTTATGTGCGGATCTTCGCAGCCTTAACAAAGAAATATGGATAGACAAACATCCTTTACCAAACATACACAAACTTATTTCTGCACTGTCAGGCGCTATTGTCTTTTCTTCCATTGATTTAGCCAGTGCCTACCACCAGGTGGAGTTACATGAGGACTCCAGGAAGTTGACTGCATTTGTCACTCCAGAAGGGATGTTCCAATATCTGCGCATGCCTTTTGGTTTAGCGAGTGCAGCCTCCGTTTTTCAGCGTCTTATGAAAGAACTATTAATGGAATGTAAGGGGGCCATAGCCTTCCAGGATGACATTTTGATTTTTGGGAAAGATTGCATTGAACATGATAGGAACTTGTTTTCTGTTTTGGAGAAAATTAGATGTAAGGGTCTTACATTAAAGTTCACTAAATGTAAATTTAGACAGGATAAGGTTGAGTATCTTGGACATGAAATTTCGAGCAATGGTATCAAACCAAAGGTAAATCATGTTCAGAGTATTGTAAATGCATCTGCACCTAAATCTAAAGAACAATTGCTTTCCTTTTTAGGCCTGACTGAATTCTATGGCAAATTTGTAAAAAACTACTCAGACATTGTACATCCTTTAAGGATTTTACTAAAAAAGAATGCCAAATTTGAGTGGAACAAAGAGCAACAAGATTCTTTTGAAATTCTGAAACATAAAATTGTTGAGGCTCCATTTTTGAAACCGTATTCCGTAGGCAAGGAATGCATTGTCTATGTTGACGCTAGCAATGTCGGTTTAGGCGCTGTATTAATGCAAAAAGACAAATTTGGTGAGTTTGTAGTGTCGTATGCCTCTAGAGCTCTACGCGACGCTGAAAAGAATTACTCAACTATTGAGAGGGAGCTACTTGCTTGTACTTGGGCATCTCAGCACTTTAAGCAATTTTTGTGGGGAACTAAATTCTCTCTAAGAACTGACCACAAACCATTGATTGCCATGTTATCCGCTGGTGGTGGAAGAGTACTCACTGCTCGCTTAGCAAGGTTAGCGGCCAAGTTACAAGAATATCGTTGTGAGGTTGTGTATGTTCCTGGACGTTTGAATGTTCATGCAGACTGTATGTCACGTTTTCCTGCAAGTGTAACTGTTGGTAAAAGTGTTGATTGCGATGTTGCATATTCATTTGCTGACGTCAATGTAATCTTGAGTCAAGAGGGTTCTTTTGTTTTCTCTGAGAAAGACTGGTTAGAAGCTATGAGGAATGATCATGTCTTGAACCAGGTTAAGGAGTTTTTGATTAAAGGTTGGCCTGAGGAGAGAAAACTTTCCGGTGAGTTGTCATCATTCTACAAAGTTAGGAATGAATTGATGTTGTCACAGGACATTATTGTTAGATCTGATAAAATTATTCCCCCCTTGAAACTAAGAGAAGTTATTTGCAAATTAGCACACGAGGGACACATCGGGATGTCCACTACTAAAAGGAGGATTAGAGAACACTACTGGTGGCCTGGTGTCGATGCTATGGTAGATAATTGGGTCAGAAATTGCTCTCCTTGCTCACTGAGCGACAAGTCTGTTAAGATTGTGTCTGTTGATACAACTCCCATTGAATATGCCAACGGTCCTTGGCGTAGGCTAGCCATTGACATTATTGGACCTTTTAGCTACCAGTCTGGAAAAGAATTGTTTGCATTGGTTCTTGTTGATTACTTCTCTAAATGGCCTGAGCTGAAGATTGTTGAGAGAACTTCCTCTGAGTATGTCATTGAATTTCTTGATGAAATTTTTGCTAGAGAAGTCTACCAGAAGAACTTGTTTCGGACAATGGTCCACAGTTCATTAGTAAGGAATTTGAAGATTTCCTCAGTAATTGTGGTATTATACACAAAAGAACTTCGAATTACTTTCCACAAGCAAATGGCCAAGTTGAGAGGTTCAACAGGGTCATCAAGGAATCTTGCCAATTGGCTGTGAAAAGTGGTTTAAAGTGGAAGAAAGCCCTTCAGGCGACCTTGTTGACCTATCGTTTGTCTCCCAATTCAGTGACTGGTTTGTCTCCATTTGAATTATTACGTGGTAGGAAACCAGGTTCTAGGCTTTTACCTTGGTGGCTAAGAAGTAACTCTTCTTACGAGGTAGATTTTAAAGAGTTAAAGGATAAAATTGGTAAGTACCAGGAAAGAATGATTCAACATCCTGAAAAGAGAAAATACAATACTTGCTGTATTAAAATTGGTGACTTTGTTCGAGTAAAGTTAGGCGGACTATTACACAGGAAAGTTTCCAAATGGTCTGACCCTGTCAAGGTCATTGAGATTTTTAGCAAAGCTGTCAGAGTAGAAGGAGGTAAAATATGGAATTTGAGGAGAATTTCTTTATGCAAGACCACTACCACTATTGTTCCTTCCACTCAAAAGACCACTTTTTCTGAGAAGTCCTACTTAGATCATAACTCTAATGGATTTCCTGGTACACATGAAGTATATGACAATTTAGAGAATAAGTTTGTAAATAGTTCTGATGTTGAGACCCATTCTGACACTCTACCTAATTCTTCTATTGAAAATGATAACCTTTCACTGAATGTTGATTGTGAAGAAACTTCCTTAAGACGCAGTGAGCGTATCAAATGTGTTCCTTCAAAGTTCAAGGATTATGTTAGATCTTAATTATCAACCAATCTTTCTTTCACGTTTCTTATATATTGTTTTTTTATTTATTTATTTATTTATTTTATTTAAAGGGGGGAGGTGTGTGGTATTCCATGACTTGATGTCATTTGGAATTACTCCATGTCATTTAGAATCACCCTGTGTTATGTAGAATGTTTTCCCTTGACTTGGACTGTTTTACTGAGGAGTTGAAGCTGTGAAGACCTATCTTTCTACCTGTGGTTGTAAAGCTGTTTCCCTGGAATAAATCTTCTTGGAACCTACATCTTGTGTGGTGAACTTACTACACCACCCTCTTTATCATAGGTGTCTGGGAGAATCATGAGACATACACAAAAACAATAGTGAAGAGGGTCTGAGGGCAACTTTAACGACTACCCAGGTACACGCCCCAAACACAAAGTCAAAACACCAAATTGTACCTGGCAGTCCCAGACAGCCCCCCCAGACAGCTCAGACGCCTGTCCGGAGACACCGACGGAGAGAGCGGAGCTCCTCATACCTGAGCAGTAGCCAGGTGGGGTGAAGCTCCTCAACCATCGTTTATGGTACATGGTTGAGCACACAACCTGGATTCTTTCAGGTGATATCTGTTTTATTTATTATTCTTTCACAAAAGCAGTCGTTTTTTATAGAACTGGTCCTGAAGAATGCATAGAAACTCTTTTCTTCAAATGCAGAAACATGTTGACCACTACTGACTGCGGATATTATTTTGAATCCGCTTTTGCACTTGTTTTAACCTTAGGAACTGGGAGACACTAATAGACTATTTCTTTCTACCCGGTTTACCTAATTTTATAATCACTCACTATCATCACTGAATCACCTCACACTGCTTTTTTCAGTCGCCACCTCAACACCAATACTCCCCTCCCACATTTCTTTCGGCAACGGTAATATTAGACCAGCCGCATTGTTTTGTCTCCTGGGCGAGGAGAACCCAAATGATGTAAATGAGGGCAGTACAGTGTGGCTTCTGATGGGAATTTTTTCCACTCGTCCTTGAGCCTTTACTGGGCCAAATAACACATATTAGTTTGCATGGTGTGTTCCCACTGGTGTTGGTTGCATCGTATCTGCGCTGTGATTCCTGGTGAATAACAAACTCTCATGACTGCCAGGTACAATTTGGTGTTTTGATTTAGAATCATTGGACAGCCAGTATTGTTGATTTATAGAGGGTCCGGTGATGACCTTTGAAGGTTGTTCAGGTTGTATGGTGTATCCATGGGCCAGTATCTTGTCCTGATACAAAGGACTCTTAAGAGGAGAATTATAGGTTTAAACCAGTGGATGAGTCTTCCAATGGGGATAATACCATGGTATACTAAAGCATACTATATTGACCATAAACCACGAGGAGAGGCTTTCAATCTACTGGTTGTGTGTGGATGGTGGGACAGCGAGGATTGTCTAGCTGTACCAGTTCATCAGTATGTGGTATATAGGGTACAATGCTTCATAACTGTAAATTCTTGTTTTGTCTGAAGAAGACTTCTCTGCCCTTATAGGTGAAATACCAATAGCCAATAAAAGAGTAGTATTATGCAATGTAGATGATAGTGAATGTACTAAATGTATCAATCAAAAAAAAAAAAAGAATGGAAACACACATACAATTTATAATAGAGTATCTTTATGCAGGTGGGATCCCCTCTGGCCTCAGAGTACATAACATTCCTGCCCTGTTTGTTGAGATACGTAAGTTCTTGGAGAAATGGTCACACATAACTAATAGATGTTCACGAGACTGGATGATCTTGATTGAAGAGACAGCCAGAGAAGTAGTGATCATTCTAAATCAGGAAATCTTAGAACTGAAAGGCAAATTGAAAAACACAACGCATTAGAAAAGGCAAAAACTAAACTAGAAATCCTTACCAGTGAATTACTAGATTTTGAGGACTATCTGATAAAAAGAAAGCAGACAAATTGAAGAAGGACATTAGATGGTACTCACAAGAAAAGGCTTACCCTTATCTCAGCACAAATTTCTATCAGAATTAGCAACAAGAGTCAGGATCATAAACCCAGAGGAACAGCTTTAGAAAGATGATAGTAACATTTTCTGACACATATTCAACAGATTCAGATGGAAAGAGCTTCAATACGTCAGATAGAGCAAATCTTAACCATAGATCAGAAAGAGGGTGGCAAGGTGATCAACAGCAGTATTACCAGGCACACTACCAATTTTAGCTAGCGGCAGGAGCAGGGGAAGAAAATCAACAATACCGGAGAACCTAAAAAATACATTAGGTTCTCCCAATGATATTATTCCCATCTTTTTTTTGTTCCAACATTGCTTGAGACAAGAAGAACTAGCAATACTAAGCAAAGGTTTATCCTTTGTACCTAGTATTCCTTGTGATTTGTTCCAACTCAATCAGGAACTTTTTTCATTTTTCAGGAAAATCAGACTAAAAAAGTTTATTGCCCAACATGCTGATAGTGTACCGAACCTGTCAGGGTGTAAGCCTAAATCTATATTTACCCGTACTCTAAAAATGGTAGGTCATGAGTTGGTCATATTTGAGAAAAGAGTGCTAAGTGACTTACAAAAAATAACCAAACACATCTATAGTGGGTACTCTAATGTCACACAAGAGAAATGGGCCTCAAAGAAACTACAGAGCAGCCTGAGATAACCATCAAACCCTGTGATAAGGAAGGAGGGATAGTGATTATGGACACAGACCATTATAACTCCAAGATTCATAGTATGTTATCAGTACCTGAACATTATAAACCAGTTACCTCATTAGTGTTGACCAAACTGAATACACAAATCAACACCATCACCAGGAAAGCTTTAGAAGACGGTACTATCTGCCAGAAAGAATATGAGTTCCCTATTAAAACTAACCTTGTAACGCCAGCACTTTGTGGAGTTTCCAAGACCCACAAAAATGTTGACAATCCACCATTACGCCAGCACAGAGCCTCTATCCAAATATGTTGATGCGTTTCTATGCCCCTTAACATGTAAATGCAAGTCATAAATTCGAGATACGGGGGATATAATAACCAAAATAGAAAATCGGCCATTTAATCCCGAACTTGAATTTTTGGACACGTAAGACATAGAAGCGCTTTATACGAACATCCTGCAACAACAAACGATAGAATCAGTAGCAGCGCTGCTAAGCAGAACCACAGGGGCAAGACCAGACTCCTTTTAGAGTACCTTGAGATAGCACTCCTGAACAACTACTTTGAATTTAGGGTGTCACTTGCCAACAAATAAAGGAGACCAGCATGAGAGCTTCCTGTGCCCCAAGTATTGCCAACATATACATGGGCGAATACGAGCGAACACACATATACAATGAAGTGGCTCCATTTTGTGAGAATGTGAAAATATGGCACAGATTTATAGATGATATCTTCTACATGTGGGAAGGAGAAGAGAGTGCCCTACAAGATTTCATCTCATGGCTTAACATGAGTGATACCACCCTTACATTCACAGCACAGTTTAGCAATGAAAAAGTAGAATTCCTTGACATTATCATCTCAGGATACACAGGAAAATTGCAAGTATGTTTTTACAGCGAAAAACACAATTTTACAACTTGACAGTTATCCTCCGTATAGCCAAATGGAGTCCATACCTTTTGGCGAATTTCTAAGAATGAAGCGTAATTGTTTTTGATGCCCATGGGTCCAAACTAAAAAAAAAGACTATTGGAGAGAGGGTATCCCAAACGTCTAGTCAGAACAGCCTTTAAAAGAGCCAGATATTACAGATGAGATGCCCTTCTTTTGGATAAGCAACACAAGAAACAAGACAAGCTGATATATGTCATCAACCATTAGACCCTGAATTTTAAAGTGAAAAAAATCATCGACAAAAATTGGAATGTACTGAACACCAATGAGGCTCAGGACATCCTACCTAAACCAATAGTCGCCAATCGAAGAAATGCAAACCTTAAGGATAAGTTGGTACACAATAGAAACAGGTACAGTGATCCATCACTGGCCTGCCATCAATCAGGCAACCACAAATGTGACATGTGCTCTGCGTGTGAGACAGCCCTGGTTACAGATCGATGGGAATACAGGGGGGGTACCTTAAAGGACAACCTGTAGAAGTCACAATATAGTGTACCTTATAAGTTGCCCATGCAAATTGGGATACATTGGTGAAACTGACAGGGAATTTAGGATCCGATATACTGAGCACAAATCTGCAATTAGGACTAGAAAATACAATTCTCCTATGGTGCAACATTGTTGTGACCATCAACACGAGCGAATGAACTTAGATGGTTAATCTAAGAAAAGTTTGATACCTAAAGCAGGACACTCAGTGTTAGAGACCCACAAACAAAGGGAGACCTTTTGGATATTTACGCTTAATACAGTTAAACAAGGTCTGAACAAGGAAATAGTGTGGAAAGTAACGTGACTCTCATTTACTGAAGACTGTATAAAGCAATACCATATAACAGTTGGATCGCTAAAGCCTTTGTTGATAATATGTTATAATGGGTACCAGTTCATATAGATATGGTACTAAACATGACCCAATGTAGCTGTCATGGAATTAAGGTGACTATTTAGTCTTGTATGACTGGCTCATTTAATCACTTTTGCCAGTAAAGCTACTCAGTTTATCTAATCACACATTCTAATAAGATCCCACATCAGGTCACCATGGCAGAGTACAATGACTGTTGGATTTTCCTTGACTAGATCGTCAATGATTGGTTATAACATACTGATTATGCCAATTTCACTGCTTATTACACTACTGACCTCTTAAATCAGGCCGCTAGGTGAGAACAAGAACCTCCTGTCACTCATATAATACACATGAATTGGGCATCATAGCAGTGTAGTGTACTACATAGATGATATGAGAAATACCAGTGTCTAGTCAGAGTGTTTTTTCTGTTATCAGTGCATCCTTAATAGAGATAAACAAAACAGGCCACAAGTTGGTGTAGAGGACACTCTTGCAATAAAAAGACCTATAAAGTAGATCGAGGCATAACCATGTGCCTTTATTTAAACTCATAACTAGTATCATTGGTAATCCATTACACACCATAGGCTAGCTCATGAAAATCTTTGAGTACCCATAGGGCATTTAAATACGGCAGATGGAGTGAGATCTAACAATAATTCAGCAATGTATCACACTCAGATAATCAAATAGCAGACCCGATGGGCATATCCCTATCACTGTCTTTAGCCACTACAAGATGGCACTCATTGTCTTGTGGTAAATAAAGTATTACCCTGTCATAATTTCTATACTTAAACAAAGGGTCATGCATATAATGAGAGGCAGAGTCCGTGGTGTCCGATTCAAAAGGGCTTTATTTCAGTAATTCGAGTTAAGGGAGAATCGGGTTCCATCACCATTAAGGTTCAGGAAGGGTCTTCTGAACTTTATTCACAGAGTACAATATTTATACATTCAATCTTGTACATAGGGAGGAGCGCTCCAGGCAGAGCAAGAGAAAGAGAGATAAGAGCATGTGGGCGTGCATGAGGGTGTACATGTGGGAGTTCACTTGAGGAGTCATAGGTATGTCATAAGTAGGTGGATACATGGAGGGGGTCTGCATGGCCAGCTGGAACCTTTGCCCTACTTGTGTGCGCAACTTGGTCATGACGTGCAACTAACGTGTAACTGGGGGGAAGCTGGGGGGAGCTGACTTTCGATCTAGTAGAGAGGCCTTCAGTGTCAGGACGACCTGCACGTCTGGTATTATCTGATATCTTAGGTTTGGAGGATGTATTATCTGAAGTAAAGGTCGCTCAAGCAAAGGTTGCTCATCACCAAGAGCCAGTGTGGGCATATATTTCATATATTTCTTCGTTCATTGCGTGGGGGCTTTGGGCTTTCTATGGATGCGAGCACTGCAAATCACTTAAACGGAGACAGAAAGGCTAGGCCCTATCTCTGCAGACGGGTTCTGTTTACCTTCTTCACCAGGCAAGAATGTGATTCTGTAGAGCAAGTAGATAACTGTGTGCAAAATACTGTCTTGGCACCCCGGGCTGGGCCCCTCTCGGCTGAGCCAAAAGTATGCAAGAGGTCAGGGATACGTAGCTGGGCTGAAGCTCTCAGAGTGTCTGGAGGCATGAAAACCTTAATTCGGGTCCTGGCTCAGGCTGAGCCACAAAATGGGTTCATCTCGATTTTAAACGTGCACAGTGCAAAAACATGGACAACATGGGCCACAATGCAATATTAACATTTCTTTCATGGGAGACTTGGTAACTGACATTCTAATGTGGGACGGAAATGCAGAGGCATCATTATTGCAGGCATGAGAGGGAAAATGCATGGATGACATGCACATACACTAAACGTGGGGTACACGCAGGGGATACACTGGCCATGTAAAATTTCTTTTTCCTCATTCCCTCCTTGTCCCCTACTGTACCCTTCAGGATACATCTATATTCATGAGACTGTATATCTGATCATACAGCATCATTTGTTCATTTTTTATCTTTTGTATACGTGGATGTGGAACACAGGCAGTGGCACACAGGCCGCAAATCGCCGGGCCACACTGCAGTCAGAGACAGCAGCTGAATATCATAAGCAGTATCATTCCTAGGAACGACAATACTTTCCATCCCCATGCTGATATTACACCCCAGAGCCAACCGGACCAAGTCCATGTGCCTGGGTCTTGATGTATATCATGAGCAATCTTGTGGAGTCTTGTTATTGCTGCGTACACAGATGGCGCGTTATTCGGAATGAAAATGCAACAACTGGAGCCGATCACTCTACAAGCCCCGCCCCTATCTGCCAGGATGGCGTCAAGAACAAGACGGTTCTGAAGAACAACAAGTCGCATGGCAGACTGTTCCTGGGTCAAGTTCGCCAGGACAGATGCAGTCTCATTTACTACTGCTTCCAGAGTTCTTGTTAACCTGCGTATAAGTTTACTGTTTTGGACGGGACCTATGAAGAAAAAGAATCCTTTATTGAAATCTGTATATTGCTCCCAAGCTGTCTCAGTCTGATCAATCTCGGAGGAATCGGTCTCTCTCCGGTGTCTAACATGCTCTAGTCGTGAATCTCGATGATAATGGGATGGGGCTAGAAAGACAGGTGGCAGCAGGAATGCAATATAACATGTTCCACTCTAGTCTAAGGGCAGATGTACATAGGCTGTCTGACCGCAAATGAAATAGGTATGGCGTGATGCTTTGAAAGAAGACTTTCTTTTATCATTAAACTCGACTACAGCATTACACTCGTTGTGTCCAATATGTACTGATCCTTTCTTTCTAACGCACAAATCACCTTTTGCTGGTAGGACTGTAATAGACTTGCATTTTGCTTGGGCTGAACATTCAGAATCATAAAGCTAAGGGAAGCATTTCCTTGCGCGTACTCTTCATTTTCTAGATCGGTTCCCTTCCTTTGGGGAAGTCCGTCATCGTCTGGAAAACATGCCTCATTCATTACTTTATTCAAATTACCCCATATCCAGTCACCCTGGTAAACTATGGACTTTCTGTCTAGTGATGACATTAAAGCAAACCATGCTCCGCACGAACCATTGTGCGAGAACGGAAAAGGGAAGAAGGGCAGAACTCTCTTCGTCTTTTGATAAGGTGGAAGTTGGCCACATACCCAGCAATCTGTTGCATTGCTGGTCTGATGAGAACGGTGCAACATTTGAATAAAAGTATTGTTGCGCAGGGCTAATCGATATGACAGTTCATGTGGAGGCAGATCACTGAATGTATGCTCTACGGTGTCATTAAAGGAAAAGTGCATATGTGAGGCAATAGGAGGAAAGAAAACATGTAGTGTCAAGCTGATACATATTATAGTGATGCACAGAAGGGACAGAAAAATCAGAGTTACTATACATCTACTGCGTAATATCTTGCAGTATTTTTCTTTCATTTTGCTCCTTTTACTATTCTGGTCTACGATCCTATATATGTCAGAAACTTGCCTAACCGATTCACCACCTAGTAGACTTAAACAATTAAACGCTGTCTGACTTTCTAGATCGTAACTTGGACCTATACTCTTGTTGCGGAGTCTTTTCTAGCAAAGGGGGCTTAAAGTCTGTACTGTCTTTTGTCTTTATCAAAGTTCCAGAGTCTCCAAAGTATTTTTTACAATGATGGGCATGAAGCCATCCTTTTCTTCCTTCGACTTTCATGGCTGTCCTCGTGGTCAGTAGTACTAATTTCGGTGTCTTCCAACGCGGCTCAAGGGGGCTTGATCGATCAAAGTTCCGCATGAAAACAAAATCTCCAGGGACTATGGCATGCTCCTTGACTTTGGTGTTATCAGGGAAGGCGGCGGCAACCTGTGAACGACAAGAGAGTAGTGCAGACATCAAGGAAGCCAAGTAATTTGTCAGCATGTTACTGTCAACATCAGTTATTTTCTTAGGCATAGGCGTACCCCACATATTCGGCGGTCTACCAAAAACCACTTCATACGGAGATAGGCCTGTTCTGGAATGTGCTACCATACGCATGTAAAGGAGGGCAACCGGCAAGGC
This sequence comes from Lissotriton vulgaris, assembly GCF_964263255.1. Classification (NCBI taxonomy): domain Eukaryota; kingdom Metazoa; phylum Chordata; class Amphibia; order Caudata; family Salamandridae; genus Lissotriton; species Lissotriton vulgaris. The sequence goes on from NC_141697.1 coordinate 994,625,294, forward strand.
TACCATCCAATCCACGCCTTTTTCTGCACAGATCTTTGCTAATTTTGTCTTTATTGTCTGATTATGCCTTTCTACAAGGCCATCTGCTTCAGGGTGTCGTACACAATGAAACTTCCACTGATATCCTAACAGAAGGGACACTTGTTTCATTAATTCAGAAGAAAAAGGCTGACCATTGTCTGAGTACACGACACGGGGCAATCCATAACTTGGGAAAAATTCACGCACCAATTGCCTGGCTGTTGTCACAGCAGTATAATCTGGGACTGGGTACGCTTCTGTCCATCTTGATAGTGCACACACAACTACCAAGACATACTTGTAACCTCTACATCTGTCGATTTGGATATAATCCATCTGGAGGACTTCAAAAGGATGGTCAGGAGGATGAAATCCGCCTTGTTCCACCGGAATGCCTTTACCTGGATTGAACTGGCAACAGATCATACAGGTACGCACTTTTTGTTTCGCTGCTGCACGCAGGTGCTTATTAAACCAGATATTCTGTAAGCTGTCTATCATTGCCTTCTCTCCCAAGTGTGCTGGACTATGTGCTGTGTTTATGATCACTTGTACCATGGAATCTGGTAGAAACCATGTAGCTTTGCCTTTAGTCATCCAACCTTGGTCAGTCTGGACCCCTCCTTGTTCAGTCCATTTCTTTATTTCATCTGAAGTGGCATGTGTCTGTATGTCAAGTACATCTTGTGAAGGATCCCTGACTGTCATGCTTTTTGTCAGTAATGGTACCTCTGTCTTTGTCATGTCTGTTGGTGTCTGGGCTGTAAGTTTAGCTGTTCGGTCTGCCAGGTCATTACCCTGGGAAATGGTGTCTGTAACTTTGGTGTGTGCTTTGCATTTCAGGATAGCTATGGCTGTAGGTAAATGTATTGCTTCTAACAGAGCCTGAATAAGCGGACCGTGCTGAATTGTGGCACCATGAGAGTTCAAGAAACCTCTCTTCCTCCATAAAACTCCGAAATCATGAACAACGCCAAATGCGTATTGTGAATCTGTATAAATGTTTACTTTCAAGTTCTTAGCTCTTATGCAGGCTTGTGTCAGAGCGATGAGCTCTGCTGCTTGTGCTGACAGTATGTCTATTCTTTTTGTCTCTATGACTTCAATAGCAGTGGTCACGGCATATGCTGCCACTAACTCTCCTGCACTCGTTCTCATGCATGATCCATCTACATAGAGTGTCAGGTCAGGGTCTGGAAGTGCAATATCTGTCAGGTCTTGTCTTGGTTTCGTCACTGTATTCATTACTTCCACACAGTCATGTGGTGCGGTGTCTACTGTACTTGAGGGCAAAAGTGTAGCAGGGTTAAGAATGTTACATCGTCTGATCTCTATGTGTGGTTGAAATAACGTCAGTTCATATCCTGTCAGTCTCGCTACAGTCAAGTGTTGTGTCTGTTCAAGAGAACCTCCACTGCATGTGGTACCTGGACTATCAGGGGGTGGCCCAGCACTATGGAGTCACTTTGTCTTATGGCTAGGGCTGTTGCTGCAACTGATTTCAGGCACGCAGGCAGAGCCTGGGCCACTGGATCCAGTGTACTAGAAAAATAAGCACAAGGTTTGTGTTTTCCTGCTTGATCTTGTGTGAGGACAGATAATGCTGTTCCATCTCGTTCAGTCACGAAAAGCATAAAAGGTTTGCTGTAACAAGGAGTCGCTAAAACCGGCGCTTGACATAAGGCTCTTTTTAATTCTTCAAATGCCAAGGTATGTTCTTGTGTCCAAGGGAGGACAGTCGAAGTCGCTGCCTCCTGTGTTGTCAACTGTATGAGCGGTTTGGCTAGATAAGCATACTGGGGAATCCACTGTCTGCAGTATGAAGTGAGGCCAATGAAGGCCCGTACTTCCTTTTGTGTCTTGGGCTGTGTAAGGTTAGCAATCAACTGAATACGTTCTTGTGTCAGCTGTCTACCCCTCTTGGACAGCAAGTGTCCAAGGTACACCACTTGCTGTGCACAGAATTGTAACTTCGAAGGGGACACTTTGTGCCCCTTGTCTGCCAGAAAGTGTAAAACTGTCAGTGATGCATTTTCGCAGTCTGGTTCTGAACGTGCTGTAATCAGGATGTCGTCTACGTACTGGAGCAGTGTAGTGTTGGTAGGCATATTAATACTGTCCAGCTGTCTTTTTAATGCTTGACTGTAAATGCTAGGACTCTCTGTAAAACCTTGAGTAGCTCTCGTAAATTTAAAGCTGCGTCCATTTAAACTGAATCCGAAAAGATACTGGCTATCTGGATGAATGGGAACACTAAAGAAAGCATTTTTCAAGTCAATGACTGTAAAGAACGTTGCCTCAGAATCAATAGCAGTCAGTAATGATGAAATGTCTGGGACCACTGGGTATTGAGGGACTACACATTTATTCAATTCTCGAAGGTCAACAACTAGTCTGTGCATTAGGGTCTGTTTGTTTAAGGATAGGAATTACAGGTGAATTACATACATTCGAGTCAGTCTCCACTACCACCCCTTGTGCAATGAGTTCGTCAACAATTTTCAGTAAGGCCACTACGGCATCAGGTGGTAACTTGTATTGTCGTATACGTGGTAGTACTACTCCTGCTTTGAGAGTGACACGGTGTGGTGTTATGTTCATGTAACCTACGTCAGTCGGACCTTGTGCCCATAGGTGCTGTGGTACATTCTGGAGTCTGTGGTCAAATTCTTTCAACACATAATGTCCCTTAAAATCACGTAAAAACAATCGCACTCCTTCCGGAGAACAACATATAACTGCTCCTAGTTCTTTTAGTGTCTTTATACCAAGTACGTTTTCTGGACATGATTTAGTAAGTAGCAAGTCTGTGGTACGTGACAGTGGACCGACTCCTAGGGAGACTGGTTTCGATACTTCATTAACAATAGGCTTTCCTGAAAATCCCAGGGAAACATTCTGTGAGCCCGAGAGGGGTGCCCCTGGAACCTCGTCATGGCTGATGGTAGTTCTGCTCGCCCCTGTGTCAATCAGAAATTTTCTGTCTTTTCCCAATACACGACTATGTAAATAAGGACCCTCTTGATCTACAGGAACCTCAATAAGGGGCAAGCCAACTTCCCTCTCAAGGCTGTTTCATGAGAACTGTTGGTATTCTGGATAGTCTGACTGTGTGTACTGATACATTTGTGTCGGGGCATGAACAGGTGGTGGTGGGGGTGGAAAATTCGCTACTGTCTGTTGTGTGTTCTGTGGGGTGCTATTCTGCCTAGGAGGGTGTGGTCGTTCTTTGGTTCTGCCTGTAGCTATATTGTGTTTCAGGACAGCACATTCATTTACATAGTGACCTGGTTGCTTGCAATAATTACAGTTCCCTTTGACAGGTGTTGTGGTATTTTTGTCATTTTTGTTCGTGTTTGCTGGTACTGATTGGGCAACCAGTACCTTCATTTTTGTCTCTTTCATGCGTCTCTTTTCCTGATCCTGTTCTTCTCTAATTCTGTTCTGGTGATATTGTAGCATTTGCAACATTTGGGAAGGGCTGTTTGCTTGCCAAGTACTCTCAACCTTCAGTACTCTGTTCTTGATCTGGGGTAGGGAATTCTCTACTAGTTTGCTCACGAAAAGATGTGGATAGGACTCACTACTGGGCTTAAGGCCACTATTAATAGAAAAGCATTTTTCGAATCTAGAATAGACATCCCTTGTGTCCTCGTCTTGTTTCTGTTTACAGGCTGAAATAGCATCCCAATCTTCCTTTTTAGTAATCAATAGTCTCGGCAAAACCTGTATTAGGAGTTCAGGTAGTTCTCTAGCTTTGTCCCCAAGACCAACCCCCGGGAGCCTGGCTTTATCCTCTGTTTCCAATTCTGCCCAACTTAACTTTTTCTCTCCCACCTCCCAGTCTTTTTCCTTAAGCTTTTCATAAATACCAGCAGGCAACAGTACTTTCAATAGTTTCAGAATGTCAGCGTACGTGTAATCTCCAATGCGGAGAATGTCTTTTAATTCTCGGTGAAACCCCCCCGGGTCTTTATCATGGCAGGGCAGCATCTTTTTCATTTCCAGTATTTCTAATTTCATCAAGGGGGTGTAAACATACACTCGTTGAAGTTCACCGGATGTACTTTTGACTGGATGTACCTCTCGTAGGGGATTCTGTCTGTCTATGTACAAGTTCTTTCTGTCGTGGTGTGGGGCGGGAAGCATGCATGTGGTCAGAGAATTCAGGTACTTATGTCGTTGATCCAGGATCACATTAATTAAGTCAGTACCTAGGCCTGTCCATCTTTCTAGAAGTATGTCGTCCAGTAATTTATACAAGTGACCGGGATCAGAATATTGACTTTCATACAACGTTATTAAATGTTGGACCATGTAAATACCGGCCAAACGCTGTTCGTTCGGCGGAAGGCTCAAGAAAGTCTGGGCTACTATATCATTACTATATATATTAGAATTTGACACCCACTGGATGGCTGACCGGGCCAATTCCTTTTCGTGTGGGGTGTGAGATCGCTCGCTCCCTATCCGTCGTTTCAGTGCTTTTTCAGTAGCTTGGAATAGATTCTCCAGGGAATATCTTTCTTTTATAGTCTTTCCCTGTTTACGGTAATCGAGGCACTTGGGCCTGTCAAACTATGGTGCTTTGCCTACATAATTCATTTTGTCCTTTGCCTCGTTTTCTGACTCTTCCGCTGATGACCCACTCTTCTCGCCCGACTCTACCCTGTGTATTGCTAATATTTCCTTTCGTATTTTCTTCATCATGCTATCTGTCTGTCCCTGTTTATCATGCCTACCGGCATCTATGTTATCACTCCATTCTGTCAAACCATGCCTTACATCTCCGTCTCCTGGGTCTTGTTCCCTGATCAGGCAGTTAATCATAAAACGTAGGATGTAGTTCTTAACCTCCACCTTTCTGCATTCCATGGCCTCTTCTATGCACTCGGGTCCCTCCCCCGTTCTAATGAAACAGTATATTTTATCTAGGTGTTCTTTCATGTCTGGTAATGTGACCAAATAGTCAACGGCTTTTCTTAATCTTAGTGAAAACACGAGCATTGAACCCTTTCCTGGTACTGGATCGTAAATACAGCGGGCGATTGCTACATCTACAGTAAACGTATATGGCGTTGACGTTGACGTTGGCGTTAACGTTGGCGGTGGCCCTTCTCCCCCTACCGCCCCTGGCCCTACGTCATCTTTCACGACCTGCTGAAGCTGTTGGAGCTGAGCCGCTGTTGGGGGCGGAGGGAAATCTGCGTTTACGTAGTCCGGTGCGGACTCTTCTAGATAGGATGAAATAAAAGCCTCTGATGCTGTCGGCTTCTTTCTACGTACTCTAAAGGGTACAGGTGGTGGCGTTCGCGACCTACGGGGTGTTTCTGAGGGGGTCACTCTAGCTAGTTCTTCTGAGAGGACGGGATAAATACCAGTAACGACGGCATTTCTTTCTCTATCAGCCTGTTCTGCCTTGACCCGTTCCCCCTCCTCCCGCAGTTCTTTTTCTTTGGCTTTTTCCGCTGCTTGTTTAATTCTCTCTGCTTGGTGGAATTCTTTCTCTGCTCTCCTATGTGACTCTTTGCGCCATAACTCAATGGCATCTTTCTGTGACGGTCTTGATTTCTTTTTCCATAGCGCTTCCTCTACTTTCATAATGCATTCAGAATCCCACGTTCCTGACGCAGGCCATCTGTACTTTTCCTCTAAATCCTTCGTGTAATCTACCCATAGTTCTAAATACAATACGGCATCTAGCCCGTGTTTATTATACATGTAATGACCAGGTGTGTCTCTAGGCGGGATGTTAACTGGCTCTTCTAATATACCTTTCCTGGTCCCTATCTGACGTAGCTTCGAAAACAGTGGCATGTTGAAACCAACTCAATGAAAACACAATACACACAAAAATATTCTGACTGAAACAATCATTCACACTACAACTCTAAAACATTAAAACAGATAGCAGTCTAACCTGATACATGGAGTAAAACATGTACTTGAAAACAGTTAACTTTATGCACTGGAATACAGTACAACCATACCGGTTTCAGAAAGAGACACGTCTTTACCGTGCCCACCGAAATGGACCCGTCTTTACCGTGCTCGTGTGAACGGGCACGTCTTTACCGAGCTCAAATAAATGAACCCGTCTTGAACTTTATGCGTTCCCCATAGTGGTACTCACCGGGAAGCAGAACTTGAAGGCCTCGGAAACTTGATACTGCGGGAACTTGATACTGCGCATGCGCCGCGGAACAGGTGGACCTCTGGAAACCTCGGACATTGCTCTCTCACGGCTTGGGCTCTGGTTGGGATGATCCGCGATCCTCACCGCCTCGTGTGGATGCCTGGTCGCAGTCCGTCTCCTCCATGGGCCTGAGGGAGTAAGCAGGAAGTCCCGCTGGCGTGTACACTTTGAAGTCCGTCACGGCTGTAGAAGGGGGCAAGGGCTGGATCTACATCACCGGCGCGTGGGGAAGGGGATTTGTGCCTGTTCGGGCGCCAGATTTATGTGGTAAATAAAGTATTACCCTGTCATAATTTCTATACTTAAACAAAGGGTCATGCACATAATGAGAGGCAGAGTCCGTGGTGTCCGATTCAAAAGGGCTTTATTTCAGTAACTCGAGTTAAGGGAGAATCGGGTTCCATCACCATTAAGGTTCAGGAAGGGTCTTCTGAACTTTATTCACAGAGTACAATATTTATACATTCAATCTTGTACATAGGGAGGAGCGCTCCAGGCAGAGCAAGAGAAAGAGAGATAAGAGCATGTGGGCGTGCATGAGGGTGTACATGTGGGCGTTCACTTGAGGAGTCATAGGTGTGTCATAAGTGGGTGGATACATGGAGGGGGTCTGCATGGCCAGCTGGAACCTTTGCCCTACTTGTGTGCGCAACTTGGTCATGACGTGCAACTAACGTGTAACTGGGGGGAAGCTGGGGGGAGCTGACTTTCGATCTAGTAGAGAGGCCTTCAGTGTCAGGACGACCTGCACGTCTGGTATTATCTGATATCTTAGGTTTGGAGGATGTATTATCTGAAGTAAAGGTCGCTCAAGCAAAGGTTGCTCATCACCAAGAGCCAGTGCATATATTTCATATATTTCTTCGTTCATTGCGTGGGGGCTTTGGGCTTTCTATGGATGCGAGCACTGCAAATCACTTAAACGGAGACAGAAAGGCTAGGACCTATCTCTGCAGACGGGTTCTGTTTACCTTCTTCACCAGGCAAGAATGTGATTCTGTAGAGCAAGTAGATAACTGTGTGCAAAATACTGTCTTGGCACCCCGGGCTGGGCCCCTCTCGGCTGAGCCAAAAGTATGCGAGAGGTCAGGGATACGTAGCTGGGCTGAAGCTCTCAGAGTGTCTGGAGGCATGAAAACCTTAATTCGGGTCCTGGCTCAGGCTGAGCCACAAAATGGGTTCATCTCGATTTTAAACGTGCACAGTGCAAAAACATGGACAACATGGGCCTCAATGCAATATTAACGTTTCTTTCATGGGAGACTTGGTAACTGACATTCTAATGTGGGACGGAAATGCAGAGGCATCATTATTGCAGGCATGAGAGGGAAAATGCATGGATGACATGCACATACACTAAAAGTGGGGTACACGCAGGGGACACACTGGCCATGTAAAATTTATTTTTCCTCAGTCTCCTGCATCACTAATGGCGTTTGATAGCTGGCATCGTGAGGTCAACTAACTGGAAGTGCATTTATAAGCCGTAAAGCTCAAACACATTCCACTAACAGAGAAGCAGTTGGCGTGTTGAAGTGTGGAAGGTGCCCTCAAGCGAGTCTATTCGAGGTAAGAATGATCCTTCATGGCAGGGTTCTCTCACATTAAAAGAAGCAGTTTAAATCAGGGGATGTTCAGACCCATAGCCAGTGGGGTCATTTCAGTATACTCTTGGATGGGCTATGATCATTCAGCTTGGGGGAGGCAACTCTCAGATGAGATCCATTAGTGAGAGGACCGCGTGGATCTGCAAACTACAGTTTTAATCTAGTATATATTCGGTACAGACACAGAATCTGGTTGGGGAGCATAGCGCTATATTCAGATGTCCTGTGATTACATGCCTTACAGACATATTTTAGGATAAGAAACAATTGTGAGGTAGGGTATGGTTAACACATAGGCAGTATGTAACACATGTGACAGTCACGGCCGGCATGGCTTACGGGTCGGGTCGCTTGGAGGTACACACGCGGGCATTGGAAAATAAAAACTTACCTTACCGGGTCCTGCGCCGCCTCCGCTCCTGGCCGGGTCCCGCTTTTTCCCGCTGATTTCTTGCTCCTGCTCTCCTGCCAGGAACAGGAAAAAGAAAGCCTCCCTCTCCTCCCCTAAGCCAATCACAATGCTGCAATGGCAGTGTTGTGATTGGTGATGACAGCGCCCAGCCGGGCGCCTATAGGGAGGCTATTTTCTCTATGTAGGCTGCATGCAGCCTACATAGAGAAAACCCAGAGTGTGCATGACTGGTTTGGCCGGCCTGAGAGGGTTGACCAATACTGTTGAACTTGGCCCTTTTAGCAGGTTAACCTCAACACTTTTTGCATTTACCTAGCCTGTTTCTGTAACCTGGTGTTGTTGATTTTAGGCCTCTGCGCACTTTTTCACTGTGGTCCAGTGTAAAGTGCGTGCGCTCTCTGTGTATGTGTGGTGAGAATAACCTGCCCTCCCATAGGAATTCATGGGGAATATGTGTGACCATGGTAGTTCCTGATGTGTGGGGAGTGCAGTGTTGAGTTTGGTATGTGCAAACTCGTGTGATTAAATGCTGGGCGATGATGTGCGCAGATTTATTATGTCTAGTGTGGAAGTGCCACTCCTAGAAGTTGGCATGCCTGTGCAGTGAATGTGAATTGACTGTCTGGCTTCTGATTGACTGGAGCTGGCTGGTGTGCCTGGCTCCAGGAGTCAGGATGGGTCTGCCCCGGTGGTGAATGGAGAGATCTGCATATTGATGGGAGGGAGGAGTGCACCTGGGACCTGAATAGGGCTGGGCCTTCCCTCCACAATGCTGGCTCCACCCCCTGTGGTGCGTCTGATGTCCCTAGCCTGGACAGTGAAAGGGAGAGAGGGGCTGAGCAAAGCAAAGTGCTCAGGAGTTCCCCTGAACCAGCTGTAGCTGAATTTCCCCATTGCCTGCACCTTGTTAAACAAAGGATTTCTGTAAATTAAAAAGGGACTGTGACCCCATGAAAAATGTTCTTGTGTTCCACTGGAATCTACCAGGGGCATGCTGCTGCTGTGGCCCAGGGGAAGGCTTTTTAGATAGTCACATGTAAGGGATTATTGTTTTTGATTTTGTTTTTCCTCAAAAGTGTCATTTTCAAATGGTGTTCCTGCGCTTTATGTTTAGTGGCAGAAGAGAGAAAATGACAGGGCGGGACGCCAGTAGATAGGGAGTCCCTTGCTGGGTCCAGTGCCCAATCCTTGTTCCTGTTCCCAAAGGTGTGGGTATATAGGAGAGAGGGGGTGTGGAGGAGAAATGGTTAGCTCAGGAGGGTGGTTATCGCCTGAGTGTAGTGTGTGTGTCTGGATTCCCCAGTATGGTAGGATCCAGTGGTGGCAGCTAATATGTGTCCAGTGCGTGAAGTCCCATTCCCAGTTCCCAGAGTATGGTGCCTGGTGCTGAGGAAGAAGGGTACAGGTTGAGAGTCAGGGGCAGTGAGGAACTGTCGCACCAGTCTGGAGGGGGTGTGCGGATGAGTGGTGTGTTGAACTGGAGGAGTTGGTGTGAGTTCTTTTGGTGATAAAAGGAGCTTGCATGGGAGGTGTTCCTCTGGTGGTGTGCAGGAGGTCCTGCAGAGGCACTGGATGAGAAGGTGTACCTCTGGCGGTGTGCTAGAGGTCTTGCAGAGGCATTGGGGAGTGATTCCAAAAGGAGTTGCTTGTGTATCTTCTGGTCCTGTGTGGGGGAAGAGGTTCATGTGTAGCCCAGTTAGATCCCAGTAGAATTGGAGGGGTGTAGGGACCCATGTCCTGTCTCTGAGGAGAGGGAGTGGGTGGGACTGTGTGTCTCCATGTGCCCAAAACCCTGTCTCAGGGCCTGGAGGGTTCCCCAAGCGAGTGCCAGGTCGGGGGCCTAGGCTGTACTGGCAGGTCATTTGAGGAGGATCCTCCTGTGTCTAGAGGACGGGGAGTGTCTGTAACCAGAACTCCGGCGGTCCTGGTGTTGGGCAGTACCGCTCCTAAGTGGAGGGTGCAGAAGTCCTGGTTCGCTGGGCATCTGACCGCCCAGAGTGCTTGATCCATTTGTGGGACCTCTGGAGGTCGTTCCCCGAGGAGGGGAAGGCCAGGTTCAGGTTCAGCCTGACCTGGAGAGAAGGACATCTATAATCAGTGTCCTGACTGGTTTGTCTTCCAGGGGTACCGCTCCAAGGTGCGAGGGTGCAGAACTCTGGAAGGGGGTGCTGAGGGAGGGCGTCCTCGCCTCTGACACCGGTGCAACCTGAGGGTTTAGACCCTCAGATGGGAGACTAGGAAACTTCCAGGTCAAGAAGGAATCTCTGCCAAAGCAGATCAGCTGAAGAGACTAAGGAGGCTGACCTTGCTGTGTGTTCTGGTGCCCACCTGCAGTTTGTTGTTTCCACTGAGGAAGAGGAAAGGGGACTTTGCTGTGTGCTGTGTCCTCCCACCTGCTTGAAGAGGGACTGTGCTGTGTGCTTTGTACCTCCGAAGTGGAATAGTCTCCAGATCCCAGGCAGTAGACCAGTGATGGAGAGAGGTCCTGAACATGGTAGGAGAGGTGTGATCTAGAGGGTGCTTCCCTGGGAGGGTGCAGAACCCCAGAAGTAGAGGTAGGGTGGGGCATTCTTGCCCGTGACCTCTGGTCAGCCTGAGGGTGCGGACCCTAGGTTGAAGGATCAGTGGTAGTTGTAGCTACACTGAGAAGGAGAGTGGAGAATGGCTATTGTGTGCCAGGGGTTACTGCCCCTCACTCTGTGGATTGGTGAGGACCTGTGACATCTGGATAGCCTAGGGCCTGGTCCTGGCCGTGGACAACTAGAGAGTACCAGTGGGGTATCCTAGTAGGGCCAGAGAGTTCTTGTTTAGAGGAAACCATGTGGGTTTAGAATGGCGTAGAACCAGAGGGTGTCCCTGCCGTGTAGGCCCGCGTCCGTGTTCTATTGCCCAAAGCAGGAAAGCCCATCAAGGGAGTGATTGGTCTACCCTGCGTTTTGGCTGGAAGGGGGTTGTGTTGGACTTGGCCCTTTTGGCAGGTTCACCCCGAAACGTTTTGCATTTACCTAGCCTGTTTCTGTAACCTGGTGTTGGTGATTTTAGGCCTCTGCGCACTTTTTCACTGTGGTCCAGAGTAAAGTGCGTGCGCTCTCTGTGTATGTGTGGTGAGAATGGCCTGCCCTCCCATAGGAATGCATAGGGAATATGTGTGACCATGGTAGTTCCTGATGTGTGGGGCGTGCAGGGTCGAGTTTGGTGTGTGCAAACTCGTGTGATTAAATGCTGCGCGATGAAGTGCACGGATTTAATGTGCCTAGTGCGGAAGTGCCACTTCTAGAAATTGGCATGTCTGTGCAGTGAATGTGAATTGACTGTCTGGCTTGTGATCGTCCGGAGCTGGCTGGTGTGCCTGGCTAAAGGAGTCAAGATGGGTCTTCCCCGGTGGTGAATGGCGAGATCTGCATGTTGATGGGAGGGAGGAGTGCACCTGGGACCTGAATAGGGCTGGGCCTTCCCTCCACAATGATGGCTCCACCCTCTGTGGTGCGTCTTATGTCCCTAGCCTGGCCAATGAAAGGGAGAGAGGGGCTGAGCAAAACAAAGTGCTCAGGATCTCCTCTGAACCAGCTGTAGCTGGTCCCCCCATTGCCTGCACCTTGTTAAGCAAAGGATTTCTGTGTATAAAAAGGGGCTGTGATCCCATGAAAAATGTTCTTGTGTTCCACTTGAATCTACCAGGGGTGTGTGCTGCTGGGGCCCAGGGGAAGGCTTGCCTCCCTGGGCCCTACCCAGCCCCTGGATGCCTGGAGGACTTTCCCTTTGCCACAGGAGCTGGGTGCTCCAGTACTTTGCTTCCGAGGACGTCTGGGACCTATTTCTTCCTTTTTGTATGTTGCCAAGGCTTGTTACAGCCTGCCCAGTGCCATGGGGGGCGCTTTACGTCCTTTAGATCAGTGAGGGAGAGCCTGGGGGCTGAGCAGCACTGAGCTGCAGCACAGGCTGAGGGAATCCCCATTGTACGGACTCCCCCCTCCTTTCCTGCCTTGTGGGTACCCAACCCGCTTATTTGGCTCATTATGGTGAGCAGGTGCCCACCCTGCGTTATGCCCTTGTATTATGTTTATTTAGCGGGTGCCCATCCCGCTGTGGAGTCTGCCTCGAGGGAGCCTACCCCCCATCTTGGCAGAGAGCCGAGATCGCCGCCGTCCGCGACCCGCCTGGTTGTGGGCGGGGCCGCCAGACGGACAAGGAAGTGATGCCAGTGTGATGCCGCGGGGCTCCTAAGCGGAGGAGAGCCCCGCGGTTTCGGCCGAGAGCAGAGAGCCCCGGGTCCCATGAGGGGGCCCGGGTGATCCGGAATGGCGGCGAGGCCGCAAACAGCAGTGCGGGGATCCCCGGAGTCCCGGGAAGCCCCGCAGGAGAAGTACTGCCACCTCCAGAAAAGATGAGTCCCCCGTGCCTGAGCCTGGTGAGTAAGGGCTGGGCGGGGGTCTAGTCACAGTTCACTCCCGCTCTCCCCGAGGGAGCAGGTTCTCTTTTGGGCACCAGTGTAAGGTGCCAAGGCAGAGCCGCGAGAGCTCCAGCATGGCCACATTTCTTTCCGCTGTCCCCCCCCCTGCAGAGGGCTGTTGCCCCTCGTGGGCATGTTTCAGGGTAACGCCAGTGCTCGCCCTGGGTGGGGGGGCCTCGAGGGTCCGCTCCCTCGATGGGGCATCTGTGACTCTCCACAGTGACAGGGGTGCATTTAGGGCGGCCCCGGATGGCAGTGGGCCGCCCCAAAATTTTTACCGAGCCCAAGCGTTGCTCCAACGATGGCCCTATTTATCTAAAAGGCCCCAGTGAGGGTCCTGAGGGCCAGAGGGGTCTGTGTTCTCGCCTCTGAGGGACCCAGTTATTTTGAGAGCCAGATGGCTCCCTCAGGGGGCATGTGGATTTTAGGAGCCCCGTGTGGCTCCATCCCAGGTCACATTTGTTTTCCAGAGCTTGGGGGCATATGTTGTTTGAGCCTGTGGGCTCCAACATCAGGCCATACCTGTGTACCTGGGCCCAGAGGGGCCAATGCTTATCATTTGAGGAACCAGTGTGCTCCATGAGACCTGCCTATTTCAGAGCCAGAGGGCTCCAACGTTTGGCTCAGTGTTTAAGGGGCCAGAGTGCCCCGAGGGACATGTTTTCATTTTAGAGCCAGACGGCTCCAGGGGGCACAGTCATTTGTTTGAGGGCCAGTGAGAGCCCATGCACCAGTTTGTATTTGCTCAATTACAGCTGCCCAGCAAGTAGTGGGTAGCTGCACGGTTTAGGAGCAATTTGAGAGTCCCTGAGAGGGACAGAAGTGGCACAGAGGTGCCAGGCCGTCCACAGCTGCGCAGCACTTGGAGCCAGCTACAGCGTTTAGGCCCTGTTATTGTTCTCAGCTGCCCAGCAAGTAGTGGGCAGCTGCAATGTTTAGGTTGGCGCAGATGGCACACCCCTGACTGGCGCTGCATTGGCAGCGTGCCCTGACATTCTGGACACAGGGCATTTGAGCCCCTTTTTGAGATGGCCAGTTGGCTAGAGGGTTGGTATGTGGATAGGGCGCAAGACCCTAATGTGATTTATTTGCTCATGATTGTGGTGCTAGGAATTGTACGGTGTATAGTATGTTTTGCGCACCTTGTATCTGATACCTCTAAAACTGTGGTTTATGATTGAGGTTGTTTTACCTAGGTAGGTTTGTGTTGGTGAGATTGTACTTCACTCTGTGCTTTACGCCCCTAAATGTAAGTTATACTTAGGAGGTAGGGTCTAATGTGTTTAGACTAGTGAGAGATGGCATAATGTGTTTATGCTGGTGAGGATGGCGCAGTATGCAATTCGCGCCTGACGTGACTGTACATAATGTAGTTTATGTTACAGGTGTAGGTGGAGTACAGTGATTGTCAGTCTATTAAATCAGACAAAACAATTTTCTAAGTGCTCGGAAAGAAAGCCCGCCAGACTCAGATCACTTTCCCAGCAATCGGCATAAGTGTGAATTCCATCAGCCCACCCTTTTGACGGAGCTTCGTCATCTCGAAAACACAGGAAAAGAGTCTATGCAGCCAATGTTGCCGGCAGGCTAACAGTATTGGATACTTGACCTCTTACTCCAGATTAACTCAGCCAGAATGCTTGTCAAAGTATGTGAGTACTGATGGTGTGCTGTGATATCGTGAAAGTGAACATAAAAATGACTATAAGGATGAAAAATATGTTTATTGAAGATCATCCAAATGTCATGAATAAAAACAACCTGATAGTGTGGAACAACTTTACTATCTCTTAACAATAGGTAAAGTCGACATGTTTCAGCCGCTGTGGCAATAGTACCCCGCTTTCTTCAGGACTTAGTGGATGTAAAATACTACTGCATCAGAATAACATATGTGTCAAAAAATATGAAGATATTTTCAAAAGGAAAGAGTACGTCAGTGGTTGGAGACCACCCTACCGAACTGGAAAGTGTGTCCATGTAAGAGAGTATGTACTCTTCTTTTCCTAATAGAGCCAAGAAAAATTGAACTAAGCACAAGTGAGCAAAACAGATTCTGAGCACAGAGGTTTTAAGTCACAGATTAATTCAATCAAGTAAATAACCATATCAGCCCTATCGGTGGCTTTGTTGAAAATACTATACAACAGTAAAGATTTTTTCTACTCAATCCTTTTGTCCATTACATGAAAGAATAGTATTGTTACGGGCACACCTTTATTCCATTTCATATTATATAAAAACAAATTATTTCCCTTTAGAGTATCTCCAGGATGGAATGATTCCAATACACAAGAATTTACAGTTAGGAACAATTGTACCCTAAATACCACATACTGATGAAGTGGTACATCTAGACAATCCTCGTTGGCCCACCATCCACGCACAACCACTAGATTGAAAGCCTCTCCTTGGTGGTTTATGGTAAATATAGTATGCTTTTGTATACCATCCTAGTATCTCCATTGGAAGACTCACCCACGGGTTCAAATCTATACATCTCCTATTAGAGTCCTTCGTATCAGGACAGGATATTGACCCATGGATACATCATAACACCTGAACAACCTTCAAAGGTCATCACCGAACCCTCTATAAATCAACAATGCTGTCTGTCTCATGCCTCTCCCAGACACTTACGATAAAGAGGTAGCTCATAGGTGATGACAGTTTTTACCTCTTACCTTTTGTCACAGGGCTTGGTGTTTGTGGAAGTACATAAGGGATATAAGGATATAATAATTGGCAATACTTCGACATATGTCACAATCACTATACTCCAACATTCGATTCCAAGGAGCCGTGGGTCTAACTGCATGGAGATGCACACTCCTTAAAGGCACATTGGGGGTTGTTCTTTCTTTCCCTTTGTACATTTGTCTTATCTTTTCTTACTGTTATTTTTCTTCTCTGTCTTAATAATGATGGAGTAGTATTCACCATCTTAACATAAATGATAATGCAATGAAAAAAATCTTTGGGCCACCTATATTGATGCCACATATATGCTTTGTTCTTAGATCCCCAACCACTCACCTGTAAAAATTAAATAAGAGTGGTCCTGATGGAGGTGGACAAAATTTGAAAGTTCCACCAAAACCTACGTTGACCAGATTGACTGGTACTCCAGTTGGCAACACCACCATGGATGGTCATGATATGTCACATTTGTGATTTCATCAGTGTATGCTGTTGAAAGCTGGGTAGTGTATGTATGTGAGTTATGTGTGGTAGTGAGCATCAGTGTGATAGGTTAGGATATGTGAGTGATTTAATCATGGGGAAATGGCAATGATTTCTTTGTACATGTAAATAGTAACCGATACAGAAGAAGCAGACAACATATACATTGGATTTGTATAATTGAATCTCTGACTTTTCAAAAATGTCTGGTGATCTCATGTTTTTAAAATTTGTACAAATAAAGGATATATTTTTAATGTACTTTTTCTAATTGTCAAAAAGAAAAATGAACTAATAAAAATTATAAAATGAACTAGAACCTAACTAAAACTTAACAAAAAATGGTATGCGTATGGCAGTGAGTGGTCTATAGAGCTTATTTCAGCCTATGGAAAAAGAATTTAGGTCGGGTGTGAGTTTGTTTGCAATATAATAAAACAGGCCGTATTCAGTAATGAATAAATAGGAACATAGTTCAGCTTAAACACTGTCACAGATTTAACTAAATATCAGTTAAGGGTACAATGAGTGGCGTCTGCAATGGTTATAAAACTATGGGGCATATTTATGAGACCCTTTTTGTCGTTCCTGCACCATACAACATGGTGCAAGAGTAACGCAACTTAAACATGAGATTTATTAAGCTACTAAAGGCCAACATGGGTGGCCCTGAGTGGCTTCATAAATCTCAAGTAATGCAATGCACCACAAATTGCTGAACTGCATTACTCTGCGCCAAGGAGGCATTTCAATGGGTGTTGCGTGGGTGTTCCCATTTAGACTCATTCCCAGATTTACCAGGCCCATAGGAATGAATGGGAATTACCGAATTGGTAAATACCGATTCGGTAATACCGAATATTACCGAATCGGTAACATTTACCGAATTTTTAGCTACATGCCATTTACCGATTCTGAAATACCGAATCAGTAAAATTCGGTATTTTAGAATCGGTAAATAGTATTTACCTACATATGGCCCCTGGTTCGTGCCTTTCTCCACCTATCCTTCCCTTGGAAAAGTACCCTTTTGTCTCTACCACAAATCTCCTGAAACATCCAGCGATACACTATGCAGCCATGTGCCAACATTGTGAACTAATTCTGTGTTAGATCTAAAAGGTTGTGATACCATGTCAATAGCCCTAGCCTGCCCATACTTACAGTTGAATTACTCTGTGTTCACCCTGTTCCACTTCCTTCAAACCATTTTATTTTGCAGATGTATATTTCTGCATCTCTGTATTATTCCTTCCACCCATTGAGAGCTGGAAGTGACATGGTCTCTCGTGCCTTTTACCAAACGTCTTGAGTACACGCAGGTAAAGTAGTAACAAGGCTATTTAGATGTGCACCAATTCCCTCACCAAACCAGCAGTATTTCGCAGAAGAGGTTTCCTGCTGCTGGCCTAATTTCACTTCATATGTATCAGATGAGCAGGTCTACGTGTAGACACAGAACTACATATTCGAAAAGAAATGATCTGCCTTGGCTTTCTGAAAGAGCTATAAACTCAAAATGTCCAATCATTGCTGAGAAATTGTAGCGTAAATGCTGTGCATCCTCCGTAAGAAGAGATTCATCTTTCCTCCCATTGCCCTGACTGCTTTTCCGAAGGGCAAGATGATTGATCAGCTTTATGGCAACAGGCGTCCTCTTAATGTGCGCTGTACTAGGTTCAGGTGGTATATATTTCACAAGCTTTGAATGAAAACCGAGCTCACCCCCAGGGGAATGCTTATTACAGGGTGCTGTCGTTCTACCAGAGATCTCTGCAGTACAGTTGAAAGAAAATAACATAATGTCCATTTAGTTCCAATTACGTCTAAATTATATAATGTAGACTATTTATTGTTGATAATTCAAATGCAATGAAATAAATCGACAGGTCATTATGGCTGTTTAAGTAAAACAATACACACCTATGTCATGATCTTCCAAAGAAACATCTAAGTTGTAAAACCATTGATCTTGTAATGTCTACAAGCTGGCTATTCAACTGTGGGTTGTGTGTTACATTATCACCTGACACTACATCTCCTGACCCAGACTTCAGCTTCATTAGATCACAGGGCATTACAAAATTTCAGATGTGGGAGATTCAATCCCCCCAAACCTCTATATTTATTAATTTCCCTTTACGCTGTTTTTCTAATTAAATTACCCTAACTTTAAATAATTTACATTAAACAATGTGATGCTTCTTGATGTGGTGGAAGTGGTGGAGTCTTCAGGTGATGAAGTAGGGGCAATATAGAGAGGTATACCTAAACAATGAGGATAAAATCATTGTAAGATCCTTTATTTTCCTCTATTGGTTAACTGCTTTCAAGCCTTCCAGAAGTGCACAGTTAAAACCTGGAATACATAACACAGGTCAGAAACTATACAGTATTTTTTCTTCTATATAATAATGGTTTAGGCACAGCCCTGTCTACGTCTTAGATGCCCCCTCAATTGGCAGGAAAAAGGTCCTAATTTTAATTTATGCAAATGACCCTGTTTTACCCCCGCCCCCCCAACGGTCTTAATGTTTCATTTCAAGAATTTGTTATGTGTATGGGGTCACTTGGGCTAGTCACCAAACAAATGAAAACCTTTATAATTCTTGTAATCCCAAGCAACATAAAATGCAGGGTATATATTTACAAGGCTATCCTGTTGCTCTGACCCAGGGCTTCTCTTACTTGGGTGTAGTCTTTGATGTAAGTGATAATTGGGAACCTGTACTGCCCACGTGCGCAAGAAATTTGTAAAATAGGTAGGCTGTTAGAACTGTCATCCTTAGAGTTGTGTTCCCCCAGACCTTTTTGTCTGCTTATATCCTTTTTGCTGTATCTTTTTGTTAGCCTTAGAACTCTGAGAACGTTACCACTGCTGACCAGTGCTGAAGTGCATATGCTTCTCCCCTCAACATGGTAACATTGGTGTATACACAATTGGCATATTTCATTTACTTGTAAGTCCCTTGTAAACTGGCATACCATATTCGCAGGGCCTGTAAATTAAATGCTACTAGTAGAGGTACAGCACTGATTCTGCCACCCACACAAGTAGCCTTTCAAACCTGTCTCAGACATGCCACTGCAGGGCCTGCGTGTGCAGTTCAATGCCACTTCAGCTTGGCATTTAAAACCCCTTGCCAATCCTGAAACTCCCTAGTTATTACACATACATCAACCTTACGGTAGGCCTTAGGAAGCCCATATGGCAGGGTGCTGTGTATGTATAAAGTAGAACATGTACTTTTGAGTTGTGTATGTCCTGATAGTGACAAAGTACTGTGAAGTATCTTGTAAATGTATTTATGCTTCTCCCCAGTTGCTTTGGCTCTTGCTGCTCAGCCTGTGTAATGTGCTGCATGGAATGTTGGAGTGGTGATAATGAATGGAATGTTTGGGTGCTTGTGTGGGGAAGTGTAACTGTTGATGAATGGGTTGAGCAGCAGGCAAGCTACTCCTGTTGTGGCTGCTGTACATGGATTACCAACCTGCAACTAAAACGTAATAATTAATCTACAAACTACACCTCACCTACCTGAACTACATTACTCCATAATGTGAGCCCTACTCCTCTCATAAGTTAACATTAGGAATTCCTTAATACTCCTTTAAGCTGTAATTCTTGATTAGAAAGGAGTAACTGGGTCAGGTTTTATATAATTGGAATAGTGATGATCAATCCTCGTTGCTACTAAAGTTGGATTTACTATTAGTATTTTAGGAATGCCACTTTTAGAAAGTGTATACCAAGGGGTTGGGTCTGTCTATTCAGCAAAGTTAGAATTCATTAAAATCAACAAAACACAACAATCTACCTTGTTAGAAACAATTTCACAAACACAAAAGATTATTATTTTGTGATCAAGAAATGTAATTAACATGACCGCATTCTCTTTCCGATGTGTATCTTCAACATTATTTCTTTACACATTTTGCATATCAAATCATATGCATTGGAAAATATAACCATCACTCAATGTAAGAAACTTCAACAACCCACATCTTATTTCAATATTGCATCAACAAGTGTAAATGATAAATTACAAACTATTTGTGACAAATATAAAATGTACCAGTTAAAAACTTTCCGAGCATTGGGAGTTTCTTGTTAATCTCAATTGTCCATACTCCTACAATGAAGCATCAACAGGGGTTGTAACAATGTATTAGTTAAACCAAAACAAGGCACCTATTTTTTAACAGGTTGCCTGCACAAAAAAGGAAAATCAGACAACTCCCTAATAAGTGGTGTCGACATTCTTCAAGCCCTGTAGTTTTGGGGTCTCCTTAGGACCAAGGACTGGGTACAACTGTTAAAAAATAAATACATTTTTCATCAGTTATGTGGGGATATTTGATATAACTACAGCCCTCTGAGTCACTCTGGGTTTTACCTTTTTAAATGTTTGTTTCAAATGTGTCTGTTTTTTTAGCAAGACTGTTAAGCCAAAAACAAAGAAAAAGAAAAACTAACGGTTACAATCCAGCTTCAGTCGGATTGAAACTTTTTGACATTTATTCCTTTGTGGAAATGCGACTTACATGATTTATTGGTGCTTTGTCTTAACATGGGCACCGTTTTCCTATTCTTCACTGAAGCGTGTAGAAAGCGCAATGGCCTTTGATTTCTTCCGGTTGTTGTATCGGCAGGCTTTCATTTTGCAGTCCCTAACTTTCAGTGAAAAGCACAATGTCATTCGAAGTTTTCTTCTTAAGTTATACTTTGTAACTTGTAACAAATTGAAAGTTACTTGCTCTTGTCCATCGACATATTCAAGCAAGCTATGGCTGCGGTGTGTATTTAAAGTGATTGTCTCATGTATCAACTTTTGTCGGCTGACAGTTTCTTCCCTGTAACAATGTTGCCATTTTAAGGGCCTTTTTTTAAGAAGCATAGAAATTACATTTTAATCGCACAAGTGAACATTTAAAATGCCAAAATTACCTATTCATTGCTTGTGATCCAATTTGTATGCTTACTTCTGGCTTGAATTTAAAGCCTTTTTATGAGCAGGTTGTTATTTTTGATGTGGCATTCACGTCCCACACCATCTAAAATTTCAGAGATGTTGCGTTTTAGTCACTTAAACAATGCATCTGTAACAACTTGCTATGCTTGACTATTACTTATCATTTGAACTAGTGGGATCTTACGTGTATTAGTCCGTCAGCTTTTTTCCAACAGCATGCATCTTTGGAGCAGCGGTCATGCAATAGCTGGGCCAGAGAGCGTCTAAACATGGCTGATCTTTTCAAATAATTTTATACTGTCCTGCATTCAAGGAACGACTGGACAACAACGCCCACAACAGCAAGGAACTCATCAACATCGTCAAGGAGCTCTCCAACCCCAGCGCCGAAAACAATGACATCACCCCATCGCAAGACCTCTGCAACTCCCTCGCCTCCTACTTCCACAAAAAGATCGCAGACATACACAACAGCTTCAGCACACAGCCGACGCACCCCACGACCGCACCTGCATGCCCCACAACCACCCTCCAAGCCTGGACCCAGATCAACACAGAAGAAACCCTACGCACAATGAACTCCATCCACTCCGGATCTCCAACCGACCCCTGCCCTCACCACGTCTTCAACAAGGCCGACGCTGTCATCGCGCCCCACCTGCGGGACATCATCAACACCTCCTTCGACACCGCCACCTTCCCGGAGAGTTGGAAGCACGCCGAACTCAGCGCTCTATTGAAGAAACCTTCCGCGGACCCCACCGAACTCAAAAACTACCGCCCCATCTCGCTCTTCCCGTTTCCGGCCAAAGTCATTGAGAAGACCGTCAACAAGCAGCTGGCCGCCTTCCTCGAGACGAATGGATCCCTCGACCTCTCGCAGTCTGGCTTCCGGGCCAACCACAGCACCGAGACCGCCCTCATTGCAGCCACTGACGACATCCGAGCCCTGCTCGACAACGGAGAAACAGCGGCCCTCATCCTCCTGGACCTCTCCGCTGGATTCCACACTGTCTGCCACCGCACCCTAGTGCAGCGACTCAGCAACGTCGGAATCCAAGAGAAGGCACTAGAATGGATCATCTCCTTCCTCGCCGGAAGGACACAAAGAGTCCGCCTCCTCCGGTTCAGATCAGAAGCCACCCAAGTCATCTGCAGAGTTCCTCAAGGCTCCTCGCTCAGCCCCACCCTCTTCAATGTCTACATGAGCCCCCTTGCGGCCATCGCACGCCAACACAACCTCAACATCATCTCTTACGCCGAACACCCAGCTGATCCTCTCCCTCATCAACGACCCCGCCACCGCCAGAGCCAACCTACACGAAGGGATGAAAGACGTAGCCGAGTGGACGATGAACAGCCGCCTGTAACTGAACTCAGACAAGATGGAAGTCCTCATCCTGGGATCTTCGCCCTCCGCCTGGGACGACTCCTGGTGGCCCCCTGCCCTGGGCAGCGCACCCAAACCAACAGACCACGCACGCAACCTGGGCTTCATCCTGGACTCCTCCCTCTCCATGACCAGACAAGTCAATGCTGTCTCCTCGTCGTGCTTCAACATCCTGCGCATGCTACGTAAGATCTGCCGGTGGATCCCCACCGAGACCAGGAAGACGGTCACCCAGGCCCTCGTCACCAGCCGACTGGACTACGGCAACTCCCTCTATGCCGGAACCACCGCCAAACTCCAGAAGAGACTCCAGCGGATCCAGAACGCCTCAGCAAGACTCATCCTGGACATCCCCCGACACAGCCACATCTCCGGACACCTGAGAGACCTGCACTGGCTCCCTGTAAACAAGAGAATCACGTTCCGACTCCTCACCCACGCACACAAAGCCCTACACAACCAAGGCCCAAGATACCTCAACAACCGCCTCAACTTCTACACTCCCACACGCCAGCTTCGATCGACCAACCACGCCCTCGCCGCCGTCCCCCGCATCCGAAGAGCCACCACAGGAGGAAGGTCCTTCTCCTACCTGGACGCCAAGACGTGGAACTCCCTCCCGACCCACCTCCGCCTGACCCAAGATCACCTCGCCTTCAGGAAGCAGCTCAAGACCTGGCTGTTCGAGCAGTAGCGGACCCCCCCTCCCCAAGCGCCTTGAGACCCGCTGGGTGAGTAGCGCGCTATATAAATGCTGTGATTGATTGATTGATTACTGTACACTGGACACAGCAGGTCAGTTACAACCAAGGGGCATATTATCAAGTACGGCGTTAAAATTATTGAAGCGGCGATAATGGGGTTGATAATATGCCCTTGAGAATTCCCATAGAAGCCCATGTTCTGGTGGGAACATGGGCTTCTATTGAAATTCTCAAGGGCATATTGTCAAGCCCATTATCACTGCTTTAGCGTCAGTTTCCTGCCACTAAAGCGGGGATAATTTTAATGCCGTTCTTGATAGTATGCCCCCAAGATCTGGGGAATTTCTTTGCTTTTTAAATTTGGATGCACCTCACTTACAGGAGCTTACAGGGGGTCGCTTCACTCATCAACATAGTCAAATGGTTTTAAAGACTCCTTAACTTTTTATGCTTTTTTTAATTCTTTGCTTCCGACTCCTGTTTGGGCAATTGGGGGCAGGGGGGTGATATCGCCAGCGCTAGGGCAACTTGGAGCTTGCACTGCTCATAATACAAGCTATTTATGCTCATTGCACTTTGTCTCCAGACCTCATCCCTCTCCTGACACTCCACGATTAGCAACTCTAGATCCCTGGTCTGACACTGGTTTTTGTGCAGAGGGGGCTGGAAAGCGCCTTGCTCTTGGACGGCTTGCAGTGCAGTGGAAGTAGCATTTTGTTGCCTTTTGGAATTTAAAAGCAGTCTGATATCCAACGCGCAGCGGACACAGCAGATCAGTTACAACCAAGAAATGGAGAATGTCTCTGCTTTTTAAATCCAGATGCACCTCTCTTACAGGAGCTTACAGGGGGTTGCTTCACTCATCAACTTAGTCATATAGTTTTAAAGGCTTGTTAAGTTTTTATGCTTTTTTAAATTCTTTGCCTCCTGCTCCTGTGTGGGCAAATGGGGGAAGGAGGTGATATCGCCAGTACTAGAGCAACTAGGAGTTTGCACTGCATATAATACAAGCTATTTATGCTCATTGCACTTTGTCTCCAAATCACATACCTCTCCAGGCTCTGCACAATTAGCATCTCCAGATCCCCAGTCTGCAGCTAGTTTTCTGCTTGTGCAGAGGGAGCTGGAATGCGCCTTGCTCTTCTGATGTGCCCTGATGGCCGCCAACTTGGACATCTTGCGGTACGGTGGAAGTAGCATTTCAGTGCCTTTAGGGATTTAAAGGCAATCTGGCGCCTACGTGTAGCGGACACAGCAACTTAGTTACAGAGAAGGTCTGGGGAATTTCTCTGCTTTTTAAATCCAGAAGCACATTGTGGCATTGGCAGTACTTCTATCTTCATTTGTTCTGCCTGTCCTCAGTGATATAATGACGTCATCTCTTTCCCTAAACCTTTTGGAATGCTGTGTATGTCAATGGAATATAGGTAAGCCATGCCTTGAAATTAGTCTGGGGCAGATTTGGCAGTTGGTGTCCAGCTACTGTCCTTGTTGGATGAGGTCTTCTTCCCTAATTATTACACTTGAATGTTTCATCTCTACTCCACCTGGTCGGATCCTTCTTTCATCCAGAATATCACACTGGCATAGTCAGGAGGCGTAAAGTGTCTAGAGGAAGATCTCAACGCATGGAGTTTGGGACATTACTCAGGATGAGTTTGGAAGCAGCCTTCTGGTGAGAGACAACCAGTTAAGGAAGTTGAACGGTGTGATTAAGCAGTTCGTTAGTGCTCCATAATTAAAAGTTCGTACCTCTGCAGTTTCAATTGTACTTTAAAATTAAGTTAGGAGTGCCGACCGCATATGGCGACGTAAACTTTTGTTTTATATCAGGTAAATGAGTCTCTTGAGACCCGATACTCTATTTACAAGCCGAGCATCAGACATTATTATAGTTGTCATAAAAGCCTTTGTCTAATATACTATTCGTATTACATTTTCTGCAGGCTATTCAACCTATCTATCGTTGTATTAAAGAGTGAAACATATATGAATATTACTTTAAAATAAGAAATAAAGACCCGCTATATTAGGTACGTTATCCCTCCTTATATTGAGACATCTAAGATAACCATGCCAATTTGCAGTGTTTTATGTTTTTTTCTATAAAAATATTGCAGAACTCCATCGACTTTGGCACGTGACTCTTTTTCCTCAAGAACTGAACAGAATCTTTAGTTCCTGATAACGACCGTTATAACCAATTGGTTTTAGCTATAGGTAAGCACAATAACATGTATGATTAATAGATTTAATATTAGATATAGCGTCTTCTTATGAACGACAAATAAGTAGAACTTTAAGGGCCCTTTCAATAAATAAGATCTCATTCCTAAAGAACAAATGTCATCATACCTCGAAAAAATAATGAATTCTCTTATAAAATAATTTTCAGAAGCTAACCTGTTCGATTCATTACGATATTGATAAATCCTAAAAGAGACTCAGAGATGTACCATAAACAATTAAAAGCTTGAACTGATAGAGTTCTTCTTTAACAACTTTTATCACACTATACCCTCTTTAAATTTCATCTGTCCCTTTATATCTGAACCTTGGCCTTATTAGTCTTTATAATAACTCATGTAAGATCTTTGGTATCTGTCCAATGTATTCCTGAAACACTTTATTTTCATGCCCTATCTCTGGGTATCAGAAAATAATTATCAATGTTGTACATTTTGTATCCATTAAGTTTTTTATCACCACATTGTGTTGTTCAAGTTAATCCAAATGAATTTTCTGAGCTGCACTAGAGGCCTTTATGTTGCTCCTATCACTAGAGTATCAGATTGCCTTAAATATAGGACTTAGCTTCCTTGCACAGTTTCTCTTTCGCTATTTAAAGAGTATACTGTCTTTAGAGAATATAAGTTTGCCTTAATATATAAGTTAAGTCTGTTATCTGATTATTTGTATGCATAATTTTGAGTTTTTTAACAATATAGGAATATGTCAAACTATACACTAAACTATGTTTCTATTTTTAGAAAGTTGTATTTTGTCTTGAGAAAGGCGCTGGCCGCCGAAACGCGTCGACACACAACTTATTCCTCATTGTGAAGGAATTATGAATGTTACTCAATTTTATATTCATGTTCATTTTTTAGGAATGTATTTTTAATTTTGTTTTGTGATATATGTATTTTTATTTGTTCTGTGAAATATATAATAAATTGTTTAATAAAATTAAGTAATCAATTGGAAACTCTTCATGTTTAGTCTTTGTCCTATTACCATTGTGTAGGCATTCCACTGCTTCCGCCTAGGTTGTTCCTTTCACTGCGTATCCTTCTTTCATCCAGAATATCACACTGGCATAGTCAGCAGGCGTAAAGTGTCTAGAGGAAGATCTCAACACATGGAGTTTGGGACATTACTCAGGCTGAGTTTGGAAGCAGCCTTCTGGTGAGAGACAACCAGTTAAGGAAGTTGAACGGTGTGATTAAGCAGTTCGTTAGTGCTCCATAATTAAAAGTTCGTACCTCTGCAGTTTCAATTGTACTTTAAAATTAAGTTAGGAGTGCCGACCGCATATGGGCAATTGTTTCAAAGGGCTGTTTGGCTGAATACCTTTTGACTTTATTGTATAAAAATTAATAAGCTTGGATGTATAGAGACCAATAAAAGATTGAAATCAGTGTGGAGGAACCTAGTTTAAGAAGGGTGCTCAAGCGCTTACAGTTGACACTGTTCTGGAGTGGAGCGCGAGCAGCTGTCTGGAGCATGAGCGAAGAGGAACAGCCGCGCATGTTTGAACTAACAGCAGGCCGCTCAAGTGTGTCTACCTTGGTGTAAACATCCATACGACTAAGGAGCGTGCTAATATATTCTGTGTGAATTAAAAAATATCCTCTTACCAAGGGTTCTGAGCGGGCTCGTTTAGCAAGTGGTTTACTTGTCATGGCATCACTCGCTCTGTATGGTGCTATTAGTCTCTATTTTCGTGTTTCATTGGATGTTATGCGGGCATTTCCGATTGGTCACCTAAGACGAACATAGGGAGGGGCATTCAGTTATTTTCCGGTGCGGATCGTTTCAGTGACACACACACTATTTCCTGCTAATCTCAGACATGGGTGTCTGCACCTGCGCGTGTCATTTTAGTGTCACACACTATTTCCTGCTAATCCCAAACCTGGGTGTCTTCCCCTGTGCATGTCATCTCAGTGACGCGCACACTTGTTTGGAGTACGTAAGTCTCATTGTTTCTACCAACGTGCTCGACATTTCATTGACGCGCACACTATTTACAGCTAACCTTTTGCATAATTCTGGTTGTCTGTGCCTGCGCGTGCCATCTCATTGAAACGCACAATTGTTTGGCGTTCGCGAGGCACATCGCTTTTACCGGGTGTGTTCTTTCAGTGATACGCACACTTTAAAATACAAAGTGGATTTTTTTTTTTACCCTGCGCTCTTGCTCTTCAGTGTTGCCCACATTTAGCTAAGCGTGGGCGAAAAATCCGTTTCGCGGGTGAGTTTGCGGATTTTTGACGATTTCGCGATCCGCGAATCGCGCGAATTTGCCCAATAATCCGCAAATTCGCAAGCTACGAATTATTTTGCTTGGTCGCGCTTGAAAAATACAATATCGCGCGCGCGGCGTTGACTTACCGTGATTCTGAGTCCGCCGAGTTGTTTCTCCCGTTTTTGCGTGTGCTGCGCCATTTTCGATCTTGCTGCATGATCGCGCGAGAGTTTTTCAAACGCAAATACGTTATCGCGGCTTGCCATCTTGCACAGCGAGAGTTTGACAACGCAAGTACGTCATAAAGACCGCAATCATGCATTGCGGGAGTAAACAATGCCGAACACGTAGATGCGGCGCGCAGCTGACTTCCGCCGGGAGATTTGAGCAGCTCGCGTTCCCGAAATTGCAAAAATTGCAATTCTGCACAAGAAATCCACCGCACGAAGAAAACACAGTCAAGAAGTTACTGACCACCTACCGAAGAATCTGCACACATTTCAGCCATTCTTTTAAGGCCCGGAAGGAGCTGAGGAGCATTCAACATGAACGTAAAGTGCCAGTCAAAGGACTCATCCAGGAGGTGGCAACACGTTGGAACTCAACCTTTTCCATGCTTGAGCATCTGTCTGAGCAGTGCATGGTAATCAATGACTATGTCTTTCAACTAGTTTCTACTATGAAAGACATGAGGCTAGAGTTGGAGGAATGGCAGCTAGTTAAAAGCCTGACAGACATGCTTCGTCCTTTTGAGGTCTTCACGCATGAAGTCAGGCGGGAGGACTGTTCTTGGAGCAAAGCTATCCCATTGTTGGTCATGCTAGAGCACCAACTGAACTTCAACGTTCAGAGATGATGTTGGAAAGCAAGATGCATATCTGTTGGCGGAGAAGTTATTAAGCCGCCTAGTTGCCAATGAAAGGCTTAAGAACAACATTACATTTGTGCCACTATTCTGGATCCACGGTACAAAAAGGCAGTGGCCAGCAAAGCATTCATTCCTTTTGATGAAGCAGATGTTTCAAAGTACAAACATTGGCTAGCTGTGTCAGCCACTCGGTTCGAAAAAGATCAGCAGAAAATTCAAGGAGCCGTCAGAAGTCCAACTGAATCAGCAGGCCATCCAGCGTCAAGTTCCACTTCTGAATCTGTAGGCGAAGGGAGTCACTTTCCCTCACAGCCGTTAACGACACCAGCAGCAACCGTATCATTATCCTCACCTGCACCAGGCCCAGCCATAATATTGTCGGAAGCGGATTGGCTAACTCATCAAGGGTTTGCTCGTTCCAGTGCTGAGAAGGCCACAGATGGTACGCAAAGTGGAGCAGAACCTTGAGTTGATGGTGCAGGCCTATCTGGATGACCCAACACAGGTCTTTGTTAATACGAACCCATTGCTGTATTGGTACAGGAGAAATGGCTCTATGGCCACTGATCACCAACCTGGCTATAAATTATTTGTCTTGCACACTTGCAAGTGTGTCTTCTGAACGTGTTTTCAGTGCTGCTGGTGCCATTGTAACTTCAAAAATGACCCGCCTCTCGGCCAAAAATGTGGAGAGGTTAACACTGATCAAGATGAATCAGCACTTGATACCACCAGATTACAAAGTGCGTGAATGCATGCAGGAAGAAGAGGACACCGACTTAGGTGACGGAAGTTCTTCTCTGTTACCTGACCTACTTCCGTCTCAATTCATGGAGTATGAAGACGAGCTCTACTTCCCTGACACTGAGCCCTGAAAATGACTTCCTTTTTTTCGTCCTTATTCACTTTTATTCCTGTGTGTCTTTCTTTGTTTTGCAACTTTTACCACAACAAAACTCTAATCACCTAATCACAACAAGTCCATCAGCAGCACTGTCTTCATCTTATATTCCTTATTGATTTGAAGGTGCCGCAGTCTGCATTCCTGAGGTTCACAAGTTCACAACTCAATCATGCTCCTTTATACTCCTCCTCCAGACTCCCCCTATCCATTTCCCTCAAGGCAGATGGATGGATTACGACGAGTCCCCTCAAGTGGGACTGAAATTACTGACTGACTGCATGCTTGCTGATTGCTGACAGAGTTATTTCTGATATTGACAGGAGAGGCACAGTCTAATGTTGATTGCATTTGTTTTTCAGGAAATCCATAGTGGAAAAGGGGAGTTAGGGCCTAGCTGCACAGCGCATTCGGACTGAATTCCAGGTAGGCGCGAAGTTTGCTAAGTCTCACTTTTTGCGGTTCTGCTTTTCGGCTGTTTGGGGGTGTTAAACTTGTTTTCGCCCGGGTTGACGGGTCTGGGGGCATTGCTGGGAAGGTCTAATACCGGATAAAAGTGGTTTGGAGAAAATCCATGGTGGGAACGTTTTTAACTTCGTGTTTTCAGGGGCCTGCTTGGGGGGGTTCCTGGTGTTTGGGGGGGGGGGGGTTGGGTGGTCTTGGAGCAACGCTGGGTATGGATACTTTTGATTGCAAGTGGTTCGGAGAAAATCCATGGTGGCAAAGGGGAGTTAGGGCCTAGTTGAAGAAAGCGTTTGACACTAATTTTTTAACTTAGGGCTTGTTAGGGTTAACAGTATTGCATGTGTTTGGGGGTGTTCGAGGTTTTGGCAACTGGGTTCTGGGGTCTACTCTTGGAGCACTTATCATGAAATGTCTAATTTGGTTGCAAGTGGTTTGAAGAAAATCCATGGTGGGAAAGGGGGGATTTGGGCCTACTTTACTTTCAAAGTACGTTTTGTCATCATTTTCCACTAGGCCTCAGACAGGTAGCAGTACCGCACGTTTTTTGGGGTCTGATTGGGGGTATTCTACATTTTAGCGTCTGGGTTTAAGGGTCTGGGAGCACTGCTGGGAAGGTCTAATTTTGTTCTAAAATCGTAGTTTACAGTACACCTAGCTTGAGGGGAAAGATCCGCAAAAAATCGCCCATACTTATTTATCCTTCAAAAGGAGACTCAGAGTATGCCTTTCGAAACTATTGTACTGTCGATTCTGAAACTGAAAGTGTGACTTTTTGCACTACACAGCGTACGTACCTTATATTTTTTTCTCAGTGGTGTTTTAGTATCACTTCCTGTTTTTCCATCAACATTTACAGGGCGGCTTTCACCCTGTGCAATGGAAAACAGGATGAATTCAGGCTTCATATTAGCGAGCCGCAATTCAGCATCCGCCAGGCAGGCAGTGGACAGGGTGTCTTCTGGTCATTCAACATTGATCAACGGAGCGTCAGATGGAACGGAGGAGTACCGCAAATAAGAGGAATGGCTGGATGCATGCAACTTCCCAAATTCAACAGGACAAGTACAACAACATACAGTAACAGTATCCATTCATTTCTACTTATCTTTTAAGTAATGTTATTGCTGTGAACTTCTATGAGTGTGAATCTGCATTTCTTTGCTCTCTGCTTCTAAATTTGCTATGTTTTTGCTATGTTTAACAGTAATTTAATGTTCTAAGTGTTTATTCTCTCTGAGGGCAGAGAGGCAAGTGAAATTGCGTAATGACTGCAGCCCTGTACTGTCAACTTGTTTCTTCGTAGTTACTAGTAAGTTGCAGTAAGTAGTAGTGCTACTTTGCAGTAACCTAACCATCCATTTAGTAAACAACTTCTGGCATGCAGTAGTGCACTTCCTTTATGTCCCTTTAAAGATGCATCACTATCTTCAAATCCAAAGATTTGTTTCTCTTCATTTGTTGTTTGACTGTCCATGTTGTGTTGTTTTTCCTCTCTACCAAACTTTCCCAAAACCCCCCATTCCCATCCAATTTTCAAACCCTAACCCTCTTCCCCCGGGCTGCGTGGTATTTCATTGTGGTGTGACTGACAACAGCAATAAATTCCACACACTTGCTGGGGAGGATAATCAAAATAATTACAATCAGAAGTTCATGTGCGCCATCGTGGATTGATAATAACATCCTCCTCCTACACGACGTGAACAATCAAATGCTTAATGTTTACATTACGTTGATGACGTGTCCTTTGCCTTAATTTCTTATAGCAGTCCAACTCCACGCAACTACTACTTATATTTACATTTTTAGCACTGCTTAGGCTACAATTTAGGGCACTGTTCTCTACCGTACTATCTAATGCACTGTTTCTAATACTACGCTCAGGCCACTCAATGTTTCATTTCCTTTTTTTTCATATGGTAATACTGCCAGTGTGTACCACTACTGCTACCAGCACAACAATGATATTGCATCCGTCGAGGATTCAAGTCAACAACCAACCTTAATCACCATTTGCAATGCCGGCAGCCCTGGGGCTACCCCGATTCTTAAACACAAATCACAGGTAAGATAAGCATATTGGAGAGGTAGTAGAATAATGGGCTAGGACTAAGTTGGGAGGAGAGCAGAGACTGACAGTACTACTAGTAAAGTATAGTAGTAGGGCTACTGAATTGACTAACTCAGTTACTTGCTTTTTGGTACATTTCAGGACTAGATGTTTCATTCATGCTGGTAAGTTTGAAGAAACCAAACGTCCAGTAACCACCGCCAACCTCCACTCAAAATAATATGAGCGCGTATACTGTGTTTTGGTATGAAAAATATAATTATTAAGAAATATAAATTATTGATGTTGTTGTCACAAAAATAAAATAAATTACCCCAACTCACCCCCCCTCACTAACCAAACCAATGTCCAAAAATCCAAAAGTCCCCTTTCCCAAAGCCCAACAGTCTTTAAAAAAGGGGCAAGGGAGAGTCACTTCCTCCGGTGGCGTAGTGTGGACAGCTGGTGCTGCACATCCCGCAGCTCTTTGCGGAGGTCCCAGAGCTGGCGCTGATGTTTTTTGCCCAACCGCTCCAGGTAGTCCACTCGCTTTCGGAGGCGGCACAGACGTGCCATCCAGGCTCTGGGGGGGCAGCTGTTGTTTTTGCTGCTGTGTGGCGGCGGCGGGAGGCTTTCGGGCCATGGCTCCATTTGGCTGGAGGCTTCTGGCTGGTGGACCCGAGGGCAGTGGAGGAGGATGTACTGGTGGATGTGTCCTCATGCTCCCGAGCCCACAACCGCCGATACTCGGCACAAATAGCCTCCAGCTTACGGGCCCTGGCCTGGACAGCCATCTCCTTGCGGGTGAGCTTTTTGAAGTAGCATCTATGAAGAAAGAAAGAAAAATAGTGGAGCCAATAGTCTTTAACATAAAGTCAAAATAATTCAACGGAAAGTTGACAGTCAGTAACACCAGCAAGTAGCAAACACAGTATAACATTTTGGCATGTATCTTACTACCATCTTTGTAAGCCTGTGACATTACTGGGAGTTTCAGGAATTCCACTAGCAGCACTATGGGTGGACTCACTACTACATACATAGTCAGAGAGTACTAAAAAAAGGCCTTTTTTACTTTTTTTCTCTTGTATAGCAAAATAAATTACTGTTACGTGAACTTGTGGTAGCCGCCATAATGGCAGCTCACTCAGCTTTCACCCAAGAAATACAGACACAGGCCATGATGATGCAGACTCACAGTACTTTAAGCAGTACATGCAGGTGGGGATAGGAATGTCTTACTTTTCTATAGGGGTGGCACTGCCACTGGCCATACTTCATCCACTCAGCGTCTGCTCTACTACATCATACACCTCTGCTCTGAAGTAGGCGGGCTTCCTGGGACTCTTTATCAAGCTGCTGTGAGCGGGACAATTGTGAATAACAAGAGGCGGTATTCCGTTTGAGTTAAGCCATTTCGCTGCAGCAAGACGAGGCGAACGGGTTCTTAAGCGTTGTCTTCTAGGTGACAGATTAACTTCCGCCATGGGTAAAGGAGATCCCAACAAGCCTAGAGGCAAGATGTCCTCCTACGCCTACTTCGTGCAGACGTGCCGGGAGGAGCATAAAAAGAAACACCCGGAAGCGTCAGTGAACTTCGCTGAGTTCTCCAAGAAGTGCTCCGAGCGGTGGAAGACAATGAACGCAAAAGAAAAGGGCAAATTTGAAGACATGGCAAAGGGGGACAAGGTCCGGTATGATCGGGAGATGAAATCATACGTGCCACCAAAGGGCGAGACCAAAGGAAAGAAGAAGAAAGATCCTAATGCCCCCAAGAGACCACCTTTGGCATTTTTCCTCTTCTGCTCTGAACACCGTCCCAAAATCAAGACTGATCATCCTGGCTTGTCAATTGGCGATACAGCGAAAAAATTGGGGGAGAAGTGGTCGGAACAGACAGCGAAAGACAAAATCCCATTTGAACAGAAAGCTGCGAAACTGAAGGAGAAATATGAAAAGGACGTTGCAGCATACCGTGCAGAGGGGAAGGGTGACGTAGGGAAAAAATCACCTGGAAGGCCAGCAGTGGCAGCAAAGAAAAAAGTAGAGCCAGAAGATGACGACGATGACGAAGAAGAGGACGAGGAGGAAGAAGAAGAGGATGAGGGGGAAGAAGAGGAGGATGACGAGTAACTTGAATGCCTGCTATGAGATTTTGTGCTGGAAGTCCATTGTTTTGCTAAGAATGTGAACTCGAGTGCAGCTCAATGTTAGCGCTGGTATACAAACTGTACAGAATTGTGTATAGGTAATGTGTGATTCTTTTACGGAAAAAAACTCAGTTTTTAATGTAAGTAGTAGCTGAGGTGCCACTTCAGTTAGTATGGATTCTGATGTTGTGGAATGTCTCTGCATATTTGCATATTTAAAAGGATTCTAAAGACTTCACAATAAGCCCTGGTATGTCCATGTACTGTAGGAGTATCATAGCAGATTTTACATCCGTGTAGACTGGTGCATTGTACTTTTCTAAAACTTTTTTTTAGCAATTTTGTACACCTCTGCTTTCGATGAGGATAAAGAAGATAACATCCAGGCTCCAAAGTACGTCTATGATTCTTCTTAATGTCTCAAATGTACCAAAGTTTCTTTTTTCAACAACTAACTAACACCCGTTTCATTATAATTTGGAAACCGCCGTCTTCTTATCTTGAATTGCATTCAACAAAACCATTCTTTACAGTCATAAATATTAAGACTCGCTCGTCCTTCGTTTCACCCTTCTTTAACTTTTTGTTCTTCACATCCCTAAACTACATCTGATATGACTTGGCTTCACAATAAAAATTTGCCAGCTGAGTTGAAGTGAAATAGAGGGGGCCATTGGTTACCCGAGAAGTACCGCAGCTAATGCTATTACAAGTCAAGGTGACTGTCTTCTCCGTGATAGCCCAAAAAGTAGTTCTAAATTAGTAACTGTTCTTAACAGTACAGTCTACTTATACTAGTGTACTGTGTACTACTGTACAGTACATCATACATTCCTTTGCGAGCCTACTCAAAAACATTTCAATGAGTAAGGAGTATATTAATTTACCACTGTCCGCCGCCGCTGATTCTCCCCCCCCAGCTCCTCCTGTTGGCACCGCCGCATTCAGAGTGGACCCCTCCCCACTGCTGGCCCCGGCACTGGTGGTCATCTGTGCCGCATCAGATGTTGTGACGTCTAGGAAAAACCTGTCATATTTTCATATGGCATACACACTCCCCTATTTTGTCTCGTAATGGAAGAAAATGTTACATAACACATTTTTTATTACTGGGATTGAAAAAAAGTAACGGTTTTGGGGAGAAAGTGTTAACCTTTTATATGCTAATTCCATTAAATGCTACACTTCTTCTTATGACAACTGATGAATGCTTGCTTAACGTGCACCATTTTTCTCATTACAGAAAGAAGATTCCATTGCCCTTCTGCCAGACGATTCACCAACTACTAGTAAGTCATCACCAGAAGTACTTTAAAGAAGGTGAGGGCTCCCGCACAGTTATTCTAATAATTTCAACGTGTCTGTTAACTAATATTAAGTTTGAGTCATAGTAATTTCATTCATGAGAATGTTGTTTAAACTTTAACGTCATCTTCATCCATCACCATTGCTCGCTCCGAATACTACGCTATTAAAATTAAAGAAATAATGTTTTAATTTATTAAATGAAAATAAAACTTTAAAACTAACAAAAACTGTGTGGTTTTTGTTCACGAGTGAGTAAGCGGAAGGGTTTAAACTACTGCACTTGGCAGTCATGTTTCAGTGACTCAGATAGGCCGGGACTCGGCGGTAGTCTTCTTCTGTTCTTCTGGGTCGTAAAATCATTGGTCAGACACACTAGATAGTCGGTCAGGGGATTGCGGGTTCAACTTCTGTTCGGACTGAGCTATGTCAAAAGTCGAACTGCACCTATCATCAACAATGTCCTATTTCTCTTGTCCATACTTCTTTGTGTGCCCAATAGTCCCTGAAACACTAGCGGTATGGGATGTGCTCCTCTCAAATCAAAAAGGCAACTGCTACCTTTTACTTGGTGTAAACAATGACATTGTGTTGTTGGAAATTGTCAAAACACTTACATTAAGAAGACTGGAATAGACAGCAAGGGCAACCCAGAGGACTGCACTCAGTGCCTAGAGCTATTGCTGGATCAGAGTTTTGTTTCACACCGTTTGCCGACTGGGCACGCTTAGCTACCTACACAGACCGACTCATAATCGTAAATAGTAGTAGCACAGAGAGTGATGGTAGAGGCAGGATAAGAATGTAGAAAGTAGTCTACATTAGAAGAAGATCAAAGACTATTTTGTAAAACATAGAATTATTAGGAAACAGTTTGTAATGAATAGGAGCTGTAAAAGTTAGGGAAGTATAAGTATTAATATAACAATAGAACAACTTACTGGGGCCAGCAGAAGAGCCTGCAAGGGACTGATCCTGTCCACCTTCTTCCACCGGAGTCTCAGTCGCCGCCGGCGCCTTGCCTCTGGGAGGTTCTGGTGACATGAAATAAAGAAACACAACATGGATGATTGTTTTGTGGGAAATATTTGATTTCTTTGAACACAATCTAAAATTATGTTGGGGAAACAAATTAACAACAATTGCATCTGATCTGGTCAACTAGGAGGATAATAGTACAGTATTGCAGGATTCGCAGACCGTCTAATAGGAAAGTTATGTAATTCACTAACTACACCAATAACAAAAATGTTCTACTACGACTGCCATCACTCAGCAGCACGAGACGTCGCGTGACAGACACAGTCCGTCATCATGATTGCAGACCATTAACAAATGTCCTATAACAAGTAATAAATAATATACTCAATGTATCAATCCACCACTATCTCTTCAAAGTGGCAGCAGCAGGAGTACAAAGAAGGACTAGACTTGAGTCTACTGTCTCTACCATTACGCAGTAATGCTCTCAAATGAGTAAAAAGTTGCAAACAAGTAAGCATAGTAGCAACGCCAATAAGCAGGCGAGCACCTGCAATGACAGAAGCTATTTAACCTCTTGGCTGCTAAGGCAATATTTTACTTCTCATCTAATTTCCATTGAAATCAATCAAAAGTGCATGACGAGTTACCCTTGTCATTAGCAGCCAAGAGGTTAAAGATTAATTTACCTGCAATGTAATCGAATCAGCAGCATTCGTACTCTTCAGGAAAAAATAGATTAGCAATATAACAGAGCAAAAGAAAAAAAAAGTAGTTATTAAATAGCTACTTACCAAGGCCAGGGAACTCCAATCCTAGCAGATCGAGCATGTCATGCTCCCGGTCCAGGATGTCAGTCCACCGGTGCGTCGCTTGCTGGTAGGAGCGCCGGACCCCAGACTCCTTCCACATGCCCCGGCACACCTTCTCCCACAGTTGGCGACGCTCCCAGAGGCCATAACCGGAAGCAATCCGCCCACCTGCTGCCACGGTCTTAGGGAGGTGGACTTGGACAAAAACCATCAAGGTGGCCACCTCCACCGCAGAGAAGATCTCCCTGGCCTGGACTTGCTCCCCCCTCAAACGCCCGCAAGGGAGATGGGTACGGGGTGCTGGGCCCTTCCCCTTGCCCTTGTCGGCTCCCTTTGCCATGGTCCTGGGCAAAAGAAAAAGGAAAGAAGAATAGGTGTGAAAAAAAATAAGAGAGAGAGCGAAAGAAATAAAGTAGGTAATAAAGTAACAAAAAGTTCAAAAAAATACAAAATATAGATGTAGGAAATTGTAGAGATAGATAATAAGCAAAAAAAAGCAAAACAAGTTCAGAAAAACATAGGATTACAAAGATGTAAGATGGATAGAAAGGTAGCATGCCCAAAAACCATAGCAATGAATGAAAAACAAGATGGCCGCGCCCATAGAGGACCGCGTGGGTAAGTTTGCGCAATATTTTCCCCGCGAGCACGCAAAAACACAGGTGAACTCGTAATAGCGCGCCGCATACAATGCGAGATTGCCAATAGCTACCGGAACCGGAAATACGCAACGCGCACAAGATGGCCGCGCCCATGTACGACCGCATGGGTAACTTCGCGGTCGGTGCGCTGCAAGCGGCTTACAAAGATGCAGAAAAACCCTGCGAACACGCAAAAAAAAACAATCCGCTAATTTGCACGAATTCGAGGATTGCGAGTTCGATTTAGCGCGAATTCGTGCCCCGCGAATCTCGCGAAATTGCAGAAAAACGAATTTTGCAAAATTGAAAGCACTTAGCAGGTGCCACCGTTCAAGCTACTTTGTAACCATTCCCTGCAGTGCTTCCTGAGGGGCCCCTCCAAAGTTCAGTTGCCTACTTGCAACTATTCTCTGACCCTGCTCTGACCTTCAAAGCAGGGTCAGAGAATAGTTACAAGTATGGCACAATGCTCCTGTAAAAATAATTAAACTGCAACAGGAAGCACTTACAGCTAAGGAAGCAGGTGCCAGACTTGAAGCTCAAATTCAGTGACACATTAACCAGCCCCAAATTAATTCATTTCAGTTGAGGCTGGGCAGGTGTGCTTTCCCCCCATAATCTACAGTGGTGAACCAGAGGGTGCTGTGATGAACCAGAGGGTGGCAGTGCTGAACCAGAGGGTGGCAGTGATGAACCAGAGGGTGGCAGGGATGAACCAGAGGGTGGCAGGGATGAACCAGAAGGTGCTGTGATGAACCAGAGGATGGCAGTGATCAACCAGAGGGTGGCAGTCTTGAACCAGAGGGTGACAGTGATCAACCAGAGGGTGTCAGTGATCAACCAGAGGGTGGCACTGGTGAACCAGAGGGTGCTGTGATGAACCAGAGGGTGGCAGTGATGAACCAGAGGGGGGCAGTGATGATCCAGAGGGTGGCAGTGGCAAACCAGCGGGTGGCAGTGATGAACCAGAGGGTGGCAGTGATGATCCTGAGGGTGGCAGTGGCGAACCAGAGGGTGGCAGTAATGAACCAGAGGGTGGCAGTGATGAACCAGAGGGTGGCAGGGATGAACCAGAGGGTGGCAGTGGTGAACCAGAGGGTGGCAGTCATGAACCAGAGGGTGGCACTGGTGAACCAGAGGGTGCTGTGATGAACCAGAGGGGGACAGTGATGATCCAGAGGGTGGCAGTGGCAAACTAGAGGGTGGCAGTGATGAACCAGAGGGGGACATTGATGATCCAGAGGGTGGCAGTGGCAAACAAGAGGGTGGCAGTGATGAACCAGAGGGTGGCAGTGATGATCCAGTGGGGGGCAGTGGCGAACCAGAGGGTGGCAGTAATGAACCAGAGGGTGTCAGTGATGAATCAGAGGGTGGCAGTGGTGAACCAGAGGGTGATGCACCAGAGGATAGCAGTGATGAACCAGAGGGTGGCAGTCTTGAACCAGAGTGTGGCAGTGGTGAACCAGAGGGTGCTGTGATGAGCCAGAGGGTGGTAGTGGTGAACCAGAGGGTGGCAGTGATGAACCAGAGGGTGGCAGTGATGAACCAGAGGGTGGCAGTGATGAACCAGAGGGTGGCACTGGTGAACCAGAGGGTGCTGTGACGAACCAGAGAGGGACAGTGATGATCCAGAGGGTGGCAGTGGCAAAGCAGAGGGTGGCAGTGATAAGCCAGATGGTGGCAGTGATGATCCAGAGGGTGACAGTGGCAAACCAGAGGGTGGCAGTAATGAACCCGAGGGTGGCAGTGATGAACCAGAGGGTGGCAGTGGTGAACCAGAGGGTGATGAACCAGAGGATAGCAGTGATGAACCAGAGGGTGGCAGTCTTGAACCAGAGGGTGGCAGTGGTGAACCAGAGGGTGCTGTGATGAACCAGAGGGTGGCAGTGGTGAACCAGAGGGTGATAGTGGTGAACCAGAGGTTGACAGTGGTTAACCAGAGAGTGACAGTGGTGAACCAGAGAGTGGCAGTGGTGAATCAGAGGGTGCTGTGATGAACCAGCGGGTGGCAGTGGTGAACCAGAGGGTGATAGTGATGAACCAGAGGGTGGCAGTGGTGAACCAGAGGGTGGCAGTGATGAACCGGAGGGTGGCTGCGAAGAACCACAGGGTCGCACACAGGCTGGACACGTAGAAACAACATGGTCACGACCGTTGCGACCACACAAGTAAGTTCGCGTTCCCGAACTTGTAAAAAACCCTCGCGAACTGGCAAAAACCCTTGCGAACACGCAAAAAAAACAAATTCGCATGAATTCGCAGATTTTGCGAATGGCGAGTTCGCTTTCGTGCGAATTCGTGGAACGGGAATTCACAAATTTCGCCCATACTTACATTTAGCATGGACTTATTTTAATTTGTGTTCTAAGGGAAGCATACTGTGTTATGTTATCACTCAAGGGTTTCTTGTTTATTCAGTGCCTCACACATTGTGAATGATTGTCTTCACTTTTAGTGTGTATCATTCTACTACATTATAACTTTGGGACAATTTAAATGGATTGAAGAAACTGTTGAAGGATATGTAATGGACTTAAGGAAACTTGCATCATCGTGCAAATATGATCATTTAGTAGAAGAACTTATTCGTGACCAATTCATGTAATATGGAAAAAGTAAGGGAGGAACTGTGACTACGAGATGAACCAACTCTCGAAGAAGTCCTGTGGGTGGCAAAAAGGATTGAGCATTTAATGAAGTGTGTTGCGGTCATTAAAAAGGAGTGTGATAAAGACATAAAGGTACAAGTAGTAAAATCGAGGTTTAAAAAGTTGCTGTTAAAGAATCAAAAGGATAAAGAATTGCAAAAAGGAAAAGTAGTTGAGCGTAAATGTTATAGATGCCAAAATGGAGGTCACATTGCAAATGATAAAAAATGTCCTGCGTTAAGTCAGATGTGCAGCAAGTGCAAAAAGAAAGGGCACTTTGCAGTAGTGAGTAGGAGTAAATATGAACTAAGAATCAAAAAGGTTGATGTGGATTATGATGATTGTGTTGACGTTAGCAAAGAGGATTTTGAATGTGGCCAAATTGTTGTGGAAATAGAAAATCCGGGCAGCAACAGGTGTTGTCCGTTTGACACTATTGTGGTGGAAGGTGGAACTACCTGCGTTCTGTTCGATTCAGGTGCTAAGATCACAATCATTTCAAATGATTTTTTTTGTACCAAATTGAAAAACATAAATGTGCTAACTAAACCTGACATCAGCCCATTTGCGTATGGGGGTGAACCCATAAAGTTGCATAGATACTTAATTGGTTTGATTGAATAGAAGAACAGACTGGTTTCTGGAAAAATATATGTATCTAAGAAAGGTGAGAGCACCATCAGTTGGTCCATCAGGGGGATTTGGAAGCTATGCTTGACCCTAATAGTGATCCTCACATTCAAATCAAGGAAAGAGCATTTGCAATGGATATGACTGCTGAGCACAGCTTTGAGGAGAAAATTTCCTAAGGTTTTTAGGGAAGATTTGGGATGTTAGAAAGGATATAAACATAGAATCAGATTGAAGCAAGATACTCAACCAGTCTGTTGTAAGCTTCAAAATGTACCAATTGCTATTAGAGAAGACATGTAAATGAGATTCTTAAGTTGAAACGTAATGGAATCATTGACAAGGTGGAGGGCACGGAATGGCTTGCTCCTGTGGTTGCTGCCAAGAAATCTAATGGAGACCTATGCCTTTGCATTGATTTGAGGCAATTGAACAAGAACGTTATCGTAGATAGGGGCCCTCTTCCGAATATTACTGAGTTGTTGGTTTTGTTAGGTGGGCCTAAAATATTTAGTACAATTGACCTCACCTCTGTGTACCATCAGGTTGAGTTAGAGGAGTCCTGTAGGGATCATACAGCGTTCATTACTCCATTTGGATCATTTAGATTCATCAGGTTGCCCATTTGGATTGGTGTCTGCCTCTTCAGTTTTTCAGCGTGTCATGGAGAAGGTGCTTAAGTGCATTGATGGTGTCAGCATATATCAGGAAGACATCCTGATTTTGGGGAAAGATGAATTTGTACATGATGTACATTTGAAAGAGGTGCTTGGAAAGTTGTGGGCATGTAATCTAACCATTAAAGTTGAAAAGTAAAGATTTTGCACAGGTTCTATTAATTATCTTGGTCATAATATTACTGGAGAAGGCATCAAACCCAAGAGTGATTTGGTTTTCACCATTC
The DNA here is from genome assembly GCF_964263255.1 of Lissotriton vulgaris. Taxonomy (NCBI): domain Eukaryota; kingdom Metazoa; phylum Chordata; class Amphibia; order Caudata; family Salamandridae; genus Lissotriton; species Lissotriton vulgaris. Next base: position 994,667,056 of record NC_141697.1, read on the forward strand.
AGAATATGAATTACCCTTCTAATAAGGATGAATTAATTAAATTTCTAGGCATGGTAGGTATTATGCTAAGTTTGCTACAAGCATTGCAGAATTGACCGCTTGCATGAGGAACCTTTTAGGGAGAGGTGTGGACTTTGAAGGTCATTAGGATGGCGGACGGACCTGCGTCCGTCCGCCACCCCCGAGGTAGAGGGACCGTCTGCATGGGCAGCGGCTGTCCCTCCAAGCAAATTAGCATGTGACCGCCACCCTGGCGGTCACATCCCATACCTTTAACCTTGCGGCGGGTGCTGCTTGAAGCAGCACCCGCAGCAAGGTTAAAAATGCATGTATTGCATTTACATGCACAAAGCGGCAGGCACCGTGCGGTGCCTGCCGCTTTGTTCATGTAAATGCAGGGGGGTACCATAGGTACCCCCCATGTGTACCCCCCACCCCCTGACACTCTGGGGGCCCGCAACGGGCCCCCAAACTGAAAAGACCACATGCTTTTCCACGGCGGAAAAGCCGCCGTGGAAAAGCATGTTTCCTGCCCCATCCTAATATGGCTGGCGGTGTCTGATAGACACCGCCACAATATTAGAGCTTTTCCGCCACAGTCAGAAGGCGACTGCAGAGGAAAAGTGGCAGATGGTTTTCCCGTCCGCCGATGACCCCCAGCCATCCTAATCTGGCGGGGGTCTTTGGAGGCACTGTTGCGGTGATTCGGCATCCTCCGGGCCAGCGGTGGCTTCCGCCGGCCCGGAGGATGCGGAATCACCGCAATCCTAATCGGCCCCTTAGTTTGGTCGGAGCAGTGTGAGAAAGAATTTCCCACCATTAAAGAGTGTATGACTGCTGCTCCTTGTCTTAAAAGTTTTGACCTGAAGACCAATCCCATTCTGACAACTGATGCTAGTGAAAGAGGTCTGAGCGGAGTATTGCAACAGCATCGTCTTGATGGAATGCTGCCCATAATGTTTTTGTCACAGAGCTTGAGAGATGGGGAATCCAGGTATTCTGTTGTGGAGATTGTAGCCCTTGCCATTTACTGGGCTATTAGAAAGTTGAAGACATGTTTGTGGGGTGGGAATTTTGAGATTCAAACAGATCATAACCCTTTGCTTGAAATCTTCAACAAGAAAGGTCTCGATTTAATTTCCAGCAGAATCACTAAGTGGGTGATTGCGTTACAGGAATATAGTTTCGCAGCGAAAGAAATTCCACGTGTAGACAACGGTGTAGCTGATGCGTTATCGTGCCTCACTCCTAATTAGCCCCTTCTGGTGATAGATGAAGATGATATGGATGAGGAGTGTGAATGGGTATGTGTGTTGGAAAATTGTGTCATTTCTGAGGTTGTCTATTGACCCTATTATAAATGAGGTGATGTTGCTTCCAGGGAAATGGAAGAGTTCTTGTCCTCAAGAGGTATAATTCACAAGTCTTGTGCACTTTATCATCCCAAATCTAATGGGAAGGTTGAAAGATTCAACAGGGTGTTTAAATAAACAACCATTGCATTAGCCAAATCAAACTCTTTAGTCTGGAGAAAGGAAGTCCTAAAAAAAATTGGAGGAGTACAGGTTGACACCTCACAGCACAACTTGAAGACCCCGTCTCAACTGTTTCATGGAAGGCTTCCCAACACTTTCCTTGAGCTGCCTTGGGTAAACAAGTATGAAATATCTAGGGGAAAGGGATCAGATGAGAGTGGGGTGCAGGAGAGGGAAGATTTGAGGGCTGCTAACAGAAAAAAATGTTTGGTAATAGAAAAGCGTTAAAAAAACGGAGGTTAAAGTGGGCGATTGGGTGATGGTAAAACATCCAGGATTGTCTGGGAATCCTTTTAAGTTTTTGAAAACTTTGCAAGTAATTACAATTTTTCGTAATGGGGTAAGAACGCAGGATCATCATATTTGGCATCTGCGATTTTAAAACAGGACTCAGGAGTGTCCAAGTCTGTGAGTGATCTTTGTGCAGGGTCGAGTAATGATCCTACTTCCCCTGACAGTGTTAGATCTGAGAATGATGGAAAACAGAGTGACTTGGCTGATAGTAGACGATCCAGCAGGGTTGTGAGATTTCCTGCATATCTGAGGGACTATGCTTATGCCATTTTCTTATGATCTTAGCACATTCCTTCTGCCGTTTGTGTCTCTGGTGGATTTGTTTCTTCAGCCTGCATTTTTATTGTAAATAGTTTTCTTTATGAAGGAAGGGTGGTGGGTGGCATTGGCAGTACTTCTAGCTTCATTTTTTCTGCCTGTGCTCAGTGATATAATGATGTCATCTCTTTCCCTAAGCCTTTTGGAATGCTGTGTATGTCAATGGAATATAGGTAAGTCATGCCTTGGAATTAGTTAGGGTCAGATTTGGCAGTTGGTGTATAGCTGCTGTCCTTGTTGGATGAGATCTTCTTTCCTAATGAATAAACTTGAATGTTTCATCTCTACTCTGCCCCTGGGTACATAAATCCACAGTTTAGACCATAAAAGTTTATAAATCACTGGGAGTACCCCGGGAGGTGGTTGCTCCAACAGATCAGACCACAAGAGTTGTCTATTCATTGGGATTATCCCGGGAAGTTGTTTCTCTAACAGCTGCCCACACATTGGTAGGACCTATGGCGAAGCAGCAAAGGTATATCTGCAAACCAATGTATGTCATTATGGCAATTGTGAGGAAAAAAGCATGAGTCACCTCAGTGTCCAAAACTGTTAGTTGAAACTATATAAAGTGCTCAGTTTGTTTGTTAAAAAACAGGATGTTAATCATGATTATTCATGGTCTGATGCCATATATTGACTCGAATATATTTATCTACATGGTTTAGCTGTATATGGCAACCACCGAGTGCCATCATAGAAGAGACTAAAAATCTTAAAGTCTTGAAAAAGATGGCATACGAATAATAAAAAAAGCCATCGAAACGCGTTGACGCTCACTGTTGCATAATCCAACCACCCAACTCACCCCAAGAACAAGAAAAAAAGCCACGTCTTGGATCGAGTTCAAATGAGGGTCATGATGTGCATATTCAAATGACAAATTGTTGATGTCTTTGTGTGTCTCTCCCCACTCGTTTTTCTTTTGATATATAGGAGGTTTTTTTAATAATTTGTTAGATTACAGTATAAGCATTTGTTTACGTATATGAATTGTGAATGAGTTTTTGTAATTGATGCAAAGGGTCTTTTTATGAAAGAATAATGTTTTTAATATGTTTTTACTGTGCGTCTGAATAAAATTTCTATATTTGATATATAAAATTGCTTTTGTTTATGCTTTTGCTTAGTGAAGCTTTGTGTCCAAGACCAATATTTGGGCATACTTACTCAGTTACTCACCCAAGGGAAACTGTTCACTCTACTGTTTACAAGTACCCCATTCCCCTGGGCCAAAAGGGGTCTCTTTCCTTTTTTCTAGATCTCTTTCCCTAAGTCTTTTGGAATGCTGTGTACGTCAATGGAATATAGGTAAGTCATGCCTTGGAATTAGTTAGGGGCAGATTTGGCAGGTGGTGTATAGCTGCTGTCCTTGTTGGATGATATCTTCTTTCCTAATGAATAAACTTGAATGTTTCTTCTCTACTCTGCCTGGTCGGATCCTTCTTTCATCAAGACTATCACACACCTCTCTTACAGGAGGTAACAGGGGGTTATTTCACTCATTAACATGGTCAGATAGTTTTAAAGGCTCCTAAACTTTTTATGCTTTTTAAAATTCTTTTCTTCCGGATTCTGTGTGGGCAATTGGACAATTGTGGGGAGGGGTTGATATCGCCAGTGTTAGAGCAGCTAGGAGCTTGCACTGCTTATAATACAAGGGATTTATGCTCATTGCACTTTGTATCGAGCTCACATACCTCCTCTTGGGTATACAACCTTTACAACAAAACTTTTACCACGCACTACCATTACAACGCAGTCATTACAACGCAAACCATTACAACGCATTGCGCTGGGGGGCGCTCTAGGATAGGGAATACGTTTAATTTACTATCCAACACCTTCCCTAGTGTCCACGGGGACTGGAGTTGAAATAGTAAATTAAACTATTCACTATCCAGCACCCCAAAGCGCTATGCGTTGTAAATGCATGCGTTGTAAAAACCGCGTTGTAAAGGTATGCGTGGTAAAAGTATGCGTTGTAACGTCATACATCCCTCCTCTAGCACTCCATCATTAGCATTTCCAGATCCCGGTCTGCCGCGGATTTTCCATTTGTGAAATAGGAGCAGGAACGTGCCTTGCTCTTCCAATGCATTCTGACGGCCAAATTCTTGGATGGCTTGCGTTGCGGCAAAGCTAGCATTTTGCCGCCTTGAGGGATTGAAAGGCAGCCTGGAGCTGACGCGCAGCAGACACAGCAGATAAGATACAACCAAGGTCTGGGGAATTTGTCTGCTTTTAAAATCTGGATGCACCTCTTTTATATGGTTTTAAAGGCTCTTTAACCTTTTACACTTTTTTTAATTCTTTGCTTCCGGCTCCTGTATGAGCAATTGGGCAACTGGGGTGGTGTTATCGCCAGTGCTAGTGCAACTTGATGCTTGCACTGCTTATAATACATGCTATTTATGCTCATTGAATTTTGTCTCCAGCTTACATACCTCTCCTGGCACTCCATGATTAGCATTTCCAGATCCCCAGTCTTCCATGGGTTTTCTGTTTGTGCAGTGGGAGCTGGAACAACTTACAATTCCGATGCGCTCTGACGGCTGCTATCTTGGACAACCTAGGGTGCGGCGGAAGTAGCATTTTGGGGGCTTTAGGGATTTAAAGGCAGTCTGGCGCTGATGCGCAGCGGATGCGCGTAGATGGTGCACTGCCGGCACGTCAAGGCAAGCCCGTCTGAGCCCATCTGCGCCTGGATCACGCAAGCGCCAGAACCCCAGCTGGTTTCTACTCAGATCCCAATATAAATATCAGAGACACAGTAAGGAGTTACTTGCCTTTAGGGGGTGTACTAACGAATGTCCCTGTTTTAACATGCTCTCCCTCTAGTCAGGAAACACAGCTAGCTGTAAGTAATTCAGGTTATCTCTTGATGGATGTATGATGTTACAACGCATACTTTTACAACGCACACCATTACAACACATTTTTTACAATGCATTCCATTACAACGCATGCCATTACAACAAATGTTTTAAAACTACCTTTACAATGCATTCTATTACAACGCATACTACCTTTACAACGCATACCATTACAACGCATACCATTACATTGCATGTATGGTAAGTATTGGATAGTGTAGGGGTAAAAATTACTATTCTAACTCCAGAGGGGTGCAACAGTAGGGTAAGTGTTGGATCGAGTAGGGGTAAACATTACTATTCTAACTCCAGGGGGGTGCAACAGTAGGGTAAGTGTTGGAAAGTGTAGGGGTAAAAATTACTATTCTAACTCCAGGGGGTGCAACAGTAAGGTAAGAGTTGGATAGTGTAGGGGTAAAAATTACTATTCTAACTCCAGGGGGTGCAACAGTAGGGTAAGTGTTGGATAGTGTAGGGGTAAAAATTACTATTCTAACTCCAGGGGGGTGCAACAGTAGGGTAAGTGTTGGATCGTGTAGGGGTAAACATTACTATTCTAACTCCAGGGGGGTGCAACAGTAGGGTAAGTGTTGGAAAGTGTAGGGGTAAAAATTACTATTCTAACTCCAGGGGGTGCAACAGTAGGGTAAGAGTTGGATAGTGTAGGGGTAAAAATTACTATTCTAACTCCAGGGGGTGCAACAGTAGGGTAAGTGTTGGATAGTGTAGGGGTAGAAATTTACTATTCTAACTCCAGGGGGGTGCAACAGTAGGGTAAGTGTTGGATAGAGTAGGGGTAAAAATTACTATTCTAACTCCAGGGGGTGCAACAGTAGGGTAAGTGTTGGATTGTGTAGTGGTAAAAATTACTATTCTAACTCCAGGGGGTGCAACAGTAGGGTAAGTGTTGGATAGTGTAAGGGTACTATGCGTTGTAATGGTATGCATTGTAATGGTATGCGTTGCAATGACATGCGTTGTAGTGGTATGCGTTGTACTGTCATGCGTTGTAATGGTTGCGTTGTAATGGCATGCGTTGTAATGGATGTTGCGTTGTAAAAGTTTCGTTGTAATGGTAGTGCGTTGTAAAAGTTGCGTTGTAAAGGTAGTTTCCCTCTCTTGATGCACCCTCTCCACCACTGGGATTCCCCTCATTTCATTCAGAGGTTACTTCAAGTCTTCCCCCCTCTTTGTACCGATGTGTACCTGTTAATAATCGGTCTCTGATTAAACATGCCACGGAAATGGCTATCCTAATCGAAACCCATCAACTTGACATCATGTTTATTACAGAAACATGGGCCAATTGTTCCTCCACCCGGATTCTTATCACTGCAGTTCACCCGGGATACACTATTTTCAGATTAGATCAACCCTTGAAAAGAGGAGGTGGGCTTGGAATTATCTATAGGGTCGAGATTAGAGCCAGTTTCGCAGCCATGACAAATGAAGACTGTGAAGCCCTATCTTTTTGGATCGAATTGAACAAAACCAATTCCTTTAGAGGGCTGATTATCTATTGCACATCCGGCCCCAAAAGTAGAACTCCATCTGCTCCTTCCTGCAAGGAGACCTCTTTAACTCCGAAATTACAAGTCTTGGAGATCTAAACTTTCATCTAGACTCAACTGAAGCGAGACACAATGGCACTCTTGGAAACCATGACTGACTTCTGGCTCACTCCGCTGATACAAAATCCTACTCACATTGCAGGCCATACACTAGATGCCAGTTTTACCAAAAACAAATCACTTATGGGTACTGGATATCCTTCCACTCTTTTAGTCCGACCACTTTGCCATTATTTTTTAACTTAGGTGCCCCAAAGACACTCTAGACTCTAACAAGCACACTGGCTTGATCTCCCAACTAACATGGAATTACTTAGATTACAGTCAACTTCAGCTTACAGATTATCTGCCCCATACAGAAAAGGCTGCTCAGTATTATTCAACTTGACTAGATATTGCCTTTTCCCAACTAGCCCCTACTAAAGTTATTAAACAAAATAGGAGCAAACCTTCAGCACCTTGGTATTCAGAGGTCCTTCGCTTAGAAAAACAAAAATGCAGACGACAAGAAAAAAAATGGACACGCAATTATGAAGCTCATGAGAAAGAACCGTACAGAAATTTTCTGTCAAAATATAAAACTCTTTTATTAACAAACTTACCAAACTACCTGAAGTCAAAGGAACTCATAGCAGTCAAGCCTTTTGCAACAAATTCCTCAATACTTCAGGAACAAGGTTCACCAAATCTACAATCTTTTCAGTGATGCCGGGATGCCACAAGCAAAGGGCAGCACCGATAATGACAAGAGTCAAAATAAGTTTTTTTGGTCGCTATGGTCAGTTTCAGTCCAGTCTCTACAACTCAGGCTGAGCATCTTATTCGGACCATGAAATCGGGATCTCCGAATGATCCCTGTCCCCTTTCAGTGCGCAAATACATCCCTGAACTAACTGCAAAGGTTTTAACAAACATTTTTAACTCTATGTTCTGTTCAGACATTTTCCCTTCTTAATGGAAGAAAGCTTCTATTCGTCCTCTTTTAGAAAAACCCAACCTTGATTCATATGCCCCCCCAGCTACTGACCTATCTCCAGACTCCCTTTCCCAGCTGAGATCATAGAAAAAATCATGAATACTCAACTTACACAGTTTATTAAAGAGCACAATCTGTTAGACCCAACTCAGTTTGCCTTCATATCAGAACACAGCACCGAGACAGCACTAATCAAAGCCACAAATGAACTTAAAACCATCCTAGATGAAGGTGGCAATGCAGCTTTGATATTGCTGGACTTACCCACGGCCTTTGGCACGTAGCTCACTAAATACTATGCTGTTGTTTAAAGACGATTGGCATAAAGGGAACAGTCTTAGAGCTACTCAGATTGTTTATAAAGTATTGGGAAAATATGGTGATGCTAGCCAGTTTCAGCTCCAACACCTTCTTGCTACTATGTTGGGTTCCGCAGGGGTCCTCGTTTAGTCCCATCCTTTTTAACTTATATGTAGCCGATCTTGCCGCGCTGATTCGATCCTTCGGTCAATCACTTACCTCCTACGTAGATGGTACACAAATTGTGCTATCTGCTGTAAATGATGCTAAACACTCCAGCCTTTAGCTTCATAATTGCATGAGAGAAATCAGCACCCGGATGGACAGGCACTCCCTAAAGTTAAATTCAGATAAGACAGAGGTTATTCTCTTCAGAAATCATCCTCACTTTTTCGACTCCTGATAGCTGGCCATTAGAAATGGGTCCATTCCCAATGCTGACTCCCAAAGTCAATAGTTTGGGTTTGATTCATGATGATAAACGTGATCTCAGCAAACAATTTAAAGCTACCATATCCGCGTCTTACAATACGTTAAGAACCATCAAAAAAAATCTTCCTTATATACCTATTAACTCTAGGAAAACAGTCATATCCTCCCTCACCCTGTCTAAAATAGACTATTACAATAGTTTATACATCAATCTACAGAAGCAATACATTAACAAAATGCAGGTTCTCCACAGCTCCGCTGCCAGAGTACTCCTTGACCTCCTTCAACATCTCTCAGTATCCCTTGGAATCAAGGAACTGCACTGGCCCACTATTAGCAATGGGATCAAATTCAAAACCATCAGTCTTACTTTTAAGTCCTTGCATGATATGGGTCCCGACTTCCTGAGACAAGCTATCTCCTGGTATGCCCCTATCAGGAACCTCAGATCTTTTGGAACCTATAAAGTGATGAGCTTTAGATTGAAGAAAACTAAAATGGGTGGTAGCATCTTCCTTGCTGGAGCCACTAGACATTGGAATCTGCTGCCTCTACACATTAGATTCACATCTTCGCTACAGGTTTTCAGAAAACTTCTTTTGTGTTTAAAATACTTTCTTTCATTTCAATAAATATCATATTACAGCATAGAGAACTCTGATAAAGATTTAGCAACGTACATATAGCATTAAGTACGTTTGAGAAATACTAAAGTCTATCTAAATTTGTAAGGGAGGTAAAGAAGGTGGGGAGGAAAATAACAAACAAAAAATAATCAGAATCCTAAATATAACGATCTAAAAAACAACGTGCTAACCTATATCTTAGAATAAATACTTGAAACAAATATAAGGAGAGATAGAGAATATTCATGGGGGATGAAAATTCTCAGATAATACAGAGTTGATGGTGTATACATCTTTTTCAACCTGATTAAGAAATGTAGTGAGGGGTAACCATAACAAGTCAACATTGAGAGAAGATAAACATTGAGCAGTATACAGAACATCTAATTTATGATGTGAGCACAACAAATCCTACCACATCTTATAGGATAATTTAGATAATGATTTCCAATTAAAAGTAATTTGCTGAAAAACAATTGCTAATAAAATGTCTAATAACTTATGCTTAGGGAAAGATGATACAAGGTAATTAGTTAAGGAACCTAGAAAAATATACAGAAAATTAAAGGAATATTTAAAACCAAAATTCTTTCTAATCCAGGACAAGACCTTACGCCAAAAAGAAACCGTATTGGGACAACTGAACAAATTTGCATAAGATCTGACTTAGGAAAATCACAAGACCAACAGCTATCAGAGGCGTCTGAGGAACATCTAGAACAGAGGAGAGGGGTAAAATATAGTATGTGATCAATTAAAAAAATAAGGATTGAGTAATACTCGCTGATCTAGAAACTTCGTGCCCATATCTTATTTCAAAAAGTAACCTCCCAAGTAATATCAAGATCCTGTTGCCATATAAGTTCTAACCTGAACTTAGGGGCCGATTAGGATGGCGGATGGTTCGCCACCACCATGTAGGCAGTGGCGATCCGTCCACCATCCGTGCCCGTCTGCCACCTATTTCCCCCCACCATATTACAATGGTGGGGGGGACCGCGGCGGAGGGAAAGACCGTCCGCTGCTTTTCCGCCGCTGTTGCCTTGCGACCGTGGAAGAAAAGGTATAATATGGTGGCGGTGTCTATCAGACACCGCCAGCCATATTAGGATGGGCTTTGGGGAATGCCATTCCGTGGCAGGCATACGGTCTTTGCTTTGGGGGCCTGTTGCAGGCCCCCAGGGTGAAGGGGTGTGGGGGGTGCACATGGGGGGTACCTATGGTAACCCCTGCATTTCAAAGTACAACATGGCAGGCACCGCGCGGTGCCTGTCATGTTGTGCTTTGAAACACAAAACATGCATTTTTAGCTTTGTGGCGGGCAGTGCTCAAAGCACCGCCCGCCGCAATGTTAAAAATGCGGGATGCACCCGTCACTGTGGTGGGTGCATCCTAATTCGGCGCACGGGACCTCTGCCATTATGGCGGACGGTCCCTTGCCACGACAGGATGGGGGATGGACAAAGTCCGTCCGCCATCCTAATCGGCCCCTTAGTTCGAGAAGGATTCTGAAGAGAGCGAGTTTTATAAATGAGTGAAGATTTAAGATCACTTTTCAAAAAGTCAGTAAATCCAGAAGAAAAGGAAAATGAATAAGTGGACTGCTGATTTGAGAGACGTCAAGAACCACATTCATTAGTGATATAAAATGAGTATAACAAGATTTGGGACAATGATAAAGAAGACAACATAGAGGGAAAGAGATAAGAACATTGTTATCGAAAAGTTGTGATTTCCACATAATACCTCTGTCTTTCCAAGTACACCAAAATAGAGGTCTGTTATTTAGCTTAATCAGAGAATTATACAATATCAGCATTTGTAAAAATCTAGAGGAAGTCAAAGTGACTGGAAGATGCGTAAATTTAATCATTGAAACAATTTTTTCCAAAATAGAAGATTGGAGAAGCGACTTTGTAGATGAAAAAGAAATATCATTAAATGTAAAAATACATTAAAAAGCTTTTTCAAGCTCAAGCCACAGCGAAAAACAAGAGAAAGTCAGCTCAAAAGTCCAAAATGTTGCCTGACAGAAGGCAAAAGCTTTATGATAATCATACAAATTCAGAAAATACACTCCATCCTCTAATTTGGATCTTTGTAAAATAACTAAAGTTACTCTTGTTTTTTTGTTATGCCATAAAAATCTAATAGGAAGAGCAATTTTCTTAAAGAAATATTTTGGAATGAGAACTGTTAACATAGAAAGAAGATATAACAAAAGAGGATCTAAACTCTCCCACCAAGATAAAAATAAAGGATTATTCTCTATTTAAGTATTTAATTCTTTAAAGTTCATTTTGATGGTCTCAGGATTAGAACTGGTAAACCAAAGCCCTAAATACTTAATCTTGGACGAAGTAGACCATTAATATCTGGTGAGGGGATAGGAGTGACAAAAAGTATATTTGTTAAGCAGATGGACTTCCGTTTTCTCTTTGTTTACTTTATATCCAGACACCTGTGAAAATGAAGACATTTCCTGTAAAAGCGGGAGCAAGGAACTATCAGGAGAAGAAATAAAAAAATAATATAATCTACATAAGCAGCAAATTTTAAATGCCGTAAGGTGATAGAATAATTATTACAAATTCGAGAGAAAAAAGGTTCCAGCGCTAAGACAAATAGCAAAGGAAAAAGTGGACACCCCTGATAGCCTTCTCTATGAAGTGAGAAATAGGAAGTAACTCTACCATTGACCAGTACTGATGCACGGGGTGCACAATATAACAGAGAAATAAGGGCTACGAATTTAGGACCAAAAACCTTGCCATTGTAACGATTGGAGCATAAATTCTCAACTTATTCAATCAAATGCTTTTTCAGCATCAATTGTTATGGCTGCAAGAGAGGCTTTAAATGCAGAGGCTTTACTGAGAACATTAAGAAACAATCAAGCGCTATCTGATTTAAGCCTCCCTTCAATAAAACCAGATTGCTCTTTCCCAATTAGGTGAGGAAGAAAGAACTCCAGACGACAAGCTAACAGTTTAGGAAATATTTTATAGTCCTTGTTTAATAAGGAGATCGGTCTATAAATTCTACAATGCTGGGGATCCTTACCTTCTTTGCATATAAGACAAATGATTGCTTACTGGAAGGTTTCTGAAGTGATGGAGAAATCAATAAAAGAGTTAAACAACCTATACAAATAAGGAAGAAGAAGATGAGAGAAATGAAGGTAATATTTCACAGTGAAAACATCAGGACCTGTTGTTTTCCCTAACTTTAAAGAATGTAGTGCTCCAGATAGTTCATCAGAAGTAAGATTACCCTCTAAAGCAGGTGTCTCCAACCAGTCGATCGTGAGCTACCAGTAGCTCCCAGACACCTTCAAAGTAGCTTGTAGCTTTGAGTTCATTTTTAAATAAGCCCTGGGTCAGAATTCTATTTTAAATGTTAAGGGAAGGCGGTGTTTACTTTACATTATTATCATCAGGCAGCAAGATACCAGAGCCTGATAATGAGCAGTGCTCAGTGTGATTTATGGAGCAGGCTGGGCCACACAGGTGAAGAAATAAAGTATTTAACTCTTAAGTAAATGTCTGAACAAAATTATGTTTCCTAATACTTGTGAATGGGAAAAAATAAAAATGAAAAGTTAACTTAATGATTAACTCTTCATTAGAATTTTCTCCCATTTCAAAGTGTTGCATGTACTAACAGGATGCCTCTTGCTCTCAGTGGCCAATAGACACTGTGCCATATTTATATCTGAAATATGGTCATTGTTTTTCAAAAAGGAGAAATTTAAAATGAAGAAAACTTTTTCTATGAAACATTAAGTATTAATGTATTTCTCCACTTTCAATTAAGATTACGATTAATGTTTTCTGAAGCATGTTTATTCACTTAAAAGTCCTCCCATTTAAACAAATTTATTTTTCTGTCATAAACATGGTATCATGTCTACAGGCCACAGGGAGCAAGATGCTTAATGTTTGTATATGTAATACTTGGAAATGGGAGAACATTTAAACGATGAGTTGTATGGAATCTACATAATCAAAGTTAACTCTTCAGTTTAATTTTCTCAATACAGTGCCATATTTATAAGTGAAAAATACAACCTTATTTGAAGCTTAAATGTCTCCCATATCTGCTGTACATGCAACGGTGCCACATATGGGGAAAGGTATGTCTTGTGACTCATGTACATATGACACAGTCTAACAGTCACCTGTACACATATCCCATTTATATGAACACAGGTTCATACATCCCCAAAGACCACGCTCCTACTGACACACATGGGAGCCCTATCATAGTGCCCCTAGTCAAAGTATTTTGTTGAAACCATAGCATCTGGCTCTATGGAGATTACGCTTAGAGCCAATTAAGCCGCCTGTGGGGACGTCTTGTAACAATGCACGATTTGCTTAGCCTTCAGTAGCTCACAATGATTTTTGCTGATCAGAAGTAGCTCTCACTACAGAAAAGGTTGGAGCTCCATGCTCTAAAGAATCAAAATCCAGGTCAAGGGTAGTGGTATGGAATGTCTGACTTAGATATTCTGCTATTCTGGAAGATCGGGGTATTACCTCTGGGGTGTATTAGGACTGATAAAATTTAACAAACTCTTCCAAAATAGTGATTAGTAATAGATTGACCTTGTGCAGAGGATATAGAGTCAATGACATGTCTCTCTTTCCTTACCTTTAAATTATTGGCTAACATTTTAGCAACCTTATTTTTCCCACCATAATACCGCACATTTTGCCTCAGATGTAAGTGATTAGCTTGCTCAATAGAATTAGTAATGAACTTCAATTTAGCTTGTAACAACTCTGTCAAATCATTGGATGATTTAGAAGAACAATATCTTTGTTCTAGGGACTTAATTGAGGAAAGCAATGCATTATGTTCTCTCAATCTACCCCTCTTTCTCTTAGAGACAAAGTTTAAAATAAAGTCCTGTGGTGACGCTTTAAAAGTAACCGAATAATAAAGAAGGAGAGATCCCTGAATTATCATTAAAGGAGAAAAATTCCAAACCAAAAGAGATGAAAGATCTAGAAAATTGATCATCCTGAATCCAAAAATTATTGAATTTCCACTATGAGATGGAGGTCTAGGGGGAACCAAGTCCAAGTCAGTGACAATCATGGCATGATCATAAAGTACAATGGAGTAATATGGGAATGTATAAGGCACTGTGAAAGAGATTTGGAGAGAAAAATGTGGTCTAATCATGAAAGTGCACCATGAGTGGCAGAATAAAAGGTATAGCCTCTAACAGTAGGGTTAGACAGTATCCATGAATCTACCAATGCACCTTTCGCAATGGCAGAGTGAAAATGTTTAGACATGTTATGCGACAAAAACTTAACTGATGACTGTCTATCAAAAAAAGGATCTAAAATTTGATTACAGTCCCCACCTAGGACAAAGTACGCATCATAATACTGTGTACATTTTCTTGGAATGCAAGGCCAAAAATTATGATTGGGTTGAGTCGGAGTATATACATTCATTATAGTCAGAGGTATATTTTCTACAAGAATATTAACAATAATCCATCTCCCTGCATGATCTATTTCTTGTGAAACCATGGTAAGATTAAGAGATTTATTACACAGTATCACAACCCCATTCTTCTTGTTAACTGAAGGAGAAACAAATACCTGTCCAACCCAATTTTGTTTGAATTTCAATGCTTCAACTTGGATAAAATGGGTTTCTTAAAGAAGAACAAGATCAGGTTACCCAAATGCGATAATATTCTCTGTCATTTAACAGAATTAAGCGACCCCTTAATAGTCCATGTTATTACTCTGAATTATACACAGTGAATAAAGGGTAGGCACTCTGAGAACTATAAACCAGCTAAAAATGAACACAATTAATATTGACATATATAAACGAAACAATAAGGCAGCAAGATACCAGAGCCTGATCATAAGCAGTGCTCAGTCAGATTTATGGGGTATGCTGGGCCACAGAGGTGAAGAAATAAAGTATTTAACTCTTAAGTAAACGTCTTATCAAAATTATGTTTCCTAATACTTTTGAATGGGAAAAAATAAAAAAAAGTTAACTCAATGGTTAACTCTTCATTATAATTTTCTCCCATTTCAAAGTGTTGCATGTACGAACAGGAAGCCTCTTGCTTATTTAATTGATTCCATTGTTCTTATCTATGTGATAAGCCTTTGGAAATACTAGCCCAAAGTAACAACTACCATACCATTGTGCGGGCAACCTATAATAGGCATTTTTACCACACACGTAATAAATCCCTGGAAAAACAGGATCAGTTCAGGATCAGTTCCCCCTTTTAGTCCCCATCCCCCCATGATTAGGAAGGTGTATTTACATTCACTGGAACCAATGAAGACACTGGTATAATCTGTTTTTAGTCTATGTAGACAGAATTGCCCGCTATAGGGACATTGCAGCATGAGTCTTGCCTTTCTTACAGTCCCCATCCTGATTAGCCCATGGTGGTGCATGTGACTTCTGCTCAACAGCCTTCTTTTGGAAATCCTGCCTTCTCTCCTCTACTAAATTTAGGAAATCTTTCTCTTCATCACGCAAAATGCATGTTAGAATATTCTTGTGAGCATATGTTATATCTATTGGGTTAGTTGTGAAAAAGAACTCACGCATGAGCACTTCATCTTTACTATTAAGCACTGGATTCATATTTCTTCGAATGAGGATTTCTGAAAAGACCAAATCCATATTCGAATAGTAATACTGCAACTTGCCTGTAACATGATACAGACAAGATACAACACTACATGGCACACCATATGTTAAAGGAAGATGGTGATATGTCACCCCCTCCGAGACAGATGTAGGTAATTTCATGCAAATATAACAATCACTTGCATCCATTGTATCTACATATTCGTATAGGAGTTTAGTAAATACATTTAACAATGAATCACTATTTGATTTGTCATGATGATATATGCTCTCATCCATTTGTTCTAAATTTGTAGCAGTAGTTCTTTTAGTAACTGCATCCATTTGTCCACTAGTGTTTGTGTTATTATGATTTTTAGTTACCATTAGAACAGGTATCACAACAGTTAACAATAACCACATCAACATTAGTATTAAAGTACTCCAAAAACAACATTTAATACATCTTCATTTTAGACTAGATTTCGGATGTTCAGTCAATTCCGTTTCTACCATTTTTGGTACTACAAATTAATAAATATCTAAATTATTTTTTTTAATAAAAAAAATACTTCAGAAAAATAGAATCTAAATGTTTATTCTAAAAAAATAAAATCTTTGTGTGATCCCACACTTCAAAAGCTTTTCATCTTTGGCCCCCTTTTTCTGTATTTCTTTTCTTCTTTGGTTTCTTTTATTTGACAGTTTCTACCTTTTATATCAAAGTCTTTTCCTTTTATGGTGGTCTCAAATTGCTTTCATCAGTCCTTTCATTGGTGAAATTTTCTTGTTCTTCATTCAGATCAAGATTCTCAAAGCCCTCAAGTATAATATATGTTTATTCAGGAGCCTTATATTTTCTGCTCGGAACTCTTATTCTTCTCGATTTCCTTAGTGTTTTACTTGATTGTTCTTGCTCAACTTGACTTGCTACTTCATTTACTTGCTCTAGTTCTTTCCCTGTTTTGCTTCTTAGAAAGTATCTCAGTCTTTTCACTCCACTCCGCCAGTGATCACCTTTTCTGACCTTCTTCACCTATTTCAAGTGTTCTTTTATTTTCTATTTCTTTTAACTGAGCTTGTTCTGGACTTTTTGATCTCTCTTTCAATGTTGACTGAATTTGTTCGGATCTTTTAGTCCTTCTTCCTTTTCTTTTGACTGAGTCTGATCTGGATTTTATGATCTTTCTTCTTCTGTTGACTGAATTCGTTCTGGATCTTTCAGTCTTTCTTTTTCTTCTTCTGACTGAGCTCCATCTGGATTTTCTGTAGTAGATTCTTCTATTCTTTGCTCAATTAGTTCGGGTCTTTCAATTTCTTGCTCTTCCTCGATCTCTACAGTAGGGGTGGGCGGAAGTCGCGGAAGGGACTATCGTGGAGAGGCACGGAGATTAAACCAATCTATGTGTCTCTGCGATATTTCCGTTACACGAGCCCACCCGCCGCCCGCTTCCCGCCCGCCTTATTAAATTATATTTAAAGGCTAAAATACAACTTAAATAAAACTTACCTTATTGCGCCGCAAACATCCCCATCGCGGCTTCATCTTGGAAACTGTGCATGCGCGGGAGCCTGCGCATGCGCATTCCTCGCCAGGACTGCGCATGCGCAATAAGGTACGTTTTATTTAAGTTGCATTTTAGCCTTTAAATATAATTTAATAAGGCGGGCGGGAGGTGTGTGGGAAGTGGGAGGCGGGCGGGAGGCGGGCGGGCAGCCAACTTCCGTTCCGCCCACGAATGTGCAGAAATGTGCCCCGTTTTCCGCCTTCTTTGCGGAAGGTGCAAATTTCCGCACATTCCGTGGGCGGAACGGAAATGTCCGCCCACCCCTACTCTACAGCAGTCTTCTGAGACCCAGTATCTGGTGCCCACTCTACTTGACTTGTACTTGGTTGTTCATCATCGATGCACTCTTCAGAGTCTGTTTCTCTGATTTCTTTGACTTCACAAGTTTCAGCTTCTGGTTCTTCTCTTTGTTCTACCAGTTGCTGCTCTTGTCTGTCAGGTGGACTTGGGACTCTTTGGGTATGACTGGCATGGATCCAATTGGGCAAGCCAGCACACTTCACTGCTGTTGTCGTAACCAAGATAACTTGATGGGTTCCTTTCCACCTGGGTTCTAAACACGATTTCCTCGTGTGTTTCTTTACCATGACCCAGTCTCCTGGACACAAATCATGAGCTTGATTCCGCTGTGCTGTGGTTGCATCTTCTCCAACCTGGTGAGACACAGAACGTACAATGCAATTTGGATAGATGCACAGCTAGTGTTTGTTAGATTGCTTAATGAGAAGGTTGAGCTTAGTTTTATGGTGCTCCTAAAGGTGACGTCGAGGGTCCAACGGCATCTGAAAATATGATTAGAAGTGAAGCTAGAGAATCTCTAGTCTCATCCCTTTTAAGGCACACATATTGTTGTCTTTCCCTTTGGAAAAAGACTTCCACTCCGTTATTTCTGGTACATAAATGTCTTTTTTTATTCCTTTGTATTTAACACATGGTTTTCAGTTTCGTTTCATTTGTGCACGAGTTATAACCATATACACTTCAGGCAATGTCATTTTAACGTGTCCAATGCATTTCGGGCATTTCATTCATGCCCTTCATCAGGGAATCGACAAAGCCTTTCGTCGGGGATTTGTTACATCTGAGGTGCAGGCTTTGATGTGTGCCTTAAAAGGGATGAGACTAGAGATTCTCTAGAGACACAGAACGTACCAGATCAGCTAGTCCTTTACAATAGTCCAATACTAGATCATCAGTTATATTAATCCGTTTATTTCCAGGTACAAATGCTTGTCTCAATTCTCTTCCCATGAGAATCTCATGTGGAATCAATCCTGTTCTTCTGTCAGGAATGCTTCTAAGACTCATCAAAACAAGGGGCAAAGCATCAGGCCACTTCAGTGATGTGGATGCACACACCTTCCCTAACCTATATATTTTATTGTGCCATTTAACTGCTCAACCACTCCAGAGGCTTCTGGTCAATAGGTACAGTGTAGTTTCTGCTCAATCTTGAAAGCTGTACAAATTAATTGAATTATATCATTGTTAAAATGAGGTCCTCTATCTGATTCCAAAGTGACTAGAAATCAAAATCTAGGTATGAGTTCTCTCAACAGTAGCTTGGCAATGGTGAGACTGTCATTCCTTCTCGTGGGATAAGCTTCTACCCATCAAAAAAACAGCCACACAATGACAAGGACGTACATCAAACCATTGTACAATGGCAACTCTATGAGGTCAAGCTGGTGTCTTGTAAATGGTCCTTCTGCCATTCCAATTTTTCCCTAACTAACAACTGTCTTTCTACCTGGGTTTTGCTGTTGACAGGTCAAACACCTTTGGCAGAGACTCTTTGCAATTATCCAAAACTTGGGATTGTACCGTGTCTGTCTGAAGTGTCCAATCATGCCATCCCTCCCAATATGTGTAGCTCCATGATATACCCTAGACATCTGTGATAACAAACTATCTGGCATTATTGGTCTGCCATCTGGACACACCCATATTTCATCATCTGCTCTCCTTGTGCAACCTGAATTTATCCAGAGTTCTTTTTCTTTTCCATCTGCCTCATCCTGCAACTGCCTTACTTCGTCCTATGTTTCAAAAACAGAAAAGAACATTAGTTGGCAATTGGTAACTTCTTTTTCCAACCCTTTGTTCAAAGACATTGTATTTCGAGCACAAAATTGTGCAACTTGGTCAGCATATCTGTTGCCCTGTTTCACATAGTCATTTCCTGACTTATGTGCGGCACATTTGACCACTGCAATTTCTTTTGCAATTGTAGTGCTTCCAATAATTCTTTGATATTTTTACTGTTCCTGATAGGGAAACCTGAGGAAGTCCGAAACCCCCTTTGCATCCATAATTGGCAAAAGTCATGCACAATCCCAAAACCATATTGACTATCCGTAAATATGGTTACTCTCAATTTCTTCCCAATTTTGCGTGCCTTTGTCAAAGCGACCAATTCGGCTATTTGTGCAGACTTGACTCCTCTTAAACAGGATGCTTCCAGGATAGCAGATATGGTACATACAGCATAGGCTGAACTCAATTCTCCATTTGCCTTCCTCAAGCATAACACATCAACAAACAATACAGAATCTAATTCTTGTAAATGTAAATGTCATGGTGTCACCAGACAGTCACCTTGCGGTGTCGCCTATTCGACTTCCTGGCGCTGATACTCATACCCCTGTGGAACCCTTCCTGGCTTTCCCTGTGAAGTGTCCACTCCTGGGCACCCCCAGGGTGAAGCCAGGCATCCTTAGTGCTATTGAGGCCAGTGTGGAGGTTAAGCAAGCTATTGCCCAGAGTTGCAGCGTGGGGCACGTGATTAGAATAGTCACCGAGGCGAGAATTAACAGGTCGGAGGAAATTGAGCCAGAGACCCCGCTGAGGCAGGAATCGAACCCTGGTCCCTGGCCAGAACTCTGCATCAGGGTCTGCCGCTCTAACCATTGAGCCACACTCCTCCACATCTTCTAATCTGACATCACGTATGTCAGGTCAGAGCTTTGTACACATTTCTGTCACATCCAAACAATCATGATCAACATCCTCTTTTACTTCCTCACAGGATGGATCAGGCAACAAGGTTGCTGGGTTTAGTGTAGTACACCTTATCACACTCACATTCTCAGCACCCAGAATTACTCTTTCATACTTAGTCAGCCGACTAGGGGTCAAGTGCTGAGTACAAGTCCTTGTTAAAAGGGTCCAGGCTGAATGCGGCACATATACTTTTAGGGGATGTTCCGCTACAATCGATTCACTCTGTTCCAGACTCAAACAAGTAGCAGCTACTGCTTTTAAGTAGCCAGGCAATGCCGCGGCCACTGAATCCAGAGTGGCCCAAAAATATGCCACTGGACATCGTGACAATACATGTCTCTGTGTTAATACTGAAAGTTCACATCCTTCTCTTTCACAACAGAACAATGCAAATTATTTTGTATGGTCTTGCATTCCCAATGCTGGTGCTTGACACAAACAATCTCTCAGTTTTACGAATGCTTCTTCACTTTCATCATCCCATTCAATCGGATCTGTCACATCCTTTCGTGTCAACCTCATTAAAGGCTTTGCAAGCAATGAGAATCCACTGATCCTCTGACAACAGTATCCAATCACTCCCCAAAACATTCACACTTCTTTCTTAGTTTTAGGCAAAGTCATTTGTCGAATCACTTGTATTCTTTCTTGCGTCACCTTCCTGTCTCATCTTTCTATTTTGTGTCCGAAATATTGAACTTCTTGTTGACAAAACTGTAATTTTTCTGGTGACACCTTGTGTCCTCCTTCTGCCAAATGGTTCAGTAAAGCAATTGTGTCAGTGACACAGGCTTCTTGTGTCTTTGATGCCACCAATAGGTCATCAATGTACTGAACCAAAACTGAATTTCGTGGCATAACCAATGTCTCCAAACACTTTTTCAGAATCTGATTGAAAATCGAAGGGCTCTCTCTGTACCCTAGATTACTGTGTACCAATGTGCATCCCAAGGTATCTGATAAAGAATCACTGCTGGATTTTGTACTACTGGACAACAGGGTACATCTATCTTATTAATCTTCCCTAAATCTTGCACTATTCTATTCTTGCCGCTAGGCTTTTTAAGGCCCATGATTGGTGTATTATTAGGACTGCTTATTAGTTTGTTTAGTACACCTTGTTCAATCATTTGATCAATTACTGGAGCAACTCCTGCTTTAACTTCAGGACTCATTCTGTACCGGGGGGTGTTCAGATAAATTGCACCCTCCTTCACCATTATTTTAATTGGATATACATTTGCCATCAGGTCAGTTTCTTTTCCTGAAAAATCCCACATCTGATCTCACAGTGTTTCTCAGCTCATCAGGCAAACTGCTTTCAGTAAGAAGTGAAAACATCTCATCCACTTCTGTCTCTTGTTTTGCTAGCATAGTTTTAAATGCAACATCTTCATCAAGTGTTTGGAAAGCAATACCATCAGGCGTACAGTAGATGGTGCAGTTCATTTTGCACAACAAATCTCTCCCAAACAGGTTTACTGGACTTGAATCACATACCACAAACCGATGCATGTCTTTGCAATTTCCAGTATTCACTTCTCTTGGTTTGGTGACTCGGGTCTTTATCTGCTAATTTGAGACTCCTACAACATGGATAGTTTCTCACGAGAGGGGTAGGTTTGTAATTTCTGCTGCTCATTACCTTCCACTTTCCATCAACAAATGGACTTACTGCTCTACTGCCAAAGATGCGCCAAGCACGCACTCTTCCTCCCCACTCAGGCACCGTCATTGAGACGTGTCCTAATCACTCTCATTACACTGCATCCAAAATTGTTAAACCGTTTGGGTATTTGTACCACTCTCTCCATGAAATCTGGTGTTCACACTGTATCTCTGCATCTGAGCGTTCACATGATTTGGCATAGGGGCTTGTGGCACATGTCTTTGAGGAGTAACTACCTGTTGCTGTAGCTGCTGGTTCACAACTACCTCATTCTGCATCTGTGGATTTCAAATTTGATTTACCCCATTACTTTGTTGAACATTTCTACACTCATTCTTCCAATATCCATGATTTCCGCACGTGGACAAGGATATTTCTTTCTCGCTGCTTCTCTACTCATTCGTCCTTTTCCTTTATTTCCATTTGATAATTGACTATTCTGATTCTGATTATTCAACTGGTTATCATTTTGAGAACCAGTATTCGCCTCTTGGTGTTCTGCCAACTTCACTTGTGCCCACATCATTTTCTCTTTCAGCTTCTTGTGCTTTGCATCAATATCCTCACTACAATACTTTGCATACGTTAGGATATCGCCTATGGGCTTACTTTGCCAGCAAAGCATATGCTGCTGAATCATCTGACTACTTTCTGATCTCAATCTATACACAACTCATACATGAAGTGTCCCATAACCTTATCACCAATATTTTTAAATTCACTATTCTGTTTAAAAACCTTTAATAACCTCTCATAATACGCATGCACTGACTCCTTTGATTCTTGAGTTGTTCTATCTATTTTAACCTAATCCGTCTCTTTTGGAGGAATCTTGCCTTTCAATAAGTAATCACCTGTTGATACTTTTTCATCACGTCCTCTGAAGGCGCCCCTGTCTATACGTCTCTGGGATACTCTTCAGTTGGCCAATCAACAGTAATTTTACATTCCGTACACAAATCAGTTGGTAGCATTATGTCAAACAGACCATCCAAATCTTTCAACAGAACCTTTGAAACTTTCACAAATCTTTCTACCTTCTTGTACCATTCAACCGGTTTCTCCCTTAATCTAGGAAAATCATTTGTAAAAGACAAAATATCCTATCTAGTCCAAGGAACATGAATATATCCGCCACCAGGAGCTTCCCTCATTGGACACATTCTTTTAACCTTTTCTGTCTCCCTTAATGGGAAAGTAGATGTTTCCTTTGTAGCTGCTTCATCTCTCTTTCTTGTACATCTACCTCTCCACCAGTCTACATTTTCGCATTTCTTCAAAATATGCATTAATTCTTTTATCTGTAATCTCCTTCCTGACACATTTAAACTTTCCAGTTCCTTCTCCGTAAATTCTGATCTATATGGTTTCTGCAACTTTTTTGACTTTTCTACATCTATTCCAAATTCTACAGCCACTTCTACTATTTTCTTGTGAAGATTCTTTGCTCTCCAGGTTATAATTTTGCTAAAAAAACAATTCATCATCTCCATGTGAATCTAATCTGTCTGAATTTATTGTGCCAATAATCATTTCTTCCAAATCCACTTTCAACTTGCTTACATCTATATTTTGTGGTTGGGATTTTTCTTTTCTATTCCTTTTGCTCACTACTCCAGGTCTTCTGGTGAAAACCCCGTATAATTTCCTGCCACTGGAGTGACAGTTGGTACTTTTCTTCTTGTATCTATGGGTGAAATTCTCTTCGGTATTTCAGTCACTGGTTTAAGATTTGGGAGATCTAAATACGAGACATTCAAATCACTTTCACTACTTTGATCTTCTAACATCACTGTCTCTTTTCTACCACTATTCTGACGGACTGTCACTATTTGTAATTTAGGGGTGTCTCGTTTATCACCATACAATGTAATAACAGGACCAATTGTTACTGGTACTGTCAATGCTTCGGCATTCAAACCCAACTGATTTATTTTCTGAATTATTTCTTCTTTTGTCTTATTCAATGCATTTCTTGCATTTTTTGTTTTACTCGGGTAACTGTTGGATCATATAGAACCTGTGGAATTCATGGAGTTCCCATCATTGGCGCACTAGGAGTTGTATCTCTAGCATTCTCTTGTTAAGGTGGCGGTCTTTTAATTAAAATGTCTTCTAATAACTCATCATCCGATTCATCACATCCTGTTCTTGTCATACCTATGTGTTTCGTTTTTTCTCTACACTTACTCCCTACTTGTTCCTCAGCCATCAACACTGGATACAAACTCTCTGTTACTACAGCTCTCCTCCATCTTTTCAACTGATCTCGAGTATCAAACGGGTATCTGGGTAAAAATCCTGTATTAATTCTTCTACCTCCTCTGTATTTCTCTCGTTCACATGCCTCAACTTCCAGTTCCTCCAAAGCATCATACTGTGTTAACCTAGGATTTGGTTCTAATGAATTCATTCGATTTCTCAAATTCTGAAGAATCCTTACATTAAACGTACCATGCTCTGGAAAAGCTAGAACACTGCTGTATATTCTACCCAATTCTTCAACCAAACACAAGTATGATATCCTCGGTCCATCATCATAAAGTAAGCAGGCGTATTAAGATGTGGCATAAGAATTCTCTCCCTAGTTAATACACGCTTATCCTTCTTACAGAAATTTTTGATTTTATTAATCAACCTCATTCTCCCAATTCATGTCACTAACTAATTCAGCAGGCAAAATCCGGAAAACTCTTCAGTAATCTCACATATTCTATTTGTTAACGCTCGTCCTATAGCAGCGTGACTCACACCAACAGTCCAATCAGAGCTCACTACGTATTCTCTTAAACAACCAATACCAGTGTGGTTCTTGTCTACTGGCCACCAGAGCTTACAACAAACCCACTTGTCTGACCAATGCCAGCGCAGCTTTTTTGTGACATCAGTACTACTCCTTCTAATGACCCTCCCTTTACAATCTGCACTTGTTACACGCCTGCTGTTTAAACCAATACCAGTGCAGCTCTCTGTGACGTCAGTATGACTCCTGCTACTGACCCTCCCTTCGCAGGGTAATACGGGAATGTATTTTCTAACTTGTCTTTATAAATTTCTCTTAGTAACAACGTAAAAACAGTACTACTCTCTCTGCTCCACTAAACCAAGGATAGTTTCTTCACTTGCTTAAAAAAAGAAAAATATTTCCTTTACTATGAGCAAAGACCACTGTTTACCCTTCACTTAAGTTCGGGGTGGACCTATTACTCCTCTAGGGATACTCCTCTGTGGGTAAGGCCAAGGTTTCACAAGTGGTCCCTTCGCTATCACTCACACTCTACTTTTATACAATATATTCCCTAATATAACACCTACAGCCCTCTGTAGCTTTTAGGTATTATGACAACAGATGAGTAACCTTCTGCAGTGTGATTTCCTTACCACACTCTTCTAAATTCCATTCCCGGGATTCCCAGGTATCTCTGTACCTGTACTTCTAGACAACATAGAACACAATACTAATTCTTGGTGTTAAACACATAGTTAATAATCAATAATCAATAACTAATAATCACCAAACTAATCAATAACAACCATAACTCTGCTACAAGAAAAACTGTTCCAGCGGAAGCCCAGGGATGAACACTCCATAAAACAAATGTCTTATTGGGGCCCATACACATTTACATAAATGCTCGTCCACTCTCCCTGGCAAATCCGCTGGGGGTCAAGTTTTATAATTTGCCTAAATTCTGATAAGTTAATTCCCTGCAACCACAAACAATTTGTAATAATATTCATTGCCTAACTAATCTTGCACAGATCAACACGCTTTTCTCTGGTCGATGGACCATTAGTTGAGTTTGTTTCTGGTGATATCAACAGTTAACTAACTAATTCACAGATTTCAGTGAAATAACCAAAGACTCTGGCTCAGATTAATGAATTTAATCTGAAGATTTTCAGTCATAAATTAAACACTCATTAATACAAATTCACATTGCAAACTCCATCATTCTTCATATGTGTCAGGTCCCAGATTCTTCGCAGAGGCAGAACTGATGCTGGCTCCCAATGCCCTATCCCCGGTGACGCCGCTTCACAAGCAACGGCACCAGAGACAGGGAAAGGGGAAGTGGACAGAAAAGAGAGACACTCCAACGACAACTGGCACCCACTTGTCCTTCTGAATTCTATTGGTGGTCAGGACTACTCTTGGGTTCCAAATGCACAGAGGAAAGAGAGAAAGACAATGCAGAAACACCAACGACACTTCCAGGGCATATAATACACAAATCCAGTTTATCCTACCAGTTGTCTTTAGAGCCTTGCCCCTCTCTGCATGTGGTTGCGAGTGGTTACCATGAAGTAGTGGATAATACTGAAAAAGGGAGAACACCCCGTTAGTAACTGAACTAGAGGAAACGTTCCCTGACACCAACCCCCGTATTCTCTCGCCTACCTTCTTCAATGATAACGTGGCTGTAAAATGGGAGTCTGTTCACAAAGATGTGGAATTGGTCATGCAGTTCATGGAGACAGTCTTGAGCTCTTGGGAGATGCGCGCAAAAAGGAACCAGGAAGGAAAGAGAGGAAGGGAAGAGATAGGGCAGCGCAATGGGGAAGCTCTGGGGGAACTAAATGATCTTCCAGGCAATTGGAAAAGTCTTACTTGATCCTCTGGCGGATGCCAGCTTACTATCCTCCGATGTTTGCAGCCTTGTCCACGCTGATGAGATGAAACTGTAAGTTGAGGATATTCTCCTCAGGAAAAGTCCAGAAAGTCTTACTCACAATACTCCTTAGACTCTTGCTAGAATAGCTGTCAAGCGCAACCTGCTCTCGACGGACTTCTCTTCACTGAAACGTCAATAGACTAGAACCGTTCGCGGACTTGGTTCTCACCGCTTACGACCAACTTCAACTCTGGACGAAGATATTCAGGAACGGAACTATAAATTGTTCTCTCAGAAAACACTAAAACTCGAAATTCCTGTGAGCGCCTTGAATTACGGCCACTCACGGTAAAGTCTATTTTGAAGTGCGCAGTTCTCAGCGCGCTCGCTCTTCAAGATAGCGGGAGACTAGAACGTCGCCGGTTTGTCACCACGGCAATGGCGGCGACCATCTTGAATTCCCCAACTAATTCACATTTACCCAGAAGTTCACCATCCTAGGTTTCACCACAACCCTGGATGTCTTCTTGGAGCGGAAATGTCCTGTGTTGTATAGAGAACTGACTGAATGGTTCCTGACAGTACCCCCTCTCAAAGACCGAGACAGCGGTCCTGGCTTGGATGGAAACTGAGAATGAAAACGTTTGACTAACTGAGACGCATGAACATCTTCAGCTTTTTCCCAGGAGCGATCCTCCGGACCATATCCTTTCCAATCAATTAGATAAAACAACTTATTGGAACGGATCTTGGAGTCCAGAATACCCTTGACCTCATATTCAGAATGTCCCTGAACAAGAAGTGGAGGAGGAGGCTTCTCTATCCTAACCTGGGGGAAAGTCTTTTTCAACAAGGACACATGGAAGACGGGGTGGATCTTCATGGTAGGAGGAAGTTTTAATTTCACAGTGACTGGACCCAGAACCTCTTCAACTAAGTATGGACCCACGAAGCGAGGCTGAAACTTCCTATTCCGCTTAAGATGCAAATGTTTAGTGGACAACCACACCCTGTCACCTGCCTGATACTCTGGAGCTGGTTTACGGTGTCTATCTGCATATTGCTTGTACTTCTCTTTAGCCTGAATTAAGTTCTCTTCTGCAGATTTGTGAAGGGAAGACATGTCTTTCAACAACTCTTCTACTGCTGGCACCACCAATTCCTCCTGAACACAAAAAGGGTTAGGATGCCTACCATAATTGACATAGAAAGGAGAATAGCCTGTAGATACACTTTTCACATTATTACATGCGAACTCAGCCATCCACAGCTGATCAGCCCACTCTCCTCCCTGATCCATAAGAAACAGTCTTAAATATTGTTCAAGTTCCTGATTTTGACGTTCAGTTTGACCATCAGTCTCGGGGTGATAACTTGTAGAATACCTCGGCTCAACCCCTAACCCATGAAGAAAAGCCTTCCAGAAGTGGGAAACAAATTGCGCCCCCGATCAGAAATCACTATCTTGGGAACTCCATGTAACCTCACTACGTATTCCCCAAATAATCTCGCCAACTCTTTTGCAGATGGGAGTCCAGACAGGGGGACAAAATGACACATCTTGGAGAAGGTATCCACAAAGACCAAAATGGTGTTAAACCCTTTGCTAAGGGGCAGATCTACTATAAGGTCCATGGATACAGTATGCCACGGACAGGTAG
This sequence comes from Lissotriton vulgaris, assembly GCF_964263255.1. Classification (NCBI taxonomy): domain Eukaryota; kingdom Metazoa; phylum Chordata; class Amphibia; order Caudata; family Salamandridae; genus Lissotriton; species Lissotriton vulgaris. Next base: position 994,695,131 of record NC_141697.1, read on the forward strand.
GAGTTGGTAAGGGTTGCAACATACCCTGTGGAACTTGTCGTGTAGCTTTACTTCGGGCACATAAATCACAAGACAACACATACTGCTTGACAGAGGCAGACAGCTCAGGCCACCAAAAATAACGCTGAACCAGATGTAGAGTTTTCATAATGCCCTTATGTCCAGCTAATGGTTGATCATGGCACATCCTCAAGGCCTTTTCTTGCAAATGACAGGGTTGGAAGATACAACGCTTCTCTATGATATGGCAATTGTTGATGACACTTGCGTTCTGGGTCTTGAGCTACCCAAGCCTTGATTTCTTCTGCAGACAGACTTTTCTTGACTTCTTCTTGAAATCCATCCAAGGTGACTGTGCAGATAACTTGAGTCTCCGGAATAATTGGTTGAACCTCCACCAAATGCTGCGTTTCTACAGTATCAATTCGCTACAATGCATCTGCCTTCCCATTCTTGCTGCCTGGCCGATAAGTAATAACAAAATCAAAGTCAGAAAAATAGAGAGACCAGCGTAGCTGCCAGGGAGTTAGAGTCTTTGCCGTTTTCAAGAATTGCAGGTTCTTGTGATCCGTGAACACAGTTACTTTATGTCGAGCTCCCAAAAGATAATGTCTCCAGTCTTCGAAGGCATCCTTCACGGCCAAAAGCTCTTTTTCAGCAATCGTGTAATTGATTTCCGCTGCATTCAGTTTTCGTGATCGAAAAGCTACAGGATGCAGCTGTCCTGTATCTGGATGTCTCTGCGATAAGACCCCTCCAATCGCCTGATCCGAAGCGTCTGCCTCCACAAAGAAAGGTTCAGCTGGATCAGCATGACGTAAGAGTGGAGCGGACGTGAAACTCTTCTTCAGGGTAACGAAGGCGTTCTCTGCCTCACTGGACCACTGGAATTTCACCCCTTTCTTAAGAAGTCGAGTAATGGGAACAATCAATTGTGAAAAACCGGAGATGAATCGACGGTAAAAATTAGCAAAGCCCAGAAATCTCTGAATCTCCTTCACAACCTTGGGCGACGGCCAATCCTCTACAGCTCGCACTTTTCCCGGATCCATCATCACTCCCTGTGGAGATAGCACAAATCCTAGAAACTCCACTCGATTGGAACTGAATGTACATTTTTCCAATTTTACAAATAGATGATGAGTTTGTAAACGATGCAGCACCGTCTTCACATGTTCTGGATGTTCTTGAGGATCTTTAGAGAAAATTAAGATGTCATCTAGGTAAATTACCGCAATCTTGTCAATCAGATCTCCCATGACATCGTTAATAAAATGCTGGAACACAGCAGGGGCATTGCAAAGGCCGAAGGGCATCACGCAATATTTGAACAAACCGAACTTCGTTCGGAATGCTGTCTTCCATTCGTGTCCCTCCTTCATCCGCACCAAATGGTATTCCCCACGCAGATCCAGTTTAGTAAAGATCTGAGCATCTTTGATCTGATCCAACAAGACCAAATTAAAGGCAAAGGATATCGATTCTTGATGGTGGCTCTGTTTAACGCTCGATAGTCAATACAGATTATTAAGGTTCCCTCTTCCTTCTTAGGAATAAAGAACAACGGCGAGGACACCGGGGATTGGGAGGGTCTAATGAAACCATTTGCCAGATAGCGATCCAAATATTCCTTCAGATATTGGTTGTCTTTTTCCGTAAGAGCATAGATTCTGCTACAAGGAAGCACCGCTCCAGGTTCCAAATCGAAAGTACAATCATGAGAGCGATGTGGAGGTAATACTTCAGCTTCCCTCTCATTAAAGACTTCCTTGAATTCTTGGTATTCCACTGGAATTTCCACAGACGTGATCACACTGACCGTCTGCCCCCCATGCGAAAGTAATTGCGATGGAGTCGGACTGAGCTTCGGTGGGTCCTGACTATAACAATGTTCTTGACAAAAATCTGATTGCATCTTCACTGTTCGATTTTCCCAATCAATTGTTGGATTGTGCAAGGCCAGCCATGGTAAGCCTAAAATCAACTGAAACTGCGGCGCGTCAATCAGATTGAATTGCACCTGCTCATGATGACCATCTGCTTGATAAAGTTCCACTGGTTTGGTGTGACAAGTGATTGGGCCTGAAGACAGGTTGGTTCCATCCACCGCTCTCACTGGCTCACTCTTAATTTTTCTGATGGACTGGATGCCCATTCGCTCTGCATACTTGATGTCGCAAAAATTGCCTGTAGCTCCTGAGTCTAACATTACCGCCACTCCCGGAATTTCTTGACCTCGAAACTTCAAGGTCAACTGCAAGATAAGATGAGGCATCAGAGTCTGCAACGTGTTCGAAAGCGAATGACCTTCTGGGGTCGACTTCTCAATTTCCGCCATCAGAGCGACCCCTTCTACTGATGGTTCATGGCGTTTCCCTTCATCTGAATCTTAGGTCGCTTTGTGCATTCTTTAGCAAAATGCCCCGGCATTCCACAATACAAACACAATCTCTTCAATCTTCTCTGTTCTTTCTCTTCCTTACTCAGGGGTCCACGAACTGCTCCAATCTGCATTGGTTCGACGTCCGACTGAGCACTGACACTCTTAGACCCTTCTGTCTTCATTCTATCAAAGCGTGGAACACTTACTCGAAAATCTCTTTTCTTTTCACCTTTTCTTTCCACACTGCGAAAATCCAGCTCCAACACTAAATCAACCAAGGCAGAAAGCTCAGTTGGCCGGTTAGGTATCTGAGCTAGGGAATCCTTCAGTTCATCCCGAAGTCCTCGGTAAAACAAAGCTGCTCTCTTCTCCTCAGGCCATTGAGTTTCGACAATGAGTTTGTTAAACTGTGCCAGATATGTAATCAGATCTCCTGACCCCTGTCTGAGCTCAAGCAATTCATTATCAGTAGCCTGAGATATCCTCCTTCTATCAAATATGCGGAGAAACTCTGTTTTAAATCGATCAAAATCATGCAGGAAGGGATCATCTCGTGTTACCGGGGGCATTGCCCAATTTGCCGCGTCCCCCCCCAGATATGACAAGACAAACGCCACTCTAGACTGGGAATCAGGAAAAAGGGTAGGACGACACATAAAATGTAACGAACATTGGGTCAGAAACAACTGGGCCTTTTGAGGGTCCCCATGAAATCGATCTGGAGCCGCTAAAGGAATTAAGGGAGAAACAGAATGGATAACTTGCGCTACCGTTCTGGTATCAGATTCTGTGGTACTCTTACTAGAACTTGGGGAGGGCCCTGCGGGATTACTCATCGCCAACCCCTCGACCTTCCGGGACAACAGCAAGGTTTCCTGACGGGAAACTGCTAATTCTTGTTTCAAATTTTTATTTTCCTCCCTCACAGCTCCAATCTCTCTCTGAATCCCTGCTAACATTTCCCCAAGGGACTTTAGACTAAACTCTTCAACCATTCTGCCTGGGCGAGTGAACCACTTGGGCACTTCAAACTGTCAGGTCCCAGATTCTTCGCCGAGGCAGAACTGATGCTGGCTCCCAATGCCCTATCCCCGGTGACGCCGCTTCACAAGCAACGGCACCAGAGACAGGGAAAGGGGAAGTGGACAGAAAAGAGAGACACTCCAATGACAACTGGCACCCACTTGTCCTTCTGAATTCTATTGGAGGTCAGGACTACTCTTGGGTTCCAAATGCACAGAGGAAAGAGAGAAAGACAATGCAGAAACTCCAACGACACTTCCAGGGCATATAATACACAAATCCAGTTTATCCTACCAGGAGTCTTTAGAGCCTTGCCCCTCTCTGTATGTGGTTGCGAGTGGTTACCATGAAGTAGTGGATAATACTGAAAAAGGGAGAACACCCCGTTAGTAACTGAACTAGAGGAAACGTTCCCTGACACCAACCCCCGTATTCTCTCGCCTACCTTCTTCAATGATAACGTGGCTGTAAAATGGGAGTCTGTTCACAAAGATGTGGAATTGGTCATGCAGTTCATGGAGACAGTTTTGAGCTTTTGGGAGATGCGTGCAAAAAGGAACCAGGAAGGAAAGAGAGGAAGGGAAGAGATAGGGCAGCGCAATGGGGAAGCTCTGGGGGAACTAAATGATCTTCCAGGCAATTGGAACAGTCTTACTTGATCCTCTGGCGGATGCCAGCTTACTATCCTCTGATGTTTGCAGCCTTGTCCACGCTGATGAGATGAAACTGTAAGTTGAGGATATTCTCCTCAGGAAAAGTCCAGAAAGTCTTTCTCACAATACTCCTTAGACTCTTGCTAGAATAACTGTCAAGCGCAACCTGCTCTCGACGGACTTCTCTTCACTGAAACGTCGATGGACGAGAACCGTTCGCAGACTTGATTCTCATCGCTTACGACCAACTTCAACTCTGGACGAAGATATTGTTCTCTCAGAAAACACTAAAACTCGAAATTCCTGTGAGCGCCTTGAATTACGGCCACTCACGGTAAAGTCTATTTTGAAGTGCGCAGTTCTCAGCACGCTCGCTCTTCAAGATAGCGGGAGACTAGAACGTCGCCGGTTTGTCACCACGGCAATGGCGGCGACCATCTTGAATTCACCAACTAATTCACATTTACCCAGAAGTTCACCATCCTAGGTTTCACCACAACCCTGGATGTCTTCTTGGAGCGGAAATGTCCTTGTTGTATAGAGAACTGACTGAAGGGTTCCTGACAGTATGGGGGAGAAATAATCCATTTAGCAAATACATTCATAAACACAAATCTCATTCAACAAATCAAGTCATTGAAGGTCCTGACGAAAGCAATGACAATTTGTGTCTATTATTGCTGAAACATGTTGACCCTTTAAACTCATTCAGATGACTCAAGAATAATTTGGTTGTCTTCATCTACTTTTTAATATTGGTAAAGCGGGTTGCAACAGAATAAAGTGACTTTCAGCACCCTCTCATCCAATTTTATCTCACACACTTTTTTCCTATTTTGTCACTATTTTTGCACTACGACATCAGTCCTCCCTCCTTTCTGTAACATCGTCCCAGTTGAGGAACAAGGCCACGTTAATCTATCTGATCCTGGGTTGGCTTTTACAATCATAGCCCCCCAGGAGAAAGATAATAGATGACACCTCTAGTGGTCTTAGAAAAGGAACCCAAATGATGAAGGGCGGTTCCGTGTGGTGACTGATGGGCATCCTTATATGATCACCTGTAGGGTTCAGTGGTAGGGTGACCCCTGTCTTTATACTTTATCATTTATATACTACATGGTTTTGGAGTCCTCTGTAGTCGTTCATCTGGCGTTCTTGTTTATGTTAGTATTGTCTTGCAAACCTCTCCCCTTTAACTCATTGATGAGTTTCCCTTCCCATACATACATTGTTGTCATTTTAATAATTTCATTCAATACAGGCTTCATAGACGAGTGATACACATCTTCTTTTTCTCACGTCTTCTGTCCTTGGTGTTTGGCAGCTATTCAGCTCTTCGGTCATCGGGTCATTTCACAAATTCACTGAGCATGCGCGACTCGTTTCATCCAGTGCCATTTTCCCTCTTTGTCATGGACATAATAGGCCCAAAGTCACACTATTAATAAAAGAATCATAAACAGATGATATTTTCTTAAACTCATAATTCTCACTGTTCACCACCCACTTCCACTCTATCTCCTATCAGTATTATTTCTCTGGGCAAACGCATTAACAACAGCAAATTTCCTTTAAGTTCAAGCAAGCATAGCAAGCAAAGCTGCGAAATCTCGGTGTAAGAAGCTTGAGCGCCTCTGGCGAAAAGACTATTCTCAGCATGCAGCTCAGACTTCTACATTTGCGCTAAAATCTTACCACAAAGCATGTGCCTCTACTAGGGCCAACTTTGTTTTTTTTTTTTTTTTTTTAATATATTTTTTATTTTCTTCCATTTTTTCCGTAAGTTACATTGCAAAAAATACAGTACAGAATTTTCTCACAATTATACAGTCATATATATTATCTTACAGTCAGAGCCAGGGAAACAACAACAAAAAAAAAGAAATTTAAAGAAACAAAACAGAGTAAATCATAGCCTAACGTAACCCTGGAAAAAGAATAATTTTTATGTCTTACTATTCTTCCACTCTTCTATAGGGCGCCATATCTTCCTCCCCAATATTCTTGCCCTTCTGCCTTTCTTATCGTAAATGGCTTTCTCCAAATTATATATATGTAATAACCTTGCCATCCAAATTTGAAATGTTGGTGCAGATTTATCTTTCCAGGCTTTCGCAATAATTAGTCTGAAAACTGCTGTGGCCACAAATACAAATTCGGGATATTTATTATTATCGCCTATACTAATACCTAGTATTAACAGCTCATCTGTAAGTTTCACCTTTAGTCTTAGAGATTTCTCAAGAAACTCCTCTATTGCCACTTTTACGGTGCATAACTGTGGGCACTGCGAGAACATATGCGTAAGATTAGCATTTGATGAATCGCAGCGTGGACAAGTTATACCAGTGTTACCCCCCCATTGTGCTATTCTAGCTGGTGTATGGTATAGCGAGAAGATGGTCTTGTAGTGTTGTGTTTGCAGTGTAGCAGAACAGAGTATGGTTCTTCCTAAGTCTAATGAGGCTTGCAGAGATTCCGGGTGGGCCCCAACTTGCTCAACCCATTTATTACTAAATTTCTCCCTGTCGTCGATTTTATACTCCTGTAATTCTATATACAATTGTCTGATTGAACCCCTTAAGCCACTCCCCAAATATTCCATAATCCTACAGCTTGACATGCCTACTGGCCCCCCCTGTTTTAGATGGAAGTAACTTCTTATTTGCAAAGATTTGAAGAAGTTGTTTCCGGGTATTTTAAATCTATGTTGGATATCTTGGAATAATAGAAACCCCCCTTCCCCATCCATCAAGTCTCCTAATTTCTTAACCCCTTTATCATTCCAAACTTTCATTGTGTTATCCCAAAAAATTTCTGTTGGCAAATCGAGATTTAGGTATAGCCTCAGGTATCTATTAAATCTTCCTAACCCTACTTTCTTCATAATAACCCTCCAAATTTTGTATACTGCCTCCAAGGTCTTAAATCTAGTATGTTTGAAGTAGGTAAACTCTACTGTATTAACCAGGGCATTCTCAGCCCTTTCCCCCAGTAGCGCTTTATAAACATTCTCTATATCTGTCCCTTCCTCATGAAAAGAACTGCCACCTAATAGCGCTTTAGAGTACTGCAGTACTGCTGCCCAATAATAAAATCTGAAGTCTGGTGCCCCCCAACCTCCCTTTTCCCGTGGTAGTGTCAGAAATCTGTATGCTCTGCGTGTCTTCCCTTGTGCCCATATTAACCCATTCAGTGTTGCTTCTATTTTATTAAACCATGTCACATCAAACAGTAAAGGGATTGCCCTAAAGAAGTATAAGAATTTGGGGAAAGTGACCATTTTAATAAAATTAATACGCCCCATTAAAGTCAAATGTAAATTATTGACCCTCTCCAAATTTCTCCTAACCTTCCCTAATAATGGTCCCATATTTATCTCAACCAGTTTCCCTAAGTCAGCCGTCACCTTAACACCCAAGTATGTTGCTTCCTGAACTACTCTTGTATCTCTAAAGGTGGAGTAATTATTCTGCACTATCTGTGTTTTCCCTCTATTTATTGAATATCCTGAGAACCTGCCAAATTTCCTTGCCTCGTATTCAATTTCAGTCAGTGCTTGCGCTGGCTCTGGAGTGACAATCGCTACATCATCTGCATAGGCAAATAGTTTATAATCTTTCTCATGCAATGTAACAGGTCTGATCCTACAGTTCGCTGTTAACCTTCTCAAATAAGGGTCCAAATAGATGGCAAACAACAACGGGGAAGCTGGGCACCCCTGTCTTGTCCCCCTCCCAATCTGTACCGTTTTTGAGTAGGATTTGTTTATTCTTATCCTAGCTGTAGGTTGTCTGTATAGAGCCTGAATTGCAGCCATAAATCCTTTACCTATTCCTGCCCATTCCATCGCTTTCCATAAGTAGGCCCAGGAAACCCTGTCGAAAGCCTTCTCGGCGTCTAAAAAGATTGCTGCAACAGGGTCTCCCAAGGCCTCTGCTGCATCTGGGACAGTGATCATTTGCCTGGTGTGTTGGGTAGTCCCTTTACCAGGTATGAACCCATGTTGTTCCGGGGACACTATTTTCTCAATGACCTTGCTCAACCTATTAGCAAGTGCCTTGGCGTAGATCTTCACATCGGCATTGAGTAGAGTAATTGGTCTATATGACCCTGGTTCTGTTGATGGTTTGTCCTTTTTTAAAATCACAATGATGTCTGCACCAGACCATGACTTTGGGACAATCCTACCTCCCTGTGCCAAACAACATATCGCCCACAAATCTATGCCTATGACGTCCCAGAAAGTTTTATAAAACTCTACAGGTATCTGATCCTGTCCTGCTGCTTTGCCTGCTGGAAGATCAGAAACTGCATCCCCAATCTCCTGGAAGGTTAACACCTCATCTAATTTGTCCCTCTCTTCTATACTGAATTCTGTCTGTGGTCTTGGTGTTAAATAGCCCAAACTTTCTTCCTCAGTCTCACTTGTAGTTACATCTTTCTCGTATAAAATCTCATAATACCTCCTGAATACCTCCTGTACCTCCTCTACCTTATTCACAATTGACCCAGTGCTATCCCTAACCTCTTTTATCTCCCCTGCTGCCAGCATTTGTCTTGTTCTAATTGCTAGGAGATGTCCGACCCTTTCATTGAATTCGTAGCACTGTTCTTTTTTTGCTAGGTAATTCCTAGCTAGCTTCTGCGCTAACGAGACACCTGTTTCTGCTTTTTGAGTTTCCAACTCGAGTAAAATCGATTCAAATGGTTCCCTCTTGCTTATTGCCTCCACCAAAGCCTCTTCTATTGTCCATAGAGTTCTAATCTCTTCTTCCGTTTTCTCCTTCTCCCTTCTGTTTCTTGCAATTGTATAGCTTAGTGTCTCCCCCCTTATACCTGCCTTGAAGCTATCCCATACCACATCTGCCGACGTAGAGTATCTGTTAATGTCCCAGAATTGCATTATCCATGCTTTCATACTTATAATGTAATCCTCATCCTTTAGCAGCCCTCTTTCAAACGTCCAGGTAGAATTTATTCTCTCTTTGACTTGAGTGGTTTGAATACTTAAAACCAGGGGGTTATGATCTGACACTATCCTGACAGTGGCAGTGACATCGGCCGGAGGCGCCCATGGATGCGAGTAGATTTCTCTGCATATAGGTCACTGACAGTGGCAGTGACATCGGCCGGAGGCGCCCATGGATGCGAGTAGATTTCTCTGCATATAGGTCCCAAAGAAATAATGACCGATAACATAGGCCCAGAGAACTCACATTATAGCCTTTAATCCTAACCGCAGATACATCTGGAGGATCCAAAACTCTTCAGAAGCTACCCTCACAGAGACACGACTGTCCATAAAATCTATTTTCCTAAAAGGGTCCTAATAGTGTCAACGCAGACACAGATAATGAAAACCCCCTGGTTTTAACTGTATGTATGCACCTGTCTGTTGTCCATTTACATGTTGGCCCTGAAGAAGGTGAAGCAAACTAAGCACATCACCGAAACGTACGTAGGCCGTACGCATCAGACACCCTCAGTTTAAATCAGAAATCAAAATCTGGAGAAGGAAAGGAAAGGAGCACTAAAAACTGCTAACCCTCAAAACAAAAAGGAAGAAATAAGATAACGGGGTCTAGCCATATTCTGAGGAGTCTATCGAAGGACACGATACATGTTGTTCACTGTTTTGTGTTATTGTCAGTAGTGTTAGAATAATGGGTATGAAAGTTTGAATTTGTATGAATGAAGGTATGAGTGAAAGTTATTTTATGTGTATTGCTTAGGGGTTTGTGTTTAGACATGATCCAACCATGCATTTTTTAATTATATATACATATGTTACCATGTCACTGTTTTGTAACTTTGATAAAATGATCACTAGAAAATGAAGAAAAAAATAATTTGTTATGCAAAAGATATAAAATAAATGAAAGAAATCAAATATACATTCCATGTCTTAATGAATTATCTCTTGTTCTTATGCAGCATCATAATTGTAACCTTGTAGAGACTTTAATGCTCAGATGTAAAGAAATATAGGTCAGTATAGAGGTTCCCCTCATTGTTTGTTATAGACTGTCACTCCCTCCTCTAGACCTTAAAGTATCACAGGGAGTCCCCATTCACCTATGTTATCTGCCACATGTTTCACCATTATACGTTGGCTTTGCAAGATCCTGTGGATGCTGCTGATGATACAAGAAGGACGGTGATGGGCACTTTGGTCACCTCCAGGTTGGACTATGGCAACATACTCTACCTGGGGGCGGCCAAGGCTGTCATTCGACGCCTGCAACTAGTCCAAAATGCTGCAGCGCGCCTTCTCAGCGGTTGCCGCAAAACTGACCATATATCTAACCACCTCCGGGATCTTCACTGGTTGAGGGTCGAAAACTGAGTAAAGTTCAAGGCCCTCACTTACATGCATAAGATCAGGCATAAGGTGGCTCCGAGTTACCTACAGACCCTAGTAAAACCTTACTTTCCTTCCCGTTCCCTCCGCTCCTCTTCTCAATGCCTCTTCTCTGTTCCCAGGATTAAGCTCTCCAGAATGGGAGGTCGTTCCTTCTCTTATTTAGGGCCCAAGCTATGGAATTCCCTCCCTCTGGCCATCCGGTCTGAGGACAGCATTATATGTTTTCGTAAAGCCGTTAAGACCTGGCTTTTCGACCTAAAATCTTTTGGCCAATCCATCTTTTGTTAGCTGCAGTATCTTAGCGCCGGGAGACCCTCACGGGTAGCTGTTACGCTCTACAAGTTTAAATAATAAATAAATAATAAATAAATAAGCATATGCCGGGCATGTGGTGCCTCACGACCACGTTAGTCCTTCTTGCACATGCGTGAGAGTTTTATCCTCTCAAAGCGGGTTAGTGATTCTGGTTTGCACATGCGCAAATCGTTTTTCCGTATTTAAGCGGGTTTTTAGTCACGGTGCATTTTATTCTACATTAATTAAGCATGAGTAAAGCTTTTTCCCCATATGCCGGTGTCTGGTGCGTATTAGTTTCGTCTCATCTACAGTTTTAACGGTTAATAAAAGTTAATGAAGGATTGCTCCGAGCAAGTTTTGTTCTCTTGAATACTTGCTCCATCAAAGGGACAGCAGCAACTCCATGGTGCGTCAGAGCCTCCCTGTGAGACGGCCATCTTAGGTGGCGCCGAAGCCAATTACCCTTTAGAAAATGTCTTCAAACTTGGGTTTTCAATTGTTAACTGTTTTTTCCATAACGGTCTCCCATTTACTCTGTGTAGCTATCAGCAGCAAGACACCCTCGGGTAAACGCTGCCCTATACACATTTTGTTAATATAATATAACATAACATACTCTCCACATACGATTAACACGGTTAACTTCCTGTCGGTTAACATGGTTCCTAATGAATTGTCATTGCACATGTTATTTTACTGGGTGGAAGATCCTGATTGGTGTAGTTCCTTCATCAGGATCATCCTCTCAGACTTCTCTTTCATATGTGATACCTTCACAATCTTTTTATTGATTTGAGGCAGGACCTCACAGCGTTATTTTTAGGAGGACGACTCACCCTCAGTGATTGTTTATCCTTTTATTCAAGATTATTATTATGTTTCTTATATAGCGCCTGAATCGACCCCCGAAGGGGTATCTCCGCGCTTGCCTTGGGAACCCGTCCTGGCTTTTCCCTGTAAGATAGCTCCTACAGGGCATCCCCAAGGTGAAAGCCAGGCATCCCGCCGCGGAGGCCGTTGTGGAGATTAAGCAAGTTTAATGCCCAGAGTTGCAGAGTGTGAACCCATGATTAGGTCAGGCACCGAAGCGAGAATTATCGAGTCCATGGACATTTGCGCTCAAGACCCTGCCGCGTAGGGAATTGAACCCTGGTCCCGGGTCTGACCTCTGCTTCAGGGTCTGCCTGCTCTAACCAGTGAGCCACACTTCTCCACTAGATACCTGGAACAGTCGCTGGTGGCTGACCAACTCCACTGCCAGCCGTGCCCTGGACTCTCTCTCTGTCTCCCCGCAGTTGCATTCCAGAACAGAGTCCAGCGCCTGGCTGCATCATAACATAGCAACTCTGTCCCAGGGCAAAATAATGCCAGGACATGGCATAATACTGCATAACTAAAAAACAACATATCTCCCTTCTTTTAACAAATGAAAATTAAATTTGCCTGAACAATACCGGTAGTGCTTTGTAAGTACAATTAATGATAATGAAATGAAAATTATAAGTTTAAATATAACAAATATATATAAAGATTAGTAAGTTCAATTGTTAATCGACACCATGCAGAGACCAGAAAGGTTCACGTACAAATTAAGTCTTTGTGCCACACAGTTTTTTGTTTCACTCTTCCACTAAACCTTTTCCCACTCAGAATCTCCTTCCTACCTTCATTCCAGACCTCTTTCCTTCTCTTCCACTCCTGCATACCCAAGACAAAGCATTCTACCACTCTTCTGGTATTCCACCATTTGCTATCTGACAGCAGCACCCAATTTCCTAGAACCTCCATCCCTCTTCTTGGCTCTGACCATTTGGAAGCAACTTTCAACACCATATTTCCTGTATGCACACTCACCCACATGTCCACCATAAATATTTTCCTCTGTTTGATTATTTTCTCATTATGCCTCTGCATGTACTTCTGTTGGTAATCACTCTTTTTTTCACGTAACACATCCTCTTGGAACTTTTACTTTCCGTGCCTCACCATCCATGCAGGAACTAAAAGGAGTCTCCCCATCACAGATTTGGGAGTCGTCCTGTAATACCATAACACGTCTTTAACTTGTTTCTTCCAGCAAATGTCATTAGAGATGGCCAATTGCACGCTTTCACCCAACACACGGTTGAAGAGCTCAACAAGACCATTTCCCCTTGGATGATACACAGGGGTTCTAGTGTGCCTAATGCCCCATCTTTTAAGAAAGCTCTGAAACTCGACTTAAGACAAACTTAAGACAGACTTAAGACAGACTTAAGACAAACTTAAGACAAAATCCTAGCTTAAGTCTGTCTTAAGTTTGTCTTAAGTCAAAATTAAGACAAAATCCTAACTTTACTACTACTAAATGCCTTCTGTGAATACCAAAAGTAGTAAGTTTAGGATTTTGTCTTAAGTTAGTTCTGTGAATCGGGCCCACTATGAGCGTAAATTGGTATAACCATTAACATATATATTGACAAATAAAACAAGTAGACATAATTAATAGTATGTTTCTCTGTTCTATCATTGGTGGAAGGGATGTCACGAAGGTTTAACAAATACATAAGTACAGCTTCTAGTATTGATTGTCTACTGAATACTCATTGCATGTTGACATAAACCTGTTATACCTGAAATATAAAACTTCGAAGTTGAATGATAAACCCCTGTATTTTAAAACGAAAAAGAAGCGATTCATTCCCAGGTTCGCTACAATATGTATAGGATACGTATAGAGTGGGATTGAGGTATTACTCAAGAAGATTGATGTCTGGTGTACTGAAATTGGGTGTGATTAGATAGGTGCCTTAGAGAGCCTTCATGGTGGTTTGAAGGTAAGGAAGAAAGCGTCCAAACTGCCCCACATTTTCCTACAAGGAGAACGCCAGGTAGTTAGTTTTGTGCTATATTGTCGGCACCCCTTAGGAAGATTAGTTCTTCTTGCCATGATTTGTAGGCAATCTGTATGACGTTTTTCCAGTTTCTCAATATTATTTTGCACGCTAGAGTGAACATTAGGTCTAGGAGGTCACGGTCGTTGTCGTTTTATATTGGGGGTCTAGGGAACCTAGGATTACATATGAGAAGTCTCTGGCTGGTTTAATATGTAAGTTATGCGTAATGAATTCAAAGATCTTATCCCAGAAGGATTGCAAGAATGGGCAGTAGAATAACATGTATGGTAAGTCTCCTTCATGCGAATTGCAATTCCAGCACTGGGGAGATTGAGTAAAGTTAAGTTTGTGTAACTTTGCTGGTGTCCAATATGACCTGGTACAGCATCATTTTTAAGCACAATATTGTGCTAAAAATTGTTTAGACAGCCCAATTTACCACTAAACAATGCAGGAAACTGGGTAATCCATTCACCTTTATCTTTAGTCAATATTACTTGTTTGGGATAACTTGGGTTTAAAATCATACTCAGTGCACGTTGTTCTCTCCAACCTAATAGCGATTTCCCTTTCTCAACTAAGTACACCTTACTCTTTGCAAGTTTACCATGAAACATAAGATCTGCCATGATTTAACCCATCACAGTTAACTTATCCCCACAGTAACCTTCCAGTTCTACATCTTTGGGGACTATTAACAGACTATTCAGTTTCTCCCATGTAACTTTGTCAATAATGGTAAAAGGTGAACATGAATCCGCACAAAACTGTGTCAATATACCATTCAATCGGACATTTTGGGGGATGGTAATTTTACGCAAACACAACAGACATGGTACATGTACAATTAAATATGCCATCATCAACCACTAACACTTCAATTTCTTCCTCCACTGAATTATCAGATTTCCCTGTATGAAAATCACCATCCATATCCTCTTTCATATTTCCTCATTTTGCACATCCTAGCAAAATACCCCCCTTTGTTATATTTAAAACATTTGCGAGCTGCTGCTGGACAATTTCTATCTTCTGCAGTGTGTTTCTCACTGCCAAATCTAAAACACAATTTCTTCTAAAGCTGTTGCTGCTTCAGAACAATATCCCCCAAGCTTTGCTTTATAGGTTTGGCTGTTAACTGCACCAATTTCACACACATTTTCTACAACAGAATTGTGTTTGACTGCACCACCCCCAATTCCTTCACATACAAGAGAAGTGTTTTCTATACTTTTAGCCACTTCACATGTTTTCTCCAATTTAGGATCTTTTAAATCAAGTAATTTTTCTTGGAGTTTGAGGTTAGACAATCTATTTCTCATCTGGGGCCCGATGTAGGACACCAAATACCGGTCGTAACGGCCGATTTCGGCCATTACCGACCGGTGTTTGGTTTTTGATATGTAGGGGCCTTAAATTTCACAGAATCGGTAAATTTACCGATTCGGTAAATTTACTGATTCGGTAAAATACTGAATCGGTAAATTTACCGAATCGGTAAATCTAGATGTAGGTGGCACTGAAAACAGTGCCACAGGCCCTTAAGAATTCGTTATTTACCACAAAATAATATTTTGTGGTAAATAACGAATTCCAGTGTACATGCACATCTGTGCATGTACAAGTGTGCCATGTGGCACACATACGTGCCCTATGGGCATGTATGTGTGTCACATGGCACACAAGCCAGAATCAGGGGTGCAACAGGGTGTCAAAGTGACACCCTGTCCCCCTTGACAATTCGGTAATTTTACCGAATCGGTAATTACCGGTTCGGTAATTGACATTGATTCCTATGGGCCTCAAGGCCCATAGGAATCAATGGCAATTACCGAATCGGTAAATACTGATTCGTTAATTACCGAATCATACCGATTCAGTAAAAATTACCAAATTATTTCCTACATCTCATTTACCGAATCTAAAATACCGAATCAGTAAAATTCGGTATTCTAGAGTCAGTAAATGAGATTTGCCTACATCGGGGCCTTAGTCCCTTATGATCTCATCTCTGAGATCCTTTAGTTTACATGTCACAGCTAGGCTTCCCAGTATGGCACCATATTGCGCAACCGACTCTGCTGGCTCTTGTGTGCATGAGAAAAATGTATGTCTCTCCACCACACTGCTGAGTTTTTTGCCATAGCTCTCTTCCAGAGCTGACAAAGTATCCTCATAAACATCCACACCATCACCTGAGCCATCAGTTTCTCCATGCACAGGTTTAAGTAACGTCTTTAATACCTTTCTCCCCTCAACAAGTAAACAAATCTTTAAAATAGCCAATTTCCTTTTTGCAATATACACATCACTCCCAATAGCTTTGATATATGTTGTGTAAGATTATTTCCAGTCATCCCAATCCATGATGGGTGATCCTGGTTCCTGTAAGAAACATGGTAGTGGAGGATTATTCTGCACCTCAACGAGACGTGTGAAGAGCAAATTTATAGATTCTGCAATTCTTACATCTCATTCAATCTACGTATGGCCGTATTAAATTGCAAAATTAGATAAGCTTCCCATTGAGTTAGACACATTTCAAAGTCACCTCTTCTAGGGTAACATTGAATCACCGCACTCCAATCGTTCTCCAAGTGCTTTTTTTCTTTAAAATAGTTAGCCAACAGTGCTGCAGTTAGTTCACGGTGAATTCTTGATTTGTGTTGAAAGATCTGTTGTTGAATTTCTTGATTTGCTTTAGTGATATAAAGTTTCTGACGTGGGCAGATAATGTCATAAACAAAATTTTTTGTTTTGCAATTTGAAAGTGCAACATGTTTCCATTTGATATTTTCCAATTGAAACTCTGAGCCATCAATTTTTTGGTGACTTTTGACGCATGTCCCACATTTATGGTGCCTTTAAAGGGGAGGTAACTTCCAATGTTGCCTCAAATTACTTTTTGCTGGCATTGAAGGAGTATATGCCCGTAAAGGTGTTTGCCAATACTTGAAATTTGCTTAAGTACAAACAGGGGTCGCTCAAATGTACTGTCCAATTTTGATGGCAAATTTCACTTTTTTTGTAGTCTAATTCTTTTAAAGTTGTTTGAATGAAGGCCCAGAGTGACCAGATAGCCCCCATTGGTGCTATCTGATAATAATTCTCTCCAGGGCGAACAAAATTGGATGCTCAGGCCACTCTTGGGTATCCCACCTGAATGTTCAACCTTCATTACGCACCAGGAGCTTAAGGTGAATTATGTGGATGACATCATCAAGTTGTCCTCTTTGCTTTTGTGGTGCTCACTTTGGAAGAACCAACCTGCCTTGTTTATGAGGGAGATCATCAATGATTTTCTCACATGTGAGAGAGGCCTGAGAATCCCTTGGCTTAATTATATTAAGACTGAACTGACAACTTGGGGAGTCCGACTCTGTTTTCTATGCCGACTGCCATGACCAAATCTGACATGGTTTGGGTTAAAACCACTTTCATGTCAAAGAAGTGTTGTCTAAGGGAGGACCATGAATTTACTAAATATACTGTACAAGAATACGTTGTGCTCCATAGTACATCAGCCTTGGAACCTTATCTAGAATGGATTGACAGTACCTTGGTCAGGATGTTATTAACCCAAATTAGGTTAGACTTTGTGAGATGGCATCTTGGCATCCATCTCATTCAATTTGATTTATCTAAAATACTGTTATGTCAATGTCATGAATCCACCCCACAGAGTTTGCTGCACTTTACCTTTTTTTGCCAATTTCACTCAGATCTTACCAAAAGTCTTTCAATTCTAATTACCAGGGAGTGGGGAATCAGAAGCTCAGGAGTGGCCATGGTGTATTTGCAACAGCTTATTTTCCCATCTAACTGTGTAAATATTTGCTCCTTGTTAAAATGTGCCATCAATAAAAGGAAATCAATGTTGTTAAAATTGGATGGATTTATGCTGGGGGTGTCTTGGTATTCCAATGTCATAGGGACTTGCAGTGGCTGTCATCCATTTATGAAATGATATTGTGTAGGTTATGTAGATTGTACTTATTTATTTTATTATTACTGGCAAATGTACATTGGGCCTTGTGAATTCTTCTGTTATTTGTCACATACACTTTATTTGCTATCACTCTATCTGGAAGTGGGAAGGATCTGACCAGGATGAACCTATTCTTGTTAGTTACACTGATTGCCTCTTGCTTGTGTTTTTTAAATAGTGATGTGTATTTGCTATCGTGTTTATCTTTCTGCAATGGTCAATGGTGAGCATATTAAGAATATGATTTTGATGCACTTTTTTGGCTACTTATGTAACTGAAATAAAGTTCGACTAGACTTGACTACACAGCAGTACAGTTATTTCCATGCAGAGACCTCATGTTAGTGTGTGTATTACAAAAGCACTATTTTATTCATGTATTTTTAATTGGAAAAGCCTAGAATTTTATGAGCATCTCATAGACTGTTTATAAATGTAGAGATTGGGTCATACTTGTGTTAGGAAAATAAAAAAGGTATATAGATAGATATAACAGCGACTTGGTTCCACTATAATGAATATTGGTTTGCTGTCCCAATTTTAAAATGAAAATGCACTTTGGAGTTTATTATTTGAAATCTTGTACCAAACTTCATCAGCTTTGCAAGGTAAAATGTATTCTCCCTGTGGCTACACAGGCGTACTTTAGCAACCTGTGCCTCAAAAGCATTTTATAGTTGTGTTGAAAAATAAAACCATTCATTATAAACTACATATGTGCATGGGAATTTAAATAGTTTTCAGGGAAAATTCTAAAACCCTGCACAAATAAATTGGTATGAATTGTGGGTGGCAAAAATGAAATAACAACTGTAAATTTTGCAAAATTCCAGAAATGTGAAATTTGTGAAAGTTTGCACTAAGAAATTTAATCTTATGTTTTCCCACAGCTGACTTGCTGACAATGAAAATATTTCTCAGGTAGATATTTTCTGATAAAACAAGTCTTTTGTCTGTATCTCATGAAACCTTTTCACTACAAATTCCATGAAATACTGTTAAACCACATTTAGATCTGAAATTTGAATTTCGGATAATCTTGTGACATTTTCATGGGGATTTGCAAACAAATTATAGAATTTCACACACACTGACATGTAGCACGCTTCGATGGTGTTGAATTTGCTTCTGATGTTAAAAGTCCGCCTAACATCGTAATCAAGCCCCAAATGCGCAAACAGTAGACAGCCTTTCAAAGAAACATTGATAGGTTTTCAATACTTGTTAGCTAACCTGGTGAATGCAGATGTAATCAACAGTCGAACAACTGCACTATTTGAATACTATGAAAAGGATAATACAACTATTTGTATGATATTCTTATAACAACAAAATATTAAATTCCATACCCATAAGTTGCTTGTTGAAAGCTAGCGCTATTTGATAGCATTTATTTGTGAGTCCTGACTACTTGGGGGATATTAGTAGTAGTCATTCATCCAGGTTATGTTCTAGATCATCAGCAGTTCTCATGTAGTCCTGAAGTGGTTATTTTTCTACGAGAGAAGCAGGGGTGTAGCTCGGATACTAAGAAACCTAATGAATCCAAGAAAAATAGTCCCCTTTGCCTCCCAGTTAGGGCATGAAAGAGAGACATAATTCAGGTGCAAATGGCCACTGACGCACTTTGACCCTGGTGCTTCTGCATCTGCAGCACCATTTAAACTACAAGAATTTTTTAGCACCTCGGTAAACGTTAAGGAGATCCATAGTGCCAACCCACATCAAATTGTGGATGTACATTCTCTATTTGACCCCATTATATTGTAAGCAATGTAGCAAATTTTCTTCCCACAATTTGTGATGAATGGAATAACGGAGCCAGCTTATGCCTGTGGTAAGTATTACATTAATACCAGATCTGATGGCATTGTCAATGCTTGTGTTATAGAGGATGGTAAAAGTGTGTTTGAGGCAGAATAAAAGGTGGAATCCCTCTGGGATGATCTCTTTCATCCCTTTTCTTATTCTCCTTTTCCAAAATGTTCTTGTTTTTAGTGACACAAGTATAAAAACAAATAAATCAGTGCCGTGCAGACTTACTATCCAGCATCACTCTAGGCATCCAATCTCAAACTGCCATACATTATATCTAAACAAGAGCACTTTCCCAAGACCCAGTTCTCCTCGACTGAAGTACAAATCTCAATATCACATTTTAGGGTGTCAGGGAAGCATATCCGGCAATGTAATCACTTATGAAAGCATGTTATCTATCTAAATCCACATTCAGTTTAACATCATTACTAGTTCTCAACACATGAAGCTCTTCGGCCACCGTCTTACCTATCAATGGAGGGCCAGACCCTGTGTCCAACAGACAGAAATTGTAATGGAGTCTAGCAAATCAGACAGAAAAACTAATTCATCCCACATCTTTTTTTATGGTCTCCTGTGTGTGTGTGTGTGGGGGGGGGGTCCCCGTGAATAAACTGCTTGCAACAATCCATACAGTTACACTGCTTAACTATGCTATCCCTTCTCAATATTAGCTTCTTTGTGGGTATATCACATGTATAAACCACAAACATTTTCTTGACATCTGGGGTATTAACCAGCATGAGAAGGGCGCGTCACTAGGTGAGGTAAGTTCAATGAAGGAACCTCAACTGCGTACATTTAAACTGGGCATTGGTCGACTCCTTCTGAACAGTTTTAGAACCAGTGCTATCCTGTGGTCATCATTCACCAATGCCCAAAAGAAGAGTAATACTGTTGGTCACCATTCCTATGACAATGAGAGTACTGCTTCAAGTACTGTTGTTTCAGGTGGCTGAGTATGGCTGTCTTTTTATGTCAATGTTGCCATTCTCCCATAATTTGTGAATTAAACTCCCTGGACCCTGAAACCCAAATTGACATTCCCAAATGGGAGAAACTTTCCATCTTAAAAAAGATGGCCAATCTCTGCCTTTAGAGAAAGGAAACAGTCTTTAAAATGTGGCACTCCCCTACCACCCTCTGTACTTCTTTTTCACACCTACTCACACCTACCGCCATCATCATATTTACAAGATAGCATGCATTCGTACTTTTCCCTACAGGGAAACTAAAAAGCTGTTTCTAGTCCAGTCTACCATAATTGGCTGCAAACAAACTCTTCTTCACATTCAGACTAACAGCTATCCAATTTAGCAACATTGGTGGAGTTGCAAAGCCAGAAGTTTAAGTTCAAAGTCTGACAAAGCAAGTCCGCCTTCCGTCTAGATACATTTTAGAGCTCCAGACTAGCCATTCGGCTTAACGTTAGGGTTGTTTTAGAGATTCTGGCTTAACCATGGGGTGAGGTCTATTATACATCAAGAAATATATCACAGTGTTAAGTTCCTATAGCACCCTCCTCGGGATCAGACCCTTTACCCGTTGTAGCTCATATAAGCATCTAGGGAGTACCACCATTTTATTATTGTTATATGAACCTTCATTGAGATAACCAAGAGCAAACACCAAATGCATTTGAGCCACGCACCTTATAATTTCCCACTCCAAATTTCCACAGTATTATTAGGTGAATGTTACATATTGATGTTCAGATATTATATTGCTCCAACCTGCAACAACAGACCCACATCTGGGAGACTCTGCCAATGGTTTCGTACCACCACGCATATTTGGAATACCTTTGATTTCTGCCAGTTAGGCCAGACATCGCCCCAAATCTCCTGATTTGACTAAATAGACTTGGCAGTGCTTGTTCAGAATCCTTTAGGTATACCAAATTATATTCACATCATATGACTGTTTTTTTTTTATATTTGTCACACATGCATCCAAATCTTCAGGATCAGAGTTAGCAGTTCGATTGCCAGTACATAGAACATGCGTATAACGGGCACCTTGACAAGTACCCCTCCCTAGTGTCTAACTCTTTGATATTGTACCGCTTATTGTCTCAGTGCAGAGTAGCTGAATATCACTAAAGAAAGCATAGCCAATGCTATACCACTTCAAGACCTGAATCAAGAATCCCTACCCAACAGTGCTGAAGGCTTTTTCTAAATCAAGTGATGCCACCATGTATTCTTCCTAGTTGTTTTACAAGAAAGGCTTGATATGGGCCAAGCTCCTACGATTAAGCATTGTACTCACTTGAGGAAACAACCTGGGTTGATTTTGATGTATTAACAAAAGTGCTAACAAAGCTTACTCTGAAATTTCACTTCCACATTCAACATTGGCAAGGGTTTATATGACTTGCAATCAGTATGTTCTTTACCTGGCTTAGTTACCACAACAATCAGGGTTTTTTCATAGTTCCAGAAAGAAACTTTTTGTCTCTTATTCTTTGTTGAACATGACAGAGTGCGATTGTGCTCTTTCATTTGTAGGGATATATAATAACCACGAATAGTTTGCACCTATATATATTCTCTTGTTGTGTTAACATATGGTTATTAGAATGTGTAATGCAATAACGTGTAAAGTGAAGTGAGAACTATTTCTGTACAACGCGGAGAAATTAGCATTGTAATTGTGTTCTACATGATGAAGTTTAATGTTCGGTTTTACATATGACTAATTAGAACTAATTTGCTGACTTGTAACGCAGTGATTTAAACGTGAACAGTAATAATGTTCATGTATATGTAAGTTAATAAAGTTTCATATTGATTCTTATGTTTTAAGCCAATTTTTGTGGGCCTCATGTGTATTTTTCCCTGGCCCTCTAAAACGGTTTGTTCGTAATGCTCATGTGCATGTAGAATCTTTTCTTTCTCACGTTTCTGTTGCAGGTGGAGAAATGCATCTCTGTTAGTTGGAATAGTTATTTTGTTTTAGGAGTTAGGCTCAGGGAGAAGAGGATACATTTGAACAAGCGGGGCTGATAATGTGGGACAGTGTTCTTTCTCACTGGAGAAGGCCTGAGACTCAAGGTCATCGAGCCAGAGGCTGGGAGCATCGAAATCTCTTGGTAAGTTACCTATGAGGAGGTGTCTAGCTGTATGGGATGAATGCGTGATATGATGATGTGTGTGTCCTAAGATTTTGATGTTGGGATTAGGGACAGTGCCCCAGGAAAAAGAGTTAGGAGAGGAGATCGAATTGAGAGAGAGAGAAAGGATTATCCTAGAACGAGCTCTGTAGCTTTATGCTACTTGACCCATTCAACGTGAGTGTACTTCTTAGGAAGTCTTAACGCACTGACACCTTTACCTCATCTTGCCTGGGGAAATGCTTAGTAGGGATGTCACACTAGTGGTAGTGTAGGGACAGACTAATGTTCTTTACTTACAAACCTCCAATGAAGAATACTCTTGTAGGTGCAGTTATATTCTGCATCCTGATTCTAGAACTGGTCATCCTTTGTATGCTTCACAGACTAAATTTTGCCTATAGGTTTGGTTTTGTATTAGTTCCAATGTATTTCTACACCCTTATCTTGAAGTGTTTGTATGTACAATTGCTCTTGGCTTTGTAATAACCTAAATAAACTTACGACCTGGAGTTAGTAATTCTTTGGAGTCATGGTCTATTGGAAATATGATATATAATTGACAAATGATTCCCCGCCCCCCTGCTACACTTTTAAGCAGGAAACAGGTCTGCCGACCAGGGGTACCAGAGTAAATCTAGAACTAGAACCCGGCCCCATCATACACTCCACCAACCTATTAACCTGTTTCATCCATTTTACATTTTACAAAATGTATGTGCCTGCATTCTTCCTCTCACATCTTTGTTTAGTCTGCTCTCCAATGCATCACTCTTGATACTCAGATCTCTGTTACCATGGATTTAGGAAACAGGCCAGTTTTTAGACTCTACTCTGAAGCAAGTGGAAAAGTGAAAGATTCAGGAGTGATAGGACACTAGACCAACACCGGCTTCAGCGCCGGTGTCACCACTGTGTGACAATCTCTGTTGATGCCACCCCTCAAAAGGCACTCAACTCAGGGAGGAGAAGGGCTCTGGTTTATGCTTGCTCTCTGAAAGCACGCTGCGTTGGCACTCTCAACAGCGCTTGCTTTGAGAGAACATTCACAAATACCTCAGTGCCCTAAAGCTGGAGCTGCTATTGGCCATGGCGCCCAGCTGGGAATTACAGCAATGTTACTGTTTTTAGAGCTTCTCTGGCTGAAGAGGATCCTTTCATGCAATCACAAATCAGAATAGTCCGGCCCTAACTAACTCCCACTCTTAAATACTTTAATGGTCTCATTGTAGACCTGTGAGCACTTTGGGCCTATGTCTTGCTAGAAACAGAGCAAAGAAATCTTAAAGTGGGAATCACAATTAAGGAATAAATAAAAACTCAAATGCACTCGAATTTGATGCGGAATGCTGTCGGAACTTTTTTCGGCAAATAGGTTCTGCGAAATATGAATCATGTATGAAGCATGGGCACTGACTATGCACAAGCAATTTTGAAGAGAGCATTAGCACTTTGAATATGCATATGGAATAAATTCAGCCAAACATTCACAATGAATGAACACAGCAATTCCCTCAAGTTATGAGGCAAATAAATATGTTGTCATTGTAAAACTTAGAACATCTCCACTACAGTTTCTTGATCAGTCCCACAGTTTTCTTGTTCACGTGCTCCTAATGAGTTTCTCGTAAATCATGATTTGACTGGTAACGTAGGTTATCCGGTTAAATCGGCATTAAGAGATCTGCCGTAAAACCCACACATTTGGGGTTTCAGTGGGCTCATTCTGTATGCAGAAAGAGATGGAATATAACTGGATGAAGTGTCCAGAAAATTGAAAGACCCAGCTGCATGGGCTCCAGCAATTATTTCCAATTCGATAGGTAGAATTGTAAAGTATAACGTTATTGTTTTTAGTAAAAGCCGTATCAATATAACACTATAAACCTCCACTCATGTACTCATAGAAAACTCACCCATTCCTAATATATATCTATATATTTATCTATATATATATTTTTTTCTTCCAAGGCTCTGCAGCAGAAAAGCACTCGACAGCAGGTAAGTTTAAAACTTTCATTTATTGCATGATGAATGTGATTCAGCTTCCGTCATTCTTCTTGTTAGCCGACGGGTTTCTCTGCTGTCCGCATTTTCTTCTAGGTCTGAATGGCAATGCGGTATTGTGAGGCTGCTAACATTCCATGTACCGGCTGTCTTTAGTAGTGCAGCTTCGTATGCACTAGGTAGTGCGTGATTACTCGCAATGAGTTCTGGGCCAAAGTGGCAGCTTGTACTACAATTCCCAGAACTCATTGCGAGAAATCACGCGCTACCTAGCGCATACGAAGCTGCACTACTAGAGACAGCAGATACATGGAATTGTAGCGGACAGCACTGAAATGCGTCGGCTAACAAGAAGAATGACGGAAGCTGAATTACCTTCATCATACAATAAATTAAAGTTTTAAGCTTATCTGCTGTCGAGTGCTTTTCTGCTGCAGAGCCTTGGAAGAAGACATTAAACACGACAGCTCTCGTGTGAGAAAAGCACCACCTGAGGAGTGAGGAAGGAGCCGTTGGAGCAAGGGGACGTCAAGCAGGGACTGTCCCTGACAAGAAACGGCGCAGCAGATTTTTACATCAATGGGGGTGAATTTGCATGCCGGGGCACACTGGAGTGCCTTCTATATTGCAGTGGACTGTCATATTACCACTGTGGACTTGTTCATTTGCAATGTCATTGCAGAACCCACTGTGGGTATAAGTTAGTGGCAGATTGTACTACAATTCCCAGAACTCATTGCGAGTAATCACGCGCTACCTAGCGCATACGTAGCTGCACTACTAAAGACAGCGATACATGGAATTGTAGCAGACTCACAATACCGCATTGCCATTCAGCCCTAGAAGAAAGGGTGGACAGCACTGTAACGCGTCGGCTAACAAGAAGAATGACGGAAGCTGAATCACCTTCATCATGCAATAAATTAAAGTTTTAAACGTACCTGTTGTCGAGTATTTTTCTGCTGCAGAGCCTTGGAAGAATATCCATACTAATATAATAAAGAGAGAGCCCAAACCTTTGAGGCGGGTAATCTCAGGAACCACAGCACCAATCACAACACCCAATACAGCGTTGGAAAGGGCAGTTGCAGCAGAAGGACATAGGCTATGCAGACGCCCACCATATACATTTAAAAGGTAAAAGAACCGTGCCAGCAAAGTAGTCCCTTGTGGGCGTGTCTGCTTTGTGCTGTGGGCGTGTGCTGGGGGCGTGACAAACGCTGGGGGCGTGTGGTACGTTCCGCCTTTCATGCCATGTCTCATATCGTGTGCTAATCCCACCCTTCTCTCTTTAAATACCCCTGCACCCCATAATCATAACCCGCCCTTACTCCTTAAAATACCCCAACACCCTTAAACACTAACCCATCTTAACCCTATAAATATACCCTGTACCCCAAAACCCAAACCTATCCCTAAACCCTAAAAATACCCCTGTACCCCAAAACCCAAACCTAGCCCTGAACCCTATAAATACCCCTGAACCTCAAAACTTAACCTACCCCTGAACCCTAAAAATACCCCTGTACCTCAAAACCCAAACCTAGCCCTGAACCCTAAAAATACCACTGTACCCCAAAACCCAAACCCAACCCTGAACCCTAAAATACTTCTGTACCCGAAAACCCAAACCTAGCCCTGAACCCTTAATATACCCCTGTACCCCAAAACCCAAACTTACCCCTGAACCCTTAAAATACCCATGTACCCCAAAACCCAAACCTAGCCCTGAACCCTAAAAATACCCCTGTACCCCCAATCCCAAACCTAGCCCTGAACCTTTAAAATACCCCTGTACCCCAAAACCCAAACCTACCCATGAACCCTAAAAATACCCCTCTACTCCAAAACCCTAACCTAGCCCTGATCCCTAAAAGTACCCCTGTACCCCAAAACCCATACCTATCCCTAAACCCTAAAACTACCCCTGTACCCCATAACCCAAAACTATATCTGAACCCTTAAAATACCCAAACACCCCAAAACATATACCTCAGTACCCCAAAACATATACCCCTATACCCATACTTACCTTATCCAAACATTTAAAAAAAACATGCTTTTACCATTCAAGCATTTACAACGAATTTCGTTGTAAATGTATGCGTACTAAAAGCATATAAAATGTAATGCCATGCGTTATAATGGCATTGCGGAGTAATGGTACTTTCGTAATGAACTCATTGCGAGTAATCACGCGCTACCTAGCGCATACGTAGCTGTAGCTGCGGAGTGATGGTATGCGGAAAGAAAGTTGCGGAATAATGGGTGTTTACCCCCTCCGGTAAGTACATTGGTGGCACGGCGGTCCACATCTCCAGCAACATACTCATATTTTTTCACCACCCATTTGAAAAATGCACAGGTCACTCTCATTGATGGCCAGCACCGACATACACTTTTAGACTGCCAGAAGTTCAAGAATTGCGAACTTTAGAGCTAGGGAGCTACGTTCGAATCTCTGCATCAGCTCAACATCCTGTGATTCCAGGCAAATCGCTTTGTCTCCCCTTGCCTACCACAAATTAATGTGTTCTTCTGTAATGTAAATTGTGCTCATGCCATGTTGTTGAGTTCGCACTATATAATATTGCAAGGAAAAATAAAGTATGGAAACTCGAGTTCACGCACTACTGAACGTGCACTCTTAAGTGCATCAGCAGTGCACTGTGAATCGGAGTGTTTCACAGGCCTGTCACAGATAAGAAATGCTATCAAAACGAAATTCTACAAAAAAATATACTACTGGCCGGCAGCAATTCATACCCGGACAACGTCGGGACAGGCTGCTAGTACATATATATATATATATATATATATATAAAAAAAATTCTAACACGTTAAAATAAAAATACAATTGAAATAATGTACAATACAACACAATGGCAATGGTAGTCATTACAAACATTAGAGTTCCCTAAACTTTGATCTATTGCTGCCTTCTCAGGGTAAGCCACACCGCTCGAATATAATGCTACATGCATAAATGCATAACAAAATTGCGACATGCATAAATATTGCAGGGTTATGTGTTCTGTAGCAAAGGGCCAGTGCATTCCTGTGTGATGTTATACAAAATGCCTTGAGTAAGGGAACCAGCCCCTTGCGGCGAATAACAAAAATGCATAAAGTGCATTATCGTGTCTCGCCACCCAAGCTCACAGTTAAAAAACTCATTACTCACAGAGTCTCCATTGAACTTTGTCAAATAAACTGCATTTAGAAAGGCGCCTAATCGAAATGTAATATATAAAGTGTGATGTGCCTACGGCTGAATACAAGCAAAGGTAATACTCGGGCCCAGGCTACTGTTTTATTAGAACATAACCCCTAGCCGTCGATGCGTAATTTGAAGACCCAATCAATCTCTTTACTTAATGCACCAATATGCCTTTTTAATTTGATTGCTTCCGAGCAGAATGTTACAGGGTTATTCCAGAAATAGCCAAGACCTGAGTTCGTAAGGATTTTTTTAAATGTGCTGCCCGCGGGTTATTGTTGGCCCTCAATTAATATTTCTAAATTGTTTTTTAAATATATTTCCCCATAGCTGTTCCTTTCAAGGATAGCCAATTCAATACTGGGCTCAGTGTAATGATGTCCAAAATAGGTTTAATGCCTACTTCAATGTACAAGGGATCTAATGGAGTACCCGGGCCCAGTTTAGTAAGTAAAAAGGCATTTTCAATTATCTCCAGATCTAACGTTTTTGTATAGCCCCAAAGTTCAGCTCCGTAGACTGCAAGGCGCTCTCCACTTTCTGCCTACACACTTGTAATATCCAACTGAGAGACTGACTCTGGACTTTGGGGCATATTAATGAGCCCCTTGCACCTCCGTAGCATCACTTTATGTGCCGCTCCGAGGGCACAAACCTTGAAATCATATTTATGAGACCACACAAAGCCACTTTGGTGGGGTTGAATGGCCTCATAGATATGGAGTAGGGCAAGGCAGCACAAATCACTCCATTCTGTGCGCTCTGGAGCTTTCCATGGGAAATGCAGTAGGTGTTCCCATGCAACACCCATGGATTTTGATGTATCCCTAGATTTAAAAGAGTATGTAAACCTGGGGAAGCACCAAAACCTTACACCTCCCGAGGTGTGGAGTAATGATGAGAATTAACTTTATTTCCCCTCATTCATTTCTTTTTCCATGTGTGCTGCATTCTGCAGTACACATAGAAAGAGGAAATGCCTCTCGGGATTGTTTTTGTGCAGGAAGCTGGTCTTTCCTGCATGAAAACAATCTGGCCAACAACTCATGGCACCCATGCACCACGGCGCAACGGTGCCTGCGTAGGCGCTAGGTTGCCGAAACGGCACAAGCGCTGGGGGAAAGGACAAACATGCACCGTAATAGATAAAAAAGGTGCATTTCTACCCTTTCACTCTGTTGTAGGGCAGCGCAGCACAGCAAGGTGACTTGCTGCACTGCCCTACATCAAAACCTCATAAATTAGGCCCTGTTTTTTTAAGTCCCCCATTCCTCTTCTTCATATTCCTTATGGCCAACTGATTGACTGGCACTCACCAATAACCTGTTGCCTTTACCACTGCTGTGGCGATCCTATGCCCAGTGCATGACATCCACAACACAGAATGTGACAGACACTGGATGCATACCGACCCTACGATGTGGACCAAGCAGCACAAGAGACATGTTATCTCGCCTTCTTTCTGATTCCCCTTTACCACACTCATGTTTCACTTGCCCCGTGATGGCGGCAGTAGCAAGTGCATGAGGGAGAGATCGATCCATGAAGCTCATGCAGGCAGTAACGTAACAAAACTTGAGGGGGTGGCCTGCAAAGTACATAGAGGTGGGCCCCACACTCAGGACACCGTTAAGAGCTCTCAGTAGTCACCTCAGCACAAAGCTGTAGGGAGCCATCTAGAGCTCAGGGGCCCCTGCACCACAGGGGCTGCGGGGGCTATTGTTACGCCACTGCATGCAGCAGCAACATCTGCACCATACAAGTAAGTGCATGTCACCCCCTGACACAACCAAAGACCATAAGAGCTGATAAATAGACATCAATCCATCGCCCCAGTACATGAGGTTCTTGACTCAGTGGATCTGACATCAACATCACACATATTAACAAAAGGCCCAAATCTGCAGTATGAGATTGTTGTTGCCTTGAAGCAGAACCGAAATAACATTTCAGTGTGCACACTATTTCAGTAAACTGTGTAATTTAGAAAGTCAGGCTCTTAATATAGCAACAAAGTGAGCAAATCAGTCAAGATACAATTTGGGTGTCTATATATGTTGTCAATGCTAACAACGTATCCTGGTGAGGTAGTGCCACTTGATCAGTATGGGTTTCGACTGTCTTATTGGTTGAAAGGGTTGATTTCAATCAACTAAAAGGCAAATACATGAAACAGCTCTTTAGAATTACTGATAATCCTTAATCTTTGAGGATGGCAATGAGACTTACCTCGTGGGTGGCGTCTCTGGGATAGGTTACTGAAATGATGCCACTCATTGTTTTACTGTAATGTAGAGAAATTCTCTGCCCTGAGTTTGAGGGGATTGGAAAATCCTAAAATACTAGTTTCATAATGGATTTTCTAGTGAATGTTTTTGGCTGTCCCAATTTAATAATTATGGTTATGAAGGAAATTATTTCTAATTGTGCTTGTGACATAGCCAGTGCTGAGGACATTGCTTATCTATGAATTAAGGTGTCAATCATGGAACAAGTAAGACTTTGGGCGATGAGGGTGATTTCAGCTTTCTTTAGTTTATCTCATACAGTAAAATTCACAATGAAGTCTCATGTTTTAGGGTTGGTGTCGAATCTATTACAAAATATCGAATACAAAAATATCTACCTACAAAAATATCGCAACAAAAATATTGATTACAATAATATCGACATCCTATCTTTAACAAGGTAAGTACAAAAATATCGAGAAAAAAATATCGATGTCAAAAATATTGTTTTACTAAAAATATATTTTTTTATTAAAAGAATGTAATATTCATAAAATAATACTTGTAAATGTAATAAACATAGTTAAAAATATATTATAATATTTAAATTTAATAAATTATGTAATAAAAACAAATAATATTAAAGATATAATACAAAGTATGTACTTCATTAATAATAACTCTAAAAATTATTTTAATAACTTATACATAAATGAAAATATAATACATTACAAATAAATGTATATACATAAAATAATAATATAAATAACAATTAATAAAAATGTAAAACACATTTAAAAAAGTAAGTAAATGTTGGATAGCACAGGGGTAAAAATGACTATTCCCACTCCAGAGAGTGCAACAGTAGGGAAAGTGTTGGATAGTGTAGGGGTAACAATTACTATTCCAACTCCAGAGAGTGCAACAGTAGGAAAAGTGTTGGATAGCGTATGGGTAACAATTACTATTCCAACTCCAGAGAGTGCAACAGTAGGGAAGTGTTGGATAGTGTAGGGGTAACAATTACTATTCCAACTCCAGAGAGTGCAACAGTAGGGAAAGTGTTGGATAGCGTAGGGGTAACAATTACAATTCCAACTCCAGAGAGTGCAACAGTAGGGAAAGTGTTGGATAGCGTAGGGGTAATAATTACTATTCCAACTCCAGAGAGTGCAACAGTAGGGTAAGTGTTGGATAGCATAGGGGTTAAAATTACTATTCCAACTCCAGAGTCTGCAACAGTAGGGTAAGTGTTGGATAGCGTAGGGCTAACAATTACTATTCCCACTCCAAAGAGTACAACAGTAGGGAAAGTGTTGGATAGCGTAGGGGTAACAATTACTATTCCAACTCCAGAGAGTGCAACAGTAGGGAAAGTGTTGGATAGCGTAGGGGTAACAATTACTATTCCAACTCCAGAGAGTGCAACAGTAGGGAAAGTGTTGGATAGCGTAGGGGTAACAATTACTATTCCAACTCCAGAGAGTGCAACAGTAGGGAAAGTGTTGGATAGCGTAGGGGTAATAATTACTATTCCAACTCCAGAGAGTGCAACAGTAGGGTAAGGGTTGGATAGCGTAGGGTTAACAATTACTATTCCCACTCCAAAGAGTACAACAGTAGGGAAAGTGTTGGATAAAGTAGGGGTAACAATTACTATTCCAACTCCAGAGAGTACAACAGTAGGGAAAGTGTTGGATAGGGTAGGGGTAATAATTACTATTCCAACTCCAGAGAGTGCAACAGTAGGGTAAGTATAGGATAGCGTAGGGGTAACAATTACTATTCCCACTCCAAAGAGTACAACAGTAGGGAAAGTGTTGGATAAAGTAGGGGTAACAATTACTATTCCAACTCCAGAGAGTACAACAGTAGGGAAAGTGTTGGATAGGGTAGGGGTAATAATTACTATTCCAACTCCAGAGAGTGCAACAGTAGGGTAAGTGTTGGATACCGTAGGGGTAATAATTAGTATTCCAACTCCAGAGAGTACACCAGTAGGGTAAGTGTTGGATAGCGTAGGGTTAACAATTACTATTCCCACTCCAGAGAGTGCAACAGTAGGGAAAGTGTTGGATAGCGCAGAGGTAAAAATAACATACTTACAAATAAATTTATTTTTTAAATAATAAAAAACGTAACTATTGAATAAATATAAACCATTAAAAATACCAATACATAATTATTAAAAACATGATTAGCAATAAATAATTAACTAAAAAAAATAATAAAAAATACCATTTAATAATATTTAATTACCAATTAATAATTAATTAACAGTTATATATTTAACAAAATAATTAATTAAAAAACATTATTACTTAATTACATTTAAATTACTTCCCATCCTATTCTACTATAAACCCACAACCCGCTACAGAACATATTTATCAATTAATCAACTAATAAAAATTAATTACCAATTAATTAAAATTAATTACCAATTAATTAAAATTAATTTACATTTCCTAATAATTAATAATTAATTTTGTATAATTAAATTACTTCCAACTCTATTCCCCTATAAACCCAAAACCCACTACAGAACATAATTATCAATAATCAATTAATACAAATTAATTACCAATTAATTAAAATTAATTACCAATTAATTAAAATCAATATATAATTTCTACTAATTAATAATTAATTCAGTATAAATAAATTACCTCCCACCCTATTCCCCTATAAACCCCCAACCCGCTACAGAACATAATGATCAATTAATCAATTAATTTCAATTAATGATCAATTAATTAAAATTAATTACCAATTAATTAAAAAAATATAATTCCTAATAATTCATAATTAATACAATATAATTAAATTACTTCCCACCCTATTCGCCTATAAACCCACAACCCGCTACAGTACTAAAATACAAAATATAATTAAATTACATACAAATAAATTAAAAACATAATAAATACATAATAATATACAAAAAGAAATATAAAAATCGATATCAGTAACATCGAAATTATTAACAACGATAATACTGACATCGATATTTAAAACATCGATATTACTAATATCGATATTAAAATCTATCGATATTACTTACCTTCTATATTATGTCCCTTCGATATTTAAACATCGATATTATTGTATATCAATATTTAAATTTCGATATTTTGTCTGCATACCGTTGGTGTCAACCAAGGGAGGGAAATCACAGGTCTAATGCCTCAAATAGTAGCAGATAATGGCAACTATATTTGCTTGTTTGGGTCAACCTATGGTTTGCTTAATTTGCTTGATTGTCCTATGTTTTCTATACTAAGATGAATCTATCTCTGCCCATTTTTTATTAGTTCTGTTTTAGGACTGGAATATACCCTGCATGGTGCACAATTGTGTTTCCCTACTCTGAGTGTCTGACTGTGTGTATCTGGTATCTTGGTTTCGGAGTTTTGGCTCTGGTGTCACACTAATCACTTGTGTGCACAGAGAGGCCTGTTCCTTGACATTAATTGGGTTGTGGACCTGTTCTGTGACCTGGAGGGATGCACCATGCTTTCCCTCATTGAATGTAAGAGGACTACCACCCCTGTCTGGCTTTAGTACATGCAGTAGTGATGGCACTATACTGTGACTGTGGCCAGAGCTTTGTGTCTGTGTCACAGGAGTGGATGCCTACTGACCCATTCATGAAAATTTAAGCTCTAATGCATTCTCCCAGTTCCTAGCCCTGACATCCTGCATGTATGTTGTGCGTCCATGTTTCTGTAGCCTCTGTGGTACATGCATGGTGTGTGCCTGAGTGACCAAAAGTAATGGAGCCTTTGCACAAGTTGGAGGTGACCTTGTTTTCTCAGAAAGTGGAAGAGTATTGCTATCATTGCTGAAGCTGGAGGGAGAAGACCTAGACACGGAGCTGACAGTGTCAGCTGTTTTAGAAATGTAATTAAGATTTTAGCGAGCATGGAGCTGATGATTAATCTTCCTGAACAGTGCCATTTGGTAGATGGCAAAAAGAGGTGTGGACCTGCAGAAATCTATTGTGCAGGGATGAGGAAACCTTTAGGTGAAGCCTGCCCTTCTGTCTTTCTCTGATTATTCCTGGAAGCAATGTGTACCGCTCCTGAAGTACTTTGAAGCCTGTCTGCCTGCTGAGACAAGAATGGAGACTGCTAATTTTACAGGAGGAGTGTCTGTCCAGGAGGAGTGAGGTGCAGTGTGTCCCAGGTGTTTGTGGGGTGGCCAGAAGAGAGAGATTGAGAGGAGAGCAATCTAAGCACCCTGGTGTCTGTGGGCTTACACTCTCGCTCTACTGGTTCCTGGTACGAATCACGAATATCGCAATCATTGAATCCCATTCAGGGCTGTGACTGAATGTTGCAGTGATTGGCCTATGTTGGTTGGAAATGCCTAGAATCCTCAGCTTGTGTGTGGTTGCCTCAGCCCATAGTGATCAGCCTGTATGTTTTCGCCATTGCCTAGAGTGATCAACTGATGCGTAATTGCAACTGTCAAGGGCCGGCTCTTAGGTGGTGTGACCAGTGCCACCACACAGGGCACTGACTTCAGGGGGCTGCAGTGACCTGGGGAAGGGCAGTAGGACCCTGCCACGGACAAAAGGGGCAGGGGGGAATCGGACACCACATCCGGTCAAGGGGTGTGGGAATGGGATTCTAAGAGATAGGGGATAAGAAGCAAATGTGTATGTGACCAGCTCCGCATGCAGAAACAAGAATAAAGAAGCTACAAATATCTTACCGGTGTCCCGTGTCCTTTGTGGGTTCGTGGGACGTGACAACTGGCGATGAGGCGGGATCCTTATTTGGCGATTATCACTGAGTGGGGAGATCGATGTGTGCACCGGAATCCAGAAATGCCAAACGACGGAGCCAGGAGCCCACCCTGGTTCGCTGGCCAGAGGAGAAGAAAGAAGTGGAACACGAGTTGACCGGCACTGACAAAACAGAGCCAGGAGCCCACCCTGGTCCAAGACGCGTAAACCCATCCGACCGCCGGGAAAGCGGTAAGAAACTAGGCTAAATGTGGTGACAGAAGAGTAAAAGTGCCTGAAAATAGCACCAAACAATAGAAAGCACAAAGCGCGGGCAAGCGGGTACAAGCGCTTGCAAGCGATCGTACCTGCAGCCCAAATACAAGAAAGACGAGCAAAGTTCAAAGGAACTCTCGCGAGAGCAAGGCGGCCATTTTGGAAACAGGCAGATTGGACCAATCAGGAGCGAGGATTGAGCAGCGGCCATTTTAAGGGTCAGGCAAATAGAGAGAATACAGAAACATTGTGAGATTATGGCGGCCAACTTAGGGTCAGGCAATTGAGCCAATGAGAATCAAGGAATCAGCTGCGGCCATTTTAAAGTCAGGTGCCTATTGAAATACATAGGGAGGCAGTACAAGAGAGCAAAAAAGGACCAAATAAAGCATAAAATAAGAAAAAAAAGGCACAACAAAGGAGAATAAAAGTAAGAATTGAAGAAATAAAGTAAATATAAGAGGAAGAAGGAAAAAGAGTGCCAAGGGAAAAGATGAACGACAATGATAAGAAGCAAAGCACGCAAGCAATCTTCTGTAGGCCATTACCATTCAGCCTATCGGAGCCACAAGCGGGCATCCGGTGGGAAAGATAGATAAGAAAATTTGAACACTACATGAGTGCGACGGACGTCCCTGACAGCAAGCAATTGCAGCTGTTTCTAAATCTCGCAGGGGATGAAATGGAAGATCTATTGTTAACATTCTCCGCCGATCAAACAGTGGATTACAAGGGAGTGATGAAGTGTCTCACACAGGAATTCGACCGTCAATGCAATGTTGATTTTGAGAGGTACACATTCAACAGGGCATGCAAGCAAGGGGAAGAGAGCTTAGACGACTTTGTGATGAGACTGAGAAAACTGGTCGCATACTGCGAGTTCAACAAATTTGACAATGAGCAAGCAATAAGGTTGCGCATCATCGAAGGTTGTCAATCAATGGAGTTCCGAACACGAATCCTGAAGGAACCGACAACGCTGGAAAAGATATTGACGATGGCTCGCAGGGATGCAAGGGCCACAGCACATGGCAAGCAGATGGAGATAGGAAAAGAAAAGAGAGTAGCTGTAGCACATCGCGTCACTGGGAATTTGAAAAAAAAAGAATACCAGGCGCCGGTCCCACCAAAGAAGAGCGAACAAACATGTTACCGATGTGACCTTGAGTTCCCACATGTCGGTGCCTGCCAGCAATGGGCCAGAAGTGCAGGAAATGTAACAGGGACAATCACTTCTCTAGTACATGCATGACCGGACAGTTCAGAAGTAAGAGAGGCAGAACAATAAGACCACGGATGACCAGGAACAGGTCTGCACTAACCCTGGGCGAAGAACTACGCTCTGTTCGCGGAGTTTGCGGAGTTTCGTCAACTCCGCGTTCCGCGGAGTACGCGTAGCTGTCGATTACTCCGCAATCCGGTGCGTAGCGTAGTTCTCGCGCGCTGAATAACATTATCGCGTGCGCGGAAATGGCTTACCTTGGTTCTGCGTTCGCTTTTTCCCGGTCGCGCGTGCCACCATGTTTGTAAACCCTCCCGCACCATTCCGTGCGACTGTGCGAACGCGATAACGTCATTTGGATGCGCGATAGCGTCATAAGGACCCGAACACGTTACTTGTGACCCGGAACAGGAAATAAGGGAACGCAAGCGGGCGGGACAAACCTCTTGGGTAACTTAGCGCGCTAGCCATCCCGAGCATGCAGGCAACGCCCCGAACACGCGCACCGCGCTCCCGAAGACGAAAAACAGCGCGCGAACGGGTCTAGCAAGCAACTACGCATAGCTGCGGAGCTACACGTAGTTCGCGGAGTGCAAATGTGGCTTCGCGTAGCTCCGCGGAGTCCGACTCCGCGAACTACGCCCTGCACGTTACATAGAAGCAGCAAATTGCAGTTCCTCTGACGAGTCCGAAGAGACAGCAGCACCTGCGATAAAAGAGAGACTATATCTGATGACAGACGCACCCAAGGAAGATAAAAGGACAGAGCACATTCATCTCGTGGAGAAGCAGCAAATAAAGAAAACAGCCACTGTGGACATTGAGGTGGGGAGCCATCAAGCTAAGGGCCCTATTAGGATGGCGGATGGACCTGCGTCCGTCCGCCACCCCAGAGGTAGAGGGACCGTCCGCAGGGGCAGCGGCGGTCCCTCCGTTCAAATTAGGATGTGACCGCCACCCTGGCGGTCACATCCTGTATGTTTAACATTGCGGCGGGTGCTGCTTGAAGCAGCACCCGCCGCAATGTTAAAAATGCAAGCAGTGCATTTGCATGCACAAAGCGGCAGGCACCGTGCGGTGCCTGCCGCTTCGTGCATGCAAATGCAGGGGGGTACCATAGGTACCCCCCATGTGCACCCCTCCCCCCTTCACCCTGGGGGCCCACAACGGGCCCCCAAAGACAAGACCGTATGCCTTTTCGTGGCGACATTGCCGCCGCGGAAAGGCATATCCCTAAGCAAATCCTAATATGGCTGGCGGTGTCTGATAGGCACCGCCACCATATTAGAGCTTTTCCGCCGCGGTCTCGCGGAGGAAAAGCGGCGGACGGTCTTGCCGACCGCAGATGACCCCCCGCCATCCTTATCTGGCGGGGGTCATTTCTCTCAACGCAGCGGTGAATCCGCATTCTCCGGGCAGGCGGTGACTTCCGCTGGCCCGGAGGATGCGGATTCACCGCAGTCGTAATCGGGCCCCAAGTTCGTGCTTCACAGTGGAGCCACATGCAACATCATGTGCATGTCAGAATACAAGAAAATGAAAGTGAAACCACAACTATCTCCGTCGACTGTGGAGGTGTTCACGTGGGGCTCCTAGAGGCCAGTAGAAAACTTTGGAAAATTCACGGAGACATTGACATACAAAGGCAAGTCGCACCAAGATGAAATACAGGTACTCAAGGGCGATATCCCAGCACCATGCCTGCTAAGCAATATGACGGTGCAGGTGATGGGGCTACTAGCAATGACGTACCACATGTCAGAAACGGAGAACATTCTACAAGAGTACCCAGCCATACTGAAGGGTCTCAGGAGGCTAAAAGGAAAACAGATAACGCGACACATAAATGAAACAATTAAGCCAGTGGCCCAACATCATCGATGAGTACCGATCCACCTACAACCACTGGTGGAAGAAGAGATAACAAACTTACTGGCCAAAGACATCATTGAACCTGCTGAAGGGTCAACGCCTTGGGTGTCTCCGATTGTGGTAGTTCCGAAGAAGAACACCTCAAAGATCCGCATCTGTGTGGACATGAGGATCCCAACCACTGCAATCACAAGGGAACGTCACCGGGGCCACACCTTAATGACATGATCAGCTGAATCACTGGGGCCTGCCGATTTTAGAAGCTGGACCTGTGCATAGGGTACCATCAATTAAAACTAGATTACCAGTCCCTGCACATCACAACATTCTCCACACACCTGGGTCTGTTCAGATACAAGCGGTTGAGTTTCGGAATATCATCGGCTGCGGAGATATTCCAGGAGACAATAAGGCAGGTGATAAGGCCGGTACAGAACAGCCTAAGCTACTGCGATGACATTTTGGTATTTGGAAAAACAGATAAAGAACATGACACCGCTCTGCGTCAAGTGTGCTCACTGCTGGAGCAAGGGGGCCTAATGTTGAATGGAGACAAATGCGTGCTGGGGAGAAGGGAATTTATGTTTTTCTGACACATTTTCTCCAAGCAAGGGATGAGGCCAGACCCCAGCAAAGTAGAAATGCTGAAGAGCGCAAAACTTCAGACGGATGTTACAGAAGTGAGATCATTTCTAGGTTTGGTCACCTACTGTGCGTGATATATACAGGATTTCCCCACGGTAAGCACACCGCTAAGAGAGCTGACCAAACAATGACAGAAATTCGTCTGGTCTCAGGAATGCAACAAAGCATTCGGGGAAATCAGAAAAGCAGTGATGACAGTGGAACATCTCGCTTACTTTGACCTGCAACTGTGCATGGAACTGACAGTAGACGTCAGCTCAGCAGGGTATGGGGCAATACTAGCGCAACACCTGCCAGGAAGAGACTCACCAAGGAAAGTTGTTGCATATGCAAGTAAACGCTTAACAGACATTGAGAAGGAATACTCGCAACCAGAAAAAGAAAGCTTGGCAGTGGTATGGGCGTGTGAACACTATCACATGTTCATCTACGGGAAGTAATTCACCATCATACCTGACCACCAGGCACTGGTAACGATCTATGGCAGCCCGGCAGCCAAAATGCCACCACGGATTGAGCGCTGGGGCATAAGGCTGATGGACTATGATTTCACGATTGTACACAAGCCAAGGAAAGAGCACAACCCGGTGGACTACATGTCGAGACACCCGTTGCCGCAGGCACAAGAGACGACATCAATGTCAGAAGAATACCTAAATTGTATACTAAAGCAGAACACCCCAGCACAGAAAACACTGATGGAGCTAGCAAGGGAAACTAAGGAAGATGCCGCGATGCAACTGACCGTGGAGACAATGAGAAGGCAGAGATGTCGACATGTCAACAATAACTGCACATGGGGAGAAGGAGTATGCAAGGAAGAAGTATTGGCTCTAAAAAAGATACATGAAGAACTGTCTGAAATGGACATAGGAATACTGATGCGAGGGACAAGAATAGTGTTACCAAGTTCACTCAGGCGGCACCTGGTCAGTCTGGCTCATGAATCACACGAGGCATAGTCTGCTAAGAGAGAAAGTATGGTTCCCTCGCCTGGACCGCATGGTAGAAAGCACCATCGCAAAATGACACCTACGTCAAGTGACCGGATCACCAGCCAGGCATGAACCACTGCAGATAACTGAACTGCCAAGAGCGGTGTGGACAACATAAGCAGCTGATTTCTTCGGGCCGCTGGACATAGGCACTTATCTGTTTGTAGTCATGGATGAGTACTCATGATTTCCTATAGTGCGACAGGTGTCATCGACATCAGCAACAGCAACCCTACCAATATCAGATTACATATTTGCAGCCTGGGGCTCACCCGATACACTGAAAACAGACAATGGTCCTCCATTCTCAGGAGAAGAATTCCGCAGATTCATGGCCTACCTAGGGATAAACCACAGGAAGGTAACTCTGCTATGGCCTCAGGCGAATGGAATGGTGGAGAGGTTCATTAGGAACATCAAAAAGGTGGTTCAAAGAGCAAAGCTGGTGCAGATATTACTTGGCCAAGCTCTGTGTCAGATGTTAAGGGACTACAGAAACACGCCCCACAGCACCACAGGAAGATGTGGGGCGGAACTAGTACTGAGAAGAACATGTAGGACGAGACTACCACAAGTAGAAGCAAGCATGGCACCAGAGAACAGCAGCATTGCAGAAAAAGACAGAGAGGCAAAAGAAAAGATGAAAAAGTACACAGGCGACACGCCATTCCGTCCCACCTGCAGGAAGGGGACAAGGTGGTAGTGGGTCAACGACAACAAAGGAAATCTGACAGCATGTTCTCCAAAGATCTGCTGACAGTAACGAAAGTAAAGGGCCCAATGATCACAGCAGAGTCAAAACATCAGAGGATAACACGGAACAGCTAACACTTCAAAGAACTGAAGGAGAGGTATGAAGAAGACCAAGGTGAGGAAACAGCAGAACAAAAAGGGTCGGAAAGCGACGGGCAGGAAACACACAAGAGTGGGGGGCCAGCAGAAGAACAATGGATGGGGGCCTGCCGCGGAAGTGTCTGCTGACGGCCCAAAAGACTAAAAGAGGAAATGCAATGGTCAGAATAACACCGGCATATGCCCTGACAGATCTGCATCTAGTTACGTCTACACATCTCTGGGTTTGATTTGTTTGTCATTTGTTGTGACAAAAGGGGGAGCTGTAGTGACCTGGGGAAGGGCACTAGGACCCTGCCATGGACAAAAGGGGCAAGGGGGAACTGGACACCACATCCGTTCAAGGGGTGTGGGGATGGGATTCTAAGAGATAGGGGATACGAAGTAGATGTGTATGTGACCAGCTCAGCAAGCAGAAACAAGAATAAAGAAGCTACAAATATCTTACTTGTGTCCCGTGTGGGTTCGTGGGACGTGACATGGGTGCCATGTTTTGAAGCCTATTATGGTTTTAAAAGCACCTGGTGCGGTGTTCCTTGCCTCCAGCAATTTTCAGGCAACACTAGAAATGTCAAGAAAACAGCAGTGTTTAATGTTCTTTCTGGAGCAAGATCTGAATTTTGTCTAGTGGAAGTTTTAACTAATCAATCATAAAGTAGCGAGGAGGGTTAATATGCCTGCTGCAAAGAACGTGTACCATGCAGATCACACAGTGCATATAATGTGAATAGGTCAGTGGGTTATTGCTTCTGTCAGAGAGATCCTTTTGTTACTTGTAGTTTATAACTTAAAATCCTAATATAGCACAGTGAGCTATTACCTCAACTGTTGTCAAAGAGCTGCATGCAAACTGAACGGTATAAATTAGAGCATCGTGATTTTTTTATTCAGTCTTTCATTATCCTAATGTTGCAAAAAGGGTTAATTTCGGTTGTAATCAATTCTCATCATTGAAGAGAACCTCCAACCATGGTGTTACATTTTAAATTCTGAGTTTTTGCTTTTCCAGACCAAGCCCTCTTAAACTATACTGCATATCAGAATGGATGACATGTGAGTCCTACAACTTGAAGTCCTCTGTCTTATGTAACATTTCCTATAGACTGATTCACACTCATGGGATTGATTGTCTCTGTGTAATGTGTATGTGATGTAAAGTGCTCTCACATCCTACACTGGTATAAGTGGCGCTATAAAACTAATTAAATGCGTCTGAGAGAGAGTGGTATGGAGACTTGAGAGGCTCTTTTAAAGGGTGGTAATGAGGGAATCCTTGGTGAAAGTGGTAATTGGGAGGCACTAACAAACATTGTCACACCAGGTCCCCCAGCACTAAAGCTGGCCCTCCAACTATCCATTCCCTCTAAGAAATACCACCACCTTATATATATTTGCCACCATGTAGTCATCCAACACACTCGCGCCCTTTTACTCACAACGTTAAAAGATGACCCAACAGCACATTTTTCTTCCCTGGCATATACTCTACCCTAAAACTCTATTCTTGAAATCCTTAATGTTGCCTCTCCTGCATCTTTGTTGGTGAAAACATCACCTAGACAACGATGCTTGGTCCTACCAACAATATCCTTTCCCCACACATATCTTCCAAAATAATTCACTACTCACAAATACGCTAATGTCTCCTTCTCTTTGATTGATTGATTGATTTAAAACTTATATAGCGCAATCTGTCACCCCACGGGATAATTCCTTCTGGGATCCCTCAGAGGCCTAAATGTGCGTGCAACGGTGGCATCCACCTTTTTTTTATACAGAAGTAAAACTGCACCCAAACCTGCTTTACTGGAATCCATACTTTTTATGCTTTTGCTATTCATTGCAAATGGTTTCAAGGTGAACGCTCTAGTAATACACCTTTAAAAGGCCTTCAATTATTCTTCTAACTCCTCGTCCCAAGCAAACATTTGTTTAATAAACTCTCTTGTGGTTTTGTTTCTGTCCCCAAACACTGTAATAAACAACTTAGAATAGCATTTGGCTAGTCCCAGTATGGAACAGAGTTGGTCTTTCCATTGAGGTGGTGCAATTTACTCAATGGCCCTCACTACATTCAATTTTCATGCAATTCCTTTGTGCGGAACATTCACCAAGAGCATTTCATATGAAAACAATGCCATCCCATCAAGTATAGTGAAGAAAAATTCTGATAAATCCCAGATGCTCACTTCTTAACATAGCCATGCATTCTTCTTTCAAGCTTCTTCCCATATGCCCTCAGGGCTGCATAGACCTTCAATAAAGACCCCAGTGGCATCACAGTTTGTGAACTGATTAAAATTCTTTGATTCCTGGGGATTATCACTGAGAAGGATCTCACACACCAGCTCCACAAAGAGATCAAATGCAGTGCCCTCCTTCAAGACTGCCAGTGTGGGTTTAGATTCTAGTGCAGTAAGAAGACAGCAATTATCCATGTGCTCATTGGTTTCCTACATAGCTACATTTGACCTCTCTGTATCCTTCAGCACCTTAGGCCATCAAGCCCTATGTCACACGCTCACAGACAACATTAGCTTTAATGGCATGGTTTTTCATTATACTTGGAGAATAACGCAGTCTGCGCACCTGCTTCCACGCCCTCTGCATGCTCCGAAAAATCTTCAAATGGCTCCCCATTGACTTGGGAAAAACAGTCACGTAAGCCCTACTAGCCAGCCGACTGAACTACAGCAACTACTGTACACAGGCATCACCACGAACTCCTGAGAAGGCTCCGGACAATACAGAACTCAGTGGTCAGATGTATCCTCAACGTTCTCAAATAGATCACATTACCCCACACTTCAGGAACCTCCTCTGACTCCCTGTCCAGAAAAGATGCCAATTCAAGACACTGACACACACCTAGAAACCACTCCATGACTAAGGACCAGCATACATGAAACTTCCTCCTGAACTTCCACCAACCAACCATCCAGAGACCTTGGCTCCACCTACCTTGCCCCCTCATAGATGCTACGTATCTGACACTTCCACAGCAGAGGCCATTCCTTCTCCTACTTCATCGCCAAGTCCTGGAACAGCCTCCTCATCCTCCTCCGAACATCACTCTTGCTGGCGGACTTCAGGAAGAGACTCAAGACCTGGCTCTTTGACTGAGCCCAGCAACATAGTGCCTGGATGCCCTCACGGGTGATAAGCTGCGCTTTACAAATACTGATTGATTGATTGATAGTCCAGTTGCTCCAAATCAATTCCTCTAGATCAGAGCCAATTCCTTTCTACTGTGATACCCATAACCCTCCATCTTCTTGCCATTGGATTTCACCCTGTATGTAGAGTACTGGTACTCCTGCCAACCAAGAAGGACATAAAAATTCACTAGTATGTATGTGACAATCCTCTCTTTGAATAGATCATCTGACTCAGACACCAGTTGCCTAAACGAGTGCCATGCTACTATTGAAACTTAGGTGCTCAATGAACAGCTATGACTGCATTCATCAAGGTGTAATTTGTGTTCATACATCAAGAAAGAGGAGATTGGCTCACATAAACCAATCTTGTTTGCTTCCTCCTCAATTCATCTACTGCTTCAAGTCTAAGGGTTTTTACATTAACAACTCAGTTCCAGGGTGCACATTGGACAAAGGTGAAGACTGTCTGACATAATATGGTTTTACTCAGGAAAACCCTTTCTAGCAGAGCCACACTTTAGTACACCATTCAGGCTCTGTTCCTTTCCCATCCTAATAGATACCACACTCACTGAAAGGAGTCTGTGAGATCCACGAGTCCTTTGAAGAGGCCCTTC
Source organism: Lissotriton vulgaris (assembly GCF_964263255.1). NCBI lineage: Eukaryota > Metazoa > Chordata > Amphibia > Caudata > Salamandridae > Lissotriton > Lissotriton vulgaris. The sequence continues at coordinate 994,739,481 of NC_141697.1, forward strand.
ATGCAGCAGTAGGCATCATCAAAAGTCCTTGCAAACAATGATACTATTACACTGATATTTAGATAACTCCACTGGTGTTCACTGCCCATTCACATCACAATCAAGACTTGCTGTTTCTACCAACCAAGATTAAGACCTCAAGTGCAGCATGCACAACACGCAGCAGCTTTACCACTGCTAGACAACACACCAGGGGGCATATTTACTATAAACTGGCGAAGCATGGTGTTACGCCAAAATTGGTAATGTCATTCTCCGTCATTTCAAAACACAGGAATGAATCGTATTCACAAGAATACGGTGCACCCCTATGTTTCCACTAGCCACTGGCCCTAAAGAGGCTGCGTAACGCCAGCGCTGACAACCTTGTATCATGTTGCAAGGGTGCCTGCACTGCAGGGGTGATTGTTTATTTGCAGGAAGGGGCACCTTCCCGCACATAAACTGCACATAAACAATCTTTACAGGCAATTTGCTGTTTCTATGTGAATGCAGCACCCATGGAAAGAGCAAAATACGAGGAGAAATAAAACAATTCTCCTCGTATCGCCTGCTTAAGACCAGGTATTCCCTGGTGATATTTTTGACACTGCCCTATACCTTGTAAATATGGGGTTGCTCCGAAAGGCAATGGGTGTTACAGCAGAACACCCACCTCAACACTCTTTGCAGGCCTCTTTCACCTTTCACACCAATATGTGCTTTATTTACAAAGCGGCATTAAGCCACGTTTAGTGGCTTAATGCCGCCTTGTATTTATGGCGGACTTCATGCCACCAGAACTTGAGAAAAAGTGACATTCTGGCGGTGTTAACTCCCTGTAAATAGTCCCCCAGGTATTTTCCTGCTCTGATGTGGTAGACTAAGGGCCCAGTGTACAAAGAGACAGCTGATAAATAGTAGTCACAAATTGCACATTGGATATTTAAGACCTGTCTTTGATTTTGCAATACTGCCTCTCTACAAAAATCTCCAGTCACAGGGCGTCGTACAATGACCTGTCTAATAAATATACTTAGATAGATCGCTGTTTCTGACCACCTGTTGCTGACTAGAAACGGAGGGATGGTAGCATGGAAGGAACATCGGACGAACATTTGTGTGTTTGCATTTACAAACCGGAAACGTTTTTTAAAACAGCCTGTGTTCCTTAAAGGAACTAGTGCTACTTTCAGGAAATGCTTTCCACTTGGGGGTGCAGGCAGTTTATACACAACACGGTTTCCAAAGGGGAAGCAGTTCAGCGGGGAAAGCTTTCCTTTAAGGAGTTGGCAACATTTTTAGGTTGAGCATTAGCCAGCACGCAAGTGCTGCTCTACGAAGATCTGTGGTAGTTCAGTACAGAGAGAAGCTTTGCCCACTCCCCCCACTCTTATTTTTCATTGGCTTTGTGTTTCTCCTTTATAAATGCTGACTTCTGATTCATTATGAGGTTTGTTAGTCCCTCCTTAGTAGGGTCATGTCATCATTTGTATACTCCCATGGCTACTGACCCCTTTGCTTGGTTGTTACACGGTACGTGTACTTTTTTGGGGGGGAGTTTTCCCTATAACATGCTTTGCTTACAATCAGTGGGCCACGGCCACTTTCAAAGCCTTTGGAACAACGCTCTTGCGCACTGCACGCCAAGCTTGATATTCATGGCGGCGTACATAACCCCACCACCCCCCTGAACTTTAATATTGGCAGCTGTGCCAGTTACGTAGCGCAGCTCAACCAAATACTTTTCGGATAATTTTTTGTATTACATCTTTTTTTTATAAAGCGCATATAGCGGCTGCGCAACTTTACTATCAAAAACAAAAATAATAGGCATTGACATTTACAATACCATTAGCTTAACCCCTTGGATGCTGATGACGGCCCCCAGCCGTCATGCACTACAGTGCTCGTGTGCTGATGACGGCTGGGGGCCGTCATGAACCCGCCCACTCAATAAAAGTGCTGCACAGGCGCAGAATCTCAGCAGCATGCATAAACCAGCAAACGTGTGAGAACTATTGCATTGCAAATGCTTATAATTGTTAGTGACAGAAATATCAGCCTCTAACCTTTCATACATTTCATTGAGGTTTGCAGTTAGAAGGGGGTGCCCATTTCATGTCCCCAAAAACTTTTATTGCAATTCAGAAAGCCTTTTCTGAATCACAAAATAGGTTTAGTAAATTCTAAAGTGTCTTTTTTCTAAACTTTAATTTCAATTTGCCAACTTCCAAAGAAAGTGGGATATCCGTTATTAGGAATGTAATTACAGTATCACTGTGTGAGGTAACAGCAAGCTATTCTGAGGCAGCAAACCGAAGACAATTACCACCCCACACATTCTCCAACAGGTCCCTTAATACATCACATGCAGTAACGTGTATGATAGCTAACAGCATGAAATAAGCATTATAATGTAGCAATAAATTAAGGGGTGATGTTCAGAAGGCAGGTCCGGAGTGGAGCGGTGAACATATATGTCTTGGCCGAGATGCTTGTGTAGGAGTTCGCTGTACACATCTGGGGGGCTTATTTACAAGCCCCTTGCACCACTTTTAATATGGGAAAAAGTGAGGTACCTGCGGCGCAAGGGACTTGCAAAAAACCCCTGAGGGAGAGATTTACAAATATTTTGCACTGGGTTAGCATCACAAAAGTGACGCTAACCAGCACAATTTATTTTTGTCTGCTATTTACTTTCCAGCGCAAAACTTGTTTTACTCTGGAAAGCACCCTCAATGTAGCGCAAAGGGGTGCGAAGCACTGCTTTGTATTACTTAGTGCCGAGGGGGCGTTACGTGGGTGGAACATGGTCGTTTCCAAGCAACCACTCATGCCTTTTGACGCAAAACAATATTGACAAAGATTTTTGGCATAATTGTGCACCAAAAGTTAACGCCCCTTCAAAGCAGGCGCTAACAGGAGAAATACATTCATTTCTCCATGCTTTTCTGACTTTGCATGTGTGCTGCACTGTGCAGCAGGCACACAAAGTGGTAAAAGCTTTTGATTGTGTCTAAGCATAGTATTTTGTACAAGAAGGGTACCCTTCCTGTACAAAACCCATGCGATACTCATACATACACCTTAGCGCAATGCCGCTAAGGTGTGTGCGCGGCGCACAGGCACTGAATTCAGTGCTGGCGCAAAGCAAAGGGGAGGAGAGAGCCGAATCTCTGAAGATATGGCGCTCTCCTGCTCCCTCCCTGTTGCGCAACACAGCACAACCTCCCAGGGGGCTGCACTGAGTTGCGTGGCTTTTTTGTAAATCTCCCCCTGAGGTTTCACTACATGTAGCCCATAGCTGGCCCAGTTGATATAAGTTGGCCCGGTCCTATGTCGCCATCGCATGCAGCCACGACCCATCCAGGTAAGACTGATGGGGCCGGTTAGGGGGACATTTCAACATACGACCGTAAGGGGAAATTAAAAAGATAATTAATTTCCCTTCATGGTCGTATGTCAAAACCCCTCTCACCAGGCCCACCGCCCCACCGATCTTACCTGCACGGACTGATCTCATAGTTATTCTGCTCTTGCTGCAATAGCAGTCAGTTAGTGGGATGGTTTAGGGAAATCTTTTACATACCCAAGTATGGCGAGGAAGAGAGGGATCTGTATTTCTGTTTTTTGTGACAGCGTATATGATTTTCCATTCTTTCTTCCAGTATTCTTGAATCACGGGGTGGAGTTACACTATATGGAGAAGATCTGTGTTCGGTGCATGGCATCTCCAACACTTTGCATCATTGTGTAAGCCATACGTATGCGTGACAAGAAGGGCGTAATATGTATAATTTTTAACTGGATCAATCACGAATTGCCATTGGGAGAGATTTCTAAAATTGTGTACAACAATTTGCACAGTGTGCATCAGTTATTGTAATCCCATTTGCTTTTCATGTGCAGTTCGTCGTGCCTTATCGTAGGCATCCCAACGTTTTTGACTAAGTGGGCCTTTCTTGGATTTATCAGAGTAAAAGTAAAAAGTGCTCACTCAAGAGGCACCTGTGGCATTATGGGGAATACCTCTCTCATGGAGTTCCTCAGTCGATAATGTGTAAGAGTAGTCATTATTGTACTGGGATTGAGAGAAATGTTCCCAAGGGAAGAGGTAACCTAGGGTCCTTAGATGTCTAAGGTCCAGATATCTGAGTATTTCAGTTTACGCCAGCAATTGGTGCCCCAGAAGAGTGTCAAGGGTACATGTGGTTAGTACAATACTGTGGTGTTTCTTAACTGGGTCAGTCTTGAACATGCCCATTTGGTGCACTCCACTGTATGTATTTCCCTAGTATGGTGATACGTCCAGGCTATTAGAATGGAGGGGCTTATTTATGAGAGCCCTGCGTCACTTCTGCACCGCGTAAAGTAGTACATGCATGATGCAGGGCTCTCGATCCGATCTATGAAGCCACTCAAAGCCACCCTGCTTGGCTTTGAGTGGCCTCATAAATCTTGAATAAGGCAACGCAGTGCAAATCGCTCGCTCGCCTTGCTATGTGCCTGGGAGGTGTTCTGTGGGAGTTGCACTTAGTTTTCCGACACAACACCCATGGATTTGACACTGCTCAGATTTACAAAATCCTGTAAACCTGGGGAAGCGCTAAATTCATACGCCTACCGTGGTGCGGCATGACAAGGAGAAATAACTTTATTTCTCCTCGTTTTTTCCACTCTCTAGAGAAAAATGCATCTTAGTATTGTTTTTGTGCAGGAAGTTGTCCCTTCCTGCACAAAAACAAACCTGTTTGCACCATCTACCCCTGCACCATGGTGCAAAAGGGCCTATGTTGGCACTATGCTGCAAAACGTCACCAGCGCAGGCAGAAAGGACAGGAATACAGTGTATTGCATAAATACGGTACATTTCTGCCCTTTCACTTTGACGTAGGGCAGTGCAGCAAGGTGCAGGCAACTTTCTGCACTGCCCTATGCCACAATCCTATAAATGAGGGCCAGAGTGTAGTGTAATTGTGGATGCAAGGCCTGCTTCTACAGTTAGGCAGGGATGCTTCTGTCCGGATGATGCAAGGAATGAACATATTGAGCTTCCAAGTAGTACATTTCATCGTTTGAGGCTGCGGAATTAATCCAAGATATTCTGGGCAATCTGCTAGCCCTGTGAGCTTTACCAGCAGGGAGTCCAGTTGTGCAAAAAATACTTTATTTAGTGGTGTGGGGAAGTTCTGAAAGAGGTAGAGCAGCTTGGGAAGGATAACCATCTTCATCAATGCCACGCGCCCCAACAATGTCAGGGGCAGAATAATCCATCTCTGCACCCTCTCAGCAAGGCCAGATATACACTTCCCATAATTTTCTCGCATGAGTGCATCAATATCCCGGCGGTAATATATACCCCAGTATCGGACATGGTCCAATTGGCACTTCAAGAGGGTGCTGTACCGTCGGTGCCCTGGTACTCCTGGTTAGTGGCAAAGGGACAGAGTTGGACCAGTTAATAGTGAGTCTCGACCAGTACCCAAAGGTAGACTGCAAAATAGTGCATTTGGCCATAAGTCTCTTGTTTCTTCACCAACCAGATAAAAGCCCCATGTTCAAGTAATGACCTAGAGGCCAGATCTCCGGTAAGAATTGCCACTTCCACAGCTCCCCACCCAAACTCACTTCCCTGCCCTAGTATTAGCCTAATCCGAGCACCCTTTCGTTCCCCACTGTAGACGTTCACCCTTGATGCTATATACCTGCTCACACGTGTGTCTTTATTATGAACTACTTAATACAAAAAGTTCAAGTTCAAGTTCCAAAATTTGTATAGCGCACTACTCACCCAGAGGGTCTCAAGGCGCTTGGGGGAGGGAGGTGTATTTATTTATCGAATATCCAAGTTTTTAGTTGCTTTCTGAAGGAGAGGTGGTTCTGTGTAAGGAGAAGGTGGGTGGGGAGAGAATTCCAGGTTTTGGCCGCTAAGTAGGAAAAAGATCTTCCCCCCATGGTGGATCTGTGGATGCGCGGAATTGCGGCAAGGGCTTGATTGGACGATCGTAGTTGTCGGGAGGGGGTGTAGAAGGATAGGCGCGTGTTGAGGCATTCGGGTCCTATGTCGTAGAGGGTTTTGTGTGCGTGGGTGAGGAGACGGAACGTTATTCTCTTGTCGACAGGGAGCCAATGGAGGTCTTTCAGGTGTCCGGAGATGTGAGCTTGCCGAGGGATGTCCAAAATGAGTCTGGCTGAGGCGTTTTGGGTGCGTTGGAGTTTTTTCTGTAGTTTGGCTGTGGTTCCGGCGTAGAGGGTGTTTCCGTAATCCAGTCGGCTTGTGACCAGTGCGTGGGTGACCGTCTTTCTTGTTTCGGTGGGGATCCAACGGAAGATTTTTTTGAGCATTCGTAGGATGTTGAAGCAAGATGATGAGACGGCGTTGACTTGTCTGGTCATCGAGAGGGAGGAGTCCAGGATGAAGCCCAGATTACGTGCATGGTCCAGAGGTATGGGTGCGGTTCCGAGGGCCGGAGGCCACCATGAGTCGTCCCAGGCAGAGGGGGATGGCCCTAGGATGAGGACTTCTGTTTTGTCCGAGTTTAGTTTTAAACAGCTGTTCTTCATCCACTCGGCTACATCTTTCATTCCTTTGTGTAAGTTGGTTTTGGCGGTGTTTGGGTCTTTGGTGAGGGAGAGGATCAGCTGGGTGTCGTCTGCGTAGGAGATGATGTTGAGGTTGTGTTGGCGTGCGATGGAGGCGAGGGGACTCATGTATACGTTGAAGAGGGTGGGACTGAGTGATGATCCTTGTGGTATGCCGCAGATGACTTCGGTGGCCTCTGATTTGAAAGGGGAGAGGCGGACTCTCTGTGTTCTTCCGGTGAGGAACGAGATGATCCAGTCCAATGTTTTTCCTTGTATTCCGACGTTGCTGAGGCATTGTATGAGGGTGCTATGACAGACTGTGTCGGAGGCTGCGGAGAGGTCAAGTAAGATGAGAGTGACTGTTTCTCCGTTGTCCAGTAGTGTTCGGATGTCGTCTGTTGCAGCGATGAGGGCGGTTTCGATGCTGTGTTTGGCTCGGAAGCCGGACTGTGAGGGGTCGAGGGATTTGTTGGATTCGAGGAAGGCGGCGAGCTGACTGTTGACGGCTTTCTCGATGACTTTGGCAGGGAATGGGAGGAGCGAGATGGGGCGCTAGTTCTTAAGTTCGGTTGGGTCTGCCGTGGGTTTCTTCAGAAGGGCGCTGAGTTCGGCATGTTTCCAGTTTTCCGGGAAGGTAGCGAAGTTGAGGGAACAGTTAATGACGTCGCAGAGATGGGGTGCGATGATGGAGTCTGCTTTGTTGAAAATGTGGTGGGGAGATGGGTCGGTTGGTGATCCTGAGTGGATGGAGTTCATCAGGCAGATGGTGTCTTCGGTGGTGATTGGGTTCCAGGCGCAAAGGTTGTTAGAGTGCGGTTTTGGTTCGGAGGTGGGTGGAGTGGACTGGTCTTCGGACTGGTTTTCAAAGCTGTTATGTATTTCGGTGATTTTGTTGTGGAAGAACGAGGCTAGAGAGTCGCAGAGGTCTTGGGAGGGAGTGATGTCGTTAGTGCCCGCGGAGGGGTTAGTGAACACTCTATTTGTTTGTACGGTATTCTCCCAGAATATTTGGTTTTAAAATATTATCCTACAAAATATTGTAGCCAGAATACTGAGTACCATAAATTATGAAGATATATATGTATTGGCAAGTGTCAGTGTACCATACTTAATGCCACACGTTACTTGAAGAGAGAGATATATATATATATATATATATATATATATATATATATATATATATATATATATATATATATATATATATATATATATGTTCAAAGTATGCAGATGTGGAGTTGCTACTAAAAAATATATATTAATCTTCATGAAATTGTTTGTTGATTTTCCATGTCCAATACTGCAGGAACTATAATTTTGTATTTTATATTCTGACATACAACCCTTGTAACTGGGTTTACGAAAAGAAATTCACGCGCATGCACACATACATAGTCACCCATTTCGTTAATGCATCCTTGAGATCCATTTTCCTAGCCATAGTTGCCATTGTCAGGTCTATTGTGAAGAGAATGTCATTTCCACTATCAGCAGGTCCCACAGCTGGATGGACGCTTGGTATGTGCAACGCTACACAACCTTTATGGACTTTGCCGCCTTGCTCTCTTTCTAATTTCAGATTTGGGTATTCTCAATCAGAATTTTCACTTTCCTAAACCAGGGAGGCATGGACCAGGATACAGTCATGTGGAGAGTGACATGGGGAAACACAGGGTAGACAATTTCGTTCTCAGTGGCATTGTAAGAAACTTCGATTTAACACCTAACTGCAAAGCATTCAACGGTGAACCCAAAAAAACACAGAGATGAAAAAAGAAATCCGCATTTACAATGGGCTGCATAATGAAAGCAATGAACCCTGTACATAGGGGCAGAGGAGACACAGTGCCTATCACCTTCCAAATTACCTATCTGAGTCGCCTCATTTTCTCTATTTCCATTTCCATTTGAGGGAATAGAAAAGGTGAATACTGTAGCTTGCAATGTATGCAGGGTCCGCATGTTTATGTGAATCTGGAGTATGCAGTGGCTGAGTTCTAGTCTCCTGCTGCCTTGTGCACTGTATCCTCTTCTATATGAACTCGGTGAAAACCTCTTCTTCTCTCTACATCCCCGTTCCGTACCATAAAAATTCCCTATACTTCATCCAAATTCTCATCTTTGTTGCTTATTATATTCCTTTAGAGCTATGTGAAACAGTCTTAATTTGTAAACAAATAAGCACCAGGGCCCTCGTCGGTAGGCCACTGCAGATGCACCACCCATTGCTCCTGCCAGCGCTTCCAATGACAGTACCAACACAACTACAAAGCATCACACTCCTACAAGTGTGACAAATCAGACAATTCCAGGTGCCCCCAACACAATTAGAATGGCTTGGGCAGCAGGTATTCATTTTTTTAATGTATCTTGAATTAATGAAGTCTGTTGCTGTGCTCATTTCTAAATTAGACAGACATCACCACCTTGTGGCAAACTGGCATACGTGCCGGTGTTGACATTTAAGTGCAGGTGCTGAGCACTGGGAACCACCAGCTCAAATTAAGCACTGATGTGAGGATTCTACCTGTTCCTTTGGTTCTTTAAAAGTTAGTCTCCTAAAACCAGCATGACTAGTCCTCCACTGGTTACTCCTGACCAGACACGCCCCCTTCAAAGAATGAATGAGTGGATGAATAAATGAATTATATAAATTACACCAAACAAACCATCTAGAAGGCCTCTTGACACCACACACAAAGCCATCTGCAGCACTGGACAATTTATCAGTCGAGTAACCATTTAATGGCACGCAAAAAGAGTCCTCTTTTCAAGAAAATACATATCGAAACTCTGGAAGTCACTGCTGGCAATGATAAGAAATATCCGTGGACACCTGAACTATATATAGGAAGGGTGAAAACCTGGCACCTCCCATAAGAACTGCACCCTTTCCTGGCGGGTAACTGTGATGTCACTCTCATAATACTGTCACCTAATGGTGGCCTAGCGTCTTCCTTTTCTATTACCATGCCACTCTGGCTATTGAGTACCTCCCTTCTACCATGGGCCCATGCCTGGCTCAAAAAAAGTGTAAAGCAGGAAGCAAATGACCATGAGCACATCCTGGAAGGCTGTAGGGACTCTAATTCTCTCAAGGAGAAACTGGAGCTCACTGGAGCTCCGATTACCTGCCCCTGCCTGAGCTGTGCTGGGAAGGTGGTAAACACAAGGGAAGGCGGACTGACCTGTGATCATTAAACTTACCTGCCAAAGAACACATAAGTGTGAAAACCCTTGACGCTTGACTATGTCCTGTGAGGGAGTGGGGACAAATCCAACATAGTACTCTGCCGGAGGGGCAAAGGTCAGGAAAGGGGATAAGGGTAGCAGATTATGAAATACGAGTACAGAAGAGCAGTCCTGTGGGGATGGGAGGCGGTCTCAAAAATAAAGAAAAATTCTGGAGGCGAAAGTGCCCCCCCCATGGCACAAGACTGATGGGAAAATCTAGGGTGAGTGAATGAAAGTAGTACCAACACGGATTTGTGGATGTCTCATAGGGGACTGATAATTGTGTGCTGTTACTTAACAGCATAATTTTTAATAACTGCAAAAACCAAAATATTCCATAAGCATAAGAAAATTTTTATGATGACTATTCCATTTCTTAAGAGTTACACTGTTTCTTGACTCTTAGGTGAAGTAACTTCAATGTTTGCTATATATCCAAGGTACAACGTGTTAATTACTCAATCCCAATGCATTTCAGCATTTGCCTTCATCAGGGGTAATCTGTTAAAGAAATCATAAGCACGGTTGTACTAATCCGTATCCATTACTAGAATAGTAACCATCACCAGGTTAATACATCAGTGAAAGTGAGTGAAACACAAATAAAAATAAAACTGTAAATAAAAGGACAAAAACCACTGAAGCTAAGGTTTATATACGCTCAAATTTCATATCTAAGGATGTTGCTAAATGCGAACGCCGGAGTTTCTTGAAAGATGTTGTTGAAATCTGGTTCTACTTGAAGCAGAGTCCAGTGCTTCTTAATGATACTTTTATATATATACAATTGAGGGCAAAAACGTTATGTTTAACAACACTACCGTACGTTGTCAATCATTTTCCAACTGTAACACATCTAATGTGATTTATCTCATTCATTGTCCGTGCCAGAAAGTATATGTCGGACAAACAACGCAAAAAGTCAAGTCCAGGATCTGTCAACACAGAAGCCGCATCAGATGTAAAACACCGAATGCAACCCTTGTTGACCACTTTTCTGATGCAAACCACAGCGAGGACGATATACGCTGGACAGTCCTTAAAGTCTTGAAACTACCTCAAAGGGGCGGCAATATGGCTTAATTGCTCAACAAAGAGGAATTAAAGTCTATCATCCTGTTCGATTCGATAAGAAATGGACTTAACAGGACTGAGGATTGGACAAATCTGCTTTAAGCTCCCTCCTCAAGAACTGCACAGAGAGTGTTTAATAGCTACCTGAGTAGCTAATCTTGTCCTAATGGAAAATGCAAACCCAAATGAGTCCATCCTGTTTGGGTCCACTGCTTTCTGGTTGACAAACTGTAAAAATATGTAACTAATGTGGAAAATAATTGTGTGCTTTACATGTGGTCGACAAAATATGTTGCTTCACTTAGGCACCACTGCACTTAGGACGAAATTAAGTTAATTTTAATGAGCACTCGCCGATTTTCACGATATCCCTTTCTCACTACTTTAAGATGTCTGCCACCTGAACGTGATCTCCCCCTTTTAAGATGGGCTCCACCATTGGGCCTCCACTGACACCTGCTTCTTAGTCCCTTGTTTATCTTCACACCATACGACTGCCGCGGCTTTTCTACATAAGCGGCGTGCCCAGGTCTCCAATGGTTCCAGCTACCATGCCATAAGACCCTACGCCACGAGACTCTTTTGAGGGAAGCCCATACTGGCGAACCCGACCGCCTACAACGAGCCTTGCCTGAATTATCGGCACCTTAATTAATGCACCCTTTCCTGCAGCTCCCCGGAATCAACAGCCACTGCAGCTGTCCCTATGCCGCGCTATCCCGTCTACTACGTGCCCGGCTGGGTACCTAGAACCTGGTCGTGTCAGGAGACCTTTAAGGGAAGCCCATACCAGTGACCCCAACCGCTGACAACACCGAGCTTCGCCCGAAGTATCGGCACTTTAACTAAAACACCCCTTCCGTTTCAGCAGCTCCTCAGAATTTACAGCCATTTTTGCTGTCCAAACGCTGCAGCATCCCTTTTACTACGTGCCCGGCTGGGCATCTAGAACCATATTGTGTCTTGCGAGACCATGACTCACCAACTCAACCCTCAGGTAACCTGGCCCACCTTCCTAAGTAACACATGGCGACCGTAACTAAGAATCTTTCCTGGTCATCACCCCTTTCCTTTCTAATTTCCCCAGGTGATCGCAAAATAATCACTTTTGATATATGCCAGGCGGGGCTACACCACAAGCCCCCACCAAAGGTCAGCCCCTCCTTTTATAAAATACGCCGTCAACACACTCACTGCGCCGACCATCACTACGTTGGTAGTCATCCCTCTTCACTCTGTCCATAAAATTGGCCCATCACGTTCTTTCAAATCCGGATATTTCCGTAATTGCGCCGCACTTAACACACTGTCACTTGCTCCGTGGACACACCCAGAGCAAGTAGCTACGTTTTTAATTATCACGACCAACCGTCATAGTCATGGGTCATGAGTGAATATCAACATATTCACCAATTGTTCACCTATTGTACCACGCACAGACTACGTGTCATTAGTAGTTCTGAAGACTCTCACGAGCCGTTTTCCCACCTTCACCTTGACATCACTCCCCAGCCATCCATATGAACTTTGTAATTAATGTCAGCTCCGTTCTTGGAAGCTGGTTACTCCACATGTTTTTAGACCGTTTTCATAATCACTGGACACTATTTTTATTTCGTCGATGCCATTCATAGTCACAGATCGTGCACATGAATCCTTCTGAAATGATGCTGATATGCAAACGTAAAATCCGAATGGGTTATCTTATTTTGTCTATTTCTTTTCCCTGCTTTATTCCCACAGGCGTCTTAAATCAATATCAGGCAATTGTAATTTCTAGTCCTGAAGATGATCCCAAAGTACCACAATTTATCCATTGTGTAAAGTGTATTGTGGTTACTGCTGGTTAGAGCTTATTTAAACCTTTATTGTATGATAAGCCTCCATTAGCTCCATTGTTTTTGCCTGGTACTTTACTTTTCTATCATTATTTTTCCTTTTCACACCCGGTACAGGATTGTGCCCATGCTTCATCCTTCTGTGTTTCGTATTGTTGGTTTATTCTTCTTTGATTGTTAAAATAAATGTTCCTCTGTCCGGCTGGGCATTGGAAAACTACCCATAGTTCTTATTTAAGTCTATGTTGGAATACTTTCATTATCTAATGTTATGCTAAGGACCTTTGTTCTTTAACCCCTTCGATGCTTGTGACGGAACCATTCCTTCATGCCTCACGGTTGAGCTGGCGGATGACGGAATGGTTCCGTCATGACCACACCCGTGAATGGAATGTTCAGCACCGGGGGAGAATCGGAGCCGCACGCAAGGTGTTAAAATAGGTTATGAACTAACAACACTAGCATCACTTTGTGCATTCAGCTCACTAAATTAAATAGTTTGAACTACGCATTACGAGGTTTTAAAGCAAAGTGCTCGCTACACATAGCATTCCATGAATAACGATCGCTCTGCAACATCCTTAGATAGGAAATTTGAGCGTATATGAACCTTAGCTTCAGTGGTTTTTGCCCTTTTATTTACAGTTTTATTTTTATTTGTGTTTCACTCACTTTAACTAATATATTAACCTGGTGATGGTTACTATTCTAGTAATGGATACGGATTAGTACAACCGTGTTTATGATTTCTTTAACAGATTACCCCCGATGAAGGCAAATGTCAAAATGCATTGGGATTGAGTAATTAACGCGTTGTACCTTGGATATATAGCAAACATTGAAGTTACTTCACCTAAGAGTCAAGAAACGTGTAACTCTCAAGGAATGGAATAATCATCATTAACATTTTCTTATGCTTATGGAATTTTTTGTTTTTTTAAGTTATTGAAAATCATGCTGTTAAGTAACAGCCCACAATTATCTGTGCCCTAGGAGACACCCACACATCCGTGTCGGTGCTACTTTCATGTAGTATTGTTCACTCCCGAGCGGGGAGCTATCCAAAGGAGCACAATTGAACAGACTACAAACAAGTTAAATTTAGCAGTGCACAGCCATACTCTGAAGTATAAAATCTAGGGTAAGGCCACTTTGCACTTGTCCAGCCATGGCCTGCGCAGGTAAGAGTAGTGGGGCCGGATGAGGGGGATTTCGACGGACGATGACGAGGGTAAATTAAATTCATTATTAATTTTCTCTCATCTTTGTCTGTCAAAATACCCCCAACCCGGCCCCTGCGCTCTTACCTGCATGGGCCAAGGCTGTACTTGTCCATCTACTCAAATAAATGGAGAGCACAGAGTCGGGCGGTTGGAAACATAGATGATTCAGTCTAGACAAGTAATCAAGAAGTGGTTGCCATAGACGTATAAAATTCCTGTCTGTGTTAGCTAATTTGTGAGTCTTGAGGAAATATAAATTTTATGGTCAAGAAATGTTCCCTAACGTGTACCCCACCGTCTCCATGTACAAGCTTAAAGTGCATGTAACTTCCCTCCTGTGCCAGCTATGAAGACGCAAATACATTTGCGTCCAACGTTAACATGTCCTCTTTCAGATCCACCTTGAACGGGTTGAATACTCCGTTTCTAAGTATGCCGTGCCAACGTCTTTATGTAGTGTACTTTACACGTTTCCCAGCCCAGGCGAAGTAGGCCCTGAATTCTGCCATCGAGCCTTTTCCTGCTTTCTGAATCTGAATGCCTCAGCCTGGGCCTGCCTCTGTATCTGTGACCTCTACCTTACTCCCTGCGCGGCTAACGGCGCTTAGCTCAGCCTGTTGCCTGCCAAGACTGTATTCAACCTTCGAATTATCTGCTCCGCTCCTCAAAAAATACATTCCTGCCTACTAGTTCAAGTAAACATCCTTCCAGCTGCAGAGCAAAGGGCCCGGCCTCACTGTCTCCGTGCAAGTAATTCATAGCTCCCGTTACCATGGTAGGCCCATGCCCCCTCGCATCTCATGCAGACACGTAGACGCTTATACACGCACTCACAGTCAGTATAGAATAGCCTCTGCCCAAGAGACCTTTCCCTCTAGATAATATGGTTCCCAAACATCAGATATCAGATATGCTATAGGTTCGAGTTAATCTGACATGCCAGACTTCTGTCTCTTTCCGCCAGTGTAAATGTCAAGTCCCCTGCACCCTCCAGCTCCACGTCAATCACACGTCATGCAGCTGCGCGCGCATCCAGACCTCAGATTTCTGCTGACATTGCAAGATTCTGCTATGTACCCACCTACTTGTGACACTTTCATGTGACGTTTCTAGCACACACGCCTAGTTCACGCCTTTTTGATTACGTATTGCTAACACGTGTATGCTTTTATCTTGTCTCTCTCAGCTGTTACGCCTACTGTATTGGTTACCATTATATGATTTAAGTATAAAAGTTATGTCTTGTCAATAAAGTATGCTCTATCCCTTCCTGAACCCCAGTGGTGTCAGGAACACGATATCCGGTTCAAGAACCATTCCTTTTTAAGGAATAAAACCCCTAAGAACTCTAACACCACGGACTCTGCGTCTTTCTTTCCGATTGAGTTATACTATTTTTAGTACTTACCTGCATAGAAATTAAGACGGTAATTAAATATTTACCACATTATTTTGGCGCCCGAACAGGGACCCCTCCCCCACCTTACGCGCCGGTTGGTGCGTTGCAACCTTTGCCCCCTGCCATACGTCAAGACGGACAATTACGCGTACCCGCAGGATTTCCTGTATCTCCCTCAGGCCTACGGAGGTGACGGAGACTGCGATCAGCACCCAGACGAGGCGGTGAGGAGTGCGGAGGATCCCGACCAGAGCCTAGCCGAAAGAAGCAAGGTCCGAGGTGTCAAGAGGCCCACCAGTTCCGAAGTATTCACGTATCGAGCCGAGTCGAGTCCAGTCCGGTCCAGTCCAGTCGAGTTTTCCGAGGCCTTCTGTTCCGTGCTTCCCGGTGAGTACCATTGCTGGGGACGCATCTAGACGGGTGCATTATTATGTATCCGGTAAAGACGGGTTTGGGTACACAAACACGGTCTGCACTGTTTTAGACAGTGTATCTGTACTACTTAGCAGTACATCAGTTATTCAAGTTCTTGCACTGTTCTCAACAGTGTATCTGTGCTGTTTAGCAGTACATCTAGTATCGTGGGTAGTCATATATGTTCAAAATGTTTTCATGTAATTAATGTCGTGGTATGAGTGATTGTTTGATGTACATTATTGTGTTTTTGTGTAACTAGCTGTGTTCAGAGTAAGTAACAAGTATCGAGTATCCAGTACTAAGTAACAAGATGCCGTTTTTCAATAAATTAAGACAGATAGGAACTAGGAAAGGGATACTAGAGGAAGAAATTCCTATCCCCCCTAGGGACACTCCTGGAAATTTTATGTATCATAAGCATGGCTTAGATGCCATACTGTATCTAGATTTATGGGCCGATTATACCAAGCACCTAGAGGAGAGACACAGATGGCCCGTTACAGGAACATGGGATGCCGAGTGCATCATGAAGGTAGAAGAAGCGCTATGGAAAAAGAAAGCCAGACAATCTCAGAAAGACGCCATAGAATTTTGGCGTAAAGAATCACATAAACGTGCCGAAAAAGCACTCCGAAAAGAAGACAGACATAGAGAAGAGTCGGATAGAGTCCGAGAAAACGAATTAGTTAATGAAGGGATCCGAGTAAAAGCAGAACAAGTAGACCGCATGCGAAACAATCTTGTAAATGGCATGTACTTAGTGGCCGAGGGTTTGCCTGAAGCCACTTCAGAAATACCGAAAGATCTGCCGCCACCATTGGTTCCGACTAAAGTAAGTCACAGGACCACCAAAGACATATTCCTTGTTTCCTATCTAGACGATGTAGCACCCGCTTACACCAATCCACGTGCCCACGTACCGCCTACTGACGTGACGGAGGTGGCAATCCGCTCCAAGACAATATCCAGCCATTACCGCAACAAGGTTCACCCGTTCGACAGCCTGCTCCGCCTGCTCCTCCACCTCCACCACTTCCCACATCTAAGATTGACACACTAAATCCGTTTGCACCTGATCCTAGTAAGAGACAAGTTCAGGTACAGATACCGACTCCACAGACATACAATTTTCAAGCCTCCGCTACAGGAGGTGCGACAGGAGGTCTCCAGACTCCGCCATCAACACACAGATTGAACTTTAGGGACATAATGAAGCAACGTACACCGCAAACACCACGTTTAGACATGCTTAAAGAACCCCTTCCAATTTGCAGATACGATCCAGTACCCGGTAAAGACGACAGAATGTTGTTAGCATCACTACGCTTACGAAAAGTTGCAGATTACCTAGTGTTATTTTCAGGAATGACTGAACACCTAGATAGAATATATCACTTTATCCAGACTGGGGAAAATCCTGAAAGTATTAAAGAGGCCCTGGCTCACCAGAAAGTTGACACTCAAGGTTGTATATTACGTTTCTTCATAAATTGCTTAATAAGAGAACGAGACAGGCCTGGAGTAGACCAGGAAGAGATGGAAGCACTAAACAAGTGGGGTCAAAATATAGCCGACGGAAACCATGATAAACTGAATTGTATAGCAAGTATGTACAAGAAAATTAGAAAAGCAGTAATAGAAATACACGAAAAAAGAAAAAGAAAGTGACAGGAATGACTCCTCCGAGGAGGAAGGACCTGAAGAACCAGACACGGCTAAAGAAATGATAGCGTATGTAGGTAAGGGAAATTATCTTAGGAAAGGCATTCACCCAGAGAGCAAGAGAGTTTTTCTCTCTGGCATATCAAAACCGAGTTCTCCTGAATATCTGTTTCAGGTTACCGATAAAATTCTTCAAGAACAAATGGGGTACCATGTACTCAATTCTATGGATGAACAAGAACTAGCCCGGTCAGCAGTGCTATGGGCTGACAATCCTAGCACATACAATGATGATACAGTAGCACAGACATTTCTGAACCTTTCCCCAGACGAGCAGAAATTAGCTGGTGTATACATGATTCAGCATCTCATCACGTTATACAGACAACAACATTCTGATCCAGGTCCCTTACCGGATACATTAGAAGCGCTACTTATGAATAGATGGAGAGGCCTAAGTACCAGATTAATTCAAATAATTCTAGAACAACGACGCAAATATAACGCTTTCTTAGGCCCACAATATGTTTCAGCTCCGCCCCCAGAAAGAAAAATGTGTCATTTTGACAGGCAGAATCCTTTACGAGAAGTACACCCAGTTATGAATGCCAATCATGCCTTGGAACGTGTGTTTGTGTACACACCTTTAACAAAGTTGGAATTGTTAGAAATGAAGAAACTAGTACCCTGTCATGATAAAGACCCTGCAGGTTTTCACCGAGAACTTAAAGACATGTTACTCATGGGAGATTACACGTATACGGATATCATGAAATTGTTAAAAGTACTGCTGCCCACCGGCATTTACGAGAAACTGAAGGAAAAAGAATGGGAGGTGGGAGATAAAAAGATTATATGGACTGAAATAGAAGACGAGGAAAAAGGCCGTACCCCAGGGCTAGGCCTTGGGGACAAAGCTAAAGCATTACCAGGTTTAATAGTACAGGTTTTGCCAAGATTATTGACAACTAAAAAGGAAGACTGGGACGCAATCTCAGCCTGTAAACAGAAACACGATGAAGATACTAGTGACTTCTATTCAAGATTCGAGAAATGTTTCATAATTAATAGTGGCCTGAAACCAGGTAGCGAGTCATACCCACATCTTTTTGTAACGAAATTAGTCGAGAATTCCCTGACACAAGTTAAGAACCGTGTATATAAAGTTGAAAGTACATGGCAAGCAAATACGCCATCCCAGATGTTACAAATGTTACAATACCACCAGAACAGAATTAGAGAAGAACAGGATCACGAACAGAGACGTATGAAAGACACGAAAATGAAAATGTTAGTGGCCCAGTCGGTTCCAGCCGACGGCCAGAGAAAGGGTGCGACCCAGACAGGTAATTCGGCAGCTCCCGTTAAAGGGACATGTAACTATTGCAAACAGCCAGGTCACTACGTACATGAATGTCCAGTCCTGAAACACAATATATCAACAGGTAAAACTAAAGAAAGACCGCGTCAGCCTAGACAAGACCAGGTTCAGCCACAGACTTCACAGAATTCACAGCCTATGCATGCTCCACCACATACAGCACAGACCGCAGCGGTATCACAGCCACAGCCCATTGCCGCGACGCAGCAAGTTTCATGACAGATGAACCAGTATGCCCAATCTGATTATCCCGATTATCAGCGATACACATGAAACAGCCTAGAGAGGGAGGTTGGCTTGCCTCTTATTGAGATTCCTGTAGATCAAGAGGGTCCTTATGTACACAGTCAAGTATTGGGAAAAGACAGAAAGTTTTTAATTGACACAGGGGCAAGCCGCACAACGATCAGCCATGATGAAGTCCCAGGGGCACCCCTCTCAGGCTCACAGAATGTTTCCCTTGGTTTTTCAGGACAGCCTATTGTAAATGAAGTATCGAAACCAGTCCCCCTAGCAGTAGGTCCATTATCACGCGTTACAGACTTGTTACTCACGAAATCATGTCCAGAAAACTTGTTAGATATCAAAACATTGAAGGCTCTAGGAGCTGTGATATGTTGTTCTCCGGAAGGAGTTAGACTGTTCCTGCGTGACTTTAAGGGTCACTATGTATTACGAGAGTTTGATGTCAGATTGAAAAATGTACCGAAACACCTGTGGGCACGAGGCCCAACCGATGTAGGTTGCATGCACATTACACCATACCGTGTTACACTCAAACCAGGAGTTGTTTTACCACGAATCAGACAATACAAGTTACCACCCGATGCTGTAGTGGCTTTACTGGAAATCGTTGAAGAGCTCATTGCCCAAGGAGTGGTCGTAGAGACCGACTCCAATATCTGTAATTCTCCTATCATTCCGATTCTTAAACGTACTGATCCCAATAACCGCCAGTATATCGGCTGGTGATTGATTTACGAGAACTGAATAAATGTATTGTTCCACAGTACCCTGTGGTTCCCGACATCTCATCCTTATTGACTGCTATTGATTCAGAAGCGACGTTCTTTACCGTAATTGACCTCAAGAACGCCTTCTTCAGTGTGCCCATTGATCCAGAGAGCCAATATCTCTTCGGATTCAGTTTAAATGGACGAAGTTTCAAATTTTCACGCGCACCTCAAGGATTCACAGAAAGCCCCAGCATCTATAGCCAAGCACTGAAAAGACAACTTGATTGTATCCAAATGCCAGTTAACACTGCCTTACTACAGTACGTCGATGATCTGCTGATCACCGCACGAAGTGAACCCGAATGTGAACAAGCATCACTGACAGTTTTACATTTTCTGGCCGACAAGGGACACAAGGTGTCTCCTTCGAAGCTACAATTCTGTGTTCAGCAAGTTGTGTACCTGGGTCACTTGCTGTCCAAAGTGGGGAGACAGCTCACTTCTGATCGCATCCAGTTAATTGTAAACATGCCACAACCCCAGACACAAAAGGAAGTGCGGGCCTTTATAGGCCTCACCTCGTACTGCAGACAATGGATTCCTCAATATGCATTTCTAGCTAAGCCACTCATTCAGTTGACAACACAGGAGGCAGCGACTTCGACTGCCCTCCCTTGGACTCAGGAACATACACAGGCCTTTGAGGAATTAAAGAAAGCTTTATGTCAAGCACCAGTTTTAGCGACACCATGTTACAGCAAACCTTTTACCCTTTTTGTTACAGAACGTGATGGTACAGCGTTGTCTGTCCTCACTCAAGATCAAGCAGGTTCACATAAGCCTTGTGCTTATTTTTCAAGTACATTGGATTCAGTAGCCCAGGCACTCCCAGCGTGCTTAAAATCAGTTGCAGCGACAGCCCTAGCAATAAGACAGAGTGACTCAATTGTATTAGGACATCCATTGACAGTACAAGTTCCACATTCTGTAGAGGTTCTTTTAAACCGAACCCAGACTCAACACTTGACTATAGCACGACTGACAGGTTATGAATTGACGCTATTCCAGCCACACATAGAAATCAGACGCTGTAACATTCTAAATCCTGCAACATTGTTACCTTCAATTACGACAGATTCAGCCCCGCATGATTGTATAGAAATCATTAATGCAGTAACAAAGCCCCGACGAGACTTAACAGATGTGCCACTGACAAATCCAGACCTGACACTTTACGTGGATGGTTCATGTATGAGAACAAGCACAGGAGAATTAGTGGCCGCGTATGAAGTGACCACTGAAACTGAAGTTAAAGAAACACATCGTATTGATACACTGTCCGCTCAAGCAGCAGAGCTTATCGCTCTGACCCGAGCCTGTATACTAGCCAAGAACAGAAATGTTAACATATACACAGATTCACGTTATGCTTTCGGAGTCGTACACGACTTCGGAGTGTTATGGCAAGAACGAGGTTTCTTTACCTCTCACTGTGCCAAGATCCAACACGGTCCCCTTATTCAAGCACTGTTAGAAGCAATACATCTGCCTTCAGGCATTTCTATCATGAAGTGTAAAGCACATACTAAAGTTACAGACTCTATTTCCCAGGGTAACAACCTGGCAGACCAAACAGCAAAACATACAGCATTGACTCACACCCAGATAACTGATGTGACAAAGACAATAGTGCCGACACATTGTATGACAGTTAGGGATCCCACAATAGATGTAATCGATATTCAGACCCATGCTACTCCAGATGAAATCAAGAAATGGACTGAACTAGGAGGGATCCAGACAGATCAGGGATGGATGACGAAGGGAAAATCTACATGGTTTCTCCCCGATTCTATGGTTCAAGTCATAATAAATACAGCACATAGTCCAGCACACCTAGGAGAAAAAGCTATGTTAGACAGTTTACAGAATCTCTGGTACAACAAACATTTACGAGCAGCCGCAAAACAGAAAGTGCGTACTTGCATGATCTGTTGTCAGTTCAATCCAGGTAAAAGCGTCCCTGTAGAGCAAGGTGGATTTCATCCTCCCGATCACCCTTTTGAAGTCCTCCAGATGGATTATATCCAGATGGACCGTTGTCGAGGATTCAAGTACGTCCTCGTAGTTGTTTGTGCACTTTCCCGTTGGACCGAAGCATATCCAGTCCAAGATTACACTGCCCCGACCACTGCTAAGCAGCTGGTTCGTGAATTCTTCCCACGGTACGGCTTGCCTCGTATCGTGTACTCAGATAACGGACAACCATTCTCATCCGAGCTCATGAAGCAAGTTTCACTCTTGTTAGGATACCAGTGGAAATTCCATTGCGTCCGACATCCGGAGGCAGCTGGCCTTGTAGAAAGACGCAATCAGACATTGAAGACACGTCTCGCCAAAATATGTAAAGAGAAAGGGGTCGACTGGATAGTCGCCCTGCCAGTTGCACTATTCTACATGAGAATGGTCCCCCATTCGAGATCAGGACTATCCCCGTATGAGGTGGTCTTTGGCCGACCACCAAATATGTGGGGGACGCCTATGCCTAAGAAAATAACCGATGTTGATTGTAATATGCTGACAGATTACCTTGCCTCCTTGATGTCTGCACTCCAATCATGTCGTTCACAGGTTGCCGCAGCCTTTCCTGACAACACTGATGTGAAGCCACATGATGTCCGTCCTGGTGATACTGTCCTGATACGAAATTTCGATAGGAGGAGTCCGCTGGAGCCCCGCTGGCAGGAGCCGAAGCTCGTCCTTCTGACCACGAGGACTGCAATCAAGGTGGAGGGCCGAAAGGGGTGGATCCATACGAGTGACATTAAAAAGTGTAATGAACTGTTGCCAGAAACTGACTCCTCCACCCCCTCAAAGGACTGCTCCGATTCTAGTGACTTTAAAGTTCCTAAGAGAGAGAAAACTCCGCAAGAGGAGTATAAATTAAAATTGCGGTCTAGCAAGTCAGACAGTTTAATTGTTTAAGTCCTCCCCTAGGTGAATCGGTTAAATTAGTTTCTGACATGTATCCCCTAGACCGAGATAGAGAGAGAGAGAGACAACTCAAGAAACATGCATATTGTAAATCACTTCGTAGTCACTGTATAGGGACATTATTGGTTATGTTTTTTCTAAGCCTTCTGACGATTGTTGCCAGTATATTGCTGCATATATATTACCCTATCTTCAAGCATACCCAATCTGCTTACAATGTCACTGCCGAACATTCTTTTAGCGAATTACCCCCTCACGAGTTATCTTACAGACTTGCGCTGCGCAACAACACATTCATTAGTATGTTACATCACTCCCATCAGACTAATAATGCTACAAACTGTTGGATATGTGGCCGACTCCCTCCCTATCAGAAATACAAGGGAGTTCTGCCCCTTTTTCCATACCCGTTCACTCACAATGGCTCATGTGGAGCATGGTTTAGATTAATTAATTCTTTAGATTCTGATATTGCTGTTTTCGAAGGAAATTGGGTTTGGGGAAACCTGAACTTAGTTTTGCTTAACGCCTGTTACCCTGACAAGAAGGGACTTCCCACTAGGACAGGAACTGATCTAGAAAATGAAGTATATGGATTAGGTAATTACACAATTAACCTCATGATTCTTACTGTTGAGTCCGAAGCTGCACCAGTTCTCCCTGCTATGTCAGTATTACCAGTCACGGGTGACTTATGTGTCAGAAAGAAGGGTTCAGTACACTTAGGTCATAGTAAATGTACTACTGTGGTCGAATTCAGTGATCAAGGCAAGTCTACATTTAGAGCTACTCGTCATTCCTACTTTGTTTGTGGCCATACCACATACATACGCTTACCTCCAGATTGGGATGGTACCTGTTACATTGCATTCCTTCTGCCACCTGTTTTCCTAGCCCCTCCTGATTATCACAGAAATACAAATCTAGTAACCACTAGACTCCGAAGAGATCTCCCGATTGTCGACTATACTGAAACGGCATGGGAGCAATACACAGATTTCAATAAAGGTTTCTTCCCCTACTTAGGTACCGTCTTTAATAGTAAACTGATACGAAAATTAACTAGAACCCTCGAAGCAGTAGTGAATGAAACTACTTCCGCTCTAGGCAACTTAACAGAGGAGCAATCTGCCATGCGGGTTGTTGTTCTTCAAAATCGTCTTGTTATTGACGTCATCCTAGCGGATAGGGGCGGAGCCTGTAAGGTCATCGGGTCAAGTTGCTGTGTTTTCATTCCAGAAAACGCGGCAACAGTATATAAAGCTATCACACGTCTTCATAAAATTGCAAGTTTGATACATCAGAATCCAGGCACCTGGACTTGGTCCGGTTGGTTCTGGACAACGTTGACCGCTTGGGGATGGAAGATCCTATCCTTCCTAGGCATTGCCCTTCTCATAGTATTCAGTTGCTGCCTGTGCCTACAATGTGGGCCAGCGATTTGTGGTCTGTGCGCCACATCATGTATTCCGCATTCAAGTTTCCACTCAAAACGCGAAAAGAAGAAAGAAGAGCAAATGATGTTACATGAACAGACAGATCGGTTCATGAGGATTGATATATCATGAAGGGTCCGTAGGGAACAAGGAGGGAATGAGGAAATATAAATTTTATGGTCAAGAAATGTTCCCTAACGTGTACCCCACCGTCTCCATGTACAAGCTTAAAGTGCATGTAACTTCCCTCCTGTGCCAGCTATGAAGACGCAAATACATTTGCGTCCAACGTTAACATGTCCTCTTTCAGATCCACCCTGAACGGGTTGAATACTCCGTTTCTAAGTATGCCGTGCCAACGTCTTTATGTAGTGTACTTTACACGTTTCCCAGCCCAGGCGAAGTAGGCCCTGAATTCTGCCATTGAGCCTTTTCCTGCTTTCTGACTCTGAATGCCTCAGCCTGGGCCTGCCTCTGTATCTGTGACCTCTACCTTACTCCCTGCGCGGCTAACGGCGCTTAGCTTAGCCTGTTGCCTGCCAAGACTGTATTCAACCTTCGAATTATCTGCTCCGCTCCTCAAAAAATACATTCCTGCCTACTAGTTCAAGTAAACATCCTTCCAGCTGCAGAGCAAAGGGCCCGGCCTCACTGTCTCCGTGCAAGTAATTCATAGCTCCCGTTACCATGGTAGGCCCATGCCCCCTCGCATCTCATGCAGACACGTAGACGCTTATACACGCACTCACAGTCAGTATAGAATAGCCTCTGCCCAAGAGACCTTTCCCTCTAGATAATATGGTTCCCAAACATCAGATATCAGATATGCTATAGGTTCGAGTTAATCTGACATGCCAGACTTCTGTCTCTTTCCGCTAGTGTAAATGTCAAGTCCCCTGCACCCTCCAGCTCCACGTCAATCACACGTCATGCAGCTGCGCGCGCATCCAGACCTCAGATTTCTGCTGACATTGCAAGATTCTGCCATGTACCCACCTACTTGTGACACTTTCATGTGACGTTTCTAGCACACACGCCTAGTTCACGCCTTTTTGATTACGTATTGCTAACACGTGTATGCTTTTATCTTGTCTCTCTCAGCTGTTACGCCTACTGTATTGGTTACCATTATATGATTTAAGTATAAAAGTTATGTCTTGTCAATAAAGTATGCTCTATCCCTTCCTGAACCCCAGTGGTGTCAGGAACACGATATCCGGTTCAAGAACCATTCCTTTTTAAGGAACAAAACCCCTAAGAACTCTAACACCACGGACTCTGCGTCTTTCTTTCCGATTGAGTTATACTATTTTTAGTACTTACCTGCATAGAAATTAAGACGGTAATTAAATATTTACCACAGTCTGCTGGTCCAGTGCTAAGGTGTGCCTTAGCTTCGTGTCCCAGGAAGCTGTTGGGGGAGCATTAGGAGATGTCCATGCTTCAGAATCATTTGTTTCAGAAACCAGTCTGAGTACGCCTTTGCTTTTTACTGCTGGGGATGCAGTCCTAAAATAACTCTGCTGTAATCGGCTGGGACTCGGTAACCCAAAGTGTTTTTGATGCGACTTAGCATTTCCTTCTTTAAAAGTGTAATGGGGGGACATGGCCACCATATGTGTCAGAAGTCTCCCTTATGGTCCCCGCACCACCAGCGCTTGGGCGGCGCGTTCGGGTAGATGGAGTGGAAGAGGGCCAGGGTATAATACCATTGGACCATGGTCTAATAGGCCGTTTTCCTGCTGAGGAATATTCTATAGATCTTTGGGATTTTAGGCCACAGGGTTTTCCACTGTTCACCTGTAATGTAATGGGGAGAGGATGTGGTCTCAAGGCTAGACTGCCGACTTTGGAGCTGAGAAACCAAGGTTGGAGCCTCGGGGTCGACTGATCTATAGCATGTGATTCTGGGCAAATCCCTTAATCACCCTGTGCCTACCAAAAAACAATACAAAATGAATGGGTCCTAGGTCCTAGTGTAGCGTAACTGGTGCTCAAGTAACGCACTCCAATACCTTCAGGTCAAGTTTGCGCTATATAAATCTGCAACAACAAAAAAAATTCTTGGGTGCAGGTGGATACATATGTTCCTTGGTATAAATGGGTGGGCAGGAGCACGGATTGTTGTAGAACTGCATAGGCCTTGGAGACTAGTCCGCACCTGCCCTTAAAATTTCAGACAAGAGTTTCAGAGGAGGTGACAGTGGAAGCATTCGAAGGGTGCAGGGACCAGTGGCCTAGCTGGAAATATTAGTGTATGGTGGTGTCAGGGAGTCGGAACTCGGACTTACATTGATCTAAAGATTTCATGGATTTGCACTGGAAAAGATCTTGCCGTATTCTGCTTTCACCCATGACCCTTGTTGGGAAACACCATGGTTAGTTTTTCCCACCTACTAGAATTTTTTTGAACATGTATTATCATGAAGAATAATTAATTAATTTCAGGGAATAGGGCAGTGTTTCTAATAGCCCCTGTTTGCGATCTGCTTAGTACGAGTGGGACACAGGTGGGCGGGTGAGTTGGGTCAAGTCATACAGACTGAAGTTTTCATTATACTGCTCAGGGGACCCCTGTGATACAGACATGTTCCAGGAGTGCAGTGAAGACCTTTCTGCTTGTTATTGTGGCCTTTCCTAATAGCTCTTACAGACAGGATATATCTCTGACATATTGAAGCAAATGTGGGTCACCCATCTGTTGAAAAAGGATGACTGAAATCGACGAACGCAAGATTTTCTCCTAAATTCTATCATTCTCCTTTGTACTGTGCATTTTGGAAAATGGCAACTGTTATGGCTGGATTTTCTGAGTAGGTGGGATCAGCCCCTAGGGGCCCCTCCAACCCAGCCAGAATGTACTCACCTTCCCTCCTCAGGACCACCTATCCAGGCACCTGGTACCTACCTGAGGATGGGGAACTCGCAATATACAAGCTCATATTATTAAAAACACCACTAAATCTATAGGGATACTAAGAATACTCACTGATTACTAGGGATATCCATACCCTACACCATACTTATTCACATCAGTTGGTCTCGCGGCCACCCTGACCCAGACCGTTCTACCCTAGGGCAGATATGACACACAATCCGGTGCGTCTACACACGGGCCTGCAGAACCCAATGCTCCCTTTTCCAAAGTGTTTGCAATCCTGCAAAACTACACACTGATCTCCTACTCAGTGCTCTCATTTACTCAAGCCACAATCCAGTGGGTATACACACTGGTAATCCTCCCCAGTGTTCTCATTAACGCCGCATATCAACGACGACCACATTCCTATGAACACCTATACATATATATATATTGGGAAGTCTCTTCACTAAAGGTCTGCTACTACAATAATATTATGAGATGGTGTACTAACTTAGTCCCTTAGTTGCAAGTCTCCTCTCTCCCTCACTATTACTTACCTGATCAGGGGTAGCATCTGTTCAAACAGCAATACCTACCAGGAAAGATTACCCTTACTGTATGAGGACAAAGATATACACACTATGTGATTGAGTTATTTCTTGATTTAAGCGCTCCTACTCCCTTTTGATCCATCAGTGGCTCAACAGCAACTGGCTAGAAGCCAGGATAACTTTATCATAAAAGAACTCATGCACACTAATTCACTAATTAATGGGGTCATTTATTTAATCAATAATAAAACATACATATACAAAACTATGGGGGGGGGTCTCTATAACTAGCAGTAACTTTAACACACCGCTGAAAGAGAAGGATTAAACATAACAGGAACACTCTGCTGAAAGGGAAAGGATTAGTTAGACATCCTAGGGAATAAGAACAAGATTAAGGTGTTGTAAGTGTAACTAATTCAGACTACCTCACCTATCAGAAGGAAGATTTCTCTCTCTGCCTCTGGTGGGATTAGGGCTCTCTCTCTGCCTCTGGTGGGATTAGGGCTCTCTCTGTCTCTCCCTCCTTCACCACATCACCACGCCTCTGGTTCAGTTGCTCCAGCTGACAGCCTTCTTTGATGCTCTCTGCACTGCTTTCTCTCTCCTCATCTTCAGCAATCGTCTGCCTTCTTTCTCCATTCAAGAACTGCACTCTATTCTGCAGCTCCAGCAGACATCCTCTCTCTCTCTGCAAGCTGTTCTGAGCTCCAAGCTGTTCTGAGCTCCCAGCTGTTCTGTGCTCCAAGCTGTTCTGAGCACCACGCTGAACTGCACACCATGCTGGACTGACCTCCAAACTGAACTGAACACTCCTCCTCTCCTGTAGCTCGCTAATATGGAAGCTTGTCCTTTCATGGAAAGTTACGGCCAGTAACCTGCCGCCCACCAAATTCTTGTACCTCCACGTACCAAGGACACGTTCCCAGCTGGCCAGCCTGAAGTTGTGTCTTCGGAGTGGAGAAAAATACATTCCTTCGATAAGGGCCAGCCTGAACCGGTTCTCTCCAAGCGAACAACAGCCTTAACTATAAACTTTGCCTTTGCCCTGAAAAGCCTCTCAGCTTCATCAAGATGGAGTCCCTCTAGCTCTAGGCCTGTAGGCCTGAAAGGGGTGAAATGCTCCTCAGCTCTGTCAGAATACCTACATAAACCATACCAATGTGTCTAATATGTCAAAGCCAATAGGCAATAGACAGGTTAAAGTCAAGAATAAAGGCATATTAAGCAGCTATCCTCTTCTAGGTCTGGAAAAAGGGCTTAAAAGGGCCAACACAGGCTAAGAATACCTATACTAGATGCGAGCAAGACTAATGATCTATATCACTGCTAAATAAAGCCAAAAACTCTGCCATAACATTCCACCCTTAGATCCTTATCTTGCGAGCATCAGTAAACAACAACAACCATCTAAACAAACATCAACATAATCTATCCAACATAGGCTAAGAATACCTATCCTAGATGTGAGCAAGATTAAGATCTATATCACTGCTAAATAGAGCCCAAAACTCTGCCATCCACCCTTAGATCCTTATCTTGCGAACATCTTATAAACAATAACATCCAGATAAACAAACATCAACACAATCTATCAACAAATCAAAACCTAAAAAACTCCCTAAAAACAATGACAACTCAAGGAAATTCCACCTGAAACTCAATTGTAGGGAATAGAAACCTAAAAACAAATCAAAGCACCCTTGACTTGAATGCCGAAACATATCTGAGATTGGATCTGATAACAACAGAAACTAACCAAAGCATCTTCAAACTAAATGTGCCTCAACTTCTAATGATAACTGGTGAAATCTAGTGATGTAGGGACTTATGTGTTGAATGAAAACAGCAAGGGGCCTAAATGGGGCCTACTTCGGACAACTTAAGGCTAAATGAGGCCTACCTACTATTGTCAACTTAAGAACTAAATGCGTTTCAACTCCTAATGAGAAAACAACAAAGGGCCTAAATGAGCCCTACGTACTATAGGCAACTTAAGCTAGTGATGACTCATGAAACTATTGGTGTAGGGGCTAGTTTGTGGGATGAAAATAACAATGGGCCTAAATGAGGCCTACCTACTGACATTTGTCAATTTAAAGTAAAATCTGAGAAGTAGACATGGTCAAGGTTTGGGCAAACATTAATACATAATCATACTAAAAGACACACCACCCAGAACAATCCAAAGTCTAAGGTAACCACCCTTTGATCAATCAAGGTGAAAATGTAGGAACAGTAAAAAAAAAACAACCCCATTTCTACAAGATAGCTGGTGTAACACCAATCTTAAAACAGGCATTTTACATCATACTGTGGAACACATGTGTGCACCACCATTCAAAAAAGTCCTTCATTGGCAAAAACTGTTTTGAAGAAAACAGAAAAACTATAATAGGTGACATGTTTTTTGCTTTAAAAGTGGGGCCTGCTTGTCCAAGGGATTATGCAACGAAATCATTGTATCATTCTGTCACAAATAAAACATGTTTGTGGTTTTTTTTTTTAAAAGTGGGGCCTGCTCGTAGTGATGTCAACAAAAAATGCAGGCCAAGGAATTATGTAACTCAGTCCAAATTCTTCAGTGTAGGCCACCACCCTGCATCCTCGGTATCCGGACACTTCCTCCAATGCGGCCATCCATCACCCTTCCGGTCTGGTCTGGTCTGGTCTGATTCCATCATCCAAAAACAATAAACTAAAATAAAAACATGAAAGTAAAAAGCTAAAACAAGAAAAGAAGTGGAAGGGGGAGGGACCCACGCACAACCACAACTTCAGCAATCCTAGGAACAAGAGAACAAGTATCATTATTCTTGCAAAATAAAATTTTCCATTTAAAAAGCACCCCGGGTGCCTTTCATTATTGAAAAGAAAATATCCTAATTAATTAAAAACATTCAAAATTTAACTTTTAATAATATTTAGCAGGGCCTAACATACCCTAATCCTCTCTAAGCCAGCCCCTCCCTTCAGAGCAGGAGCCAGGCTACAGTATGAAGTAATTTGGATTCCCGCCAAATGATGAGCTCACAGCATCAGCAGGGCACTGCAAGCCTCCCATTTCCCTGGTCAGAGAAGCCCGCCCAGGCCCATCACGACTAACTAACTCCAAGGGAAGAGCCAGGTCACCCCGCCCTTAAATAAACAAGCCGCTCGCGGAAGAAAATTGGATTGTAGCCAATCATAACGAACAGGGACGTGATCGAAACCTGCAGAATGAAGGAAAAAACTCGTCTGCACAAACCAGCTGGTCTGCCAAGGTCGACAAACAAATTCCTTGTAAGCTTGTTCCCAGGCCTGATTTTCTAACTAACGGAAGCTAGCATTTAAAAAAAAAACAATTCTGTTACAGTGTACTGCCAATTAAAAGCTCCAGTTTCTAAAAAGACTTTTGTCTAACTAATTCAGCTAAAGGCAAGACATTTAAAATATGGGCACTTATTTAGAAAGGGGCAACTCAGTTTAGCACACAAAATTATACATTCTGAATTAGAAAAAAAAAACGAATTAACATGATCCATTGTCAGCTGCTGAATGAGAAATAATTTGTAAAACAACATAAAATGCAGATACATTTCAACATTGTATTTAATTCAACCAGGGGCATTATATCATTTTACATTACAGTGTAATTTAACATGCAAGCCATTCAAGCCAGCCTAATAAAAGGGCCACATTCATACACTAAGAAACAACGTATTATTTCCTAACTGAATTGGTTCACTTAATAAAAAAGATTTTGCTGACACATTTATAAAAGAATACATTTTAATTTACATTTGGGAAAATAATAATGTTACATTTTAAAAAATTTTTTCAAAGGCACATGGTTGCCTTCTACTAATTAAAAGCACATGTTACCATGCACTGTCGGGCAAGATTGATTATTCTCAACCTGTGATCATTGCAACCAGCACATTCCTGTCTAGATGGAAAACCCTCAAAGAAATAATTAATGAAAACAGCTCCGTAGCGTGCACTCTAACGGGCCATCTTTTTAACATTTCACTCATTTTAAAAGAACACAGCTCTCTCCGTAATCCGACTGGTTGATTTATAACCACATCAGTTCCAAGGCAAACCCACACAAAAATTCGTAGACGCATTTCAAAAGGAATGTGAAATGAACAGAACCCTTCGCAAAACACAAGATGGTACCTTTCCGTCAAGAAACTGACAAAGCACATAGGCAGACCAAGGAATCAAAAAAAAAGTCAAAATCAAACCATCAAATAATCCTTAAAATAATCCACTGACTTTTATAGTCAGGTCAAATAACCATGCATGTTGACAGCATGTAAAAAATAAAGACTGCCATCTCAACTCAAGATATTAACCCTTTGGCAGCTCAAGCAGAATCATTTCCCAACGACTGCAGATACATGGGAAAGTCATGAGCACATTTCTTCACGTTTACAAATGACACATACACATATTTTCAAAAACGTTATCCCCAAGCACCCGAGAGAGATCCAGCTCTCTCCTGCCAAACGTAATGATAACATGCCCTGTCCAAGCCATGACCACATGGCGCTATTCACAAGCCATATTTACAAGACAAGCTTTTCACAAACAATATATCCAAGGCGCAATGCACAAGGAACACAGTAAATCAACATGAGAACATGCACCTCACAAGCCACAATAATATGGCGCTATTCACAAGCCATATTTACAAGACAAGCTTTTCACAAACAATGTATCCAAGGCGCAATGCACAAGGAACACATTTCACATTGCACAGCATAAGCAGATGCAGCAAGCAATTTAACACCTTGGCTGCTAGGCGTTTTCCCGCTGTGTGCTGGAAAATGCTTTATTACTTTATTCATGACGAGCTCAGCTCGTCATCAGCACAGCTCAACTGTGCATCATGACGAGCTGAGCTCGTCATAAGCATCGAAAGGGTTAATGGGCAATTTAAAAGCATTTTTTACACACATTTATACAATTGGACCATCACAAAGATGTAACTGGCTTCTTCATGTAATGCCATCCTTCAACTCTGACAGTTTAAACACCAAGATGAAAACCATTCCTTCCACCCTGAATAAACCAAATGCCATGATGTAATGCAATCTCCTCACGCTGCAACTGTTCAAGCCCATAGGTCTAACAGGCTACATAAACTACAACATTACGCCAGATGGAACCAGCGTTCAGGGCACTCCCTCAGAACACATGGGAAACTCTCTAAGCACATGGCAAGGTCACACAGGTTTCGTAAACTGTTCGTAGACGCCAGATGTTATGGCTGGATTTTCCGTTGAAATGGGATCAGCCCCCAGGGGCCCTATGACCCAGCCAAAACGTACTCACCTTCCCTCCTTAGACAGTATTCACAATGGATAGATGTACGGATATATATACAGGTCGTACCTAAGGATGGGGAATATACATAGATTTTCTACAATATCTTATTCACATCAGTTGGTCTCGCGGCCACCTCGACCCAGACCGGTCTACCCTAGGGCAGATCTGACACACAATCCGGTGCGTCTACACATGGGCCTGCAGAACCCAATGCTCCCTTTTCCAAACCGTTCGCAATCCTGCGAAACTACACGTTAGTTCGACCTCCTAACGCTCTCACTTATTCAAGCCACAATCCTGTGGGTATCGGCACTGGTAATCCTCCCCAGTGTTCTCACTAACGCCGCATATCAACGACGACCACATTCCTATGAACAATCATCAGGATAATATCTTAGTTACCTACTCGGGATAAAACTATAATAATGACTTTTGATACGGTTCCCAAATTATATAGCGTACCTCCTATTCTTGGCATCAAAGGTCCACTCACTCCCTCTTTGTTCGATCACTATTTACCTGATCGGGATTTAACATCCGCTCACATAAACAACACTCGGCTAGGAGATACATTTACCAAGATTGAACATGAACACGAGGCACACGATAATTCCATAAGAATTAGGATATTTATTAGCAGTAGACACAAATCACATTACTATGCAACATAACTTCTGCAAAGAAAAGGTAAAGATTAGAGTGCACATTCTATTAGAGTTAGGCGGAGGTCACCTGATTAGTGGGAAGTCTGGACTCGGCAGTCATCTAGGTTCCCTTCTCGTCTCTGTATCCTGGCTCGCCTTGCAGTCACCCCCAGCCGTCACAAGTACACGTCTGCACCGCTAGGCTCAACCTCGTCTGCTTCCCTTCAGGACACCGGAACCTTGCTGATTATTAGCTACCGTCTCTCTCTCTCTCTGTATCAGTGCGCTCCACGCTGCTTCTCGTTCAGTCTTTCTCAGAGAGTTTCGGTCTTAAATCTTTCTCAGACTTCAAAGATGGCGACTTGTCCACCATAAGATGAGTAATGGCAGAGATGCTAACGGCTAGATGCCGCCTACGGACTAACTCACAAACTGACTAACACCTTCGCTAATATCAAAGCCCGTTCCTTCATGGAAATTCACGGCCAATAACCTGCCGCCCACCAAATTCTTGTACCTCCCCGTACCAAGGACACTTTCCCAGCCGGCCGGCCTGAAGTTGTGTCTTCGGAGTGGAGAAAAATACATTCCTTCGACAAGGGCCAGCCTGAACCGGTTCTCTCCAAGCGAACAACAGCTTAAAACTATAATATCACACTTGACCTAGAAGGCCTTCTCGGCTACCGGGCAAAAAGCAAAATGGAGTCTGTCTCGTTTAAGGCCTACGGAGCCCACAATATGCATAGCTCCATGGAAAATAGCCCAGCATGTTAGCAAATGAGCAAATCATAACTAATACTTATATATCTATCCCCTACCTTAAATTCATAAGCCCTACTTTAAGGAAAATGGCACGAAAATGCCCTAATATATGTAAGACAGAGTCCCTGTCTATAGTCCTAATCCCTATGCTATGGGGGTGATAGGCTGGAGTCACTCTCCATCATTCTCCTTCTCCAAAGAGCCAGCAAAAAGGCAGCCATTACAGCAACTCTATCCACCTATAAGACGTCCTGGAGGGAAACAAAATCCTTGATTACCAGGAGCCAGGTTTCCATCTGAGGAACAGAGACTGTTATTTTTCATGTGCCATTCTCCATTGATGGCTGATGACAAAAGAAATCCCATCATATTGATTTTTTTGGCTTTCAATGCTTCTGTTCCACCGTAGACCACTCCTACCTTCTATCCAGAATTACAGTGCTTGCGGATAAGTGGTCCCATTCTTTTCTGAGGAAAAGCAATCTAGGTTTTTGTGCAGGAGAGCTTTCTTCATCATGGTCTCTTTTTACCGCCAATGTACTGTTCTTTGGGACTCATGCTTTTCTCTGTTATTTTTATGTCTCACTTGACAGTGCCGCTGTCTGCTTACACATGTACGAGTACAGCACTTTATGATCAGATTACTTTTGATATTGGTTATATTATACAGGCAGGCTGCTCGAATCCTTTGCAGAGGTATATATTAGACTCTAATGGGGATTGTACTGATGTCTTTTTTTTGCATATTTTATTCTTGTATGTAGTCTCAAAAGTCCATGGTTTGATAAATGAGTTCTAATGTCCCCTACAGTTTTTTTAATACAGCATTAATTTCGCTCAGATGCTTTTTGTAGTTCTATTTTTGCTTAGTGAGTCTTTTGTGTGCTGTTTGATAAATGATTACTTACTGATTATGATTCGATTCTTGCTGAATGTGCACACTCTCTCTCCGTTTACTTATTGTGTTGATAAAGTAAATGTTGAAAAGCTTTAATAAAAATTATTGGAAAAAAATTAAAGGGTTATTCAATTTAAAAAACAAGAAACCTACAAAGTCGAGGGAAAACAACTCAGGTAGGAGATGGTTGGAATAAAAAGTGGTAATAGAATGGATAATTAAAGGAGTGCGGAGGCAAATCGGACAAGGAATAAATGAAAGATTTAAAGGATACTCTACCAGCCACACATTTTACTTCAGCTTGTTCAAATGTTTTAAACTGTTTATGTTGACGTCTGCATGGTGTGACTTGCTTGATGTAAGGTTGACCATTGGATCGATATGTAAAGGATGGTGAGTGGGCCAACTGGACAATTTGGTGCGGATTTGAAGGAATTGAACTCTGTGTGTTAGTATGATGGTGAAAATGTGGTTGAAGGCCTATGACTGACTGCATGGTATGAAATATGTCCTTGACCCTAAATTTCACAGTGGACTGAGCATGGTCAAATTATCTAGATGGCACTGTCAGTAGTGATAGTTTATGGCACATTTCAGTTCTCTTGGATGCATGCCAGCAACTCTAATGTATGATTTGGGATGTTTTATGTAACCTGCTTTGGTTAATTTTTTCAATGTTCATGGGGGCGCACCAAAATAGAAGTCCAAGAGAAAGTAAGTAGAAAAATGTTCTTTATTTATCTTTGTCCGTTTAAAATACACATCATCAATAAAATATGAAACAAGTTCAGCCAACGCGTTTCACTCCCTACCAAGGAGTTTCTTCAGGGCACTGCAATGCTTTCTGGTGTATTACGTTCAGGTACTTCCCCTGTTTTCAAGCTAGTTTTTTTAGGCCAGTCGTTTATTCATTCCTGTATCATTCTTTTGTTCGTGCAGTTTGTGTCTTCCCTTATTTGTTCCCACGTTTTCAAAAGCTTGATAGTTCTTGCCCATAAGTCGATTCAGGTGGTCCAATATTTTCCCATCCCTATTCGTATTAATGCAAGGTCGTTGCGATACTGTATTATTCGGCGTTTGGTGTCAGCGTATCGGCATGGCTGGTTCCAGGCTTGGTTCATACTGGTTTAGTCACCCCGCATTGCCAACTACACAGCGTATCTTTATGAGGGCTGCTCTCTGTAATGTATTTCATGTGTTGTCTTTTGTTGACAAGTATGACGTGATGTGATAGCCAGTTGTAAGGTATGTAGTTATGTGTCTGTCTCTGCACGTACTTGGTTGGCATGCTGCAAAATGTGATGAAAATGCATGGATTGTTGGCACCCCTACCACCACTCCCCGATGACGGTGGGTGAATCAGCTATGGTGCCTGACACCCCCCGGATAAGACCCGTTTCCTTGAAGTGTCCTACTGTGCAACAGGTGGGGTGGTGGGTAGTGGGAGGGGCATGTGGGATGGCTTCTACTGAGCTCTCATGGGGGCGTGGGTGGAGCGAGAAGGATTTCACTGCAGGGCTGCTACTGCCCCAACTGCATTACTCAAGTTAGTCTAGTGATCAGGTGCATTGGACTCACCTGTAGTATCCTGAAGGTGCTGCCAGGGGAATCGTGGTCAAACCCAGTGTGGTGGACCGTTCTGCAGACATTACTGAGGTCATGGACGGGGCAGATAGGGGACAGGGGACAAGGGTCCTGTACAAGCTGTGTTGTTACGAGTGAGATGCCACAAACAGGGTAGGTAGAACTGATGTAAGTTTTGGGTTTCCTTCTGCTTTTCCTTCAGCGGCGTAGCTAGGTGAGGGCGGTCCGCCCCAGGTGGCACTATTTTGGGGACGGGGCTGTCTAGCTCTGGACCGTGTCATGTATGTGCATGTAACTTGCATGATCAAGGTAACTATTAGCGGTGATACTACGTGTCTCTCGGACCTCTTTCAGGGGCTCAATGTCCTTTTTCCCCAGCACCCCCCAGGGGGGCGGCAATCTGAAGGATAACCCCGGGCGCCACAAGCTCTAGCTATGCCCCTGCACCTAGGTCCTCCCTGGAATGGAAACAAGCATCCTGGGACCGGTTTCGGGGCATCACCCCTCACCAGCCAGGCTAGCTTGAATCTAGTGACACAGTGAGCCCAGGACCCACGTCTGGGCATACCTGGCACACTTAGGGTGAGAAAGTAAAAGACACACAGATGATGGACATAATGCAAATCAAATCAAACATTCACCCGTCAAGAGATATGGGTTAAATCCATTGTTCTTTTGCTCACAATGCCACCCCTGTTTAGACCCAGCCATATGCAAATCAGCCTTAACCCTGTGCCTAATGGGAACAGTCCAGCCCAAACTGCCAAACCAGGTTCTCCCTGGACCGGAAACAAGCATCCTGGGATCAGTTTTGGGGCATCACCGTTCATCGGCCAGGCTAGCTTGAATCCAGTGACACAATGAGCCCAGGACCCACGTCTGGGCATACCTGGCGCACTTAGGGCAAAAAAAGCAAAAGACACACAGATGATGGACGGAATGCAGAGCAAATCAAACATTCACCCCATGTCAATAGATCTGGGTTAAATCCATTGTTCTTTTGCTCACCATGCCCAATGTCTGTCTGACCCTCGATGAAAGGTTTCCGTTGACAGAGCCGGCAGAGGCATCACAGTCTGCCCAACTCTGAACAGAGTGGGCCAACTGTCAATATGGCGCATAGGGGATTTTGCTATGCTTGTGGAAGAGTACCCTGTCCACCAAGCTCTAAATAAGGCCCTTAGTGCACTTCTTGCAATGTAAAGAGACAAACAAAATTCTAAGTCATCATTGTCTGCCACGTGGATGCTGACCCCTTTCCCAAGTTTCTTTAATAGTAGATCATTCAATTGATGATGATGAAGATGCTAATAATGGTTTTATGGTAGCAAGGACCAAAGGATGTTGTTTGGGATTCACTATCCCATTACTATGGAAGTGAATGGGTTGGGAAAGCCCTTGTAAGAACTGGTTGCTGTCGGATTTGAAGCCCAGGGGGGTCTCGGCATGCAGCCTGCCCATGGGTGCAACCCTCTTTTGTAAAGTGGCACAATCCCATGCAGCAAAGTGAACAAATCAGTGGTAGCATTATGCCACTATCAATCAATCAATCAATCAATCAAAGGCATTTATAGAGCGCACTACTTACCCGGAGGGTCTCAAGGCGCTTGGGGGGAGGGGGGGTGCTGCTACTGCTCGAACAGCCAGGTCTTGAGCTTCTTCCTGAAGGAGAGGTGGTCTTGGGTCAGGCGCAGGTCGGTCGGGAGGGAGTTCCAGGTCTTGGCGGCCAGGTCGGAGAAGGACCTTCCTCCTGTTGTCGTTCTTCGGATGCGGGGGACGGTGGCGAGGGCGTGACTGGCTGATCGGAGATGGCGTTTGGGAGCGTAGAAGTTGATGCGGTTGTTGAGGTAGCTCGGGCCTTGATCGTGTAGGGCTTTGTGTGCGTGGGTGAGGAGACGGAAGGTGATTCTTTTGTTGACGAGGAGCCAATGCAGGTCTCTCAGATGTCCAGAGATGTGGCTGTGTCGTGGGATGTCGAGGATGAGTCTGCCTAAGGAGTTCTGGATCCGCTGGAGTCTCTTCTGGAGCTTGGCGGTGGTTCCGGCGTAGAGGGCGTTGCCGTAGTCCAGTCGGCTGGTGACGAGGGCCTGGGTGACCGTCTTCCTGGTCTCGGTGGGGATCCACCGAAAGATCTTCCTTAGCATGCGCATGATTTTGAAGCACGACGAGGAGACAGCGTTGACTTGTCTGGTCATGGAGAGGGAGGAGTCCAAGATGAAGCCCAGGTTGCGTGCGTGGTCTGTCGGTTTGGGTGCGGTGCCCAGGGCGGGGGGCCACCAGGAGTCGTCCCAGGCGGAGGGCGAGGAGCCCACGATGAGGACTTCCGTCTTGTCTGAGTTCAGTTTCAGGCGGCTGGTCGTCATCCACTCGGCTACGTCTTTCATCCCTTCGTGAAGGTTGGCTCTGGCGGCGGCGGGGTCGTTGGTCAGGGAGAGGATCAGCTGGGTGTCGTCAGCGTAGGAGATGATGTTGAGGTTGTGTTGGCGTGCGATGGCCGCGAGGGGGCTCATGTAGGCGTTGAAGAGGGTGGGGCTCAGCGAGGATCCTTGAGGGACGCCGCAGATGACTTCGGTGGCCTCTGACTTGTACGGTGGTAGACGGACTCTCTGTGTTCTTCCGTCGAGGAAGGAGATGATCCATTCCAGTGCCTTCTCCTGGATTCCGACGTTGCTGAGGCGCTGCACTAGGGTGCGGTGGCAGACAGTGTCGAATGCCGCTGAGAGGTCTAGGAGGATGAGGGCCGCTGTTTCTCCGTTGTCCATCAGGGCTCGGATGTCATCGGTGGCAGCGATGAGGGCGGTCTCGGTGCTGTGGTTGGCTCGGAAGCCAGACTGTGAGGGGTCAAGGGATCCATTCGTCTCGAGGAAGGCGGCCAGCTGTTTGTTGACGGTCTTCTCGATGACTTTGGCTGGAAACGGGAGGAGCCAGATGGGGCGGTAATTCTTGAGTTCGGTGGGGTCCGCTGTTGGTTTCTTTAGTAGAGCGCTGAGTTCGGCGTGCTTCCAGCTCTCCGGGAAGGTGGCGGTGTCGAAGGAGGTGTTGATGATGTCCCGCAGGTGGGGTGCGATGACAGCGTCGGCCTTGTTGAAGACGTGGTGAGGGCAGGGGTCGGTCGGAGATCCGGAGTGGATGGAGTTCATCATGCGGACGGTGTCTTCGGTGCTGATCGGAGTCCAGGCGCGGAGGGTGGTGGTGGGGGGCGGTGGTTCGGTCGTGGCGTGCGTCGGTTGAGTGCTGAAGCTGTTGTGTATGTCCGCGATCTTGTTGTGGAAGTAGGAGGCGAGGGAGTTGCAGAGGTCTTGCGATGGGGTGATGTCGTTGTTTCCGGCGTTGGGGTTGGAGAGCTCTTTCACGATGTTGAAGAGTTCCTTGCAGTTGTGTGCGTTGTTGTCCAGCCGGTCCTTGAATGCAGTTTTCTTGGTGGCGCGGATCAGTTGGTGGTACTTACGGGTGGCAAGCTTGAGGGTGGTCATGTTGTCCGGTGTTGGTTCCCTTCTCCAGGCTTTCTTGAGGGCTCGGCAGTTCTTCTTGGAGCTCTTGAGTTCGTCGGTGAACCATGGGGCCTTCTTGCTGCCGGGTCTGCTGGGCGGGGTCCTCAGTGGGGCGAGTTCGTCCGCGCAGTTGCTGATCCACTTCGTGAGGTTGTCGGCGGCCTGGCTGGGGTTCGCTGAGCTGGCAGGAGGGTGCTGGCTCAGGGAAGCGGCGAGCTGGTCGGCTGTGATCTTGTTCCAGCTTCTTCGAGCAACCTGTTGCTGGTGGTGGTGGATCGTCGTTCTTCTGAAGGTGAAGTGGACGCAGCTGTGGTCCGTCCAGTGGAGTCCAGTGGCGTGGCTGAAGGCGATGTCTTTGCTGGATGATAAGCCGGCGTCGAGTGTGTGTCCGGCGAGGTGGGTGGGGGTGGACACCAGCTGCTTGAGTCCGAGGTTGGCGAGGTTGTCGAGCAGGGTTATGGTGTTGCGGTCGTTGTTGTTCTCCAGGTGGAAGTTGATGTCCCCCAGGAGGATGTAGTCAGCGGAGGGGAGGGCATGTGGCCTGACGAAGTTGGCGATGTCCTCGCTGAATTGTGTGCGTGGTCCCGGGGGTCGGTAGACCAGGGTGCCTCTGAGGGTGGTCTTCGGGTCGGTGCGGATCTGGAAGTGTAGGTGTTCGGCGGTAGTCAGGGTGTCGTCGGTGTTGGTCGTGATGTGGATGGTGTCCCTGTGGATGATGGCGATGCCTCCTCCAGTCTGGATGTCGCGATCTCTCCGGGTGATCTTGTATCCCTCTGGGATGGCGATGTCGGGCGCTGAGGAGTCTTTCATCCAGGTTTCCGTGAGGAAGGCAACGTCAGGAGCTGTGGTGTCGAGGAGGTTCCAGAGTTCGATGGCGTGTCTGTGGACGGAGCAGGTGTTGAGCAGGATGCACTTGAGGTGGTTGCTGCTGGTGTCCGGCTTGGCGGGTGCTGGTGCGAGGCAGGTCCGGATGCAGGTGAACTTGCAGACGTGGCAGCCGTGGGTGCGTCTCGGGGTGGCTCGGTAGCATCCCGGGACTCGGCCGGCACTAAGCTTTTCAAGTGTAAAATTGATTGTAGCCCACCACAAAACCCGACTAGTTTAGAGACGTTTTGCAAATTAAGTAAAGCACAACATGGAAAAGAAGCATCTGTTTGGTGATGTGTATTGAATAGACCAGTACTGCATCCCAGTTACACCTTCAATTTAACATGTCACTCTGGGGTTGCACCACAATATTGTGGTCGAAGTATCAACCTGACGATATAGCAAGTCCATAATACACTTACCTTGACAATATATTGAGAGTCGATATGGTGGTCACAGGATATCTGTAGGATGACATTGTGATATTGTGACATACAACAGTAAGTTCTGTGCATTAAATTATGGGCCTATAAGTCACAGGCTTGCAAAATTATCTATTTAGC
This sequence comes from Lissotriton vulgaris, assembly GCF_964263255.1. NCBI lineage: Eukaryota > Metazoa > Chordata > Amphibia > Caudata > Salamandridae > Lissotriton > Lissotriton vulgaris. Next base: position 994,781,201 of record NC_141697.1, read on the forward strand.
TCTCTTTGTAGCTCAAGTCCACTCTTCTTCCTTTTGTCAGTGCCTTCACGTAATTTGTATTTGAGTAGCGACTGCAGATCCTCTCTTCATGATTCCTGGTCTACATCTAGGGCACAAGTCGGGGTTACACGCTGGTGGACGCAGTCCACCCACTATTTTCACAGGGTGGACGATGTCCCCACTGAAAAATATGCTTAACTCGTCCCGGTGTATTTTTCAAACACCGGGACACATTCAGCAGCGCCTGCACATTGTTGTCTGCTTTTGATCCGCAACAACGTGCAAGCGGGGACTAGATGGGGATTTCTTAGTTCAGACTCCTGCTGGGCCCATAACAAAGGCCGTATCTGAGGGGTAATCAGGCCTCCTTTTGATCGAGACTTCTAGCTGGGAGCAGTCAGGAGCCTCACACCTACAAGCAAACGCAACAGAGGGGAAGCAAAGGCTACCATCTTGTTAGCACTTCACACATCCTTAAGAGAGGCAGCTTTCCACTCTCACTTTGCTCAGGCTCTGTTTAGGAGAAATGCTGTAAGAATGTCAGATGTGTTGGTTTTCCTCAGTATTTACACAAAATAAATAGCTTTTATATAGTGCTTACTACCCATGAGGAGGCGTTGTATTATTTGAATATCACTATTTTTTCTTGTAACGCACTGTGGGTAGTAGAAGTTTACCCTGACAAAAAGCAGCATTGTTTTATGTGTATCTTACAAAAGTGTGAATCTTCTGCCTAAATCTGGTGGGCTTCCCTGTATACTCGAAATGTGCTCCAATGTACTCATCATAGACATATACGTGAGGGCTTAAGATCTGATGTCACTTCTTATGATGCCACTTCCTGTGATGTCACGTGCCGTGATGACACACGCTGTGATGTGACAGGCCTTGATGTCACGCGCCATGATGTCAGTTGCGTACTGATTAACTAGGTTAGTCCCCCCACTTCTATTTTTAGTATTTATGCCCTAACTACATCTCTTATTGGACATTTATAAAAAAAAAAGGTGAGGCAAGTAGTTGATGCTATTTGGAAATCTGAGGGGCAAACAGGAGCTTTGAGCTCGTTGTCCTCTCAAGGCCTCAAGTGATGGGGAGAATACCCAAGCTGAGCCTGGACAAATCAGGATTTGCCAAAATGTCTCCCTTGTACATTGTTGACGGTGCTCCATCCTGTCGTCATCTTTACACCCTACCCCCTTGTTCCCTGATTCGTGCGATTTGCAAATTTTCAACTTGCACTAAAATAAAAGTTAATAAACAGAATGAATAGATGACAACTCTTAAATTCTTTAGATTTACAAGGGGTACCAAAGGGATATAAACAAAGGTACAAAACATGTTAAAAGCATTTTAAATGACTTCGAAGCCATGTGTGCTGTATAGTCCAAATCAACCATCCCGGAGATGGAATTATTTTCTAAACCTTCAATACAAAGTGGTACAGAGTGTAAATGGAGGAGGTTTGAAGACTTCTACGTATGTAGATGCCAGTCCTATTATGTGTTGCCTGCCTGACGTCCTTTTGGCATCTAGTCAGGTCAGACATTCTGTATTGCCCTAATAAAGCAAAACTGTTAACCACTGCAGCCTATTACAAAAAACTCAAAACACATTTATTCTTCAACTTGAAGTTCATGGTTCCTTGGAGGGGCTGTAGAGAAAAAGCTCTCCAGTGTGTTGAAGGCAAATGCAAGGCTTCTACGTGAGACTGCAAAGTGATTTTAGTTATGCATAAGTAGGTGTTAAACTGAGTGAATTTCGGCATGAGAGGTGATCAGTCAGTCCAAATGATGCTCAACTCCATAAGCCTGTCAGACATCGAATCTGACACAAAAACATGCAAGCTACTTGGAAACGCGTTAATCTCAGAACATTTTCTCTCATTTGACAAGAGCTAATCTTTGAAATTCTGTGCATTCAGAGAAAAAAGGAAGAAGTGCCAGAGCACAGTAGAAACCTACTTAGCTCTGGTTGCTTAATACAACTTAGCTAGTCCCATGCCTGCTGTTAAGGTGATAGTGTTAAATGTGCTATTGGTCACTGTGACATGAATGGTCTTTCATCTCTAGTTTCAATATCTTCTTTCTCATCTTTATTTCGACAACATTTGTCATAAAAGAAGTCGCATTACATTCATAATATAAAATTGCACAGTTCAATTCAATTCATTGGAGTTAAAACATCAATCAGGGCATAACCATTGGGCTGTATCAACACTATAAAATACAAAATCCATAAAAGAAACATTTAAAAACGCGATCATCACAGTAGCCCACCATTGCTTTGGATACTCATTGACTCTCTAAGGCTATATAGAAGTATCTGCCTTCTCCCACTGGACTAGACCTTCAGATAGTTCCGTCTCTTATTCCACATTGCTGCTAGGAATGTTGTTACAGCAAAAACGATTATTGGAGAGAGGTCAGTTTTTAATATCCGGAATTATTCGGAGCACTGTCTGATCCCCAAATTTTTACAGATTGAAAGTATCCACCTTTTCCTTGCGATCTTGTATTCAATACCACTTGTTTGTACCTTCTGGTGATATCACACTCTGGTACATTCATCCCAAGTAGCTGAGATTGCCTAGATTCCTGCAAAGCTCTCAGAGACCACAATGCTTGTATTTCTCAAAAGGGTTGAATGCGGTGGGTTTGAGAGTATCTATCAAACGTCCTTCAGTCCTTACCATGGGGATGTAAATTTCACTTCCTTTTGGAATGTTCCTCAAATGTTGAAATAGATTCTTAGGACAAAGAGAGATTGTATCTCTGCGTCAGCTGAGACCCTAAAAGCTTGGCTGCCCACTGCCCAGGTCTGTCTGTATTGCAGGAACCATCAGTTTAAAGTTGATTTTTTGAATGAAACTTCTACATTTGCAGACAAAATCTCCTGCTCAGCTAGAGATAAACTCCATTGCTAACAAAGATGAATGTTAAAATATTTGAGATAGTAAAGTACTTATATTATGATCACTTGTCTCCCAATATCTAAAGGTCCTGCAGCCTATGAACATCCAGTTTCCCCTCTACCAACATAAGGGAGATATTGCCTCGTCCTACAGAAGTTCAAGCAAAGAATTTGCCCTTTGAGAATTAGAGAGGGTCTGCTTTTAGGGAATGCAATCACTGATATGATGAAGAAAACATATAATTGTTAAATATCCATCCACAGACTTTTAGTACATCATGGGCTAAGGTCAAGAAAAAGAATCGCCTGGCATAGTTCAGAAAGATATCTTGTACCTGGCTGACTTGACTGCTCAGGATCTTGTCAACTCAACTGGCAGCTTCAAGCAAATAAGGTCTCTGAACTGCCCCTCATGTGAACCATGGTGCCTTCAGCACTCAAAAAACACTTTCCAGTAGGTACCTAAAGTACAAAACTGCAGCAAGCCCTGAAGTAAGAAAAGGCAAGAAAAACACCACTACATTTGTTATAACAGTAGAAGAATAAATAACAAGGAGTCTTTGACATCATGGAAAATAATGTGGACTCACTGCGGAACGTGGTGTGGGGCACTTAAAACTCTCATATCTCACGAATATTTGAGGGGAGGGATCTCTCTGCATGCCAGCCCCTATGTTAAGTCCCTGCTGGGACAGAAAGGAAGAGGTAAAATGTAAGATGGTACAAAGCAAATAATTAGGATGAGGGGCAAGGGGAGTGGGTTTCATAAGTAAACACAGGTGGATAGGAATTTTAGAAGATATATAAAAGAAAAGTCAGCAGATCAATTGCAGCAACTTTCACATTATATGGGCCTACACACCCGCATACCGTTATTTCGAAGTGGATAGTATAATTCACATTTCAAGGAACAGAGCCAAGGGGAAAGTAGATGACTAGTAGGCAAGGGTTCGATAAAACGCGAACTTTGAGAATAGTTTGAAAGTTTTACATCAAGGCGCCAAAATGAGATGGAAGGGATTGTGGGGAGGGAGTAGAGACTATTTTTTTGTTTTCTGTTTTATTTTGAAGTATTGTATTGTAATTCCATTTATATAGTGCTTACTACCCCTGACGAGGCGTCAAAGCACTTTTTCGGCGGGTAGCACGCTACTCCGGGACACATTGAGGATTAATGTTAAATTAGTATAGTGAAACATGCAAGTACATTTTAAGTGGTGGATAGATTAGTCAGTTATTTGGATTTGGAATGATAGCAGAAGGATTGAGGAGGAAAAAAAGGTTTGTATTTATATAGCGCTTGTTACCCCTGGTGGGGTGTTGAAACATGCTATTCAGGAAGCCCATAAAGGATTAGTGGTGAATTAATATGGTGAAATATGAAAGTAATTTCAGTGGTGGATATTAGTCAGTTATTTGGAGTGAGAGGGATAGCGGAGGGATAAAAGGGGAAGAAAGGTTTGCATTCATATAGCACTTGTTACCCCTGATGGATGTTGAGGAGCTTTTCTCGCGAGTAGCAAGCCACTCCGGAACTCATAAAGGATTAGTGTTGAAAATTAGTATAGTAAAATATGAAGTAATTTGAGGAGTTGATATGTTATTCAGTTATTTTGGTAGGGAAGGGTAGGTGGCGGGATAGTGAAGGGAAAGAGGTTTGTATTTACATAGCGCTTGCTAACCCTGATGGGGTTTTGAAGCACAAGAAGCATGCTGCTCTGGAACCCTTCAGGATTAGTGTTGACTTAGTATGGTGAAACATGGAAGTAACTTTAGTGGTGGATATGTTAGTCAGTTATTTGGATTGAGAAGGGTTGGGAGGGGTAGAAAAGAGGGAAGAGTTTAGAAAGGTTTGTTTTGGGGGATCGGTAGAGTAAAAGAGGTGTAAGATGATGCAAGGAGGGATAGAGTAGGAGAGAGTCTAGGAAGGGTTATTTTGAGGATCATAGTGGTATGGGGTTTAGGGTTTAATGAGAGAGTGGATGTAGCGGATATATTGAGCGAAGCATAGGCTGAGAAATAGGGAAGTGCATTGGAAATGCTAAATTAGAAGAAAGTGATACATATATAGATCCATTAGTACATTGAAAGAATATAAATGCATAATGGAGGTATGTATATTGGGCAGTATTTCTGGACCTGACCAGTCTCAACAGGCTCAAACAGGCAACTGCCCTTGTCCTCTTCACCCTTAACAGGCTCAAACAGACAACTGCCCTTGTCCTCTCCGCCCTTAACAGGCTCAAACAGACAACTGCCCTTGTCCTCTCCGCCCTTGACCTCAACGCCCGGGCTGAGACGCCCCAAGCCTGGCCTTTTATAGCCCTAGTAATCAACTGACCCCCGTCAGCCAATGGGAACCCTAGCCCTAACACTATCCGATCACAACACTAGCCCTAAAATTCTAGAACCAATAGGAGACCAGGACATTAAAGCCAATCTTAGCTCTAGTCCAATCACCCAATCAGTTCAAAAACCCTAATCTCTACGTACATTAGAGGTCCGAGCCCTACCAGTAGTCCCACCCCAAGTCAAAGCAACCAATGGCACAGGAAGCCCTTGTCCCTACTTCCAATAGAAAGCCTAACCCAACTCTTGTTCCCACAACCACTCCAGCAACCAATCACACCAGAAGCCCTAATTGCTACTTCCAATTAAAAGTCGAACCCCAGCCCTAGTCCCAACCATCCAATAATACAGGAAACCCTAGTCCCTACTTCCAATAGAATTCCTAACCCTAGCCCTAGTCCCAACCCTACATCGATTGAATCACAGACCCAGAAACCAATCAGAACACTCAAATACCCAACCAATGAGGACACTAACCCTAATCCAATAGAAACACCAGATACAACCACCAATCAGTGTACACATATAACACACAATATCAGACTATATAAGGTCCCCGCGACCTCAGACAAGGTTTGCTGACCAGGGAGTTACTTCTCCTGTTCAGAATCTCCTAGGAGACAGACAGGCTCAATCCACACCTTGGACTTCTACAGGTAAAGGCCTCACTAACTTGAAATCTAATAATACTGTTTGAATAAAACTTTACTCCCTCTACTGGACAAAAAACGAAGTGCACAGTCCCTAGTAAACACAGTTTAAACAGCTCACAGAAGCAGCCTCTGATGTAGAATATCCCTGTTGCTGGGGGGAGGGGAGACAGGGGGGCTGGTTTCACTGGCTTGTGAACGCAAAATGGTGGCTGGGGGTGCACTGTTTTAACATACAGGTCTTAGCACAGAGCAAAGGAGAAATTTGGAGGGAAAACTTAAAGTCATCAGCAATGAGAGGGAAAAACTACAGAGTTTGGACTGCAAATCCCACAATTCAACACGTTAAATGGAAGAAATCATGGGCAGGAAAAAACACAAGTTTAAAACACAGCTGATAAAATATCCAGTCACAGGCAGGTTAAAACTACAATTTTTAAACTGTAACAACCACAGGCAAAGACAGAAATCACAGAAAGGGAAAATCGTTTTTTTTTAAACTTTTGTTTTGGGGAAGAGATAGTACTAGTCTGTCTCCTTACCACTTTCTGGACTCTGCTCACTGCAATCTGGGGCACAGGGAGGCCGCAACTCACAAGATGGAGGAGAATGATTTGGGGTGCACCCAGCAAGGCCTTAAGGGGCCTGGGCTAGTGTGAGGGGACGGCTAAGAGTTGCCTGGTAGTTGAATAGCCAATCCCCAGTTCTGGGTCTGCTGGCCTGGGGGGGGGAGCTGCTTTTCCTGTTCAGAATCTCCTAGGAGACAGACAGACTCAATCTACACTTTGGACTTCTGCAGGTGAAAGCCTCACTAACTTGAAATCTAACAACACTGTTTGAATAAAACTTTACTCTATTTACTGGCCAAAAAACAAAGTGCACAGTCCCTAGTAAACACAGTTTAAACAGCTCACAGAAGCAACCTCTGATGTAGAATATCCCTGTTGCTGGGGGGAGGCAGGGGGGGGGGGGTGGTTTCACTGGCTTGTGAACACAAAATGGTGGCTGGGGCAGAAAATAATAATTTTCCACATTCACACCCATTTTATATGAATTCTCGTTCTTCTGTGTTATATACTTCACATTTATGCTGAATCATGGTATTAGATCACAACCTCTTTCTGAAGTTGGCACAACCTAGCGAGGATTCTAGAATATTGTAGAGTCAGTTCTTGTTAGTGGATGGTGTGTTCTTTTCCAAGGTCTTCCCACGTTCTTTGCACTAGAAGATCTTGTAATCTGCTCATCAGTGACTACAAGTTTCATTTGTATCATGTTGCCCAGCTTCCATGTACTTGTATTGAGACAAATTGTGTAAATGTAGGTGCAAAATCTATGGAGTAGTGGGCTACCTGCTCCAATTGATTCAGGGCGAAGCTCTGGTCCGTTGAAACAGAAATTGCCTTGTTTATTTAGAATACTTCCTGACTATTGTTATCTGGCCTGGTTAGGCCCATGTAACTTAGCTACACAATTTCTTACATTGCCCTCTTCTGCACAATAACATGTCTGCAGTGACCTTTTGCACACATTTGCGTATGTGACAATGTTGGATTAGTTTCTCTGAAACTACTTCTGTTTACACATCTGCCTTAGCATAACATTATCAAAATGCCTCAAACACCCAGTACAAGGCCTTTACTCACGAATGTACAAATTTCGTTCTATCTTCATCCACTGGTCGGCAGGCTATCTACATATCCATAACATTTCTAATCTATACATACATCGCAAGGATGTTTTTTAGCATGAATAATCAGCATCTCATAAAATTAGCAGAGGAGGCACTTAAGCTGACATTGAAGGTCTTTTGCATGCTGAGAGTTCACCACACAGTGGTCTGACATCTCCGTGAGGGGTGTCAAGTTCATGACCAAGACGGGGTCCTAAATTCTGTCCCACCAGGTAATGGGGTAGGATCGTCCCTTGGGGGGAATCTTGGCTTTACACCTACACACACTCTAGTTACACACAGAGTAGGGTTCGCATAGAAGGAGTATGCCTGATTACTACCTTGTTTAATATGCCTGCATATATACACTGTTTCAGCACCTTGGTAGAACTATATCTACTATTCACTCTTTTGGTGCTTGCAATCACTCTCATCTGCTTTGATCTACTGATTATCGCAGCACATGTATTTTATACAAGAATAACTTTGGTGCAATAAATATATTGAAAACATCCCACTGTGTATTCTCTGTATATTTGTTTGAGCCGCGAATCACACTGTACTAGGGCGTTGACGCGTTTCGGTGGTTTGTTGAACTTCTATCCACCTTTATCAAGACAAAGAGTAAATTTCTGTTGTAGTTTACATAGGTTCCTAAAAGATGGATACACAGTGGAATCAGTAACATGGCAATGAACTCGTTATTAACATAAGCCTGTTTACATTTTTACAAAGACTCTATTGTTCACATTGATTGACTAATATTCACAATCCATCACGGCTCAAACACCGTTGTTGACATAATAATATCCCAATGTGCATAACACCGGTGTTTTAAAAGAATAACAGAACACACATCCTGTATTGCACAAATTGTATGTCTTACTGCTGTTTCTGTCTGTTTTCAGCAATATTGCTGGTCAATATTGAATGTGGATTGTTATTTTACTGTTTGTTACAACCTCTTTTAATCTGTGCCAAGCAGCCAACTATGTTCTCTGCTTTTTTAATTTTACAGTAGACAATACATTTTGCCAGTTTTTTACTCCTAATTTAGTTGTTATAGTTATTGCTTTTTCCTTATTCATGGTGCTTATGTAAATGACCTTGTTCAAGGGAATTGCTCTTTTATATTGGTTGGTGAACCCCATTTCCCTTGACTTCAGTTAAGGGGTACCTATCCTATCTTTTCCTAGAAGTAGATGCTACATAGCCAAAACATTCACACTACTACGGTGGACTAAAGCTCAGCTCCATATGTAATAGTATATGAGTAATGAATAATGAATTCATACAAATTCATATCTTCTGCACAATATGTTTACCGAAGAAAATATTTTACCAATGGTTACCTGCCAAGTTTTTGTCATTAAATATGACACAACAATTTGTAAAAACAAAATCTACAAATTTTTTCAAAATGGTAGAGAACTGAAACCGTGAAATACACAGCAATGCGAATCACACCTTCATCAAATTACATTTGAAATGCAATTTTGAATGGGAGACCATGAAAACAAAATTCAGGTGCACAAAATCAAACTGGAAGTCATTTGTAAATACACAGATCACAAAGAAAACGTAACACAGTGTCACAATTATGTTGAAGTAAAAGGAAGCAAATGAAATTAGTCTTAATTATCAAAGTCACATTTCTCTTCGTAAATCTTAACAGAACAGATCGAAGCATTTCTTTAATGGGTTGAGGTGATCACTTGTGACCGGGTTCAGGAAAAGGGTTGGTCTGTAGGGGATTTACTGCAACCAATTACTCCTGTTTTGGCACTAGGGATATATAAGGTCAAACGACCACATCCTAAACAGGGGCGTTGATACCATGGTGCAGCAAGTGTAGTGGCACCAGGGTCCAGAGACAGTAGGGGCCCATTGACCCCCTGATAATTACTGTAGGTCACTACCCTAATAGCAGTGAGAGGGGCCATTTTCCTTGCTTGCACCAGGGACCATGGCATCCTTGGAGTAGAGTAGATCCATTTGGAGCATCACCCACCCAAACTAACCTTGAAAGCGGGATAGTAGCCCCTAAAGCCACCCCCCAAGACCCCTGCTCCCCTCAGACACCCTTGAGGAGGACCACAGACAGGGACATTCTCGCGCCCAGCGACACTCCAGCTGTGACGGACCTAGTATTTAAGGTTTTCAGCTGGAATGTCGCAGGGAATGCAAGAAAACTGGCTCTACCAGACTTTACTGCTTGGGTTGATGAGCACTCCCTGTGTATTTTGCAAGAGACATGGAGCCTGGTGTCGGTTCATAGGGAGAAATTTTCTTCCTATTCCTCCCCTGCACAAGTGTCGGAAACAGGGAGAGGGCGACCTTCGGGTGGCCTTCTCATTTGGGTCGCAGCCTCTCTAGACTGTAGAGTAGAGGAGTTTCCCACAGGCTGCCCGGACATCCAAAATATCACCCTAATAGATCAAAGGGGAAGACTGGTCCTAAATGTCTATAATGTTTATGCCCGGGGGACCAAGGGTGGGAGAAAGTCTCCTGTAATATCTCTCCTCGAGACTTTGCTAAAGAATACCCCATATAAGACGCGCACATTGGTTGCAGGCGACATGAACTGCACGTACGAGCCTTTGGGCTCGGACGTTGCCCTCGACCAAGACGAGGAGGATAAGAGGCTGGGGATCCCCGTACTGGAAATCCCACCGATCAGGAGGTGGACAGAAGTGGCGCTCCAGTTATATTCCCTGAGCCTTGAATTTAACTTAGGGCAGCAAATGGGAGGACTACCTCGGATAGGGGGGGTGCCCACACGTACAACAGGCCAGGACACACCTCTAGGATAGATTATTTGCTAATAGATGTATACCTATGGTCATATGTAAGGGACATGCAGGTGGTCCCTACGACTGAAAGCGACCACAACCCAGTCTCTTTAAGCATGGACCAGTGGTGGCGTCCCGCAAGGAAGGACAATACTAATCGGGTAGCTGCACCCCCGGATGAGTCTGAAGTCTCCCCATGTGGTAGACGAATAAAATGGGCGAAACTGGTCCTCTCTGAGGCAAAGGTAGGGGAAATTTTAACCCTCTTAAATCATGCGGTGACAACCCTCGGGTCCTCTCTAGAAGGGGTGGGTAGAGTGAGTGGGCTTTTTGTCTCCTTAGTGGAAGCCTTGACAAATGTGTTTACCTCACACCCTAGCAAGTCGGGTAACAAAGAATTTAAAAAACTAGACGACGGTTGGTATACCCAAACATGTAGGGTACTCAAGGCAAACCTAGTTGAGGCAGTAAAGCACAAACCCCAAAGTGTGATACAGGAAGCAAGGAAGGCCTATAATGAATCCCTCAAAACTGCTAGGAGGGAGTGGGAGGACAAATTCTGGGAAGACCTGCTCCAAGCCAGTAAAAGTAAGGATTCAAGGGCCTTCTGGAATCTCATAGCCACACGGAATAAACCCGATGCAGCTATGAGACCCTGCAACATCCCGCCTCAAAACTGGGTAAAACATTTTGGGGCTTTATACCTCCCTCCAGATGGGGAACTGAATGTTGGGTTGAACCTTACACTAGTAATTGAACCTCACGCCTATGATCTCTTCACTCCCCTAGAGATTGAAAAGGTTATAGGGTGGGTAGCGCCTCGTAAGGCAGCGGGCCCAGACGGCCTCCCGGGGGATCTCATGAGGGCATACCCAGTGGAATGGGGAAGGGTTATTGCTGCTCTCCTAAACGACATCATGATGGGAGGGGCAGTGCCAGAATCCTGGAAAGGGGCGGTGGTGGTCCCGATTTATAAAAAAGGATGTAGGGAAACCCCGGGGAACTACCGCCCCATAAGTCTGATAGACTCCACCCAAAAGATAGCTGGTAAAGCTATCCTCGGAAGGATCCTCCATTGGGTGGAGGAAAATAAAATCCTATCGGACTTTCAGGCAGGTTTTCGGGCTGGAATGGGGACAATAGAGCAGGTGTTTAGGTTGGCACTACTGGGGTGGAAGGTGGTGGAACTAGGCAAGGGTAGTCTTTACTTGGCCTTTATAGACCTGAAGACTGCCTTTGACCTAGTCCCCCGGGAAGAGCTTTGGAGGGTGCTTTATGAGTTGGGATTACCCCCTTACATCTTGTCCCTCCTCATTAGCCTCCATGCCCATACCTTTGCACAGGTCCGTTGGGGTAAAAACGGAGAACTCACCGAGAAGATACCAGTGTCCAGGGGCGTAAGACAGGGCTGCGTCTTGGCGCCCACCCTATTTTCACTCTATGTGAATGGGGTGGTAGAACATCTCCAACAAGAACCAGCTGACGCCCCCTGTCTCGGAGGAGTTCGGATCCCCACCCTGCTTTTTGCGGACGACACGCTTTTGATCTCGAAGACTCCCCAAGGCCTCCAGAAATTGCTAACGCGTTTCCAGGAGTTTTGTGCCGCAAAAGGGTTAATAATTAACGTGGACAAAACAAAATATCTAGTCCTAAATCCACCAAGGAAACTGGGCCGCCCACCTACGCTTAACTCTGTTGCCTTAGAGAAAGTGTCCGAATTCGATTACCTTGGTATTCGGATAACGGACAGGATGTCTTGGGCAAATCACATCGACAAAATGGTCCTTAACTACAGGAGAGTAGGAGGAGCTCTCATGAGGGAGTTCCGGGCCTCACCTAGGAGATCACTCACCCCGGTAATCGATATCTACAAGGCCAAGGTAGTGACATCAGCCTTGTATGGGGCAGAACTGTGGGGCCACTGCCGACTGGACACCTTGGCGACAGCGGAGAGCAAGCTACTAAAATCCCTCATTTCTATCCCACTGAGCACACCATCCGTACCAGTGTTGTTGGATACAGGCTGTAAAAACATCAAAGATCAAGCCCAGCTTCGCCCTCTCCTTCTATGGACACGAATCTGGAGGGGTGAAGAGCTAAAATCCTACGCTGATGGCCTGGGGGAAATAATGAGTTTGGGGGGTTGGGCTAAAATAAGATGGTTAAGAGAAACTAAAAAGCTTCTGGAGAAGATCGGACTGGGGGACTCTTGGTCAACACGTTCAGCCCTTCCGAAAGAAGTTGTTAAACCCCTTTTCTGGAAATGGACTGCGGAGCAATTAATTACAAACTCAAACCACTGCAAGTCTACTGCCGCCTTCTTTTTAGTCAAAGATATTGTGGCTTTTGAACCCTACCTGGATCTGATTACCCTCCCCTTTGATCGAGCCCTTTATTTTAAATTTAGAGTTGGATCCCTCCCGCTTGGTGCTGTGACATCAAATTGGAAATCAGCGGCCCGTACGTCCCCCAATTGTGCTTGTTGCCCGAGTAGGGTAGAGTCCATCGCGCATGTTCTATTTGAATGCCCGGACTATGCAAGGCCTAGGAGTTTTTGGTTGAAACCTCTTTGCCGAAATATGGGTACACGTAGCCACTTAGTAGCCTTGCGCATCCTAACTACGGACACATCCCCCCCTATTGTATGTGGAACAGCAAAATTTTTAAAACAGTTTTGGCTTATTCGATGTAAGAGATTGTCAGTAGCGGTTTAATCCTTTTTTTAGCTAAATTATTATCGGGCACCTCATGTCCTTTTATCCTTTTTAAATGAGTTCTTATACTGACTTCTTAAAGTGATGTTTTTTGTACATTGTAATGATTGTATTGTAAATGTGCTTATAAGATATCTTGCATATCGAATAAAAGCTTATGACTGACTGACTGATATTCCTCTGCCATCTTACGAATCCAATTCCATCTCCTTTAGGGGGCCCTTATGGCATCAATGGTACGCAGATGTGCCACAAAACATTGATAAATGTTGTTGTGATTCTAAAGGAATGGGGATGCCCCTTTCAATCACCCGCCGCATTCTGAATTGCAATGTGCTGTTAAGTGTGCATTGTGAGTCAGAAAAGCATATCTAACTTGCAGTCTGACTTTAGGACACTGCAAATTGCAGTTTTGTGCTCGCAAAGCCTGTAATTTTGCAAATTGCAAGCAATTTAGAAAAGCAGGTGCTTACTTACTAAAAATAGTTGTTTAATGGTGACTCTCAAGTTATATAGGAGGAAGGAACCATGGGCAGGTGTGACTTTCAAATTGTTTATAAGATATAATAAGGAATATGTTTGGGTACATTATTTATAGTATGTTGACTCTAGAGATGCCATTGTAATGAAAAGTACTGCTTATAAAAAAACATTTTCCATGAATGCTTAGGGAAGGTCTACAATGACAATCTACAGGCAATAACATAGGATAGCATAACATAACACAACATAAAATAGACATAGGATAACATATACCCTGCCATAAATTATAAGGATATTGCAAGTCACTGAGGAGTTCCATAACAAGGCTGGAGGCCGAGTTCCTTTATAAGGTCACATAACTTAAAGATGACTTGGAATATCCTAATCAGGTACAGCAGAGTTTCCTTTATTCCTCATAATACATGGTCACACCATCACTTTTCCCTCAAACCACTTAAATCCTTGGTGGGAAGCTCTTTCATATGAAAGAGAGAGCATGTTTACAAACATGAAAAATAAAAATAGAATCTCTAGTGCAAGATTAAACACTTCACAAAAAATATGCAAGTAGTAAAAAAAGTAAACATGTTGTTATACCTAACTGCTTTCTTCTTGGCACTGTACAGCTAGAAAAACAAAGCAGAAGAGCAGCAATGCTTTCTTTTCTTTCTTTAAACAGCTGCTTTAATTATGCTCCATGACTAGACCTGCCTGTCCCCAACATACCTGGCTATAGCAGCAAGCAATGTGATTTCAGAACTCAATTGCAGTAAGATATTACAATTGTGACCTTACATCATTTCTTTATACTAGGGGACTGGGTGCTTCCCAAGTTGTCTATTATAAAGAAATTGGAGATCAGTTTTTATACAGGGAATGCAGAATCCCATTTATTACTACAGGATAAAAAAGATAACGTAACATAAGACAATTTCAAGAGAAAACATAACATAGCATAAGAATGGAACACGCCATAATATAATATAAGATCACATAAGTTAACTTAACATGTCATGACGTGACAGGACGTCATGTAACATAGACATAACGTAACATAAGTTGCCATTCTTCTGCTTTTAGAAACATGTAGTATGGCATTTCCTCATCCCAAGCAACATTTGATAAATCAATAGTAGTAAAACAGAATGACCCTACCAATTACAGAAGAACATGGTAGGCCATGCGCCATATCAGACAGTGTTATCCATAGTACATGCGGCTGAACACGTAATTCAATAAACTTTTGAAGTTACCTCTTAGGAAATATCTTCTGGTTAAAAGATGGAGAACAGTACAAGGGGCTGAAAAGCGTACTTAAAATACTACAAACGCCCGGCTGTCAACTTTGCAGAGTCAAGATGGTAGCTCATTAAGACCAAACAACTAGATTTAAATGCCTTCTCTGTTTGAAATTGCTTGTAAGGTGCAGAAGACACAGCGGCAGGCTCAAGTGTCATAGCAACCTCATTAAAAACTGTCACTTGCCACACTGCTTGCTATAGGTAGTGTTACTCCCGCATAGAAGAGAGGTCTCATTTAATAAAGGATTTCATCAAGACAAGCACTGTTTGTGAAAAAAATTGATAAACTGCAAAGATATAAACATGCCTCCTTTCTAAGCGGGGATGTCGCAACCTGCAGCTGTGTGGAAATGTTGTTAGAAAAACCAATTGCTGCATGTGGAGTGACATAAAAATAGGTCTAACGTGGAGATATCTGGGTGTAAACATATAGGGCCCGATGAGGATGTCGAGTGGACTATCAAAGATAGGCCGTCGGTTGTGGTCCGTCCAACATTCAGAGTCGCATCAGACTGCTGCACTACAATGCTGGTGGTCGGAGCCATTTGGGTGGGGGGAAAGACCACCACCTCCGAAAGATTCAAGGAACCTGTCAGTGGGGCCGCCGCACTTTAATCGCTACAATGGAGGGAGTGCCTGTACAGGACTGTCATGGGGATTACGGTGTCTATTTCCCGCTGCCTTTACATGCCGGTCGGACCGGTGGATGGAAAGGGACTTTGTGGGCTCCTAGGAGGGTTCCGTCCCTTGTGGGCCTTCACTATGGGGGCCGGGGGGCACATATTGTGTCCCCCCCCAACACAACCATGCATCGTGTGCCACATGCCTGAACAGAGGTCAAATCCTAATAGGGAGTTGGGACCCGCCGACTCTTTGGTGGACGGTTCCTGCTCCGAAACGATGTCGGTCAGACGATCGTTAGACCACTATCATAATTAGGCGCATAATCAATTTATGGCATTACCTATTAAAGGTGATATATATCACACTAAGATTTTGTTAATGTCAAGATGACTCTTTCTCTCAAAACCTTTGAAAAAATGATCACTAAATTGGTCATCTATTTAGAAGTTGAAGCTAAAATTGGAACATCAAAAAATCTAAATATCATTGCCTGCACTGTGCCAACACTTGCAGGTTTTCTGGGCAATTAAGATCTTACGGCTAATTAAGATCCTGTTTATCGATGGAGACTCACAGCTTTACCATATCACTCCATATAACGCCATACATGTTATCTTGATCACAGCTTCCCTCAGACCACCATTTCGACACTCTGCAAGTTGACAATGGCACTATCTTTGTTTTTTAGGCCGTCTTAATTTGATACACTTAGAGCTTTTATATTTTTAATAAAACATCCCAAGTCCATCCATGATTGTTACCGCAAGCTGTTTTTCAGGTAAAAAGCACGACCATAATGCATTAGTCCACCAAGAAACTGTACTCATGGACCAGATCTAAATGTTTGCCTTCTTCCTATCTCACATTTTAGCTTTGCTGATCATCAAAAAACATAAACTTAGGGCCTGATTATAAGCGGCATGACTCAAACATGATGACTATTGCTATGTGATAAAAATACGTCACTGAGGTGTTCAGAATTATCGGATGTGATAATCAGCACATAGTTTGAGTTTTTGGGAGAATAACATGCAGATTATGGTGCCTTCCACACAAAAGTCTGGAAACGTCTGCAACTTTGCCCTGCTAAAATTCAATGAAGTGTGAAGTTTTTGTCGCTGCCGGTGCACAGGGGTTGGAAACCCCTGGACAACTCATAATTAAGGTCTTAGGTGGTGATTTAGACTTTTCCAGGCTCAGTACTCTGTCTTCAACGGGTGGTGAGGACAGTCAGCTTTCCGTCAACTAAGCTTCAATTGCAGTACTTAATTTCCTTTCCTCAAAAGTTATGACCCAAGTGTATCTTCTAAATATGCTGGTTGTCTACGTGACCAGCATTGGTGCTACATTAAAGAACTTAACAACAGAAATGAATAGTGTTCCACTACAAGTCAAACCTGACTCATCTTCCTGTACGTCTGCTTCCCTGATCGAAAAACTGAGCTCCCTTCCCTCCAAGTTACAATCCTTACTAAATCAGATCAAATGTATTTGAAAACATCTCCACCCAGCAAGACGGGGGATTGGTCAGGAGTCAAATTCCACTGGGCAGGAAGGGAAGTCCTTCCCTTTACTGCATTGTGATGTCACTTCACACCACCATCGCCGGGAGTGCTCCACTGGGCGGGAGAATCATTGGGGTGAGTTGGATGCATGGCTTTCCCCATATTTTTATAGTGCCAGCTGCCTCTGGCTTGACTGCT
Organism: Lissotriton vulgaris; assembly: GCF_964263255.1. Taxonomy (NCBI): domain Eukaryota; kingdom Metazoa; phylum Chordata; class Amphibia; order Caudata; family Salamandridae; genus Lissotriton; species Lissotriton vulgaris. The sequence continues at coordinate 994,798,402 of NC_141697.1, forward strand.
AGTTTGACCTGATGGACAAGTCTCTGCTTTAGATGAAATTAACAAATTAAAGGATTCCAATCCTTCTAACCAGCAGTTTAAAGGCTCCCCAAGTGCAACTGTTATGGGACCTACCCCGCTTTTTCGCACAGTGCTCACGCCAGTTAATCTTTCTTGAAAGATAAAAACACGCTTGTCAAGAGACTTCATGCTTGGATTAGGATAAACACCTATTGCCAGTTCAGCGAGCAACCATATCTGGACAGTTAATACTCAAAGTTGATTGAGACTCAGTTCATGTTACCGCATCTGGGGACTTTTCCAACTTTGGAGTACTTGCCCAGTTGGTTGGCTGGCACCACTGATTTACCATGCAGATGATGCTACCAAGCACAAGCATTGATACTGCATGTCATGTGTATTTGTCTGGCACTCCTTTTTTAACACATACTAGTGTTGCACGATCATTTTAATTCCCTGGGTGCGTGCTGTTGTAGACAAACAGTAATAAAGTGTTGCAATGGGGTGAATACCGGCCTTAACTTTCAGGTGATTAAATGTTTAGACCTTGCAGTAAAAAGACTTCCACCTTTACCTGAGTAACTGCCAAGAAACTGGCCGTTCACACTAGCTAGTTCATCATCTAGTGCTACGACAATATGACACTTGGCACTTTAAGCAGACTTGTACATGGACTTAACAGCGTCGGCACTACAACACTATGAGTACAAACATATGTCCTAAATCTTTGACCTACTCTGAGTACCTGCAATTAAACTGGCTTGTTAGCCGAATGGTGGTCAACACTCATTAGCACTTTTCCCAGGGCCATGACACTATGATACTTGAGCACTTTGGATTTGCACTTGGTTTAAATGGCGTTGGCACTTTAAGTATAAATTAAAGTCTTAAATTATTTCTTTCTTTTAACAAATCTGGACTTCCTAAATTTTGCATTTGCAGCAGCTTCTTATACCTGTGCTGTGTTATGTTTTTAAAGCTTTCATGCTCCAGTTTTTGCAAAAGTTTTCATTAACGTAAAATAAAAACCCATTTGCATTTATGTTTACATTTAGAGTGCTTGATTTCTAAAAAGAATCAAAGCCAGCGCCCAAAGGTATGGCTGAGGCTACAACTGTAGCTTGCATCACGCACTCCCCCGCCAGTTCTTCAAATATTAGCTATTACAGCGTTTTCCTAAGTGCGAGTCGTGATCTACTGGTGGGTCGCCGGACAATTGCTGTTGGGTTGCGAAAGCGCAATAAGATAAACACGCCTTTCCATTTTGTATTTACCTTGTTACATTTGCTGTGCTTTAAACACAGAAGTCAAATGTCAGGCTATGTCTTCTGCCAAATTGCTTTTCATTGTTGTACCATTGAGATTGGTGTTTACTTTTTTTTCTCTGACTTTAACCCCTTCACTGCGGCGGCTATTCCGCCGCAGTGCTAAGGGGGCGGGCGGCCGCGCGGCGGGGCCGTGCTGGTGACGGAATCGCTCCGTCACCAGCCGCGGTTGAGCTGTGCTCATGACGGAGCGGTTCCGTCATGGCCCCGCCCGCTCAATAGAACGCGCCGCGCAGGCGCTGCGGCAGGGCCATGACGGAACCGCTCCGTCATCAGCACAGCGCCACCGCAGCTGATGACGGAGCGGTTCCGTCATCAGCACGGATAGGGTTAAAGTGAGACATGTTTTTAAAGCGAAGTATATGACAAGCCTGCTGGGGTACAGGGAGTGTGAAAGGAAAAGCTGAAGGATGTCGTTTGTTTGTGACACACCTGTGGATGAAATGTGCACACATTTCAGATTATATCAACTGTTGAAAAAACAATAATTAAGCACTTTTTTGTAATTCTAAAGTGTAATGGAACAAAAAATGTTAATGGGATCAAAATAAATCAAGACACTTTCACTTGGTGATACACAAATCATAAATATTCACCAATACTTGATTTCTGCATATTATCATTTCTGTGCTATATAGGGTTCTCTGAAAAACTGTTTGGGCCTGATTTATAGTTTGGTGGAATGGGTTAATCTATAAAGGAGAGTGCCCTACCACACAATGCTTTAGTAATATATTTGTGACTCTGTCCTCTAAAATGCACCACCAGCTGCATACTACACCATTACCACTCTCCTGCTGAATGCATTTGCTACACGTTTTGTGGAGCTAGAATTTTTCATAATCTCTCTGTTTTCAGTGCGCTAGCTTTGATGTCAGTACTCCCACTCTGAAAATTGTTCCAGTACCACTGGTGCAAAAGTTTTGAACTAGGTCCCGAAGTCCAGTTTTAAAACAAACCTTTGCAAGTATTTCCAAGCAAGAGTCCAAGGGCACTTTTCAGTACTTATTTACTTCACAAAGCCAGTTCATCAGAGAACGTGTCTATATACCTTTCATACACAATCATCCCACTTGTGTATGGCTAACAATTGAGATATATGTATGTGGCAGTTCTGTCCGGCAGCTCATTTTCTGTCACTTTATATGGTTGGAAAGTAGGGCACAATGTTTACAGTTGGAAAAGGCTAATATCTGATACACGTTCAGCCATAAATCAAGTTTTAAATCTGCTTCCCAGTGTGCCAGCAATTCTTCCTTGGAGGAGGTGTGTGAAGATCAAAATTCGGAAGCTGCACCCACAGCGTGAGTACTGAAGTCGCTGGTGGATGAGGCCAGGTCTACAGATTTGTTGTGCACAGTAGTCCTCCGTCGCCGCTGAGTACCAGATTGGAAAAGGCTTCAGGATGGTCAAGCTCAACAGGAGTTAACGGAGGTCGAGTGCCGCTTGGATAACCCCTGCTGGTAACAAAGTACCTCATATATTGGAGCAGATGCACTGCCCACAGAGAAAGAGAAAGAGACTCCCCAGTTTTTTCATTCCACTTAAAGCCCTGTTCTGGTGACTGAATTAAAGGGACATTAGGTGGACTCAAGGCTACACAGCCTTGGTAGTCAGCACACAGACATGCAATAGTGCTGGTTGCTGGCATTTGAGCAAAACTTTGGGCCCCTGCACTTATTCTTTTTCACATTAAGCACTGCACTTTGGAGTCACGAGAAGTAAGCATAAAGGAGGAATAGAGAAATGGGTAGTGTCAAATGTTGGTCTCATGCGTAGAAGAGGTTTAGTTTGACTTCTGGAACATTGCCCTAGTCTAAGATCTATCAAAAAATCCCTTCAATCAAAGTTCTTCACATGAAAACATCTCATGAACAGAAACAATCATTCGCTGATAGATACAACCTCTTTTTGGAATTCACTGCCACTGACATTAGAACTATTGCCTCTTGTGATGTAATGATTTGGGTCATTTCTATTAAGCATGGGCGGAAAATCCGTTACGCTCGCGGATTTTGCGGATTTTCGGTAAATTCGCAATCCGCGAGATTCGCGAATTTCCCGCAAAATCCGCAAATTTGCACGCAGCGGATTTTTTTTCTTTGCGGTGTAAGTTCGCAATTGCGAACATGTAGGTGCGGCGGGCAGCAACAATCTCGCACTCGCGAAATTACAAAAATTGCAATTCCGCACAAGAAATCTACTAGCAAGCAGCATAGACCTTCTGAAAATGATTATTTTTATCAGAATAACTCCTCAGGTTGACATTTGCCTGCACTTTTTTAGATTAGAGGCCTTTTGATTTTCTTTGGATAACTTTTGGATTAGAAATCAACTTTCTCATATAAGCTTGGTGGGGCATTAAAGTTGCTGTAATGCTGCTCTGCAGAAAAACGAGTTTTGCAAAAGTGAAAGCAGGTTCAAAAGTTCAAACTCATCATTAGTAACCGTTCCCTGTAGTGCTTCCTGACAAGGGCCCCTCCAAAGTTCAGTTGCTAGTTGCAACAATTGTTCAGTTGCTAGTTGCAACAATTGTATGACCCTGCTCTGACCCTCACAGCAGGCTCATAGAATAGCTACAAGTAGGCCACAAAGGTCCTGGAAAAAAAAATTGCACTGCAACAGAAAGCAAATTACAGATAAGGATGCAGGTGCCAGACTGGAATTTTAAAACAGTGGCACATTAATAAATCAACCCCAAATTAATTCATGTCAGTTGAAGCAGGCAGGTGTGCTTGCTTTTCCCCCCCATAATCTACAGTGATGATGAACCAGAGGGTGGCATATGGCATTGATGTACCAGAGGGTGGCATGGGTAAAACAGAGGGTGGCAGGGGTGAAACAGAGGGTGCTGGGAACCTATGATGATGAACCAGACGTAGAAACAACATAATCGTGACCGTTGCGAGCCGACATGTAAGTTCGCGATTGCGAACTGTTACAAAACCCTCGCGAACTGTCAGAAATCCTTGCGAACTGGCAGAAATCCTTGCGAACACAAAAAAAATCCGCAAATTCGCGAGAATTCGCAGATTTTGCGGATTGCGAGTTCGCAAATTCGCAAAATTCGCGAACGCCAGATTCGCAAAATTCGCCCATGCTTAATTTCTATATCATTTAAAGGTTTTGCAGCCACAATAAAATAAATGTCTGATTTACTGGTTATTCCATCTATATCTACAATCAGTAAACATTTAAAACGACGCCTCTTCTACTGACTAGTTCAGATCACCACACCAATTCTAGGCATTGTCGATCATATATATGATTTGCCAATTATTATGCTTCACTCAGAGTTGTTCCTGTTTGATGTCAATTATAGGCAAGCTTTGTTCTTTGTAAAGCGCTCTAATGCCCCAGTAGGGCACGTGTGCTATACAAAACAGTCCAGTAAAAAAATGAATAAATAATTAGATAGATAGATAGATAGATAGATAGATAGATAGATAGATAGATAGATAGATAGATAGATCGATCACAGATAGATAGATAGATAGATAGATAGATAGATAGATAGATAGATAGATAGATAGATAGATAGATGAGTCAACTCGCCATCCTTAAAGTGTCATGAAATTGAATTTACTTAGGTGCTGCTTACTGAATGTGTAATAACTTAGGTGACAAATGCATATATTTTATGACAATGCTCACATTTTTCCGTCCTAAAGCATCTTTAGTAAGATAATCCGTTTGGTGCTTCCAGCACCTAAATGGATATAAGTGGGGATGAGGATAGTAGCTAAGAAATTAAATGGAAAGATGGGATATATCGACAAATGTATACTTCTATTAATAAATGAGGTTAGATTCTCATGTTGTAATTAATTTAATGTATATGCTATCATTTTAATGCATAGTAAGTTAATATTGGTTGTTTTTATGTATTTATTCTCTCCATCAAATGGAAATGCATATTGCATTCTTCTTCTATACATTCGGGGCGCCCTGCTACTCTTGATAATTGGGGGCTTTGCAATCTCCTGATGTCTGCAGCAGGGTCCGGTCCAGGCTGGAATCTGGGCTGGACAAAAGATCATTCCCCTCCATGAATAGGCCTTAGAGCATCCTCTCGCTGTTCTCCCTCCCCACAGACAACGCGTCACCGGCCACCCGATGGGATAATGAGAAAAGAGACACATTTTACAACCTGTGAAAAACCTAATCATACTCGTGAGGTTGCCTTTGGCAGAGACGCATGCGATCAGAGCTCGCGCCGCTCACCGCTGCACACATCATACCATGAAAAAACACACAAAGAAGGCGCTGGTGGAAGTATCCACTTGCAGTGCTGTGGGTGAATGTTAAAGTGCTGTGAGAGTCGGTTTCGGTGAGCATCCTAGGCCTGGACTGGAGTTAGCACCACATTCCAATCATTCCTGCTTCACTTGTCACTTGGTGAGATCTCAGACCTGCAGTGGTTGCTGGGGGATCACACAGGAAGAGTTAAATACGTATGCCAACTAATGTATGCCAAATCCCTGCCAAGGGAATGTTAAAGTTCTTGCCATCCCTACTTGATAGTAGCAGTGGTGCATGTTCATGAGCAAACCCGGTTGAGGCCTATGTTTGCTGGATATGTTATTGCCTAGTCTGCCCCGAGCAGAGTGTTATGTTCATTGAATTGATACTGGAGATGTTGACCCCGATTGCCTATGCCTGAACAGTCGAGGGAAAGCGGCCTGAGGAGGAGGAGGGAGAGGCGAGGGTAGGGAAGAGTGGGCAAAAGAGTGTTTGTATCTCTTCCTTGTGCGACTTTGCATCTTGTACATTTGCAGTTTTTTCTGTTTGTGTCTTTTGTAAGCGTGGGCGGAATATGCGAATTCGCAATACGTGAATTCACGCAAATTCATAATCGCGATTAGCAAAAATCCACCAAATTCCGCGAGCTTGCGAAATTATTATTTTTTGCGAGTTTGTGAGATTTTTTTACCAGTTCGGGAACGAGAATTTGCGCATGCGGTCGCAACCGTCGCAAACATGTTGTTTCCACTTAATCAGCCTGCTCGTGATGCCTTTTTCCTGTTTCGGGTCGCAATGACGTGTTTGCAATTTCCTGTTTCGGGTCGCAATGACGTGTTCGCTTTCGCAATTTCCTGTTTCGGGTCGCAATGAGGTGTCCGCGTTCGCAATTTCCTGTTTCAGGTCGCAATGACGTGTTCGCGATCGCGGCATCGTTCGGCCAGCTACCAAAATCTCGCAGCGCACGCGAACAGGGAGAAAAAATCATCAGCGAATGCAGAATCATGGTAAATCAATGCAGCGCGCGCAAGATTGTATTTTTGAAGCGCCAACAAGAAAAAGAATTCCGCCAACTCGCGAATTGCGGATTTTTGGGCAATTTCGCGCGATTCGCTGCTCGCGAAATTTCCCAAAATCCGCAAATTCCGCCAGAGGAAAGAACTGTCTGCCCATACTTAGTCTTTTGTGTGGCGCGTGTGGTCTGAGTCCTTGTGTTTTGCAACTGGCTCTTGTGTGGGGCGCGCAGACACCTTCAGGTGGGGTTCGCGCTATATAAAATCGCATTGAATAAATGCCCATGACCCGGGTCCGCCATTTTGTTGATTCTTGTCTTTTCCTTTGGTCCCTTGGATTCCATCCTGCTGACCTTCAGACATTTCTCTTACGCTGGACTGCCCTATCTCTTTCTCCCCCTCAGGTCCCCCTCTCTCCTCTCACCAATCTCAGCCTCCAACTCTTCTCCCCCACATACCGCTTTCTACCACTTTTTATTGACATTTTTGTATTTTTGTATTTTTTATTTCTCTTTTCACTCTGTAAATATGTGATATACACTTGTCCAAACCGAATCGCTGGTAAAATGGAATCCTGGGAAAATCTACTATTTGTAGATATATCTATATAGAGATAATTCTAACCACTAGTATATGTAGTAGACCTTTGTACTCACTACCATTCATATGTGATTCTTAGAGTTTATCCATTTGTATCTCTTCCTTGAGTGACTTTGCAACTTGTACATTTGCAATTTTTTCTATTTGTATCCCTTCCCTGTGTGACTTCACAACTTGTACATTTGCAATTTTTGTTTCATGTTTGTATCTTTTATGTAACTCATGTAATCCTAAATCCTTATGTATTGCAACTGGTTCTTTTGTAAAGCACTCTGACACCTTTGGGTAATGTTCGTGCTATAGAAAATCGCATAAAATAAAATTGTACATTTGCATTTATTTCTATTTGTATCTCTTCCCTGTGTGACTTTACAACTTGTACATTTACAATTTTTTTTCCTTGTTTGTATCTTTTATGTAACTCATGTAACCCTAAATCCTTATGTATCGCAACTGGTTCTTTTGTAAAGCGCTCTTACACCTTTGGGTAATGTTCGCACTATAGAAAATCACATTAAATAAATAAATAAAATAAAAAAATAGGAATACATGTTTAAGATAGGTGTGGAATTAAATGAAAGGATCTTAATGGGCACAGGCTTTATGTGATCGAGTTGAAAACGTTTACAAATCCATGAGGGTTTGCACAGTTTTGATGACCTGGGACCAATTGTTGATGTCTGTGGATACAGTTAGAAACCTAGATTCAATGATTTCTGATAAGTTGAAAATGCATTGTTTGAACTACCTGAAAAGATGGTAGGTAGGGCATGGTTCTCCTGGCAGAGCATAGATGCTACTGTATATGGCAAGTAGTGTGTAAGCCAATAATACAAAAATGGACAAATACCTGTGCTCATATTCAGACATAATTAGTCTTACACCGTATATAGTAGCCGTTTCCAGAAACTACCGGCTCTCAACATGAAAAAAACATTTTTTTTTCTCGTGGCAAAATACACTTGTGACTATGCAAGGAACTCACTCACCTATAGACATGCATGCTGGCACCTCCCACCATGCATGACCTTTCGAATAAAACTTATGTTTACAGCATGTCTATGTATGATGAATGGAATGTATTTACAGATATTCCGACTCATAATATGCTCCAGACAATGGCAATGAGCACATCATGTACGCAAGGATAATGAAGCTAATCAAGGCATTGTTTCCCTATATGTTGTGTATGTCCTTCACGTTGTATGGTTTTGTCTTACAGATTTCAACTAGTAAGTGAGTCCGTAAGTACGGCTACACCACCACATACCCAGCACACCTTAGTGTGTGTTCTGATAATTATTCACGTGGCTATTCCACTTTTGTAGCTGCCTCACAATTTCACGTTCTTTTGGTGCTGAGAAAAGCCCCATGACTATTGGAGAGGCTGAAACATGTCGACCAGCATTTAGGGGATATTGAGGACCCATTTTCCATCTTCACTTTATCCCTGCTTTTGTTTTTAGACATGTCCTAGGACCCTAAGAATAAACCATTTACTGTTTGGGCATCTTAGAGACATTTTTAACCTCACCACTTTTTGAGCACACCTCACTGTCAAAAAAAAAATAAAACCCCGCTGTAACTCAGGCGTTGAAGCACAGCTGGGTTGCACTCGGCAGGCCAGCTGGGAACCCAATGATGAAGCATGCCACCAACTAGGTTGGTGGGTGAGGGTTCTTCTTACAAATCCATTGGATTTTTGTACTCCAGTGCTTTGCACTGAGTCAGTGAAACTAAAGGATTAATTATTGGGTCCGTCCACATTCTTGCATTTATTATCACTCAGGGGAAGAGGATGCACCCCGCTGTCCTTCCTCGCTCTCCCTTTGATTTCTCCATTTTAGACAGAGCACAGATGTGAGAGTGTTTTCTCTCTTATTATTCTGTGTTCCTTTTTGTCACTGAAACATGGCAGAGAACCCTGGACTGACTTTCACGGAAGAGGACGTTAACAACATCCTCTCAGCCCCTCCTCTGATGGCTGATCTAAATGTTGCGCAAACAATAGCGCAACGCGCTGATTGGGAAATCACAGAAACGAAAAGAAATCGTATCAGAACCATCTTACATGGTGTGATCCTCATGGAATATTTAAGAAATAACACCGCCCCTAAAGGTCTGATTGTCACAAACGCCTCACGTATCTTTTTAGACGATGCAGCACTTCGGAAAGACTGGGCACAAATAGCCTGGCACTGCACTTGAGACTGGATTATTTTAATTATCCAGACAGCAAAAAGATTTTCCGATGCAATCCTCAATGATATACAAGCCACAGAAAATCATTTCAAAACCACCTTGACATCTTTCAAAAAAGACTGTGTGAAGTCAACAAAGAGCTGGCTGAATATAAGGAGAATTTAACTCAATCCAAAATCCAACAATTTCAAATGGATCTAAAGAAATGTTTTTACATCAAAACCCCGATCCTTATGTAGATGCAGATTACAAGTCCACGACACACACAGGACAGTCACACTCCTCTGACTGTGACTCGTCTGTGAGCAGTGGTTCCTGTGGAGGAGGTTACCCTATCAAGCAAAGGGGAAGAGGTCAAAATATTAATTGGCACCAACCATAGCCCCAAGTCCCAAAGGAGGCCCAATGCATTTCCCCAACCCATACCCTCAAATGAACCCACTCATGATGTATGGATGGAATCCACCGTTCACCCAGCCACAAATGTCATATATGAATACTAATCCAAGGTTTCCTTTTTTAGGAAGCAGCCGAAAAGGCCACAGCAGGAGACGGAGGCAGAGCCAAGTTCACTAGGAGGAAGACCAGAATCAAGGAGCCCACACACGCAGCAAATCCAAGGAGAAGCAATTTAGTCACCAACCTTTCATCACACACCTTGACTGAGGCTGAGGAGAAAGTCCTGAACAAAGGACTAGGTTTCGTAACTACCGCCAGATTTGATAAATTCAGACAGCATTGCGAGTTGCCTGAATTTTTCCCTAAACTAAAACTCAAGGCATTCTTTGAAAACCAACCGACACAAGATCGAAGAGATGAACAAGGAAACACTAATCTTTAACTTAAATCCTCTTTCATCCCTAGTCCACATACCATACCAGTCGAGCTTGCAGCATTCGAACAGGCCATCTTCAATGAAAATGAAGAAACCAAAGAAGAAACACCATTCAGAAACACAAGTGGCGCAGAATTTAACGCCATACATGCCTTGAGATCAAATGACCAAATCATCGTCAAACCAGCAGATAAAGGTGTAGGCATAGTACTGCATAACAAGGAAGATTACTGAGCAGAATATAGAAAACTTCTTGGAGACGTTGAAAACTACAGATGATTAGAACAAGACCCAAGTGAGGATCTGAAAGCCAGAATAAAAACCTTAGTAGAAGCCGTGGAATCCAGAGGCAACATCAGCAAACGGGAGGCCCTATTCCTGACCTCCAGCGGAACAAAGATTCCGTATTTCTACACTATCCACAAAATTCACAAAAATAGACCCCCCCCCCACCCTCCCAGACACCCGATTGTTTCAGGCATTGGCTCATTAATGGAACCCCTTTCATGCTTTTGTGACTTCTATCTACAACCTATTGTACAAACAACACCAACATATCTCAAAGACACGCAAGACCTATTGGGACATTTAAAGATTCTCACCTTCTATCCAGACACCTCCTTTTTGGTCAGTCTGGCCATAGAGAGTCTATATACTAGTCTTCCGCAAGAAGACACACTACAAGTGCTCAGTTCATCACTTGACACAATATCCTGGGACTACATCAGGCCAAAATCTTTTGTTCTCCAGTGCTCAGAAATGGCACGGAAGGACAATTACTTTTGAATTTGAAGATAACATATTTCTACAGATATACAGTACATCAATGGACAGTACATTCGCCCCTAGTGTGGCAGGACTGTACATGTACAATTTTGAAAAAATCCATCTTCTCAACCCTGAAATGCCATTCTCAACAAACATCAAATTCTACAAGAGGTATATCGATGATGTTTTCTTAATATGGGAAGGCCTTGAAGATGCATTACAATCGTTTCAGGGTTGGATCAATGGCCGTGATAATAGCCTCAAGTTTACACACAGCATAAGCAACAACAGCATCACCTTTCTAGATTTAGACATCACAGCGGAAGGACTTATGACTAAAATACACTTCAAATCCACTGCAAGAAACTCTCTCCTACGAATTGAGAGCTATCATCCCAAACCCCTGTGAGGGAATTTGCCATAAGGGCAATATCTCAGATTGAGCAGAAATTGCAGTAACATCCGAGATTACAAAGAACAAGCAACTTCATTGACTAACAAACTCAAATTCCATGGATACCCTGACAGAATCACGTAAAAAGCCCAAAAGCGAGCCAGAAATCAAAACCGCGAAGGCTTACTAGAACAAACACAACGGACACCCCCTACTATACCACTCAAGTGCATAACCACCTATAAGTCCATCTCTAACAGAGTGGCTCAAATCATTCACAACATTTGGAAAATACTCACGAGTGGCAGACTGAACTGGGAAAACCACTATTCTCATATAGAAGAGCAGGAAGCCTAAAAGACAGCTTGGTGGCCATACGCCCACCATAACAAACAAACCCAGCAAGTACTGTCTTAAATGCCTGGGAACTCCATAACGTGACTGTCCATTTTCCGTGTGGTAACTGCAGCTTGTGCCACCTCACAAAACCAACTAAATCCCTGAACTTGGAACCTGATAGTACATGGCAGATAAAAAAGCACACAAACTGCAACTCATGCAAAGTCATCTACCTTATCTCTTGTCCCTGTGGACTCCGGTACATTAGAATGACAAGCCGCAAAATAAAAATTTGGATATGTGAACACAGGAGTAATATCCGTTACAAGCACAACACCACAAAAATGACTGCACATTTCCTTGAACTTGGCCATACCACAAATTACATGAGATGGCTGGTAATTGAATACTTGGAAAAGGGCACCACCAACCTACAAAGTCACCTTCTAGACAAGGCGCAGTGTTGGGTCTACCGGTTATCAACACATAAAAACGGTCTGAATAATATCATCCCATGGACCTCACTTAACAGACCATATAAGATATATTATGGTAACTTAGAGCTTATTTCTAACCCATCTATACAACTCCAATTTCCTATGGGGGCAACTGGATTACCGTACTTAAGATCTTGCCTTCTGAGTAGTCTAGTGGCATTTAAGAACTGATGATTAATGGGTCACCCCCTATATCCCTTATCATAGATTAATCCCATTTATGCATATAAAATAATAACAAATTTGAGTAAACACGTTTTAAAGCATCCCTCGTCACTTCATGCCCCGCACCACCTGTCTGCAGGCAATTGAGTAGTTACCAGCACCCCTACGCCAATGAACGTGTCTGTATACATTAGGATATGAGACACCATAAACCACCCTACAAACGTGCCTTCACACACTGCTACCCTGTATTTTGGCCTTTCGCACTTAACACACCACTTGCGAATTGTGGAACAATGGTGCAGTGCACTAAAATGGCCGATGCGTCTTTCTCAATCAATAATAATTTTTATCAATCATATCTTTATCGAGTATTCACACACAGGATTTATGATTTCCATACTAAGCGAATATAGGTCTGCCTTGAAGCACTACAAAACTTGTATAAAAAACACCCAGGCAACCTTCTTCGAGGGAAAAATAGTAGCTGCTGCTAACTCTGCCAAAGAAACCTATCGTATCGTTCGTCTCCTTATGAAACCCCAGAACCACTGCCCACACCAGACCCATCGGGCACGAGATGCAACCAGCTAGCTGAGTTCTTCTCAACAAAAATCAACAACATCCTTATAACCCTCCCCACCCCCGACACCTCCCAACTCCCAATGACCCCTCCCTCTGGCTCGAAGGCCCCATGCCTCGAAGCATTCTCCCAGGTGACCACAGAACTGTTCCTGACCACCCTACAATCAGTGAAGAGTGGGGCTCCATCAGATCCAGCTCCTATGAGCAAACTAAAATTGGTCGCCTCCACTGTTGCCCCCACCTTCACCAACCTCATTAATGCGTCTTTTGTACTTGGCACTGTCCCAACTAACTGGAAAAAAAACACAGTCCGGGTACTCCTCAAAAAACCCAACCTCGATCCCACTGACCTGTCTAACTTTAGACCCATCTCTCTCCTCCCGGCCATCAGCAAAGTGGCCGAGAGAATCGTCAACCACCAACTATCCCTCTTCTTGGAATCCAACAACCTCCTGCGCCAATCCCAGACAGGGTTTAAACCAGGACAGGGAATGGACACCGCACTACTAGCCGTAGTCGAAGAGGCAAGAACCATCATAGACGCGGGAGGATCAGTGGCAGTGATCCTACTAGATCTGAGTGCCGCCTTCGACACGGTGGACCATGCCATCCTCGTCCACCATCTCAGCATGGCAGGAATCTCCGGCACTGCCATATCCTGGATCAAATCCTTCCTGGAAGGCAGAACCTTCCAGGTGTCCGACGGCACAGTTAACTCCAGTGCCCTCCCTCTCCAGTGTGGGGTCCCCCAGGGCTCCTCCCTGAGCCCCACACTTTTTAACGTACACATGTCTCCCCTCGAAGACATCGTAAGTCCATTCGGCATAAAAACAGCCATGTATGCCGACGATACCCAGCTGGTAGTCTCCCTAAACCAGTCGACTAAAAGTCTGGACAACCTGTCATCATGCCTCCAGAACATCTTTCAATGGATGTGCGAATCGCGCCTGAAACTAAACGGAGAGAAATCCGAGATCCTTCTTCTGGAAAACCCACGCAGACTCCCCCCATCCCTCTCCTGGCCACCCTGTATGGGATCACTCCCCACCCCCAAGTCCGAAGTCAAAAGCCTAGGTATCTGGTTGGACCAAGACCTCAACTTTAAAGTCCAGGCCAGAAAAACCGCCGGCACATGCTTCGGCCTTATTCAGACAGCGCGAAAAATCCTCCACTTAATCCCCTTTCAATCCAGGAAACTGCTCATACAGGGGCTAGTTAACTCCAGACTGGACTACGGAAATGCCCTTTATTTAGGGGTTCCCGCATCGGTCATCAACAGACTGCAATGCGCCCAAAACGCCGCCGCCAGACTCCTGACCGGGACCAAATCTAGATGCTCTGCCAAACCAGCCCTCAGATCCCTACACTGGCTCCCGATTAAGGAAAGGATCACCTTTAAGACCCTCTGCATCTCACACAAAATACTACAAGGCAGAGGCCCACCTATTCTGAGATCTCTCGTCAAACCCCATCATTCGAACAGACAACTCAGATCAGACTCCCTTTCCCTGGCCAGTGTCCCCAGAATAAGAAAGGCCCGCTCCGGGGGGGCGACTGTTTTCTTACAATGCTCCAAAGCTCTGGAACTCCCTCCCACTCTCCATCCGAAGAGAACACAACCTACTTGCCTTTCGTAGGCAACTAAAAACGTGGCTCTTCCCGTAACCCATCTCTACTACTTCCCCCCTCTGAAAGCTGCAGGTTGATTGTCAGCGCTGGGACGCCCCAGGGTAGCTATGTGCGTTACAAATCTGCATTCAAATTCAAATTCAAGCGCGCCAAGTCAGAGCGGCCCGCACTCAAGTAAACCACAGCCACATTGTCATTGACGGTCAGCGCTTTTCTGCTAGATCTTTATTGCACGTTCACAATACACTGAAAAAAGTTCCCCTTGCGCAGCATGCCACGCTATCGAGGTCAGCGCTCTAGTAGCTCCACAGATCACGTGACCACATCACGTAACGCTACCACGCCTCTAGCCAGCGTAATGCTACGCTGCCGCGCCCCAAATCTACACCCAGAACCGCTATAACATTTCACCTTCCTCCGAGACATTTATCGGCGGGATCCCGAGAAGACCTGAGTAGGTTTGAAAGGCGGGTGGTCATCCTTAATGAAGTAAGTGATCATGCCCCATATTGCAGCAAGGTAATTTTTTGACCGAGCTTGTCTCCCAGAATGACCGCTACATTATTACATGCCTCACTTTTTTTTCATAGTGTGTGACTACAGGAGACCCCCTCTTCCGTTTGATCTTTTTTTCTCGTCTGGTGTAAGATATTTTCATTCTAAATTTGTGCAGCTGAGGTTGGGTATCTCTGTCTTAATGTACCTATAGTCTCTGTGACAGTAGGTACATTCATTTATTTTTTAAAAAGTCGACAATCAGACAAACGCATGATAATTATACCTGTGCTAATATTCAGACATAATTAGTCTTACACCGTATATAGTAGCCATTTCCAGAAACTACCAGCTCTCAGCATGACACAAAAAAATTACATTTGTGCCACTTGCCTACATGTGACTACGCAAGGAACTCACTCACCTATAGACATGCATGGTGGCACCTACCACCATGCATGACCTGTCGAATAAAACGTATGTTTACAGCATGTCTACGCATGATTATTGGGATGTATTTACAGATATTCCAACTCATGAAAAGCACCAGACAATGGAAATCGGCACATCATTTATGCAAGGATAATGAAGCTAATCATGCCAATATTTCCCTATATGTTGTGTATGTCCTTCACGTTGTATGTGTTTTTTCTATCAGATTTCAACCAGTAAGTGGGTCTATAAGTATGGCTACACCACAACATACACAGCACGCCTTAGTGTGTGTGCTGATAATTATTCACGTGGCTATCTACACTTTTGTAGCCACCTCACAATTTCACGTTCTTTTGGTCCTGAAAAAACCCTCATGACTATTGGAGAGGCTGAAACATGATGACCAACATTTAGGGGATATTGAGGACCCACTTTCCATCTTCACTATATCCCTGCTTTTGTTTTTAGACGTGTCCTAGGACCCTATGAATAAACTATTTCCCGTTTGGGCATCCTAGAGACATTTTTAACCTTACCACTTTTTAAGCACACACCTCACTGTCATCTCAAAAAACCTGCTCCGCTGTAACTCAGGCATTGAAGCTGAGCTGGGTTGTACTCGGCAGCCCAGCTGGGAATCCATGATGAAGCATGCCACCAACTAGGTAGGTGGGTGAGGGTTCTTCTTACAAATACATTGGATGTTTGTACTCTAGTGCTTTGCACTGAGTCTGTAAAACTGATGAATTAGTGGGTTCATCCATGTTGTTGCATTTATCAACTTCCATGGTCACCATGGTTCTCTACATGAAGCTGATGTCCATATTGTCATAACATTGGTCTAGACAGATTTTAGTAGGGGGACTACACAGGCAAGCACTTGCCACAAGAGTCTCCTTCAGACGTTTGCTTACGATAGAGGGGGGTTAGGCCTCCTTATAACAGTGTTCTGATTATCTGTAATTCTTCAACAGACTGTAGAAGTGGGTCTTTTTGAATGGGTCATGGTTTTAGTTTCACTATTATGCTTTGAAACCATCCTTTTTAAAAATGCACTCTGTTTCCAGCGTAAATAAGCTGGAGACCTCCTGAAAATGTATTGGAGGTGATAATCTCTACGAGGCTGGAGTGTCATTATTGTAAAAATAGAGGTTCACTCCCTGAATGTATAATAACTTAGAAAGGGTGAAGGTCAGAACAGCGAGGGAAAAAATATTGTTACACAAAAGTATTGTCTCTTAATGTCGACTACAAGAATATCATGAAGGTAAAGTATACATTTATATTCAGCTGTAACTCAAATCTACTTTTCTTCCCTCCCCCTTCATTGATTCATTACAGGCACGCATCACTAAAACATACAGCCCTGGGTGGAAAATCATTTTCTGTGCCTAAGCCCCATCTAAATGGAGGCGGGTTGTTATAGTGTGGGCTAATGTTAGTTCCCGCTTATGTAGCCACTATGGCCAATGTGAGAATTTGGCCTGGCATATGCTGTCCACTATTCTAGGGGGCACCTTGCACCAGTCCAAATGGCTCTTATTGATGGTAGGTTTAAAGACAACCTATATAGAAAGCTATCCTAGTGGTAGCTGTGGAGAGCAGCCTTCAGGCTACGTCTTGAAGGAATGTAAAAAAGCAGCTTGTTTTACCAGTCTATAATCTTATGAATGACTAAATGAAAGGAGAACCACACCAGGTATATATATAAAATATGTGTATTTATTCTAAACACATCCCTCTAGCCTCTTTATGAGGCTAGATCCAAAAGTACATTCATTAAACTTATTTAGCACACAGTAAATTAGCACAGTATATGATTAGCCCTAGGGGTGTCACAAACCATATACTAAGAAAGTGGTAGAAGAACCATGACTGACAGCAACCAAATGGATGTATAGTAACTTGTTAACATTCCAGTCATAGAAAACAGAGTTACTGATGAATGTAGGAAAAAACTCCCCCAAAACCTTGCCACCTGGATTTTGGTCTGAGCAAATGGACTCTCCTCCATCCCGGTCTCTGGGGTTTGGGATCCGAGTGTTTAAATCAATTACGCGTTGATCTTGGCCTGTCATGTGAATACGGTATCCACTGTTTACAGTGAATTAATATGGTCTTATAGCCTGATGTGGTGGGCTATACTGGCCATTAAAGGTTGGCTCCAGCATCGGCTCAGGCCTTTAACAAGTGAGGGGGCCTTTATTTGTTGGTATAGCGTGCTATGGCAGGCTATAAGACTATTAGAGCATTCCGCCCCTTGAGGGTAGAATGACCTAATCATAAAGACCAAGGCCTCTCAGGACTCCAGGAGGTTGAAATCACAGAGGCTCTGAAGACGTTAATTCTCAGCTGTTGCTGTGATTGTTCAACAGCTAACATCCAAGCACAGGGCCACAGCTGTTAGTTGTTGAACATTCACAGTAATAGCTGTGAAGGGGCCTGAAGTCAGCCTCTAGTTTTCTGTGGGCTCAGCTGTACTGCTTTTTCTCTATCAACCAGGCCAGTGAGACCCAGGAGCTGAGCAGCATTCCCAGTTTGAACTACTGGAGGAGAAAGGGGGAGGGCTCCGGTGTGCCCTGTAGCACAGCCTCTGCTTTTTCCTTTATCCTGCCCTCTCCATATATTTTGGAGAGGCAGGAAAAAGAGAAAGGCAAAGGCTGTATATTAGAACATTGAAATGTTGGGAGCAGTGGTACTATATCAGTTTCTATAGACAGCTTCCGCTCCATTGTCTTCAATCGAGCTCTAAATATTCCAATGTTCTAATAAGAGTTCTATCATCCTGGCCTTCCTACCAGCTCAGACTAGACTTTAGGCACTAGAAGATATTATTCCAAGTTGTGAGAACTTTCCTATATGTATATATTAGTCACTACTAATGATAATCTGCCTTGGACTTCAAATATGAAAAATACATTTAAAAATGACACACAGACATTTAGTGCTGAAAACACAAGGCTTTCATATTCAATGCCAGGCCTTAATTAGACTCTTTCCGTGTATTACATAAATGCTTTAGGAAATACTGAGCCATCCACAAATACACTTAATGTGACTGCCTTAAGATTTTTACCTAATTGTAGAAACGTGTTTTTTATTAAACTTGCAAAGTAAAATATGTGTGCAGAATTAATGTGCACTTTGTATTAAATTAAAACAACATTTAATAGTGTGAAACACAGTGACAGCTTGTTCATATAATAGTTGAGAATGTGCTTTCAGACCCGCTTGAAAAACTGACCTCAGGTTAGGCCTCAAGATAACATAGAAAAAAGAATGTTGCCTTTCATTTTGTGAAATAAAGACTTCTCAAGTAAATTACAGGATGTAACTCAGAACTTTGACTGAAATGATATTTTGTTGCTGGTAAAATGTTATAGTTCACAACAGAGCACCATTCATAACTGACTAAAAGCTTTATTTTATTTACCGAAAGAAAGCAAAAAACACATATTTCTTTTAACAATTTCATGTCCTGAATTTATTGAATAACTGAATTTTCATTAGATGGAGACGAAAACAGGCCACATGCTTTTACAACATGTATTACTGTCTTTTAAAATGTCTTCCAAGTTTTAGGAAGTCAGATTCAGCTGAGAGGGAATTTGGAACAGACAGATCAGTAAATGAGAGCAGATAAAGTCAGACAAGAGTGAGATTCAGATCTAGGGGCCTATTAGGATGGCGGACGGACCTGCGTCCGTCCGCCACCCCAGAGGAGGAGGGACTGTCCGCAGGGGCAGCGGCAGTACCTCCGTGCTAATTAGGATGTGACCGCCACCCTGGCGGTCACATCCTGTATTTTTAACATTGCGGCGGGTGCTGCTTGAAGCAGCACACGCAGCAATGTTAAAATAATCATGTTTACCTTTGCATGCACGAAGCTGCAGGCACTGCGTGGTGCCTGCTGCTTAGTGCACGCAAAGGCAGGAGGGTACCATAGGTACCCCTCATGTGCACCCCCCCAACCCCCCTTCACCCCTGGGGGCCAGCAACGGGACCCCAAAGAAAACACCGTATGCCTTTCCACGGCGGAAATGCCGCCGTGGAAAGGCATAGGAGCACCGCCATCCTAATATGGCTGGCGGTGTCTGATAGACACCGCCAGCCATGTTAAGGCTTTTCCGCCGGGGTCGCCTTCCGACCGCGGCGGAAAAGCGGCACCAGCCCTCCTAATCTGGCCGGGGGTCTTTTCTCAGTCCGCAGCGGATAATCCCCATCCTCCGGGCCGGCGGTGGCTTCCGCCGGCCCGGAGGATGCGGATTATCCGCTAACATAATCGGCCCCTTAGTTTGGTTTGGAGCAGCAGCTAATGAGTGCAGATGAGAGGGAGCAGCAACAGATGAGTTTGGGAGACAGCATCAGCGGATGAGCAGCAGATGAGAGGAGGGCAGGACAGAGGAGAGCAGAGAGGACAGGCTGAGCCCTTTTGATATCTATCAGACCTAAGCTTTATGTTTTAACTAATTGACTTTTGCCAAGGCTTATTTGTTTATTGCTTTATGCCTCTTTATGGGAAATTCTAAAATTATTAATTTTGAGCTTCATTGCTCCATTCTCACTCTTGCCTTTACTTTCGAACTCTTCATGATCTCGGACTGACACTTGCACCCCATTTCATAGAATAGGGATTTTCCTTTATGGAATGCTCTGATTACCTTATTTAATATGATCTGCACTATCTATAATTTCTATTATCAGTTCTGTAACCTGATTGATATTTGGCCAATGAATAATGGATCATAAATATTTTAACTTTATTTAGAAAATAAAACCCTTTAAAACTACTCACAATTATTATGGACTGAAATTTGGAATTGCATTTAAAATTGCTTGTATTGATGAAGTAGCTCTTTTGATCAAAATATGGTGGCAAAGATCCATCACCTGAGAAAGTAGAAATTGGTGTGGGAATGGGCCCTAATGGGTATTGAAAGTTTGCACCACATTTATCTAAATTTCACCCAAAAAATCCCATGCTCACAGTCAACTCAACTAATGTAACTCTCCGTTTTTTGCATCCTCTACCCCTTTACTAAAACAACCAAAATGCCACCGCTCGTTTGTTATTGGATTTACCTTAACAGTCTCTCAATATCTTAATGGATTGAATTCAAAGATTGCGTGCCAGGATTTAAGGGCCTTCCATCAAACACAACCCCTACACCTGCAAGATAAACTCCATTTTTATCTTACTCCTTGTAATTTGAGATCAGCCAATGCTTGCCTTTTATCGGCCCCTAGGATACGTCGGACACAGATGGGAGGCTAAGCAATTTTTGTGAAAGCCGCCATGCTGTGGAACTCCCCACTCCGGAGTAAAGGCTGCAAGACACACTGTCTGGGTCCCATAAGGCTTCAAAGACAAGACTTTTTCCAAGTAGAGGATTCTCCCTTTCCATCATTTCATGCAAATAGCAACAGGACACTATTTGGTATTTGTTGTGCTGCATAAATGCCCATTACATTACTTTTCATTGCTTTCATTCCAACTCCTTGGTTTTTTGCTGGAAGTCAATTTGTTTTTATTCTAGCATGGCCATGTTGTCAGTGGAAGTCAAGCTTCCCTTACCTATTTTGAGAGAAATAGAGTAGGATACCTCAGCCAGCCCAGACAGGGGAGGCAAAAATTATGAATAGTGCTGTGGCCAATGCACAACCTTGCTTAAGGCCATTCTGGAATGATATGTTCCTGGTTAGAGGCCTGTTCAAGTTGACATCTGTGTCGGCTCAGTTTTGACCATGAAGCCACATGAAAATTGACAATGAGACGAATGGAATGTCCTGAAACTAAATTTTTGCCATGAGATCAATGGTCAGCAGAATTGAAGACGGCATGGAAATCCACGAACAGCCTGCACAACCGGGCAAACTGCGCCGTCGCTCTCCGTGGAACCTCCCCAAGTGTGCAAAGCAGGGCCCTGCAGCCACTTATGTGCAGGAGGGAACCGACCCTTCATGGGCCCACAAACTCTTCCAAGGACCCCATATCAGCTCAAAGCCAATGAATGTCTGTGAAATATGGGAGTCAGTGGTCCCTCTTCACATTCTGCTTGGGTGGGCCCCATTTTGTCTTACACTGCTGTAGCACATTTTGCTTCACTTCACACAATTTCTCCGAATTTGCATGTTGAGCTAGACTCTTCTTTTCCTCTTAATACCACTGATTGAAAATACATTTCTCAGTTTTATGAATTTTAACAACTTTTTCATCCCTTGCTAAACCGTGCCCTTGTAGTTTCATCACAGTAATTGTTTTCATGGCCATACATTTAGAATGAAGCCATCTCTTTTCTCAATTTGGTACACTTACTGCCAAATCATTCATCCATATAGCAAGTGCATGTGCCATGATGAGATATCCCCTGGACGGCTTGAAGGAAAACACAGATTTTCACAATAATCCCATTGGCAGTGCTGAGTACTGAACATGCAACCTATATGGATTGTATACCTCGAGTTGTGAAAAACACAAATACTTTGGCCCTGCTTATTGATATAAAGCAGTAGTAGGGGTAAAACAAGCATTGGCAAAACCAATAGGTCTCGCTTTTCTTGGGCTGCCAATGTAGACCTGTTGGCTTTGCCAATGGTTTGTGACGTTCTTTATCTAAAAAAGGAGTTTTGGAAACAAGTGTACTGTAATGTAGGAGTCCAATAGATGTCATTTTCACAGATAAGCAAAATAACCTTTAAATGTAATTAGTGTTAGCCGCCTTTGAGAGATTAAATAATGATGATATGATAATTAAAGGGTATTACTACCTACGAGGCAATAAAATCCAAGAAGAGACAGTTTGTTCCCTGGTGCAGTTGCATGGTTCAGCAAACTCAGTGTCAGGCAGATAAGATCCCCCAAAATTAAAATTTGACACGCTTACAAACTTAATGACTAAGGGTGATGAGCATTTTTTGCGAGGTGGCATGATTAACGGTTGCAAAAAGCTAGTACCGCATGAAAGTATTTAGATGAGTGATCATATCTGCAAGAGAGTACATAGTTAAGCAGTAAAACAAATGGTGCAAACCATTATAATGATCTCTACTAGATACGTTTTAATATGAAATATGATAGCTGTACAAAATGATTACGTTTTGTTATAGAGTGTATGATGAAGATTTAAAAAAAGTTTTCATGATGCAAGCAGAGCAAAATCTCGCACACATGTTCAGATAGGCGCAAGTAAGTATTTGCACCATATTTTAAAGTTAGCATGATGCACAAACGGTTTTGCGTCTCTCTGCGCCAAAGTCAATTTAATGTATGGAGAGTGGGTGTGTCAGAGCTTTACCCAAAAAAAAGCTCCACAACCCAGTAGGCACAGGTATTTACAAAAGTCACGCAAAGTGATGCGAAGCAGTGCAAAAATTAGCGCGGAAAGAATAGCGCAGGTACAAAACAGGCGCAAAAAGAGCTGGAGCCATTAACTGGGAGGTCTACCAGCGGAAACACAACAAATATCTACTGGCTATGCCAACCATGGAGATTGCCATTGTCCGTCACCATCAGCGGAAAGTTGCTTTGGTGGAAAAGAAAACACAGAGGAAGGAAAGAATCTACAAGCAGAGAATATCACTCATCCACATGGAGAAACTTGTAGCTGGATCCTCTTCTGACTGCTACACTACAGGAATGGGTTGTGGGGCAAGGTTCACTGCCATTTCTTGTGTTTGGACTTCCACCAATATACATCCCATCCTTTTGTGGTGTTTAGCGATTTTTTTTAAGGACGCGCATGACGCTCATACGTTTTGCGCTGCAATGCTAGGCTATTTTTGCGCATGCGCTGGTTCGCGACGCCTCGCGTTGTAAATATGATGCAGGGCTATTTACTTTCACGCACACAGCCCAGCGCTAAGGTTTTCTAGCGCTGCGCAAATTCTACTTGACCTTTGAAAATCTGCCCCAAAGGCTTTACATGCAGTGAACCCAGAAGAAACCTGATACTGAGCTTTCAAAGTCAGATTTTAAAACGTATATCGAATGTGCAGAGTAAAAGTGGTGTGCATTTCATTAAAAATGTGTGCCTTTCTTTCTATTAATGCAACGTGTATTGTAAAAAAAAACGATGTACTGTTTTTAAAAGTGCTGTAAAAAAAGTTTTACATAATTGTCTATAATATGTGGTGACTGTATTTATCATCATGCTCATCCCCTCAGTTTCTTATTTCCGTGTCATGCCCCGTCCACTGGAGCAAATGAGAACAAGGTCAAATATTCAAGGGCGAATAGGATGCCCCATTCTCAAGTTTATGGAAGCACAAGCACGAAAGAGGACCTGTCGAATACCAGTCCGCCTCTGGGACTGCGAGGCGTGCAGTCAGGCGCGTGCGTCTGCTGAACCTGGCTACTGGAAGAGCGGGGGCATGAGGTGGCTGCAAGAAGGGGCTCAGTACAGGAGGACCACACCTGGCGAACAGCAGTTGAACCTGCTGATCGAGCGGGTAAAGGAGGCAACGGTGCACTCTGGGAGCAGCTGGTTGCTGGAGCAGGTCCTAGGGAGGGTGACCATCTGGCATGAGTGAAAAATCAGTACCGCAACTGTAAAAATTCCTGACAAAGTGTCAAAATGCAGGACAAAAATTCAGGACAGAAGGTCAAAATTCAGGACAAAAGGTAAGCTTTACAGTCGTATCAGAAGAGGTTGCTCAATAGTATAGAAGTAAGTAAATAGACAACCACTTAAGTACAAGTCAAAATATGTTTATATTAGGTTGAGACAGTCGTGCACTTCACTGTTTTTCGGTATGCACACAGCTTTGAGCAACTGTGCAGGTCTCTTTGTGGTATTTCGTATGATAATAATCTATTTATATGGTTACTGCATTGAGTTGTCCAGTCTGATAGTTTATTGACAATTCATGGTCCTGAGCAGGCATGTTTGGTGAGAGAAGTGGTCGGGAAGATCTGTTTGGATAGACTTTGTTACTAGCATCTCATATCTGAGTGCCATTGTGACATGTAAAGGGGCACGTATAGGTGAACTAAAGGGAGGATTGCTGTGACAATCTCACTATAGGGAGCACATTATGGGTGTTTCAGCAAGTTGTACTGGCTAACGGGTAGTCGCAAAGGGGCTTTTGCCTGTAGCTGAAAGAAGGCACTGTCAATACACTATTACATAGTTTATTTTTGACACCTTGCCTTTTGCTACAAACACAATATACATCTTACGCACAGATCATGGCACTTTGAAGTTCTCCCTAAAACCTTACACCTAAAACAAAACATGCAAACATTTACAACTACTAGTTTAACATTCAAGTAGCAGTTTGGTGTCACTCAAAATGCCATTTGCATGATGTATAGATCTCACACATAAGCACACAGTAAATATAGAAAAGTCACACATAGGCAAGGGAGTAGCCTGAAAACTTAAAATACCTCCCACTTTGAACTAAAGCTCTTTTGGCACCAAGAAATCAAAGTAAGTCATCACAAACAACCCTCCCCAGAAGAGCTCTCTTGTCCAAGGATCTAGCCATTCATCCTTCATCAAACCGCTGATATCCATCATTTCACATTTACATTCTGTCATTCATTTATTCATTCTTTCATCCATCATTCAGTATTTCACCATTCATTCTTTCCTTCCATCTGTGTACCCATCCATATCTAAACCTATTCAACCATTTGCAAGCCTATCCATCATCCAGCTTTCCATCCATCATTTCACTCATCCATCCACCATCCATGCATCCACCCTTTCACCCAATCCATCCTTTCACTCATCCATCACCCATTCACCCGTTCAACCATCCAGCCATCCATTCACTTAATCATCCATCCACCCAGTCACTCGTCCGTCCTCCCATTGACCCTTTCACTCATCCATACAGCAATCTTTTCTTCCAGCTCTCCACCCTCCCTTTCACTCATCTATTCATTCTTTCACTCATCCATCTTTACATCCTTTTCACTCATCCATGCACCCAGTCGCCCATCCATACTGTCAGTCATCCATCCATACTTTCACTCATCCATCATACTCCCTTTCTCTCTCCATCCCCCTTTCACTTAGACATCCATCCTTCCATCCACCCTTCACCCATTCACCCATTCCATCTACTCATCCACTCGTGAATCCATCCATTGACCCTATCATTCATCCATCCATCCTTTTAATCAAATCACCCAACCATCCTCTCACCCGTCCACTCTTTTAGTCATCCATCCATCCATCCATTCACCCTTTCACTTTTCAATTCATCAATCAATCTATCATTTCACTCATCCATCCACAGATTCACTCACCCATCATCCGCCCTTTCACTCATCCATCCATCCTTTCACTCATCCACCCACCCTTTTACCCACCCATCTACCCTTCCACCAATTCATCCATCTATTTAACATTTCTCTCATCCATTCTCCCACTCACTCATCCATCCATCTTTCTCTCATTACCCATCCATTCACCCTTTCACTCATCCATTCATCTATTCACCATTTTCCAAACCCCGAGGCCATTCCACCCGTTCCTTCACTTACTCATTCACCACACCTTTTTACATTAACTATGAGCAGAGTCTTTGTATGCAGAGTTGCAGACAGACGAGGCCCATCAAGCACTCCATCCTCGCTGTAGTTCCTAAAGCAAGGGGTGGGGAGAGGTGGGGTGAGGGAGGGTTCCGATATAGAAGATGGAATAACTGATCTAGTTTCGATCATTGGAATATCAACAGCCTGCTATTATTAGACTGACTGCATATGGAACTACTAAGTTCAACCAGATGATCCAACTGTATTAAGGTATGTTTGTGAGTAATGGTCTTAGGTCTGATGTGATAATTTTACTTCAAAGTATTTTTTGCTAAGAAATAAAATGTTCTGTACGACATTACTTTGTTGGCATATATTCTCTCTTGATTGAGGAGCTCTAGTATAGGGTTCCTGCATGTGTGTAAGATGCCTCTTTGTCCTAGGACTTTGATTTTGGAGAAGCTCAAGTGAGTGTGTTGGTAATAGGGCAGCAAAGAGCTTTTGCTCTAGTCTAGATGCATCCCATGATGCTGTTCACACTATCATTTTGGAACTTTATTCACTCTGCTGATCTATTTGGTTGGAAATGGGGCGTCTCAGCATTTGTTGCAATGCCCTGGGGCCGTGTTCAATGTTAAGAACATAGATTGGACCATAAGTGGTCTGGCACTTAGATTTGATACTTTGATGTTGAGTGGAATCACTATATCGAGCCCTTGGCTGGTTTTGAGTGAGGGGCCACTCACTGCACATAAGCAAATTGAAAACAGTGGAAGTCATGAGCCATGCATGAAACACAGTGCCAGTAAGTGAAGTGACTGTGACATGGTTTTGTTTACAGGGCTTTAAGTGGGTTGAAAAAACGTGGGGGTCTCTCCAAAGGGCGTGTCTGATGTAAATAAGGGTGTGACTTAAAAACACTTAAGCCATATATCTGTGCTTTGCATAGTGTGCTTCCCTACTGGTATTTTGCTGCTTCTATCATTGCATTCAGTAACATTACACCCACAACAAGCCATGACTGTTGCCTTTGCCAATAGTTGTTAGTTGCATAAAATAAAAAGAGCAGCAACTATGGCTTCATATAATATTGAAAATGCTTCAGCTCTGAAATGAAGTCACTATGACAGAACTATAACCTCTTCATTTGAACTTCTTTCGCCTGCTTCTTTTCATGAACTGGCACATAGCAGCATGGGCGTTTTTGTACCTTTGTTTTGTACATTTCTTCCATCTGACCGAATGCCCTTCCCTAGACCTAGGCAGGAGGAAGTCACCATATGCTGTGACCCATTATCATTCTGCATACAGAATGAGAATGGGCAGGGCAGAGCTGCTCTTGAGCACAGAGGAGTGCACGGCAGCCTCATCAGAGAGTGGAGGCTTCTCGTAGGGGAACAGCACTGCTCCCTTCAAACTCCAAAATTATGGACAAAAGGGGATCTTCCTGGACAATGGACGTGGGATCCAAATCACGACGGTCCGTGAAATTTACGGATGCTTGGTCACTCTAGTTCTAGGCCCCAACCACTAAAGCAGGTGGGTCTAGGAATGAGCCAATGTAAGGAGGTCCAGTCGAGGTGTAACCAGGAGCAGCGACAGCAGCGATAGCTCGGTGGACAGGCTCCCTTCCAATTACGGGACGCGACGCAGACAAGACGGGCCAGACACGTGGTTAGCCGAAGCTAGAGCATAGGGCCAAGCTCCGAGGAAAGACAAGGCTGGGGCCGGTGGAAACAAAGGAGGTCTAGGTGGGATAACCAAATGAGTTCCAGCAGCATAGAGGCTTAATCGAGAATGCGCCCACCTGCAAAAGGGCATGTATCCACAACGGCGGCCTCACGCAAGAGGAGGAGCACTATCACCTGCTTGCCCATGGACTATGGGAGTGCTGACGAGTTGCTTGGCAACACAGGCTCAATGGTGGCACTTGGAACTGCAACCGTGGTGCTCAAGGGAGTATGGCATCAGGTGTGTGAGCCCCAGGCAAAGAAGGGTGAGATACATGTGGTTTGGGGGACGATGGAGTCTGGGTTAGTCAGCCCAGAACCAATAGACCGCAATAATTCAGGAGCATGCAGGGGCGCAGCGCAGTAGTTCGCTGGGTATCACCAATGGCAAGCCTGCCAGCAAATACATTAGACTATCACCAGGGGACCCACCCATAATCACATGCTATGCAGCATTAGGAAGTCTTGCATAGTCCTCGGATCATTTTGAAGCCCGGCAAAGGCGGGACGGAGGCAAGATGGCGTCCGGCTGATCTTGCCGTAGGGCTCTGCTGAGCCTCTCCGCACGAAGCACATGAAACGCATGAAACGCATGAAACGCCGATTGTAATGGCTTACCTTGCAACACTGTAGCGGCCCGATTATAGATGACAGCTGAAGAGTGCACGAGATGCCACTGAGGTTTCCTTCTATCACCCTGGATGTTTCTCAGCTGAAAGAGCGTCGGAAGCCTTTACCGGAAGGAGCTTCACGTCTCTGCATCTCTCTGGCTCCACCGATTACCGCTGCCCTGCGCAAACCCTGCCCGGATCCAGAGTCAGCCCCGCGATCTAGGTGAGGCATGGAGAACACACACAGATCGGGACACAAATCAGGATTTCTTCACTGGCAGCCTCAGAAAAGTGTCTGCATTGGGGTAGCGCTCCTGTTGTTTGGAGCTAAGAAGGTCTACATGACGGGTAAGGGGGGACGCGGTGGGAAGGTCAACTCAATCACCAGCTCTCTGAAGGGAGCCTCTGCCCGAAATCTACAACGAGGGGGGGAAAAGACCGAACCCCTAGGAGCAAAGGTTAAAAAAGATGATACTTTGGGTTCTGAAGACATTGTACTAGAACCCATGAAACCGATGTCTTCCGAAAATGGTCAAGCAGGCCTCATTAAGAACTCCAATGGGGCACAGTTACAAATAATTGCAAACTTCACCACATCTGAACAAATAGCGTATGTAAAAATTGGAAATGATACCCAGGCAGAGGAAATTCACAAGGAAGGGCCAACTGCAAGGTCATTAAATGAGGAAACTGGGAAAATAAAGGAAACCGCTACTACTATGCTCACGCTCACAAAACAACAAGGGGATTTGTCTGAGGGGGTGGCTGCAGGGTTAGACCAGGGGAATACCGTGAATAATATTCTGAATGAAAACCCAATCCCTGCAATGGCTCCCCTCGACCCTCACAACTTTGTTCACTTGGGCTCTATCGGTGTGCCAAACCCACCAGAGGCTCTGGAAGAATTCTGCTCTATGATCGAGGACTCGGAGTCTTCTGACATTGGTGTCTCGGATTCCAGTGGGGGCGAAGCGGGTAGTAGATGGCGTAACGGTTCAAAGAGTACAAAGAGTTCAAAGAATTCAAATACCGATCCCCCTAAGAACAGGTGATCTAACGAGAGAGCTAGGAGGGGGAGACATAGGAGAAGGCACAGGTCTAAGGACGACCATTCCTCCAACAGTGATGATGACACTGACTTGGGATGGGACTGTGAGGAGACAAGACTTACAGTCCTGTCTAGTTCTGGTTCTGGGTCACCTCATCCCAATTTGGGGGTTACTGCTGGTAGTGAGAGCCCACAACAGGAGCCCACCCAAGAACTTCCTTTAGCGGCCATTTTACAGTCCATCAAGAGCTTTCAAGCTGAGGTCAAAATTGATAGCCGAGGATCGCGCCTAGACGTTAACAAATTACAGGGGGGAGTCCAGAAGGTGGGAAAGACCTGTGCTGTAATTGCGGATTGCGTGGCTTCAGTTGAAGCAAGGATGGATCAACTCGAGGAAGATGCCAGCAAGCTCCAGAAATCCAGCAAGGAACAGGAATGCGCTGTTAATGATCTGCTGTGGAAGATGGAACAACAGGAAAACAAACAGAGACGGAACAATCTCAGATTTCTAGGGGTCCCCGAGGGAATCGAGAAGGATGACCCTAGGAAGTTTATGATCTCCCTTCTCAGGGAAACTTTTCCCGAGCTGAAGGACTGGGACTGGGACAGAGAAGTACAAAGGGCCCACCGATTTCCTCTGTTTCTCAACAAACGAGCACAGACCTCACAACAACACCCTCGGGCTATGCTGGTGTTCCTCGGCAACTCTCTTCTCCGAGATGCCCTATTTGATCTGGCAAGACCTAACAGTAAAAAGTCGTTTGAAGGCTTCACCTTCTTCGCCAGACCAGATCTTGCGCACGCCACGGTCAAGAGAAGGTGGAAATTAAGGCAGTTTTTTTTATCCCCTACAGAAACTGGGGGCTACTGTGTACTTGCAAAACCCAGCCAGACTGGAGGTCATCTTTAATGGGACCACCCGTAGCTTTGTCTCCGAGATAAAAGCTAGAGCATATCTTGATGAAATCTCAGCTCAGGAAAAGCGTTAATATTATTGTGTTCGAACAGGAGATTAAGGCAAATGAATTAGGAATTCTTCTATTTATTTTCTTTTCTTCTCCTTTTTCCTTCCCTTATTCTTTTCAGGCACAAGGGTCTTTGTCTCGGCTGAAGGCATTCTGAAAGTGACATGTTAATCTTTTTGTGTTTGAATTTACTTTTCCATGCCTTATTCTTAATTTATTCCATTCTCTTCTTAACTTTAGTAGAAATAGTATTAGGCTGCTAAAGCCAACAAACTAGAATTTGAGAATATGAATCATAGGACTATAGATTGCTAGAACAGGTATAGCCTGGCGTTTATGTTTTGTCTTTAATTACTCTTTTTTGCCCAAAAAAATAAATAAAAAATTCTATGCACGCGAGGAGGGCTCAGGGGGGCGCGGTGGGGCTTTCCGGACGGACGCTACACCCCTGGCGATGCAGCCAGGTAACCTCCAAGGTTGGTGGGGGGTGGGGGGCGGGAGGGTGGGTCCTGGGGTGGGGGGGCAGAATGGAAGAATGGGACTGACAGACAGGCTATCAAAATCTAGGTCAAAAAAGAATAGGGGAACGCACACAAGGTTTAGAGGAAACTTGAAGGAAGGGATCAACAGCTGTGGTCCTCTTTCATTGGTAGTATGGCCAGGATAAAAATAATATCTTTAAATGTATGTGGTCTGAACGATCTTAAATAGAGGCAAACAGTGGCAATTGGTCTACAAAATTGGGGAGCAAATATTGTATGCATGCAAGAGACTCATATCGAAGGAGCACAGAGCCATATTTTGAATACATTAGGGTATACATTGGTGTGTGCTACCTCACAAGGGGCTAAGACACAGGGGGTTGCCATCTTGGCTAAAGCAAGGGGGTATGTTTTTAGTAAATCCAAAACTGACAAGTTTGGCCGCTGGGCTATCACCGAATGCAACTATCAAACCGGCCAAAAAATTACACTCTATTTATGGGAGCAACCTAGACGATCCTGGGGTCATTGACGAGGTCTCTAACGAACTTTCACACTGTTCTCTTCCGCTCCTGGTTTGTGGGGATCTCAACATAAATCTCCCGTCCGATTGGTCTCTGTAGGACGACTGGGTTTATAAAGGCCGAAAACCAAAGGTATTTCGTGCTATTAAGAATCTTTGTTTAGCACATGGGCTTGTGGACAGCTGGCAGACTTCTAATACTAATAGTAGTGATTTAGGCTACACTTATTACTCTAACCCCCACCGTACACACGCCAGATTAGACTATATGCTTATATCAAACTCGCTTAGTCATGACTGTCAAATTGTGAAACTGCCCCGTATATTATCAGATCATAATCCCCTATTTTGTACTTTAACTAATAGATCGGCTAAACTAGAACCAACACCTTGGACATTTGAAAAAGCCCTATTGAATGACTCCCAATATTGTCTCCATATGAAAGATTGGATCCCCAAATTTCTAGTAGAGAATATTAACAGCACTTCAATAGAAATTGTATGGGACGCTTTAAAAGCCGGGATTCGGGGCGAGACCATGCTATTCTCACTTAGATCAAACAAGCAGGAGAAGGAGGAGATACGGAGGTTACAGGATAAGGTGACGATAGCAGAAGTAGGTCTTGTTAGAGCCACCAGCAATGGTGATCCAACTGTGGATATCTCGCATAGCTTAGCCCAAGTAGCAGTTGCTAAAGCAGCAATTACTAATATCTTTACAGACAAAGCCATTCGGAAAGCCACTGCACGAAAAGAACTAGTATATGAAGTAAATGAACAAGTGGGTCATCAACTAGCGATGCGAATGCGGCAGCAAACTAATGTTAACATAATTAGGGAGATTAAAGATCCAGTGGTAGAAAAACTAAAAGACCCAGAATTAATTAGGGAAGCCTTCTGTCGGTTTTACACAGAACTATATTCAGAAGATGGCAGTGGGGACATAGCTGAAATGGAAAATTACCTAAAGAACTGCGAAAGTGGCAGCCTTGAGGAAAACGTACAGCAGACTCTAGAGGAAACTCCTAGTTTGGAGGAGATGCTAACGGCTGTCAAAAGCCTCCCGAAAGGGAAGGCAACAGGACTTGATAGCATCCCCTCAGAGTTCTACAGTACATTTATAGATCAAATCAAGCATATACTGATTGACTTGATCATACATATTTTCTCTGGGGGTCAACCACCTAGCTCCTGGTCCAGGGCTAAAATTGTGATCTTTGTCAAAAAAGGGAAACCCCCTGAACTCTTGGGGTCGTACCGCCCCATAACTCTTATAAATGCTGACTCCAAAATATATTCAAAAATTTTGGCAAACCGGGTAGCACCAATTATACAAAAATTAGTAGCAAGTAGCCAACATGGTTTTGTCCCCGGGAGGTCAACAATAAATCATATTCAGAGGGTTATCACGCTTTTTGATGGAACAGGAACTGCAGGAGACCCTATGGCCCTAATCCTTCTGGATGCAGAGAAGGCCTTTGATAGGCATAAGGACTTACGACGCCTAGATAACCTTCATCTGTCCATCATTGGGAGAGCAAACGCAATCAAAATGGTGTTTTTCCCAAAAATATTATACTTATTCAGGGCAATTTGCTTGGAATTCTCTAACCAGTGGCTTACCTCAATGGAACGTACATTCTCAAAATTTATATGGGCATATGCACAACCCCGGCGGGCATATAAATATCTCACCCTTCCTAAAGATAGAGGTGGGCTAGCTCTTCCTAATCTGAGAAGATATTACTGGTCATGTGTACTACTTTACAGTAAGGAACTACTACAAGAGGGAGATAACACAGAAGATCATACAGTATCAATTTTCCAGCTACTCGTTGGAAACTCTAGTAATGGTTATCTATGGAGGCATATTCATGACAGTTATCACAAGAAGGTCAAATTTAAGACTCTCTATAGCTGCTTTAAAGTTTGGAAGGCCGTAAGAGAAGCACTAGGAATAGGACAAATCTCACATTACACACCGATATGGAACAATCCAATTCTCCCACCAATGGTTTTCAAGGATAATTGTGTGAGCAAATGGCATAGAACAGGAATTACACAATTAGGGGACATGTTTACAACACAGGGGATTAAATCTTTTGAAGCTTTGAAGGAAGAATATAGCTTAGATTGGAGAGATTTCTTTAAATACCTCCAAATCAGGGACTTTATAACTCGCAAACTGGGGTCTAGGACATTGGGGGAAGAATCTACCCTAGTAGAGATGATCATACACTCTAAAAATCATTCTATAGGTGGAGTTTATGCGCTGCTGTTAGCCATATTCGCGGACGACCTAGATAAAACATCAATGAAGTGGCAAAGCAAACTTGAGATTTCAAACAAAGGCTTTCTATACACCTATCAACTAGCTCAAACTATTCTGATCTCCACTAAACTT
Organism: Lissotriton vulgaris; assembly: GCF_964263255.1. NCBI lineage: Eukaryota > Metazoa > Chordata > Amphibia > Caudata > Salamandridae > Lissotriton > Lissotriton vulgaris. The sequence goes on from NC_141697.1 coordinate 994,832,175, forward strand.
CAGGCACAATTCTACAAAACCTGTTTTTTTCTTTATTATACACCTGACAAGATTGCAAAATGGGGAACCGGCAAAGGGACCTGTTGCCCGAGATGCAACTTATCTAAAGTAGATTCCATACATATCTTTGCCTCTTGCCCTGGGCTAATTCCTTTAAAGCAAGACATAGAGAGGTTCTTATCATCTGTTCTTCATAGAGAGGTGATTTTGTCAAAAGAGGCAATGGTACTTGGGGCAGACGAACCAGATAACATTGAAAGTGGCCAAGAGTTCATATTCGTAGCGATGGCTGTACTGCGGTTATGCCTAGCTTCCGCTTGGCTCGACCCGTTAGCACCCTCTTTCCAACAGTGGTTAGCTAGGCTATTGGCGGTACATAATATTGAGATAGCCATTTACCAACGAAAAGGTAAACAACGGTATAAAAAGGGTATGAAAATCTGGACCCCTCTTACACTATGGCGGGATTCACAAACATAATCGAATGTACATAAAAGGATGTAATGTATATAGAATTTTGCTCTTAAGTCTGGTTTATGTAATGATGGGTTAAAACAAAAGGAAAAAACAATGTAATGCTCATGACGTTAATGTGCGTATGTTTACCTGTCTGTCATTCGGGGGATCGGGGGGGGGGGGAATAAATGTAATACTATGAATAAAAACATTTAAACAAAAAAAAAAGGAAGTCTTGTTCCCCTGGCTGTTCATAGACATTTTTCTGTTGCTCAAAGCCTAGCATACAGGTTTAGACCTAGTTATTCTGGACGAGAAGGAGAGGGAAACGAGGGACAGCAGAGGACCAGGTTTGAGAAGTCCATACACAACTGACTGCACACGTTTCACACACTGACATGTGTCTTCGTTGAAATATTCCCCCACAGAACAGCTGCACTGTTCCTATATGAGAAGAAAGTCCACAAGGCGCAGCACAAGTATCAAGGTGAAGACTGGGTGACATATGATGAGGGGTTCAGCGCTAAAATGCAAACATGGCCTACTATAGATTGGTACTATCAGGATGTCGCAGGCTAAACAGAACATATGATCGCAGTGCGTAAGGGAGTTGAACCAAGCAAACTAGCATTTTAGTCGTATGGGAGCAAAACAAATAGGATTGGTACCAACAGAGGAGTAAGGGCAAGCAGTACTCCTGTCGAAGGTCCACAAGGTCCCAGCCCACAAACTGCTAGAAATTTGAGAAGAGGGAATGCAGGTGGAGAAAAGCCTTCAAATTTAGACATGCATGTAGAGTCTGTGGAGGATCTAACCCGTTTAGTGAAGGCGTAAAAGGGAAAAGGGCTAATGACAAGAGGGACCACTACAAGAAGTAACATAGGAACTCATTCGGGGGTATAAATATTTACACAAGAAACAGCGATATCTCCCACCCCATACAAATTATGTGTCTCATCCAATCACTTAATCGCTATCACAAACAGGATGATGTGCGTTTACTGGCAGAAGGTTTCCAAAAACGCTTTCCAATCCCCTATGAAGGTCCACAGGTGTGGCGCCTCAGTAACAATGTCAAATCTGTGACAGAAAATATTGAGGTTACGAGGCACAAACTAGTTAAAGAGCTTGGATTGGGCCACATGGCTGTCCCATTTCAAGAACCAACTTTTGAGAATTTCATTGTCTCGCCACTAGGAGTCATCCCCAAGAAATGAACTGGGTTGGTTAAGGCTCTTACACCACCTGTATTACCCACATGGTGGGCCAGTGAAAGATGGTCTTGTACAAGGCCAATGTTTAGTATCATATGTCACAGTGGATGATGCAGTAGATATGCCGAGGGCAGCAGGTAGGGGAGCCTTAATGGCAAAGCAGACACTGAGTCTGACTTCTGATTCCTCCCGGTATCCGTAGACAGTTACCACCTGCTGGGCTTCCAGCTCGATCGCACTTTCTATTATGATGGATGCCATCCCATGGTCTGTGACATACCCAGCACATATTTTGAGGCCTTTAGCACCTTCCTAATGTGGGCACTGGGAGATAGATGTCAAGAAGGTGGAAGGTTTCATTAACTTGATGACTTTGTCTCAACATAATTCAGATCCTTGCTAGACTACTAGGCAAATTTAACTTTGCAACAAGAGTCTCCCTGAGGGAAGAGCATTTGCTAAGCGATTGACTTGGCTAATAAGGGGCCTCGCTCAGAAGCACCACAGGGTCCGGTTGATGGTCGGGATCAAACAAGACCTCATGCAGTGGCAGAATTTGCCTGCTAACTTCAATTTGACTCTAGTCTGGTGGGATCTCTGAGATTCTGCTGAGCAATTGACCCTCTTCGCAGATGCCGCGTGGGGTGCAGGCTTCAGGCCATCCTGGGCCTGGTGTGTGGTTTGGTGGCCAGACAGGTGGCATGAAGCAGGCTGGACAAAGACTGTGGTGCTGCTGGAGCTTTTTCCTATTGTTGTGGTATTTTCACTATGGCGAGGAAAGCTTGCCATCAGGCAAGTTACCATTTGGTCTGACAACCACGCAGTGATACAAGCAAAAGAACGTGGTTGCAGCTAAGTGCCAGAGGGTGTTGGGTCTGGTGCAATGCTTGGTTGGCTGTCAACTGTGTGCAAACATAGCAATAAAAAGAAGATATGCTTCTGGATGCAACAACTCTATCGCGGATGCTCTTTCTCGATTTCAGTGGCCACGGTCCCACCAACTGGCACCATGGGCAGACGAGAAGATGACGCCATTCCTGTTGACCTGTGGGACATGGTGGAACAGACCTAGCAGTCCTCATTGACCAGGCCCTTGTGCCCAAACCTGCTGCCACTTATAGCATGTGATGGGGGCTCTTCCAAAGGGTGACTGGAGGAGTGAAACACAGGACATGCAACACCAGCAAGGTGGTAAAATGTATACATTAGGCATTCACCAGTGGGAAGTCAAATGCCTGGACATAGACATACCGAAGTGCTGTGGCTTATTATTTTAAATTGTACAGAGGGAAGGAGCTAACCAATTTACTATCAATACAGCAATGCGGGTTGAGGCAGGATTCAGGCGAGAAGCAAGGACAACAGTTAGCCCATCGATTTGACCTGGTTATGGGCGCTATTGAACACGCTACCTGGCATTTGCATAACATCCGGCCTATTCAATCAATCGATCAATCAATCAATCAATCAATCAATCAATCAATCAATCAGTATTTGTAATGCACACTAGTCACCATGGGGGTATCAATGCAGCCTTTGTATTAGCATTCTTCGAGTCCTACAGAGTCAGTGAGCTGATGGCCCTCTCCAGAACTAACCCAGGGAATGTGTGCCTGCGGCTGCATGAAGTGTAATAGGGGGAAAGACATATGATAGCATTAGCATGAGCTGGTCTCATGCCCAGGTCTTTTGGGTCACATCCATTTCACATTGGTGTAGCCATGACCTCTGCTGGCAGCAGCATGGGGGAGGATGGGATCATGCAGACGAGCAGGTGAAAATCTGCACCTTCAAGGATTACATCAGACCTGACGCTAATTAAAGCCGGGCTCAATTTTGTTGCTACAGAGGTCGGATGCAGAAGACAGATGGTTTGGATAGTGGTCCACTCCTTCTTTACAGAGCCCAGCAATGGGCCAGTGCACTGAGACTTTACGGAGCTATATGGCTTAGCATCACCATAGTGGTTTAGATGGGCAAGCCAGGCATGAGGTGGTCACAGATTTTGCCTAGAGTGCACGAAGTGCTACAGACACTGGGAAAACCCAACACCATCACGGTGAACCTTGGTAGCAATGTTCTCACCGACCTAGGGTGCAAGCAACTGTTGGAAGAAATGAAGGCCAACCTGACAACTGTCTTCCGACTGCTCTGTCCCGCAGATATGTTGTGGTCTGAGGTGATAGCAAGATTTGAAGGGCGGGGGTTCATTACCCATGGTACGCTAGAGAGGTCCAGAAGTAAGCTTAACAACTCAATGAGTAAATTTTGCAAGGGCATGGGCTGGGAAGTTGTCAGACATGGCCTCATTAACCTCAGGGTGCCAGGTTACTACTTAGATGACATGGTTCACTTATCCAGGGTTGGGAGGAACAGGATTCTGTTGAATATTGCAGGAGTACTTGAGCTTGTAATTTTTTTCGTAAGGTAGGATGCTTCTCTCTCCCAAAATAGGGGCGATGAGGGGAGCGGACAGCGGGTCTGAAACCCCTGGCAGTATGGGGGTGACAATGCCAAGATGGACAAGAAATAACATCACACTAGGACAGGAAAGAGAAGAATGCACTAAACAGGGTCTTTGGGATGCTCACAGAAAGGGCGCTGATGGGCAAGCAAAGGGACAAGAGAAGGCCACAGCATAAGCGGCCCAGGCACGGCCACGGGCCTGCGCATACCAGACATCTGTAGCAAGGGAGACCTCGAAGCCGCGACTCGCTGTACCGTGGAAGCAGCAGAAAGAGCTGTCACAATAGGAATCATGGCGCTGGACAAATTGATCTATGGCCAACCAATAATGGTTATGACTGTAAGGTGATTTATGATTGGTCATAATAGAAGAATGTTACTACTGTAAACGGATGCATTATCAAATAATGACTCACTGGATGTTGTCTCAAAATTGTGAATAATGTAATAAATTGGGCCAAGGAAGGTCTGTTGTGTCCTTTGTGAGTTGGTAACGTTTGTGGTTGACTTGAGCATGGCTAGAGGGACCAAGGGAAACTTGCCCTGCTGGGAGGGTGGAGTATGGGGGAATGTAGTGCAAAATCTGTGGTCACTTTCGTTAAAGGGGTAACTAAGTTATTTGACATACCTGCAAGAAGTGCTGAGCATCCCATATATATTTATTAATGCACCGATTACCATGCATGTGCATTCTAGCAAAGTGCAGGGTCGTTAAAAAACCTTTGATATTGAAGTCAGGTTTGGATTTTCAAGTTCGCCGGTCACTGACAACCAAATAAGCTTCTCTGCTATAGTGGAGGAGTGTTGCCCTTTCCATGCTTGCAAGTCTGGGCGGGCCATGCTGATAGGGAAGGAGTCGTGCGGTGCACACTGTAAGTGCGCACAATGATTTGGTCGACTGTCTAAGGCTGGCCACACTGTCATGCGCATTTCGATCTCTCTCCACCCGAGCTGTCCCACACATCGGGTGGAGAAAGGCACAGGCTCCTAGGACCTGAGCAAGCATAAAACCAGCCCACTCAGGTCAATCAGATCACTGCTTTCATTCGTTATGACCAGTATGAGAGCAGTGTCTTCATTGGTATCTAGGAGGTTGCACAGTTTGCACCAGCCTTTGGAGTTGGGACCGGAACAGAAGAACCCCAAGACAGCGGCTAGCAGCAGCAGGCAAGTGTTTTTTTCTTTTTTTTGTGTTATTTACCCCCACCCCACTACATGTAAGAAAGAACAGCCACTACTACTAAGATGCAATAAGAGACCATGCCTCAGTGACAGGCACCATTAATCCATTTGGGGCTTAAAAAATTAGGAGTCTACCACATGAATCGGGTGTGTTGGCCTGTATGAAATGACCCCCTTCGGGGCATTATTTTACCTTTCAGGTTAAGGACACTCCACTGCACCATCCTGCAGGGTTTGCAGTAGTTGTTCGTTTAAATCACTGCCTAATTACTCAAAGGGGAAACAGCCTTTCCAACGAGGGGCCTAATTTACGAGAAGTCGCGCATCGCTGCATAAAAGCAGCGATGCATCACTTCTCAGTGTGCCCTCCTTGCGACACCAATGATGCGTCATATTTATAATGTGACACATCATGTCGCAAGAAAGGACAGATATGCCAGTATAACTGACGTATCTGTCAGTGCAAAAAGTGGTGCATTGCTGGAGTTGTGTCGGAAGCCTGGCACAACTCCAGCAATGTTCCTTTCACATGGGGCAAGCCCCATGTGAAAGGGCCTTTGTCACCCTTACGCCTGCCATGAGGCCGTCATAAGGGTTTGAAGCTTTGGCGTCCTAGAAGTGGCGCAGCGAAATCTCATAGATTTCGCGGTGTCACTCCTACGACCCTTTCTTGCGGGGGTAAGCCCACCCTGCATTCATTATACCTGGCGTAGATATAATGTAGCGCAGGGGTTTACGAAGTGACGCATCTACCTAGATGCGACACTTCATAAATATGGCGCAACATGGTGCATTTTTTTACGACACTGTCGCGTCACACAAAGTGATGCACCGATGGTGCAAAAGTGATGCAGGAGCTCATATATAAGCCCTGAGGTTTTGACCACGTTGTACCTTTACCACACATTTTTTACCCCGCATATGCTTTTACAATGTATGCCTTTATCACGCATTAAAGGTAAGTTTGATTGTTGTGTGGTGTCCCCCCACAAATAATTTTTTTATACATAAATATATATAAACAATGCATGGTAAAGGCATTCTTTGTAAAAGCATGTGCGTTCTGAAAAAATGCAGGGTAAAAAATGCTGGTATAGGCATGCAAAGTATTTCCTTGCGTTGTTCCGTCATACAACCAAGCAAAGAGGCCATCATTTTTAAATGACCCCGATCTGAAGCAATAATGTTAGTAAATAAATAAAAAAAACACAAAACCATATCCTGCTGTTCTGACTCATTTCCACAATATGTATTCAGTCGGATGAATTTAAAGTTGACCCTACTTTCCACACTGTGAGTGACCTTGCAACACCTGTGGAAGGCAGGCAGCTAAATCATACCATATTTTCTAGATGGTGGTGGGATAAATGTAGTCAGTGATTGTGCTGTGTTAAGCAAGATAAAATTGCGGTTCATATTATGCCCCAACAGTCGCACACAGTCTCCAAAAGGATGTTTTATGATCAATGGCAGGAGTAAAGCACTACTAAAGCACGTACTGGATTCACTCTATTGACAGGGTCGGTCGGATCGGTAAGTTCAAGTTCAGTCATTTATATAGCGCACTAATCACCCAGAGGGTCTCAAGGCGCTTGAGAGAGGGTGAGTGCATTACTCATCGAATAGCCAGGTTTTTAGCTGCTTTCTGAAGGAGAGGTGGTTCTGTGTAAGGCGGAGGTGAGTGGGGAGAGAGTTCCAGGTTTTGGCCGCTAAGTAGGAGAAAGATCTTCCCCCCATGGTGGATCTATTGATGCGCGGAATTGCGGCGAGGGCTTGATTGGATGAGCGAAGTTGGCGGGAGGGTGTGTAGAAGGACAGTCGTTTGTTGAGGCATTCGGGTCCTAGGTCGTGGAGGGCCTTGTGTGCGGGTGTGAGGAGACGGAATGTTATTCTCTTGTTGATGGGCAGCCAGTGGAGATATTTCAGGTGACCGGAAATGTGAGCTTGACGGGGGATGTCCAGTATGAGTCTGGCTGAGGCGTTTCTGTCTGAGTTGCTGCTATAAGCCACTTTTTTAGCCAGCGTGGTGCCCGAATTAATGTATGCAGAGTAAGCAAGGGAAGGGGGCCTGAGCAGAAGTGGTCTTGCTTATATTCAGGTGTGGTTCACCATCGTGAACTAATCAGTGAACAAAGAGTCCTGGCAACATTTGCATATTTTTTATTTGAGAACCCCCTTTCTTTTCATAAAACATAAAACACTGAAGCTGTGGTTTGCAAAAAGATGCAATTCACAAAAATGGGCCACTTATTTTAGGGTTTCCGGGACTATTTTTGATCCCAATCCAACCCTGTCCATTGATACTGCAGCAGCATAATTTGTATTCCATCCTCAGACACTGTAGGAGTGCATCATAATCATGCGTAGTCAGCACTCAAATATATTCTGTGTGGCTAATGTTTCTAAGATGGAGTATTGCATATTTAAAGGTGCTCCACGTGAAAACTCATGACAGAACAAACTCTGTGTTTAAATATGTGATTAATAAAGTTATCTGTTATACTTTCATATTATTATATTGGGAGAACTCAAGTTTGTAGTGTGTTTTATCCTGAATCTAATAGTATACAATGCATATGTAAACTAATGTTTAGACATTGATACATGTATCAAGAATAATTTTTATGTTGGTGCATATTGAAGATGGAATTCTAATGCAATAATTTGCATTGATTAATTCACTACAAAACTGTATTTGCGAGTTGTTTAAGTAATGTGTACGTATTTGTAACCTGGTGCACAGCTAAAGTTTACATGATTTGTGGCCTCAAGCATTTGCTTCACTACAAACTCACATTAAAGTCTACCGTGTATTTCGTGTTTAACCTTGAATATAGAAGGTGTGCTTCCTGGATTAGGGGGGCTTGCCTTCCGGGGGTACGTCCAGTCCTGGATGTTGAGGGCTTTGGTGTCTTGTGGATCCCCTTTTGGGTGTTTGCAGTTTGGACATTCTGGCTTCCCTTTATCTTCTTGACATCAAGCAGCTTTGACCCTGGCTTCCTGGCTGCTTTTTGTGGTGTGTTGTTTCTGTGGCCTTGGTTGTATATGGTTAGAGCATTTCAGTTCTGTTCAAAATGTACGTTTATTTGGACCTTTGTCTTTAAACAGATAAAAACATCATAAAAACAATGATTTTTCCATAAAAAGTTTTAAAACAACGTATAACTTATATCTCATTAAAATAGATCACGCGCAACATAGACTACTCACATTTCAAATTTTGTTTAACTTATCGCATAAATCTCCCCAAGGCCCAAGCAATATCTAAACTCATCATTTCTGTTAGGAGAGCACTTGCAGAAAGTCTATTGTGTATACTGTATTTCATTAAAATGGGACGTAAAATCTCTTTCCGCGGTTCTAAAAACTTTAGACAGTCCAATAAAATATGCATCATATCACATGAAGTTCCCAATATACATTTACAATTCCCAGTGCTATCTATTGTCTCTTTTATTACTCTTGTGTTACAATAGCAAGGATTCAATCTAATTCTTAACTTTAGGGCTTCTCTTCTCATCCATCTATTTGGTAGTCTATCGATGTAAGGAAAATGTACATCTTTTTGCCAGGATTGGGTCAAAAACTGTACCGACTTTTTCGTCGCCAGGTAATCTTGGTCCTCGGCTCGAGATACTTAATTTCCAACTTCCCTAAGAGCTCTCCTTGCAATCTCCATTTATAGGGTCACGGGGCTTACCTCCAGTCTCAGCAATTTACCAACTAGCCTAAGGGAATTTCTTACCCCTTTATCCCATGATAGTTCACTCATCATGGCTTCCCTCCTACACCATTGTGAGACTTTATGATCTTCTTCAAATCCCAGGCGCTGCCAGAATCTAACTAAGGCCATACAAACTGTTATCTTCCATGAGGTTACACCTGTTTCTAATCTAACAGCTTGCACCATTGAGCATTTAGGAAGTGAAAATAGATTTTTCAAAACTTTTCCCTCCTCGGCGTCCCAACTATGTTTACCGCCCAAAATGTATAACTCGGCCCCATATAAGCATTGCGGAGGGACCATAGCCAAAAATTCCTTTAAAACCGGCCTTTCAGATTTTTCTCCGTAGATTCCGTTAAATTTCTTTAGGCCGTTTATCGAGGCAGCTGACCTTATTTTTAATGCGTCAAGGTGGGTGGTCCATTTCAGATTTTTCTAAAACCACATGCCCAGATACCTATATTCGTCTATTGTTTCCAGCTTCACCAAACCTAAAAACGAGTTATACCTTATTTCCCTTCGCCCAAAACATAAAATCTTTGTTTCATCCATGTCTACTACTAACTTTTTATAACTACAGTACTCATAAAAATTATTCAACTTTCCCTGTAAACCGATCTCTGTTTGGTCGAAAATCACCAAAACGTCAGCGTATAACACACATGCTATATGTTTCCCATTTATCTTAGGACTTGTCCCCCTTGCTCCATCTAAAATTGAGGGAAAGTCTGCTATAAAAAGTGAAAAAAGTTGGGGGGCCAAGACACATCCTTGTCTCAGCCCATTTCCAATTAGAATTTTTCTAGAGATACTTCCATCTGTTTCTAAAATAATCCGTGCCCAGTTTGCAGAGTGCAAGAGTTGTATTAGGCTCAACAGATCTCTAGGGATATTGTAACCATTCAATGTCTCCCACAACTTCCCACGGTCCACCAAAATTAAAAGCAGCACGGAAGTCCACGAAGCAACAGCACAACCTACCATTCTGCTCCATGGACTTCCCCGCAATGGACCATAGTGCGAAACAGTGGTCGACCGTTGAATGGCCCTCCTTAAACCCCCTCTGTTCTGGAGGTACAACCTGATTCTTCTCTGACCATTCCTTTAGTCTTTCCAGAATCAATTTGGCAAAGTTTTTTTTGCCTATAGCCAATACATTAATTAATCTATAATTTTTTAGGGAATTAAGGTCACCTTTTTTATGTAAAGGCCTTACAATTGCGCCTCTCCAGTTTTCTGGAATTTGGCCTGAGGTAGTTATCCCCTGAAACATTTTTGAAAAGAAAAGAGCCTACCACTCCGACCTCTTTTTTATCACCACTGCAGGGAGATTGTCTGGGCCAGCTGCACGAGTCAAATTTAAATTAGATATCATTTTTTTTACATTAGCAACAGAAAAATTATCCCCCGTTTCTTTACTAACACCAGACCATACTATTGAATTTCTATCTTCAATTTCTTTTCAGTCCCCATAGATTTCCTCCAAGTATATCGCCCATTCATCTTCAGGATCACACATTTTAAAACTCACCTTACTTTACTTGAACTTTCTTGTACCAACCTCCAAAACCCTTTCAGATCCTTAGACTCTATTGCAGTCAGCAATTTATCCCAGCAACTCTCTCTATAACATCGTTTTTTATTCCTCACCAACATTTTATAAAGTATCCTTTGCTTCTGGAGATTATGCAACAGTTCTACATTGTATTTTACCCTTAGTCTTCTTTCCTGTTGCCTAATGAAGGTTTTGGCCTTCCAACATTCCTCGCCAAACCATCCCCTCCCTTTCTTATATACTGAGTTTTTCCTCTCACATCTGGAGTTTCCTTCTTTAATTTTTACCTTCAAACAATCCACTAATACACTAATTGAATTCTCAAACCAGGCGCTTTCATATACACTCGGGATATCTTCTACCAGCAACGTCTGTTGAACAGCTACTAATCTTTCCAAATATTCCTCCTTAATCCGAGTTGTTAGTCGTCTGGGGTAATCAACTTGGACCGACAACACTGTATCCCTTTTTTATTCTTTAGCTCACACATTTCAAACCTCAACGGGAAGTGATCACTACCTTCTTCACATAGCACCTCAAATTTTTGATCAGCTCAAAATTCCAGGCCTGTATAAAAAGATAATCAATTGGGCATAGTTGCTAGCCAGTCTTAAAGGTCCGCTTTGCTGGTCTATCTACATCAAATCTACCATTTGCACAAATCAACCGCAAGGCCCCCAACATGTGACCTAAAGTCGAGTCATGTTCTAACATTACCACCCTTGGAAATATTGCATTCCTAATTTTGTAGAAGTGCAATAGATCCTGACACCAATCGTCAGCCCTCACAGGGTTTAACTTATGATTAAAATCACCCAGCACTAGCACTACATCTCTTGGGTAGTACTCAGTCATAGTTGACAAATCTTCATTACATTTTTCCATGTCATCTTTGTACAGCCTCTCTTCCCCTTTTGAATGTACACATTTACGATAATAATACCATCAAACCGAGGATCTGGGTTTAACAATAACACTCTGCATCCTATCACCAATTTACATTTTACCTTCAACAGAACCACTTTCTTGGCGATTTTGGTCGATACCAATGTCGCTTGCCCTCCTGATGGTCTACCAAAGAGTCTTCTTACACATAGCACCTCAAAATTTTGATCAGCTCAAAATTCCAGGCCTGTATAAAAACATAATCAATTGGGCATAGTTGCTAGCCAGTCTTAAAGGTCCGCTTTGCTGGTCTATCTACATCAAATCTACCATTTGCACAAATCAACCGCAAGGCCCCCAACATTTGACCTAAAGTCGAGTCATGTTCTGACATTATCACCCTTGGAAATATTGCATTCCTAATTTTGTAGAAGTGCAATAGATCCTGACACCAATCGTCAGTCCTCACAGGGTTTAACTTATGATTAAAATCACCCAGCACTAGCACTACATCTCTTGGGTAGTACTCAGTCATAGTTGACAAATCTTCATTACATTTTTCCATGTCATCTTTGTACAGCCTCTCTTCCTCTTCTGAATGTACACATTTACGATAATAATACCATCAAACCGAGGATCTGGGTTCAACAATAACACTGTGCATCCTATCACCAATTTACATTTTACCTTCAACAGAACCACTTTCTTGGCGATTTTGGTCGATACCAATGTCGCTTGCACTCCTGATGGTATACCAAAGAGTCTTCTTACCGCTACCTTTGTCTGCTGAACATACCCTACCCTTACTTGGGTATCATCACACAGCCAGGTCTCTTGCAAACACACAATTTCACAGCTATCAATGATCTTTTTAAAATGTGCATGATTTTCTATTCTTTTAAACCCATATATTTTCCAGGATAACACTGTCAGGCTGTGTGACGACCCAGATACCTAGTCAATTTCATTTAGGCTCCTGTTTATATCATAATCATAATCGGGAAATGCCAAGGCTCTATATCTATTTCCAGCTAATATTGCTTCTCCGCCTACCTCCTGATCCCTATTTCTTATTGTAATTTCTATATATTCTTTTTCTTCACAGCAGGCACCCATTCTGACCTGCCTTTGTCCCAAACCAGCATGGTTTATTAGGAATGGTCTCTCCTGTGTAATTGAACCTTGCATTTCAATTTTTTTTAACCAATCTGATACCTTCTTTATGCAACTCTGGTTCCGCCCTAATTAATGCTGACTTTACTAATTCCGAATACAGCAGAACCTTAGTAACTTCAGTACCTTTATTGTTCACAGAGAACCCCACTTCTTTAAGATCTGCCGAGCCGATGCTACGTAAACGTTTACAGTTTGCAAGAGAGAAAAGCAGTTGGGATCTATTTAGCGGGATTCATTTCCTCACCTTTTTCTCCCCTTTTCCCAGGTCACTTGGCGAAAATATAACCATAAAACTGAACTACCTCTTACCTCTAATTCACGGGGGGTCCTTAATGGGTCCCTTACGCTTATACTTCTCTCATAGGGAATACTAGTCTCGACATGCCCTTTAGTAGAGCTAATACTTTCACCAACTTGCGATCTCACTCCATTCTTATTAGCCTTTAACCCCTCATCTGGTACCACACACTCCTCATCGGGACTATCTTTCTTATTCTTGTTCTTATGTTTCTTGTTCTTAGGGTTTCTTATGCCTCTTTTGCTTCTGACTACCGTCTCGAGCTTATCATAGGTAGTTCCTTTACCTTGCTTATTTTCCTTTGTCAAGGCAAACCTTACTGACCCTTTTTCTCCATCGTGTTCTTTCTCAGAACTTCCTTTATTGATCTCTGCTGTGTGGGAGGTTGGGTAATCTAATTTTTTCCTTACCTTCCCACACTCATGGACGTGGGATATGTAGTTTGAAACCCCTCATCTCACTCAAATTTTTAATTATCATTGGATATCTTGAGATGTACACGCTAGGTTCGGACTTCTTTATCGGTATCTTGGACGGCTGTCTACCCCCCTCACGAAGTTCCTCCCCAAACGGTCTAACCATAGAAGGCATTAGATCTTTGATTTCTTTTAACTCCCCTATCATAGTATAAAACTGGGCCCTTTGAGCCATTAGAGCTGCATTATTTAATATTCCTACCTCTAGTAAACCTTGTAAAGTATTTTGCAGTATCATCATCGCTTCCAACATTGAAGCACTAGAAGACCCTGTGACCTCTAAATTGGACACAGATGGTCCGGAGAAATCAGTTATTTTATCCTGATAGGTTTCTACTCCGTCCTTCTCCCTCTCATCCAGATTTTCTTTTGAAGAGTGATTATTGCTTGAATACTCCTCTGCCTCTATCCCCCGTTCCTCCACCTCCCTTCCTATCTCATGGACACTTGCCGAGGGATTCGGCGAGGCATAAAGTCTTCAGGACAGTCTTGGATCCAGCGACGCTCCAGAGAGGTTAAGGTCGAACAGGACCTGTGAATCTTGTCCTGTAAAAACTGCATTGACTGAAGTTAAGTCTACCGTATTTGCTGAGGTTGGGAGATTTATATCCGCACTTGGTTCCCCATCCTTCAAGCACTTTCCTTTATAATATTTCCCCACAAAGTCTTTAATTCATTTAGTAGCAGAGGGACTGCCCTTTTCCCTCCTTGGGCAGGCCTGTTGCGGTATGGTATCCGGGGATTTTTGCTCCTTCGGTGGGGCTTTTTTACATGCTGGTATCTTGCCATGTATACCTTTTATATCCCCCTTGGCCAATTCTTTGCTCCTTTCTTCCAAGTCCATAGCTTCTCCATCTGACATACTAAGATCTGGGTTTAGTTTCTTTTATTTAGAATGCCCTTCCGGGCTCTTGTTCTCCCAAGGGCCATCACCTTCAATGCCCTATCCAGCTTAATAAGACCTTAGTATCAGAACTCTGTCGTCTCCTTTTATACCCCCACAAAATTTAGTTGGCGGTATTTCCTTAATCATCCCACTCCGTAATTACACTTACCTCTGTTCCTCGGCTGTGAGCTGCTTGCTGCACGCTGGTTGACTGCTATTACCAAAGCAGAGTCCAGGGCTTCATGCCCCCCCCCACTCTGTGTACAACTGGTTCTTTTCGCCCTGCGCGGTACCTCTTCGAAAATCACGGCGTTTGGCGTTCTTTTTTTTGGAAGCCTTCCACTATCCTCCGCTGTTCTCAATCTACAACCCGATCTGGTCCGAGAATGCCGGTCACGTGGTCACGTAGGTCACGTAGGTCAGCGTAAGCGTTGAGCGTCATAGAGCAGTGCAGCTGGGAATCAGAGATTGAGTGAGATCTGTAATCTGCAGCATACCCAGAGTGCCAGATTACAATCTCCTCCTTGTCGAGCCACCTCTACAACTTTCACAGAACAGCAACGGATCCCCTTTCGTCGCGTGCAGCAACGACGAAAAGCATTTCTTTCTGCCCTCGAGATGTTGGAGTGTTACGGGGTTGTTGATTGTTTGGTGTCCTCTGTCGTTCATTTCCCAGACTGTGAGACACCATGTTGGGGGCCTCTTTGCTCCCATTCTTAGGTTGGTTGTGCTGGCCTTTTAGTGATGGTTATTTTCCGTCTGTCCTTTTGGGCTGTGCCAGGGCCATCTACGTCTACTCCTTTGTTTCTGGGGCGGTTGATTGTATCCCTGTTGCTGGGTTGGGGGCTGCCTGCTGTGCCCCTTTCTGCGGGTCTCTGGTTTTCCGTTTTCTCTCCTCGGGTCGCTGACCTGGGTGTTGCGTGCTGTTGCTCGTTCTCCTGGGCTGTTTCAGCCTTCGTGTCTTGGTGCTGGGAGTTTTGATGGCCTGCTGAGGGTCCCACCTCCTGTCTCTGCTGGCTGGTCTTTGGCTCAGAATCTGATTTTTGGGGGACGTCTGCGGACATTGGCGATGTTGGGATTTTGGCTTCCCCGCTTGTATGGTGTGCTTTCTGGCTTTCCTGTCCTTTTGGTCATGGCATGGTGCTTGTTTTCCTGCCGGTGTTTGGCCAAGGGCTCAGGGGCCTGTAGCTGGTAGGGTCTCCTGTTGCTCTGGGGCAGTTGTAGGGATTTGTGTTGGCCTTTCTGCGGCTGGTGTTGGGACTCACTTGGGGGGGTTCCTTTAGGTTGTCCTTTGCCCTCCTGGCCGTTTGGTTGGCTTGTTGTTTGGATGGGAGTTCCTCCTTCTCGGTTTGTGCTTGATGGTCTCGGGTCCTTTTGCCCTTGTTGTGCCTGTTGGGTCATGAGTGTGCTGTGGGTGATCACTGTTGGTGTTTTTTGGTGTGTGACTCATCTTCATCAGCCTGTGGGTTTGTCTTTCTCTGGAGGCTGCTTGTCTGCCTTGGGTTGTCCCCGGAGGTTGCGGATGGGGGTGTTGTTCTTGGTGGGTTTGTTTGGTCTTTGGGTTCCCCTGGTCTCATGGACTTGGGGTTCTGCCTTGCTCTGCCCTTCGCCTCTATGGATTTTGGGTCTTGCTCCGGTTTGGAAACTTGTGGTGTCTGTCCCTTGGGGGTGACTTTACCTTGTCTCGGTTTGGGCCATTTTGTTGGCCTCTTTTCCTGGTGGGGTTTTGTGCTTCGCTGGATTCCTGGCACTGGCTGTCCCCATGTCTATTTCGGTCTGGGTGGGGTGCCAGCTTCTGGCTGCCTGGTCCTCGTGTTTGGTCTTAGGGCGGCTGGGGTACGGTGCTCGTTGGACCTGTTTCTTTTTTGGGGCCATAGGCATCTGTGGCTCAGTTGGCTGGTGTTCCCTGTGTTTAGATCCTGTTTCGCCTGCATTCTTTGTGGTTGTTTCTGTCTTTAACTGTTGGTCTCTCCCAGTTCCACGGCTCCAGTTCTCTTTCTGCAGGTCTGGGTGCCTTGGCTTTTGTCCTGTATCTGCATTGCTGATCAGTGCTGGGCGTTCTTGCTGTGGATCATTTGTTGTCCGCCGTGCCTTTTTTCGGGCCTTATCCTCCTCTGGGTCTTTTGGTGGTGGTGATGTCCTTTGTGGTACCTGGCGGCCATACCCATCTGGTTGATGGGGGGGGGGGGGGGGGCTTGCTCCTTGGTCGATGCTTCCTCCCTTCCTAGTTTTGTCTTTTAGGGACTTCATTTTTATACCTCCTTGTGCGCATGTTCCACAGTTTGGCCGTTCCTTAGGCTGGTCCTCTGGGTGTGTGCCTGGGCCCCGGCGGCGGGCGCTTCCTGCCTGTTTTTTTTGGCGCTGGTCTGCTATGGGACTCCCCAGTAGTGGGGCTGTTGGTCCCGTCATTGGCCATGTTGCACTTTGTTGCCTGGCTAGAGCATGTGGCTTTTGGGGTGTTCCACTGCTTGCCCTCGACTCTCTTCTGTGTTTTGTTGTGGGGACTTTCAGCACTGTTGTGAGTTCCCTCTGTTGTCTGTTTTGGAGTGCTCTTTGTCGCTTCTGCTGCAGTGTCTCTGGGATAGGTTGAGGAACACTTGGCGATGGTGGCCTTGATGCCCTGCGGGAGCCCTTTCAGGCTTTTTGTGCCCTGTCCTGAGGCATTGCAGCCATTCCCCTTTTGGTGGTTTGCCTTTGGGCTTGGGGTCTCCGTTGTCTGCCTCCTTTCCAGCCTTTGGTGTTAGTTGTCATTACCTTGTCGCCTTTGTGTTGATTTTCTGGGCTGACTCCCTTCCGCTTGGCAGTTTAGGGGTTTGGGGCTCTGGAGACCAGGGTTCCCTGCTTGTCATTATTCTGTGGTTGAAGTCCTCCTTTGTGCCTGTGGTGGCTTCTCCTTTCCATTTGGCTCAGGCGCTGGTGTTTCCGGCTGGGATGTTGGGTCCTGGTCCTTCCAGTGCCTTGGTTTTTTCCCTGTTAGTCTGTCCCGGACTATATTTCTGTTTCTGGCCGTTCTGAGTCTTTCTTCGGTCTGGGGCCTCCTTGCTGTTCTTCAATTATTGCTGTCCATGGGTGCTTTATTTTGCTTGTTACCTGACTGGTGGTCCTTCTGCGGTGTGGGAGTGGGGGCCTTCCCAGTGTGGGTTGGCTGTCTCCTGGGTTGGGTGGCATAGGGGATCCTTCGCTGTGGTTGTGCGGCAGCACTGTGTGCTTGCTGTTCTGCTTTTTTTTTGCCTCTGTCGTCTCCTGCTTCTTTTGAGTGGTGAGTCCCTTTTTTCGTTTCTGGCTTTGATATGCTCTATATGTCATGAATGGGACGAGGACTGGAGGGACCTGGGGGTAATGTCATATTACTTACTGGTAATCTTCATTACTCCTGGTCCCGTTGTCCTCATCCAAATAATGACTCCCCTCCCTCTCCTCCTCCCTCCCTCGGTCGGCCTTCCTATTGGTTGCTTGGTAGTTCCGAATGAATGCCGGGTAAGTACCTTGTTAAGTACTCCCAGTGGGAGGAGGCGGGGAAAGGGTTCCAGCATTCCTTTTGGTCTTTTTTCTGTCTGGGAGATGGTTATCTCCATATGTCACGAATGAGATGAGGTCAACGTGACCAGGAATAATGAAGATTACCAGTAAGAAATAGGGCATTACTAACCATGGCAGTGACGAGCTATTTGCCTGCAGACTGAAAAGAGACCATCATTAATTGACCGGTGACCATTTTGGAGGCACACAAAATAACATTACAAGATGGCCACTGGCCTCTGCTGTCTTTGCCAATACTTGTAAAATTGTGTCACACACAGAGGCATTTGTATACTTGTAAGATGGCCACACCGTGAGGGGGGGGAGAGAGAGAGAGAGGGGGGGAGAGGGAGAGAGAGAGAGAGAGAGGGGGGAGAGAGAGAGGGAGAGATAGAGAGAGAGAGAGAGAGAGAGAGAGAGAGAGAGGGGTGAAACCTAAATGCTCCATGGACAGGTCAAACACAAGAATAGGGAGCAAAGTCATTGAATTAGGAGGAGGTATTTGACATAAGCTAGAAAGCCATCCAATTATGAGCAAAGACTCAAACCTCACTCTAAGTTTATGTTAAAGTATTGGTCACAGTGCTTTATGGGACAATAGCTAAATCTGTCAGCAGTGTGAGCGAAAAATATGATTTCGCTCAGCCAATTCCAGGTGAGCATTGACACAAATCCCTTATTTGTTAATTGAATGGGAAAGAAAACAAATCTGCTGCGGAAATAATCTTTAACTCAAGATTTACTACTTCGAATAATAGAGCGGCTGACTCAATATTTCTCCAAAATCGTTAAAATGAGGACTAATTTGTTTAATAAGCTAACACCTGTTGTTAATTACTTTAAGATAATTGACCTAAAATGGGAAAACATTGCGAATCTCATTTACTAAATCGGCAAATTAAATTAGGATGACAGATATAAAGAGTTTTATAGCGGTTAATAATTAATGTATTGAATATAATTAAAAACAAATATGATACTCGGGAAGACATTCAAAGCTTCAGCGCTTGAGAAAGTGATAGTACTCACAAAACGCTGGATCTATAATTGAATGTTGTGTTGTGGAATACATTAAACTTCAAGTGGATGATAACAAATAAGCTGCAGTGTACATGGTACAATAGTAGTATGCAGTGGTTGAAAAGGAAAGTGCAGGTGCTGCGGTACTCCTTGTTTGCTGCTGAGAAATGCTGGTACTCTCCCAAGAAAAACAATGGAGCAGTGCAGAGTACTATTCCTTCCAAATTAAAAAAGCGCAGTTACTGAGTCCCTGATATTACATGCCCATTTAAAACACTGTTTGTACGATTCCAAAAGTGGTTAATATGCCTGTTGTAGAGAAGTGTGTGTGCTTGTGTGCAAGTGTGTTAAAGTGCCAATTGCAAGATCTGCTTATGCCAAAAACATGTGCACCATCGAGGCTAATCTTCAAAGGTATTGAAGTAGCCAAGTAGATAGTAGAAGGAAATTAAAAATGCACAATTACTCCCAAATTAGAGTCTTTTTACACATATATTAGTGGTTGACAGCCTTGCTTTTCCAAAAATGTTTTGCCTGGAGGCAGACATGTAGGGGCATATTTACAAGAAAGTGGCGAAGTGTGTCGTTAAGCCAAGAAGGCTAAAGACATGCTTCGTCACTTTAGAAACGCAGGGCTGCACCATATTGCAGCCCTGTGTTTCCCCCTGCGCTGGCTCTAAATTTAGCTGCCTAGCGCCAACGCAGGCGCCCTTGCACCATAGCTTAATGCAGCACACATAGAAGTGGCAAAAAAGCATTAAAAAAATGATTGTTTATGTGCAGGAAGAGGGACCTTCCTGCACATAAACAATCATTGGCGTTTTGCTATTTCTATGTGTGCTGCACAAGGCAGCACACATGGAAACAACAAAAACTAGGAGCAATAAAGCATTACCTCCTCGTTAGTCTTCCTCGCCACATGAGTTACAAAGTGAGCTTTAGCTCCACAACAGAACCCTCCAAAGCAAAAAGAAACCACCTCCCACCCCCTCCCAACATGGCCGACCAGTCCCACCTGACCTCTATAAGAGGCGGGCCGGCCCAACCAATCAGCCTGTTTTTTTTGTTCTGCACGATTCTCTCCAGAGAGCTGTTCAGGTAAGATGGGCCGGCGTGAGCTGGCCCTGGGGTTTTAGGGTTGTGGACCTGCTCTAGCGGTCTCTGGTGCCTTATGCCTAAAAATTCCCCCCCCCTCTTCCTTCCCCCGGTCCTGTGGGGCCGGTTAGGTGCTGCTGTAGCGTGCCAAGGGTCTACAGGGGGGGGGGGGGCGGCCGGGGGTGTGGGGTGACTGTACATTCCCGTGGCTCCCCCGGTCGTTACTGTGGGGCCCTAGCCATTAGGTGGGCGTTTGGGCCCTGCGCATTCTCCGGTATGTGGTTACATGCGGGTGGTTGAAACACCCCTCTGAGAGGTGTTTTCTTGTATTCCTGGCTATTCATGTGCTGTTTCCGCCTGGTCACTACCGTGTTGGTGGGGTTCAGCAGCGGTGACTCTACGCCTAGGAGGTCCGCTGTAGCCGGGGACCCAGGTTCGAGTCCAGTGTGGGACTCGGGTTTCCGTTTTATGCATTATCAGGAGTTTGCGCCAAGTCTGTCAGTACCTCGGTCCTGGCTTTGGGCCGCCTGGAAATGCACTCGGCTAATGGCCGCGAGATGTGAGTAACTTACATCTGACTGCCCCAAGAGACAGATCACTTCGAATGAGTGTGTTCTCTTTCTGTTACTGATGGCCCCCATTCCCACTATAATGGTGGGGAGGGGCGCGGACTCGGGTCAACAGGTGGCGCTGTTGCTCTGCCTACGTTTGATTTTCTGCTTCTCCCGGTGCAGCGGTTAGCGCACGAGGGGGTTGAGACGAGCCTGTGCGCAGGTAAACTGATTTTGGTTGTGTACGGCCGGCGGCGCTTCTGCAGCGGCCGACAGGCTGGCCGAGTGGTCTGAGGCGACAGGCGCGTGTGAGCTTGACCTTCGCAGAGCCCTCATAGGCCGGGGTTCGAATCCTGCCTGTGCGGTAGGGATGTTTTCAGTCCGTGATTTTAAAAAGTGCATAAACTTGCATGTGTCTGCCCCACGGAGTCCGATCACCTCGGATCCCTGTGCCTGAGGAGTGACGATCACGATTGGCGGACATCGGACGGGAGCTTTCCGTGCATCATGTACGGGTCGGCTCGAGGTTCCCTACTCGGGGCGGTCCTACCTTTTGGATCGGCGGGTCCTCGGGGCTCTGATGTCCGGGTCCGGGGGCTCCCCCCGGCAGCTCGGTTTTTCGCGGCGCTGTGCGCTGCCGCCTCCCTTCATTTTGGCCCCTACGGGTCGCGGCGGGTTGCCGTGCTGGGGTTGGCTACGTGCACCTCCCACCTCCCGCCTCTCGTGGGCGGGGTTTGGTTGCCGCCAGGTGCGGCCACTGAGGTCCTTCATCGGGCTGGCGCGGATCCTGCGTCCTCAGCGTCTTGGACGCGGCGTGCAGGGCGCGTCTGCCCCATCCTCGATGGGCCGGTGTTCGCTCCTCGGTAAGGGCGTTTTTCATTTTTGTTTCAGTTCCCAGGGCACTGATTTTTGTATATCGACCCTGTGGGTCTTGACGGTGGCGGGCATCACAAGGTGCTTTCTTGCTTCTACATGTGTCCTGACGTTGGCTACTGGCCAGACTTACAGTGCTGCGCTGGCGCGCTCTATGGGGGCGCGGTGCATCCTGGGGTCAGGTCCCTTGTGTCTGGGTTCTGTTTCTGGCGCCCTGTGTACTTCGGAGCTATAGCTCATTGGTGGGTCTTGGAACTTTGGTGCGGTCAGCCCTCACAGGCCGGGGTTCGGATCCCGCCTATGCTGTAGGGGTGTCCCAAGGTGGACATTTCCACAAAGTTTTGGAGTCAACCCGGTAATTCCGGGCTGTGTGCATACGACACGCTGTGGAGGGGTAGTGTACTCTTCCCTCTACGGGCGGCCATACGGCCTGTGAATTTGTCTCGTTTCTTCACTGGGCCGTCTGGTTACGCCGGTCTCGAGTGTTTCACTCGTGGTTTCCCATTCTGCTGCGAGGCTATTCAGGCCCTGGCAGAGGTCTGGCCCAGGCCCTGGGTTCGTTTCCCTGCCTCGGCGGGTCTTGGGTTCGTAATCCCTGGGAACTGTTTTTTTCCTCTGGGAGTTGGATGGCACTCCGCGTCGGCCCCACGGGGCTTCGGTTGCCTGGTCTCCTCCTTGGGGAGGGTGACTGGTGGCACTGTGGATGGCTGCGGCTACTGCAGGGGCTGGGGTTTGTCCTCAGGGTCACAGGTTCGTATACCGACTGGTCCACTCAGCCTTTCATCCATCTGTGGTCGAGGAATATTGTTCCTTTGAGTTGGGTAACAACGAACATCTGTTGTTCAGCGCCAAGATACCCGTAGTGGTGTATGGCACTTTCCGAAGACATAGGTTATGTTTGGAAACAGCGGCTTTCGTACTGCCGCCTTGTACCCTGGCTGGGGTATTGTGCGCGATTTTTGTATCGTGTTGCGCTTCGGTGAAGGTCCTGGCCCGAGTTTCGGCTGTTACCAGTCTCGTGCGGGTTCTGCCGCTCCCTTTTTCGCCCCTAGATACTGACTTGCGCTGTCCCGGGTCTGGGGCGCTTCGGGCTTGCTGTCCGGGCTGGCTAGTCTGGCGGATGTTCCGCGGGGTCCCACCGTCTCGACGGGTTGGGGTCCCGGCTCCTTCCCGTGTCTCACCTGTAAAAGCCTGCGAGTGGGGGCTCCCGCTCGCGGTTGCGAGTACTCCGTTGGGCTGGCGTTCTGGCCCTGGGGGGGGGGAGCTGTGCTCCTGGCCCGCCTGGTGGATCTTCTTCGCCGGGTGTGGGTCTTGGGGGTTCCCTGTCTGGCCGTGTGCTTCCTCACGGCCTCGTTTTTGCCCCCCCCCCCATGGGAATGAGGCTTCACATCTGGCGGTGTCTCTCATCCGTCGGCTTCCTGGCCTATGTCCGGTGGTTCCTTCGGTCCTCGTCTCGGGCTTGTCCTCCTTCGGGGGGGCGTGTGCCTGGTCCCGGTACTTCCCTCTGGTTCTTTCAGGGGGGGGGCGTCCTTTGGCGCCGGGTCGTTTGGAGGTCGTTGGGTTCTCCTACGGCCGCTCAGCACCTCGGGCTTCGGGGGTTGCTGGATGTCTTCCTGGCCGGCC
The DNA here is from genome assembly GCF_964263255.1 of Lissotriton vulgaris. Taxonomy (NCBI): domain Eukaryota; kingdom Metazoa; phylum Chordata; class Amphibia; order Caudata; family Salamandridae; genus Lissotriton; species Lissotriton vulgaris. The sequence continues at coordinate 994,855,174 of NC_141697.1, forward strand.
GTCTTTTTGCTGTGCTCGCTTCGGCGGCACTTTTAATACACTTGGTGGTGGTGACTGGCTTGGCCCCTGCACGTTTTCGTGTGGCATTCCATTTGCCGGTGCTTTGGTCCCCGGGTCTTGGCCGGGTTGGGCGCCCTGGGGGGGTGTCACCGGTCCTGGCCCTTCGGGCTGTCTTCCCCCGGGGTCCGACGGAGTCGGGTATGGCCTTCGTTGCATGGTCTCGCCCTGCCCCGGTGGTGTTTCGATGCCTAGGGCCTCGGCTCGGTCTGCCTCCGAGGTCTCTGTTCACGGAGGGGGGGCTCGGCCCTCCGGCCCGGGTTCTACTCCTCCTTCCGGGTCCTTATTACCTGTCTTTCGCGTGGCCTTTCGGTCTGCTGTACGCATCTCCCCCGTGCCCTCGGAGATCGCGGATCCTCGGCAGGAGGCGCTTGGGCAGGGCCGGAGTGTTCAGGGGCGCTCGGCTCGGCAGCGCATGGCCTTATTTTGGAACGTTGCAGTGGTGTAGTGCCTGGCACCCGCGCGTGGTTGCCACGCAAGTCGTGGTGCGTTCCTGTTTTTGGTTCCCGGCGGGGTCCGCCGCCCCGGGTGCCCTCTCCTATGGCGAGCTGACGGTTCGAGCCTCCTGGCCGATCCCGGATCTTCCCATACCGTGGTTGGGTCCCCCGCTCTCGGCATCGGTGTTGTGCCGGCTCTTGTCGGCTGGCCTGCCTCCTTCGGCAGGCCCGGTTCTTGTGCGGATGCTCGGGGTTGTGGCTTGCTACTGGGTTCCCGCAGGTCTTCCACGTGCTCTGCCTCTGCCCGGCGCTGGGCGCCCTTCTCGCATTGGCTCGGTCGGCTGGGTGCTGTCCCCGCCTCCGTGGTCCCCTTGCGGGTCTTGGTTTTTCGGTCTGGGGGTGTTCCTGGAAGGTGGCCCCTTCTTTCCTGTGGGCCCGGTGGGCGGCCTTGCGGGCCTTCCGCAGTCCGGTGTTCGTCGGCCGGGTTTCCTTGGTGGCTCGCTTGGCTCCGATGTTACTTGTCCTTCGCCCACGGGCGCTCTGCCGGTCTCCCCCTTGGGTGCTCGCTTCGGCTGCACATATTTATTAATAGTGGTACGTTACTGTGGAGATTTGCAGGGCCCCTGCGCGAGGGTGACTCGCAAATTCGTGAGACGTTCCACAGGAATTTTCTCTCTCGGTCTACGCCGCCCTTTTTGGGGCCCCGGCCCTCGGTGGCTTTGCGGTTCCTCGCCTTTCGGTGGGTTTCCCTGGGGGCGAGGGTGTCGGCTGGGCGGATAGGCGTGCGGGGGTCGTTCCTCCGCTCCCTGCCCTTCTTGCGGGTTTGCCGGTCGGGGTTGTTCCTCCGGCATGTCCCCCGTGTCCTTCCCGGGGTTCCTTCCCTGGGGCCTTCGGACTCAGGTGGTACCTTTACCGCTTTTCCCGGCCAACGCGGTTCCTCCATTGTCCGTGCTGGTTGTTCGGCGTGCTGTTATGGCTTCTCTTGGCCGCACGTCTTTCCTTCCCCGGTGGGTTGGCCTGTGTTATGTCTTTTGGCCCGGTTCATTCGGGCCGCTGGCCCTCGTTCCACCTTGGTTCGCGGGCTTACACAGGCTGGCGTCCTTCCCTACGCTTCGCTGGGTTCGGTGGATCCGGCGGGGGCCCAGGGTGTGTCCGCGAGGTGTGGCTCTGTTCCCTGGGCCCCCTTAGTGGGTGTCTCCTCTGTGGAGTTTTATCTGACTTCGGCGTGGTCGTCCCCCGCCTGGTAGGTGGGTCTCTAGCAGTCCCGGGGGGACGACGCTGGGGCCGTTCTGAGTGCTGGAGCTGCGACTCCTGGTTGGCCTCCTTTTCCTGGAGGTCTTGAATTCAGGTTTCCTGTGGTCCCTGTTTTCTTTTCAGTTGTTTTGCATCAACCTTGGGTTGGTTTCTCTGCATCACCGTGTGGTGTTGTTGTTCTGGTGATCAATGAAGCCTTGTTGGCTTGGGTATTGGCTCACTTTGTAACTCAGGGGGCGAGGAAGACTAACGAGGAGGTAATGCCCCGGTTACTTACCGGTAATCTTCATTACTCCGAGTATAGTCTTCCTCGCCACATGAGTTCCCTCCCCCCCTCCCTGTCTGGCTATCGGCTTCATTGTTTGCTTGGTAGATCAGGCTGATTGGTTGGGCCGGCCCGCCTCTTATAGAGGTCAGGTGGGACTGGTCGGCCATGTTGGGAGGGGGTGGGAGGTGGTTTCTTTTTGCTTTGGAGGGTTCTGTTGTGGAGCTAAAGCTCACTTTGTAACTCATGTGGCGAGGAAGACTATACTCGGAGTAATGAAGATTACCGGTAAGTAACCGGGGCATTTCTCTTCATTTCGCCTGTTTAAGACTGGGCTTTCTCTGGCCTTAATTTTGATGCTGCCTCCTATTTACGCTGCTCTTGTAAATAGGGGGCAGTGTCAAAATCAATGGGTGTTGCGGTGGGACGCCCACCAGAACACCGATTGCCTGACCCTTTCACGCTAAGTGTAGCATGAAAGGGGCCTCATTTACAAGGCAGTGTTAAGCCACGTTAAGTGGCTTAACACTGCCTTGTACATAGGGTGAAGCTCCTATCGCTGTCACAACGTCACTAAAAGTGACATTGTGGTGGCGATAGGGGCTTATAAATATGCCTGCAGTACACAATATAACAAAAAGAGATTGCCAGTACTGATAATACCGCAGTAACATGAATTCGGACACAGTACTTGAGAAAATATTCAAGACTGGGGGCTAGTTGATAGCTTTTTATTCTTATTTTTGATTTTATCAAAAGATACTTTTTTTCATATTCAAAACACAAACATATACAACATATTTATCAAAAAAGTCACAATAGGGGGGTATCATTCGTCATATCAATCATATCACAATCATACAACATGCAAGCATTCGTGGGGAGAAGGGGTGCACTAGATAAGAAAGCTACAAAATTTACCAAAACATACAATATTTACAATATAATATCAAACATAAGACAAGAATAACCACAGTCTGCAAAAACACTTAAACAATATTTTCATTTGGTGTATGATCGATTATTGTCACTAGTCTAGTGTTCAAGGAAGACATGGGGATCTTAACTAACTGGTCTATGATGTTACTAGATATGAAGCAAATCAGCCAATGGATGAGTGGACAGGCGATCTATTACTCACCTTCTGTACTTAAGAAAGAAATAGTCTCAGGGGTGGGATAGGTTGACACAGTTAAAATAATGGTGGACCTATAAGGGGGAGATGAAAAAGTGTTAAAAATAGAAAACATTCTAGATTCTTTGTGCACTGCCGGTAGTAGGAGAGAATCTCACCTAATCAAGTTCAGGTGGAGGAGGCCATGTGAGAGGTAGCTGCCGGATTTTTTGGTTACTAGACACGTCTTGGAAAATAAATGAAAAAGGGGTTAGTTAAGATCCCCATGTCTTCCTTGAACACTAGACTAGTGACAAGTCTGTAGAGACCTGGGTGGTAACTGAGTGAGGTGACTGATAGTGATCGTGTTATTAACACTAACCATGCCTGTCTGAGCATTTTCTAATTTTTGTTCCCCCCTCCCCTTTTCTCTTTTTTCACTTCTGCAGAGAATTCTAAAGGCCCTGAAGAGAATCCCTACAAGTCATTGGGATTCGAAACGCGTAGGCCCAAGCCACATTTCTGTCTGCTCTAGTGATAAGCGTAAATGTCAGGATAATTGTTGCTCATCACTAATCCCTGTACATTATCCTTTCTCTAAACATTTAGAAAGTATTCTCATACTTGACTATAGGAATGTACGGTATAATCGATCATACACCAAATGAAAATATTGTTTAAGTGTTTTTGCAGACTGTGGTTATTCTTGTCTTATGTTTGATATTATATTGTAAATATTGTATGTTTTGGTAAATTTTGTAGCTTTCTTATCTAGTGCACCCCTTCTCCCCACGAATGCTTGCATGTTGTATGATTGTGATATGATTGATATGACGAATGATACCCCCCTATTGTGACTTTTTTGATAAATATGTTGTATATGTTTGTGTTTTGAATATGAAAAAAAGTATCTTTTGATAAAATCAAAAATAAGAATAAAAAGCTATCAACTAGCCCCCAGTCTTGAATATTTTCTCAAGTACTGTGTCCGAATTCATGTTACTGCGGTATTATCAGTACTGGCAATCTCTTTTTGTTATGTTGTATGACGGCTCAGCCATACTGATTAGAGCCAACCCCTAGTTGTTTATTGGTGCAGTACACAATAGCATACTATAGTGTGTGCTGACTCTTGTTACCGCACACATCAGAATTAGGAGTTCTGTGTTAAAAAAACATTTCCCAGATTAAACTTGGCTGGCCAAAAATGCCCAGTAAATACGAGATTATGTAAACACCAAAATCTGCAAGTCGTTCCCCAACAAACTTGTGGTAGTCAATATATATTACACTAAATAATCACCGACCACCTTGCTGTCAGTTTTTATCTGGTGCAATAATTATCATGCCCAACAATGGCCAACTTGAAATGAGGGCCTTTGAAAAGTCCAAAAAAGCAAGAATCATTATAATCTCTGTTCTAAAGGTGCACTGCTACAATGATGCGCTGGGAGCAAAAGGTGCATGTCTTTGTGACAGAGTAGCTAGTAAAAATATCAATCAATACTATTTTTTATTTATTTGTCCTTTATGTAAAGTGGCTTCCTATCTTTATGACCAAGTCATAGCCATTACATGCAGAATTGTGTGGATGAGGAAGTTAAGAGTCAGGTGCGAATGGAAAAGCAACAAGCATTAGCATAGCCAATTGGGCTTGCCTCTTGGACCTTTTAAGTGTTTAGCCATGCTGCACATTCTCCTGGGTGCTTTGCTGCCAGGGATTGAAGAGCTGTACAATTATAACACACTGGGTCCTGCAGTCTGATTCAGGAATGCATGCTTTCTTCTGGAAAAATTTATGAACACATTCCAAAGCTTTTTAACGCACAGACAGAAAGACATGTGCCTCAATGCAAGGGAACAGCACTGTAACATTCTGTGTGCAAGTGCATCACCAGAGTACTGATCAGACTGAAGAATCAGTGTCAGAAGAAAGTTATGCTTAACACAATAGGATGACACATTTAACACACCAACCGCTGTAAACTATGCACTGAATTCACAAAAGCCCAACTGGTTGAGCACCTCAGGAACCTTAAAATATGTGAGTTCAGGCTGTCCCTGAAGCACCAGACCAGTAGTGATCTGTTCATGGACTGACACCCTTCACTGCTTTGTATTGCAGTCTCAAAAATATTTTGAGTGCATTACCCTGTCCCCCCTTTAAATGAAGACCCGTGATGTCTGACTGAAATGTGACTCCCATGGCTCCCTCCCCGCCCCTTTCAAAAATATTCCACACTTTGCACACATGGATGAGATGAGGAATGAAAAGAGAGGGTAGATGGGCAGGCATAGGATGTGGTCATATGAGCAGGGCTGCCAACTTTTGAACGGGGGATCCATGTTTGATTCCCTGTGTCAGTTCAAGAGCCTGTGATTCTCAGCAGAACACTTAATCTACCCATGCCTCAAAAAAATTAATGTAACCTTGTATAATGTGATTGATGCACAATCTAAAGCACTCCAATGTCTCTGGGGACACAATTCCAACTATACAAGCAAGTCTTCTGACTAAAATCCAACATTGACTGACTTCTCACATGCAACATGGGCTATGAGCATTTTGTGTGTTCGGTTTTACAATGTTGCCATGGCTCCAGCTATAAAGCATAATAAACTGAGGGAAAATGTGTGCAGTACCAAGTATGTGTCCATACACATGAATATGGTTAATAAAATGACACTTTAAAAAACTTTCTCCAATAGACAAGCGACTCAAAGCAGCCTTGAAACATGCACATGTTAATGAAGCAAACTAAAACCATTCTATTAGATTCTGGTTCTACACTATGGGCCAGATGTAGGAGGCCATTTACCGACCGGTAACGGCCGATTTCCGCCGTTACTGACCGGTAAATGGGTATTTGTGATGTAGGGGCCCTATTTTACCGATTGGGTAATTTCCTGATGTAGGTGGGACTCTTATGAGGCCCAAAGGCCTTACAGATTCGGTATTTTACAACCCAATCCAATTGGGTGGTAAAATACCGAATCCAGGTGTGCATGCGCATGTGTGCATGCACACCTATGCCATGTGACAGACAGACATGCCCTTAGGGCATGTCTGTGTGCCACATGGCACACATGCCTGTATTTGGGGTGCTAGAGGGTGTCAAAGTGACAACCCCTGCACCCTTGATGCAATCGGTATTTACCGAATCGGTAAATACCGATTCGGTAATGCCCATTGATTCCTATGGGTTTCAAAGCCCATAGGAATCAATGGGCATTACCGATTCGGTATTTACAGAATTGGTAAATACCGAATCTCAATGATTCGGTATTTACCGAATCTGAAATACCTACACCCCCCCCCTCCATTTTACCACTTCTTAAATACTGAATCGGTATGATTCAGTATTTAAGAAGTGGTAAAATGAATTTACCTACATCGGGCCCTATGTGAGGAGGCGCAAACAAATAGAGTACACAAAGCGGGAGATATCCAGCCCAACTGAATCCTGATGAGGGTATGATGGAAAAATATAGGGAACGAAAGTGAGTTAAGCCACCTCATGCCTGGTTTCACAAGATAGCAATTTCTTCACCGAATTCTGAGGAGCCCAATAGTGATTACAGTACACCACTCTACTAGTTGGTCAGCAGTCGCAGTGTGAACTCCCTGCTACAGAAGACTATGACACAGCTAAGGTTTCAACGCCCTCACTGAGTCTAACTACACTGCGCCCATTGGAATGAACCACTGCGAAAAGGGAAGAGTGGTGTGAAACTCTTAACTCAGATACAGAAGCAGCCCCCGCAAAACTATGCTATGGATATTAAGAGGCGTTTTTGCTTGTATTAACAAAGCTTAAGTATTGTAAACATATGTTCAAGTCCCTTGAACCCCCTGCTACAGAATGGTATAGCCCACTCAAAACTGTTTTGCCAAAGCAGCTTCTTTTTTATAAACAACTCTACTGAGGAATATATCACAGTAGAGAAGAAACAGACGGGGGGCAAAGTGGTTAAAGTCAAAAGCAGCACCATGAATAAGGGAGACGGGCTGAAAGTCTGGTTGCAAAAAACCTGGAAATATGCTTGGCCCAATCTCTTACAATGAAGGAGCAATTTCATTCATCATAGGCTTGTGCTTTCATATGATGCTTTTGCTAAGGAGAGCAATTCCTCTTCTCCCACTCTCAGTGAGGAAAACGCTGGTTCAGGCCTTGGTCATCAGCTGTTTGGATTATTTCAATGCCCTAATGGCCTCAGCAAATGAGAAATTGTTATCAGAGCTACAATTGGTACAGAATACCGCAGCTCATCTCATCTGCATTCTTCCTTCTGCAGCAGCTTCGTCCCCTCCCTTACTTGTATTACATTTGTTGCCAGTACATAAAAGAATCATCTTTAAGATTTGTTGCTTAACCCATAAAGCTCTGTTTAGGAAAGGCCCTAGTTACCTTTCCTTGAAGTTCACTTGCTATGTTCCATCAACACTGCTAAGATCTAAAATAAAACTCTGCTTACTCTTCCAAGGTGCAGAAAATCCAGTTCAGGTGGCAGCTTGTTTTCGTACCTAGCACCTTTTTACTGGAATAAGCTGCTGCTTCAAATTTGCTCTTGTGTCGATCATTGTCAATTTAGGAAACAACTGAAGACTGCTTTATTTTAACAACTCTTGCTTTTGCCCTGCTCCTTTGCATTCGATCAATCAATCAATCATAACACTTGTATAGCGCGCTACTCACCCGGCAGGGTCTCAAGGCGCTTGGGGGAAGGGGTCTGCTATTGCTCGAACAGCCACGTCTTGAGTTGTCTCCTGAAGGCGAGATGGTCCTGGGTCAGCCGAAGATGGATGGGGAGAGAGTTCCATATCTTGGCCGCCAGGTAGGAGAAGGATCTGCTCTCGGATGCGTGGTACGGCGGCGAGGGCGAGGCTTGTTGAACGTAGCTGGCGGGTGGGCGTGTAGAAGGTCAGGTGGTCGTTGAGGTACTTGGGGCCCAGGTCGTGGAGAGATTTGTGTGCGTGGGTGAGGAGCCGAGATACCCCTCTCGGAGTGAATTGTGCGGTATGAGAATAATTGACATAACATAGCAAAGACAATGCTTTCAAGCTGCCACGAGGAACCCAAAAAAGTGAACTTTTGACTAACACTAGCAGGAAACAAAGAAGGAAATTGTGCTAAAAACCGAATACATAAACACCAAAGCGTGTAGATACCAGTAATTAGGTGGTGCTTCCTAATAGGAAACAAAACACAAAAAGGAGGGACAAAGAGGAAAGATTAACCACTAGCAAGCAATAATTTTTAAAAGACAATCGAATTAAATTAATAAAAAGGCAATAGGTGGGCTGAAAGCCCACAAAGTATACCAAACTTGTCTCGAAGAGACAGTACTGGCTAGGCTCGACCTAAAAATAGAGACAGAAAAAAGTAGGTCTAAGATCGTATATAGTTGTCGAGAAGGATGACTTTTCAGGTGCTTAACCCCTTCGGTACTTAGGACGGTCTCTGGCCGTTACACGTCACGGTGGGAGTGTGTTAACGATGGCCGGGGGCAGTCCAAACTGCACCCGCTCATTAATTCTCCCACACAGCGGGAGAATTATCACCACGGGCAAGGGGTTAAAGATGATGTATGGGATGTGTAGGATGTGTGTGTTGTATCTAATGTACATTATTTTTAATACACACCTCATAAAAATCAATAATGGGTCCTTATTTTCTACTGTGGCCCCAATTTCAATGCCCAGCTATTATCTAGGGGCCCATAAATAATGTGTGAGAGTGCAAAGTGTTTGTGGAGTAAGTGGTGTAGCAAGGGAACCGTGGGCTTTAATGCAAGCAACAAAATGACTTCCTAGCCCCTTCTTGGGTAGTAAAACATTCTTAATGGGGGTACATTGGGCCTGGTGCCCCTGCACTTTTTGCACTATTAAAAGCCAAGTCCCTGTGTAAAGGAACTCTTGCATTTACAATAAGCACTGCACATGTTCTGTATTTCTCTTTTTGTCAATTTTTTGCAGGATATGTCTGACCCCTCTTCTTTTTTGAGGGGTTATAAAATATACTAACACTGGTCCAAATTTCTTGATATGGAGGTTTTGGAGCGAGTGGAAAGTGACCATAATACTCTTTCTTTAAAGATGGAAATTAAGGGTTCTTTACAGCCACTAAATCCACCACCGCTTCCTTCAACTAGCGAAGTCCAGCTTTGCAGTAGTATGAGGAGGGTAACATGGGACATGGTAGTGTCTAGTGAACAAACACTCACTGACATAAGGGCAGCCGTCTCCGGGACCCTGGCAGAGTTACGAGTAATCACACTACAGTCTGAGTTGAATGAGAGAATAACGAAGCTGCATGAGAGTCTGTTTAGTAAAAGAAGTACCTTCTTTTTAAAACCAGTTAGTAGCTCAACTAAGCAAAAAAGCAAAGACATTAGTTAGTATAATAAGGTCTGTAGGGTAGCCTATAAGTCATTGGCCGCAGCTATTAAGCTGAATGATCACACTGCAGTCAAGTGTACCCGGCAAGAATATAAATCTGTTTCAAATAAAGCTAAAAAGGATTGGGACGAACAGAGGTGGGCAGACCTCTCCCAGGCTAGTAAGGATAATAACTCCCAGTCTTTCTGGCCCCAGGTAAAATGGGGGAGAGGGGGACAAGCTCCCGTGCCCCAAAACCACGTAGACCCGGAGAAGTGGGTTTCCCATTTTTCAAAGCAATTTGCCTTGGAGACAGGAGGCGAAACCGTGGATGTCCATACAACCTTGATTTCCGGCATAGCGTTGGAATTTGATATGGGGGAAGTTGAAATAGAGCTGAGTTTAGTTGCTAATGGTAGAGCACCCTGTCCCGATGGTGTACCTGCTGATCTGTTCAAGAAAGATAAAGTAATCTGGCAACAATACATACTCCTGCTAGTAAATACTATAGCTATTGGGACAGCCATCCCAGTTTCATGGAAGGGTGCAGAGATTTTGCCAATATTCAAAAAAGGAGATCGCTCGTGCCCAGGCAATTATAGACCAATCAGTCTCATAGATGCCATTCAAAAGATTATAGGTAGAATGGTACTAAATAGGATATGAGATTGGATTGAAGACAAAAATATACTAACTCCACTACAGGCAGGATTTCGCACCAACGTGAGTACAATAGATCAGGTCTTTCGGTTTGTTCTGATTTTCTGGTGTGTCGTGCTGGCTGGTGGTGTCATGTATGCAGCCTTTGTGGACTTAAAATCCGCCTTCGACCTGGTTTCGCGGAGTAAACTTTGGAGGGTATGCAAAGATTTGGGTATGCCTGCAGAATTGCTATTTGTTGTAGAGCAATTACATGTAGGAAATTTTGCCCAAGTATGCTGGAGCACCCAAGTTAATAAAACCAACCCATTCACAGTATCTAGAGGGGTGCATCAAGGTTGCTTCCTGGCGCCGACCCTATTTTCATTGTTTATTAATGGGGTTGTAGACTACTTATCTCCTTTCGCAACAGACGCACCGTCCCTTGCAGGTCTTAAAATTTCCATACTTATGTTTGCAGATGATACTCTGATTATTTCTAAGACCCAGAGTGGTCCGCAGAGGGCCTTAATAAGATTTGAGGGGTTCTGTCAAGATCACAGATTAGTGATAAATGCAGACAAAACAAAGTTTATGGGCCTGCACACGCACAGAGCAATTAAGGGCAGGGTGTTTCTTAATGGCGAATTATTGGAGCAGACTGATGTTCTTAATTATCTGGGGTTTACGTTGGGGAATAGACTTAATTGGAATCCCCAGATAATTACCTTGGCCCTAAAGCATAGTCATTTAGCTGATGCTTTGCTGAAGGAATAAAAGACTTCTTATACCCAACCCATGTACCCTCTATATAAGATATACAACACCAAAGTATTAGCTTATGTTACTTATGATGCAGAACTCTGGGGTTTTAGTGACATAAAGCCATTAGTCTTAGCACAGAATACATTTTTGAGAAGTGTTATAGGCCTGCCACAGAGCACTCCTTTACAACCAATCTTCTACAACCTAGGCTGTAGCAGAGTGGAAGAGGTTGCTAAGTTTCGTCCAATAGCGTACTGGCGGAGACTATGGTCTACCCCAGAGTTGCTTCAGTACGCAGCTGCTCTTAAAGATGTATGGGTCTTAGATACCTCATGTAAGATCAAGAGGATGCAAAACATACAAACTACATTGGTCAGTATGGGTCTGCGACACCTGAACATGACCCAGAGAGCCATCAATTTTCCCCAAAAAAGAGATGAAAAGACTATACTGGTCTATGGTGGCAAATAATAATATAACTACTTCAGAATCCACATCACGGACGGGTACATTTTTAGAGATTTAGCCCTGCCCTCAATATGAGCAATATTGGGATGTCATCACCAAACCCAGGGATAGACGTCTATAGTTCAATTTGGAGTAGGCACATTACCCGTAAATGTATTTACATGCAGTGGCACAGTGACAATGATAGTATGTGTAAGTTGTGTCTGGACCACGAGGAAATGTACCCACATATTTCATTTGTCTGTCCGGCATACCAGGCCCCACGTAAAAAATGGTTGCGCCCATTATGCAAGAACATGGGCGTTAGGAGCAGTGCTATTGAGCCTTGAGAATACTGCTAACCGACACTGGTGCCCAGTGTGGAATAGCTGTTACCAAATTTTTGAGTTGGACTTGGTCAATCCGGGAAAGAAAAATTGCAAAAATTGGCATGACCACTCAAGTATATCCAAATTAAAGTTTGTAAAGAACAAAATGATGCATTAATGGATACACAGGTATTACACAGGAAAGTGGTTGACATTACAATATTAGGTGGCATTTCCTCTCGCTTCTTTAATAACCATGGGGCATATTAGCAAGGGCAATATCGCCGCTTTAGCAGCACTTTTTGACGCTAAAGCGGCAATATTTTTATTGCCCTATTAGCAAGCTATTGCTAACAGCAGTTAGCGACAGCTTTTAGGAGATAGCGACCAGTTTGGGGCGCGCTTTGCTTGTCAGCGATATTTATCACTAATGACATACAAAGTGGGCGTACCCAAACTATTAGCGACTGAAAGCAGTCGCTAACACAGCTATCGCCTATTAGCAAGGCCAGCATAGCGATTAAAAAAATCGCGCCAAGCGCGATTATCGCTATAATCTAACGCCTGCTAAAAACATGACTTACCTGTTTATCCAATGAAGGTGGATTTTCAGTTTGTCCTCATTGGCGTTAATGCGTGAATATCGCTGGATTTCCAGCGATATTCACGCATTTCGCCACTATCGCTGGATATTTTAGCACAATGGAGAAAAACGTTGCTAATAGCATGTTTTGTCCTCTAGCATATCCAGCGATAGGCAGCGATTAAAAAAAATGTGCTAAGCGCATATTGCGATAAATATCGTTATTTCTTGCAAATATGCCCCCCACTCTTTGTATGATTCTGTGTAACTGTGATAAACATTATATCCTAGCTCTAGTGTATTTGTCACTAGTGTCACATAATGTTATGGGTTCCAAGATTATTTGCCTTGCTTAGAAATGTCAATTGTTTTATTGAGTCATTTACACCCTCTTTATATTAATACGAATTTTAAGGTATTTTATTATATCAATTGAAACTTTTAATGCCTGGATTTTTAACATGATTGTACTTTTATATGCACCTACTTTATTAAGACTTGCATCAATTTATGGAGGGAAAAGTGCCTTTTTATTGTAAATTGTCTTTTATGATCTTAATTGATCGAAATGAAGATTGATTGATTGATTGAATTATACTAACATTACTCTGATGCAGAGTGACACACGGCAGCTCTGGACTCATTCGGAGGTCAGTGTATAATTCCTTAATCGCATGAAGTTTCAGAGTATCGTGCAAGCAACGTGTCATATACAATTTGGTACAAAACCTCTTTCTGGTATAATATATTTAAGTGTTTGAAATTGAATAGCTGCCCCCCCCCCCCCAACCCCCTAACACTCTTGTGCATACTCAATTTAGGGTAGGAAATATGGCCTAACAGCTACAGATGCAAACTTTGGGATTAGAAACCAGTTGAAATCCAGCCTTTGGCTCAGCATCCTTTGATCTTGGGCAAATCACCTAATTTCCCCATACTAAAAGAAAAAAAAACATGTTGTGTAATACGGTGCTCGTGTAAAGCACTTTAATACCCCTGGACCAAGGTTGCACTATAAAAATTGGGATAATTATCCCAAATGAAACTCAGGCTCAAATTTGACCAAAAAAACCAACAAGATAATTTCACGTACTTATACAACATGGTTGATGCCTTAGCAAAGCACCGGTACAGCTACTGAATAATTTCCCTCAGAACTGCCCCCAAAACCTTCTGGTCTTTTAGCCAACATATATGAAAAAGTGTCTGTAAAAGGCACCATTTGACCTCATTGTTCTAAAATTTCTCCTAATGGGAGAATTGGATATCTTTACCTGAGGGTTGAGCTTGCTTGCTTGCTGGCTAGATGTCATTAAGAGCAGTTTTTTTGTTCCAGCAGTTTCAAAGCCTCCCAGCCTACAAAGAGCATTGGGCTGTGAGGAGATTTCATCCCCAAACCAGAAAATCTACGTCTATCAATGCTATGAACTAAAGTGCTCCAGTGCTTAATTTGTGCTGGTGGGGGCACCAGCACCCATTTTTTGACATTGTAACGTATTTTTCATCATGAGACCTTGTTCCAGACAAGAGAATGAAAAGGAGAAAATGTAGAAAAGAGGAAGACGAGACAGGCCTGCGTTACGTCCCTGCTATAGTTCTCACAGTCCTTCCAGGAGGTTCACCTGCAGTGTGCACAGCACATGCTTATGTACTCAGAAAACACAGACACAACCTCTGGGATGTCACGAATATACCTTGGCAAGCCAAGCTGAAGCTGTAAGCATCCGGTCAGGCTGACATAGATCAGTCCTGACAGCGGGTCAGGCTTTGCCAGTTCATAGTCAAGTACATGTGGGGTAAAAGATGTGCCTAAGGGGCCAGGCATTAGTGTCCCTGCTCAGCCAGAAATCATCATTTCTGGGTGAGGCCTGCTGCTCATTCATCCAAAGAGAGAGAGATGGGAATTACTTTTCTGATACGTGGTGCAAGTAACAGAGAGACTTAGCATAGATGAAGAATGGACAAGATGAAATCATCTCTATGATTGTTTATGGCCTTGAATTATTAGTTACTTTAGGAATTCAAAATCGTCTATGAACACTGATTAAATGGACTTTTGTATTCCCATTACTTAGAGCCAAGCGGGCGTCTGATGGGTGGTGAATGGGCATTCCCATGCAATCAGCCAGGGTTTCTGGTGTTGAGCCCTATTTACTTAAAAAAGCAGACATTTCAGTTTGGCTCTATGAAGGAGAAATGCTTTCATTTCTCCTTTCTTTTCTGACTTCGTGTTTGTGCTGCACTGTACAGCACAAATGCAAAGTGGGAAAGGTTTCAAGATAGTCTAAGCATAATATTTTGTTCTGGAAGGGTTCCCTTCCAGTAAAAAACCTATGCTAGACTCATGGAGACACCTTTGCACTATGGTGCAAAGGTGTGCCCGTGGCGCACAGCAGCATACTCCTGTGCCGGAACTAGGGCGGAGTGTGCTTTATTTCTGTAAATATGGAGCTCTCCTGCTCTCTCCTTCTCACGCGGTGCAGCATTTGCGGCTGCTGCACTGCCCTGCATGAGAATGTAGTAGATCTGCCCCCTGGTGTACAAACAACTTTATAGGAGAAGTAATAAAACACTCCCTGATACTGTGCTTCTTGTAGACTTTCATGTCAAGGAGGAGGTCGTAGCTGGAATGCCAGAGCGAGGTTGAAAAATCAATTCAGGGGAGTAGAATAGGATTAGAGGAGCCAATTCTCAAAGTTCTCAGGACTGGGGAGGAACTGAGCTATAAGACTCAACCTTTTAACCATATTAAATTACCAGAAGTGAAATCTGCTGAAGTACTGGTATATGTGCCACTGAACAAGCCACTGGACAGACAGAAAAGGGGTGGTTGAATGAGAAATTCAGAAGACAAACAAGGCTTATTTACAAGCCCCTTAACATGCCGATGTGTTCCTTTTAATATGGGAAAAAGTGATGTATCAGCGGTGTAAGGGGCTTGTAAATTAGCCCCTTTAGTCATTATCTATGTTACCTGCTGTTAGACCTGACATCATTGGCTTGAGTCTCTCCTCCATTTCTTCTGTTTGCCTCCACTGTTTGACGATGTTTTGCTGGTATATGCTTTGGGCGCTGTGCCGCTGTTGATCAGTGCCACAGCGCAAGTGCTCCCTATGTTAAATTGATGTATCTATTGTATCCATGTTTGGCTTATTTGGTTTACTGTCAGTCCCTAGTCTAGTGCACCAGGAGTGCCGGGGCTTATAAATACAAATGCCGCTCGTGGGCTTGCAGCACGTGTTGTGCCACCCACAAGAGCGGCCTCGTAAAAGAATGTCTACGGGTCAGTCATTGCGAGACCCACGTGCAGCCTAGGGCTGTCACGCGGGCTGCGCAAGTATACCTACTTGCCAGCCCCTCAAACCTTCCCTTGACTTCATGTTAGTCACCCCTACGGTAGGCCCGCGGGCAGGGTGCATTTCGTGTGCTTCATTTTCCAAGGTACTGTGTTGTTGGGGGTCCGTGTGACTCCGGGCTCGACGTAGCGCTCCTTGCGGTCGACGCCGAACCTTTGGATTACATTTGCCTCGACGTTGTGTAGCCCCCGTGTGGGTTACCCTGTTGCCAAGAACTGTGTTGCCAAGAAGAAGATTTGCTTTGATACTAAAGACTTTGTGCTAAAGAAGAAACTACCTTTGAACTATCATTTTTCCCTTCCCAGAGTATTTATTAAGATTGTGTACATTTTTGTCGTTATTTGGTCTTGTGCCAAGCCTTATATAAAAATACTTATTTTTATAATACTACTGTGTCGTGTCCATTTGTAGTGGATTCACTCTATTACTGTATGTGGTCATGATTGCTTAACACACAGCCTCTGAGATAAGCCTGTCTGCTCTGCCAAGCTACCAAGGGGGTGAGCAGGGGTTATCGAAGGGTGTGATCCCCTTGCCCTGACTAGAAAAGGTGTGTCCCTATTTGTCAGAAGTGTATACGTCTGCCAACTAGAGACAGCCGGTTCTAACACCTGCCCATATCAATGCCTCTACCTAAGGGGCGTGGCCGAGCTAGCCAAGATGGCGGACGTCTCTCCATAAGGCTCCGGCTGCCGGCCGGCGCCCGTGGCCTATAATACCTCTATCGGTGCCCACTCGAGTCGCATATCACAGCGACCGACTCTTGAGGGGGCAAGGAATGCTCCGGTGTCCTTGAAACCCGGCTAGACGAGCGAGAAGGCTGGTAACAACCTGGGGGCAGTGACCGCGATCGGCCTATCCAAGATGGCGGACCCGCGAGAAGAAGTCGCACACAGCTAGCGGCGGCCCTGGAGCAGAAGAGCCGGTGCGAACGCTAGGGAACCTGGAGCGGGGAGAGACGGCACGATCCGGATGACCAGACTTGGTGGGAGTGATGCGGAGGAGCAGAGAGGCCCCTCCCCCCTTCCTTGCCAGCGAGGGTGCGAGGAGACCCTGTGTGACCCGAGGGGGGAGGCGGGGGCGCGGTCCGGGAGCGCCCTTGAGCTATGCGTCGCCCTAAGGTGCGAGACAGGCCTGGAGGCTGAACGAGTGATCTGACGGACGCCTGGCCCTGAGGCGACCGCGAGACAGACGAACCCCAGGTGCGGCGCCCCGGCCCGACGGCCCGGGACAGTACGCACTTGGCGGGCCGTGGGTTGAAGGGCGCGCTGCACTGGGTGCGCAGAGCGACTGTCGCACAGGGCCCCAGTGAGGCCTAGCTAGAAGTGGGACCAGTAGGGGCATCAGAGGGACCACACCACGGAGAGCAATACAAATGGAGCATGAACAGGGCTGCTGGCAAATACGATGGCGCTCGTACCCGACTCTCCTCGTGTCCGGTGATGGTCGGGAGATAGGCCTGGACCCGACCGAGAGTTGCAGTGAGCCACGAAGGGACAAGGGTCACCCACAAAGTCAGAACAGTAAGAGGCGGCGCCGGGGGTAAGCGGGGTCTTGCTGCAATGACCTGGGGCCCCGAGGATTGAAATAGCAGTGTTGCCCCAAGTACCTGCGGGCCGCGGGGGGACGCGGAGACGCTGCACCTACGGGGCGTGCCCCCGGGACCAGCCAGTGGACGTGTATAGGAATGCAGGAAGCGATTGGGAGGCCCCCCCCATCCATTCTTCTGCCAGGTGACGGAGGGACACTGGTGGACAGCGACACAGGGCTCGAGAACTGGGGCAAGCACGTGGGGACGCCGCGAGTTGCCCTTCATGACCATCCTCTGGGCGCACGGTAGACAACCCACCCTCGCCCATACCACGAGCTCTCTGGGAGGCAGAGAACGATACCCATCGCTGCGTCTTCGCGGACACCTCAGAAGACGGCCCACATCTCCACAGTGAATATCGACATTGCGGCTAGGTCACCAGGCAGACGTACCACTATGGGGGATATCCTGGACGCCGTGACCGGGGCGGTTGGACACTAACCGCTACCAATCCCAACTGCACTGATCAATCAATCCTCCCAGTATGGGTCGGCCGCAGAAAGCACCGGCACAGACACCGGCCGTGACGAGGTCGCAGGACGAACCCACTAGAGATGACGGCGCTACGTCCAGGAAACTGGACCAGGTCCTAGCGGCTATAGAACACTCCCGAGTAACGATGGAGAACAAGTTTGACACCCTGGCCACGGACTTCAACATCTTGAGTGATGACCACAGGAAACTTACAGATAAGGTGAACCAGGGTGCGGCGGCATTGCAAACTATGGAACCCCAGATCCAGCAAAATAATCAAGCCCTTAAGGACCTACAGGCCCGGGTCAAGGCACTGGAGCACAAAACTGATGACTTGGAGGGGCGCTCCCGGAGGAGCAACATCCGCGTCATGAATCTGCCGGAGGGAGTGGAGGGAACCCACCCGATCAAGTACATCACAGACTGGATCGCAACATTCACGTCTTCCAAGGATCTGACCCCCCCTTTCTCCATCGAACGGGCGCATCAAGCCCCTACGCGAAGACCCAGGCCTAGCCTCCCGCCCCGGCCTTTCCTACTAAAGCTACTTCACTTTCGGGATCGGGACACCTTCCTTCGTGCCGCCAGGGCACACAGTTGCCTGCAGGTGGAAGACAAACAGGTGATGCTGTTTCCAGACTATTCCCAAGCAGCACAGCGAAAAAGAGCTACTTCCCAGGCCGTTAAACGTACCCTGTGCCAGCAGAATGTGCAGTATGCTCTTTTCTTTCCGTCCCGCCTCCGAGTCGTCCACGACGGGAACACGCATTTCTTCACAGACCCGAAAGAAGCAGACTCCTGGATAGAACAACACTTGCAGCGCCAAGATAATGCCCCGCCCGCACAACACAGCCGGACAGCGCGCAGGACCGGACGACAGCCCCAGAAAATTTTCCCTGACACAGCTGGAGGCACGACCCAGTCCATCCAGTACGGGCTCTCCGGACTTGACGCAAATTCTTGCTGACCGCCGGAAGGCCCTTCGGGCAGTGGCCACCTTGGACCCCGCAAGCAGAGGATCTGATATGGAGGAGGGCCCCCATCTATTCAGCTCCGAAGACGAGGGCAGTGACTCACCCGTGTCCCGAGAAGGCTCGATGACACCCCCCATGGTGACCCCCCAGACAGCTGACACGTTGATATGAAGAACCGCTGGAAAATTGGGCCAGCTGGCGTTACCAAAAGGGATCAGAGGTCGAACTGTACATCGCTGCGGAGCTGTACCGTTCACCGGGACCCGCAGTTTGGAATCCATTGATCTGGACGATTGGGTTCACAACGATCGCAGACGCCTAAGCTCAGCACACCTATGATGGCCTGAGACGACGAGAGTGGACCTATCTCAGCAGTAATCACAGACCGCGGGGCCGTGCAGGCGGCGGCCGGAGAGATGTTCATCCACAACCCTGTGATAACGAACTAAAGTTATACCTCTATGCAATCCAGTTTGGACACACTGCCCCCGGCAGTGGGTCTCCAATGTTGGGAACATATCCCAGAGTTACAGTTTATTATCCCCCCCTTTTCTTCCCTACCTCTTCTATTTTATCCTGGGCGGATGGGGAGGGAGCAGAGTACATAGTGTGGACTTCTTGACTGACGATGGGCGGGGTGGGCTGGACGGGAGGGAATGTGCACAGGGGGGCCATTTAGTGGAAGAGACACAGACCGCGTGGGTGACGCATGACCTATAAAATGTCTAATACAGACTACAAGTTCCTCACACTGAACGTCAGGGGTATGCACACGGCCAGGAAGCGATATTCGGTGTACGCTTACATTAAACGACAACAAGCCCAGGTGGCTCTCCTACAGGAGACACACTTGACGACGCAGGAGGTGGACCGGTTACACAGGAAATGGCGGGGTGTGATATGCGCCACAGGATACTCAGCCTTCGCTAGGGGCATGCTTATATGGGTCAGACCGGGGGTTCCCTTTAAGGAACACACCAGAAACATTGACAGGGAGGGACGATACGTCATTCTGACAGGCCTGCTAGAAGGCCAGCCGATACTAGTGGGATGTGTGTACACCCCAATACAGACCAGGACCAATATTGGACTACTCTCACAGGGGTGCTGGCCCAACACGTAGGGATACCATGGCTCATAGGGGGGACTACAATACTGCTTTGGATTTGCACCTAGACAGATCTCATCCCCCACCAGTACACTCACTGGCACACAAACAAACAGAGCGACTTCGCCTCTGGCTAGATCACTGGTCCCTAGTAGATGCATGGAGAACACTACATCCAACAGATAGACTATACTCCTTCCACTCAGTTCCCCACGACCTGCGAGTCCGACTGGACAGGTTCCTATGCTCCACAGACCTGCTACCCAAGCTACAGTACATGGATTACCTGGGACGAGTCATATCAGATCACAACGCCCACATGGTGGTCATACGATGGAGGTCGCCCCACCCCCCAGTCCCAACGTGGAAACTACCCCAGGAGTGCCTTACAGATCAAGCATTCCGTCAAACTCATGGGGACTACATCAGGGAACACTTCCTACGCAATGCTGGCACAGTCTCCAGGGCAATAGAGTGGGACGTGTACAAAGTTAGCACTAGGGGTCATTGCATTCAACAGGTGGTGGGGGTACGGCGCACACTAGAACTGGCACTGGGCGGGGCAGAGAAAGCACTAGCGGAACTCTCGCGTGACGCGGATCAGGGAACGGCCATGCTTGCACAACTGTCGACAGCGAAACTCGCGCATGCAGAGGCCATGAGAGACTTGCGCAAATATAACTTTCGCGCCTATGCTGCTAGAGTACATAAGGAGGGCAACAGAACAGGCGCGCTTCTAGCCTGGCTGATCAAACAAGACACAATGTCCCGTCCCATAACAGAACTCGTGGATGCACACGGACAGATTAAGCACTCCCAACTGGACATCCTACACATTTTGTGACCATTATGCTGCGGTATACTGCGCCCCGACACCGACGACGCCCCATGACCTCACTCACTTTTTAGACCCGTCACACTTGCCGGCGATATCCCAGGCGGACATAAAGGAACTGGACGGTAAAATTACACCCTCCGGCATCAAACATGCCGTAGGCTCGCTAGCAAGGAAAAAAGCACCGGGAATGGACGGGTTCCCCCTGGAGTACTACAAGACTTTCCTGACCAAAACGGCGCCCCAATTAGCACTAGTGTTCGAAGAGGCCTTGGCCAGGTGCATACTGCCAGACTCCTTCCGTAAGTTGATAGTCGTGACGTTCCCGAAGCCGCACAGGGAACCCACACTCCCGGCCTCTTATAGACCGATTACACTGCTGAATGCAGATTGTAAAATTCTAGGGAAGATACTAGCAGACCGCTATAGTCAAATTCCCCCAGCCTTGGTACATCCTGACCAGTGCGGCTTTGTGCCCAGGCGTAACACCTCCCACAAACTACGCAGATTATTTCATATACAAGACACTGTCGCGGACCGGTTCCCGCGGGCAGCCTGCCTAATATTTGATTTAGAGAAGGCGTTCGATACTCTAGCCTGGTCTCACCTCTTCGCAGTCCTAGAGGCAATACAGATAGGCCCCACACTGACGGCGTACACCCAGCTCCTCTACAGAGGACTCACCTCCAGGGTGCGGATCTGGAAACTGGTTTCGGCCCGTTTCCAGTGGAGAGGGGAACCAGACAGGGGTGCCCCTTCTCCCCTCTCCTGTTTGCACTAGCGGTGGAACCCCTAACTATCCGATTACGGAGGGAGGGAGAGGACTGGGGCATTCCGATTGCGGACAGACTCCATTGCGGACTTGCTTGTTTACATCTGGGATGCAACGGGTGATCTCACCTCACTCTGGCGTACACTACAGGACTTTGGAGCCCTATCAGGCCTCAATGTTAGTTGGGAAAAATCGGCAATCTACCCACTTGGCCCTGATCTGGCACCCCATGACATGCAAGTAGGCACACACACCCTGAAATGGAGCGAAGCAGCCCACAGGTGCCTCGGAGTGCGCCTATACCGAACGCCTGAGGATCTATACGAAGGAAATCATCGAAAGATGTTGGCAGGCCTTTGCTCTGCGATCGGTTTGTGGAAGACACTTTCACTGGCTCCTATAGGGCGGGTAGCAGTAGCTAAAATGATAATGGTGCCTAGACTACTGTACCACTTCACCACTTTACCGGCAATCCCACCCCGGTCCTTCTTTCGCGAATTGGACACGCTTCTCACAACACTGATTTGGGGGGATGGGCGACATAGAATAGCCCTGCGCACTCTACAGCTGCCCACAACTGAGGGAGGCCTGGGCGCCCCGTCATTTGGATCATATTTCCTGGCTGCGCAACTCCAATGGTTGTCTCACTGGACAGCCGAGAAACACTTGGGCGAGACGATTACTGATGGAGGGAGGCTGCTTCTACCTGCCATTAGACGATTATTAATGCTAGGCTCCAAACCGATTGACACACATCTGGTACAGGTCACTGTAGCTCGCAAGTGCATGCTGCAGATTCACCGACTGTCGAAGGGGCAGCCTTTGTTCTCCCCTTTGCTCCTCTTGGTAGGTTTTCCTCAAAAAGAAGGATACTATACAGAAGGAGATCTGCGGGCGTGGACAGATAGTGGAGTGACGGAGATGGAAGCCTTGTTCCACGAAGGGCAGCGGAAAACATATGGCCAACTAATCGAGTGGTACGACCTCCCGCGGGGGCAATTCCTGATGCACAGGCAACTGATAGACAGTGGCCGAGCTTACTGGGATCTGAGAAATGAGGAACCCCCTACACACCCAGTACTACACACAATACTACGGATGGGGACGGGCAGGCACTTAGTGACATGGCACTATGAAGCCATACAGGAGCTGACTAAAGTTCCCTTAGACAGACTACGCCAAACCTGGGAAAACAACGTAGGCCGAGGCGATAAATAAGTGGGGAGCAGCAGAAGAAGAGACCCTAAGGGAGTAAGAGGTAAAAGGCACACGCAAACACCCAATATCTATGGAATGGGCGCATCTCCTCATACAATTTAGGCTGGAGACAGCCATGGAGGACACCCCGGAGTTGACGCAGCCCACACCCAGCGACCCTGAGCGAGGCCCCGACCCGCGACCCCTCGCCACCACATGAGCAGAGGGGCAGGCATATGATAAATGGCGGTTTCTGCTGCATCGAACGCCCACCGATAGTGTGGGTCCAGTAGTCCCCCCCTCCACCCTCTGGCCCATGCACGTCGACCCCCCTCCCGCTGCCTGGCGACCAGCCCGCACACTGACCACATGGGCCACTTGCCCTCATCCACCGCACTTTTCCCCCTCCCCCCCGCTGCCCCCCATTCATTCTCTTCACCGGTTATTGTTTGGGAGGTACCCCCCTCCATCGTTACTAGCCTAGTTTCAGTCGGCAGTTCAAAGACCGACTCAGTTACGCAAACATAATCACTCTCACACCTCCACAAGGGTACCTCACTATCAGAAGGGTTAATAGTTTCACTCCGACCCAGCTACCACACCATGATAGAGGTCAGGCATACGCAAGACTGACATGCAACGATCAGACAGCTCGACAGCAAACTCGGGGGACGGATCCTAGTTCCCTTTCCTTATCACACCTGTTTCATTCCAGAGACTGGAGTCCTTATTCTGTTGACAAGCCATGATAACTAACGGAGAACACTTTACATATATATGCTGACAGACTTGTGATTTGTTGTACGTCCCGCAAGGAATTTTGCTTGAAAATGAAAAACCCTAATAAAAAGATTTAAACAAAAAAATCAATGCCTCTACCTACTCCACCCCCTCTTTCCTTCTTCTGCATGTCCTTCCTCTTTCCTTCCTTCGTCAACTCCCCCACGACCCCCCAACTTACTCACTGTTCACTATTGACTCATTTATAGATCTTCTCACACACCTCTTCTTTTCTTCCTGTCTTTCCTTCATTTCACCACAGATCTCTTTTTGCTTCTTTCTCATCACTATTTGCTGATGTCTATTGTTGTTGCACACCCTGTCACGTAGTACAGGAACCAGCCATATATAAGCAACATAGGTTCTACACCCATAGGCACAGTATAGTCTGAATGTTCCCACTAAACAGGAAAACAAGCAACCCCGGATCGGTTTCAGCCTAGATGTGTATTGTCATAGAGGTGCAGGTTGAGTCCTATGACATAGTGAGCACGGGAACCACATCTAGACATATGTGCGTCGCACTGAACTTCTGCGACTAGTATGCAGGACTTGCTTGCCTATTGTCACTATTGAGAGCAACTCTTACATATTTTCTTGGCTGTCATGTTCCATACTGCTTGACCTTCAAACACATTGATGAAAACTTGTCAATAAGCCATACCAGAAGGGAAAATTTTGGATAGCGTAGGGGTAAAAATTACTATTCCCACTACAGTGAGTGCCAGAGTAGGGAACGTTTTGGATGGCGGAGGGGAATAAATTACTATCTCCACTCCAGAGAGTGCATTAGTAGAGAAAGTGTTGGATTAGCGGAGGGGTAAAAATTACTATTCCCACTCCAGAGAATGCAAGAGTAGGGAAAGTATTGGATAGCGAAAGGGAATAATTTACTATTGCCACTCCAGGGAGTGCTTTAGTAGAGAAAGTGTTGGATAGCGGAGGGGTAAAAATGACTATTCCCACTCCTGCAAGTGCAACAGTAGGGAAAATGTTGGATAGCGAGGGGTAAAAATTACACTGCCCACTCCAGCAAGTGCAACAGTAAAGAAAGTGTTGGGTAGCAGAGGGAATAATTTGCAATTCCCACTGTAGGGATTGCAACAGTAAAGAAAGTGTTGGTTAGCGTAGGGGAATAATTTACTATTTCGATTCCAGCAGGTAGAACTCTAAGGAAAGTGTTGGATATCGGAGTGGAATAATTTAATATTTCCACTCCAGAGAGTGCAACAGTAGAGAAAGTGCTAGGTAACGGAGGGGTAAAAATTACTATTCCCACTCCGAGTGCAACAGTAGCAAATGTTTTGGATAGCGAAGGGGAATAATTTACTTTTCCCACTCCAGGGAGTGCTGTAGTAGAGAAAGTGTTGGATAGCGGAGGGGTAAAAATGACTATTTCCACTCCAGAGAGTGCAACAGTAGGGAAAGTGGTGGATAGCGGCGGGGATAAAATTACTATTCACACTCAAGCAAGTGCTACAGTAGGGAAAGTGTTGGATAGCGGAGGGGAATAATTTACTATTCCTACTCCAGGGAGTGCAGCAGTAGAGAAAGTTTTGGATAGCGGAGGGGTAACAATTACTACTTCCACTCCTGCAAGTACAACAGTAGGGAAAATGTTGGATAGCGGAGGGGTAAACATTACACGGCCCACTCCAGCAAGTGCAACAGTAGGGAAAGTTTTGGATAGCGAAGGGGAAAAATTTACTATTCCCACTCCAGAGAGTGCTTTAGTAGAGAAAGTGTTGGATAGCGGGGGGTTAAATTACTATTCCCACTCCAGAGAGTGCAACAGTAGGGAAAATGTTGGATAGCGTAGGGCAGTGGATCCCAAACTTTTGACTCCTGAGGACCCCCATTGAGTCACCACTGGAAGCCGGGGACCCCCAAGCAATTTATTTATGTATGAGTTAACTTTCAAACATTAAAACAGTATTTCGAAAAAAATACACACGTGTGCACACAAAACAAATACTCAAAGTACTAAGGATTTTGGGGCCAGATGTAAGACCATTTCATTTAGCGCCTCGCAATTGGCGACACATTGCGATTGGCAAATTGCGAGTCGCTAAATGAAATGTACAACAGTGTGTTTAAAACTGTTTGGGATTTCCAATGGGGTCGCAAATTGCGAGGTTCATTAATATTAATGAGCCTCTCGCAATTTGCAAGCCCATTGGGAATGCCAGCCCTCCCAGCGATGGTGGCCTGCTGGGCTCTGCAGGCCACCATGTCTTGGACTACTTTGAAATAAAGCAGTTTTAAAAAAATGCAGCCTGTTTACCATGCATTTAAAAAAAAAAAAAAAATGAAACGTTTTCTTTTTATTTTCTAAGGGCAGGCAGAGGTCCCTGGGACCACTGCCTGCCCTTAAAAAATAATTTTGCATGGACCCCTTCCCATTTGCGAATGCATTACCATCTACTTGAACTAGGTGGTAATTGTGACTGTTTTGCGACCGCAAACATTTGTACATGGTTTTGAGACTCGGTATTTGGAAGGGAATGCCCCTTCCAAATAGCAAGTTGCAAAACCTATTTAGAGAGTCACAAACAAATTGCGACTCGCGAAATAGGCTATGTACATGGCCCAATAGGTTTTTGCATGCGCAAACAGGCTCGCGAACCCCTGCGCGCATATAAAAACAGATCGTACAGCTGGCCCTTAGTATTTTATATTGAAGTAATAGCCCCTCTGTCACATGTTTCATGTGTTTTATAGCATCTCTCATACCATTGTAGGATGTCAGAGCACTTTACATCACACACATATAGAGACATTGAATCATACATGTAAGTCAGTGTGTATATAAAATGTTTAAAGAGTGCTTGGTCTGGAAAAGCACAAACTCAGGATTCAGAACATAACACAGTGGCTAGCATTGACTTTAACATTAAAATTGTATTTCAACCCAAATATATCTTTTTAGCAGCATCAGGAGAATTAATAACTGGGACAAAATATAAGTTACTAACTGGTACCATGCAGTTTGCAAGCAGCTCTTTGATGACAGTTTATAGGTCCCTCTGCTAGATTACGATAGTCACTTATGAAGTGCACAGTAACAAAAGAATCTCTGTGACAAAAGCAGTAACTACGAACCTAGGCACATAAAATACTGCTTTTTAAGATGCATGTTACACGTTCTTTGCAGTAGGCACATTAACCCTCTGTGCTACATTAGTTAAATCAAAGCTGACACTGAACAAAACTCTCCTCACTTTCCAGCAGGTACATTAATCACTGGCATTCTCTTGACACTTTTATTGTTGCTGGAAAGCTGCTAATTATACAAGAAATGTTTCTGTGCTTTTAAAACTGTTGCCCACGGACCCCCTGGGAATGTGTCACGGACCCCTGGGGGTCCGCGGAGCACAGTTTGGGAAACACTGGCGTAGAGGATAAAATTACTATTCACACTCTAGCAAGTGCTACAGTAGGGAAAGTTTTGGATAGTGAAGGGGAATAATTTACTATTCTTACTCCAGAGTGCAGCAGTGGAGAAAGTGTTTGATAGCGGAGGGGTAACAATTACTATTCCCACTCCTGCGAGTGCAACAGTAGGGAAAATGTTGGATGGCGTAGGGGTAAAAATTACTATTCCCACTCCAGCAACTGCAACAGAAAGCAATGTGTTGGATAGCGTAGGGGTAAAAATGATTATTCCCACTCCAGCAAGTGCAACAGTAGGGAAAGTATTAGATAGCGGTGAGGAATAATTTACTATTCCTACTCCAGGGAGTGCAACAGTAGAGACATTGTTGGATAGCGGAGGGTAACAATTACTATTTCCACTCCTGCGAGTGCTATAGTAGGGAAAGTGTTGGATAGCTGAGGGAATAAAATTACCATTCCCATTCCAGCAAGTGCTACAGTAGGGAAAGTGTTGGATAGCGGAGGGGAATAATTTACTATTCCTACTCCAGGGAGTGCAACAGTAGAAAAGTGTTGAATAGCGGAGGGTTAACAATGACTTATCCCACTCCAGCGAGTGCAACAGTAGGAAAAATGTTGGATAGGGTAGGGGTAAAAATTACTATTCCCACTCCAGCAAGTGCAACAGTAGAGAAAGTGTTTGATAGCGTAGGGGTAAAAATTACTATTCTCACTCCAGCAAGTGCAACAGTAGGGAAAGTGTTGGATAGCGTAGGGGTAAAAATTACTATTCCCACTCCAGCAAGTGCAACAGTAGGGAAAGTGTTGGATAGCGGAGAGGAATAATTTACTATTGCTTCTCCAGGGACTGCAACAGTAGAGAAAGTGTTGGATGGCGGAGGGGTTACAATAACTATTCCCACTCCTGCGAGAGCTATAGTAGGGAAAGTGTTGGATAGCGGAGAGGAATAATTTACTATTGCTACCCCAGGGAGTGCTACAGTAGAGAAAGTGTTGGATAGCGGAGGGGTAACAATTACTATTCCCACTCCTGTGAGTGTAACAGTAGGGAAAATGTTGGATAGCATAGGGGTAAAAATTACTATTCCCACTCCAGCAAATGCAACAGTAGGGAAAGTGTTGGATAGCGGAGAGGAATAATGTACTATTCCCACTCCAGCAAGTGCAATAGTAGGGAAATTGTTGGATTGCATAGGAGAATAATTTACTATTCCCACTCAAGCAAAATAATTAAAATTAATCAGCATACAATTAATTAAAAAAAATCTTTCCACCATATTCCACTATAAATGACACCATCAATGTTCTAAAACAACACTATTAACATAATTAATTAATAATTAAATAAATACAATTAACAAGCAATTTAAATACAATCAATAATAATTTAATTCACACAATTAACAGTATAAAACAACTTAAAATACATTTTCAAATAAAAAATATTTTGAAATTAAATTATTTCTCACCCTACTCCCCTATAAACCCACAGCCCGCTCCTAAAAAAACAACACAATTTACATATTTACTAATTATTTATTAATAATTACCAAACCAATAATAACTAGTTAATAATAAATTATTTACCACGTTAACAATATACAATCATAAATACTTAATTATTAATTAAT
Source organism: Lissotriton vulgaris (assembly GCF_964263255.1). NCBI lineage: Eukaryota > Metazoa > Chordata > Amphibia > Caudata > Salamandridae > Lissotriton > Lissotriton vulgaris. The sequence continues at coordinate 994,883,557 of NC_141697.1, forward strand.
AAAAATTACTAATTAATTATAGTTAAATTACTTCCCACCCTATTCCCCTATAAACCCACAATCCACTCCTAAATAAATAACACAATTAAGCTAGACTTACACTTGGGGGTCGATTCCGATTCGGGAAAAAAAAGTCTGTACGATTTGTATCCGGAGCCCTCTCCGTATGAATCGTACCCGTCCGTCCGAGTCGCGAAGTACGATCCGTATTCCGTGAATCCATCCGAATCGTCGCGATCCGTACGTATTGCAAGGCTGAAACCGTGAACCGTACGGCTCGTACACATACCGTACGACTCGTACACATGCCGTACGACCTGACGAGTACGATCCGGACTAGGGTATGAGTCGCAATTCGTACGGTCCACGTCAGGTAAGGGGGAGTCGTACGGAAAAGCACACAAAAACATACACACCGTACGGTCCGTACACCCCATGATCGCAGGGGTACGCACCGTACCCCTGCGATCATGGGGTGTACGAGCCGTACCCCCATTGTACGATCGGTGTACGAGCCGTACCCCATGTACGATCGGTGTACGAGCCGTACCCCCATCGTACATGGGGTACGGCTCGTACACCGATCGTACATGGGGTACGGCTCGTACACCAATCGTACACCGATCGTACAATGGGGGTACGGCTCGTACACCCCATGATCGCAGGGGTACGGTGCGTACCCCTGCGATCATGGGGGATACGCACCGTACCCGGGGGGGGGGCCGTTCCGTACCTGTTTCGGCACGAACTCTGCTTTTACGGCTATTTTCAGCTTCCGTAGAAAAAGGGTCGTACGGTGCGTACCCCACACGTATCGTACTTGCTGGGTCGTAAAAACCAGCCGCGAACCGTACAGATGTCGCGTACAGCGGGTTCCGAGGGAGAATCGTACGGAGATTAGAGTCGTACGGTGTCTTGTACGACTCGTACGGAGTACGGCTCCTGGTACGAATCGTACTTCGTCGTACGTACGTGGGACGTTGCAGGGTACGATTCGTATGGGAAAAACGCTCTGAACGGCTATTCGGAGCGGTTTTTCCCGAATCAGAATCGACCCCTTGGTCGCCGGGTCGATTAGTACATACCTCACCCCTCTCTTAAACCAAGTGCTAGACTCAGGAATATACCCGTCGGTATGGAAAACAGCCTGCATAAGACCAAGTTAAAAAAAAATACTCTGGATCCCACAGAGGTGAAGAACTATTGATGCATCTCCTGTCTGCCAGTTACAGAAAAAATCCTCGAGAAGGCGGTAAATCAGGAGCTCATGCGATACCTGGACATCAATAACTGTCTGGATTCCAGCGAGCATGGCTTCCGGTCATGTCCCTCGACCAAGACCGCCCTGATCATTGCAACTGAGGAAATTTGCAGACAGGTGGATGGAGGGGGCAGAGCCAATCCTTATTCTTTTAGACCTCACGGCTGCATTTAACACTGTGAACCACAAGGTGTTAGTAAGGCGTCTGAGGGCCGTGGGGATTGGGGAATTGGATCTATCCCCACTTTTTTCTTTCCTGGCCTCTAGGCAGCAAGGTATACATTGTGAAAATATGCAATCCGAAGCTTTTTGCCACTGTGTGGTGTGCCGCAGGAATCTGCACTATCACCCACACTGTTCAATGTATATGTTGCCCCACTTGCTGCACTTATAAAAGAGTATGATTTTTCATTGATTTCTTATGCAGACGACGCACAGATTGTCATCTCCATATCCACACAGTATGAGGCCACTGCTGTCAAATTCCATGCATGCATGACCCATATCATGAGATGGATGAGTCGCAACTGGAATTTGGCAATGGGCCATCCCTAAGGATCCCTATATGGTGGCCCGCAGAGGCAGGTCAATGTCCTGTTTTGACCAATAAAGTCAAGAATCTTGGGTTCATTTTTGATGACCAGCCTAATTTCTCGGCCCAGATCAATAGCGTGACCTCTTCCTGTTTCTTCATTTTGAAGCTTCTCAGGAAGATTTTTACTTTTATCCCTCAGGATTTAAGGAAATCGGTTGTAGTTGCCCTAGTCCTCTCACCGCTCGACTACTGCAATGCGCTTTATATAGGCATTGATAAAGCCCAGAGGCTAAAATTGCAATCTATACAAAGCGCTGCAGCTCGGTTACTGCTAAACATTCCCAAAGGACACCCCACTTCTGCTGCTAGTAGGTCACTGTACTGGCTCCTGATTCAGCAAAGGACGGAGTTCAAGGCACTGTGTCTCATTCATAAGACTTTGTTCGGCAGAGGGCCTGCCGACTTTAGTAATCTTTTCTCCTGGTATTCCCCCACCAGAAACTTTAGATCCACTGATGCCGGTTTCATTTGCACTTCTGTTATTCGCAAAGCCAAATGGAAGGCAGAGGTCTTTCTCACTGTGCAGCCAAACTCTGGAACCAGCTGCTGATCTCCTTGAGATTAATGTCCAACAGGCTTCATTTCGGGAAGGCACTAAAAACACGGCTGTTTCCACCTCTTTAAAACTCAGTCATAGCCGTCCAAATCCCCTATCTACCCTCCCAGCGCCAAGACGCCTTGGCATTTGAGCATAACATATCCTATCCTAAGATATTTACCAAATAAGTATTAATAATTAACAACCAATTAATAACTAATTAATAATACATTAATTACCACAATTAACAACATAAAATATTAAATAAATAAATATTAATAATTAAAACATATTAATTAATTAATTATAATTAAATTACTTCCCACCCTATTCCCCTATAAACCCACAACCCGCTACGGAATTAAAACGCAAAAATTAATTAAAAAATCATTAATAACTTCTAAAGATTATTATTACATTTATTATAATTAAATCACTTCCCACCCTATAAACCCACAACCAGCAACAAAACTAAAACGCAAAATGTACTTTAAAAAAAATTAATAACTTCTAAAAATGTAATACATATATTAAAGGAAACACAATAATTAAACAAAAATATAGAACACATACATTTAAAATACATACTAAAATACATAACACTAATATAAACATCAATATTATTAACAATACTTTTTCAAATGATATTTCTGACTTCGATATTAACAAAAACAATATTTCTTACCTTAAAGTCGATATTCTGGTCCACAATATTCTTGCAGTCGATATTCTGTCACTTCGATATTCCCAACTCAATATTATGTCTGTGCACCACAAAAATATATATTACCGGTACAGATCAATTAGTTTTTCCCCGTATTGAGATGGTACCCTGAAAGTGCTCTGAATTCCTCCCCCAATCTTTCCCTTTCCTAAAGTGCTGTCAGAGGTTCAGGCGTTAGCAATGCAGTATCATCCACGCATGCTAGTATTTTTGTTTCAAATCCATTCACATTAACAGGCTGAACCATCTGCTGATTACGATTGTCTTATTAGGGGGTCGATGTACAAGGCAAACAAGATGAGGGAACAGGGGCAGCCATGTCGGGCATGCCGGAAGATCTGGATCTTTAATGATTCTTGCCCCCCGATTTGCAGTTGGGCATATGGATGATAATATAGAGCCTTCAAAGCCTGAATCCTTTGTGCTCAAGAATGCTCCAGAGAGACCCCCAGGCCAATCAGTCAAATGCCTTCTCTGCATCAAGAAGGATCATATACAAGGGGGGGTCCTGTGGTTGCCACAATGTCAAATAAAGCAATAGCATGTTTCACACAACCAACTGTGCCCGACCTGGGATACCCCCATGCTGCGAGTGTGGAACTAGTTGTCACTAGTGTCACTAGTGTCACTAGTGTCACTAGGATCTTAGAATACAGCTTGGTATTGTGTTGATCAGGGATATTGGTCTATACAACCCTGTTTTTTCTAGAGGCTTCCCTTTTTCCCCAAAACAATAATATTAGTTCCCTGCCAGGAGCCTGGTGGAACCCCTTCCTGCTGTATCCTCCTAATCAGATCCCAAAAATCTTTAGCTAGTACAAAAAATGATGTTTTTTAAAACTATAACGGGATTAGTTCTGGACCTGCCACTTTTTCAGAGGGCAACGCCTTTAGAGCTCAGATTCCTCATTATCTGAAGCACACCGTTTTCCTGCCCCTAAAAACTCAGCTATTTTTGTATATCTTCACTGTACAACTTTGTATAGTATTCCTCAAAGACCTTAACAATACCTTCAAGTAGTAGCCTTTCTACCGTCGCTCCCCTCAATAACCTCGATTACACTTTCCCCCTCATATTGATGTGTGCTGAGTGTCAGCATCCTCCCAACTGACTAGCTATATTCATATGCTTCAGATTTGAAAGCCTGAAATTTCCTTCCAAGGATTCTTGAATAATATCTATTAATCATAGCCGTTCTCTATAACAATCGCCTGCTGAATCTCCTGTCCATCTTGACCAGCCTGGATCAAGTCCATATGTTGCATCTCTAGACATGCCAGATCCGCACTCTGTTTCCTGATCTCTTTCTCTTGCTGTCTGTGGGAATGAGCACCAAAACTGATTGTGTCACTTCTCACAGTGGCCTTGAATGAGTCCTAAAATAAATATACAATTGGTTCTGTTGGGTGCACGATATTTCTTAATTATTTCTGAACATTTTTCAAAACATTTCAATCATTTATGAGTGAGACAAATCAAATGAGAACCAATTGTATATTTATTTTCATTTCTGCCCAGCTTCTGAGGGTTACTGGGTTACCCCATTGGGTACACAGACAAAATATCGAGTTTTAAATTTCGATATACAATTATATCGAAGTTTAAATATCGATGGGACAAAATATCGAAGGTAAGTAATATCGACAGTCTTAATATCGATATTAGTATGATATCAGTAATATCAAAGTTTTAAATATCGATGTCAATAATATCGAAATAAATAACTTCGATGTTACTAATATCAATTTTTAAATAAATGTAGTGTATATTATATTGTATTTATTATGTTTTATTATTTATTTTTAATGTAATTTAATTAAATATTGTCTTTAATACTGTAGCGGGTTGTGGGTTTATAGGGGAATAGGGTGGGAAGTAATTTAATTATGTTAAATTAATTATTAATTCGTAGGAATTATTAATTAATTAATTGAGAATTAATTTTTAATTAATTTTAATTAATTGATTAATTGATAAATATGTTCTGTAGCGGGTTATGGGTTTATAGGGGAATAGGGTGGGAAGTAATTTAATAATAATTAATTAATATATGTTTGTAAATATTTTAATTGATAATTAATTGGTAATTAATTTATATTAATTAGTTAATTAATTAATATATTTTGTACATATTTTTAATTATTAATTAGTTGGTAATTAATTAATATTAATTAGTTAATTACATTAATTAGAGTAATTTTTTTATATATAATTTTTTGTTATTCTTAATTAATTAATTGGAAAAAATAATATTAATTATTAAATTAAATTAATTACAGCTAATGTGCTAATATATTTACTTTATTGTTATTGTTAATTAATAATTATTTGGTAATTAAATAATATTAATTAATTTTGGGTAAAGGAGTATTTTTAGGGTTCAGGGTCAGTTTTCAGTTTTTGGGTAAAGGGGTATTTTTAGGGTTCAGGGTCAGTTTTCAGTTCTTGGGTAAAGGGGTATTTTTAGGGTTCAGGGTCAGTTTTCAGTTTTTGGGTAAAGGGGTATTTTTAGGGTTCAGGGTCAGTTTTCAGTTTTTGGGTAAAGGGGTATTTTTAGGGTTCAGGGTCAGTTTTCAGTTCTTGGGTAAAGGGGTATTTTTAGGGTTCAGGGTCAGTTTTCAGTTTTTGGGTAAAGGGGTATTTTTAGGGTTCAGGGTCAGTTTTCAGTTCTTGGGTAAAGGGGTATTTTTAGGGTTCAGGGTCAGTTTTCAGTTTTGGGGTAAAGGGGTATTTTTAGGGTTCAGGGTCAGTTTTCAGTTTTTGGGTAAAGGGGTATTTTTAGGGTTCAGGGTCAGTTTTGAGTTTTTGGGGTACAGGGATATTTTTAGGGTTCAGGGTCAGTTTTGGGATTTTAGGGTACAGGGATATTTTTAGGGTTCAGGGTCAGGTTTGGATTTTTGGGGTACAGGCGTACAGGGTAAAAATAAAAATAATTTATATTAAATCAATTAAATGAAATTAAAAAAAAGAAAATTACATTAAATTATTAAGTGTTTTATTTATTTTAAATGTATATGTATAAGTTTTAATTTTGTTTTAATATTTTTATTTAATATTTGTAAAATTATATGTATTTTAAAATTATTTTTACATTATTATTAATACATTTAAAAAAACGATATTTTTGATTTCGATATTTTTGTACTACGATATTATTTTTTCGATATTTTTGTACTTACCTTTATGAAGATATGACTCCGATATTTTTGATGTCGATATTTTTGTGCCGATATTTTTGTATTTCGATATTCTGTCTGTCGATATTATGTCAGACATTCACCCCATTGTAATTTAACTTGATTGAATGAGTCCCAAACACCCCTTTAGACGCATTGCACCTTTTGCTACTCATGCATACTGTTATCCACTTTTTCATAAGCTGGATATAGTTCACATCTAAAAGCAGTTTTAAATGAATGTCATTTTACCAACAGGCTTGCCCGTGCCTAGTCCCGTAACTTCTAGCACAAGCAGATTATGATCCCAAAAAACTTCTGGTAATCTTCTAACATCTGCATTGGCCCCCAAACCAAACAGGGACCAGAAAATAATCAAGGGGATCTTACTTCAGGTACGGATGTGAAAAAAAATCTATAGCGAGGGTCTAATGGATTCTTGCATTTCCAGATAGCTACTAGCCCATGACTTTCCTTCAGTTGTGTTGAAGGAGCAAGGATTTGAGGAAAAGAAACTTGCTCGAATTAACCTCTCATTAACAGATACTAACAAAAGACACAATAGATAAAAGAAAATTAACGCACGTGCGCCATCCATACATGGGGAAAAGGCTTTATGCTTGCTTAAATACCAGAGAATAATCTTATGCGTAACTAAAATCCCGCTTGAAACCAAAAATCGTCTTGCGCATGTGCTTATTAGTGTTGTGTAAGTAACCATGTAATTAACCCATGTGAGAAGGAAACTCTCACGTATGCGCAAGGAGTCATTAACCATAGGTCTCAAGGCACCGCGTGCCTGGCATATGCTTGCCTGAGTTTATAAGAAGATTGATGGAGCAAGGATTCGCATACGAAACGACTTGCTCGTACTCATGAACCTCGAATAACAAATAACGAAATAACCAACCTGTTTGTCTTACTAAATTCATACATCTTACACTTACATGGGGAAACCGAGAGACGCTTGCTTATGTGTTTTCTAATCCTAATACGCTTGCATCTAAAATGGCTGCTGCTACGAGGGAATTTCTACTGCGCATGCATCTGTCATACCCAGGTGACATGACGTACTCGCAGCTTTGGAGGGAACCCTTTCGCATCTGCGCACTAGTGCTAAAATGGCTGTTCTGTGTTCTCACATGCGAGAGGCTTGCATTGCTGCTTTCGCTAAGCTGTTCGTTTTGCTTAATCCTAATGCTATAGTTTATATTAAAGTAATGGGTATAGTGTAGAGATTCATGGTATACAGTGTAATCATTTATTATTGTGTTTTAAATTGGTTCCTTTTACTTTTCATGTATCGCATTCTTTGGGCCTTGGAGGTGCTTACTACTCCATTTTGGAAGTCCTTTCTGCGCATGTCACCCTGCAGAGGGAAGATGAACTCTGCGGCATTGAAACCCAGCCAGATGGCAGCAACAGCCAAGATGCGCCTGGGAAGATGACCTGTAACCCAGCTAGAAGGAGCTGAACGGTACTGAGAATTGTTACATTGTATTAAATGTTATATTCACCATTGTTAACCAAAAGGCATATGTCATGGGAACCTGAAATTTAATGGGAGTAGACGAAATGTAAATAAGGAGACTGAGAAAGTCCAAAATTTAGGTGATGTGATGACCTGTCCTCCTCCTCTGTTCAATCAAAATTGGGGATCCTTACACTTGCAACATTGGGGGGTGGTGCACTGACCTGTAAAACAGTATAATTAGCGTAGGTTTAGCTAGAGAAATTGTCCGACTTGTCTGAATAGCTGACCTGTCACTGACCCAACCCACTCAATAGGTGACTGAAAGCAGAGAGCTGCGGAGCACTCTGTTGGGAGGTTCGAGAACCCAATCGGGGTTTTGGGAAGTGAAAGTGCTGGCGAAGCACTTTGCTGATAAAAGTTATAACCCAATCGGTGTTTTGGCAGATTCCTTGCAGAGAGGGAGTAGCGCAGGCGTTGCAACCGGAACTGCGGGTGCTTGTCTTAACCTTCGGTGGTCCGGTCCTGATCCAAATTCTGGGGTTATCCTGTCCTGATTGTCCATGAGCTGCACCTGCTTGCCTACTGGCACTGAAGTCTTTGGGGTTCCTTCTGTCTTTTCCATCTGACCCATGGCCAGGGTTGGTCTTCATACTATTCTAGGTAAATATAAATCTGTGTTTGGTAATTGTCTTTCTAAATTGCGTCCTTTTCTTTACCCTCCCTGAAATTTGCAAAGCTTTGATTGCATATGTGCCTTTTCTTTCCCCGTCCCTTGGTAAATGAGATTGTCATGAATTTTATTGTTTACTAGTGTGTTCCACTTTTCAACCCACCATTAGTAAAATGCTAAATGTTTCTATATTAGTATATGTTCTTTTTTTCTCACCCTCCCCTTTAAGGAGATATGCTGAATTTAATAGTATGTTCCAAATCTTACCTTCCCTATAGTTATTAAGCTAAAATATGAATAATCGAATTGCATAAGTTGTGTTCTCCTTTTTTAAACTGCCAATGAATTACGAAAGTTCTTGGGTTAAGTATGTTCCCTTTCTGTACCCTCCTTTAATCAAGTTGCGAAAATCTGGTTTCTAAATTTAGCGTGTTCCTCGTTTTAAACCTTTCCTTTATTTCGAATTTTCTAAATGTTTGGTATAATCTATCTTATTCATAGCTATACGCTGTTTCTGATTTTAGTTATTGATAGTTTAATTGCATTTAACCTGTGACTTATGACTTTTGATGATGATGATTAGATAAAAGATTTGAACCTACCCTGAGTCTGTGGTTATTATATAAATACAAATGTTATGGTATTTTCGAGTGCCTTTCATTCAGTGATGGACAAGCCAGTCAATAATCATCGTCACCACGAGACTCCTTTTAATATTCAGGATTCACGTATCAATAACGTAACCGCCAGAAATTTCAATAATCGTATCCTTAAAGCTGAATCGGCATAGGAAAAGATGCACATAATCGCACAGTGAACCTCTTATTGTTGGTGGGCACAATTTGGCCAATAGTACGTTGCATCGCCCAGCCTCATAACGGGTTTACGGAAATATATCAATTCCTCCAATAGAACCCGAGCGTGGTCCCTGAATCCGGACAGTTTGCTCGCGGGCAGTTTTCATCGGGCGACAATTCCCCGAAAGAATTTCCACCAATCATGAAAACCGCCCGCGAGCTAACAGTCCGGATTCTATTGGAGGAATTTAAATATTTCCGTTAACCCGTTAGGAGGCTGGGCGATGCAATGTACTATTGGCCAAATTGTGCCCACCAACAATAAGAGGTTCACTGCGCGATTATGTGCATCTTTTCCTAAGTCGATTCAGCTTTATGGATACGGTTATTGAAATTTCTGGCGGTTATGTTATTGATACGTGAATCCTGAATATTATAAGGAGTCTCGAGGTGACGGTGATTATTGACTGGCTTCTCCATCACTGCAGATACACCGATAGACTATCCACTCTTGGTATTTATTTTTACCTATTACTGCCCTGAGGAAGCTCCCTGCATGGGAGAGAAACGCGTTGGCCTGATTTTTCTGTGATTACAACAATGAACTTTTCTATAAATTTTAATCAATAAAGAAGAATTATTTTGCATACAAACAATATTCGTTTTGGACTTTGTTCATGTGCGCCCCCACTAAATCTAAAAAGTAACCTTTGATCTGGAATCACAGCGACGGCATTCAGCAGCTGACGTCGGGGCTGGCAGCACAAAAATCGACACCAAATTTGGAACTCGGTTCAAGGTGCGGCGATTCTAAGGCCCGCTGCTGCTCTTTCTTTTCCAAATCTAGTGACAAGGATTGGTAGGTTACTGGTATGGGAATTAGAGATAAAATTATAATATACTGGTAGTAGAGCGTGAGTTACCTAAATAAATGTTAAAGTATACAATGTGGAATTATGGGCCCAGGTGAGTATTGGTACAAATTCTAGTTGGGTGGCGTGGCAGCCCCAGGTCTGAGGAGATTTGCCTCTGTGGGCTGCGTGAGACCCCGGCTTTGAGGCCTGCAGTGGGAATCGGACAGGAGGTGCTGCGGGAGGCCCAGTGATTGCCGCCATGGCGGCGAACTATGTGATTGGTGTGGGGCACACGGCACGGACCTTCAGGTCCAAAAGAGATTGTCGACAAGCATTATGAGCCCGTGAATAGCTGAAGGAGCTGTCCTGTTGGGAGTGCCTCCCTACTACTTTATTGGAGGCAATTTGAACTGTGGCTTGTGGTGGGAGCCACTGAGAGGACAGAGCGCTGAGGCCCACCGGATGCTAGACTGCAGTAGCTCAAAATTGAGGCCATGGCTTGCGGCCTACAAGGGTGTATAGGCTGACACTGGTGCCTGTGCAAGGGAACTGAATGCTGTGATCTCCATTGATCCAGGGCTGATGACAACTCCAAGTAACCACAGTTTGAGAATCTACAGCGCCCTGTGCACCAGCTGAAGTACTGGAAAGGGGCATCCGTGCTGGATCCCCGGGCCTACGTGCAAATAAGACCTTAACTGGTATCACTTGACCAGCTAAGCTGCCGGGAGTGGGCCCACAGTAACTACCCGGCGCATGGCGTGGGCCGAAGAATCAACACAGGAGTGACTCTGGGGCGTGCATCAGGAAAAGAAGCTTTGTCTAGCAGTGACAGATGACGACAGTGGAGGAGACCTGAGGCTGGGGGGTGATGGGCCATGACAACTCCCTGCATTTAGACTGCATTAAGCTTTCCGCGGTACGCTCGCGAGGGTAGTCACACCGCATTGATACGGGCTGCGAAGTGTGTAGAATCCCAGCCAAGATAGTCTGTGTTCTGGGGCCGAGATACCCAGACTGCGAATCCAGAAGGGGATCTCACAAACTCAGTCACTCTAGTCAACGACCTGAGGTCCACTATTCGGAGCTGGCCTGTTCTTTCACTTAGTGGAGAGTCCATTGCCGCTCATTCATGGTGACGGGAGGGAAGGGGCCCAAGGCGAACGCCCAAAAGCAGCTGGCCAAATTTGCATGGTCCAAAATGGGAGACAAAGGTGACTCGCCACAGCCGGAGAATGATGGAGGGGCGGCTGCCTCCAAACAAGGACTGGAGCCAACTCTGCATGATGTCATGGCAGCCATGGCACGCTTCAGTGGACTCAGTCACTGTGGAGGTCTCTCTCATCTGGGTGGACTTCCGGAAGATGGACGAGAAAGTCAAGGAGCTTAAGGTGGTCACTAGTGCCCTACAGACGGACACGACGGAACTTCAGTCGCAAATGCTTGACATGCAGAAGAAACAGGAGAGGATGGCGCAGCAACTCGATGACTATGAAGGTCGGGCCCGCCACATTAACATCCCCATCTTAGGGGTTCCAGAGAAAATGGAGGGGCTGGCAGCAGATTTATATGTAGAAGACCTCATCACGAAGCACCTACAGCCCAAGTCTTTATCCTTTATCCAGCTACTTCTCCATTGAAAAAGCTCTTAGAGTACCAGGAGGTAGACCAAAACCGGGAGCACCTCCGAGGCCCCTTATTGCTCGGGTATTCAACTACCGAGATAGAGACATTATTCTGCAGACTGCGAGATCCAATCCCCCGCTGAAAATAGATAACTATGAGTTGGCCTTCTTTCCGGATTTCACGGCTAAGGTCCAAGCCCAACGTCGCAGCTTTCACCGGTTAAGAGGGAACTACGGGACCGTGAGGTGAAGTACGCAATGCTCTTTCCTGCAAGACTGAGGGTGGAATCAGATGGCAAATCATGTTTTTTTGACTCACCAGATGCAGTTTGGGACTGGATGGAAGGATAGAGCTTGGTGGGACACCAGAGACGAGAACGCTCTGAGACAACTAGCCAACGCGGGGTTTACATACGGACGCTGCAAAGAATAACCCTGCGGGGGAAGAAGGTCCGCTGTCGGGAATAAGGATCCTTGGCTTCATCGATGGAGCACCGGCGCCCAACTGAAAGCGCAAGTAGAGGGGATTGTATGGGGGGCTAATACACCCTGTCGGGTATGAGACTTACAAAGAAGGGACTTGATGCAAGGTTTGAGACCGAAGGGTTTAAAAGATGTGACTTGAATGAGACTTGGCTACATAATCAGTGGATGGCTAAAACTGCAAGTTAATTGTAATGTGAGCAGGCGGGGAGGAGAATTGATTTTCCCGTGCATTTCTAGCATTTCAGGGGGGTGAGAGGCACTCTGCCATGTTCGGGAGTGGGTAGTTTTAAATCCACAGGCAGGGGGGCAGGGAGGGGGGTGGCTGTTGAGGGGTTTGGGGTTGGAGGGAGTCTGAAGGTGCACGTGCTATGGTTCAGGGGACAGGGAGGGGGGAGGGATCCAAGGGGTTTGGAATTTGGGGATGTTATTTTCTTGAATGCGTTATTGGTAAGCAATGTGATACGGTGAGTTGGAAGTGTGAAGTAGCCATATTGAACATTGGACGGCAATTGAAAAGTGGACCAGTTCAAATTGTTTCCTACATGGCGATGATCCGAATACTGGAAATGGGGGTGACACAAGGCAATGGGGCAGGATAGAGACCGGACCCTTTCTATAATGTCCTGGAACGTCAATGGTGTTGTGGTTAAGAATAAAAAGGGGATAGTGCAACAATTCCTGAAGAGACACTCACCCGATGTGGTCTTGCTGCAAGAAACGCATCTAGTGGGTCAGAAATCCAAGGCTCTCACTAGGTGGGGATACAAACTTCTGGTACATGCAGACTACACCACAGGCTCAAGGGGGACGACTTGTTCATAAGACATGGGCGGATACGGGGGGTCGTTTTTTGGGGGCAAAGGCCCAGTGGGATGGAAAGGACATTAACATACTCTCTGTATATTCACCCCCCACTCTGGGCAAGGCGGCATTGGAAGACCTAGGAAGTAGGCTGACGAGACTCCAGGAGGGCGTACTTATCATGGGAGGAGACTACAACATGACCTTAGATGACACTGTTGATAGCCACCCACCGAAGTCTAGGGGGAAATCTAACGACTTAATTGCTGATTTCGTGAAGGCGCTGCGTTTGACGGATGTGGGCTGTGCACTTCACCCTACTGATAAATTATTCACATATTTCTCTAGTGTCCACCGTAGTCTATCGCGTATTGATTACTTCCTCATGCATATGTATTCGATAGGTAATTTTGCCCAGTATAAGGTTCTGCCCAGAGGCATTTTGGACCATTCCCCAGTCTGAATGGAGTATACGCACTGGGGATGACAACCTCACACCACTATTGTCCTTAACCCATGGCTCCTACATATACCAGATATAAGAGACTAACTCCGTACACAAACAGAGAATTACTTTACTGAAAACGTGGGCTCAGTAGTCTCTGCACAAACAACCTGGGAAGCATACAAAGTGGTCCTTAAGGGGCAAGCTCTGTCATTAAAGACGGGCTATATCACGAAAAAGCGCAAACTCTTGGTCCAGGTAGAGTCAGACCTCCTTGAACTAGAGCGGGAGCATTCACAGGATCCCCCACCGGACACTAGTCATAGACTCCTGCTGAAGCAAGTCGAATACAGGATAAAAACCAGGGAACATATGATGGCAAGACATTGTGCCACCCAACATAGACTCTATGAACTTGGGGATAGGGCTGGCAGGACACTGGCGTGGTTAGAAAGGCGGGAGCAGGGTTCCAGATGGGTACACAAACTGACGATACCGGGGGGTGAACAAGGGACACAACCACTAATAGCGGAGACGTTCGCTGATTACTTTGAAGCCATGTACTCCCCCTCCACACATTACACGGCTGAGAACTCCCGTCAGCTCCTCCTGGACAGCAATGTGCCGGGCCTCTCAGATATGGAGCGAGAGATTCTGGCAGACCTTTTGAACGATGAAATAGGCAAGGTCTTGGGGCAGATTAGGTCGGGTAAGGCGATGGGGCCTAACGGCATTCCAGTAGAGTTTTTGAAGGCCACTGCCTCTCTGACTGTGCCACACCTGAAAGCCATGCATGAAGAAAGAAAAGAAGTGGGTGGGCTACCAGTAGATCAATGACTAGCCACCATCATATTCATTCATAAGCAGGGTAAGCCAACGGATAATTGTGGCTCTTATAGGCCAATTTCGCTGATAAACGTGGAGACAAAGGTGTTAGCAAAAGTCCTGGCAAATAGATTGGTGACAGTTATCACATCATTGGTCCACCCAGACCAATCTGGCTTTATGCCAGGTAGAAATATGGCCCTTAATATACGGCGTTTACATAATGTGATGGCTCGTAGGCAGTATATTGAAGAGGACGCGGCGGTGCTCTCTCTCGACGCCTCCATGGCTTTCGATTCCATTGAATGGCCATATCTGTTCGAGGTCCTAGAGAAGGTGGGACTCGGCCCTAAATTCATAGCCTGGGTCAAGCTTCTATATACCGGTGTGTTGGGACAGGTGATGGTTAATGGCTTTACATCTCGGACGTTTGAGCTACGAAGAGGTACAAGACAGGGGTACCCGCTCTCGCCGCTGATTTTCTCTCTTATGCTGGAGCCTCTTGTGGCCTGGGTGCATAGAGACGTGATGGTGCGTGGGATGCGCTGGGCAGCTGAGGTGGAGGATCGGATATCCCTCTATGCTGACGACATACTGCTATACCTAGCATCACCTTCGAAATCGATTAGTGTGGTGCTGGACATAGATACGAATTTTGGTAAATTTTCGGGATATGCGATCAATTGGCACAAGTCCGTACTGTTCATGTTGAAGGGTGGGGTGCCCCGCCTTCTGGCAGACTGTGCTATAGCGGTCACGACGGAGGGGTTTCGCTATTTGAGGATCTTTGTCACATCAGATCCAGCATGTTTCTACAGCTCCAATCTGGCCCGACTACGAGCGGATATAAAACATTGGAGGTGCCTGCCCCTAACACTGGTGGGGAGGGCGGCACTCTTTAAAATGCTAGCCCTTCCTCGTTTTCTGTACATATTACATAACTGTCCCCACAGGGTCCCAGACTCATACTTTAGAGCTGTTGAAGGAGAGATACGCATGCTGCTCTGAGATGGAAAGACCCCTAGAATTGCACTGCAGAAATTGACAAAAGGCTGGTACGATGGGGGCATAGCACTTCCTGACCTACAGCGTTATTACTGGGCGGCACAATTGGTGACGTCAATCACTGGATGTATCACCCCCCGGATGACCCAGCATATGCCCTTGATCGATACCAAACTGACTGCTCTGGATATCTGGGGGCCCTATACACCAATGATAGGAAAAATAGGGGGAGATTCTTCTGACCTACCCAACATACATTGGAAATCTGGTGTGTAGCAACATCCCGGCTGGGATGGACGGGCGTTCTCTTGCAAGCCACACCGTTGTGGTTCACCCAGAAGCTTAGCATGCTGTGCTACCTGCCCGGAATTGATAAATGGGACCTCCTCGAGATATCAGCGGTTGGAGATTTGGTTAAGAAGGAAGCAATACTTACCTTTGGTGAGCTCCAGAAACAATATCATCTGGCACAGGGAGAAATGTATAGGTATTCCCAAATTAGGCATGCAATACAGGCGGCGTTCCCATCTCTCAAAGATATACCAGAGTCATCACCTTTGGACGACCGCTTGCTAGATGGGCCCCTCAATTTGAAGGCAATATCTCTAACTTATAACAAGTTGAGTAATAACCTGCCGGACACCTTCCCGAAGCTCAGGGAGCGGTGGCAAGATGACATTGGGCCTATAGATAACGAGGACTGGCAGGCGGCACTTATGTCCCCATGAGAAGCGGCTATCACTCAGAGATTTCGGCTCATTCAACTTAGGATACTCCACCGATCACAAAATTTTGGTGAGAATAGGAACTAGAGTGGCGACCGTTGGATGAAGGGATGTGGTTAGCAGGCCACATTTTACCATACAATGTGGACTTGCCCAAAGATACGTGCCCTTTGGGAGGGAGCCTCGGACCATATGCGCACAGCATTGGGGAAGGCCATAGTATTAACTCCACAACTGGGACTGTTGAACATATGGGAGGCGACTGATCTCACGGAAGTTGAACAGCAATTTACGACACTGGGATACACGCTAGTGAAACGAGAGCTGGCTAGAAGCTGGGGGGGAATGAGCCCACCACTTGCCACCCTGTGGGTCAAAGAAATGGATAGGTGTATGTTGGCAGAAACTGAGGTTTTTAAGGCTCGGGTGTCCCAAGAAGTGGAATAGAAAGTGGTCGCACTGGAAAAAATATCGGGGGATTCCGGTGTGTCGCCTACTGTTGAAATGGAAATGCATAGGCAGGCGAGTCCTGCAGGAAATGTGTAATTTGTAACCAGAATGAATGTCTGCTCAATCATTTTGTTGAAAACCTCGATTATGTTGTCCAATCATGTTATATATGGCTGTGATTGAAACCAATAAAAAAGTTTCTTAAAAAAAAAAAAGAGTGACAGCATGAGCTGATGACAACTCCCCTGCCCTTTCCCATCGCAGTCCAGGATTCCTGAATATTTGCAACTTTGAGGGTGGGATATGCAGAAGTAAAAGGTGTAACTAGAGTAACTTAAGAAAAGAGTAGAGTGAGATTTTTGCGGGTTTTGGGATTGATGCAGATGTCGATGCTGAATGAGGAAGGGAGAAAACTGCTGCTGTAGAAGAACAGACTAGGAAGATTCAATACTGAAAGACAGCCATAAAAGATTGAAGAATTACGGAAGAATACCGAGGAGTGAGAGAGTGTGAAAGAGGGATGCGCTCTGGTGCGTCGATTTCTAGAGAAGTGTAGTAAGTATAATCCTAGCCTGCCCTTACTCTATAGTCTTTGTCTCCTGATTCTTTATCAGGTGACCGCAACCAGTCCTTTTGGCCAGGGGTTGGGTTTTTCATTTCATCACTCTGTAATTAAATTTCTGTCTTAAATTTGCATAACTTTTTGCAAATGTATGATATATTATGTCTTTTGTCTCTCCATCTATCCACTCCTAATGCATTGAATTGCTGAATAGATCTGTTGAGTTGAATGTATTTGATAAATGAGGTTTTCTCTCCCATGAAAGTTGATGGAGTTTGCACTGTGAATCTGTATAAATGAGCGTTCATTTTTCAATGAGTTATTAGAGAAAAATCCATTGAATCTTACCCAGAGTCTGTGATTATTTTATGAAAAGCTATAAGTTAAACTAGTTATAATTGTTAATATCACCATCAACTACTCGACTAATGGTTCATTGACCAAAGGAAGAGTGTTGATCTGTGAAGATTAGTTAGGTATTGACTAATCAGGATCAAAGAAATAAAACTTGACCCCCCCCAGCGGAATAGCCAGGAAACTTGAATGTGCTTATGGGCCTGGTGTGAATTATTGTTGACTGTGAAATGTATTTCCCTGGCCTTCTGCTGGATCAGTGTAACATCTCTAAAGACCTGCGGCTTCCTCCCTGGATACCTATTTACATTTTATTCAAAAATACTAACTTCCAAGTTTATATTAAAATTCCCACAAACTATCAACTCTCTGCATAATTCTATATCTCTATGTATACCAACCTCCTTTCGCTTTAGCTCAACTCTGTCTACTTCACCTCTCTCTATCAATGCACCTTTCTGTCACACCTCTCTCACAACCTGTACCTACCTCTACAATTGTACCTCTCTACTTCAAATCTCTCTGTTTTCGGTGCTGGGCCAATTGAGTTGAGACCCATACCAAAGTTTTATTTTTTATTTTTTAAACAACTTGTTTTAAATGTTTCATATTTCACATACAAAGGATTAAAATAATGCATTGCATAATTTTGAATTGCAGTATTACTAGAAAAATATTGTCTGCAAAACAAGATGCAAAGTACAATGTCCATCAGCTGTTGAGGTCCAGGGAGATGAGGATAGCTCATACAGTTTGAAACAAAGCACTATTTTGGGCATTGAGGCAGGGCCACCCTCCCCCAATCACTAGATCTCTTTTTATAAGGGTTTTGAATGGCAACAATAGTTTTTGGGAAATAAACACTCTATAATTGATTGAGGCCCATCATTCTTCCATTGGATATATTTTCCAAGTGTTGACACACCAGAGATGTATCAAATCGGTTAACTGGAGCTTCCAAACTTTGCACAACAGCCAGCTGAAAAGTAAGTAGTAGGGGTGTGATCAATTGTCCCATTGGGGTTGTGAGTGGGTCGATACAGTCCCCTCCTGGATTCCTTAATACCAAGACTGTGGGTGTGTATTGAGAGGGTTAACCCTGTGACAGTTTTAATGTAAGACAGGATCTCTTTCCAATAAGATTGCATATGTGTGCATGACCACCACAGGAGACCAGGTACCACTTCGCCACAACCTTTCAAATGTGCATCAGACCATTCAAACATCGCTCTTAATCTAAGTGAGGAAAGATACATATTCTATGACGGAATATTGACTTCAATGGTATTGCAATAAAAACATATTGCAGCAAAAATATTGTGGTCCTAAATATCCACATACTTACAATGTAAAGTGCAAAAATATTGTTTAAAATCCCAACCACTCACAAAAGTTTTTTATATCATACTAAAAAATGTGATACTTTACAGCTAATGAAAAAGTTACAAAAAGTACTAAATATTAACAGAATAAAAACATAACACATTGAAATAAATGAAATCGATTAGTTTAAACAATAAAAGTAATAATCTATTTAAGAAATGAATTTTTTTTTACAAATATTCATAAAGAAATATGAATTAAATAATTTACATATTTAATATTCTAATGAACTGATGAAAGTCTAAAAATTGAAAATAAATGTAAAATATATGCTAAAAAACTCCCCACTGTACTCCCCTTATAAACTCAATAATCAGCCAATATTTAAAAACAACACATTAAAAAATGAAACTTAAAAACTATTCTTAAAACAATAAACTACAAAAAAATTGCAAACCCTTACCAATAACATATTAATATTTTCTAAGGTACAAAATCATAAAACATTACTAAATAATTAAAAATTTGTTTTGTAAACAGCTATATTTTTTTAAAAGAGGTTAAACACTTTCAAATAATATTCTCTTACCTAAAATATTCTCTTCCACAATATTCTTGTGATAACGATTTTGCTATTTGTGTCAGACAATATGTTTACACTATATTAACATCATGCACATAGGACTTCATTATTTTTTAGGCAATCTCCCTGTACTGTACTCATATTGAAGATTTGGCAGCTCGGACTCGCATCTTAGTCCAGGTCTCATCTGTCACCTACATATTGAGGTCCAATTATACGCGTAATATTGTTTAGCTGTAGGTCGCAAACTATTTGTGGTGCTAGAGGCCTGGGATACATTTATGTCTTTGCTCTAGAAACAAGCATTGGTAAAGGCATTGGGTTTCGCCGTTGTGATTAATAATAAGCTGTGTTTTGTTGTAAATTGTAGCTTGCTGAGGAGTTGTACAATATGTTACAGAAAGTCTGTTAATGATTTATGACATGTTTATGTACAAAAAGTCAATATATTGTGCTGTTACTAGTGGTAAAGTGTGGGTAAGTAATAGCAACATGTTGGAAAATGAAATGAAAGAGGGAAATAATAGAATTAATTGATGTAATACTATTATGTGTTTAGAGGAGTTCAGACAACTCTTGGGCCTGGTGCCACTGCACCTGCTGCACCATTCAAATCATGACCATTCAAATCATGCCCATAGTGCCTGCATGATAACTTCATTTGTGACGGTCTGTTAGTAGTAAAATATTGCAATAATTGGTGTTTAGAAGGGTTCCTAAATGTTTGGGCCCCAGTGTCACTGCACCTGCTGCATCATCAAATTCATGACCCAGTACCTGCAAGGTAACTACACTTGTGACTGCTTATTTAGTAGTTAAATACAGCAGTATTTGGTGTTTAGAAGAGTTCTGACTTTTGGCCCCGGTACCACTGCATCTGTAGCACCGTTAAAATCATGGCCCTAGTGCCTGCTAGATAACTACACTTATGACTGCCTGTTTAGTGGTAAGGTTTAGCAATATTCTACATTTAGTCAAGTCCCTAGAGCTTTTGGCCAGAGTGCCACTGCACCTACTGCACCATTCAAATCAAGCCCCTATTAACTGCAAGATAGCTTCAATGGTGTCTGTCTGTATAGTAGTAAAATATAGCAATATTAGGTGTCTCGAAGAGGTCATGAGAATTCTGGGCTAGGTGCCTCTGCACCTGCTGCGGCATTCAAATCATGACCCGGGTGTCTGCAAGGTAACTGCACTTGTGACTGCCTGTTTAGTGGTAAAATATAGCAATATTACGCGTTTAGTCAGGTGCCTAGAGCTTTTGGTCCTGGTGCTACTGCACCTGCTGCACCATTAAAATCATGGCCCTACTGCCTGCTAGATAGATGCGCTTGTGAAAGTCTTGTTTAGTAGTGAAAATTAGCCATAATCTGGGTTTAGTGTGATCTTTAGAGCTTTTGGCCCCGTTCCACCGCACCTGCTGCACCATTCAAATCAAGTCCCTTTTAACTGCAAGGTAACTGCAATTGTGACTGCCTGTTTAGTAGCCAAATGCAGCAATAGTATGTGTTTAGAGGAGCTCTGACAACTTTTGGGCCCGATGCTACTGCACCTGCTGCACCACTCAAATCATGACCATGTTTTCTGCAAGGTAACTGCAATTGTGATTGCCTGTTTAGTAGCCAAATGCAGCAATAGTATGTGTTTAGAGGAGCTCTGAAAATGTTTGGGCCCAGTGCTATTTCACCTGCTGCACCACTCAAATCATGACCATGTGTTCTGCAAGGTAACTGCACTTGTGATTGCCTGTTTAGGAATAAAATAAAACAATATTAGGTGTTTAGTGGGGTGCCAGGAGCTTTTGGCCACAGTGCGACTGCACCTGCTGCACCATTTAAATCAAGCACCTTTTAATTGCAAGGTAAATGCAATTATGACTGCCTGTTGAGCAGTACAATGTAGCAATATTAGATGTTTAGAGGAGTCATGACAACATTTTGGCCCAGTGCCATTGCACCTGCTGCACCATTCAAATCATGACCCTAGTGCCTGAAAGATAACTGCACTTGGGACTGCCTGTTTAGTAGTAAAATATAGCAATAATCAGTGTTTAGTCAGGTGCCTAGAGCTTTTGGTCCTGGTGCTACTGCACCTGCTGCACTATTAAAATCATGACCCAAGGCGTTTGCTAGATAACTGCACTTGTGACTGCCTGTTTAGTTGTACAATATAGCAATATAAGGTGTTTATCGGAGTTCTGATAACTTTGGGGCAAAGTGCCACTGCACCCGCTAAACCAATCAAATAATGACCATGTTGCCGGCAAGACAACTGCACTTGAAACTACTTGTTTAGTGGTAAAATTTAGCATATTTGGTGTTTAGTGGAGTTATGACAACTTTTATCTGTCTAGATAATGTGTAACTTCCCTCCTCTATATTTGGCTTTGTGAAGAACTTGAAGAAAAGAGGGGGTGGGGTGTTGCATTGTACCGTATAAGGTGTTTCTGGGCAAATGTATACCCTTATACTTGATAGGGCCCTTTGCACCATGTCATCTGCGGTCAATCAAAACAGCCTTTTAATCATCTTGTGGGTAGCATATGCCCAGCCTCTGAGATTTGGCATAATTTATCTTACAGCTCTGCAAAGACTTTTAATTCTTCTAGAAGTGTTGGGATGTGTCTTCGGATTCTTTCAAAAGTACAGTATGCCATAGGCAATTTATGGTCTTTTTTACCTAGGGTCATCCAATTCTGCCTCAGAACGTCTATTAGAGTCCAACAGAAGCTCGTCAGGGTGGGGTGCAAGATTTGGCCAATATTTGACTGAAAGAATATGGTCACAGAGGAATCTATATTGGGCATATATTGTTTAGAACTGCTTGCATGCTGCTTGCGATCCAATCATTTGTAAGGAACGAGTTTGCTGTCCCATTCTCCTCAGAATTGACAATTTGAAATCTGTTCATTATATCAATCATCTCGTGGCACTCGGTGTGAACTATTAGCAAACCTATCAAAACTTGGAAGTTTTGTCTCCTCTAACACATATCGGTCAAAGCAGGATATATTAACCACATCGCTGCTGTGGTTATTTTTACCCTGTGCTGGAAACTGCTATTTGGCTTTATTCATGACGAGCTCAGCTCGTCATCAGCACAGCTCAACTGTGCCTCATGACGAGCTGAGCTCGTCCTGAGCATGGAAGGGGTTAAAGAACAGATTAACTCAGTGATGGATTAATGTTCTCGTTGGCTCAGGGACTACAACGACTGGAAACTACACATTTCAGTTTTCCTTCAAATTCAGGAAATTTAGGGTCCCTTTAGGATAGATCTATTTGCTTCTCGACTGAACAACGACTTGCCAATTTTACAGTTGAAGACCAGGGGCCAGATGTAGGTAAATCTTATTTACCGACTCTAAAATACCGAATTTTACCGATTCGGTATTTTAGATTCAGTAAATAAGATGTAGGTAATTATTCAGTAATTTTTACCGAATCGGAATGATTCGGTAATTACCGAATCGGTATTTACCGATTCGGTAATTGCCATTGATTCCTATGGGCCTTGAGGCCCATAGGAACCTATGGCAATTACCGAATCGGTAAATACCGATTCGGTAAAATTACCGAATTGACAAAGGGGACAGGGTGTCACTTTGACACCCTGTTGCACCCCTGATTCAGGCTTGTGTGCGATGTGACACACATACATGCTCTTAGGGCATGTCTGTGTGCCTCATGGCACAGGTGTACATGCACAGATGTGCATGTACACTGGAATTTGTTATTTACCATGCAATAGTATTACATGGTAAATAAGGAATTCTTGTTTGCAGTGCCACCTACATATAGATTTACCGATTCGGTAAAGTTACCGAATCGGTATTTTACAGAATCAGTAAATGTATCGATTTGGTAAATTTACTGAATCTGTAAAATTTAGGCCCCCTACATCTCTATCACCAAATACCGGTCGGTAACGGCCGAAATCGGCCGTTACCGACCGGTATTTGGTGACCTACACCTGGCCCCAGATCTGATAACCATTAGCCATAGATGCCTTTCTCCAATTCTGAAACTAACAGCATCTTTATGCTTTTCCTCCCTTGCTAATGATCTCTCAATGACTATCAAAAATCAGGCGAGAATCGTGACCATAATTCCTCCATACTGGCCATTTCAGATCTGGTGGCCAGATCGTCTTCAAATGTAGTCACAGCACCAGAGACTGCTGGCATCTGTTGTTTTGTTTCTTCTTTCACTGTTTAACTTAAGAGTTGTGGCATATTGGCCAGAGCTGCAGACTTTGGAACTAGGGAACTTGGGTCGAGTCTCGGTGTCAGTTCAATATCCTGTGATTCTTGGAAAATCCCTTAATCTCCCTTTGCCTACAAAGAAATATATAAAAAATTAATATGGCCTTGTGTAATATAACTGTGCTCATTTAAAGCACTTCAAAACCTACGAATCGAGTTCATGCTATATAAAATCTACACTTGTCTAGCTGCCGTTTAAATAAATGCAGAAAGAAGGCATAATATTTACCTACATTACTTTAATAAAATGAGGGCTTTTCAGCAATAGCTCGTGGAAAATCCTGATTATGGCTCTTCTTGTCAGAAAAGAGCACGGGCATGCAAATAAGCACAAGTCTCTGAGGGAAAAAAAACCAAAACAAGCTCAACCCGCACAATAATGATGATAGGTTTACCATTATCATTGTGTGGGTTAGTGTTGTTTTGGGATTTTTTTGACAGGTAGTTCTGAGTGAGTTGTGGGGAAAGCATCCATTGCAAGGGCTGTGCGTACCCTGCATAAAGGGAGAATTGTGTGGGATGCAATTAAGGAGAGAAATGGAGTCCAGAGGGAGCAAACCATTGCTTAGTTTGTAAACAAGTGCCAGGGCTCTGGTCAGGAGACCACTGCAGCTTGCACCACACATTCCCTTTCCAGTGCTACCAATGATCTCAACAACATAACTACTAACCATCACACTCCTACACCTATGACAATTCAGACTATCCCAGGCCCCGAAAGTAATAAGAATTACTTGGGCGACAAGTAATAGTCATCTTTAATGTATATTTAATTAATAATTAACTGTAGTGGCCATTTCAAAATTAGCCAAACAGCGCCACCTTGTGGAAGACTCTCACAAGCGCCGGTGTTGACAATTAAGTGCTGGTGCTGAGCATTGGAAACACCTGCTCAAATTAAGCACTGCGCAGACAGTCCAGGACGGGAGAGCTGCTGGACCCTCAAGGGCACTGCAGAAGCCTTAAGGATGAGGGGCTCTGCAGGATCTGGTGGAGAAGAGTTGATAATACATTCTATAGTGAAAGTGCATGGAGGGATTGAGAAGTGCATCATTCAGGAGCAAGAGATATTTCCAGAATTTTGGAGGAAAGGGGTTCTGCAGGAATATGGGTTGAGGGAACACTTGAGGAGCGTGGGGCAAAAAAAGGCTGCAGTAGCATGGAGGGTAAAAAGTGCTGCTGAATACTGGAGCATGCCTCTCAACATTTTGAGATGGCGAGGTTTTGAAGGGTGATCCGATCAACATCACTTAGTATAAAACAGTTTTTTTCAGTTAAGGAAGGTTTTAAGGGTGGAGAACTCAATTCAGGCTAATGGGACCGAGTTTGCTTGTTTGAAAGGTGACTCTCTCCAGGTGATGATGACTTTTGCGGCTTGTCATGGAGGAAGAGGTTACTGCATGAGGCTAAAGGGAGGCCGAGAGGGAACAATGGAAAGCAGCAGGAGTTGGGGATAAGGGTGTAGGCAGGAGATTGTGCGGGCCTTAGCAGTGAGAAAGAGCTACAGAAGCTTGGAGTGAGGAAGAAAGAGGAAAGGCCCACTCCTTTACCCCTCATGCCCCATTACAATCCTCACTGTGCAATACAGTTGAATAGGCCCCCACCCCTTCACTCATCTGCTCCCAAAAATGGAATCTTTCCACACGTCTTAGCTTGATGGGCGGCTGGAACAAAAACAGTTTGCTCAGTGATGCTTGGTGTTATAAAGTTTGTACGCCAGTGTGCTAGACTACCGCTGACCTACTCTCTCCACACCCTGTGTATAGATCCTAAAAATATAAATTATCAACTTTTATGGTTTTATATAATTGAAACCGAATAAAGTTGAAATTGATTGACCTGAACTTTAATCAACATGTTCGGACCCCTACCCACAAAAAAGGACACATTCTGGACTAAATCTGGTCCCACAATGTACCTCTGTCTACCCCGATGATAACCCCTTGCATCTGGTCAGACCATTACCTGATCCAGTTCTCGTGTACCTTGCACGGCCACCTAAAAACCTCCATCCCAGTGGGAGGAGTAACTAGGAAATGGAGATCACTGAATAACCTAGCCTTTTTGAATTCCCTGACCAACTCCATTCCGGCACCCAGCCATAATCTTAACCTAATGGAAAAAAATCTCTCCGACTGGCTATTGGCAGACTGTATTGAACATGTACCGCTCACCAAATTCTCCCTCGCCCGTCGCGCAGATGCTCATAGATGGTTTTCAGCCGATCTAAAGAAACAAAAATTGGAACTGCGCCAACACGAGAGGAAATGGAGACACGGGTACTCTGATGAAGATAGAGTGCTATATACGACGGCTCGTAGGAACTACAAGAACTCCATATTAACTACGAAGGCAGCATTTTTCTCAGGAAAAATCCTTAAGGCCCAAAATCAAACTAAAGAAATCTTTAAAGTGGTAAATGACCTCTGTAATGACGAAAGAACATCCCCTCCCCAAGCCCCAATGCAAGAGCTCTGCAACTCGCTTAACGACTTCTTTATGGATAAAATAGTCACCATAAAAGAAAGCATACCGGAAAGGCCTAGCACGGTCTTCACGGAGGACACCCCTAGGAACCCCTCCGAACTAGATGCTATTCCCTCGATCGACCATCTTAGGCTAGTCGAATTGATGACCCGTGTGAAATCCGGCTCACCAAATGATAGCTGTCCCCCTTGTGTCCTCAAGGAAGTCTTCACGGAACTCCTGTGCTGTATACTCCCCCTTCTCAACGAGTCATTAGCACAAGGCAGGGTTCCCACCAATTTTAAATATGAGACGCTGGTTCCGCTCATTAAAAAACCTGGGGCTGAGCCAGCTGATCTTTTCAATTATCGACCTATATCCCTCCTTTCATTTGGAGCAAAGATCCTGGAAGCTCACGTGGCTAGATGTATTTCCAACTTCATCGAATCATCGGATTACCTGGAGCCTAATCAAGCCGGTTTTCGTCTGGCGCATTCAACTGAGGCCGTGATCCTTGCAGTTTTGGACACCTTGAGATCGTATGCTGATAGGGGCATCCAGCAGGCCTTAGTGCTATTGGACTTGTCAGCGGCGTTCGACACGGTCGACCACACCATCTTACTGCACCGTGTCGAACAGGCCGGCCTGCGAGGCTCCGCTCTCAGCTTGGTGAACTGAACTCCTTCCTGTGTGATAGTACTCAGGCAGTCAGGCTTGGGAACTTCACTGCGCCCAAACTTGCTACTACCTGCGGTGTGCTGCAAGGCTCGTCACTGTCTCCTCTCCTGTTTAACTTATACCTTAAACCCCTATTACACTCTTTAAAAAACAGGAAGGTCACCATTTTCAATTACGCTGACGACTTGCAGTTAATATTCCCACTGAACTCCCTGACTCTGTCACAGAGCCACCATGCTGCACATTCAGCAATGGATGGAGTTGAACCACCTAAAACTCAACCCAGGGAAGACAGAGCTACTACTTCCGGGTAAAAGTGCGTCCAGCTTGGGCCCCCACTTTTGGCCTCCCACAATGGGGTTACCCCCTTCCCCTTCTCTATCGGTAAAAAGCCTGGGGATCATCATTAACTCGGACCTCTCCCTCAAAAGTCAGGTGGGAGCGGTGATCTCATCTAGATTCCATCGACTGCGCAAAATAAAGATAATCGCCCATTTGCTTACCCACTCTGCGCTTATACAAGTGGCGCTTGCCCTGGTCCTGTCCCGATTAGACTTTTCCAATTCTATCTACTTAGGACTGCCCATATTTCCGTCCAAACGCCTACAAATTGTCCAAAACCAAGCGGCCAGACTCATTTGTAAACAGCCTATCTGGAGATCGGCAAGACCACTGCTAGCTGCCCTCCATTGGTTACACATGGCCCAACGGGTGATCTTTAAAGCAGGTTGTCTGGCTTTTAAGGCCCTGCACGGGAAAAGCCCCATGTTCATTAACAGCATGATTGTCAAACATGAGCCTTCCCGTAACCTTCGCTGAGCTCACCTCTCCCTTCTCACCATACCCCCCTTCAAACGGAAGCGCCAGGGTGGGTGTAGATTTGCTTACCTTGCCCCAAAGGTCTGGAACCTCTGGCGATCAGGAGTTGCACTAACCTTATGGAGTATCGGAGAGCCTTGAAGACCTGGCTGTTTAAGCAAGCATCTGGATAGGTTATTCAGCTATCAACATCCCTCACAGTCAGCGCCATGAAACCCTTGGGTGCCCGTGCGCTTAAAAAGTTCAGATTAACATAACATAACATTGATTGAATATCACTTCATTTCATTACACAAAACGACAGAGGGTTCAGAGTTCCTGCTAAACAATTCGAAGTTCATTTACTCGGGTTCTCAAAGCCATAGGAAGGGTCAATGGCGGACTCCTTATCTCTTTGTGCCCTCTTTCCCATCCTACTGCTTTTTTTCTCCTAGTGTGTCTCTTTCTTTTTGACTTTGTATATGTGCATGTCCGTTAATGTTTGTGAGACCACCAGTACTCCAGATCCAGTGATCTACCTACCTATGATCTTGTATTTTAGATGACTTTCCTTGGTGACCATGCACACGTCCAAGATAAAGCTTTTACAATTAGTTATTTTTGCCGCATAAGCAGTAGAAATAAATCCACAGCCGCAATACTCTTTTTCTTTTTATTGGCATAATTAAAAGCATATCTGCAGTACAGCCACATTAATCTCTGCTTGATTCTTGAATGAGCATTTGCATACTGCTGCAGCCACAATAGCTATCAAACAGTAAAAAATTGCATTCCATCTCACACTGCAGCCTGACATACTTATGAGCCTAAAGACATGGGGTAGATTTACAAGCCCCATGCGCCACTTTTGCGTCATTTTTCCCCATGTTACAAATGACGCAAAAGTGGCGCAAGGGGCTTGTAAATCTACCCCATGGAATCAAAACATAAGGTAGACAGAGTAGGCATGGGGCAATAACACTCCGATTTTGACAAACTTTGATTTGAAAAAAATAATGAAAAAGTATCAAAAATGTAATTCAGATCACTAACTTACCGTTTGACACCAAGAAATCACGTTTGCATATAATAATCTAAAAGAGGTTTTTCGGAGGGGACAGAGAATTTTCATTCAACCAAGAGCAATATCCAGTATTTCTCAATCACAAACCTTCTTGTAATAATTGAACAGTTTAAATGATTCAGAGAAAAAAAAGCATTAGGACGACATTAGGTCGACTTATCAGAGGAACTAGCTTGATTGATAAGCGAGATACTGGGTTAAATAATTATGCTATCAGAACTATCCAACTGCCATTAATCAATGCCTTGTTCAGGGAAATTATTTGATGACCTTCCTAAGAGGACTGTTGTCACCCCTTAGCTTCAAGAAAAAAGAAAAAATGTCACGACTGTCTATTTCAGGCAAATTTCTGCTTATTACACTTCTCCCAAATTACCCTAGATTTCTAAAGAAAGTGGAAGCACGTGAGGAACCTAATTTGTAATTTCAAACATCGCTTATATTCCATGTGCTTCCTTTAAGGGCAAGTAATTCAGAGCGTGACTGAATTGGACATAAAGATTGCACCTGCTTTTGTGAGATAATTTCTCCGGAAAATATATTACGTATATTACATTTTTACTTTGTATTTAGAGGGGAATTGGCCCAGAAGGTCACGTCATTTTTTTACATAGTAGGAGCCATGGAAAGAGGTCACTTGGGGGCATATTATCATGGGTTGGAGATAAAAATATCGCCGCTTTTGCGTCCGTTTTCGGGCGAAAAGCGGTGATAATCTTATTGCATTATCTACAAGGACACACTAGCGCGTGTTCCCAAGCCTTAGCGCCCGTTGCCAGCATGCCTCGCATCGCATCGTTAATGAGATGCAAAGTAGGCGTGTCTGACAAAACTCCATGAAAAAATATCGCGAAGGCAGCTTCGTGATATTTACAATGAGCCCAAATCCAGCCTAGCGATAAACATTATCGTGGTATTGCGCCTCTAATGCTGGATTGTAACGTCTGCTAAAAAGCAGACTTGGGCATACCAACAATGGGAGGTGGATTCTGGGATTACGACCACAGGGTCGTATCAACAAGGTCTTCACCGCTTTTAGTTGGACATCGCTGTTTTTCCAGCAAGGTTTGCCCGTTTCTACGCTATCGATGGAAATCTTATCGCCAATGTGCTAAGCGTTGTTGATACAGCGCTAGATTGGCGATAAGTTCCAGCAATAGCCGGCGATATAGAAAAACGCGCTAAGCGCGTGCAGCGATAATTATTGCTGCTGCTTGTTGATATTCCCCTTGCTTGTTTACTAATGCAAAAGAATGGTGGAGGGAAATGTATGCAATTACAAATGCAGCCTGCTTAGGAGAAGAAGTCGGGGCGGGGGTAAGGTCAGGAGAATTACGGGCCCGATGCACAAAGCTCAAGTAGCAAAGTAGCATGTGTAAGTTGCACTCTGACTACTTTGCGACCTAGGCTTCATTTTGCTATCAGTCACATCAAAAAAACTGTCAAAAATATATTCATTATGCAGGAAGCTTTCTGCGAGTCCCTGTGAATGGAGGCCGAGGAGGTACAAAAAAAAATCCCTGTATTCGTATTCATTCCAAATGTTTATTTTTTTTGTTTCAAATCTATTCACTGAGCAACCTACCTGGGCACTGCATACAATCCTAATGGACCATCCAAGAAAATTATTAATCATCACATTAGAGTAATTTTAAAACACAAATCGATTATATTTATGGTAACTTTTAGCTCAATCAAAAAACTGCCATCCAGAGGGGGAAACGGCCTTTCCAACGCAGGCTGAGCCACGCGTGCAATTCCCCCGCAAGCAGAACAGCGCTTGCCTGAACCACGCATCTGCCTTAACAATACATATGCGTGGTAAAGGCAGATAGCGGCTAGCTATACGGATGGGCTGGGAGAGGAACAGGAACTGTTCATACAGGAAGCTCTGGATGCGGGCAGGTAAGTGGGGCTGGGTTGGGGGTAGTTTTTAGGGGTGGGGCAGTTTTAGGACTCAGGGCGGGTGGGTTGGGGGTCATCTTTTTGAAAGGGGGCTAGGTTTGAGTGCCCAGTGTGATTTTAAGGGCTGGAGGCCCGGGTTTTAGGACTCAGGTTGGGGGGGAGGGGCAGTTTTCATTGTGGGGATTAGTTTTAGGGCTCAAGTGGGGGAGGGGAAGGGGTAGTTTTAAGAGCAGGCCGGGGTCAATTATAGGGATCAATACGGGGGGCGAGGTACGGGGCAGGATTTTAAGGCATATGGCTGGGAGCGGTGTCGGGTTAGTAATAATTTACCATGCATATCCCTTTAGCAATCATGTCTTTACAATGAAATTAGTTGTAAAGGCATATGTGGTAAAGGAATGAGTGGTTAAGACGCATTTGTTTTTAGACCAGGTTGTTGAGGAATGCATGGTTTAGCCATGCATGCTTTTGTCATGCAACCCATCCAGAGGATACCATGACAGTAGAAGAAAGGGGAGAGACAGCAAAAAACGAATAACATTTGGATGCAACATTATTCAGAAATATTCCCCTACTCCCTCCACTCAAGAAGAGAGTTCATGGTAAGGTGGATCCCAGGCCTTATTCCACCCTTAAAAGAAAATCCAAGTATTATTCCCAAAACATGGAAACTAAATTAGACGGAGCCATTGGGAAGACCCTCTGTAAAGACTCTAGCAGATGCCACCTGGGTGAAACATTGGGATTATCTTTTTCACTGAAGCCAGAAAAGGCAACAATGCCTCTTGCTGGTCAGCTATCTTTTAACTGCTAACAACTCAATTGTCCTGTACAATGTATTAGGTTTCTTTCCCTGAACTGGGGTGGCTGAGTGAGCTAAAGAATGGTGATGGATTAAACCCAGATCAGTTGACTGGGGGTGAGTGTTTGATTGGCTCAAACGCTCCGTCCATCACCCCCTTTTGTATCGCTTTATTCGCCCTA
Source organism: Lissotriton vulgaris (assembly GCF_964263255.1). NCBI lineage: Eukaryota > Metazoa > Chordata > Amphibia > Caudata > Salamandridae > Lissotriton > Lissotriton vulgaris. The sequence continues at coordinate 994,915,010 of NC_141697.1, forward strand.
AGTTGGTAGGGTATGCTCAGACGTGAGTCCCTTGCTCACTTGGCCACTGGATTCAAGATAGCCTGGCTGATGAGGGGAACATCCATGACAACGCTGTCAAAACACCGCGCTGCCATTACCACGCGTCTTTTACAACGCAAGTCGTTACCACGACTTGCGCTGGAGGGCGCTCTAGACTAGGGAATATTAGATTTACTATTCCAACACCTTCCCTACTGTACGTAGGCTGGTGTTGCAATAATAAATTTAACTATTCCTAAATCCAGCACTCTACAGCGCAAATCGTGGCAACAACTTGCGTTGTAAAACCTGCGTTGTGATGTACCGCGATCTAAAAAATCGCGTTGTAACATCATACAACCGGCTGATGAGGATTATGAATCCGAAACCGGTCCCAGGATGCTTGTTTCTGGTCCAGGGAAGACATGGCTTGGTAGTTTGGGCTGCACTGTTCCCATGAGGCACAGGGTCAGACTGATTTGCATATGGCCATGTCTGAACTGGGGTGGCTGAGTGAGCTAAAGAATGGTGATGGATTAAACCCTGATCAGTTGAATGGGGGTGAGTGTTTGATTGGCTCAAACGCTCCGTCCATCAACCGCTTTTGTATCGCTTTGTTCGCCCTAACTTGGCAGGGTATGCTCAGACGTGAGTCCCTTGCTCACTTGGCCACTGGATTCAAGATAGCCTGGCTGATGAGGATTATGAATCCGAAACCGGTCTCAGGATGCTTGTTTCCGGTCCAGGGAAGACATGGCTTGGCAGTTCGGGCTGGACTGTTCCCATGAGGCACAGGGTCAGACTGATTTGCATATGGCCATGTCTGAACTGGGGTGGCTGAGTGAGCTAAAGAATGGTGATGGATTAAACCCAGATCAGTTGACTGGGGGTGAGTGTTTGATTGGCTCAAACGCTCTGTCCATCACCCCCTTTTGTATCGCTTTATTTCTTTCCCATGAGCATTTTCTTTCTACGAATTGGAATCTGGACACTCTCAGGGCCATATTAGCAAGAACTCACGATGATTATCGCAAAGCGCGCTTAGCGCTGTATTTTTTTATCGCCAGCTATCGCTGGTTTACATTGCGGAGATAACGCATTATTATCAACGTTTATCTCCAAGGTGATAATAAACCAGCGATAGCGGCGATTCTCCAGCAATAACGCAGGAATTGCAGCAATGAATATCCATCGCTAAGGAAATGGTTGCTAATAGGCAGGTTAGGATTCAGTCGTAGAATCCACCTCCCATAGAAAACTATGGCTACGTCAGGATTGTAGCAGGTGTTAAAATCCAGCAATAAACGCGGTTAGGGTGCGTTTTGTTTATCGCTTCGCGGACCTTGGTAATAGGCAGAAGGTGTGTTTGCGACTGCTTTCAGTCACTTTCAAGTTGGGAACGCCTCCTTTGCATGTCAGTAGTGATAAATATCGCTGACATGCAAAGCGGCACCCAAAACAGTCGCTTTCGCCAAAAAGCTGTCTCTAACAGTTGTTAGCCACAGCTTGCTGATAGGGCGATAAAAATATCAGCACTTTAGCCGCAAAAAGTGCTGCTAAAGCATCAATACTGCCTTTGCAAATATGCCCCTCAGTTTTTTAAAACAGAAGACCACAATTACGTCCCTCCACCTGTGCTCCTCATTGATTACTTGGTCCCTCTGGGTTTGCAGTGCTTAATTTGTAAAAGAATGACTACTGGTGCCGAAGCTATGCTCCGAATCCTGTGGCCGGTGCAATTAAACGTGGGTGCGCCAAATACCAAAGCAGGCAGTCTCCAATCGACCTCATGGCTCTCTTAAAACCGCTGCCAGACACTGCCTGTCCCTTTATCTCACTCTTGCATATTCCTGCTTTCTTCCTTTGTGACGGTGTTCGGCCTCTCTCTTCCTCTGTCTGTTCAATCTGTGTATTTTGTCCCTCAACTCTCGGGAAATATCTGATGAGGAAAAATAAGTTCTTGAAAAATGGGAACATCAGGTCTGCCCATTTGTGACTAGAAGCTTAAAATATTTTCGCTGGCAGCCAGTTTCGGCACTGGCGCACCAGAGGCGCATATTGACTTTAACACTGTGCCATAGTTTGGCATTGGCACTTCATGCTCGGTGACTCAATTGAAAACAGCATCCAGGTGTGCATGCTACTCTAGGCCTGCTGCCTTGCATGCCACATATAGGGAAACTTTGTATCTGGACCATGTTACTACTGTAATGTTGCAGTGTACTGGAGGGTTATTTGGCCTCAGTAATCGATGGACAAGGCGACAAAATGGGAGTGGGGTTGAAAATGTTGATCCCTCAAACAGTTTTACCCATTGATTCTCCTGCTAATGCTGTTTGAGTTCGCGTATCTTTCTCCTGTAGTAATTACTGGTTTGAAGTAGAGACATTCTAGCATGTTTATTTGAGCCATAACAAGTGAGTTGTCTTGCTGTAAGGTTTAGCTTTCTTTTCAACAGTCAAATTTCTTCGCCTTGTTTGAAACTTTTGGAAGGCGACTTTTCTGTATCAGAGCGGGCTCTCGAGTATTGCTTGTTGTCCTGGATAGTCCTGATGGCTATGTACCAGCTATTTGTCCTGCCACTGAACTCGATCGAGATCCTCCGGAGGCAGCATTTGAGTTTCCCACACTCATCCTCATGATACTTAGGATTCCATCTGATTTTTTTAACTGGTGTTATTCGTTCCTGGGACCATAGTAGGCATAATGTCTCTTTGCGATGACCTACATATTCTAGCTGGTCGGTGAAAGTTGCATCACCACTGCTCGCCGTGTGCGAGTGCCCGTCTCCCTTAAGAGGCCGCACTGAAGTATACAAAAAGGTGATGGATGGAATGCTTGAATTAATCTCAGCCACTGGTAACTACTAGTTTTGCATTACCAGTCCATCTTTTTTTGCCATCAGCTTGTTGGGGCAGTTGACTCCCTAAGTGCGACTTGTAGGCCCAGGCATGGGTAGTGTGCTCACTGTGCAATGGGACTCAAGCAACACCCTGCTGATAATCCCCTAATAGGGCAATACCTATCTGGAGTTGCTTATCGTTCCTTCTGGAGAGGGCCTTTTCTGGCAGTCCAGGACTGACTATTCCCATGAGAAGCAGGGTTGGAACTGATTTTCATAAGGGGAACCATTGTCTAGAGTGGCGTTGTGGGCAAAAAATAAACAATGAACTGGAATGCGGCCCAAGGTGATTGCCATTGACTGACCTTAATTTAAGCATTCAATCCATCATCTTGTTGTTGCTGCAGTTGACACTCCTCCTCCTGGCACATCTGTGTGTTTCTTTACTATCCAATTGACCCTGCCTCGTGTTCTGGGATTAGAATGAGCAAGATCACCATCACCGGCTTCAGTGGGTACTATACTCTTCTGTGCACCTCTTTTATCGGGCCTGAAAGGTAGGCGAGGGAGGCCATTGACACCTTTCCAGCTCATGCTGCCCCTCTGTTCAACTCCTATATTTTCCTGCAGGATCTGTACAGTCCCTCACTGAAACATGAAACCTCCACAACAGCAGAGAAAATTACTCCCCAGGGCATTGCACGAGCCAACATAAAGGGATTGGGTCTGGAGTTCCAAGATCATGGGGCCATCTTAAGGTCGTACGTATCACCAGCTCGCCTGCAGTCACTGAGTCACTTGATATCTGCTCTCTTGATGCTCGCCTGAAGTCACTGAGTCACTTGATATCTGCACTCGTGAAATACAGTTGTTGACATGCTGAAAAACTTTACTATTCCAGTAATTCTGACAGGTCAGTGTTCTTTGTTCCCCTGTTTGTTATCCCAACAGGCGTCATTATTAAATACCAGGCAATTGTTTAAATTCTAGTCCTGATGATGATCCCTCTAATTAAGGAGCTTGGGATCGAAACGTCGTCGACATTTCAAAATAGTACCACTATGGTCCATTGTGTTTAATTATTGTGATTACTATTTGGTTAAGCTTGCCTTATTGTAGTAGTGAATGCAAGCTACCACAGCTCCTATATTTTGCCTGTAACTTCGTTTTTTTTAGTTGTGTAAATTTTTGTTTCTTTTCCCCCTCACTTCCTTCCCTATGGTGGGTGCAGGATTGCGCCCCGCTATATTGTTCCTTCCGTATGTTCCTTTTAATCTTGATACATTGTCACATTAAAAAATATTTGTCCGGCTGGGCATTGAATATATATAGAACCCAACAAGGTCTAAATTGATTTTTTCTGAATATAAATGTTTACTTAGGACCATTGTTCTCTAGAAATATCTTAAGGTCTGGCCATCCACCCCATTACATTTTTTTGAAAAACATCCCATATTACTTTAAGCAAGATCTGCTGTTTTTTTATTTATTGCCACCTAGGGGCGAATGCACTGTTCTCCTGGACCACAGTCGGCTTACTCGAAGCAGCTGGACGCAATTCCCAAAGGGGAAACTGCCACAGTGAGGTTGTTTCCCTTAGCAAATTAGTTGTGACCCCCAAATCGAGGGGTCAGTAACTAATCTACAGTTTTTTATTGCAATAGCAGTAACAAACTATTGATAGACTGCATTCCAAATAAGAAATGGGAGTGAGAGAGCTGGAACCCATACTCCTAAATTCTTTAGACCAATGGTTCTTTTAAAGCAGCATGAGAGGTAAAGAGTAAACTCCTTTAGATATATCTAGAATTAGGAATTTCCACGCTTCCAGGTAAGAATCCTGGTTGGCAACCAAATTCAAGTTAGTTTGCCTAATTCAAATTTTTAAACAGATTAATATACACCAATCTAAGCATTACAGTGTAAAAACACAAAGTAAATGGAATGAAGCTAAATCTCCAAAACCAATTGAGGTGATACAGCAAAAAGAAAACAACTAACTCAATTACTGCAATGTATGCTATCAAAAGACAAAAAAGCACTTTGGTTTGCATCAAGTTTCAGGTGAAAGTCCCACAAATCCCTAACTATCCCTATACTACCTTTAAATGGGAACCCTGTTCTAAATTAAGTGTAGTAAAAAACTAATGGAAAAGAAAGCTGTTAGCCGTTAGAGCATTCCTAAGAATAAACTCCAACCGGGGTCAAGTAACATGAAGCCACAAAATCAAAAATGAGGTCTGTACCTCAAGGCGTCCTGAAGCAGAGTGTCAGCTGTCTTCAACTACATTATAACATAAACAATCACTAAATTAAGGCACCTCCATCACAGGCGTCCTCTGGCTCCCTTTCTCCGCCTCCGTGTTCACACACCTGAAATATTTCATATGTCCTTGGTGCCATCTCCTTCTCCCACCGGAACTTGTCCTCCATCCGTTATCACTTTCTCCTTCTCAGGCCTCTCTATCTACTAGGAACAATCATTCTTTTGCTCAACTAATGAAGCCTTGTCCACCTGCAGTGAAAACACGAATTACATGCAACACTCCACAATGCAAGCAAAATACGAATTGAAACGTTAGCTGAAAATTGACTTAGAGATTGATTTCAGGCCTACAGCTTGGCTAAATTAACAATGCACAGTTTACATTATATGCACTCTTTCTATAAACAAATAAGGAGTACTTTAAGCACATTTAAACAAATATGAGTGGCAAGTCTTGATACGCTAAAGGTTACTAATGAAATATTAAAGAAGTCGATGAACACATGTACTTTGTTATCCCTTCACACAATATAAATTCACCTCCTTGTCAGTACATTTCTAAAATACACATGAAAGTCTGATCATGAGGATATGTAATCATCGGCTAATCCTCTTTCTTCTATTCTTATATTGGTCACACAGAGTATATGTGAGTGCAAACTAACCATGATTATAACGCACTACTCATGTTACTTAAAAAAGAGCCAAAATACTCTCCCCACAATCACTATGTAATCCAGCATAATTTAGATTTGACCTCCTGTCCCCACCTTTTCCTTCCTCCTACCTCCTACCTGTGAGGCTATATGTGAGGAAGGCCCACCACATTCCCTGTTGTTTTTGTAAATGCTTTCTGTGGACATGATTGTTATTATTATTATTAATGCAGCTTATAGAGAGCACGGCTACCTCGAACGGAAATGTCCCGGCGCTAACAGTAGGAGTATAAGCGCAGCCAATAGGGCCTAGGGGGGCTAATGGCCAACAGGGCTTTACCCCTGATCAAACAGCCGCATTTTCAGGGCTTTCCAGAACACCGGTTCTGACCTGACCTTCCAGGCATAGAATTTCACAGTGCCGCGGTTCTTACAGAGAAGGCCCGGCCACCATTCCTAGCTTTTGCAAAACGAGGAGTCACCAATAACTCTTGGTGATTTGAACGCAAGGCTCTGGTCTGATGGTATTTCCGGAGTCTTTGCTTGAGATATTGGGGACCAGTATCTCTAGTAGCTCTGTATGCCACGGTCAGTGCCTTAAAATCTAACCGTCTCTTGATCGGTAACCAGTGTAGGCTCCGTGGATGGGGGGTGATATGGTGACGGAGTGGCACATTCCTAATAAGCCTAGCTGCCACATTTGTTATAATCTGCAGTTTCCTAATCAAATAGTCTGGAAGACCTAGGTACAGACTATTTACATAGTCGAGTTGGGAAATGACTAGTACATGGACCACTGATTTTCTGCAGTCCATTGGCCGGAGATGTAGGAATCTTCGCATGGCTTTCAACTTCCAAAAATAGGAAGAGGATACTTAGCAGATCTGAGATCTGCCCAATAAGTTGGTATCTAGCTTGAACCCAAGGTTCCTTGCCGATGTCGCTGGAAGAGGCAGAGGATTTAACTCAGCTGAACACCAGAGTTCCGACCTGGGGGAAGAGGATTGATTGAAAAATGAAACCTCTTTTTTTTGTCTGTGTTTAGCTTCATGCAGCTATCCGTCATCGAAGTCGCAACTCTCCGCAAACACTGTTTGAATTTAGTGAAGGCAGCCTCTGTGTGTTCCCTAAAAGAGAACACAAGATGAGTATCGTCAGCATACGAAACAACCTTCACCCCAAGTTGTTCAATAATTGGAGCTAAGGGGGCAAGGTAAACATTGAAAAGAGTAGTGCTCAAAGCCAAGCCCTGCGGGACTCCACACACCAAGAGGCTGGAAGAAGACATAAATGGGCGTAGGAACACTTTTTGATATCGGCCCTCCAAAAAGTAACAGAACCAGCTCAAACAGTTCCCGTCACTCCCAGAAGTTCAAGTCGTTCTAGGAGGATTTGGAGCGACACCGTATCAAATGCTGCGGATAAATCCAGCAGCACTAGCATCGCCCAACTACCCTGATCCATGGTTTCCCGTATGGTTTCTGTCATTTTCAGCAGGGCCGTCACAATGCTATACCCAGACCGGAAGCCCGACTGGGAATCGTGAAGAAGTTTATTGGACTCCAGAAATTTTGCCAGTTGCTTTTGGACTTCTTTCTCAAGCACCTTAGCGGAGAGAAATCAGCCTAAAGTTCTTTAATTCAGCGCGATCCGTGTCTACTTTCTTAAGGATTGGCTGAACAAAAGCTGTTTTCCACGAAGTTGGATAGATACCTTCCTTCAAAGAGGAATTCCAAATAAAGTTGAGCTGGGTATTGAGCCAAGAGGTAGTAGTTTGTAGAACCTAGGCGGACAAGGGTCGGCTGGTGAGCTGGACTTAATTTTGTTTAATTCCAGCAGAGATGTGTTCAGGCTAACAGAATGACATTCAGACTACTTGACAGTAGACTGGAAAGTATGAGGTGCCTTGGCTGGTTTGCTTGATCGCTCTTAGAAAAGGAGGAGTAGATAGTCTGAATTTTTTCCTGGGTAAAGCTGGCTAAATCTTCACACAAACTGGCTGAAGGGTCAATCATGCTCTTTAAAACTTGTGGCTTCAAAAATCCCTGAACAATCTTAAATACTTCTTTAGAAGAATTATCAGAGGTTTTCATTTGATTCACAATATATTTCTTCCTGGTATTGCGTTTTAACCTTTGGAATTTCTTTAATGCTATTCTATAGGTACTCTTTGCCTAAGGGTCGAAATTTTTCCAGCACAGACGCTCGAGCTGTTTACATAAGCTTTTTTCCCGACAGAGTTCAGGTGAAAACCAGGGAGATGAGGGGTTTTTCCTGGCCAGTTTCACAGTTTTAATAGGAGCTACCTTATCAAGAGCAGAGGTGATCCAGTTGTTGAAGGCACAAACATCCTTATTGGGGTCACCTATAAATGAAGGGATAGTGTTCTGTAATTCTGGTCCCATGAGCTCGGATGAGACCTTCCTCCAGTTTCTTCTGTCTTCACACTCTAAAGAATGCTGATTATTACAGGTAGGGCTAGTCAGAATAAAAGGGACTAGTCGATGATCCGTCCAAGTCAGAGGTAAAGGATCCATCACTTTCAAAGTGTTATCGATGGAAATAATCAGATCCAACATATGGCTGGCCACATGAGTAGTTGCAGAAACCTTTTGTATCAAGTTCATCTCCTTGAGGGAATCGCGCAGTTGCATGGCCAGAGGGCAGTTGACCATGTCCATATGGACGTTGAAATCCCCAAGGACCAAAAAATTGGAGTGTTTAAAGATAAGTCTGCTATGATGTCAAACAACTGCACCCAATGAGAGGACAGGCAGTCGGGGGCCTATAGACCAACGTTCCTGCATAGGAGAAAATAGAAGAGATTTAAATACAGAAGGACAATGCCTCCATTGGTCCTGCCAAATCAATTTTCTTGAACAAAATCTCCTACTCTTTTCTAACAATCACTGCCAGCCCACCCCCGGTCTGTTACCAGCCCGATTAGCTACTACCAGCCATCAGGAATAGCCAGTCCTACATCGGGATTAGAACTCTCCTTTAACAAAGTTTCAGTTAAAAACATAAGATCCCAAGAGTTTACTTCGAGACAAAGCCAGATCTCCTTTGCATGTTTAGGCAGGGATCTACAGTTAATTAGAGAGGCCTGGATATGAAACCGCTATATATGTAGATCTGCAGAGAGAGGCCAAGACAAAGAGGCAAGCCTACCTCTTTCTATCTTCCTTGGTCACCTGTTGAGCGAGAATGAGCAGTTTCTACATCGTGGTTCCAGCTCATCTCCCCCCCGCCCCCCATCCATTATTATTAGATCATAACAAACTGGCCTGGAGCAGCCCAAACGAGACAAGGCAAGTAGCTGCTTTCAGGACCAAATGAATCTACCTGAGGTAATGTCTCGGGCAGCATAACCGGCGCTTATCGCGGTACAGTCACAGACAGGCGCAGACGGGCGCGCCTGCTGCGCATGTTCGCTGCGCGTTCGTTTTAGCATGGCACTTAAATGTAAATTCACCCCCAGAAATGCCAATGATAGGGGAGGAGCCATGTCCCTCCGCAACGATCGGCGCAACAGCAGCGGAGGACCAAGGATCACCGATACAAGAAATGAGGTGCCTGTGCAAATAAGTACTACTATTAAAATGGCAAAGTACAGTACATTCAAAGATTAAAAGCTTTAAAAACGATTTCAGTCTCTACGGGCACACACGCTTCTACTGACCGCTACGCGAGCCCTCCTGCCTGCCGCTTAAATGTAAATTCCACATCCGGAAATGAGATTGATAGGGGAGGAGCCATGTGCCTCCGCAACGATCGGCACAACAGCCGCGGCGGACCAGGGACCGGCGATACAAGGAATGAGGTGACTGTGCAAGTAAGCAGTATTATTAAAATGGCAAAGTACAGTAGATTCAAAGATTAAATGCTTTACAAACGATCTCAGTCTCTACGAGCACACGCGCTACATCATGGTGAGTCTGATGGTTTCAATCTAAAGAAACAGTTTTTTTGCAGTGCCTGTAGCTTCCCCTCGTCACATGTAGGGTTGTGGAGTGTAGAAACCCTAGGATTTTCCCCTTACAACCAACATGTAAGTAGGGAAGATAGCTAGGCACACCTCCAGGGGTAGCTAATGAATCCCCCTTCAGCCCTAAGGCCCATGCCTTTGCCAAGCACTGTGAGATGGGGCCTTCCTTATTCCATTAGGTGGCGAGAAGCATCTGTTTTCTTCCTCATTGATAAAGTGCCATCCTCCTCTGTTTTCAGGACTAGGCAAATCCTTTCAGCATTGTTGGGATTGGGTGATTGGCAAGGCAGGGTTTTCCTATTGCATTAGATCTTGTGGAGTGTGCCTCGCCAAGCAATGAGAGAGGAAAGGTGGTGCATATCCTTTCTGATTGGATAAGATGATGGTGCATAGAGCCAGTTTCCCAATCAAAGAGGTAGGTTTCCCCGCTTCATTTAGAAACAGGTGCCCCCCCTTTAAAAGCATAACCCAGGAGATGCTGAGAAAACACATGTGCATCTTCTTGGCTCCGCCTTCATCTACATCCTCTATCGCATACATCGATTTATCTTCTGCTTCATCCTGGTCCTGTCTTGTGTATGATAAAGAAAGCCAAATGCCAGATACAAAGGCCACATTTTTCCAGAAAGCTTTTTTAACACCTTGCAGGCTCATGACGAGCTCAGCTCGTCATGAGGCACAGTGCTCCTGTGCTCATGATGAGCCGTGGAACACTCACACGCAGGGATAATTCCCCTGCTGTGCTGAACTTTCCACGAAAAGGGGTGCGGCCGTGACGAGCTCAGCTCTTCATGAGCAAAGGAGCACTGTACCTCATGACGAGCTGAGCTTGTCATGAGCATGGGGGCGCTGTGCATGCCCCCCGCCCCCCAGCACAGCGGGGGAATTACCCCCGCAGCGATTAAGTACTTGACAGATACCCTTCAGGTCCCTATGATGGACCAACAGCCAAGTATCAGTTCCAGAATGTTTGAAGTACTTTATTCCCATCCTCCTCCCTGCTTAGCCATAAACAAGTAAATCAAGAAGTGTTTCAGTGGGATTGAAAATAGTCCCAGATCAGAATTCATCCTTTGGCAAAGGGGGAACTTGAGCTACCTTGGAATTTGAAAGTAGATCAATGCTAGCAAACCCAGCAGGTCAATCATTCATTATAATACAAGACGTTTTGATGCCAGACGTGGTAGTGCACAAGGTAGAGACAACTTTGAAAACATGCTTACGGTACTATATTTGATAATGAGAGATGCTCTATAGGCTGTACATGCACCACTCGATCAATCAAGGAGTATTTGTATAGCGCTACTAATCACCTACGAAGGTATCCAAGCACTAGGCTACAGGCTCAGTCAAACAACCATGTCTTGAGTCTCTTCCTGAAATCCGCCAGTCAAGTTGCTGTCTGGATTTGGAGGGGAAGGTGATTCCAGGACTTGGTAGCGAGGTAGGAGGAGGAATGAGCTTAACTGTGGCTTTGGTGCAGGTCTGACTTTAGAGCTGGTGGTACCCAGTGCAAGACTAATTTTTGGTGCCCCCACACCATATGAACGCTTCACTACCACCAGCCATTGGTGTCTGTACAACGCGTTGTGTTACAACGCATTCCGTTACAACGCAGATTTTACAACGCGGGATCCATTACAACGGATGTCAATACAATGCATGGCATTACATCGCAGATGCTATTACAACGCATGGCATTACATCGTAAGTATAGGTAAGTATACCTTTTTTTAAAAATGTTGTTTAGTTTATTATAATTAATTTTTTTTAAATAAATTAATTAAAAGACATTTAAAAATTGTCATTAATTTAATTTAATAAAATAATATCTATTTAATAAATGTAATTTTATTAAAAATTGTAATTAATTTAATTTAATTAAAAAAAAGTAATTAGTTTAATGTACATATTTTTTATAATGAAATGAAATTAAATTAAAAATATTAATTTATTTAATTTAATTAATTTAATTAAAAAATGTAATTAATGTAAAATAATTAATTTAATTTATTAAATATATTTTAAAATGGTAAATATAATTTAATTATCCCTAAACCCAAACCCTGCCCTAAAACCTAAAAACACCCCTGTACCCCAAAACCCAAACCCTACCCTAAAACCTAAAAACACCCCTGTACCCCAAAACCCAAACCCTGCCCTAAAACCTATAAACACCCCTGTACCCCAAAACCCAAACCCTGCCCTAATACCTAAAAACACCCCTGTACCCCAAAACCCAAACCCTACCCTGAAACCTAAAAACACCCCTGTACCCCAAAACTCAAACCCTACCATAAAACCTAAAAACACCCCTGTACCCCAAAACCCAAACCCTGCCCTAAAACCTAAAAACACCCCTGTACCCCAAAACCCAAACCCTACCCTGAAACCTAAAAACACCCCTGTACCCCAAAACCCAAACCCTACCCTGAAACCTAAAAACACCCCTGTACCCCAAAACCCAAACTCTACCCTAAAACCTAAAAACACCCCTGTACCCCAAAACCCAAACCCTGCCCTAAAACCTAAAAACACCCCTGTACCCCAAAACCCAAACCCTACCCTAAAACCTAAAAACACCCCTGTACCCCAAAACCCAAACCCTACCCTAAAACCTAAAAACACCCCTGTACCCCAAAACCCAAACCCTACCCTAAAACCTAAAAACACCCCTGTACCCCAAAACCCAAACCCTGCCCTAAAACCTAAAAACACCCTGTACCCCAAAACCCAAACCCTGCCCTAAAACCTATAAATACCCAAACACCCCAAAACATATACCTCAGTACCCCAAAACATATATTCCTATACTCATACTTATTTAAAAAATCATTTAAATTAATATATTTAATTTATAATATTTAAAAACAAAAATAAATATTTTTTTTAATTATTAATAATTATTAAATCAATTAAATAATATTAAATAAAATAAAAAAAAATTAAATACTTACCAATACTTACGATGTAATAGTATGCGTTGTAATAGCATCTGCGATGTAATGCCATGCATTGTAATGACATCCGATGTAATGGATCCCGCGTTGTAAAATCTGCGTTGTAACGGAATGCTACGTAAAAGTTGCGTTGTAGGTGTAACATACCGCGCCCCTCATCTCTCCAATCATAACTTATGCTAAACACAGCACCCCCCTGAGGTCGGCGCCCCCTCCACAGGTCAGCGCCCAGTGCGGCCGCACCAGTCGCACTGCCCTAAAGCCGGCTATGCTTTGGTGGGTATGCAGAGTCTTGCAAGGGTGAGAGAGGCAGAGCAAAGGTCTCTGGATGGCTGGTTGAAGTTCAGGCGGTGGATGATGTATTCTGGTTCTAGGTCATGAAGGGATTTGTAGGCGTGTGTCAGTATCTTGAATTGGCATCTTTTCTGGACAGGGAGCCAAGGGAGGTTCCTGAGGTGTGGGGTTATGGTTGAGGATGAGTCTGGCCTATATCATCTGTAGTTTCTTCTGGAGTTCAGTAGAAGTTCCTGGGTACAGTACATTGTTGTAGTCCAACCAGCTGGTGACTAGTGCTTGAGTGTCAGTTTTACTCGTGCCGAAGAGTAGTGAACACTCTTCTGAGCATGCAGAGAGTGTGGAAGCAGGTGAAGGAGAATGCATTGATCTGTAATTTTTGGGTGAGTTTTCTGTCCAGGATGATGCTGAGGCTGCAGGTGTGGTCTATAGGTGTGGGAGTGTGCCGGAGTTCAGTTGGCCACCAGGTGTCGTTCCAAGGAGAGGAGCTGTTGCCAAAGATCAGCACTTCTGTCTTGTCAGTATTGAGTTTCAGACATTTGGTAGTAATTGATTTTCTGTCTTTGACAACAGCCATTGCAGAATGTTTGGACTGTTCTAATATCTTCTCAGTTATGGAGGTACAATCTAAGGGGGCCATTAGGATGGCGGGCAGACTTATGTCCCCCCGCCACCCTAGCGGTGCTGGGACCGGCTGCCAGCGGTGTGGCGATCCAGCACCGGCGATTAGGATGCCACCGCCACTGTGGTTGTGGCATCCTCCATTCCCAGCATTGTGGCGGCCGGTGCTCACAATGCTGGGAATACACTGCTAGCATTGTCATGCACAAGGTGACAGGCACCGGGAGGTGCCTGCCACCATGTCCATGATAATGCAGGGAGGTACTCTAGGTACCCCGTATGTGCATCCCCTACCCCCACAATACCCTGGGGGCCCGCAACGGGCCCCCGTAAAAAAATTCTCCATGTCTTTCCGTGGAGGCAACGCTGCCACGGAAAGGCATGTTTCCGCCCCCATGCTAATATGGATGGCAGTGTCCAGCAGACACCGCCACCATATTAAAACCTTTTCCGTCCGGTCGACTCGTCGACGTGCCGAAAAGCGTCGAACGGTCTTCCCGTCCGTTGCGGTACCTCCCGCCATACTAATATGGCGGGAGGTAAATGGGTGGTGGGTGGGGAAGAATGTAGGGTGGATTGCCACTGCCGTGCGTGCGGTGGCGATCCGCCTTACATCCTAATGGGCCCCCAAGTCTTTATCAGATGTTTCATGTGATATCCTGAAATCTTTAGCTTTATCTACAGAATCCACTGAAGCTGCCTGACATCATATTTATCTTAGAGACTGGCAGGTGGAAGGTGCTCAAATGTCACAGCCATTGCACATGAATTTCTCTTTGGGGAACCAACTGAAGGAAATGCTTCGTAGAACATTTAAGAACAGGTAACATGCTCCAACAAAAACTCATGGTTCTGAAAGAAGCATTGTCAGAGGGTTTTTCAATTTTGAGAGGTAAAAAAAATGTAGTTATTTTCCTTTCTATGGTCAAAATGCTCACCATCTTTCTCTTGCTTCTAGGCTCAAGAAGTGCTGCTGACTATCCCAACATAGCGGAGGGAGACTGCCTTGCATTCTTCCTCCAAGTTTGACAAGGAAATGTGACAAATAATCAGGGTTACATCTTCGAATTTGAAGAAATTCCACCAGACAAGGGTCCTGTTCTGATAGGTTGTGCTCAGGATCCCAGAAAGCAAAAGGCATTGATACAGGAATTTGCAAGTATTTTAGCCAAAGAAACAATCTGTGCTGTTCCAAAGAAACAGAAGAGTGAGGATTTCTACTCCAGTTTCTTCTTGGTTCAAAAGGCATTAGGAGTATTAAGGTTAATAATACAACGGCAGAAACAAAATCATTTTGAGCGGAATGTCTGTTTCAAGATGGAAAGACTGCAGTGGATAATCCCATTGTGCCACTGGGAGTGTGGATGATGGCTTTGGACCTTGACATCCTTATAGTCCCAGGTCATCAAATGTGTCTCAGATTCTGTCTAGGAGGTTGTCACTGGCAAGGTCTCATACTTCCCTTCAATCTCATATCATCACCAGGTGTGTTTACTAAGGTCCTAGTCCCTTTAGAGACCCTTCTACATAAAGGGATAGCTGCACGACTGGCTGATTAATTTACCATCAATAGCCAAACTTCAGGAGCCGACGGACTTGTTATCAAGTATTAATTCAACACAAATTCCTTCTCACCCACAAAAATTCCTATTGTATTCCCTCTCAGAATCTATAATTTATAGGAGCTTAGTTCTAGACCAAGGAGGTACTTGTATTTTTGGCAGAACTGATAGCTACCAGGATGCATCAACTTGTGACCAGGCTCGGTCAACAGAGGATGGCATTTGGAGAGAGTGGCTTCAGATTCAGGGACTCTTGAGAAGTGGATTTGTGATATTGGAGTCAGAGAGTTTTGTGCATATTGTACAAAATCATTTTTCTTTTCTTCGGGCTTCTTGTGTTTTTATGGTACTGTGGGCTTGTCTCCACTTGAGTTTGGTGTTCCAATACCTCTTGAGCCACTGGAATTCTTCCTTCCTGGACTGTCGAATACCTGTCACCTACAATATTTGGGTAGACCTTCAGTGATGCATGATTCCTTTAAAACTCAACAAAGGGATCCATGTGTCTACCTCCTTCACAAGCGTTAGCCACGGATGCAACCAAGCTGTGGTGGGGGCTGCCTTTGGACATCAGTCAATTCAGGTAAAGGGGCTTTCTAGTGAAAGGTCTCAGTCCTCGAATTGAACAAGAATGGGTATAGTTTGCTATGCACTTCTACATTTCTCGCATTACTTGAAGAATCAGTTGACTCTGGTGACAACTGACAATCCAGATACCATGTCCTACCTCAACAAGCAATCAAGGATAGGTTAGCGTTCACTGGTGACCAGGGCCTATCAGATAATCAGTTGGGCAGAGAATCATGTACTCTTTCAGCAACCTACATTTAAGGGAAGGAGAATGTGATAGGGGACAGGTTAAGGAGGAAATTCCCCTCATCCCACGATTTCTGTTTGGGAGAACATACATTTAAAGGAATATGTCTAAGATTTGGAACAACCCCAGTAGTAGACCTTTTTGCAGATTCAGGCAGTAGTCTTCTGCAGAGGTTTGTGTCTTGGTACCCGGAGGAGGAGTGCTGGGAGATAGACACACTAACTTTTCATGGTGTTGTCTCCTTCAATATGTATTTCCTCAATTCCCATTGATAGGCAAACTGTTAACTCGACTTAGGAAAGAGAGACTAGACCTCATTCAGGTGATGCACATTTGACAGAGGATGTGTTGGTTCATGCTACTCAATATGATGTCCAGGATGCAAGAGTGGGTGTTTCTGAAGAATCATTGTTCATTTCGGGGCCGCATCCTTCCTCTAGCCTGTTGGCCTGGCTGTTGCGAGGAGGGGTCCAGCTTTTCCATTAACAACCGTATCAGTCCAGGAATCTCATTAGACATCCACTAGATGGTCCTGTGATTACTATTGGCCCTCTTTTTCCGCCTGCTGCACTGAAAAATATTTGGATTCAGCTACATTTGAGCCTAGGTGGGCAGTGCAATTCCTTCAAGATGATTCTGATAAGGAATTGTCAGTTTTCATGTTATGGGAGCTGTGGCCTGAAACTAGAGCAATTAGGCCCTCTTGGGGGTAGTATTGCCGAGACCGTGTAATTAGGTAATATATTACTAAAAGCTTTTTCTTCGTTTCGGCCTCCTGCACAAACAATAGTCCCAGCCTGTGACCTACCCTTCGCCCTAAAAGCGTTAGAGTTTATCCCCTTTATACCATTTTCTAATGTAGACCTGATCCATCTTTCACTGAAAGTTTTGTTTCTGGTAGCTATAATATCAGCACACAGGTTGGGGAGCTGAGTTCTTTATTGATAAGAATAACATATCTAAAGAGCCTTCCATATAAGTTGTCAAGCTACGACCAGGTGCCTATATTTCCTCCCTTCTACGCATGAGCAAGAGTAACTGCACACACTAGCTGTGATGAAAGCTGTTTATTTAATTATAATTCAAGATTACAGACAAAGTAAGAATCTCTTTTTCCATTGTGTAGTCTTTACAAATGGTTTTAAGACCACTACCCCCAGCATTATCCTTATTTGCGTGTACATGTGTCTCAGATAACTGCCCTAGTATGTGAAGGACAGGATAGGTCTACATGGGGAATGGCTGCCTCTTGGAATGAAGCATGTAGAGCCTCTACCAGAGACATAGATACAGCTGCTATATGGGTGACTCCTTCTAATGTATCTCACACTATAGATAGGATGTGGGAGAATTACAGTAATATTGCGCTTGGAGCTAGAGAACTAGCAACTGCTATTTCCTCAATAAATGGTGTTTTTTTCTGTTATTGTAATGGAATTGTTTATTATATTTTGAAGGATCCTTATATCATTTAGGAGCTGTATTTTTGTATGGAATTAGGTTACTATAACTGTCGTAGTATACCCTCAAAGGAGTAAGTAACGGTCGAGAAATAATGTTGATGAGGTCATGGCACACTTACTTATCAGTAAACTCATTAATATCTTGACAGGTTAGAGAAAGAAAAACTAAAGGAAATGCAGGGTATGCTCAGACGTGAGTCCCTCGCTCACCACTTTGCCACTGGATTCAAGCAAGCCAGGCTGAAGACGGCTGGAATGCCAGAAACCAGTCCTCGGAAGCTTGTTTCCGGTCCAGGGAAGGCATGACTTGGCAGTTCGGGCTGGACTGTTCCCATGAGGCACAGGGTCAGACTGATTTGCATATAGCCATGTCTGAACTGGGCTGGCAGAGTGGGCTAAAGAACGGTGATGGATTAAACCCAGATCTTTTGACTGGGTGTGA
The DNA here is from genome assembly GCF_964263255.1 of Lissotriton vulgaris. Taxonomy (NCBI): domain Eukaryota; kingdom Metazoa; phylum Chordata; class Amphibia; order Caudata; family Salamandridae; genus Lissotriton; species Lissotriton vulgaris. The sequence goes on from NC_141697.1 coordinate 994,932,921, forward strand.
GTGTTTGATTGATTCAGATGCTCCGTCCATCACCACCCCCTTTTGTACCACTTTTGGCCGCCATAAGTGTGGCAGGGTATGCTCAGACGTGAGTCCCTTGCTCACTTTGCCACTGGATTCAAGCAAGCCGGGCTGAAGACGGCTGGAATGCCAGAAACCGGTCCTCGGAAGCTTGTTTCCGGTCCAGGGAAGGCATGTTTTGGTAGTTCGGGCTGGACTGTTCCCATGAGGCACAGGGTCAGACTGATTTGCATATAGCCATGTCTGAACTGCGGTGGCAGAGTGGGCTAAAGAACGGAGATGGATTAAACCCAGATCTTTTGACTGGGTATGAGTGTTTGATTGCTTCAGATGCTCCGTCCATTACCACCCCCTTTTGTACAGGTTAGAGGAAGGGCAATGTGGGGGAAGGTGGAGGGCAGGTGGTTAAATTTAAACAAAGTTATATCGTGCCTGGAAGGAGGTAGGACAACTCATAGTAGTAAGTATTGGTACGAGAAAAGGGTGTTCAGAGTAATGAAGATTACCGGTAAGTAAATACTACATTATAAATTTGCAGAGTTGTGCTTGGTTCAGCGGAGCAGGTGTGCCTTAAGGGCTGGAGTTGCCTCCTGTGATAGCTTTCTTTTGAAATGAAGAACATGGGATGGTTTTTAATGGTCTGCCTGCTTACCTCCCCTGCTACTGCAAAGTGTGTTTTACAGCTCAGCTTCAATTACACTCAAGGAGAGCCTTTCAAAACATGCATTAACATTGATAAAGACAGACTCTGGGCTCGTGTGCGCACCTGCAGTGCGTAGCCCGGAACTAACTCAAAGAGTAGGAGGCAGAAGCCATTCCTACCACACATGAATCTTGACAGATATCCAGTTGCTGTAAGATAGCTCACTGAGAGATATGCAAATGCTGATCCCTCTGGGAAGCTGTTGGGTGGTGCTTTAAGTGGGCCAGGGCCTGCCAGGGTCAGGTCTTGCAACAGAAAAAAGTGGACGTCAAACCAGAGTCCACGGGTCCTCTATTTCTGTCATTCATTGAAGGAAAAAACTGCACCTGCCTTCCTATACCACGCCAGTACTGCAATGCAATGTTATTGGAAGCCCCATTTGTGATACAGGGATTAGCAACATGGTGGATGCTGCTGGTTATCTTTGGTGTTCCAGTGCCTAGAACACTACTTCATTTCAATTGAATAACAACGTTATTTCACTTACTTTAAAATGTACTTTGTCAACAGTTTTATTCCATATGCCCAAGAATAAAGGGGACAAATACATTTAAAATATCTTGCCTATTTTGTATTGTGCGTTGCCCAGTAAGACCCCATTTATAAAATTGACATGCACAGGAGTCATTTTCACACTCATTAGGCTGTTCCCTCTCTTCCAAAGGCGGCCCCTCTTGTAAAGGTTTCCTAGAGACGCTTCTCTAGCCACACCTGTTTAGTGAGCCACCACGTTTATCATCCCACTTAAAACACTTGGGGACAGATGCACGGCAGATTTTTGCATGCGCAAATGGGGTTTAGACCCGTTTGCGCATACCAAAAACCTGTGGCCCTGTACTAACCATAGTTTGTGAGTTGATAATTAAATAGCGACTCACAAAATAGGGTTAGCGACTTGCTATTAGGGAGGGGCGTTCCGAGGGCATCCCTTCCTAGTAGCAAGTCTGAACCCTATGTAAGAATGTTTTTTTCTACCGCAATTGCGGTTGCAAAACACTCGGAGTTTACCACCCTCTTAAAGAGGGTGGTAAACCATTCACAGAGGGGAAGGCCTCCCCACGGGACTCCTTCTCCTTTATTAATGGGTGCGCACATTTTTTTTCAGAGCAGGCAGTGTTCCCAGGGACCACTACCTGCCCTTAAAAAATGAAACAAAAACATTTCATTTTTTTAAAATGCCTTCCGTTTTCCTTTAATGAAAACGGGAAGCATTTTAAAAAAAAACTGCTTTACTTAAAAGCAGTCCAATACATGGAGGTCTGCTGACCCCAGCAGGCCACCATCCCTGGAAGTGCTAGCCATTTCCAAAAGGGTCCCAAATTGCAACAGTCTCATTAATATGCATGAGGCATGCAATTTGCAACCCCATTGGGAATGGCAAATGGTATCTCAGGCACTGTTTGTACATTGGCAATTGCGACACGCAAATTGCGACTCGTAATTTGGCGCAATTTGCGAGTCTCAATTGCCAATGGTCGTACATCTGGCCCTGTATGCCATTGTCACTTTGTTGCAGTTTGAAAATATTGAAAATCCGAAAAAACATTCCGCCCCATATAGACGGATAAGCCGCACATTTACCTCACATACTTTCACAAGGGGAACCAGATGCTTTTTTCCTGGTCCCTGTATAAAGCCTGTCCAGTTTCAAGCCATGAACCCCCAGCAAATGATTTCTGATCTTCTGAATGTGTTCTCCAAATGTGTGTGTATAAATATAATTTTATCTGGCTGCAGAAATTTAAACCTTTAATCCTGGTTTTGGTTAAATAACTTTTATTGAAATAAGCATACATGAAAAAATGTCTTGGTTCATCTGAGGCTTTGCCTCTGGTGAGTCTCCAGATACTCTTTAGCTGCATACTCAGAAATAATAATAAATAGTACACTCTCCACATCTGCATATATATAACATTTATATTTATATGTATACATGTACAACTATATTACATATAGATATACACACACACGCACGCACACACACACATATACTACACAGTGGCAGTTGCAAGTGTGCAAATATAGTTAGGACCATGTTTCCATAGGATATTGTTTTTTTGGTTTGCTACTACCTTTTGTGCTGTGTGATGAATATTCATGAAACTTTCCAAAAATAGGTTCATCCTTCCCAGCTCCATCCTCAAAGGTTTTTGGATGATCCTTCAAGTGGGGGTCAAGAAAAAGGGGGATCCAAAAACACATTATCCCCATTCAGTTGGCCATACGAACAACACATATGTTTATCAGCCCTTTTAGAACTCAGACCTCATGCAAGGGGGGGAGTTCCAGAAGGACCCCCCGCGGAGGTCTAAAAGCATTTATTTTTTAATGGTACTGTAGTTCCACAGTAGTACCTTTTCTATTGGAACCCCCCTTGGTTGGACCAGAGCCTGGGGTCTGTGTGCATATATTTTTAAGGACAGGGTGGGAACTCCATCCTCTGGGTCCTGAGGTGATTGTTATTTTTTAAACTATGTGGAGAGGCGTGTGCGGCCCCAACTGTGAGCCATTTCTTGGCCCCGGGGACCCCATCCCTCAGAATCCAATTATTTATTTGGGAAGGTCCATGGGCCACTCCTCCCCAAGGACATAGGGTACCCCTCTGCAAGCTGTAAGAGCTGCCCAGGGACTCTATCCCACCAAACCTGAAGAGAGCTAGTGTCACGGGGACCCCACCCCAGGACACTGTATTGTTTACTGCCTGGGAGAGTGTGAACAGGGGATATATATCTAAATCCCTGTCTGCACTTTCCTGGTCAGGAAACATAGCTCTGCTCCTTTGGGCAGGAGTAGAAATAAAAGCAGCTTAACTATCGAAGCAGCGAAGCCGCTCATAAAATATTCACTGCTCTCTCCTGGGAGTACCACTGTGCCACATAATGCCCTGCAAGGCCATTTACTATATATATATATATATATATATATAGTACACACCTCCTTTGCCGGAATGAATACGCACTCCCAGGATCTTCCGTTTTTTCAAAGTTTTAATCTTCAGCAATTTCCAGCATAACACCAAATACCGACGCGTTTCGCCACCAAACTGGCGGCTTGCTCACGGTAGATGTTTGGTGGTGAAACGCGTCGGTATTTGGTGTTATGCTGGAAATTGCTGAAGATTAAAACTTTGAAAAAATGGAAGATCCTGGGAGTGCGTATTCATTCCTGCAAAGGAGGTGTGTAAATAAATTACGGCGGGGCTCTGCCGAGGAGTATTGCACCGGTCAAAGAAGCGCCAGGGGTCGACAAGGACGGCATATATATATATAGCTTTGTGCCCAATAAAGAAATTTTGACTGTACCTGGCTGTGTGGCTTGTCATCCCTTCGTTGAGCGAGAGGATCGAGTGGATATATATATATATATATATATATATATATATATATATATATATATATATATATATATATATACATATATAGGTGTGCTTTATATGGGTTGATGTGCTGACCCTTTGCCAAAGCCAATAGGCAGATTATTAAAAAAAATATCCGTTTTCCAGTCAGTTACCTTGGGGGGTATTCGGGCACCCCATAAGTGTGCTATATTGCTTTTAGCAAACCCAGCGGCCAGCAATAGCCATGTGGTAGTGAGTGAAGGTCATCTGTCCTCTCCGGTAATGCCTAGCAGAAGCCAACGTGCCTCAGCCTGGATGTGGGTTCCCACCCCTGTCGACATGACCCCAGCTACTTTCCCACAATACCGTTGTATTACTGGGCATTCCCACAGGATATAAAAAAAGGTGCCAGGCAATCCACAGCCTCTGAGGCAGATATCCGAGTCCGCCCATCCGATTCTGTATTGGAGTGTCTATTGGCCTTGATGTTTATGTTGTATCTGAGGAAATCTGATTTTGTGTGTAATAATCTACTGGCGTGTTCAGTATAAGTTAGCATTCTTCCTAGAATGCCTTCTTGTAGCGCCCCTGTTCAATATTCAGATGGGCTCCACGTGCAGGTGTTGGGAACTGATACAGGGCTTAAATCATTGCACTAAGGAATGCTGTTTTAATTTTTTTATCTTGATCCAACCCCCCCTATATGTTAGACTCAAATATGTGAAATAAGTTCTCTGTACAGCCAAGATGGTCCTGCCAAGGCCTGTTGTGTCATGGTCTTTACTTGCATTGTGACACTCTGCATTTGTAATGGAAAAAATCAAACTGCAAGTAGCAGGACGGAAAGGCATCAACAGATGAGATGAACTGGCCCTATCTTTCCTCTCGGTTTCTCCGACCCTCTCTCGGTTTCTCCGACCCTCTCTCGCTGTCTCCAAACCTCTCTCGGTTTCTCTGACCCTCACTCGCTGTTTCCGACCCTCCCTTGGTTTCTCTGACCCTCTCTCGCTGTCTCCAACCCTCTCTCGTTTTCTCTGACCCTCTCTCGGTTTTTCCAACCCTCCCTTGGTTTCTCCGACTCTCTCTCGCTGTCACCGACCCTCTCCCGCTGTCACCGACCCTCTCTCGGTTTTTCCAGCCCTCTCTCGGTGCCTCCCACCGTCTCTCGCTGTCTCCAACCCTCTCTCGGTTTCTCTGACTCTCTCTCGCTGTCCCCGACCCTCTCTCGGTTTCTCCGACCCTCCCTCGCTGTCTCCGACCCTCCTTGGGTTTCTCCGACTCTCTCTCGCTGTCTCCGACCCTCCTTGGGTTTCTCCGACTCTCTCTCGCTGTCCCCGACCCTCCTTGGGTTTCTCCGACCCTCTCTCGCTGTCTCCGACCATCTCTCGGTTTCTCCGACCCTCTCTTGGGTTTTCCGACTTTCCCTCACTGTCTCCAAACCTCTCTTGCTGTCTCCGACCCTCTCTGGCTGTCTCTGACCCTCCCTTGGTTTCTTCAACCGTCTCTAGCTGTCTCTGACCCTCCCTCGGTTTCTCCGACCCTCTCTCGGTTTCTCTGACACTCTCTCGGTTTTTCTGACCATCTCACAGTTTCTCCGACCCACCCTCGGTTTCTCCGACCCACCCTCGGTTTCTCCGACCCTCTCTGCAAAGGGTTTTACCCATTCTTTGTGAATAGGGAAATGCGTTGAAACATAAGGGCCTTGATGTTTATGGCTATGTAATGGCTATGAGCTATATGGAGGCCTAGAAAGCGTTCATTGTGATCAGCGTCTCAGGAGGTGCCTGATACAGAGTGCCCTTGTCCAGATGTGCAGGGCCGATGTATAGTCAATGATGTATCTGAGGAAATCTGATTGTTCGTGTAATAAACTTCTGGCGTGTTCAGTATAAGTTCACATTCCTCCTAGAATGCCTTCTTGTAGCGCCCCTGTTCAATATCCAGATGGACTCCGCGTGCAGGTGTTGGGAATTGAGACAGAGCTTAACTCATTGCACTGTGCTCTAGTCCAGGGGTCTCCAACCGGTAGATCGCGAGCTACCGGTAGCTCACCAACAACCTGCCAGTAGCTCATGGCCTGGTGCTCACTTTGTGCCCAATCACTGTCGTTATGTTTATTTTCAGGTCGTTTTAGCGTCTTATCTGTTCTTGCTGGTGTTTCTTCCGTGATCACACTGCTGCCATTGGCCATTAGGTTAGCTGGGGTGGGGAGAAGCGGGTGATGTCAGCTTGGCATGAGCAGTGATTGATTGCCTACGCCGCGTATTTACAATGCATAAAGAAGTGAAGTAGGAGACGCAAGCGCGAGCCACAACAGCACATTACAATTTGTACACATGCTACAGCCTTAGGGATGGCTGCGTGATTTAATCAAGCGGAGACTCACTGAGCCCTTCTGCAGTCTCCATGATACCACGTGGCCTGTCATAGCATGACCATCACCCAGCAGTGCTCACACATGAATCAGATGGGCGACGTCTTGCATTTTATTTCTGGCAAAGTGCGCCTACCCACCAGGTACACGCAGGCTGTTTGGACAATGGCGATGGCAGCTTAAATTTGCCATTCCTGGTGCCAGCCGCTGCTAGGAACAAGTGACACCTTTTCACCATGTGGGACAGAGGAAGTTGTGCTCTTTGGTGCCGCATGGTCTACTATTAGCATTGGAAGTCAATGATTGGCGCCCAGTGAAAACAGGATGAGCACTGGACTGACCCTCAAGCGGGAGGTGGAGGGTGCGTACGGCATACTGTCACCCCCAGATGGCCTTCTCCTCACAAGCCTACATGTTGAAGAAGCCGTGGCACACACCTGTTGTCTAATCATGCCGCTCCAGCCAGCACTGTGCTGTTTTTAAAAGACTGCTGCTGCAGTTAAAAATACTCCTCTGCAGGCACTATAGAACAGCATTTCAGGCAGCATGCAGTCAGGGCACTCTCCTGAGTCCCAGGCCCAGTCAAGAGAGAAGTCTACGCACCTTCTGCCTACCGTGACGGCAGAAGCAAAGCACCAGCATTGACTGAGGCCAAAGAGGGACGAGTGATGCCAGCAGCCAGCAGTGTCCTTAACATGATGCCACTCGACCAACAGGAGCATGCCTCTTCGGAGAGCGAGCCTCTGCCCCTGTTGTACGCGCGATGCCAGCAGATCAGCACACAAGCACCTGCAGTAAGACCACGTTATGGTAAGTCCACAAATAATCACCTGGGTGCACTTTGTGGAGAACCAAATCGGGATGTCGGACGCTTAGTTCATAACAAGTGTTAAGTAGTTTAAAATACCTCTGCCATGAGGTGTAGCCTACATGTGAAATCATTTTTGATTTATGCTTGGCCTGAGGTCACTGTGTAGTGTTGCACAGAGACGAATCTCCATCTATTAAACATTGTACACTTAAGAACAGTTAGCACATAGATAAAACAAATGACCTGTGAAATGTGATAATGAAAATGTTTGTCCAATTTAAACCTTTATTTGAAACGTTTTGGGCTAGCAAAATGGTTATCATGTATGCATCTCAACCATCATTTGTCCTACATTTTTAAAAAGAAAATAAACAGTTCTGCTATCTACTAATGTTCAGAAAACGATGCATTTTGTGTGGTTAATTTAAGTCTATGACCAAAGTACTTTATTTTGACACTAAATAAAAAATATACTCTCCACTTTAAAGGGAGAGCATATGTCCCTTATGACAATGGTATAATAATGTACTCGGAGACAAGTCATGTGTAACAACTTTATAGTCTGTTCCCTGAACTTAAGAATTTCAAGTTACTGTCTTGTGTGATAACCCCTTGTGGGGCACTGTAGCAATTACCTACATGGCCAGCAAGCTGTGAGAGAAAGATGTTCAGTTTATGGTTTTCAATGCTGGTAGCTTTTCATATCTCTGCAGGTCCCTACAATTTCTTATGATTGTAGTGTACTTCTCTTAGCTGGTGACTTCAAATGCCAGGATCACACAAACTGTTGAAGAGGGAAGCTGGATAGGTTTTCTGGTTATATGTTGTGCATAGCATATACTAAATTGGTAGCTCTTTCTCTGAAGAGGCCCTTTAGTCAATGAAGCTGGGCAGGGGGGTGGGGTCGGGGGGGGGTGGACTCTGGGAACAATTTGCGAGTTGCTCGGCCTTTAGTTGCTCACGATGATTCCCACTCATCAAAAGTAGCTCTCACTACAGAAAAGGTTGGAGACCCCTGCTCTAGTCATACCGAAAGGAACTCTACATGTATGAAATGGCTTTGTCCAACTATGCGGCGTCAAGGGAAGACTTCAGTGAGCTGGGCGGGTGGAAGGAATTAACTCTGCAGGTTGTGAGGGGAGTAACACATTCGGTTCATGCTTTTGAAAAGCAGGTAAGGCAGTGACGGAGAAAACTTACGTTGACTGAGAACTATAGCGCCTAGAAAGCATAGTCCCTATGCTATTGATTACATGGAGAAAAGAACATTTAGGAAATTAAACCTCGTAGAGCAAAAACGAAAATAATTGTTCAGCCCCGGGAAAAAAACATTTTGGACAGAACAAATAACAGCAGGATCAAGAGTAGCCAAGAGGTGCCAAAGGCTACAAATAGTGAAAAAAGCAAAACTGATAATGTAAAAAAATAATTAAATAGATAGTGAATGGTAAAGCAAAGAGATAAATGCCATGATTTGGAGTCGGTAGGAGTTTTCTTCCAACGCCAGTGCATACTCCTGTTTGCGCAGTCAATGCTGTATTTGCACATTTGTTTTCAATTGTTTAGCCTGTTCCTTTCTTTTTGTAGTTTGGGCATGTTTTGGCTTTGTCTCATCTGGTGTGTTTTTGACACGCTGTTGTGCTTTCTTTAGTGCTGGCAGTATTGCCAGCTCTTAGCCGGAGGCAGCATTGCTGGTTTCAACTGTGAAATGGGAGGAGCGATGTCCTTCTGCCACATGCTGAGAGTTGTGCCAGGAGGTGTGAAGCACAGGGGAGGCTGGGCATGGGGCCCCAGTGCCCCAAAGGACCCTGTGGTCTCCAAGCATGGCTAATATGGTACATGCACCCAGTACCGTAGTACATGTCAATAAAATACCTTCCAGTAACGTGTACATCATTTCTGGCATTGTTCTACGTATATCATAGGGCGTAGGATCTCTCCTGATGCCTCGCGCAGGGTCGCGTGGCCAAGCCACTCCAGGGAAGTGCGCAGCACTCCAAACAGAAACGCAATGCTATGTTGAACCTGCACTCTCAGAAGATTTGCATTTGTTTCAACCAGGAAAGGTTAATAGAGCCTTTCTGCTTTCGGCTCAACTGTCCACGAAGCCCTGGCATTCGGGTCTGAGAAGGTGATTACGCTGCACCCTATGGAATCGGGGGTGACCCTGTCACCTTTTCCACGACACAAGCACACTTAAACCAAATTTCTGCTTGCGTACATTACCAAGTGCACACAGGCTGGGAACGCTGCTGTTAAATAGAGGCACTGGCAAAACCTAACCCTTTTCCCATCCCCTGCCAGGGCAGGTGGGATGCTTACCAGGCATCTGCAGTTTTTATTCTCTCTTTTTTGAGCAGTGCATTTTGTGCTGTGTTTGGGAATGGGAGACTGAGGCAGAAGCACTGAGCAGTCATTAAACACGATACGTGTGTCATTAACACACAGATGTGACTTTCCCCCTATCAAAGCCAAAGGATTCACACACGTCTCTTCCTTGGCTTCTCAACTGGTGCTTGAAAACAGGGAGTCACAGAGTGATGGAAACCACTAAGGAATGCTGTTTATATTTTTTAATCTTGATCCACCCCCCTATATGTTAGACTCAACTATGTGAAATAAGTTCTCTGTACAGCCAAGCTGGTCCTGCCAAGGCTTGTTGTGTCATGGTCTTTACTTGCATTGAGACACTTGTGCATTTGTAATGGAAAAATCAAACTGCAAGTAGCAGGACGGAAAGATGAACTGGCCCTATCTTTCACCTCGGTTTCTCTGACTCTCTCTCTCTGTCTCCGACCCTCCCTCGGTTTCTGGGACCCTCTCTCGGTTTCTGCGACCCTCCCTCGGTTTCTCCGACCCTCCCTCAGTTTCTGCGACCCTCTCTTGGTTTCCCCGACCCTCTCTCGCTGTCTCCGACCCTCCCTCGGTTTCTCTGACCCTCTCTTGCTGTCTCCGACCCTCCCTCGATTTCTCTGACCCTCTCTTGCTGTTTACGACCCTCTCTCGGTTTCTCCGATCCTCCAATCCTCCCTCGGTTTCTCTGACCCACCCTCGGTTTCTCTGACCCTCATTGCAAAGGGTTTTACCCATTCTTTGTGAATAGGGAAATGCCTTGAAACATAAGGGCCTTGATGTTTATGGCTATATAATGGCATTGAGCTATATGGAGGTCTAGAAAGCGTTCATTGTGATCAGCGTCTCAGGAGGTGCCCGATCCAGAGTGCACACAGGCTGGGAACGCTGCTGTTAAATAGAGGCACTGGCAGCAAAGCTCTGACTGTGTGCGAGTTTTCAAAGGTTCTGCAATAAATACCCAACCCTTTTCCCATCCCCTGCCAGGGCAGGTGGGACGCTTTCCAGGCATCTGCAGTTTTTATTCTCTTATTTTTGAGCAGTGCATTTTGTGTTGTGTTTGGGACGGGAGGACTGGGGCAGCAGCACTGAGCAGTCATTAAACAAACGTGTGTCATTAACACACGGATGTGAGCTGTAGCAAAGCCAAAGGTTTCACAACTGGTGCTTGAAAACAGGAAGACACAAAGTGACGGAAACCACTAAGGAATGCTGTTTTTATTTTTTAATCTTGATCCAACCCCCCTACATGTTAGACTTAAATATGTGAAATACGTTCTCTGTACAGCCAAGCTGGTCCTGCCAAGGCTTGTTGTGTCATGGTCTTTACTTGCATGGAGACACTTGTGCATTTGTAATGGAAAAATCAAACTGCAAGTAGCAGGACGGAAAGGCAGCAACAGACGAGATGAACTGGCCCTATGTTTTACCTCGGTTTCTCCGACTCTCTCTCACTGTCTCCGACCCTCTCTCGCTGTCTCAAACCCTCTCTCGGTTTCTCCGACCCTCTCTCGCTGTCTCCGACCTTCTCTTGGATTTTCCGACCCTCTCTCAGTTTCTCCGACCCTCCTTCGGTTTCTCCGACCCTCCTTCGGTTTCTCCGACCCTCTCTCGCTGTCTCCAACCCTCTCTCAGTTTCTCCGACCCTCCTTCGGTTTCTCCGACCCTCCTTCGGTTTCTCCGACCCTTTCTCGCTGTCTCCGACCCACCCTCGGTTTCTCCGACCCTCTCTGCAAAGGGTTTTACCCATTCTTTGTGAATAGGGAAATGCGTTGAAACATAAGGGCCTTGATGTTTATGGCTATGTAAAGGCATTGAGCTATATGGAGGCCTAGAAAGCGTTCATTGCAATCAGCGTTTCAGGAGGTGCCCGATCCAGAGTGCCCTTGTCCAGATGTGCAGGGCCGATGTATAGTCAATGTTGGATCTGAGGAAATCTGATTGTGCTGTAATAAACTTCTGGCGTGTTCAGTATAAGTTATCATTCCTCCTAGAATGTCTTCTTTTAGTGCCCCTGTTCAATATCCAGATGGACTCCGCGTGCAGGTGTTGGGAATTGAGAGAGGGCTTAACTCATTACACTGTGCTCTAGTCATACCAAAAGGAACTCTACATGTATGAAATGGCTTTGGCCATCTATGCCGCGCCAAGGGAAGACTTCAGTGAGCTGGGCGAGTGAAAAGAATTAACTCTGCGGGTTGTGGGGGGAGTAACACATCCCGTTCATGCTTTTGAAAAGCAGGTAAGGCAGCGAAATTAATAGCTTTGTCATTTACAATGCCAATAGTTATAACTTTCGCAAATGTGACACCTACAGCATTTGTAATTCAATATGAGTTGTATTTACGTGACATACATGTATTGATATTACAAATAACAATGGCTTTTAATTTTGTTTAATAATTAATACTTAAATAAACGTTATTGTAATTAATAATGGCAATAGCTTAAACTTTTGTAAATAACTTTTGTGAAGATTATGTTCAGTGTATTTTATTGTGACGAAAATCCAAGAACAGAAGTGAAATATTAACATCTTTTTATTATATTTGTAATAAAGCTTGAAACATTGAGAGAAAATATTTGAACCAGTTGTTGTTGAATGGTTGCACAGATTGATGCTGTGGAGGCGCTGAGTGATGTTGTGATGGCGAAAGAGTAATGCTGTGGCGTTCAGTGATGCTGTGGTAGCGCATAGTGATGTTGTGGTACCCCTGAGTGATGCTGTGGTGGTACTGAGCGATGCTGTATGCTATGATATGTTTTGTTTTGCTATCCTATGTTTTGTTTTGTTGTTGTTATGCTATGCTATGTTTTGCTATCCTATGCTTTGATTTGTTATGCTATGCTATGCTGTGTTTTGTTATGCTATGCTATGTTTTGTTATGCTATGCTATGTGTTGCTATGCTATGTTGTGTTATGCTATGCTATGTTTTGTTAGGATATGTTATGTTTTGTTGTGTTTTATTATGCTATGCTATGTTTTGTTATGCTATGCTACGCTATGTTTTGTTGTGTTTGGTATGCTATGCTATGTTTTGGTATGTTATTATATGTTTTGTTTTGCTATGCTATGTTTTATTGTGTTTTGTTAAGCTATGATATGTTTTGTTGTGTTTTGCTATGTTTTGTTATCTATGTGTTGTTGTGTTTTGTTATGCTATGTTTTGTTGTGTTATGCTATGTTTTGTTATGCTATTCTATGTTTTGTTTTGCTACCCTATGCTTTGTTTTGTTATGCTATGCTATGCTTAGTTTTGCTATTCTATGCTTTGTTTTGTTATGCTATGCTATGTTTTGTTGTGTTTTGTTATGCTATGCTATGTTTTGCTGTGTTTTGCTATGCTATGCTTTGTTATGCTATGCTATGTTTTGTTATGCTATGCTTTGTTTTGTTGTGTTTTATTATGCTATGCTTTGTTTTGCTATGATATGTTTTGTTATGTTATGCTATGCTTTGATATGTTATTTCTTTATGCTATGCTATGCTTTGTTTAGTTATGCTATGCTATGTTGTGTTGTGTTATGCTATGCTATGTTTTGTTGTGTTTTGTTACGCTAAGCTATGTTTTGCTATGCTTTGCTATGCTATGTTTTGTTATGTATGCTATGTTTTGTTGTGTTTCGTTATGCTCTGCTATGTTTTGTTGTGTTTTGCTATGTATTGTTATGCTATGTTTTGTTATGCTATGCTTTGTTTTGTAATGTTATGGTATGTTTTGTTATCTTATGCTATGTTTTGTTCTGCTATGTTTTGTTGTGTTTTGTTATGCTATGCTATTTTTTGATATGCTATGCTATGTTTTGTTTTGCTATGCTTTGTTATGCTATGCTATGCTTTGTTTTGTTGTTATGTTTTGTTATGCTATGCTATGTTTTGTTGTGTTTTGATATGCTATGCTTTGCTTTTTTGCTATGCTAAGTTTTGTTTTGTTATGCTATGTTTTGTTTTGCTATCCTATGCTTTGTTTTGTTATGCTATGCTATGTTTTGCTATCCTATGCTTTTTATTGTTATGCTATGCTATGCTGTGTTTTGTTATGCTATGCTATGTTTTGTAATGTTATGCTGGTGAGGGCGTGTGAGGGTGTGTGAGGGTGAGTGAGGGTGTGTGAGGGTGAGGGGGTGTGAAGGTGAGGGTGTGATGGTAAGGGGGTGTGAGGGTGAGGGGTGTGAAGGTGAGGGTGTGTGAGGGTGTGTGAGGGTGTGAGGGTGAGGGTGTGTTAGGGTGAGGGTGTGAGGGTGAGTGAGGGTGTGTGAGGGTGAGAGGGTGTGAGGGTGTGTGAGGGTGAGGGGGTGAGGGTGTGTGAGGGTGAGGGGGTGTGTGGGTGTGTGGGTGAGTGAGGGTGAGAGGGTTGTGAGGGTGAGGGGGTGTGAGGGTGAGGGTGTGAGGGTGAGTGAGGGTTAGGGGATGTGAGGGTGATGGTGTGTGAGGGTGAGGGGTGTGAGGGTGAGGGTGTGTGTGAGGGTGAGGGGGTGTGAGGGTGAGGGTGGGTGAGAGGGTGTGTGAGGGTCAGAGGGTGTGTGAGGGTGAGAGGGTGGGTGAGGGTGAGAGGGTGGATGAGAGGGTGAGTGAGGGTGAGGGTGTGTGTGAGGGGATGTGTGAGGGTGAGGGAGTGTGAGGGTGAGGGTGTGAGGGAGGGTGAGGGGATGTGAGGGTGAGGGGGTGAGGGAGGGTGAGGGGATGTGAGGGGGTGTGATGGTGAGGGTGTGTGAGGGTGTGTGAGGGTGGGAGTGTGTGAGGGTGGGGGTGTGTGAAGGTGAGGGTGTGTGAGGGTGAGGGTGTGTGAGCGTGAGGGTGTGAAGGTGAGTGAGGGTGAGAGGGTTGTGAGGGTGAGGGTGTGTGAGTGTGAGGGGGTGAGGGTGAGGGTGTGTGAGGTAGTGTGAGCGTGAGGGTGCGAGGGTGAGTGAGGGTGTGTGAGGGTGTGTGAGGGTGAGGGTGAGTGAGGGTGTGTGAGGGTGAGAGGGTGTGTGAGGGTGAGGAGGTGTGAGGGTGAGGGTTTGTGAGGGTCGGAAGTAAATGGTGGCAGGGCAGACATCATAAAACAGAGAGAAACACAAATGTTAAGATAACAGTGCTCGAAGGGGTTGTGAGAAGGTGGAAATGGGATTAAAGGAGAAAGGATGAAAAGTTAAGTAAGAAAGAGGCCAGAAAGGAGACACAAAGGAGTGGAGTGTGTGGCGTAAACAGGGGAAAGCAGAAAAGAATGAAGATGGATCAGAGAGGGTGCAAGTAGGGTCACATGCGGGAGAAGGAAGACTCGTTAGGAGAGTGTGATGAGGGTGATGCTAGAGACAACAAAAGCTTGAAACATCGAGAGAACATATTTGAACCAGTTTTTGTTGAATGTTTGCACAGATTGATGCTGTGGTGGCGCTGAGTGATGTTGTGATGGCGAACGAGTGATGCTGTGGTAGCGCATAGTGATGTTGTGGTGCCCCTGAGTGATGCTGTGGTGGTGCTGAGTGATGCTGTATGCTATGCTATGTTTTGTTTTGCTATCCTATGTTTTGTTTTGTTATGCTATGCTATGTTTTGCTATCCTATGCTTTGATTTGTTATGCTATGCTATACTGTGTTTTGTTATGCTATGCTATGTTTTGTTATGCTATGCTATGCTATGTTTTGCTATGCTATGCTTTGTTATGTTATGCTATGTTTTGTTATGATATGCCACTGTTTTGTTGTGTTTTATTATGCTATGCTTTGTGTGATGTGCTTCGATTTATATAGCGCGCTTTAACCCAGGGGCCTCAAGGTGCTTGCTTAGGGAACCCGTCCTGGTATTCCCCTGTGAGATACCATGGCCGAGTATCCACAAGGTGAAAGCCAGGCATCCCGCCGCGAGGGGCCGTAGTGGAGATTAAGCAAGCTATTGCCCAGAGTCACAGAGTGTGACCCCGTGAGTCGAGTAGGCACCAGAGCGAGAAATGTCGACACCGTGGAATTTTTGAGCCCGAGACCCGCCGAGGCGGGGAATCGAACCCTGGTCCACGGCCAATCTCAGCTTCTGGGTCTGCCGCCTCTAACCACTGAGCCACGCTTTGCTATGCTATGTTTTGTTATGCTATGCTATGCTATGTTTTGTTGTGTTTGGTATGCTATGCTATGTTTTGCTATGCTATTAAATGTTTTGTTTTGCTATGCTATGTTTTGTTGTGTTTTGTTAAGCTATGCTATGTTTTGTTGTGTTTTGCTATGTTTTGTTATGCTACGTGTTGTTGTGTTTTGTTATGCTATGTTTTGTTATATTATGCTATGTTTTGATATGCTATATTTTATTTTGCTATCCTATGCTTTGTTTTGTTATGCTATGCTATGTTTATTTTTGCTATCCTATGCTTTGTTTTGTTAAGCTATGCTATGTTTTGTTGTGTTTTGCTAAGCTATGCTTTGTTATGCTATGCTATGTTTTGTTATGCTATGCTTTGTTTTGTTGTGTTTTATTATGCTATGCTTTGTTTTGCTATGCTATGTTTTGTTATGCTATGCTATGCTTTGTTATGCTATTGTTTGTTATGCTATGCTATGATAAGCTTTGTTTTGTTATGCTATGCTTTGTTGTATTTTGTTATGCTATGCTGTGTTGTGTTGTGTTTTGTTATGCTATGCTTTGCTATGCTATGTTTTGTTATGTATGCTATGTTTTGTTGTGTTTTGCTATGTTTTGTTATGCTATGTTTTGTTATGCTATGCTTTGTTTTGTAATGTTATGCTCTGTTTGGTATCTTATGCTATGTTTTGTTCTGCTATGTTTTGTTGTGTTTTGTTATGCTATGCTATGTTTTGTTATACTATGCTATGTTTTGTTTTGCTATGCTTTGTTATGTTATGCTATGCTTTGTTTTGTTATGCTATGTTTTGTTATGCTATGCTATGGTTTGTTGTATTTTGTTATGCTATGCTTTGTTGTGTTTTGCTATGCTATGTTTTGTTTTGTTATGCTATGTTTTGTTTTGCTATCCTATGCTTTTTTGCTATGCTATGCTGTGTGTTGTTATGCTATGCTATGTTTTGTTATGCTATGCTGGTGAGGGTGTGTGAGGGTGTGTGAGGGTGTGTGAGGATGAGTGAGGGTGAGTGAGGGTGTGTGAGGGGGTGTGAGGGTGAGGGTGTGTGTGAGTTTGAGGGTGTGTGAGGGTGAGGGTGTGTGAGGGTTTATGGGGGTGAGGGTGTGTGAGGGTGAGAGGGTTTGTGAGGGTGAGGGGGCTTGAGGGTGAGCGTGTGAGGGTGAGTGAGGGTGAGGGGTGTGAGGGAGAGGGTGTGAGGGTGAGGGTGTGTGAGGGTGTGAGGGTGAGGGGGTGTGAGGGTGAGGGTGTGAGGGTGAGTGAGGGTGTGCGAGGGTGAGTGTGTGTGAGGGTGAGAGTGTGTGAGGGTGAGAGTGTGAGGGTGTGTGAGGGTGAGGGGTGTGAAGGTGAGTGAGGGTGTGTGGGGGTGAGGGGGTGTGAGGGTAAGGGTGTGTGAGGGTGAGGGGGTGTGAGGGTGAGGGGGTGTGAGGGTGAGGGAGTGTGAGGGTGAGGGGTGTGTGAGAGTGAGGGTGTGAGGGGGTGTGAGGATGAGGGTTGGTGAGGGTGGGTTAGAGGGTGTGTGAGGGTGAGGGTGAGAGGGTGTATGAGGGTGAGAGGGTGTGTGAGGGTGAGAGGGTGGGTGAGGGAGGTTGAGAGGGTGAGTTAGGGTGAGGGGGTGTTTGAGGGTGAGGGGGTGTGTGAGGGTGAGGGGGTGTGAGGGTGAGGGGGTGTGAGGGTGAGGGTGTGAGGGATGGTGAGGGGATGTGAGGGGATGTGAGGGTGAGGGGTGTGAGTGAGGGGGTGTGAGGGTGAGGGTGTATGGGGGTGGGGGGTTGTGAGGGTGAGGGTGTGTGAGGGTGAGGGGGTGTGAGGGTGAGGGTGTGAGGGTGAGTAAGGGAGAGAGGGTTGTGAGGGTGAGCGGGGTGAGGGTGTGAGGGTGATTGAGGGTGTGTGAGGGTGAGGGGGTGAGGGTGTGTTAGGGTGAGGGTGTGTGAGGGTGAGGGTGAGTGAGGGTGACGGTGAGTGAGGGTTTG
Source organism: Lissotriton vulgaris (assembly GCF_964263255.1). Lineage (NCBI taxonomy): Eukaryota > Metazoa > Chordata > Amphibia > Caudata > Salamandridae > Lissotriton > Lissotriton vulgaris. The sequence goes on from NC_141697.1 coordinate 994,950,562, forward strand.
TGAGGGTGGGTGAGGATGTGTGAGGGTGAGAGGGTGTGAGGGTGTGTGAGGGTGAGGAGGTGTGAGGGTGAGGGTGTGTGAGGGTCTGAAGTAAATGGTGGCAGGGCAGACATCATAAAACAGAGAGAAACACAAATGTTAAGATAACAGTGCTCGAAGGGGTTGTGAGAAGGTGGAAATGGGATTAAAGGAGAAAGGATGAAAAGTTAAGTAGGAAAGAGGCCAGAAAGGAGAAACAAAGGAGTGGAGTGTATGGCGGAAACAGGGAAAAGCAGAAAAGAATGAAGATGGATGCGAAAGGGTGCAAGTAGGGTCACATGTGGGAGAAGGAAGACTCGTTATGAGAGTGTGATGAGGGTGATGCTAGAGAGAACAAACAAGAGGACAAGAGTATGCAGAAAAAAGAGCGTAAATTAGACATGAGCACAGGCATGACAGGAGGAAGAGCAAGCGGTTTGTATGGGAAAGCCTGCAAGAGAGAACACACAAAAAGATAAGACGTAGGGAGAGAAATAGAATGTTACAGAATAAATAGTAGAAGGGGAGTGCGTGGGGTATGATTCAAATAAAACAAGGACTGGGCGAGAAGGGAGGGGGAATGCCAGCAGCAAGGGAGGGGGTGACAAATGGTGAGCATTCTGACATTGCGTGAAGGGGGGCGGGGGAGCGGCTTCCTTTGGAGTCTGATGGGGGGCGGGGGAGCGGCTTCCTTTGAAGTCTGATGCCGAGGCATGGTGTGGGATGTGGCTGGCGATGTGCACGACAGACAGGAATGTGTGATGTGCACGCACCTGGCTCACATGAACTGTACCGAATCCGCAGGCCTATGCTAGGCGATGGGATGCTTCCTCTGCGAGGTGGGGGCATAGTGCATTAAAAGTGAACACACACGCGAAAAGAAAAAAAAGACGCGAGCACAGTGAAGGTGCGTGTGGAATCGTGCCTGTGTGAGCTGTGAGGCGATGGGATGCTTCCTCTGCGAGGTGGGGGCATAGTGCATTAAAAGTGAACACGCACGTGAAAAAAAAAAAGAGGCCAGGGAAAGCAATAACAAGCGTTAACTGACAGTTTAGGGAAAAGTGCCAAAGAGCACACCGCCACAACCGGGTGCATCAGAAGACAGGAAACCAAAGTTAACCATGTGACAGATGCTGCAGTAATTTAAATAGAGTTCTCCAAGTCCGGTAGTTGCATCTGTGGCTTTATTTATTCTGCCCGATAATTTACCAGAAGTGACACTTTTGCAAAGTTTCAGAGGGGCTGGGACCATGCAGCGGTGGTAAACAGAGCTCCGGTTGGACAGGGCGATACATGTGAGGAGCGTAGAACTGGGGTGCGATGTCGGGCACCGGTTGAAGCTGAGCAGCAAAAGAGACGACAAAAGAATGCATGTGCCACTCTAGGTTTTAGTAAGACGTATTGGAAACCATAGAATAGTAGAGGAAAGGCAGCGCTGGGAAGGGGGCTGGGCAACCATGCCAGCATTCCGATTCACGAGCAGATGGTCCTGTTTATGACCTGCGGAGCGCGTGAAGTGGCTTGTGGCAAATGGAATCAGAGCGGCCACGGTCGCTTTGATGTTCTTGTCTTGTCTTCCTTTGTGGGAGGGGTAGGGGGAGCGGATTCCTGTGCACGCGCCTGGCTCACATGAACTGTACGCGATCCACAGTTGGGTAGACTTTTCGAAAGCCTTACTATAATCCCGCCGGACACTGCTTACGCATTGGTTCAGCGAGGCCTAAAAAGGCTTATTACTGTTTGCACTCACACTCAACTGGACGGAACAGGGTGGTACTACGCATCTTGCAACTCCCCGTCTAATGGATGAATAGAGGCTTCAAACACATACAATACTATCTTGCTGCCCAACTTCAATGGCTGGACCTCTGGCAGGCCGGACACCACACTGACAAGGTGAGGGTCCCATGAGCAACCGTTTGACGGGCCAAGACTGTCAGACCCCTGCTCTCACCAAAAGGTGGCCGAGTTTTTACTGGCTGCTACCTTGTGGTTTGAGAGGTGGCTGACATTCATACTCTTGATGACCTCTTTGTCAATGGTACACTAATGTCCTTTCGAGAACTCCAGGACCTCTACGACCTCCCTGCAGGGCCCTTCCTCACTTACGGGGTGCTTAAAGTGCCCCCACAGCAACACTGGTAGATACAGGAATCAGAACCAGCCCAAGACTCACTGTACACACGCCTTACACTCGGTGGGACATGGAATGCGCCCAGTTAAGTGGCAAAACCAGGCCTTTGGGAGAGCACTCAATGATTTAGAATAGCTGAAAGCCCCAAATACCCCAGTATAAAACCCAAGCACTCCAGCTTTAAATATAAACGGTTCCATATCCTGCACAGGGCCTACTTGAATCGCCAGCGATTACGCAGGATCTACCCCCAATCCCAGATGAATGCCCCCACTGCAAAACAGGCTCAACAGATGCGTTACACATGTTCTGGATGTGCAGAGTGCTGAGGAATAACTGGGCCATGATACTGTCATGGATTTTTCCAGGCAACAGGAAGAGATCGACTTGACACCGCACAGCACTGCCTGCTTGGTCTGTTGCTACACCCCAAAACCAAAAAAGCAACAACTTACCTACTCCCAAAGGGCTGCGGTGATGAAGTGGAAATCACCATCACCCCCCCCCCTTTTCCTTACCGCAATGACGGGAGGAGGTTACCAGATGGGCGCAAGCAGAGAGCGCTGCTCTTTGCAGGAAAGGGGCGTAACTTACAGAAATACACCCTTGACTCACACTGGGACGTGATCTTCTAAGATTTCAAAACTCACCCTAGAGACTACACCAGACCACCCTAGATGTCTACCACCAGAACCCCCACACTCCCACATGGTCTAGACAGGCACACAACACCACAGTCTCCTTCCGCTCCAGCATTTCACTGACCAATGTTAACCCAGTCCACATGCATGACCACCGCATCAAAGATCACAATACTGCCCCCTCTCTCGGTGGTGAGTCTTTGGGGGGGAGGGAGGAAAAGGGCTTAGTTTAGTTTAGATACTTTATTCTTTGTTAACTTTCTCATGATACTCATATAAAGAACAAGTAGGCTGTTGGGTGGGGGTCTCGGTTGAGTCCATAGCCCGCGAGCTCCGTGCAGGCCTGCCTGGGGAGACCGCAGAATTAGATACACCATTTCACTTCATAAACACTACTGGAAATTCGATTGCGGTCTCCGCATCACTGCCCTGTGGCATCCAGAACGTGTGTTCTGGCAGGATTATCAGGACCTGAAACTGGGAGCATCACCAACACGGATGAAAGGATGGTCCTTCAGAATGTCAAATGAGGAGCAACACCCAAGCGGATGAAAGGATGGTCCTTCAGAATGTGAAATGAGGAGCAACACCCAAGCGGATGAAAGCTAGGCCCTTCAGAATGTGAAGTTGAGAGGGTTCTACACCAAATTTTTTTAAAACAGTTTTTTGGGTAACTCGAGTCATTGATATAACCCCTAGAAAACTCCCAAAATCAGTCAGCTTAGTAGGCTAATTCGCCTGCTGCAGAATCAAAGTCATGGCTCTGGATGACTAGGCTTCTCATTCCTTCTGAGGCCAATGAAATCTTTGCCTTAGGGTTTCAGAATAATAACACGTCTTTTTAAAGCGCCTAGACGTGATTTGGTTGTAGGCGCGTACTTTATGATTGGTCTGTAACAGTGACACAACTGACGTCCATGTTTATCCTAGTAAGGGAAATAAAACTCGCACACGAACCAGAGAAACATTGAATGCTTTGCCATGAAAGGGTAGACGAGCCATGGCAACCTCATTTCCGAGGGCCCAGTCATAAACAAGAGCTCGCCAGGCAGCTGACGTAGACGTTTCTCTTTTTCTGCCGTCCCACTTGGACGGCCTCGGCTGGCTTTCCTTCTGACGTATAATGTTTATTATCTTTAAGGGGCCCATCTGTTTTGCCCAATAAAGATAACAAACCTTTTACGCCAGAAGGAAGACAGGCCAGGATGTCCAAGTGGGATGGCAGAAAAAGAGAAACATTTACGTCATCAACACCTCTTTCCCATCGTTTAGCATAAACGGTGACGCCGGCCAATGGGAAAGAGGAGCGGGGCCCAAAGCCCGCTACTGTAAGCTCATCAAAATCATAAAATCTCGCCAGCGAGACTGCGCATGTGTGCAGTCCACATCAGCGACACCTACAAAAGAAACCTCAGAGGGCATCCCATAGTCCGAGACGTCGAGCTGAGTAGATGTAGCCTATGGGAAAAACTGTACTTCCATAAATCTGTAATGACGATTGAGAGAATCTCAATAAAATATATTTAAAACAAGCATTTGCAATGCAATAGGTCTCGCATTTATGAGAGTTTGAGACATTGACATTATAAATAATACCTTTTATTTATGTGTTTTTAAAAACAATAAATAAAAGGCAATGTCATTTACAATCCCAATAGCTTAAACTCTTGCAAATGCGAGACCTATTGCATTGCAAATGCGTGCTATAAAAAAATTACAAAGCGCTAGGAGAGAGTGTGTCCTGACAACGATATTTGATAAGGATCTAATAGAGTCTAAAGAGCACCAACGCATGTAACCGGGGATGTCGCCATGGTAGGTTACAAAATGAGACAAGGCGGGACTAAGGAGGGACTACTAAGTCTTTTGACCAATGAACAGCCACTGTTTACAGTGGACAATGACAAGCCAATAAAAAATGTGGACCTTCAAGTCCCTCGCTCAATTCAGCATGCCTCGTAGAGCAGTGCATGCGCTGCCCAGACACGACCGAAAAAGGTTTGGACTTTGCCATTACCTTAAATGGAAAGTCGAGCTAGCAGTTATAAACTGCCCTTACAGTATGCAGTGCCAGACTGGGAGCCCAGTGCTGCAGTTCCTAGGATGGACACTCTAATTTATGGTACCTAATGTACCATATATTAGGGAGTTGCAAGTTAGGCTATGCAAACTCGAGGGCCAGCCTATTAAACATTCATCATTTGGGGTCAAAGCACATTCACAGAGTCCTGTTTAGCAGGGCTAAGGCATTTCCAGAGCCATTACACCTGTACAGAGTATTCAAAATGGGGGCCAACAGTCGAGATAAACCTGCAAAAATCCTGTTTCCTTACAAAACATATATAGCAAGTAACTAGAGGAACTGCAGCTTGGCTCCAGGGTCAGCAGTCTCATTCATGATGCACGCCCGTCCTTTCACTCTCCACTCTTTGGCTTTACCCTCAGCTTTATTCACCTACCATATTCATAAAGACTTGAAACCTGGCACCTGCTCTCAATTTTAAATCTATGTTCTCACGCTCCTGATCCACAGCACCTGGTGCTGCATGATGAGCAGCCGTGGTCGTGCTGTGCTTTTTTCCTCCACCTAATGGCTGTTTGCCTCCTTGTGCCCACTGGCCTATTTTGACATATTTCACTATCAGCTTTCCATGCAGCCTGGCATCGATGCTCTCCACCCAGCACCACACCCAGCAGCCTACCTTCATGCCCCAGCTCCACACCCACAGCTTAGCCAATGCATACTAGTCTTTTTGGCTCCCTCACAAGTGGACAGCATTGCCTTGATCTCAATGCTCCAGTGGTCAAACTTCTCACTCACCTTTGCAGACCATCTGTAACCGCCACATACTTTTTCCACGCATCCAGACCTCAATTCCATGATCACTTGACCATCACTGATGCCATGCCAGATGTTCTCCTGCCATCTCCTCTCCCACCAAGCTTGCGCCCTTTTCTACCACACATTCTACACAATCACTTCTAAGTCCAACTCCTGACACCCTGCTTCCCCTACCACGAGTTCATTTCTGGCCTCAGAGCCCTCTGCTTTCATTGACCTGCTCTCCATTTAAACCCTTGCAGACCCTTCTCTCCCACCTGATCCTTCTGTAATTACCAGTCAGCGGCTTGCCTCCATTTGCCCCCTAACTTGATGTAGCCTTGCATTCTGCATTGCACTGTCCACTGTACTGCATACAGCCCATTCGGCTCCCACTGCCATTGGTCTCAGTTTCTGCTTATTCACCCTCATAAAGCTGCTAAGCCTGCTCCTGTTCCAAAGTTCAGCTGCATTCATCCTGACCCAGATTTTGCACCCACACTACTAGTCCATAATCCTCTCCACTGCCCTCCCGGGCATCGCTTTTGCCACCTCCTCCCCTTTGACATAGCACTTTCTTTTTAGGATGGCCAGAGGGCCAAGCAGTCCTGTACACATTACAATCTGTCACTGCATTCGCCAGTTTGGTTTGTTTTCTCTGGGCAAGGGCTCTGTTCTGCTTGCAATCCTACTGCTGTTTCCCCAGTTAGACGCCTTCTTTCCCTAACCTTCATGTGTGTCACAATTTTCTTGCAACGTTCCCACAGCTCTCACCCAACGCCTTCATGATTCACAGTTCGCACTCTCAACTAAATGATTCTGCCACTCACTTTATCGCCCTGCACTCTTACCATCACCACTCTTGTAGTTTTCCTCTGACCGTCGTTGGCATCAGTTATCACAAAGTCAATTCCACCAAACTGATCATGCTGATGTCACTTGCAACCCCCACTCCCTTTGCGCCTGCCCATCGTTCCTACAAATGTACTCTGTGTGCCAATTTCTACAACCCTCCCCAGTCTTGTGACTTGCCTGAATTCACCAGTGCAGCCCTTTGAGACACCAGAAGTCCCACTTCTCACTGCTTTGGCCCAGTTAACCCATGAGGACGGATCTGGTATCAGAGGAGGGTGATATGTTCATGCCAGGGCTTTTGGGAAAGGTGGGCTGTGAGCAAATGCAGGCAGATCGTCACTTCCTCAGAATGAGAATGGTCTCAGCAATATAAAACCTGGTGCTGGAGCCCTCTTCTGAGGCAATTGGGGATCAGAAAACCTGGTTCACGCCCAATCAATCAATGCTGTGTGCCCAGATGACATTTTGGAGGAGCCTCCTTTTAGCTACCATGGGAAAGACGAGCTATCTAAGATTGTAATGCCCCCGCACTTACTCTATTACTTCGCTAAAGGGTAGGTCATTCCTCCAAGGAAGAACCTGACTGGGTGCTCTGTGACTTGATTTGGAGATCCAGGCATCCCCGGATAGCACTGAGTAAACTTCAGTTGCCAGCGGACATGGGCAGGCTAAATGATCTCCTTTTGAGCAGTATTACCTAGCAGTTCAACTCCAATGGATGTTTTGCTGGCTCGCAGACCGCTTCCTCGGACCCGAATCGGGTCAGGGTTTACAAAAATACAAAATCTGAGGATTTGCTCTAGCTCCTCCTTCCTTAATCTACAGCGCAAAACACATTTGCCGATGTGTCCTCCGAGTTCTCCAACTCATTCTGCATGTGATTCCATATGACCCGAGATACTGCACTTGGGTCTGTGCGGATGGTTGGAACTCCTTACACCCAAGGATTTATACCACTGGCACAACAAAAACATAATATATCCACCACTGGCCCTTTTCCAAGACTATCACTTTCTTTTGAGTAGCACAATGCAGAGCACGGCATCCCTCAGGGGCAATATCCAATTCTTAGGCAGCTTCAACAGACCTGCTGCACGCTGTGGGGAATCACTCACGAGGAGCTACAAACCCACACAGTTGTACAAAAATGACTCGAAATAGGTACAGGACAACACTTAGCCATCTGGCTCTACTGTAGCCTTATGGTAACACACTCTAATCCCTCTTACACAGCTCTATAAGCTTTGGAAAACAGACATTGTTAGGGGACTTTAAGATTTAGAGTGGGTGCTTGCATTAGAATACTCCTCTAGTCTCAGGAGATGCCCGGTTTGAGAGTATCCAGTTGTTTATTATAAACAGAGCACACCTTACCTAAACTGAACTAGATCTTCCAAGGCACTCAACTCTGCTCCCCCCATTGTCAATCTGATAATGCGGACCGCCTCCACATCCTAAGATCCTAGCACACAATTGGCGAGCGATTCTGGACACTATAATAACTGAAGTGACCCATTATGAACGGATGGATTCTTTGGAGGTCAGCGCCATCAGCATCTACAAGTGCTCTAAACTTCACAAGGTGGCAGCTAGGTCTGCAGATCTTGCACTTTCACTGGCTAAATAGGCTACACCCTTGAAGTGGCTGCTGCCCCCACTGGTTGCACCAGCAAGGCAATTCGCGAAGAAAAGGCAAGAGGTCTCCTCAAACATGCCATATCAATTAAAGGGGCTGCCGTGCTGACCCACCTTCAAAGCATCATTAAAGATAACTGCCAACCACCATGAGATCACAGTCCAACATAATCCCTGACCCTGAGAGGAACTGATGTATCTGCCCAAGACACTCAATCATCGCCCTCCAACACGGATACCAAATGCCAGCTCATATGCGACATCCCCTCCAGCTCCATTCGTTTGCACGGATCCCACTGCTTCCCTGTGCCATTTCCCTGTACCGCCCCCCTGTCTGCCCAGATTGCATCAGCGGCCCACTTGTCTATCTCCTAGCGCCTTCGTCTTGCCAGGCTGTTAATCCCTCTTTACTTCTTTCACTACTTTCTCAGAGATACTCCACCTATCATTGTAACATGCATGCAATACGACTTTAGCGCAATGACTATTTACATTTTTCCTTCAACCCGCAGTAATGCAAGCTGCTTAAAATGGAATAGGGATATTGGGCCATATGTATCAAGCTAATTAGCATTCGCAAAGGCCGAAATTCTGCGAATTTCGGCCTTTGCGAATGCTAATTACCTAAATGGTATGTATCAAACATTTTTGCATCAAAATAAGGAATCGCAAAATTTGCTATTCCTTATTTTGCGATTGCACTTAAGGAATCGCTCATTTTGCGATTCCTTAAATGCTATGTATCAAAGTAAAAAAATGCAAAAAATGCCATTAAGGAATCGCAAATTACCACCAACTCCTAGTTGGTGGTAAATTGCGAATTCTTTTATTAATGCTTTTTTCAAAAAAAACAAAGGTGCCATATGACGCCCACACATGCCCTTAGGGCATGTATGTGCGCCATATGCCCCAAATGTCTTTTTCAGGGGTGCAGCAGGGTGTTCTTGAGACACCCCTGCACCCTTGAAAAAATTCCTAATTTGCGATTAGCAAATTGCTAATCACAAATTGCCCCTTCATTCCTATGGGCCTCCTGGCCCATAGAAATGAATGGGTAATTTGCGATTAGCAATTTGCTAATCGCAAATTAGGAATGGTAAGGAATCGCTATAAAAAAGCGATTTTGTACATACATACCGTTTTGCGAATTCCTAATAGCGATTCCTTAAAATTCGCTATTTGGAATTCGCAAAACGGAACTATGATACATATGGCCCATTGTCTCTAATGTTCTTTGTTGAACGTGTTTAATAAAAAGATTAACACAAAAAAAATCACATGAGATGAAGAGATTTTGGTCAGGATCTGAACAAGGACATATTAAAAGATCACAATTTGAATACTGTGCAACAGTCTTTTGATCCACTGAGCTATCTTTAGCAATCTTCAGCTGACCATACCAGCTCCCTGCAAATCTAAACCTCATTAAAGTTAAAAGCTACTCATGCAATGAAATTTGCCACAATGAAAGAAAGGTAGGTCACAACCCAAGCACCTTCACCATTCAAAACTCGAAGAACGCATGCACACTACTTAAAGAAAGTCGCTTAGCCGGCTCTGTATTTGCATTGGTGCAAAGAATGTCACTTCAAAACAGACCTATAATTAGAATCTTTTGCACGCATAGTTCAGTTTTACACACATTGCATTATGAAAGGGCGCCTCCTGCTTTTTCTGGAGTCAAATCTGACAGAACACGTCTTACCTAAAATGAAAGTGACCATCCGAATTTTAGTTTGTGTGTTTGTCTTATTGTTGCCTCTAGCTTCTTCTGGCTGGAAACCAATCTGTTCGTTGGAAACCTCAAACGCGCTCTTGTGCAGCACATCAGATGATCCCGCGCAGTGCACCAGACAGAAACCGAGAGCCCACTAGTGGTGCGCGCGCAGGCGCCACTGCGAGCCATGTGCTTTCAAATATTGCGCCCATGTCTGGGCACGATAATTGAAACCACATGGCCTATTGGTTTCTATTGAATTTAAAATAAAGGAAGTGTTGTATGCCATATTTAAAAGTCCCTCCAAAAAAGCACCCGGTCCAGACAGGATCCTAATGGACATGCAAGACTTGGGCTCCTTTACTCACCAATAGTTTCAATCCCGCTTACTAAACTGGACTCCTGCAGTATAGGGCGTTCAGCCATTATACTCCCTTTTTAGGTCGAGCCAGGGCTGCGCATGTGCTGCTCTGCAAGGTATGCTGCCTTAAGAGTATGGACTTAAACCACCGCCCACTCTCTCGCCCATATTTTTTATTGGCTTGTATCATTGTCCTTTGTAAATGCTGGCTTCTGATTCATTAATAGGCTTGTTAGTCCCTCCTTACTACTGCATTGTCTTCATTTGTAACCGTCCATGAGGACTGACCCTTTTACTTGTGTTGTTACACTGTATGTCTTATTTAGTCTGTAAGCACTATTTTCTTTAATGAGTTTCTCCTACTGCACGCATGACATGCTTTCCTGCAACAATCAGTGCGCCATGCACGCTTTCACTTTCCAAGCAGCTTGGGACAATGGTGGCCGCTTCTTTGAAATGAAATAGGTCTGGCATTCACAAGAGTTTGAGCTATTGGCATTGTAAATGACAATGGCTTTTATTTATGTGTTAATTATTAAAACAGATAAAATAAAAGGCATTGTCAAAGCTGTGGACCATGCTTTTGGATATGGGTCTAGACCAGGCTTTGGTGTACTTCCTGGCTGAATTGCATAGGGACCTGACAGCGGCCATACGCATGTCATAAGAAGGGAAGTGTACGGCTGATTTTAAGTCTGGGAGGGGGGTACGCCAGGGCTGTATTTTGGCCCCAATGTTAGTTTCTTTATATATTAATTCACTGAGTGCAAATCTGACGGCAGCGTCTGTAGATGTCCCGTGCATGGGGGGGTACCAAATTGCCAGTATTATTATATGCTGACGATACAGTGCTGCTATCGAGGACTCCCATAGGTTTACAACGTCTTTTAAACTCCTTTGGGAATTTTATGCGAAACTTGGACCTTGTAATAAATGTAGAGAAATCGCATGTGATGTTTGTTGGGAAAGGCAGGAATAACACCAAGACCCTCTCGTGTAATGGCTCAGTAATATCAAAAGTAAAAATCTTCACATACCTTGGTGTAGTGTTTGATGACCTGGGCAGCTGGGCCCCCCAAGTTGCCAATAAAAGAGTGGCAGTGAAAAGGTCATCGGCTGCTATACTTGGCTTTGCAAAAAGATTGGGTGGGAAACCTCCTGAGGCAATTTTGGCGATTTATAGAGCCAAAACTATGGCCATAGCCAGGTATGGGGCAGCAATTTGGGGCTATAAAGATCTATCTTTGATACAGAGAGAGGAAAATAAATTTTTGCGATCCCTCTTGGGTCTCCCCCAATCCACTTCATCTTTTGCGGTCCATGCAGAGTTGGGTATGGGTTATATTGCGGACATGTTAAACATGGCACCGCTTTTACTTTGGATTAGAACTTGGCTTAACACCAAACTTACATTGAATCATAAAATTATTAATGATTGTTTGGGGTGGGACAGAGTGGCTGATATTAAATGGTTGGCATATATTAAAACAACCGCAGTACTTCTGAGCCGACCAGAACTATATTTAAACCCGGAAAATTTGAATAAAGACGACATCAACTGGGTAAAACTTAATTTTATTAGGACCCGAGAAATGGAAAGAGAGTCGATTGAAATCTCTAAACCTACAGTAAGGTCACATTTTATGCTGATTAATTCAATGTCAGTGCAACCCTATCTGACTATTGTTACACGTCCATATCATCGCTGGTTGCTAACCAAATTTAGATTTAATCAGGCACACTTTCTGTTGGGTACTTATGAGAAATGGTGTACCCCAATGGAAAACGTACCATGTGAATGTGATAATTTCTCTGATCAGGACTTGAGTCATTTTATATTTTTCTGTCCCTTCTTTTTGGAAGGCAGGGTAAAATATATTAAGCCTCTCCTGAGGGAAATGGGGTTCTTACAGTTGAAACCAGCACTGTTGTTTCTTCAATTAATGGAAAATCATCGGGTAATGTTCTGTGTAGCCAATTTTTTGATTGCATCAATCCGTGCTAGACGGAAGAGACTCCAGACGAGTTTAGTTGGGGTCAATGTAAATGTTTGCCCTATACCTGATAGTACGAACTAATCTCTAGGCTCTGGTTCATTTTACATATATCCTTTTAATGAAATATAAATTATTACTGACAACTGTGTAATTCCTGTGTGCTAGGTCAATCCACATGTATTTGCCAATGAATTTTAAATGTACAGTAATTAACAGCTTTATATGATGTTTTTATGTATTTGTATGTATTTGTATAGTATACTTTTATGATTTTAATTTAATCGAATAAAGTGCTTTTGACTTGACTTGAACAATGCCAATATCTTAAACTCTCGGAAATGCAAGACCTATTGCATTGCAAATGCTTGTCTTTATAAGGGGCCCTCGCACCATCGGACACCAGGGACTCCCAGCATGGCTCTAATTTGGATACTTGTGCGGATTTCTAGAACGTCTGGTGAGTTAAGCCGGAGCCGTACTAGTATGTGGCCATCTTCCCCAGCTGCTGGCTACTCCCCCCAATAGGCAGATTTATATATTTTGGTGTTCTGACTGTTTGACAAAGCCAGAAGGTTTGCTTTACTTAACCCGTTGGCTGCTTCCGCTATTTCGCGGCAGTGCGGCCGTTTTAAAAAACGGGTGGGGCCGTGTCGACCATTGGACGACGGCAGTACCAGCGAGGTAGCGCTGCCGTCGGCCAATGGCCGACGGCAGCATGGAAGGGGCTAAAACAACATCTCTTTATATTATTACTTTATGTTAAAAAAAACTCAGAAATTCAATGAAAAAGACAAAGGTTAAAGTGATGTTATAGCTAGGTCTGATAATAATATCTTTCTATGCCTAAGAAAACCTAAAAAATTCACTGAAAAACCCAAAGGTTGAAGATGCTGTTGCAATTTGAAGAAAATATAAGTTTATAAATAACATTTTATTCTACAAAAAAAACTGAAATTCACCAGTTATAGTTAACTGAAGTAACTATAACTTGTGCCCTCATGCACTGCTTAAGATCTCACAAATTACTACCCTCATGACCTGTTCTATGATATCATTAATAACATCACTGATGACATCTGAAGTAACGAAATTGATGACAACACTGCGCGGTGAGGCGTGAGTTATAGTATTTTTGTTGTTGAAATTTCTTTATTAATTTTGGGGCATATTAGCAACGATTAGCGATATTTATCACTAACTAGGCTTAGCAACGATTTTTTTATCGCTAAGCATCGCCGGAAATTATCGCTGAGATAACGTGCTATTAGCTATGTTTTTCTCCAAAGCGATAATTTTTCCGGCGATAGCGTGAATATCGCTGAGAATACAGCGATATTCACACATTAGCGTCTAAATGCTCTTAACCATGTTATCCACCTCTCATTGGATAACATGGCTAAGAATTGGTCTGGGCAGGTGTTAGTTTTTGGCGATATTCACGCTTAGCGCAAATATTGCCATCGCTAAGCCTGCCTTGCTAATAGGCGTTAGCGACGTTAGCGACTGCTTTTAGTCGCTAACGGGTTGGGAACGCCCACTTTGCATGTCATTAGCGATAATTATCGCTAACATGCAAAGCGCGCCCCAAAACGCTCGCTATTGCCTCAAAGCTGTCGCTAACATCAGTTAGCGACAGCTTGGTAATTGGGCGATAGTATTATCGCCGCTTAGCGGCCGAAAACGGCCGCTAAATTGGCGAAAATAGCATATCGCCAGCATTGATAATATGCCCCTTTGTTCTTTGGAAAGTACAGACCATCAGCCCGATTCATGAAGCTAATTTGCGCTCGCAAAGGGCCAGATTCTGAGAATCTGGCCCTTTGCGAGTGCAATTTTTGCATTTGGGATTCATCATCCCAAATGCAAAAATCGCTATTTGCGAAATCGCATATTTGCGAGAAATTGGATTTAAGGAATCTCTATTAGAGATTCCTTAAATGCAATTCATTAACCAATTTGAAATTGCGAATTCGCAATATTTGGTCGCTATTTACCACGAAGTCTGACTTCGTGGTAAATAGCGAAAATTTAGAAAAAAACACTTTGGTGCATTTTTCTCTGTTGCATGTTACACACACACATGTCCTTTGGACATGTGTGTGCGCAACACCTGTGTAAATTTGCATTTCAGGGGTGCTACAGGGTGTCCTTTGGACACCCCTGGCACCCTTGAAATCGCTATCTTATTTGCGATTAGCTAATAGCTAATCGCAAATAAGGAATACTCCCCATTCATTCCTATGGGCCTTTAGGCCCATAGGAATGAATGGGGAGTTATTCCTTATTTGCGATTAGCAATTTGCTAATCGCAAATAAGGAAGATGTAGGAATCGCAATATTTTTTGCAATTCCTACATGAATCCCGTTTTGCAAGTCCTTAATAGCGATTCCTTATGAATCGCTATTAAAGACTCGCAAAACGGGTCTTTGATGAATCTAGCAGCATGTTCATATACAATTCATTTCTCTCACATGACAACCGATACCATGAACATTCCAATTGAGAACTCAGGATTATATCCGTTGCATGAGTTATAGTTACTGCAGATAACCATACCTAGGGAACTACAGTGTTTTTTTTGTATAAAATGTTATGTTTTAGCTGACATTTTCACCTTAATATAATGCACTTTAACTTGTGTTTTTTCAGTGAGTATACAGAGAGAAAGAGGTAGATAGACATATATAAATATATATGGGATAAAGTACCCCATGCAGTGCATAATAAGGACAGTGCAAGTCACCGAGGTGTTCCATGACCAATTAGAGGAGCGAGCCTAAAGTATTAATAAAAGATATGTTGTTATGGATAATATGCCCAATTTTAGAAATGGCAAGATAAGGGCGGCACCTGCAGCAATTGACTGTATTCAAGTGTCCCAGGATCCCAACTGTATGTGACTGATTTCTTTATGCCTTGGATGCATGTCCTCTTTGGTAAACAAATGGCTGAGTTTGCTAGGGTGGGTGGTGGTTCTCTGATAGTACTGGGGCAGCATCATGTGGCAGTTTCGTCTGTTCTGGCAATGGAAGGCTGGGGTGGTAGTCTTTGCTCAAGTGATAATTCTCTTCTCGGATAACCATGGACCCTGCGAGAACAGGGAGAGGGCGCTGTGCCTCTGTCTTTTGCACAGACCTTTTAAAACTCTACCTGCCATGTTAAAGGATTTAAAAATCATATTGTCGATAGCTAATAATCCTTCTCTGTCTCGCACTCATCTGCTGCCCCCGTTTCTCGCAGTGTCTTTAAAATGTCCCTGGGCGCACAGAGACTCCGGGGGATTTGCACACAGCCGCCAGAGCTTTCCTGAAAAGTCAAACGCAGAGTTTAATACAAAAAAATGTCTCGGGCAGCTGCAGAAAGAATCCCAGGATGCCAGCAAGGAAGAATTGTATGGATTTCAGGCTCATTGTAAGTCAGTGATGCCTTGGTCAGCCTAGTAACAGACAATGGTTGGTACGGGACTTCTTTCTCATTCAGCAGCCACTGCTTTCTGTTTGGCTTAAGGAAGCTGGGCCAGATGTACGACAGCCAATTTGCGACTCGCACATTGCGACGCATTTGCAACTCGCAAATCGGCATAGTATAACAGTGTCTCGGACACTTTTAGCAATTCCTGATGGGGTTGCAAATTGCTTGTCTCATGAATATTAATGAGGCTGTCGCATTTTGCAACCCCATTAGGAATGGCTAGCACTTCCAGGGATGGTGGCCTGCTGGGGTCAGCAGACCGCCATGCCTGGGACTGCTTTTAAATATAGCAGCCTTTTTTTCTCAAAGGAAAACGAAAAGCATTTAAAAAGAAAAATGCAACTTTTCAGTTTAATTTTTTTAAGGTCAGGCACTGGCAGTCATCCCGTGGACCACTGCCTGCTCTTCAAAATATTTTCTCACATACTCACAAAGGGGAAGGGGTCCCCTGAGGACCCCTTCCCGTTTGCGAGTGGTTTACCACCTACTTGAAGTAGGTGGCAAACTGCGAGCGTTTTGCGGCCGCAAAACAATTGTACATGCGGCCAGATTCATGAAGCTGAATTGCGCTTGCAAAGGGCCAGATTCTCAGAATCTGGCCCTTTGCGAGCGCAATTATTGCATTTGGGATTCATCATCCCAAATGCAAAAATCGGTAGTAGCAAATTCGCTATTTTGCGAGGAATTACATATAAGGAATCTCTATTTGAGATTCCTTAAATGCAATTCATCATCCATTTTTAAATTGCGATACTGCAATTTTGCGAGTCCTACATGAATCCCGTTTTGCGAGTCTGTAATAGCGATTCCTTATGAATCGCTAATACAGACTCGCACAATGGGTCTTTGATGAATCTGGCAGAGGGTCCCTTCCTGATAGCAGGAGTCGCAAATGCTATTTTGTGAGTCAGTGACTCGCAAAATAGCATTTGTACATGCCGTTACCCTTTTTTGTGGTCGCAAGCTGGAGGTTCACATCTGGCCCGCTATGTTTTCATAGGTGGGACATGCTCCAGACTGAGAAAATCCCTGCACCATCCAGTGCTTATGATGACAGACTACGACCTTTTACTAACTGTGCTGAAAGGAAAATAAAAATCTCCAGCCGAGTGAGCACCCGTTTTTATTTCTGAGTTAGAGACAGCAGGGCTTATTTACAAGGCCCTTGCACCACTTTTGCGTAATTTTTAACATGAGAAAAGTGACGCAAAAGTGGCGCAAGAGGCTTATAAATCTTCCCCAGCTTGTTTTACAGACCAATGGGCTTTGCCCATGATATTCTCTTGTTAGACAGACTTTTGCATTTGCCATTGGTAATTGGGAGTTTTGAGCAAGATGGTAGATGTCAATTAGGGCGTGCGTTATCTGCGACTCCAGTGGTTTTACGATTCTAAGGCACGTCCGTAACCGTTTTAGAGGTGTTTTTCAGTGAATGTCAATGTGTTTTTGCAATACACTTTATTTCCCACCAATACCGTGCATCGCTTCTGGGGTGGCCACGGGGCTTTTATGTGCCGAAGTCCTGCGCTCAACCAGAAGAGGAAGGCCCGTCTGAGCTGTCCACACCCTTTGACGAGTGCTGCAGGGATTAGTCACTGGACCTGGCCTGCAGCTAGGTCCAACACCCAACCTATTCCTCATGGAATTCTTTGCCAATCTGTCTTCGATCTGAATCGACCTACATGAAGTTTCGTAAACTCCTGAAGACACATCTTTTCCCACAAAAGCCATAAGTTCACCCGTCATTCCCCCTGAGCTTCCCCTCAGACTTCCACTGCATCCTCAGCGCTGGGACGCTCCCGGGCAGCCATGCGCTTTATAAATCTTTTTTCATTTCATTTCAACCCGCTGTAGACGTCCAAACTCCACTACGCACAGCATTCAGTTGTGATCTGAGCATCTGTTGGCTACAGGTCTTGCCTTGCAACCAAGCCCTGCACCCAACCCAAACTTCAGTGTCAAACTAACACTATGCATGGATAAAGGTCACCAGTGGTCTAACCCTACTGTGCACTGCTTTTGGCTGAGTACAGCATGTTTTCCTCCTCTATTTTTATTTGTAAAACCACCTTCTGGCCACTGGGAAGTAATAGGTGGGATCACGTTTCCATAGGAATAACTTTGGAGATGGTTGAAGAATCTTCGCAAAGAATTCCAATGCAATTCAGAAAAAATGCTTTTTGTGATTTGGTGTAAACCCGAACAGTAGTTTTTGCCGCTGTACCTTCGGGGAGGATCCACGATGATTCCTGGTTCTGCGAGCTCAAACTATGCTATCTGATTGGCTGGCCACAACCTGATGAAAAAGTTGCGGCCAGCATTTTAGGACTCAGTCCCCTTGTCCTAGGAAAAACAGAAAAAATACTTATCTATGGGCGGGGTAAGGGGGCCCATACTTCATGGGCCTTGTGTGGTGGTCCCACATGGACCCCCTTCTTTGGGACAAATTAAAATTACACTTTTTTCATGATTCTGTGAAACAGCAGAACCGCTGCGATGCCCAGTGCTGCCCCCATGCAAATTAATGGGGAAATCGCATCCAGAGACAAACAAAAGAGGGTGCTGGGGTATCGCTCAACCATGGGGATGGCTGATCATGGCAGGTTTTCCGCATCGCCTGGCTGCAGTGTTATTGCATGTGAATCTATTCAGAGGTTTTTGAGAATTTGGGTACAGTAATGTTTTTGAAGGGTTCAATTATAGTGACATTTGAACCAGTAGTGTGTGCATTATAATTGAATCTGTGCAAAAGGACACAGAGTAAATCAAGTGTTAGAAAAGCCAATAGGTCTGGATTTTGTTACCAGTAAATACCTAAATTTGTATTTCGCTTGTATTTGCTTGTTTTTTAATGTTTTGGTAAAACTTTATTCTTTTGGGATCTGTGCAGCCCTTGCCAATATAAATATAATGGCTACAAACAAAATTAAGTTTTAGTCTCAATAATCACTCATTGCTAGTCTAGTCCCTTGCACTGAAGGAAACTACGGTATGCTCCTTGTGAAAAGGGGGAATGGCATCACAGTGAAATTAGGCAATAGCTGAAGTGGGTGACTCTCTACTTCATGCTGTAAGCAGAATACAAAGGCACAGTAACAGACCAATGGATGAAGAGAGTTGGCTGAAATCTCCAAAAAGTATTTGTAATATGCACATAATTTTAGTAAAACCAAAAGATCTTAGCTTAACACAGCAGGGGTTTGTTGCCAGCTCCCTGGTTGTTGGATTCCTGTGGGAAATTAGGCACAGAGCCTAGCCAGTAGACATGCTCTGCAGTCAATCATTCACTCCACATGGCTGAAGGCTGTGCAAAGCAGGGTGTTAGATACCCACAGGGGGTTGGCACAAGTGCCTACCTGGTGCCAGGCCCCGCATCCCCCCGAATACCGAGCACGGACAAAGGATGTGCACAGTGGGGATTAGATGTCCATGGGGGAATGGGCTTGTCAAGAAGTTGGGTTCCAGCAGGATTTTGGTGCCAGAGGGGAGATGGACACAGGGTGGCCGGTCCACTGGCCAGATCCAGCAGCCAACACGCCTCTGTGAACTATGTTCGGCCATGTGCAGAAAGGGGTTGGAAGTAGAGTCTAGTCTCAGGCCAAGCCCTGCGACCACCCCAGCAGTGGGGTGCCAAATACCATTGGCACAAAGCTTTAGGCCTTTTGCCCACCCTCTTCCTATGGAAATTCTGACCTACCTATAACTACACAGTGGTGGATTGTTAGGCCTGGAAGCCCATGAGCACATAAAACTAGACACATTAAAACATTAACACAAAAAAAACCTAGAGTCCAAGAACTAAACATTAAGAAAATGAAAGACCAAAGAAACAACCAATACATTTAAACTTATAACTAACTAGTCAATGCAAACACTTTGTTAATGAATATTAACTATAAAAAGAACACTAAAATGTGCAATAAATTAAAGCAAAGAAACCACATCTGCAAAATAATAACACTCTGCTGGACTGGATAGAAAACAAACAAAAAAACCTCCTCCAAGAAAAATAAATCAAACTTTAAAAGTAAGGGCCTCATTGCGATGTCGGGTGGAGTTTCCTCCGCCCGACATTTTCTCGGCCAAGGACCCACCGACACCCGGTCGGCAGTCCCGACCGACTAATTAGGATTAGAACACTGTTCAGTGGCAATCTAATTCTTTACAATGGGAGTATGCATCTAGAATGCATGCTCCCATTGTAAAATATGAGGTGCAGTTCATCGCTGCACCCCGTGGCAGGAACCTCAATGTACCTGCCACAAGGTGCAGGGATCAACAGGGGGCACCATAGATTCCCCCTCAGCCTCTAACCAGAGGCCGCACACCAAAGGGGGCCCTGCTGGGGGCCTCAAAAGTCGAGTGTCCGACAGCCTTTCTGTGTTGGAAAGGCTGGCACAGAAAGGCTGTGTAAACCCGACATCGTAATACCTCTGGCAGAAAGAACCGCCCTTGGGATTACTGGCCGCATTCCGACTTGTGGACGGGCGAGCCCATCGGAAGCCAGTCGGAATGACAGTTCACATTAATTTGTGACCAACTCCATCGTAATGGGTCTGTCAGAAAGGAATCCGACCAGCATAATACGATGAAGTCGGGACGGCTACGACCGATGGTCGGAGCGTTTTCCGACCACATCGTAATTAGGCCCTAAGTGTAATTAATTAAATTATTAATAAGTAAATAACATCAACACTCAAAACTTTAACTTAAGCAAAATATTTGATTTAAAGATTTCTATACATATTTCTTTAATATAGTAAACAACAGCCCAAAACCAAAATTTAATACAATAAGATTATCATTCAAATCACCAAACTTATCAAACATAACTGAAAATTGTAACTTAGTTTAAAATGAAACAAATACCTCCATAGTTTAAAAATAAAACGAAAGTAAATAAAGCCCAAGAAATTTATAATTTTTTTTCTAAATCTAACACTTACAAATGTAATTTTTGAACAGAACAAATCAAGCACCTGGAACATAATCTTCAAATAAAAATGAAAACCTCAACAAACAAATCTACAAGACACAACTACATGTTAACCATGAGCATGAATGAATAATAAATATGATGGATGTTTAAATAATAATGCTACTTTCAAAAGAATATTATTTGAATTAAATAATTATTGTATCATTGTAAAACCCAGAGGCAAAACATTGAAAAGAGCCGCATATATCAAATCCCAAACAGGAAATTGTTATTGACTCACATGGGTATACTTAAGGTGACAAATGAACAGGCAGAGAGAAATGCACTGGAAATATACAAAATATTATTCTAATGAATGCTATGGGAAAGCTACGACCAAAAACAAAATTAATGAGAACACAAAAGAGCTTAATCACCCCCAATCGCTACAGAAAACAAAGACAGACATGTATTACAGACCTCAGAGAAGCTAGCACGGCGCACAAGCGTTCATAGCTGATACCTACCTCAGGCTCTCCTCGCCCATAAAATCTAACTACATTTTCTTTTCCAAACGCCCCTCCAAACGGAAAAACATTTTCCTTCACCATCTTACAATCACCAAATCAAGTAATATTCCGTATGGATTCAAATTGTCTACTATCCCATCTCCAGCCTTTCTCTGGAAAATTGACATTTCCATTTTCAAATCTGGCAAAATCCTCATCCAAGCCTCTGATTACCACCTCAACCTCTTCAGTACTTTAACGTACCAACTCACTCACCCAGTCCTAAACCCTTCCCTAACCCAACTGCCTGACGCCTTTTTGTTGGCTCCCACCCTACCGGGTCCGTCCCATCCTACCTTACATTTCACTACTGCACATGCCGTCATGCCAACTCTCACGCCCTCTAACAATCAACGCCCTCCAACCGCCATCCCTACCCCTAACACCACTCCTACGTCCTTGCCTCAACAATTTTGTTGGACAGGCCCGCTCCCTCCCCGCCTGACGGGGACCGGACCCCTGCTCTCCCTGTATTCCCGACAAGAACCATCCCGGCAACCCACCGAGGCAACCCGCAACCCGTCCCCAACGGGACTCCAGCTCCTGAACTCCCCCGTATCGGCTGGCCCGGGCCCCCGTCAGCACCATTGCCCCGGCCCAGCCGCCATCTTTGGACACTGCATCACGAGGCCGCGTGGCCTCGGCTCGACCCCAACCCTGGGCCTGGCCAGGCCCCGACATCGAGGCACCACCATCCACCCAGGAGGTGAAGAGACCACTTGGCAGGTCAATGGGAGAGGGAGTGTCAATGGCTCTCCTCCGCCAGGTGTCGATCGCCCCCGGCCTCCCCGGGCGCTGGCTCCACCCCCCTGCTGGGTGTCTGGAGTCCCTCATCCCGGACCTCCCGACCTCCAAGTGCGAGGGTTCGGACATCAAAGGAGACCAGACCTATAACTGGGGCAGCTCCAGAGCAGGAAGGCAGTTGTATCCTGGAGTCGAGAGACACCGAGAAGAACTCATCCTTGACGGACTGCTGGCGCTGCCGCAGCCCTGCCTTGTGAACCATCTCTGAAGCCTGCTGGCACTGCCGCGGCCCTCTGCAACGTGCACCTTCGTCTTGGCCTGCTGGCGCTGCCGCGGCCCCTCTGCAACGTGAACCATCATCC
This sequence comes from Lissotriton vulgaris, assembly GCF_964263255.1. NCBI lineage: Eukaryota > Metazoa > Chordata > Amphibia > Caudata > Salamandridae > Lissotriton > Lissotriton vulgaris. The sequence goes on from NC_141697.1 coordinate 994,972,806, forward strand.
TAGCCTGCTGGCGCTGCCGCGGCCCTCCTCGGTGTCAAGCATTCGTCCTGGCCTGCTGGCGCTGCCGCAGCCCTCTTTGTCGAGAACTTTCATCCTAGCCGGCTGGCGCTGCCGCGGCCCTCCTTGCAGAGAACTTTCATCCTAGCCTGCTGGCGCTGCTGCGGCCCGACCTTGCAGACCCCTAAGCTCGAGGATTGTGAGCTCCTTCTTGCCGCCCCTGTACCAGACCGGTACCAAGACTGTCCCGCTACCCCTTTCCCTACAGAGACTAGAATTGGGAGGATCCTCGTGTCCTGACCCCACTGTATCGTTGATAACCTTGCCTCAAGAACCCTATATAACGTGTGTAGACCTCTTCCTGGTGTGGTGTCCATCTGTGGGGGGGAAGCTACTTGTCTGTACGATCGCCGGAGACGGCCCTCACTGGAGGCCTCTCCCCCTGTACTCGGCCGACCCTCCGGGTCCCCGTCTAACATTGGTGGCCAGCGGCGCGATCCGAACCAACGCGTAATCGTACAGAGAGTAACTCACCCCACGACACAACCACAATGTCAACAAAAGAGAGCGGAACCACAGAAAAATTCCAGATGGAAAAACTAGAAGAATACAACCACAGAGAACTAAAACAATTCTGCATAGAACTAGGCATTGCTACCACAGGACTGAGCACAAAAGAAGACTTCAAAAACGCCCTGGAATCTTGGGCAAAGACGGGTACGGCCGTACCCCAAAACCAAAGCCTCGAAGCACCGGAAACGAGCACCACTCCGACGGAAGAAAGAAGATCGGGTCTCTCCCCGGAGGAGGTCCGAGAACGGGAAAAAAGCAGGCTCCATGAATTGGAACTGGCTCGACTTCGTCTAGATGGAGAACTTAAATTGGCGGAACAAAAAATAACGTTGGAACACTTGCGGCTCCGAGAGGAGCGAGAAGAGAAACAAAGACAGAGAGAGTTAGAAGAGAAAAAGCTAGCCTACGAACATGAGCACAACCTAAAAGAACTAGAGATTCGGAAGCAGAACAAAGATCTCGGGGTCCCCGAGCGCCCGAACACTCCTGCCACTACAGACCCAAAGGTCCACATCCCCAAGGATGTCGTCAGAGAGTATTACCGGAACGATGATATCCAGCAATGGTTCAAAGCCTACGAGGTAGCCATGACCTCCCACCGGATTCCCCGAAGCGACTGGGGAGCCGGGTTATGGGGGAGGTTTGTCAAGGAAGGGAGAGACGCCCTGCTGCAACTCCCGGACCATCTGATGACATCCTACGACCACATGAAAGCCGCCCTCCTCACTCGATACGGACTCACGCCCAAGATGTACCGCCAGCGGTTCCGCGACTGCAAACGGATCCCGGGTACGACTTGGGTGGAGTACGTGAACTTCTTTAGCAGAGCCTTCGAGGGGTGGATCAAGGGCAGCAAAGTGACCACTTATGAGCAACTCTTCGACCTTATTGTGTGGGAACACCTTTCTAACAACTGCTTCGTCGAGCTCAGGCAGCACCTCCTCGACAGTAAACTGACTGAACCTCGGCAACTCGCCGCCGAAGCTGACCGATGGGAAAGCACCCGAGTTGCCCGAAACGGGCCCAGCGACCAGAACAGAGCCGCCCAAGGACCCAATCGCCCCCGAGGGGGAGGAGGAGGCCAGGGTCGGGGCAGGGACACCGTCCCGGTGGCTCCCACCAGCAACGCCCCGCCCTCGGCCGGCAGGGGAAACCTCCCGATGCGTCCAGGTTTCCGAGCCAACGTTACTTGTCACCGATGCCAGCGACCCGGCCACTACGCCAATGATCCCAACTGCCCGAAGAACTAGAGCCCTATGCCCCGCCAGGTCGCTGCCGCCGCCCTGGGAGAAGAGCAAACCCAAGAAGACACTGAAGAGTACGAGCCAGACCAACCCGAGTGGGAGCCAGCCGCCATGTCCCTGGTCTGCCTAGGGGAAAGAGACATGATCCCGCGGGCCCCCCTGCCTGCCAACACGCAGAAATACAGCCAGTGGGTCAACATTAATGGGCGCCGGGCTGAAGCCCTCCGCGACACCGGGGCCAGTGTGACCGCAGTCCGCTGTCATCTGGTGACCCCGGACCAGATCTTGCCAAACATCCTTTGCCCAGTACGGTCGGCCGACAACTCCGAAAGCCTGTGTCGGATGGCCTGCGTCCCCTTCGAGTGGGGAGGAGTGTCCGGAATGCTGAAAGTAACTGTCCGCGATGATGCACCGGTGGACTGCCTCCTGGGGAACAACCTCGAAAGTTCCCCCTGGGCCGCCGTCGAAAGAAGAGAGCACCTGGGGATGTTGGGCCTCCCTGAATGGGCCTGCGTAACGACCCGGTCCATGGCCGCCCGCGCCATCCCCAGTCCCGAAGAGCCCGAATGGCCAGAGCCTCCTCCCCCGATCGTCCCAGAGGGAGCCACCCTAGAAGCCAGTCCTCCAGAACAAAACACAGAAGGACTCGATCGGCTCCGGGACCTTCCCGAACTAGCCCAGTGGCGTCAAGAGGGTGGACCCACCGAGGAACAATTCTGACAAGAGCAGCGGACATGTCCCTCCCTCGAGGGACTCCGGCAGCAAGCCCTCGCCCAGAGCGCAGGAGACACCTCGGGGGCCCACTGGATTTATTGGGACAATGACCTGCTCTACAGTGAGCAAAGGATTGCTGAGCTGGGGGCCAGTCGGGTGCTGGTGGTACCCCTCCGCTTCAGAGACTTTCTCTTGAACTTGGCACACAATGTGCCTCTCGCCGGACACCTGGGGCAAGACAAAACGTACAGCCGCCTGGTGACCATCTTCTACTGGCCCAAAATGCGAAATGATGTCTCCAACCACTGCCGGACCTGCCCCACCTGCCAGGCCAGCGGGAAGAGCGGCCGAAAGACCAAAGCACCCTTGCAACCCTTTCCCGTCGTCACCACCCCGTTTGAACGGGTGGGAATAGACATTGTGGGGCCCCTGGACCCCCGAACGGCACAAGGGCACCGGTTCATCCTGGTCCTGGTGGACCACGCCACCCGCTATCCCGAGGCCATTCCTCTTCGGACTGTGACAGCGCCCGTGGTAGGCCGAGCCCTGATGGGGATCTTCTCTCGGGTGGGCTTCCCCCGGGAAGTCGTCAGCGACAGGGGCACAAACTTTATCTCGAAGCACATGAGGTCTCTCTGGCAACAGTGCGGGGTCACCTACAAATTCACGACCCCCTATCACCCGCAAGGAAATGGACTGGTCGAGCGGTTTAACCGCACTCTCAAGGGAATGATCATGGGACTAGAAGAACCCCTACGTCGCCAATGGGACGTGCTGCTCCCGTGCCTCCTGTTCGCCTATCGAGAAGTCCCCCAGAAATCCCTAGGCTTCAGCCCATTTGAGCTCCTGTACGGACACCCCGTCCGGGGTCCCCTCAGCCTGGTCAAGGAAGGATGGGAGATGGCCCCCCAGAAGACTCCTCCAGATGTATATAAGTATCTCCTGACCCTTCGCAACCAGACCCGGCGATTCAGGGAGCTCGCCAAAGCCAACCTTGAAGCCAGCCAGGAGGACATGAAGAAATGGTATGATCAGCATGCCTCCTCCATCGAGTTTGAGCCGGGACAACAAGTCTGGGTGATGTCCCCGGTCGAACCCTGTGCCCTACAGGACAAATGGACAGGACCCTTCAAGGTAATAGAGCGCAAGGGTCCCGTCACCTACCTAATCGACTTGGAGTCCTCCCGGAACCCCCTACGGGTCCTCCACGCCAACAGACTCAAACCCCACTTCGTACGCTCGGAACTCAGCCTCCTGATGGCTACCGATAGTGGGACAGAGGAAGACTCCGAGCCCCTCCCTGACCTACTGAGGACCCGTGAACAAGATGGCTCAGTGGAAGGGGTCAGACTCTCCGATGCCTTGTCCCCTGAGCAACGCCAAGACTGTCGAGCTCTCCTACTACAATTTGCGAACCTGTTCTCCCTCACCCCCGGGGTCACCCCCTGGTGCCTTCACGACGTGGACACCGGGGATAGTCCACCTATTCGACACAGGGCGTACCGAGTGCCAGATCGGGTGCGCGCCTGTATCCAGAACGAAGTCACCAAAATGCTGGCTCTGGGAGTGATCGAGCCATCTGACAGCCCCTGGGCCAGCCCAGTCGTACTGGTCCCCAAGGCTGGCGCCCCGGGCGTTGCCCCCGAGCTCCGGTTCTGTGTGGACTATCGGGGCCTGAACGCCGTTACCAGAACCGACGCTCACCCTATCCCCCGGGCGGATGAGCTAGTTGACCGCATGGGGGCCGCCCGCTACCTGAGCATCTTCGATCTGACAGCGGGCTATTGGCAAATCGGCCTCACCCCAGGGGCCCAAGAGCGATCCGCCTTCTCTACCCCGGATGGCCACTACCACGTCAAGGTGATGCCATTCGGCATGAAAAACGCCCCAGCTACCTTCCAGAGACTCGTGAACCAGGTACTGGCGGGCCTTGAAGAATTCAGCGCCGCCTACCTGGACGATATTGCTGTGTACAGTCGCCACTGGGCAGACCACCTCCACCACCTCCGGGAAGTCCTGCACGCCCTTCGGCAGGCCGGCCTCACCATCAAAGACAGCAAATGCCAGATTGGCCAAGGGTCCGTGACCTACCTGGGACACCAAGTGGGGAGCGGTCTGGTGGCCCCCCTCCAGCTCAAGATCGCTGCCATTCAGTCCTGGCAACCACCTGTCACCCAAACCGAGGTCCGAGCCTTCCTGGGGCTCACCGGGTACTACCGGCGGTTTGTGATGGACTATGGCAGCATTGTGGGGCCCCTCACAGAACTCACATCCAAGAAGAACCCCAAAACAGTCAACCGGACTGTCAAGCGGCCTTCAAGAAGTTGAAGACCGCCATGCGCACCGCCCCTGTGCTCCAGGCCCCCGACTACAGCCGGGAGTTCATAGTACAGACGGACGCCACAGATCATGGCGTTGGGGCAGTCCTCTCTCAACTCAACACCGAGGGAGTCGATCAGCCAGTGGCCTTCATCAGCCGACGCCTGCTGGCCCGAGAACAGCGCTGGAGCACCATCGAGCGCGAGGCCTTCGCCGTGGTATGGGCCCTCAAGAAGCTCCGGCCCTACCTCTTCGGTACCCACTTCCGGGTGCAAACTGATCACCGCCCCCTGCAATGGCTGATGCAGATGCGGGGGGAGAACCCAAAACTGTTGCGATGGTCCATCTCCTTGCAAGGGATGGACTTCACTGTGGAGCATTGTCCAGGCCAGGACCACGCCAACGCAGACGGCCTGTCACGCTTTTTCCGCCTCGGCGAGGAGAGTACCCAAGAAGATGGGTGACTCTCCCTGCCTTCAGCTGGGGGGGACGCATGTTGGACAGGCCTCGTGGAAGGCCCGCTCCCTCCCCGCCTGACGGGGACCGGACCCCTGCTCTCCCTGTATTCCCGACAAGAACCATCCCGGCAACCCACCGAGGCAAACCGCAACCCGTCCCCAACGGGACTCCAGCTCCTGAACTCCCCCGTATCGGCTGGCCCGGGCCCCCGTCAGCACCATTGCCCCGGCCCAGCCGCCATCTTTGGACACTGCATCACGAGGCCACGTGGCCTCGGCTCGACCCCAACCCTGGGCCTGGCCAGGCCCCGACATCGAGGCACCACCATCCACCCAGGAGGTGAAGAGACCACTTGGCAGGTCAATGGGAGAGGGAGTGTCAATGGCTCTCCTCCGCCAGGTGTCGATCGCCCCCGGCCTCCCCGGGTGCTGGCTCCACCCCCCTGCTGGGTGTCTGGACTCCCTCATCCCGGACCTCCCGACCTCCAAGTGCGAGGGTCCGGACATCAAAGGAGGCCAGACCTATAACTGGGGCAGCTCCAGAGCAGGAAGGCAGTTGTATCCTGGAGTCGAGAGACACCGAGAAGAACTCATCCTTGACGGACTGCTGGCACTGGCGCAGCCCTGCCTTGTGAACCATCTCTGAAGCCTGCTGGCGCTGCCGCGGCCCTCTGCAACGTGCACCTTCGTCTTGGCCTGCCGGCGCTGCCGCGGCCCATCCTCGTGAACCATCGCCTTGGCCTGCGGGCGCTGCCGCGGCCCCTCTGCAACGTGAACCATCATCCTAGCCTGCTGGCGCTGCCGCGGCCCTCCTCGTTGTCAAGCATTCGTCCTGGCCTGCTGGCGCTGCCGCGGCCCTCTTTGTCAAGAACTTTCATCCTTGCCGGCTGGCGCTGCCGCGGCCCTCCTTGCCGAGAACTTTCATCCTAGACTGCTGGCGCTGCCGTGGCCCGACCTTGCAGACCCCTAAGCTCGAGGATTGTGAGCTCCTTCTTGCCGCCCCTGTACCAGACCGGTACCAAGACTGTCCCGCTACCCCTTTCCCTACAGAGACTAGAATTGGGAGGATCCTCGTGTCCTGACTCCACTGTATCGTTGATAACCTTGCCTCAAGAACCCTATATAAAGTGTGTAGACCTCATCCTGGTGTGGTGTCCATCTGTGGGGGGAAGCTACTTGTCTGTACGATCGCCGGAGACGGCCCTCACTGGAGGCCTCTCCCTCTGTACTCGGCCGACCCTCCGGGTCCCCGTCTAACAAATTTGAATTTCCTACTTTGCCCGCCCCTTTGCCATTCCCTCCCTCTCCTAACTGCATTCCCCCCTTAACCCATAGTGCCTTTTCCCAACATCCCTCTCGCCCACTTATATTCTCCTTCCACCTCGACTGACTTTACGAATGACCCGCCACCCCACATGCCTTACACCTCACCAATCAGCCGGAACACTTTTCTGACCCCGCCCCGGCCGCTCTCCACCTCCGGGCACCAGACTCCCCTCAATGAAAAATCCTAATCCCACTACATCTCCCCCCTCCTTTGTATCTGAGCTCCCCCTCAATCTTCTCACTCAGACATTAACAAACATAGAACGTAATCTCACAACCTTGACGTACGAACTTGCTCGACTTAGAGAGGACTACAACTCACTTAGAACAATGTCCTTCCTGAACCACATGATGTCCTCTGTTCTTGCTCCATAAACATCTGGCGATATCACCGAATGAGAACTACACCAATATGCAACAGATCACACAGGCCTCTCTGCGCAGTGAGCTACCCGTCCATTTCCGACCTTTGCAACTCCTACCTTCCCCAACCTCTGAGTTCTGATCTTCGCCTCTCACACGCCAGCATCCCAGTGATTATAGAAACAAACAGAATCCCTTACACACCCATCTCCCCTAGACCCCCAGTTCAACTTACCACCATTCACTCCTGTAAACTTATCAATGATAACCCTAAACCCCTCTCTTGCATATCTGAAACCATCCTTAGCAAAGCTACTGACATCTCCTTTATTACGGAAACTTGGCTCAATGACCACTCAACGGCTTTTCTTGACCTACTCAGCCCCCCTGGCATTTCTATCATTAGGAAAGACAGACCTGTCAGAAAAGGGGGTGGTCTAGCTATAATGTATAAAAATGAACTTCAACTCTTCCCATTAAAGGACTCAGACCACTAAACCTTTGAATACATTGGGGCCGAACTCACTGCACAGGGCCCTCCCCCAATCCGACTACATAACTTCTACCACCCTCCGGGTGAACCTCTTCTCTTTGCTGATGAATTTTCTGACTTTCTTGCACAATCCTCACTTTCCGACTCAAAAAATCTCTTCTTTGGAGATTTTAACATTCATTGGAACAATGTTTAGGATCCCTCAATCTTGCGCCTCACTAACCTCCTTGAGATTAACGACCTATAACAACTATGTAAAAATCCAACTCACATCAAAGGAGCCACTCTTGACACCATCATTTCCAATATTGACTCGACCTCCTGGGTCTCACATCATCCCAATTGACTGGTATGATCATCACCTCATTCTGTTTAGGATCTTAACCAATCACCCTCCCCCTCTACACAAATCACCAAACCCCTGAAATGGACCAAAATTCTTAGACAAATCCCACCGGATGTACTCAGGGCTAAACTCCAAGCCCAACTCCTTCTCAGCCCCCTCTCTTAAAATGCAAATAAGCTCACTACTCATTTCAACGAGACCATCAAGGATGTCTTGGACAAATTAGAACCCTCCAAAACTAAAAAAAACGAATAAATATTCAATCTAAATCTTGGTTCAACTCAGATCTAAACAACGAAAGACGTTCACTTCGACTTACCGAAAGAACATGGAGACAACACCCCTCTCCCTCCCATCTTGCCCTCCTCAGACCAGCCAGATCAACGTACAAGAAACACATCATCAATGAAAAAGCAACCTTCTTTTGAGCACAACTTGATTGTGCCTAAAATAGGCCCAGAGAACTATTTAACATTGTAAGAAAACAAACATTGTCCACTCCCCCTGAGCTATTGGCCTCAACCAAGAGATGTGAGGAAATAGCTAACTTCCTCTCAGCCAAAAATTGACAAAATTGATCAGTCCTTCCATCCAACTCTAGCCCCGCCCTCACCAAAACTTACTGTGGACGCTTATATTGATTTACCCCTCTCTTGACCCTGCCCCCTCCTCCTAATTCCACTACTCTCTGACCCATTTCAACTTCGCCTGAATTCAGCCTTCCCTATGTACAACTGAAAAACAATGCCTCCTGGCATAACTTTCACCCCCTGACTAAACACAATGTCCTTAACATAATTTCCAAACTCAAGCCGACCTCACACACCAAAGATCCTCTCCCTTCAAACATTGTTCAAGATCTTAAACACATAATTTCCCCTTACTGGACCAGTATCATTTACTCCTCCTTTGCCACTGGTTGTGTCCCCAACTCTCTCCAACTCTCTCCAACTCGAACAAATCGCTCCCATTTTTTAAAAACCCTCTGCTGACCCTAACGACCCCAACAATCTCCACCCTATCTCAAACCTCCCACTTCTATAAAAAGTCCATGAAAAATGCGCTCTCCGACAATTGGACCACCACATCTGCAGTTTCAACCTACTTGACTCCTTGTAAGCATGGGCGGAAAATCCATTTCGCTCGCGGATTTTGCGGATTTTCGGTAAATTCGCAATCCGCGAGATTCGCGAATCTCCCGCAAAATCCGCAAATCCGCGAGCAGCGGATTTTGCTCGCACTGTTCGCGTGAGTTCGCGGCTTCCCAGTACAACTTCGCGCCCCGCGAATAAGTGCAAAATTGCAGAAATACGATCTTAGCAAAACTGAAACTACTTACAAGGTTCAAAAGTTCAGGCTCATCATTAGTAGCCATTTCCTGTAGTGCTTCCTGAGGGGCCCCTCCAGAGTTCAGTTGCCAGTTGCAACTATTATGTGACCCTGCTCTGAACCTCAGAATAGTTACACATATGCCACAAAGGTCCTGAATTACAGCTAAGGGAGACAAGCAGGAGCCAGGCTGGAAGTTCAAATCCATTAATCAGCCCCTAATTCATTATTGTCAGTTGGGGCAGGGCAGGTGTTGTAACTAATTTTGCAACAATGAAAGCACTTAGCAAGTGCAAAAGATCACTAATCAGGAAGCACTAAGGAAGCAGGTGCCAGCTAAAAAAATATTCTGTGACACATTAATCAGCCCCAAATTAATTCAGGTCACTTGAGGCAGGGAAGGTGTGCTTGCATTGCCACAATAATGTACACTGACTGGACAACCAGAGGGGGCTGTGATGAAACAGAGGGTGGCATGGGTGGGCCAGAGGGTGGCATGAGTATTCAGAGAGTGGCAGTGGTGACAGAGAGTGGCAGTGATGAAGAAGAGTGTCCCAAACAGGCTGGACACGTAGAAACAACAAGTTCGCGAAACTTGCGACCCGACAGGTAAGTTCGCAATTTGCGACATTGTACAAAACCCTCGCGAACTGGCAGAAACCCGTGCAAACACACAAAAAAAATCCGCAAATTCGCGAGAATTCGCGGATTTTGCGGATTGCGAGTTCGCAAATCCTCAAAATTCGCGAACGCGAGATTCGCAAAATTCGCCCATGCTTAACTCCTTGCAATCCAGCTTCAGAAAAGGATGCAACACAGAAACCGCCATGATTAATATTGTTGATGACCCCCACTGGTCACTCGACTCCTTGAACTCTCTGCTGTCTTTGATACAGTTAACCATTCTTACTTACTTAACTCACTTAATGCTCGATTCAGCCTTAATGGTCTGGTCCTCAAATGGTTCTCCTCTTACATCCAACACAGAACACAACAAATCAAAATCCATGACTGCCTCTCGAACCTTACACCTGTCTTCCTAGGCATCCCTCAGGGCTCTATTCTCTTCCATCTCTCTTTAACCTCTTTATGGAACCCCTTGCCCTTATTCTGAAACAAGCAGGAATCAATTACCACCTCTATGCCGATGACACCAAATTTCACTACAAGATTAGATCCCACTGGGATGTTCTCCACCTTAACAATTCCTTAAAAAAGATCCACTCCTGGTTCTTCTCCAGTCACCTCAAACGTAACCCTAAAAAAACAGAAACCATTCTCTTCTCTCCTAAAAACAACCAGGTCCACATCCAAAGCTGGCTCTCTGACCTTAATGCCCTAAAGTGCTCGCTCTCCTTATCAAACTCAGTGAACTCAGTTGTTTTCACCATTGACAGCAAGATTACTCTTAACAACCACCTAAAAAATTCATCTAAAGGAGCTCTCATCACTCTCGGACATCTTAAAAAAATCAAACCCTTCATTCCTGTTGATGACTTCAAATGGGTTGTCCAATCACTAGTTCTCTTCAAAATTGACTATGGTAATGCTATCCTCTCTGGAACCCCCAAGGTACACCTTCCCCCCCTTAGATCCACGCTCAACCTAGCTGCCACCGACTGTAAACGTTTTGACAACATCTCCCCAACCCTCAAAGCCCTCAACTGGCTACCCATTGAAGGAAGATCACCCTAAAAGACGGCATGCATAACCTACAAAGCCCTTCACCAACAAACCCTGTTGGACATTACGAACAAACTCAAAATAGCGGGCTACTCCAGACCGATGAGAAGCACCAATGCTATACTCCTTATCCCCCTGCTAAAAAGAGAAATCCTCACAATCTCGTTCCTTCCCTGCGAATGCCCCGATTATCTGGAATGCTCTCCTTAGGGACTTGCGCTGCAACCCCTCCTACCTCAGCTTTAAAAAAGACCTAAAATCTCATTTTCTCAACAAATATCGGGGTCTTTAACCTCGCTCATGACGCCTCATTCTATCCTCCACCAATCCTAATCCACTCCTCTGTTCCTACTGACTCTCTCCCCCTCTCCTCCCTACTTTCCTTCGAATATGCACCCTCTAATCCCCCTCAGATATGACCACTACCCCCAGCCCCTTCTTGAATCTCCGTCTGACATTACTTCCTTTCTCCCCTAACTGTTTTCCCATCGATATTTATCAATTCCTCTTTCTCCCCCGCCACATAACCCCGAACTCTGGTTCATCCCTGCACTCAACCATGAGGTATATACTTTGTTCTTGTAATAAAACAGTTTCACTTCTTGATAATCCCCTCCTCATGTAAATAACTATTTTGCCTATTTGTTTATTTTATAATGTTTTTATCCTGCCGCCTATGTTTGTATCCTATGGAACAACTGTTTTACAGCAACGATCAATGCTTATGTAAAGCGCTCTGATACCCCCGGGTCTAACCAGCGCTATATAAAACCTTCCAAATAAAATTAGGGGCCGATTATGATCGCGGACGGACTTGCGTCCGTCCACGATCATTGAGGAGGAGGGGACGTCCGCATGGGCTGCGGAGTCCCCTCTTGTGCGATTAGGATGTGACCGCCAGGGAGGCGGTCACATCCTCTATTTTTAACATTGCGGCGGGTGCGGCTTCAAGCTGCACCCGCAGCAATGTTAAAAATGCACGCATTGCATTTGCATGCAGAAAGAGGTAGGCACCGTGCGGTGCCTGCCGCTTTCTGCATACAAATGCAGGGGGGTACCATAGGTACCCCCCATGTGCACCCCCCACCCCCCCTTCACCTAGGGGGCCCGAAACGGGCCCCCGCAGTGAAGTTACACATGCTTTTCCACGGCGGAAAAGCCGCCGCGGAAAAGCATGTTTGTAGGCACATACTAATCTGGCGGACGGTGTCTGAGAGACACCGTCACCAGATTAGTGCTTTTCCTCCGCGGTTGTAAGCCAACCGCGGAGGAAAAGCTGCGGACGGAAACCAGGACCCACCAGCCATCCTAATGTGGCGGTGGGTCTTTGGTGGGTCCGTTGCGGATTTTCCGCATCCTCCGGGCCGGCGGTGGCTTCCGCCGGCCCGGAGGATGCGGAAAATCCGCAATCATAATGAGCCCCTAAATTCCACAACGCAAACATGCCATGAGTTTATGTACTTTTACCAAACAATCAATTGCAACATATCACAAACTTTTAACTGAAATAAAATCCAAAACTAACAACAACTATCCCCAAAAATAATCATTGACTTCAACTCCACCATTTTAAACATATGCCCACATACAGTTATACTGGGGTGTTACTACCATTCTAACCAAAGTATACCTCCAAAAACAACACAAATGCTGAATTTGCCCATAAAATTAGAAAACGAATTCCCCTAGCATATGTCCCAGAAGCTGAAGTACCAAAACATTACAACCTCCTGTCAGAATCACCCTATCACTAAAGACAAAAAGGTAAACTATGGGCCTGATTACGATGGCCGAGGGACTGTCACCGATAGGCTATCAGTGGCGGTCCCTCGGCCATCATAACAGGGATCTCCGTCTGCCATATTACAATGGCTTCTGGATGGGTGGCGGTCAGCAACACCAACTGCCATGGTACCGTCAGGCAGCCTTTATCCGAACTCCTGTTGGACCTCCCTGTAGTCCCAGAATGGCGGTGGTGCTGGTCAAGCACCGCCATAGGGATTACAATCAAACCACAGCAAAACAGCAGGCAGAAATAGAGTTGGGGGCCCATAGCGGGACCCCCTAACCCCCTGGGCCAGGGACATAGGCCTTAGGGGGGTAAACACATATGCCTACACCATGTGGTAGGCACCGCATGGTGCCTGCCATGTAGTGCAGGGAAATGTGTGGGGTGTCTGATTTGTTTTGCAGCGGCTGCAGCAGAGCGTAGCACCCACAGCAATACAAAACATGGGTAATGCGACCGCCACGGTGATGGACGCATTCTAATTTGCCCTGTGGTATCGCCGGTTTGTGGGCGGGCGGTCCCAAATACAATTGGATGCCATACGTGCGAAAGTCTGTCCGCTTTCCTAATGACCCCCTAAGTTCCCTAATGGACTGTTTTGAAGATAACATGAGAAGGCAGACTTCATTGTTCCGGTCACAGACGCCAACCCAAGTATCACATACCATGGTTGAACATATCGGACAGCACCATGGCACAATAAGCAAAAACATATAAAATAGTGTGTGGCGGGGTGGTACAACTCCTGGCAAGGGACATTAGGCCAACACCACCCTACACTTCCAATTCCTAACATAATAAAAAAGGAACACATTTTCATACAACTCAGAATAGAACAATCCATAACCCAAGTAAAATATTAAGTATTAAAACAAACCTAAGAAATAAATGAAATACTATAATGCAAAGTCTAATTATTTGCAATCAATGCCTACCATAAACTTCTCTAAAAAAATTCAAATGTACAATGATAATACAAAGTAAACTTCCAAATATCAAACCCATACTTAAATAATGCATTTATGAATAATATTAAAATATATTTTGGTGTAACTAGACTCCTGAAAAGTAAAACATTTTATAATAAAAAGTAATAAGCAAATTAAGCACCAGTAAAGCAAACAAATAACAGCTTTTCAAATCACAACACCTGATAGACTACCAAAAATAAATACATTGCATAACACATTGTAGAAGTAATAACCGAAAGAACTTTAAAACACTTAAACATTTACCACCCATAAAAATTTAAATAAAATATAACTTAGATTTTTGTAGATGAAGTCCATGATCTGGAAGTCATTCACAGAATAAGGATTTCACAGCAATTAATCATTTTTTCTATTTATAAAGTTTTATATAGTGCAAACAAGATCCCGAAGGATATCAGAGCGCTTTACAAAGGAAGAAGGGAAGGACATGAATCCAATATTGACAACAGTAAGTATACACAACAGGAATTCTCGCCTAAATCCCATACAAATAAACGCCTTATCCTGCCACTTGAACCTTGTATACTATGCTTTGTGGTAAACGGGAGAGCTATTGGGGTATCTTGCATGAAGCACGGGTATTCAGCTTGACAAGGATACCTATTTCCCTTACCGGTCACAAAACGTGTTACACGAAATAATTAACATATTATAAAGCTATATTTTGTAACTGTAACAATAATGCCTCCACTTTTACTATATCATTAGCCAGAGAGTGAAATCCATAGACTACATTCCTTCTGCATAAATATCACAGTTGTAGTCAAACAATATATAACACACTGAACAATTAAACATTTTTAGGATAAGAACAGAAACCTCAAATTCACATTCAAAGTTTTATGAATGTTCCTATGGTCCTTTGGTTTGACCAGAGTCCATGTCATTCTTAGCATAAACCTTTTCTGATTCATACTGAATAAGAGAAATCTCTTACTCAGAATAGTTGACATGCCCTAGGTGAAAAGTAGGCTACAGCAATTATTTTTCCTCTTGGTAGTTATACATGTGGGTGGAGCACAATTCAACCCATTGCAAACATTCTAAAAACAAACTAAAATATCTAGTGCAAAAAATAGTCTTCCTTGGGAACCATCCATAACCTAAAAAATAAATAAAAACAAAATACTCTAGGAAAAACAAGAAATAATATTGGTTAATATATAAACAATCGAATTACCTTAAAAAACAAATTAGCCAAAAAGTGGGACATTTCCAGGAGTCTAAAGAAATACCTGAAAAAATACAACATACCCACCCACACTACGCAAATAACCCAGTAAACATACCAAATCAAACACCAATAACGCTAAAGACGTATATATAGATAATACATTTCGAAAACAAATCACATTACAATACATAGAACACACATCCCCAACTCCTAAACTGCAAATAAGTAACTTAAGATTACACTAACCTTATCCAGAGACGGGGAACTATGACCACACAGACGCTCAGACACCCATACATGTGGTTACTAGACTAGCAAAGGACAGCTAAATGAACTTTAAAAAGACATACTCCATTGAAAAGAAATCAAAGTCTTATATAAAATGTTAATAGCATTTTTATATAAAGTTAAACAGTTGAAAAATGTACAAAAGTGTTTAATATTTACAAAAATGAAAATACATTAAAAACGACTTGACAAAATCAATAGTTAAATTGTAGCATACATTTGTAAAAATGTTTAAAACATGTATTTGCTCAAAATACCTTCTGTTTACAAATGACATTGAATAAAAAATATAACAAAATTTTACAATATGTTAGAAATTAAAATACATATGTCCAAAATATTGCTGAAATGTGAAAAATATGAATATGCCATAACAATGAACAAAATGGAAAATATTTTGTATATGATAATAAATGCATGGAACAACTGTAAAATAAATTAAAGAATCAAACAAGTGAAAACATTTTTAAAATGTTATGCTCTATGTAAAAAAAGTTCTTCTACTGTAAAAATAAAACTTATGTTACCAATTTCATGTCTTACAATTTAAAATAAAATGCAATTACACATTTACTATTCCCATTCAAACCTAAGCCTCATTTGCGAATAATAAGGCCTCTGAGGGTGGTAAATTTACTATTTCTGCTCCAGTGTAAGCTACATTGGTTAAATGGTTGAACTTTGCGGAGGGTACATTTACTTTTCCCACTTC
This sequence comes from Lissotriton vulgaris, assembly GCF_964263255.1. Taxonomy (NCBI): domain Eukaryota; kingdom Metazoa; phylum Chordata; class Amphibia; order Caudata; family Salamandridae; genus Lissotriton; species Lissotriton vulgaris. The sequence goes on from NC_141697.1 coordinate 994,988,606, forward strand.
AATCTAAGCTAAATTGAACACATATTTGAATATTAATATTAACAAACATAATAAATGGCAACATATTTCTTTAAAAACAATAAAAAGGCCCCCAATATATTTCTCTAAATACCCAAGTGAATATTAAAATTAAACACAGAACGTATATATGTTTAATTACATAGTAATTTTTTTAAAATAAATGATTAATACATTCTAGTAATTTTCTAATTAAATATTTGTTAATATATACATAGTATCTCAATTATTTAAATTAAAAATAACTTCAACATTGGAATTAAACTGAACTGATTGCAAAACATACAATACATCAACAAATATGAGACTTTTTTTTGATAATCAACTTTATTGGATTTTCAATAACATGAGAGTTTATTGGCAGCAGATCACTTATCATTAAAGGAATCATGACATTGTATACAGTCGACAGGTCAAGGGAGGCCCAGCGGGTCTGGGTACGGCAGTCCAGATAATCACTACAGATGTATAAAATTAAACAGATCATCACATTGGTAGCAGATTAATCCATTTACCCCACACTTTACAGAATAAGTCGGGGCAGGCCCGGGCTTCAAAAAGAGATTCCCCCTGCATTCCACACCAATCCAAACCTTTCTTCTATTTCTGTACAGTTGGCGACTTAGCCTGGGACCAAAGCGTAGCTATATTTCTTTTTGCCACCACCACAGCCGTCCCCAGAAAGCGCTTATCTGCCCTAGAGCCATCCAGGTCATCGAACACCCCCAACAGCAAGCGTCTCGGATCATGGGGGACCTCCCATCCCAGGGCACGACAGCTGAGTACCGGTTTTCTACAACAAGTCCGCCGGAGGAGCACCAGGGGGGCGAGCAGCATAAAAGGTCGCGTAGTAATCAGCAAAAGTTTGTGCGATGGCTGAGGACGTCGCCCGGTGGGCCCCAGTACCCAAGTGGATTTCGGGAATAATGCGGTTGACTTTTGGATAGGACACTAGGTTGTGGAGGAGCTTGCCATTCTTATCGCCCCACCCATAGATACGTGCCACCGATGAGCACCAGAGCATTTTAGCGGATTCAAAGAGATCCGGCGAATCTCCACACGGACCACTGCCAATTACCGAGAGGAGTCACCACGACCATTAGTTAGCTGGGTTCTTTCCAGCTGCGCTGCCTGAAATTCCAGCTGCACAAGTTGGGCCGTTTGCTCCACTCATTTCGCGTGGACCAGTCCCCTGGCTACCCCCCGGACAACAGCCTTGCCGGCCTCCTACAGCGTCCTCGGTGAGGGAACCGAGCGCATATTAGTGGAAAAGTATTGATGCAGTTCCTGTCCGAGTGATTCCACTAGCTCGGAGTCCTGCAGGAACCAGGCGTTTAGCCGCCAAGTCGCCCGTGGACCCGCCGAGGAGGTCCCAAGACGAAGGGAGACGGGGGAGTTATCTGAGATCCCCTGGGCAATATCGTGGCCCCAGAGACCAATTGGCAGTCTGTGGCAGGCATCAGGAGGAGGACTATACAGGAGTGAGTATGATGGGCCGCCGATGTGTGGGTGTATTGTTCTGTGCGAGGGTTCCATACCCTCCACATGTCACAGAGGCCCAGAGCCGAAGACCAACTCAAGAGGGCCCTTGCGGAGGCGCGACAGGCCTCTAATGGGGTCCCTGTTGTGTCACGCCTGGGTTGCAGGACACCTTTGAAGTCCCCCCAATCACCGTGAGACCCTATGGAAAGGAGGAGATTACCAGCGTGAGGTGGCAAAGGGTGGAGGGCATGAGTGCAGGGGGAATGTAAGTGCATAGGACGCCCCTCAATAGTTCCTGAGACAACCACATACCAGCTCTGTGCATCAGTCTTGGTTTTAGCCAGGGTAAAGGGAAGCCCCTTTCTCAGTATAATAGCCACCCCTTGGGAACCCCACGCAAAACCAGATTGCCAGACCCTGTAAAATCTGTATTGGGCTAGGAAGTTGCATTGTGTACCCAGAAGGTGCGTCTCTTGGAGAAACAGAATGTCCGGCCTGTGGCGGTGAGCAGCGCGGAGGACAGCTGTGTGCTTGATTCGGTCAAGGAGCCCATTGACTTTCCATGAGAGGAGATAGAGAGGCCTATTGAGGGTGTAGGTCATCTAGAGGAATGATGTGTGGAGGGGCGGATGTAGATGTGGGGCCGTGCCAGCCCGGGGGAAGCACCCACCCAGGCCCGAACATAGGGAAAGAGGCATGGGAAGTGGTGATCTGCTTGTCAACTGTGGAAAGAATTAGGGAATCACGGCTACCAATGAGAACCTCAGACAGCGGCCCGTAGGTGGCTAAAAATAACAAACTATGGTCCCCCCCTCCCTTGCCCCCCCAACTACACCCACCCTACACTTCTGAAGTTGAAGAATCTGTCGTCCCAAAAAACTCCAACCATTAACTACCCCAAAAAGAGGTGATTCGCTAATCTAAAACGGTTAGCAACAAACAATCAGGAGCATGGCTGAGTTGGACCCTCCTCCATGTATACGGATGACTGCCCACAGTAGAAAAACAGGAAGTGGATAACGTAAGAACCATAGGATGAGTCAGACCCGGGACTGCAATGGAAAGGCAAACCCTGACCCGGCCACCCAGTGGAGCCAGGTAGGTCCCCGCTCATGGGGTCTGGAGCTGTCCCGCTGTCTAGAGTCTTATAGGGTGAAATGTGAGTTACATAGTCTGTAGCGCTAATCACACACCCTCCTCCCCACCAGAGCCACGGATCACGGGGCTCCCTGACAAGTCCAAGTCTGACATGGCCCTCCAAAGAGTGACCTCTGGCCCGGGGATGCTACCCATGTTGATCAGAGAAGAGGCCAAGGTGGGGGAGGAGGCTCTCTGAATCGGGGCCTGAGTCGGAGGGCGCTGGGACTGCGCCTCTGGCGAATGGGAACTCCCTCCTCGGCGAGATCCGGCTCGGCGCCGTTGGGCCCTGCGTGCTTCCAGGCCTGGCTGTGTCTGTGTTCTTCGGGCAAGGGAGGGGGGCGCACCAGGTAGGAGGGGCCGCTCCTCCGTGAGCCAGGTCCATGCCACCTGGGGGGTGTCAAAGAATAATGTTTTGTCCTGGAAGATCACCTTAAGTCGAGCTGGGAAAAGGAGACCGTAGCGGAGACTCATAGCCCTGAGTTTTTGCTTGACCTCGTCATAGGACCGGCGCTGAGTCTGCACCTCTCTGGAGTAATCCGTGAAGACCATGATTCTGGAGTTCTGGAAGAGCAGCGGACACTGCTCCCTGGCTGCCCCCAGAATCGCGTCCCTGTCCCGGAAGTTGAAGATTCGAAGGATAATGGGACGAGCGGGAGCTCCGGAAGGGGGCTTGGGAGCGAGGGAGCGGTGAGCCCGCTCCACCACGAACCAGGGGGAGAGTTTCTCTTTGGGCATCCAGGAGCGGACCCAGGCCTCAATGAAGGTGTCGGTGTGGCCTTTCTCCACTCCCTCCGGAAAGCCCAGAAGGCACAGGTTGTCTCTTTGAACCCTTTTTTCGGCATCAACGGCCCTGCGGTGTAACTCCGAGGTCTGTATCTGAAGGCGGGCCACCTGGGATTTGAGAGCGCCCACGTCGTCCTCCACCATGGAGATACGGGACTCTGTTTCCGTGATACGTGCTGTGGCATTACGGAGATCTTGTCGAATCAGGGCCACGTCCATCCTCACCTCCCCGATCTGTGATGTGCTTATCGCCTGCAGGATGGTGGAGAGGTCTCCCCCGGCGGCCCCAGGCGCAGTCGGTGGCTTGCCACCCGGGTCTCGGTCCGACTTGGTAAATTGGTCCATTTTAGTTTGGGTTGGGGGAATGGGGGTCTGGGTGGTGCGGGTTCTGCCCATGTCCTTGAAGAATCAGTTTGAGATAGCCGAAGGAGAAGGGGGACGTGCACCAGCGTCTCGGCCACAGCCTCCGCCACCCGGTGTAGTGGCCAATCCCTCACCCACTCACCGACTTTGAAAAAAGGAGGCCACTCTCTATGGGAGCCCAACTCTCGACAGCAGTGGCGGTCCTCCAGGCAACCCCGGGGGCCCCAAGACCTCTGCCCCCCCAGCAGGCCCCAGCAGTAAGGCCCCAGGTGTCCGGGGGGAGAAGAAGAGGGGGCAGGCGCGTGCGCCACCCGACACTGTAGCTGGTCTGCCCCCGCACCGAACCACAGTGCCCCACTCGGCCCGCAGATAATGGGGAGAGGCGGACCCCCCACAGCAGTGAGCCGGGGCAGGTCAGAGAACTCTCAGGGCCCCGGAAGTCAGGCAATCCACGTCTACGGTGTCAATGCAGGCAATGGAAATTCCACACTGCGCAGTGGACCAAGCAGCCCACCCCCAGCGATCGCAGGACGGTCTCAGGCCAGCCGCCCCATTCCTCCAGTGGGCCCAGAAGCACCACGCATCCCCACACTGCGTCATCAAAATGGCGGAGGGCGCGAAGAAGTTGTAGCGGACAAAGGGGGGAATAGGGTACCCAGCGGGAGTCACACACAGGTTTCGAGTGAGGCACACAGGATTTTCCAGCAGTCCACACAGTGGCCTCTGGCCCTGAGGGGCAGTACATCCGTCAAGGCACCACCACGGATCTCAGTCTCTCAGCCCGCATGGGAGGTGCATCTGCGCGACCCTGGTAGTCCCACAACAAGTCCCAGGGGAGGCGACACAGAGCTGGTCCCCCGGTCTCCACACAGCCCAGAGACACAGGTCGGGCTTCACCCGGCGCCAGGCACTCCTGCATCCAGACAGGCCATCCGCGTCACCCAGGCCCCGCCGTCATCCACCGCAATCGCGTCCGTGGGCAGGGCCAGCAGAGCGGCGCAGCCTAGTTCCGCAGTCTTCGCCCGCATCTCCTCCAGCCGAAGTACAGCGCGCGGGTCGGCCGGCAACCTCCCACAGCCACCTCCATCTCTGGGGATCAAGGGCGCCTCTCCGCTTTCCAGGGCACTTTCAACACACCTCGGGACCGCCACCCGCTCCCCTTTGATCCAGCAGGCACCGGGGCAGGAGCCCGCACCGCAACTCTGGGGTCCGTGACCAGACAGGCAGCAGTCGGATTGGTCCTCTTCCGCCAGGAGAGTCGCAGGCAGACAGGGCTGGGAGAGAGATCACCTGATTGGCCGGGCCGAGGTGTCAGGTCCAAGGACGAGACGGCGAGGGGGCCGCCATCTTGAGGGATCAGGGCCGCCCGGAGAAGTGGGCCAGCGAGGACAGCATGGACAACGGGCAGTCTTCAAGGAGGATCCGGGCGATGCAGGCGAGCTGAGGGAGTCGCATCCAGTAGCGTGGAGCTTCGATGGCAGGTAAAAGCGGGGGGATGTGAGGCGGATGACGGAGGGGGTCCAGAGCACTCTTACAGTGCGACCGCCATCTTGACGCCTCAAGCCACGCCCCAAAATATGAGACTTTTTAAACATTTCAAATTATTATTACATATTTATAAAAGCAAATAAAAAATAAATGTTTATGAATTTCAAAAATACACCAAATTTTATTTACATAACTATACAAAATAATATAAAAAAATTAAATGTATACAAATAAACACAAATTAAATATTGCATTTTCTTTTGGAAAATGATAAAAACAAATCAAAACTGCAAATAAAAAACTATATTCAACCTAAATGAATTACGTATATAAAAATTTAAAAATAAATCAAAAACTATATTATAAAACACTCTCCAACCTTATTCTCGTTAAACACTGAAAAAAATCAGTACTTAAAAAAATACCACATTCACACACTAAAAAAATAATGAATTAATATAATACACAAAAAACTTTTAGAAAAATAGAAATGTTCTATTATAAAAAAAGATATATTATTACATATATACTATACATCGATTTTCTATGCAACTATATTTTGAACGAAAAATGTATATTCTTACCTATGATACTTGAAATTACAATATTTTGGTTATCACAATATAAGTGCACTGATATTATGGTAATGCGATATTGTTGCCTCAATGTTTTAGTAAAACATCCCACAGACTCCCTTAGGTGACCTCAGCCCACCATAATTCCCCATCTACTAGCCCTCACAGGAGACTCTTAGCCAGCCCTAATCAAACCTAACAGGTAGAAGCTTTTGACAGGCCACCATATTACATCTACCAGCCTCGACCGTAAAGCAGAGCACAAGGGTGGGCTTGTGAAATAAAAAATACTTCTATGTGACAAAAGTAATTTATGATCTCCATGTTTTCTGCTCATGCTAACTCTGGTCAACAGATGTGGCCATTTTTGATATAAATTGTGAAGACCCTTGGCACCAAGGATGTAAAATTTGCAAAAGAAATGGTCAGCCAAACCTGTTTACTTTGTTGCTACTCATCAATGCAACTGAACACCTCTCTCATGATCTCAGCTATGCACCTGCTTGTATTTCTGGGTGAGGATTTGGTCATGTGATTGGTTCTAAAAGCCTTTTCAACAGGTTATACATATTTGCATCTTAACTTCAAGCGGTAAGCTTGTCTCCATTACCCTAGCAGGAAAATCTGCTTCTCTGTACTCTTTTTGACCAACAGGCTGTTAATGTTTGCAATAAATGCCTTTCACACTCAACACCAACATGAGAAAGGTTCTACCATGACAGACATGGAGGCAAACTCCGCCTACAACGTATTCATTCCCGTTTTCTTTCTCAGTAACCCCCTCCATAAAATGCACCTTTGAATCATCACCTGGAGAAGAAATACCAACATCTTCAAGCCTTTGCCCAAATCTATACCATATCAATAGCAATAAATGTTTAGCAATTCGAGCTAAAATAGTTGGTTCTAAAAACCTTCAAATGGTGTATCTAATTTGTAGTTACACGGTTGAAACACATTGGGCCTGATTTCGATGTCGGTCGGAGTTGACTCCGACCGACACCGTTTCGGTGTGGGAACCACCAGACCATAGTTCTACGGTTCTGCACACCTAATTACGATGTGACCATACATGGTGCAGTCGCGAACTCCCAATTCTCTAAGGGTGCTTGTGCAGTGGGCGTAAACCGGCCGCTGAACAAGCTCTCATTGCCAGGGGCCAGCAAAGTTGAGTTCCAACAGCCTTTTCAATGTCGGAAAGGCCGACATGGAAAGGCTTTCGGAAACAGACATCATAATCCCAATGGCGGAAACTCTGTCCTTAAGGGATTATGAGGCCATTCTGAACAGCCGATGCACTACTTGAACCCGCCATAACCGATTCTGATTCCCCGGCTGGTTTAAACTCCAATCGCCACTATTGTAATACGGCGGTCAAAGTTTAACACTACAATGCCGGTTGGAAAGCCTCCAACAAGAGGTTGGAGGCTTTCAGACCCACATTGTTATCAGGCCTGTTGTCTTTATTGTCACGTTTGTCTTTGAAACATATCCTGTGAAATAATGTAGGACGTGTACAGAGAGGGTATGTCCTGTTGTTTACAGTGAATTTGACTAAGTAAACCTGTTTGCAGCACCACTGGGTTTTTTGGACAGACAATTGTTTTTACTGGGGCATGTACATCACCCTCCGTTCTTTGTATGTAATTAAAAAAGAGGTGCATCAAAATATGTCTGTTAAATTCCATTTTCTTATAAAATTAAATGAAAATTATTTTTAGAGGGATCTGAGATCTGATATTAATACTTGACCTCACCACTGGCCCATCTGGGACACATATTTTTGTGAACAAATACGTTCTCGATTTCAGTTTTTATTTAAATAAAGACAGAAACAATGTATTAATTTACTGTTTCATTTTTGGAAATCGAAAAATATTTTTTCAGTGACCCTCATTGCTGTCAATTGTGATTGAGTAGGCGGTCGGGTGAGGATCGAACAGGTAGTACCGAGCGGGTTTGCCGATAGGAACAATGTTTCCACGAGGCGATCCTGCCCTCGCCTGAGACCATGAAGTGTAACTTAACACTCATACATAAATACGAATAGGATACAAATCGTATGTATACAAACGCATGTTTAACCATTAACAGCACATAGTAAAACAAATAAATAATTTTGAAACACAACCTATTTATTTAAATAAAGGAGTGGAAAATACAGGGCTGGACCCTGTATGGTCCTGATGAAAAGCTTGGGGAGCTTGAAACATGTCGACCACAGAACACTGATCTAGCCCAAATTTAAGGTTAGAATACAGTGTTACCCCATTTTAACATACCAAATTAGGAGCAGAATAAATTGTTGAGGCCCACTAGCATGGTATTTTTAATCACACGCCCACTCCACCATCACAACACTTTACACCACACATAGCCGTTTCACAAAATAGTGCTCCTGCGTAGTTCGCTAGTCGCAGCACGCCCCTTCTCGTAGAGAACTGGGATGGCCCCAATGATGAAGCATGTCACCGTGGGGAAACCCCGGTGAGTGAGGGGACTCTAGAAAGAAATGTTTCTTTCTCATTTTGGTACACACTGACAAAATTGCCAGTAACCACACATACCAACTAGGTCTCTGAACCCTTCAAAGTGGGTTCCTGATTTTCTGATACTGACTGGAGGCCGACCTAGTCTGATTTAACCTCCTTCTCTCCCCCCTATTTCTTGTTTACTGGGGCATGTACATCACCCTCCGTTCTTTGTATGTAATTAAAAAAGAGGTGCATCAAAATATGTCTGTTAAATTCCATTTTCTTATAAAATTAAATGAAAATTATTTTTTGAGGGATCTGAGATCTGATATATATACTTGACCTCACCACTGGCCCATCTGGGACACACATTTTTGTGAACAAATACGTTCTCGATTTCAGTTTTTATTTAAATAAAGACAGAAACAATGTATTCATTTACTGTTTCATTTTTGGAAATCGAAAAATATTTTTTCAGTGACCCTCATTGCTGTCAATTGTGATTGAAGGTCAATGTCTACGTAGATTGACAACCTGGGGAGTTAAAAATGTAATTGCATTTTCTCACATAAATGCACAGATGTACACCTTTGTACAATAATGTTTTCATGTGAATACATCATTGTATTAAATAGGGCTACTAATAATGCTAAAGGCAAACGGGAATCCAAAAGTGAGTGCACATTTTGGTTGAATAAATATGGAATCATACTAGTTTCAGCTTCACTTTTTCACATAACACCAAAATATTGATAATAAGTTCTCAAAATATAAATACAATGTGGCATACTTGAAAAAGTAATTCTCATTATATTTAGTGTCCTACATATACAAAAGCACACTTCTAAGGACATCCAATGGTCCCCTCTATTATATTATATATTTTACATTTAGCACATTCATAGTCATAGATATGTGTCATGTGAAAAGATATGTGAATGAATTATATCTTTCAATGACATTGAATGACGTGTAATTCATCTTCCCACTGATGAGCCAAACAGGACAGTTCATCCTTCGGCCTCCCCACCGGCACCTCCAATGGGGGGGTTTATTCCAGTTTGCCCTTAACCACAATACCACCCACAATAGCATGCTTCTACTAACATAATCGCAACTGCGTTAGTCGGGTCCAGAGGAGAAGTCAACAGGTCCTCTGGAATATACTGTGACTACATGGTTTGCATTTACAATTTTGACGTTGAAATCATACCATATGCTACTAAGGGCTTTATTGCGGTGGCAGCGGTAGTGGGAGTGGGACCTCCCAACATGACGTTGGAAGCCCCACCCAGCAAATTAGGATGTAACCATTGTGTAGGCAGTCAAAAACATCCCTGTTTCTATTGCGGCTTGTGCCGCAGCCCGGAAAAAGGCTGCAGCACAAGCTGCAATAGGAAAAGGAATGTTTTTAAACATCCATGCATCGTGTGCCATGTGGTGCTTGGCACACAGTACATGGATGTTTGGGGGTCACCACATGTGCCCCCCTGGCCAGATCACGGAGCCCTACGGGGAACAGGGGTCTTGCTGGGGGCCCCCAATGTCCATTTCCAACAGCCTTTCCATGGCAGTTGGACCGCCATGAAAAGGCTGTCGGAAACTGACATCCCAAGCCCTACATCGGTGCCTCTACAGGCACCCCATCCATTGTAGAGAATAGGCTCCGACCGCTGCCCTGATGGGCTACTGGAGCCTGTTGGAGGTGGCAGTCTTTACCCTCTTCCGCTACTCTCCGACCGCCGGTTTCATAATCCGGCAGTTGAACAGCAGCACTAGATGTCAGGTGGATTGATGCAATGGCCTGTAAGTGGTGGCTCACCCAACATCGTAATCAGGCCTTGAAAGTGAAAGCCAGGAGTTCAATTAAAAGGACAAATAATAATCACAAGACAAGGCACCCCTTGTGGGTGGACCACTCCATCTCCCAGTAGTCAGAGATTTCTTTACCTGGTCATACCCTAAGTAAGGAAAGGTGTCAGGCCAGGTCTTGTGGTGAAAGAGAGAACACTGAGCTGTCTACATGGGGGAAATCTAAGGACTGCTGGTTATCAGTGCTTTCGAGACCAAGGGCTCACTTGTAAGTGTATTGTAACATTCTGAAATATATGAAAACAATTGTTTGCACAGGGGTCAGATTGATGAGCATGCTGAAAAAATCAAACAATGAATTTTTCACAAAATGACTTTTGACTGCTCAAGCCTGACAAAAGTTCCTGAGGGAAAAAGACCTTGTAAATAATTTGGTGTGGTAAGCACCAGAATGGGGATATTATGCCCCATTGAAAGGTGAAACTTGTGACTGCTGTAATTTATTGCGTCTGATAAAAATAGTTCTCCAGGGTATCATTATTTATTAAATGCAATAAATAATGATACATTTTTGAAGATTTCATAATTGAGGCCCAAAACAGCAACAGATAGAGAGTCTCCGTTAAGCCTTAAATTTCTGGGCAATCATAGGTTAGAAGACGAACCTAATTCAAGTAAGGGCGGAACACAAGTACCATAGTCACAATTTAGGGGGCTATTCCGATCTCGGTTGGAAAGCACTCCGACCGAGCTAGATCCAGGGTGTTTCCGACCGATCCACACTCCTGCAGTCCAACCGAGAGAGTACGATGCGGCCATATGCTGTCGGACTCGGTTCGGTTGGACTCCCATAGAAGTCAATGGGAGCCGATCGTAAGATTCATACATGGTCTCCCATTGACTGAATGGGTATGTTGCGGACAAGTGGGCCCCCTACAGTGGGTACGCGTTGGTGCCATCCGCATCGTACCTGCCTGTGTTGGGGACACCCATGGGTCTACCCCTGTGTCTGAGTCGTAAGGCTGCGGGTAACAGGGGGTCCGATGCGGACCCCTTAAGTCCAACGGCGGGAGCTATTGCGAGCCGGAAGCTCCGACTCGATCCGACTGTCCGAATCGAGCATCGTACTGGCTCGGTCGGAATTCGCCTCCATTGCGCGCCACGGTTAGCTTACGGCCGAGACGTACAAAGCGGTTTGGACCCGGAAATGATTCGGACGGAGATTTCGCACTTGTTCGCATCTTACTTCCACGTCCAGACCGTGTACGAACCGGACGATAATTCAGCCTCCGAATCCGATCCACTAATGCCAAACCCGATTCGGTGCCCTTCTGACCGAGATCGTAATCGGCCCCTAAGTGTAAGTATCCAGCCAAGGCTTGGGCGTACACAATATTTTTCATAATATAAGCTACCTTAAATATATTTACAGTATAAGCAGGAAAAATACAAAACATACAGAACATAATACAAAATATGATGCCAAATATAATGCAGTAATGAAACAATGAATTAGTAGTACCTCAATGAGAACATTACTTTGATGCGCTTTATTGTGCAGCAATTAAAGCTCGTGTTAACATAATACAGTACTAAAACCAGGGTCCTCTGGTGCAATGCAAGAGAATGTTCCTGAATTCCTGGGGCCTCATTTATGAGGCCGTGCGTCACTTTTACGCCGCCGGTGCGTCACTTTTTGTGACGCACCAGCAGCGTAAAAAATGTGCCTTGTTGCACCATATTTACAAAGTGACGCATCTAGGTAGATGCGTCACTTTGTAAACCCCTGTGCCACATTATACCTGCGGCAGGTATAAAGGTATAATGTATGCAAGGGGGGTGTATTGACGCAAGGAAGGGTCGTAGAAGTGATGCAGTGAAATCTATGAGATTTCACTGCGCCACTTTTAGGACGTGGTTCCGTCAAAATATTGCACCTGCCTCACAGCAGGAGTAAGACTGACGCAGGCCCTTTCACCCCATGTGAAAGGACGCATTGCTGGAGTCGTGTCACTTTTCAAGTAGAACACACCTGATGTCCATTGGCCAAATAGAAACACCTGCTTTCCACACAATAAAACATACTTCATTTCAGACTATGATCCTTTGCCATTCCACTGCACAGTGACACCTGCCAGCCGAACTTTTCGCAGTGAAGTCAGATTGTTTTGTTTCTTTTTCCTGTAACTAGTCCCTTCGTCTTTTTGTAATTCTACACCTTGTGATCAATATTTTAGTTTGTTATTTTTTCGTTACACAATGCTAGGCCACAAAAATCTCTGTTTCACTGAGGGCAAGGTGTCAGCCATGATGGAGCCCAAGTCCATAATACACCCCTATTGCAGAAAAGGCAAATGTGGGCCAGAATAGTCGACAGAGTGAATGCTGTAGCTAACAACCTGCACACACAGGAGGAAAGTAGGAAGAGGTGGAAAGACCTGTGAAGGAGGGTGTGTTCCCTGGCCTCCAAGGGCCATATTGAGCCGAGCAGGACTGGTATCAATCTCCATTACATGACACATGATGGTGTGTTTGGAACACCAAATATACAATTAGCCATATGTGTGTCAAATTGTAAGGCGGTCATTTGGATGGTGGGCGGACTTTCTCATCCCGCCATCCTTTCGGCGAATGGAGCCACCCGCCATTGGTGCAGGGGTCCCGTTGGTGGCATTAGGATGCGCCTGCCACTCTGGCAGACACATCCTGCATTCTTGACATTGCAGCAGGTGGTGATCTCAGCACCGCCCGCTGCAATGCCAAGAAGGCATGTCATGCACTTCCATGCACAATGTGGTAGGCACCGCGCGGTGCCTGCCATGTTGTGCATGGAACTCCATGTGCACCCCTACCCCCCAGAATCCCCGGGGGCCCGCTATGGGCCCCCAATGGTGAAAACCACCTGCCTTTCTGTGGCGGCGGTGCAGCAACGGAAAGGCACAACCCTGCATATCTGCTAATATGGATGGCAGTATCTCCCAGACACCGCCACCATGTTAGCTGCTTTTCCACCCGAGTGGAAAAGCAGCTGGTGTCTGGTACTGATCAATCCCTATTCAATGCTCTCTTCTGAAAATGGTTTGTGTTGTTTTCTGAATGTTGTTGTGTTCTTTTAAGCCAATTGAATTGATGTCTTGACTTCCACAAATGAAATGGTGTTGACCCAAAACATTTAAGGTATGAACATTACTATGCTGAATATAAGTGGACTTGCAAAAATTGACTGTGCACTGGTCACATGATGACTAATGCCAAACATACATCCAAGTTGTGTCAATGTCTGTTTTGAAGTCAGCTAGTCCTTGGATTTGCAAAATACACATTTCACCTCTCCGCTGAGTTGAGTTGAATGCTAGGGAGATTTGAGCTATACTTCTTGATCACTTCAGGAACATTTCAGGACATCTTAGTACCAGCTTATTTGAAGTTGGACTGTTTGAAATGACAAAACGTTAGGGTAATATGTTCAATACCACTGAAAGCTATAATCATAATAACATCTACCTTTTTTATCTCTAGGGATCTACGTTGTTTGTCTCTAAAGATTTGGATGCAAAATGCACACTTTTATTAATAATAAAATTCTCAATAGGTCCAAATGGCAGAGCACATGGCCTGGAATATGCCACTGAAGAGACCTCCTCTCCAGCCCAGAGTCAAGCCATCAGTGAGGACAACACGCCTAGTAATCTGGTGGACGATGAAGAGCCTGGCCCATCTGTACCTAACCATGACTCCCAAACGATTAATTACATAACATCATCTATTACTCTGTTCATCCAATTTCACCAAGAATTGTCTGTCAATATTTGCTCTTACAAAACAATCCATACATGTCACAGATACTCAGTGCCAGTTTTCACATTTTCAGTTCCATACCTTGCCAACATGGAAGAAAGTGACATATTTAGAACAATAAGATTGAATAGGCAAATGATCATTCAATCATGTCAGCAGCTGGAGCCAGCTCTTCTGGCTCACATAAGGAATCCCACAACAATAAAACAAATAGACAAAAACATGGTAGTCCTACATTTTGTAGACACTGGACCATTCCAATCCACTGTTCCAGTAGCTGGTGCAATGTCATAACCAAGTTTCAGTGGTGTGCCACAAGACGTATGTCCTACAATGATGACACACATATCAAGGGTGGCACTAAGCTCATGGTGGCCCTGGGCAGGGAGCGTAGGTAGGGGGCCCCAGAAGAGGGGGTACGGGCGGGGCGGAGCCCCCCGGAGCTCAGGTAGGTACCAGCCGGCCAGCAGTGGGTAGCGAAAAAAAGAAGCCAATTAGGAACCAGGAGGAACGCAGGTGCGGAGGCCAGTGAAGAGGAGGGATCAGGGTGTTTGGAAGTGGAACAGAGCCGGAGGCCGCCAAATCCCTGCCAGGGGCCGCCACGCAAATATGTATCCATCCTCAGAGGATTATTATATTAAGGATATATATTGGCGTGGTGGCCCCTGGGGTTTGGTGGCCCTGTGCAGGTGCACAGCTTGCACATGCCTAAGGCCGCCCCTGCACATATGTAGCTACATATACATTACACACAATGATTATTTTGCCAATCTGAAGGTGAGAGTAGCATGGTTTTACTCCACCACCACCACATGTGGTTAGAGCCAATGATGGCACACATATTGCCTTAGTGCCAACACACAACAGATTACAAGTCCAATATAATCTTCAAATTGTCCATTCAAGCACAGTGCAAGTTGGCTTGGTACAACATTTGAAAACCCAAAGTCTGTGTCTGTTTTTACCAGGAGTAGCCCATGTTCCTTTTTGCACTTCAAAACAGGTCCATAGTCCTGCAAATGTCACAACTCTGTCAAAAGAAAAAGATTACCCATCAAACATAACATGATAGACGCATTACAAAGTCTAATTTGAAGGATTCACTTTCACAAACGAATCAGAGAAAAAACAATGCAACTGAACACAGTAGTCAATTGTCTAAACTTTGATCAACAAACTTATTTGGCCTTATTTTCATGAACTAGCTTTTACTGAAATATACCACATCCTACTTATCCCATCATCAATTCAATATTTGGTGTGACGGTGAAAGTGATAACACATAAATATATATTTACACTCATGAGAAGTAGTTATCAATGACATATTGACATAAGTCAGCTCCTTCTTCTTCACCACTATCATCTTCATTTGGCATTTCAGGGTCCTCACCCTGTGGCTCTTCATGGTCTCCATACTCTCCGGTATAAAGGATATTCAGTTGCAAGGCAATACTGTGTAGCATGCAGCACGCAACGGTGATTTGGCACATCTTATTAGGTGGGTATAGGAGGGCTCCATCAGTTTTGTTCAGACAACAAATTCATGCCTTTAGGAGCCAAATGCCCACTCCACTGGCCTCCCTGTTCTTTCATGGGCCTCAATGAAGCGGACTTCTCTTGGTGTCGTTGGATTCCTCTGCTGTGCCAATAACCTGAGCGGTTGGGATAAGCTCAGTCTCCTACATGAAAGACAAATAAGGTGTCAAATTTGTTGCTCAATTACAGAGTAATCAAATAGTACATATACCAATATTATAATGACAGATTCTACTGATCAACAAGCAAGACCCTCTCAGGTCCAAGTTGTGACATTTTCAGGTGTTTTGAGCTGTTCCGTAGTACAAAGGAATTATAGCCAGAGCCAGGAAATAAGCACAGATGCTTGGGATGTACATATCGGAAAGCAGGGAACCTGCACGTTGAATGGAAGTGTTTCCAATTCCTGTAGACCGGTTCTCTTGCATTATTACAACGCTGTGAGGCACTCCTTACAATAATAAACACTCTGGATCTAGTACAGTGTGCAAAACAGTAGTGGAATAGTGTTCTTGAATGTAATACTTTCTTGTTCAGTGCTTCAACCTTTTCTTAAGACAGTCCCATAAGTTTTAGACAACATGTGTTCCGTCGTAAAAGGGGAAGTTGCCCCACGACTTCTGAAGGCTAAAACAATAACAACAACGAATATTGCAACATTATTTACAGATCTGCTGTAAATCCACAAATCCAAATTCTTCGAAAAAACACTCTTTAGTGAAGACATTGGGGTCAATTTTGAAGTCGGGCGGGGAATGTGCGAATCGCACATTCCCCGCCTGCCCTCCATTTACGCCCCACCGTTTTATAATGGTGGGGGTTACAGAGGTGGACGGAATGACCGTCCACCGCATTTCCGCTGGCAGGCAATCGGGCAACTTGGGCCTTATATGGTGGCGGTGTCTGGAAGATACCGCCATCCATGTCAGGATGCCTGGCGGAGAAGACCTTTCCATGGCGGCAAAGCCGCCATGAAAAGACATGCAGGAATTGCTTTGGGGGCCCATTGTGGGCCCCTGGGAGGGTGGGGTCTGCACTTAGGGGGTACCTATGGTACCCCCCTACATTGGCATGCGCAAGGTGGCACGCACCTCGCGGTTCCTGTCACGTTGTGCATGCCAATGCACAACATGCACATTTAAACTTGTGGCGGGTGCTGCTAACAGCACCGCCCACCACAATGTTAAATGTGCAGCCGCATCCTTATTGGCACAGTGTGACCACTGCACCTCTGGCGGTCGGTCCCGTTCACCCTTATGGTGGCCGGCGGACTTTGTCCGCCCGCCATCGTAATGGGCCCCTTAGTTTCAAGAGCATAAAAGACATGCGAGGGTGCACTTTTGTGGAAACCCATAACAATCCGGAATTAAAAAAAAATCAAACACTTATAAAACCCTTATAAAATTATTCAACATCTATTCATTTTGCCATTCTTTGGCATGTGGTGGCACTAAGGCAATATGTGTGCCATCAATTGCTCCAACCACAAGTGGTAGACAAACCAAACTGTAAAAGTTCCCCTTCACATTAGCTAAATCCTGCTGCCATGGAAACGGAATGAAGCTGTTGATGTATCTCATCACTGAAAAAAGAACTTCCAGTAGCACACCACTGAAAGTTGGTTGTGACATTCCCCCAGATACTGCCACAGTGTTTCGGAAGGATCCTGAGGCCACAAAATGAAGTACCGCCATGAGTTTGACAATTGGTGTAATAAATGTGTGATTTCTGTTGTGAGGCTGAAGATCTGGCTATAGCCGATGGCATAAATCCAGTAAAGTTTGCCTATTCAACTTGAACTTCTTGAATATATCCCTTTATTCTATGGTGGCAATGTCTGGGAATGGGTGGTAAACTGAGTCTGTTGTCTCCTCACTCCCCCAGGGTTCATGTATCTCCATTGGATAAACATTTGAACTTCTGTTACATTTTAAACAGAAATGGAGTTAGTTTGACATTAATAATGTTATTGTCATAGTGACTCAGTATCATTTTGCCAATTGGTGGTGGCACCTGTTGGGTGTCTTTAGAAAGCCCTCACCCACCAACCTAGTTGGTGGCATGCTTCATCATCGGGCCCACCCAGTGACACCTAGCGTGTCCCGGGTGTGCTTCGACGCCTGATTACAGCGGAGCAGGTATGTCACTGTGTGTGCGGTGTAAGGTGTTCAGATATGTGAGGTTAAAACGGCTTGGCGGACGGTCCCTGGGGTGAGGATACTTTATTAAAAGGGCCTCCGTCAGCGGTTAAAAATAAGGCGGTGGGACGTTAGAGGCGGGTTACGACCTCCTACGTCCTGAGAGTGTCAACATGTTTCAGCCAGTGCCTTATACTAATCTGGCTTTCTTCAGGACAATAAATATGTGTAAGTTAAAAATAGGGGTAGTGTACTGTAGTCTATGTGTCTACACGCCCTAAAGTGTATATAACTGTGAGAGGGGGGATTCCCTTCTCAAGATCACCTGTACATTTAACATTGAGAGACAGGGACAAGACAAACATGGGAGAGAAAGAGTCACTAGAGAGTATTGATCATTTGTTATGACAGCCGGCTTAATAGCGATATGGTGCAGGCTATGAGCGGCTCAAGTGTAATGATACTGGTGGTACCATTATTGTGGAATCGCACTAGAACTTCGAGGGTGAAGTGATTAAAACAGCGGTATAATTACTGCATTGGTGAATAGTGAGGAATTTTGGCGCAAGGACCATGTCTTACGCTTTTTAGTCTTGCTATTGCTCCAAGGTTATTGAAGTGGCAAGGGGTAGCCCTAGTAGGGAGAAAAGGTAGGACCACTTGGGTTAGGAGACCCGTGGGAGAAAGTATGGGTAGCGCTTACCTATTGTAGAGATGATCAGCATACTCACAGGATTTCTGGTCAGCACCAGCGTGGGACCTGTTGTGCCTCCTTCGCAGAACCGGTAGTGAATGGCTGCTGTTGCCGGTTTTTTATACTGCCTTAGATTGTTTAAGTGAGGGCACCTGGAGGAAAGAGTAATGGTAGAAAGACTCGCGTTGCGGGTCGTAATCGCGCTCAGGTGTGTGCCCTTCGTTTCGCGCTGGTGCGCGGTATAGTGTTAACTCTTTAGCGCATGCGCCGGCGTGTTGTGCGGGCGGGCGCATGCGCGGCCGTGTGGTGATCGGCGCATGTGCGCCCGAGAAATGGTCCGTGCATGCGCCTAGTCAGGCGTTCTAGTGCATGCGCGCCCGAGAAGTGGTTAGCGCATGCGCCTTGGTAGGCATACTCGCGCATGCGTGGATGGGCAGGTGTTCCTGCTAGCGCTAGCGTGAAGCTAGCTGTGGCCCTAGGTCCTTACTGATGGCAGGGGTGATTGGATGGCAGACTTAGTGGCGCTTGAGGCACATGGTTGTTCTCAAGCGCTGGGATAGCAGTTGACCAGTATATCCTGCTTGCACTCTGCTCTGGTAGTGCAGGGAACGGGGGACTTACAGATTCGCTAGAATGTTCAGGGGAGGCAATGTGAGGTATTATTGGGACTGGGTAGCTCAACTAGATAAGAGTCAGTGTAGTGGCTCACAAGGCAGTGTGGTGGCCATCATAGGGTCAGGGAATTCCAAGGAATAGCATCATTTAAACCCTCTGTAGCTGTAGACAGACGGTATATCCATCTTTGTTCTTTATTTAGCAGTTTTTTGTCATTGTTAATTGGGCTGACTGGTATTTGCTCAATTACTGTCCAGGTGAAGTCATTGGGGGTATGACAGTGGGTGATGAAGTGGTTTGTCAGTTTGCTTATGATCTTTTTGCAGCGCATTGTACTGCGGTGCTCCGTTATCCTGGTCCTCACTTTGCGTGTGGTCATGCCCACATATCTGAGCCCACATCTGCAGGTTAGTAAGTAGATCACATTCTGTGAGTTGCAGTTTGTGTGGCTCCTTTGAGACCATATTTTGTTAGGTTCCAGGTTCAGGGTTTTAGTGTGGGATGTTAGGTGAGAGACACTGCAGTCATTACATGGGTAATGTCCGGTTACTTTGGGCATTCCCCATGCATTAAGGATGGTGTTATCGGGTTTGGGTGATGGTTTAGGTCTGGTACTGACGAGTTGGTTTCGGAGGTTATGACATCTTTTGTAGGCAAACCTGGCAGGTTCCCAGTTCCTTTGCCCAGAATTGATGATCCTCCAGTGCTTCTTTATAATTTTAGCCACTTCGTTGGAGGCAGTGTTGAAAGTGGTCACACATGTTATTGGTTGTGTGTCGCTTTCTTTTGTGACGTCTTCAAGGAGTGCGTCACGGTTCTGGTTTCTTGCCCTCTTTTGTGTTTTCTTGATGATCGCCTTTGGGTAGCCGCGGTATTCTAGTTTCTTGGCTAGGTCCGCTGACTGTGATTTGTAATCGTTGACGTTCGAACAGTTCCTTCTGATCCGGAGGAACTGGCCAAAGGGTAGGTTTTCCTTTAGAGGCCGGGGGTGGAAGCTGTTGAAGTGCAGCAATGAGTTTCTGGCCGTGGGTTTATGGTAGGTTGTGGTTGTCAAGGTTCCGCCTTTTGCTGTTATGTCCAGGTCTAGAAAGGGGAGTTGCTGGTTGCTGGCAGTGCAGGTGAACTTGAGGTATGGGTCTCTGTTATTGAGCCATTGCAGGAAGTTGTCCAGTTCAGGTCGTGAGCCATCCCAGATGACTAATATATCATCGATATATCGATGCCATTTCAGTATATGGTCCCTGAACGGGTTGGCTTCCACATTAATGTGGGTACTTTCAAAGTGGTGGACGTATAGTCCAGCTACACTCGGCGCGAAAACACTGCCCATTGAGGTTCCATTAGTTTGTAGATAAAAGCTGCCCTCATATTCAAAGTAGTTTTCTTTGAGGGCGAGGGCTGCGCAATTCATGACAAAACTCCTTGGTGTCTGGTATGGCCAAGGGGATTCTTCCAGGATGTCCTGTAGAACCTGTAAGGTGGCGTCTTGTGGAAGGCTAGTGTATAGGCTTTCCACATCTAGTCCTACCAGTAGTTGTGTCTCGGGATCAAAGGTGATGTTAGCGATAACCTGTAATAGGTGTTTAGTATCCCTGATATAGGTGGGGGTTTTTTGCACCAGGGGGTTTAGGAAGAAGTCACAGTATCTAGAGAGTGGCTCTAGTATGGAGTTGATGCCAGAAACGATTGGTCTGCCCGGGGGTGGGATTACCCCTTTATGTACCTTTGGTACTGTGTAGAAGTAAGGAGTTCTGGTGTTCTCCGGGCAGAGGTATTCGGCCTCCTGTTTGGAGATATGTTCGTTATCTGCTGCTCTTTTGACAAGGTTGTGCACCGTGGTGCGTAGTTGTTCTGTGGGATCCTGTTCCAGTCTGCGGTAATTCCGATTGTCGCTGAGTAGTCTCCGACACTCCGCATCGTAGTCTGTTTTATCCAGTAGTACGATGCCACCCCCTTTGTCAGCAGGTTTGATTACCAGAGTGGGGTTATTTTGCAGGCGTTGTATCGTTTGTCTGTCTTCCCATGACATGTTGTTGTAGTGGTTGGTGGGGTTGAGTTTCTCAATCTCATGGTAGACTGCCTGTTCAAAGGTTGTTATTTCTGCTGGCACGGTGGAGGGTGGAGGGACAAAGGTGGATTTCACTCTGAGTCCTGTGGTATTAGTGTTCTCATCA
Source organism: Lissotriton vulgaris (assembly GCF_964263255.1). Taxonomy (NCBI): domain Eukaryota; kingdom Metazoa; phylum Chordata; class Amphibia; order Caudata; family Salamandridae; genus Lissotriton; species Lissotriton vulgaris. The sequence goes on from NC_141697.1 coordinate 995,009,698, forward strand.
GTTTGTGGGGCATCATGGTTAGATTTTTCAAAGAAGGACTTCAGTTTCAGTTTTCTGAAGAATTGGGCTAGTTCCGCTTGCAGTTTGAACTTGTCCAGTCTTGTGGTTGGTACGAAAGATAGGCCTCTCTCCAGGACCGACTTCTCTGTGCTGGATAGTGGGGTGCTGGACAGGTTGAAAACTAGTGATGGTTGGCTAGTAGGATTGTCTACTAGCTTGTTCCCGGAGTTGCCTCTTTCGTCTTCTGACGTGTGTTGGAACTCACCGGGTTTTCGTCTTCCCAATGTACCTGAGCGTTGTTGTGCTGGGTTGTTCTTCTGCGGCCCCGGGGTCTCTGGCCACGTCCTAAAAAAGGAAAGCTGTTGCTCTGGTTGCCCGCAAAGAACGGCATTGGTCCTTGAGGGTACATGTTAGGGAAACCAAAGTAGGGGTTTTGCATGTGGCCTAAGTTAGGTGGGAAACCAAAGAATTGGTTTGGTTGTCCTCTTTGCCAGTGGTTTGGCCATCGTTGTCCTCTTCGTCCTCTGCCTCCTCGTTTTTGTGATCCGCTGCTAGAGTCACTAGAGACGGAGCTGTCATCCCCTGAGGAGTTCGGTGTATTGGTTTCCTTGGTAGGTGGGGTGTAGTTCTCCTCTGAGTATGGGTATACTTTAGCGTAGGAGAACTTTTTAAGGTCTTTCTCAAATTTTTTGAGTTTTGCCTGGGTCAAGTAGTCCTTGTACTCGTTTACCTCCCGGTTCTGGTCATCTAGGTCTACAATAGGTAAGCGCTACCCATACTTTCTCCCACAGGTCTCCTAACCCAAGTGGTCCTACCTTTTCTCCCTACTAGGGCCACCCCTTGCCACTTCAATAACCTTGGAGCAATAGCAAGACTAAAAAGCGTAAGACATGGTCCTTGCGCCAAAATTCCTCACTATTCACCAATGCAGTAATTATACCGCTGTTTTAATCACTTCACCCTCGAAGTTCTAGTGCGATTCCACAATAATGGTACCACCAGTATCATTACACTTGAGCCGCTCATAGCCTGCACCATATCGCTATTAAGCCGGCTGTCATAACAAATGATCAATACTCTCTAGTGACTCTTTCTCTCCCATGTTTGTCTTGTCCCTGTCTCTCAATGTTAAATGTACAGGTGATCTTGAGAAGGGAATCCCCCCTCTCACAGTTATATACACTTTAGGGCGTGTAGACACATAGACTACAGTACACTACCCCTATTTTTAACTTACACATATTTATTGTCCTGAAGAAAGCCAGATTAGTATAAGGCACTGGCTGAAACATGTTGACACTCTCAGGACGTAGGAGGTCGTAACCCGCCTCTAACGTCCCACCGCCTTATTTTTAACCGCTGACGGAGGCCCTTTTAATAAAGTATCCTCACCCCAGGGACCGTCCGCCAAGCCGTTTTAACCTCACATATCTGAACACATTACACCGCACACACAGTGACATACCTGCTCCGCTGTAATCAGGCGTCGAAGCACACCCGGGACACGCTAGGTGTCACTGGGTGGGCCCGATGATGAAGCATGCCACCAACTAGGTTGGTGGGTGAGGGCTTTCTAAAGACACCCAACAGGTGCCACCACCAATTGGCAAAACGATACTGAGTCGCTATGACAATAACATTATTAATGTCAAACTAACTCCATTTCTAGCTAGTCTCTTTTTGATTTACTATACATATAAACCGGGGATCTGGACTAGCTTTCTGGTCCTCTCTCTCCCTCTTGATTCTTGCACATTTTAAACAGAAACATATTTGATAATTACCAGTGTAGTCATGTACTCCTACAACATACATATGGTTTAACTACATCATTTAATCCAACATTTGCTTTTTGCCCTTTCTTCTTCACAAATTATTTTATAGCCTAAAATAGCTGAGAATTGTTTTAGTATATGAACAATACATTTTAAATGTGTTATTTGCACATTCTTTTTTTTTGTGGATTTGGTCAAAATTCTGTCAATGGAGATGTAAACAGCACTGCGCTAATATCATCCATCAAAATTTGTATATATGAGCAAACTAGCACCCATTTTGAGTGGTGTTGACACACTCAACAGCTACAAACACACTATTTTGAACTTTTGATATAGCGGCTGCCTGACCTCACAGATAAGACATTTTGGGACATATGTTCATGGAGGTGGCGGAGTGAGGCGCTAGCCGTTACGGCATAACGCCTCACTTCGCCACTTCGGAAATGCAAGGCTACACCATATTTACAATGATATGGTGCAGCCTTGCATTTCCCCCTGCACTGGCGCTACACTTAGCAGTGTGGCGCCAACGCAGGCACCATTCACCATAGTGCAAGGGTGTCTGCGTGCAGGGAAAAGATTGTTTATGTACAGGAAGGTCCCCCTTCCTGTACATAAAGAATCTTTAAATGTAATTGTGTCACTTCTATGTGTGCTGCTTAAGGCTGTACACATGAAAGTCACAAAATGGCATTTTTTTTAAAGATTCTTTATGTACAGGAAGGGGGGGCCTTCCTGTACATAAACAATCTTGGTGTACAGGAAGGGGGACCTTCCTGTACATAAACAATCCAAGGCATTTTTGCTTTTTCCATGTGTGCTGCAGAAACGGGGATAAATAAAGCATTTCTCCTCATTTTGACAACTCCAGACCAGGTTTTCCCTGGTCTTAATTATGGCACTGCCTCCTATTTACGCTGCCCTTGTAAATAGGTGCCAGTGTCAAAATTAGTGGGTGTTGCAGTGAAACGCCCACCGCAACACCCCTTGCCCACCCCTTTCGCTCTGAGCATAGCATAAAAGTGGGCCTTATTTACAAGGCAAAAAACAACTAAGGGTTGGCTCCAATCAGTAAGGCTGAGCCCAAATCATTAAACAACAAACAGAAGTGCCAGTATTGATATGGGTTAATTTAAGTAAACAAGTAATCATCCAGAACTCGAAGAGACAATTAAGAGCAGGAATCGCTAGTGAATAGCTTTTTATTTTAGCAGTTTTTTGAAAAAAACATTACTTATAAATGTTTTCAGTTCATCATACAAAAAAAGAAAATACTCAAAAAGGACACATAATACATTACAAAGAATCTAACTGTGCATCAATCATTCATTCCTCGCTACTTGCATATCACAAACATACAATAACATTCAGCCAATTGAAGAAAAAAGCAGCAAAAAACATATAATACAATATATATACAGTATAATACAGAGAATTGAAAAAGAAACAAAGCCACAGTCTGCAAACGATTTTTCAAAAGTATCAGAGAAAATAATTTATACTAAGTACATTCCTCTATATTGAACCAAATTGTCGAAAGAATTCTTAGAACTATTAGTCCTAGGTCATGTACAAGATGGAGCGGCAGGATAGGTTCATTCAGTAGCCTGCGGCTCTCGCAGACCAGGATGTGGCAAAGCCTACGCGCTTCGAATCCCACCAATTTATTTGGGATTCTCTTCAGGGCCTCATATAGTATCAATTAGTGTGGATGCCGAGTGTTCTAGAGGGCATCGAGGTTTAATTAAGAAACATGAGTCCGAGTCAGGAGCTTGTGTGTAAAGTGCAACAGTGTCTCTTTTTAAAGTGTCCGTAGGAAGGCGGTGAACCAATGCCAAGATCAGAACATGAACCCCTAATGTGAAAGACAGTGTTTGGGGGCCTGGTCGGAGTATACAATCATTCCATGGTCGGTCTCGGTGTGAGCGTCTTTAAAGGCTTTTGGGGTGTGAAGTTTTGATAAAGTTGGACGTATGGCTGCTTTGTACTCGCAAATCGTGCGGAGTATAATTCAGGGCTTGGGCTTGTCGTCGGGGCAGTCAGCTTCTATGTGGCAGCCATAGTGCAAACGAATTGCGGCTTAAACAAACAACGGGACCGATGGCGTTCAGATCGGCACTACACCTTGGCGCATGCGATTTTCCTCAGTTTAGTAGTAGTAAAGTTGAGAAAAATCCTAATTTTAAGACTTTCTGTATTCACAGAAGGCATTTAGGAGTCCTAAAGTTAGGAGTCCTAACTTTACTACTACTAAACTGAGAAAAATCCTAATTTTAAGACTTTCCGTATTCACAGAAGGTATTTAGGAGTCCAAAAGTTAGGAGCCTTAACTTTACTACTACTAAATTGAGAAAAATCCTAACGTTAAGACTTTTGGTATGCACAGAAGGCATTTAGGAGTCCTAAAGTTAGGACTCCTAACTTCTGTGAAGACCGAAATGAGTAAGTGCCTTCTGTGAATACCAAAATGCGTAAGTGTGTTCTGTGAATACCAAAATGGTAGTAAGTTTAGGATTTTGTCTTAAGTTAGTTCTGTGAATCGGGCCCTCAGAGTTTAATTGGTGTGTATGGAGCAATATACTTATGTATATGTTTGACTGATATATGCTATGTTCTAAACTCAAATCAAGGCAGTTTGAGAACACATTATAGACTTTACAACTGTACATAAAAAATGTTTCTGTACAAACAAAATGTAAATGTAGTTAGCTATGTGTATCATCCAACAACTTACTCAGCTTATATTTGGCCTCTCCAAACAGCTGTATAGGAGCTACCAGTAGTTTCCTGGCACATTCAGAGTAGCACACACCCTTGGGGTCATTTTTAGATAGGCACAATGTTCTTTTTGCATTGAAAAGTTTAGGGAAGCCTGTGTTGATGTCACATCTGAACTGGGGGGGGTGAAGTTAGCTAACAAACGATGACGGATTAAACCCAGATCTGTGACGGGGGTGAGTGTCTGAAAAGTTTCAGCGCTCCGTCTATCTTCTCCTTGTGCTTGCTTTGATGTCACATCATGATCATCAGGCTGCAGATAACAAGGCCTGACAATGAGCAGTGCTAAGTCAGAAAAATGAGCCAGGCTAGGGCTGACTCGGAGGGACAAACAACTGAAGGCATGAGGTAGAGCTCTCATAAATATATATCCTTGCCAGGTCATACTTTGAGATGTGCTCAGAAATATGCCCCTGAATGCATTTAAATGGATGACAGTTGAAAGGGAGAGTTACCTAACTACTTGAGCTAACACTTCCATTCATTGGACTCCCACTTTAAAGTGCGTCATGTCCAAACAGTAGGCCTCTTACTCCCAGTGGCCAGTATCCACTGTGCCATAAGTATTTATGTTTATCCTTCAGTAGTTCATAATGTATTGCACTGATCAGAAGTAGGTCACATCACACAATATGTAGGAGCCACCTGGGCTAGATGATGTCACAGATCTGAATTGGTGAGCATAGGCCATAAGATGGGTTGTTGGTAGGCAGCAGGTCACTACAAAGGTGTGTATTAAGATATTGCTTTTGGTCAGCATGTGATAATACACATGTTGTATGCTAACTTATGAGTTATGCTAGTGATAGATGAAGCAAAATAGTGTTGAGTCAATACAGGCAAACCAAAAGTCACAAAACCATTTTTTCTATTAATTCTAGTATCCATACAGGGCAAAGCCCATCAGAAGCGGGACATCTGGAACACCATTGCCATGAAGGTATAGACCCTGGAGGTCTTCAAGCGGTGCAACGTCGACTTCCGGAAGAGGTAGGAGGACCTACAACACTGAACCCAAAAGTCAGCTGAAGTTCAGTTCAGCCAGTCCTTCCAACATGGGAGGCATGTTCATCGCAACCTGACCATCCTAGCTAAGACCTATCCAGCACTTGGTGGGCAGTTGAGGAATCCAACAGCAGCAACAAGGGGGTTAGTTGTTATCATAGTTTCACACGGTTTCATGACTCACTTATAATTACAGCCAGTATTTTTCCCATCAACATTAAGGGGCTGATTCTTATGCGGGTTGGAAATGCTTCCTGACTGAATTGGGTTGGAAATGGTTTCTGACCCATTCGGATCGGGAGAGTCCGACCAACCAAGTATGATACATCCGGATGCTTCCAGATACGGTTTGATTGGACTCCCATTGACTTCAAGGGGAGCACATGTTCCTGACCACATCATAATTGGGCACTGGGTTGCTCCCAATCCTATTTGGAAGGAGCAAATGCCATTAGGAGGCCTTCCTAACAGCATCAGAGTCAGGTCCTGGGTGGGAATGCTTTCCAACCCCCATCAGAATCGGGCCCTAAGGGTGAGCCATGTCCAATGCACAAAAACAGCTCTTGAATGTATAAGTTTTGCACGATGTGTATGTTGGTGCATTTTGTCTGTTAATACGTTGGAAAAGATACCACCAAATTCCTGTTCACAACCAATGGACTGTTCTGATCAGACAGATAGCTGCCTAAACTCCACATATACATCATGTTATTTGATGTCACGAGGGACAGTTGTACCAAACAGGCCACGAGTGTTTATTGTTAAGTAACAATGAGGTGACGCTTCTTAATAATGGTCCAAAAGGATCCAGGAAATTATTGCAGCCGATGGCGGGATGTGCTGGATTCGGCTTCTCCTCTCGAATGGATTCGAGCAGAGAAGCCGAATCAAACGTGTACAAGCGTTTACAAGCTACAGATACTCCCGGATACTACGAGCCACCTGTTCGAAACCCATAATTAGAATCCTCAGTGGGAACTGGCTACCGATCAAGATGAGAACCCGGCACCTAAGGAATCGTGCAATTCCTATTTGATAATCTGCGAACTACCTACTCCAAGGAAATCCCGGCTGGGCTAGCTTGGAGGCTGCCACGCCCTTCCCAATACCCCTATTCACCAGTCCTGACGAAGACCCGCACAGACGCCTCAAGAGCGCAACAGTAGGGTCGAAACGTCGACAATACATATCAGTGGACCACATTTTCCAAAAGATTCTGTACTTAAACTAACTATTGTGATATACAGGATACTCTGAAGAATTTTTAAAATATTGGTCACGCTTTCCCTTCTCCAACTTCTCCCCCCCCACTCTCCCGGAGCACGAAATTGACACTGTATATATTGTATGGCACAAAATACACTGAGCACTAATTGTCAAAAAACTTTCCCCTCATCTATCGCTGTATAAAATTGACAGCCTAACTTGTAAATGAATACAATTTATAAAGTATCTTACAAACTCTATAGATAGTTAGGATTCCTGTCTTTGTGAACCAATTTGTAATGGTGTTTTGATTAACCTATTTCTATAAAGTATGAACATACTATGTATAATGAAATATAAGTGAAGAAATCAAATGCAACCGAAAGAACTGATTGTTCATTATTAACGAGTGTTTATTGTGGCTGGTGTGATACTCCTTAACTATTGGTGATGATGTAATAGTAGCTCTCATACATATAACATGGCATACTAGACACTTCTGATACACTGGATATACCAAACCTGGCATTGGTAAGTTGGGATTCTACACAAACAAGAGTCAGCATGTGATCCAAAATGACTAGTGACATCAGTATTAATGGCTACATTTAGGAATCAAAACATATCCAAATTGTGTTTTACATCAGAAATACTGTTTCCTACACGTTGAAAGTGACAGATTAGCATGATGTCTTACTCCTTTATAAATATGTTTGTGTAAGCCAGTCTGTTTTTTTGACAAATAAGTGTGATAGGCATACCATTTTTGTGGAAACACAGACAGGAATGTGTACACATTGGTGCCAGAGTAATACATACCCTAAAGCAGTTCTCAATGTCCTTTGTTATGTCCAGATGATGAAGCAATAATGGTGTTAAGTAGCAAACTTAAAGGGATTTAGCAAGATGTAAAGTTCCTCCACATTTATGTAGGAGTATCCCATCAGGAAAACTCAAAATCAGGCCAAACTCATAACTCATTAAGCAACTGTTAAAATGCATCAAGGTGTAATAAGTTATTTATTGCGATTTATTTGTAAGTGTTTGAAGTAAGTATTATATAGGAATTAGTGTATGTAAAAACTACTGTAAATGTTCCTAAAATGTTGCACTGCAGTAAAAGGCAGTATATTTAATGAAACAATTTCAGAAAGACACAACAAACTTCAAATAACTATAGGTATTTAGGAGTGAAATGTAAACATGTTTTTTCTGCACTGAAGTGTATTAGGAATGTTTCAAGGGTTATGTATTTCCTTATGCTGTAGAAGTGATTTGTCAATCCCCCCAAATCTGTGTTTCTGACTGTCTTCAACTGACTAGGAATCTACATAGATTGTGATAAGTTGCTAAGCTACTTCAGTACAGAAGTCATGTATTGTTTTTGACAATTGGCATATACTTTAGTGACTTGGAGAAAGTGTTATCACTGTGAAATGATCAAACAAAGGTAACCTACTTTCAGTTTATGCTAATAATGGTAGAACATTGCAGCATTTGTTGACACTCATTTATTCATATTTACCTTTTTGAGAATGAACAGTTTGCAGATTTTAGGGCTTTGTGAACACACCGTACAAAGTTATTTTTGGTTGATATCCTTTTTGGTGACATTGCTTCAGTATTCTAAACTACAAAGGTCAACCATTGAGAGGTGTGAAGAAGTTCCTGGAGATAAATAATGATGGATAAGAGACAAGCTAAGGATAGAAGAGTGACCCTGAAAAATGAATGAAGAGAAACAATCCAGGGGAAATAACTTTCACAATGAAACACAACAATTTCTTCTCCAAAAGATTTGAAACAAAAAAAACTTAAATATTTAGAGCCAGAAGTCAGACCAGTTCTGTTTATATTTTATTTTCAAAATACATATTAATGAGATTTTACGTTGATCAATTTTCACAAAAATATACAGATATTATATGAGCTCCCTACATACTCAAAATCAGAACCAAAAAAACAGAGCCATATCCTCACAGCTCAAGTCATACATGCTCGTACTAAGAGAGACCATACATCCAAGACATTAAAAACAAGTGTTCCAAAACAATATCACTTGGCCAATATTCAGAAGGTACTTCACTTCATGCTTAGGTGCCTGATTCTATTATTCACCTCAGGAACAACTTTACTCTATGACTATTGTGCCGATGATCAGCCAGCAGAGGAGGGATGCTTAGGATAGGGTCCATGGCAGTACAGGAAGTGAGAAGGTGAGTAGAGGTGAGTTTGTGCCTTATTTGCGGTCAATTCTGCCTACAAAGGTGTGGTGGTTTCCCCACCACAGTTGGGTCGCCAGAAAGGCACATCGTGATTGGCCCGGTGAAGAAACTGGTGGTTCTCCCTCTGACAGCCACTTTTGCCTATCCTGCTGTCAATGCGATTGAGATTTCCTGGTGGTGACCGCGGGACAACGTTGGTCTTTTGTCTATGCTACAGCCAACATCTAAATATGGACGGCAGACCGACAAGTCGGCGGGAGAGAAAACCGCAGAAAAAGTGACGACTGGAACCAATCTGCCAAGATCAAAATGAGTTCTATAGTTTAAAAACACAAAGATGACAAGAAAAATTAATAAAAACGATAATGACTAGAAAGAAAAAAAAAAATTAGAAAGTAAAGTACTGATCCACCACCCCTAGCAATGACATGCACTTCCTTTTAGGTAAAACTGCATATGTGATCAGGCAAATTGTGATCTTTCAGAGTGAAGGGGAGCCACAGTTGAAGTGGGATACCCCGTTGCCCCATGCTGTATGCTGGGGTGAGCAAATGCGGAATGGGAATGACAGTTGAATGGGCTATTGGACGAAGAGGGCTGAACCAAAAGACCACTATCTATGCACATGTGTTTGTATTTCGATTTTTGGCAGGGGCACCAGCTGCAAAGTTTGTAAACGAAGGAATGTCATCCTTGCATTGTATCTGTGTCAAGTGCAATGCCTCATTTAGGGGTCAATTCCGATCAGGTAAAATCCCCCACGATTTGCCGTACGGAGCGTTTTTCCCGTACGTTTTTCCCATACGATTTGTCCCCATACGTACAATCAAGTACGATCCTAACCCAAAGCAGATCTATGTACGATTCGTACCTAACATCATACGACCAAAAAATACACACGATTCATATCCGGGTCACGATGTATGTGGCGTCCGTACGTAAACAGGCAGCAGTTTCCGGCCCAGCAAGTATGATTTGTGTCGGCGACACTCCGTACGACCCTATTGCTACGGGAGCAGAAAACGTACGTAAAAGTAGATCCGGCCCGACCCGCACCCCGGTACGTGTCAGACACGCCATGAACCCCATTGACCGTGTCATCCAAGTCCTGTACGCCTGCGACCTGGTGCATAGAAACCGATGATGGCGCATACGGTGAGAACAACGTACCGCAACAACGGAAGTGTACATGTACGGTGCGTCACACGCTCGCGTATATCACCATTGCAATAGTGATACGAGCCGCGCACACGCCATGAATGTTGGGGTACGGTGCATGACATCTGATGGGTGGATATGACTCCCAGCAGTGCCCAGACATGAGAGGGGTGGGTGGATATGACTCCCAGCAGTGCCCAGACATGAGAGGGGTGGGTGCACAGGACTCCCAGCAGTGCCCAGACATGAGAGGGGTGGGTGCACAGGACTCCCAGCAGTGCCCAAACAGGAGAGGGGTGGGTGGATATGACTCCCAGCAGTGCCCAGACATGAGAGGGGTGGGTGCACAGAACTCCCCGCAGTGCCAGACATGAGAGGGTGGGTGCACAGGACTCCCAGCAATGCCCAGACATGAGAGGGGTGGGTGCACAGGACTCCCAGTAGTGTCCAGACATGGGAGGGGTGGGTGGATATGACTCCCAACAGTGCCCAGGCATGAGAGGAGTGGGTGCACAGGACTCCCAGCAGTGCCCAGACATGAGAGGGGTGGGTGGATATGACTCCCAGCAGTGCCCAGACATGAAAGGGGTGGGTGGATATGACTCTCAGCAGTGCCCAGACATGAGAGGGGTGGGTGGATATGACTCCCTGCAGTGCACAGACATGAGAGGGGTGGATGCACAGGACTCCCAGCAGTGCCTAGACATAAGAGGGGTGGGTGGATATATGACTCCCAGAAGTGCCCAGTCGTCAGACGGGTGGGTGCACAGGACTCCCAGCAGTACCCAGACATGAGAGGGTGGGTGGATATGACTCCCAGTAGTGCCCAGACATGAGAGGGGTGGGTGGATATGACTCCCAGCAGTGCCCAACAGTATGGGGGTGGGAGCACAGGACTCCCAGCAGTGCCCAGACATGAGAGGGGTTTTTGGATATGACTCCCAGCAGTGCCCAGACATGAGAGGGGTGGGTGGATATGACTCCCAGCAGTGCCCAGACATGAGAGGGTGGGTGGATATGACTCCAAGCAGTACCCAACAGTATGGGGGTGGGTGCACAGGACTCCCAGCAGTGCCCAGACATGAGAGGGGTGGGTGGATATGACTCCCTGCAGTGCCCCGACATGAGAGGGGTGGATGAACAGGACTCCCAGCAGTGCCTAGACATAAGAGGGGTGGGTGGATATGACTCCGAGCAGTGCCCAGTCATCAGAAGGGTGGGTGCATAGGACTCCAGCAGTGCCCAGACATAAGAGGGGTGGGTGCACAGGACTCCCAGCAGTGCCCAGACATGAGAGGAGTGGGTGGATATGACTCCCAGCCATGCCCAACAGTATGGGGGCGGGTGCAGAGGACTCCCAGCAGTGCCCAACCGTATGGGGGTGGGTGCAGAGGACTGCCAGCAGTGCTCAGTTATAGGGGGGGGCATTATCATCATCATACAACAACTACATGGGTATATCTTTACATCCCTAACCTGTGACAGTCCTTATAGTGCCATAGCAACACATCACTTACAGCAGTGTCCCACTCCACGGATGATGGATTTCTGTCACACACTGCTTGACACACCACATGTGGGTGTGATGTCAGATCCCACATGCAAATCCACCCATGGAGGTTGCAGGCAACCTACACACCCTACCATCATGACTCAATAGTGTACAGTCATGTAACAGCCCACCAAACAAATAGAGCAAAAAGGAAAAACACACTCTCATGTATATCCCATGCCTGATATGAATGTCCAGGTGGTGAAACATTTTTTTTAAAAATATAATTGTATTATTTTCCTCTATGCGCATAACCTTCCAAATAAACGTTGCATATACCACCATTACGCAGATGGCTCACCAAGCATTTTCATAGCAATCAAGGTTACAGTAACTGTCCCCTTTCCCAACAATCCTAACACCCCCTCCCCTCTACACCCACCCCCTGCTAGTGTGCCCTACTCAGCCAGATCAAAATGATGTTATCGGACTGTTCTGTCGTCCAACCAATCAAATCGAGGAAAAGAAAGGGAAAAAATAAGAAAAAGGTTCCACTGCTAAAATGTATATTCCCTCGCATCCTCACTCTAGTCCACTAATACCATCAAGCCCGGAATGCGCTAAGTAGTCCTCCCCCACTCAGCCATTCGGCACACCATTACACACTATATTCCCTGTCAGTCTGGTATCGTCGCTCGCTCCCCTTGAATAGACTCTACATCCTCCTCCTCTTCCTCATCGTCCATAGCGGGGGTCTGGAGCTCTGCCACTAACGCTCCCCATGCCCTTGCCACCTCCAAAGCCTTATCATTAGCAGAACGCCTAGCTAGTTGCAAGCGGAGCGTCCCTTCGCTACCCGCCCAATTTAAAAAGCTTGCTCTCCATCTCTGATAGTTAGGTCCCGTCTTTGACTTCCAGTGCATGGTAAGCTCCCTCTTCGCCATGATTAGCCCCAAGTCATGAACTTACTAGTAATCTTAGTGCTGGGGTGTGCGAGAACCAAAGTAACAAACAAGTCCCCATCTCTGCCTCTAAAGTTCGCCCTGTCCCCTGATTCAAACATGCCACCAACTTTTCCCAATAGGACCCCAGCCCCGCACAAGACCAGAACATATGATGGAAATCAGCTCCGTCGGCATTACACCTTGGGCACGGTGACTGGGAGCCCCAAAAATGCTGCAGGATTTTGACCGGCGTCAAATTGGAACCTGGCGTTACGCGTACCCTTCCAAGAACATCGCAACAATTGAGGCCACGTCGTCTCCGGTATGGATTTACCGAGATCCGTTTCCTATTTGCCTTTCAAAGCATCAAGGGGTGGAAGCTGCTCGGCCGACAGCCGTTTATAGAGGCACGTGATAGCGTTAAACGTACCTGCTGCCATGGTTACATATTTTCAACCCGGTGAAGTTGGAGGTTCCAGTAGCCCCATCTTCCACTGTCGCTGGATCCCCACTACCAGAGCGGCGTGCAGTAAATAGTCTCCCGCTGTAACTCAAAAACGCTCTGCAATTCCTGAAATGATAGCAGAGCTCTGTCTCTATACAAATCCCCCACCATATGGAGCCCAAGTTCCTCCCAAACCATCAGTGCGGACAAGTTCCCCCCATGCGGAAGGGCTGTACACATGCCCAGAGGTATTTCCGGAGCATATGGGTGGGAACATCCCGCTTGTTTCTGGCTCCGATTCCAGCACAAGCGGAGAGTGCGCTCCTCGAGAGTAAGCTGATCAAGATTGATCTTCCGTTGGAGAATTATAAATGATAATACATGCTGGGGAATTACCCTGCTGTGCGGTCCTTCAGGGCCTCTAAACTCCCGAGCCACCGCTTGTGTGAGCCACTGTAGCTGTGCCGCCAGCTAGTACCATTCAAAATCAGGGACCGCCGGTCCCCCTTTCACCCTTGGCCGCATCAGGGTGTTTAGCGCAACTCGCCGTCTACCTGAACTCCAGATAAAACCTGTGGTCAAGGCCCTAAGCCACTGAAAGAATGATGCCGGAATCCATACAGGCAGTATGTGAGAAAAGTAAAGCAAATGTGGGAGCGCCACCATCTTCAACAGTGCCACCCTTCCGGCAACTGACAGGGGGAGGGTGCTCCAAAACACCATACTGCCCCGGAGCCCCTTTATCGCCCTGCCCACATTGCCTTCCAGGAGGTCAGGCTGTGTGTGATAAATGTAAGTGCCCAGGTAGGGTAGGCAATGGGGTTCCCATCTAAAACCCTCCACAGCTGGGGGTGCACGATCGTCGGGGGTCAATGGGAATAGGCAGGTCTTACTCCAATTCACTTTTAAGCCAGAGAAACTACCAAACCTGTGAAGCAGAGCCTTGGCCCCTCGCAGTGATTCACCCACATCTGCCAAGAACAACAGTAAATCGTCTGCGTACAAGGAAATGTAGTGGACCTATCCTCGCAGCGACAAGCCCTCATAAGATTGTCCCAGTCTAGCATGCGCGACCAGTGGCTCAATAGCCAGGGCAAACAATATTGGGGATAGGAACAGCCCTGGCGAGTGCCCCTCCCCACCTGATATGCTGCTGAGATGGTAGGCCCCGTTCGAACCTTGGTGGTAGCTGAGTTGTATAACAGTTTAGTCCATCGTATGAACCGATCCCCAAGGCCAAATTCCTTCAAAACTTGAAACAGATAAGGCCATTCTACGCTGTTGAAAGCCTTCTCAATGTCAACCGAGAGCACCACTGCACCCCGGGTGCCATCACATCCTCATTCCATAACTCTAATCAGCCGACGTATACACGTTGCCGTGTTCCTGGTGGGGATGAAGCCCGCCTGATCTGGGTGCACCAAAGCCCTCATGTGTTCCAAGAGCCGTGTCGCAAGAATCTTACTTAGAATTTTATAATCTACTGTAAGCATTGAGAGTGGCCGATATGCCGAGCGAGAGCAGCCATCCCCACCTCGCTTCAACAACGGCACTACGGTCGCCTCTCTGGCAGTAGAAGGCAACTGCCCAGTTCCCATGCCTCCCTGTACACAGATTGCAAATGTGGCGCAAGGAGGTCAACATATGTCGCATAAAATTCTACAGGGAGGCCGTCCGCCCCCGGAGTCTTTCGCCTAGCCATATGTTTAATCTCTGTTCTAATCTCTCCTAGAGAGATTTCCTCTCCTATCTTGTCCCCCTGTTCAGGGTCTAATCGTGGAAGTTGCGCTGCCGACAGAAAATCGTTGACCCCGTCTGGCAGGTCCGGCATTGCGCCTCGATAAAGCGATTTATAATAGAGTAGGAACTGATCATTAATCTCCTTTTGTGAGTATACTAGGTCCCCGGCCGCCATATTCAGTGACAAAATCGGAGTGCCCCGGGCTGCCGGGGTCGCTAGCCAAGCTAGTAGGGACCCTACTCTGTCCCTCTCCGCATGTGCCCGTACCAAATATTCCTTATGATCAAAACATCGCAACCGTTCAATTTGAGTAGCCACTGCTTCACGTGCCGCAAGGACCGCCTCCTGCCCTTTCGTATCTATATGGCTTGCCTTTTCTGCTCGGCGCAATCAATCCTCTTCCTGTTGTATATCCTGCAGTAATGTCTTGCGAGCTCCCGATGTGGACGAGATACACACCCCTCTCACTACAGCTTTCCAAGCATCCCACTCCTGGGCCCTACTCGATGCTGTTCCCGTGTTTTCTGCGAAATAATGTTCTATACCATCTCGGACCTCAGCACTAAAAACTGGGTCCTCCAATGTCAAAGGGTTCAAGCGCCACGTGGGGATCGCTTGTCGCTGTTTAGACCACCGTACCGCTATCAGACAGGGATTGTGATCCGAGATCATCCTCGTGTCAAGTCGCACATGCAAATCATGCGGCACTGAATAAAATAAGTAATCTCTATCCGTAGGATGGAGCGTCCGCCAAGAATCGACTAGGCCCCAGGTGCTCTGCCATTCCCGCCTCACCTTCGCTAATCGATGAACTGCAGATTGGGCCAGCGGAGGATGTGATCGGTCCAAATCTACATTAGTGACTGAGTTTAAATCACCCCGCAAGAACACCGTGCCCGCCAGGAATGATGCTAGCTTCCCAGACAACCGTGAGAAAAAAGCTGACTGTTCTGCGTTTGGGCGTACACACTGCACAGTGCCACATCTCTCCCATCCAATCGCCCCTGTACTGCTACAAACCTCCCCTCCGGATCGATCACCGTAGTCAAAGGCTGGAAGGGAACACCCAACCTCACCCAAACCAATGTCCCCCGCGCATATGCAGAATAAGTAGTATAAAACAGTTGGGCCCTCCATCTACGTTGTAGCGCCCGCCCCTCAGCCTGATCAATGTGGGTCTCCTGTAAAAAGGCCACCTGAATCATCCCCAAAATGTTCAGGCCCTCCCCCCTGCCACTTGCTCTTCCACTAACACCACCACCAGGCTGTCTGTTGCTGCAACTACTGTGGGGAGCGGGTCCCCCCCAGCTGTCCTGCTAAACTCACCTGAACCCCTTTCCGCTCCCATGGAGTTAGGTACTGCAGTGGAGTCCACGCCCACCCAGTCTGACATGGGCACTGCAGTGGGCACCATACACATGACCTGCCCACTTCAGTGGTCAAGCACCCACCCCATCAGAGTTGTGCCCCACAGTTGTGATGGCACAAACCATGTCAGACCCCTCCACTGCAGTTGCCACTGACTCTCCTGCACCCACCCCCCCCCCCTTCACAGCTTCCTCCTGATTAGCCCTGATCCTGTTCCTGCAGTGCCTGGCCTACCCCATGTATGCCCCTCAGAGTGGATTTCCCCAGTCCTTATCAGTGCAGGCAAGCAATGGGTGACAGGTGTCACTCACATCATCATTGGACTTTGTGTTTTCAAAATTGCATTGGATTACATTTCATTTTTGATTTTCACTTCCAGATTGCTTATTAAAGCATTTTTTGTTCTAATTGTGCATTTGATTTAGCTGTAGATTTTGTTGATGCTGTTTACCCTGACTTTGGTGTGATGATGCAGGATTTACAAATGTCTGTTACTGAGGTGTTGATGTGGTGTACTCCATTTGGCCCATGAGATATGTTTCATGTTCAGGTTGCAATCCATGTCATCCTTTGCAGCTGAGTGGGTGTGTCATCATGATTAACTAATTTAGGACAGGGATGGTAACATTCAATTGGCATGGCCACATCTGTGGCTTGCACCCATGCACATATGATGTGCTTCACAATGTCCAATTTGACTCTTTCCCTGACTGTTGTCCCATCTCCACTGTACATGCAGGTGTGGGCATCATTGGTGTAAAGTCAACTGTGTCCTCTGTGCAACTTGGTAGACATATGTATTGTCTACGGGCAGGTGATTTAAGGGGCAATACCGTAATCAGGCGTAGGTCATCAGTGCCTACATTGGGTGGTAGATGAAGGTTGACTGTACAGGTGCTGTGTTGATATGCCCAGGAATCATATATACTGTTTGGCATGTGCTGCTATTTCCATGATGACACCTACCTTGTGGTGACTGTGATGATGGGGGATTTCGACCCTTTGCCATAATGCTCAACTTTAGCTGCAGTTTGTGTCCACACATTTTACATTGGATGTACACACTGATGGGGGGTTTTCACACATTTGATGGTAGTTACATTGTGTGTCATAACTCAAAATCACTGCTGGGGCTATTTGTCAGGCACTACACACTGTTGGCAAGATGTGGTGAAATGTATTTGGCTGACATGCCTGTTGTTGATATTTGATGGATGTGTGTCGCCTCATCCTCCATATGGGTGGAGGTGTCAATATTGTCTGCCACACTGACCCCTATGGGTGAGGTGGCATCAGTGATAGGTAACATGTCCCTATGGTTGGGGTGGCACCAGTGATAGGCAACATGCCCCTATGGGTGGGGTGGGATCAGTGATAGGCAACATGCCCCTATGGGTGGGGTGTCACCAGTGTTAGGTAACATGCCCCTATGGGTAGGGTAGCTGTGGGGGTGGGCGACATGACACATATGGGTGGGGTGGCATTAGTGATAAGGAACATGACACATATGGGTGGGGTGGCATCAGTGATAGGCAACATGACACATATGGTTGGGGTGGCATTAGTGATAGGCAACATGACACATATGGGTGGGGTGGCATTAGTGAAAGGCAACATGCCTCTATGGGTGGGGTGGCATCAGTTTTAGGTAACATGCCCCTATGAGTGGGGTGGCAGTGGGGGTGGGCAACATGACACATATGGGTGGGGTGGCATTAGTGATAAGCAACATGACACATGTGGGTGGGGTGGCATCAGTGATAGGCAACATGACACATATGGATGGGGTGGCATCAGTGATAGGCAACATGCCCCTATGGGTGGGGTCGATTTACAAAAGGGGGTGGTGATGAACAGAGTGTCTGAATTGAGCAGACCACTCTTACCCAGTCCAAAGATCAGGGCTTGATCCATCACCGTTATTTATCTCACTGCCCCATCCCAGCTCAGAACCTGGCTATATGCAAATCAGTCTGCCCCTGGCCCAGTGCATCATGGGAACAGGGCAGACTAAACTACCAAGCCAATTCTTTACCAGAAAGGAGACAAGCTACCGGGGACCGGTTTCTGGCATTTCAGCCTCTTCGGCCCGGCTTGCTTGAATCCTGATGGAGCAGTGAGAAAGGGACTCATGTCTGAGTATACCCTGCCACACCTATAGTGGCCAAAATCGATTTACAAAAGGGGGTGGTGATGAACAGAGTGTCTGAATTGAGCAGACCACTCTTACCCAGTCCAAAGATCAGGGCTTGATCCATCACCGTTATTTATCTCACTGCCCCATCCCAGCTCAGAACCTGGCTATATGCAAATCAGTCTGTCCCTGGCCCAGTGCATCATGGGAACAGGGGAGACTAAACTACCAAGCCAATTCTTTACCAGAAAGGAGACAAGCTACCGGGGACCGGTTTCTGGCATTTCAGCCTCTTCGGCCCGGCTTGCTTGAATCCTGATGGAGCAGTGAGAAAGGGACTCATGTCTGAGTATACCCTGCCACACCTATAGTGGCCAAAATCGATTTACAAAAGGGGGTGGTGATGAACAGAGTGTCTGAATTGAGCAGACCACTCTTACCCAGTCCAAAGATCAGGGCTTGATCCATCACCGTTATTTATCTCACTGCCCCATCCCAGCTCAGAACCTGGCTATATGCAAATCAGTCTGTCCCTGGCCCAGTGCATCATGGGAACAGGGCAGACTAAACTACCAAGCCAATTCTTTACCAGAAAGGAGACAAGCTACCGGGGACCGGTTTCTGGCATTTCAGCCTCTTCGGCCCGGCTTGCTTGAATCCTGATGGAGCAGTGAGAAAGGGACTCATGTCTGAGTATACCCTGCCACACCTATAGTGGCCAAAATCGATTTACAAAAGGGGGTGGTGATGAACAGAGTGTCTGAATTGAGCAGACCACTCTTACCCAGTCCAAAGATCAGGGCTTGATCCATCACCGTTATTTATCTCACTGCCCCATCCCAGCTCAGAACCTGGCTATATGCAAATCAGTCTGTCCCTGGCCCAGTGCATCATGGGAACAGGGCAGACTAAACTACCAAGCCAATTCTTTACCAGAAAGGAGACAAGCTACCGGGGACCGGTTTCTGGCATTTCAGCCTCTTCGGCCCGGCTTGCTTGAATCCTGATGGAGCAGTGAGAAAGGGGCTCATGTCTGAGTATACCCTGCCACACCTATAGTGGCCAAAATCGATTTACAAAAGGGGGTGGTGATGAACAGAGTGTCTGAATTGAGCAGACCACTCTTACCCAGTCCAAAGATCAGGGCTTGATCCATCACCGTTATTTATCTCACTGCCCCATCCCAGCTCAGAACCTGGCTATATGCAAATCAGTCTGTCCCTGGCCCAGTGCATCATGGGAACAGGGCAGACTAAACTACCAAGCCAATTCTTTACCAGAAAGGAGACAAGCTACCGGGGACCGGTTTCTGGCATTTCAGCCTCTTCGGCCCGGCTTGCTTGAATCCTGATGGAGCAGTGAGAAAGGGACTCATGTCTGAGTATACCCTGCCACACCTATAGTGGCCAAAATCGATTTACAAAAGGGGGTGGTGATGAACAGAGTGTCTGAATTGAGCAGACCACTCTTACCCAGTCCAAAGATCAGGGCTTGATCCATCACCGTTATTTATCTCACTGCCCCATCCCAGCTCAGAACCTGGCTATATGCAAATCAGTCTGTCCCTGGCCCAGTGCATCATGGGAACAGGGCAGACTAAACTACCAAGCCAATTCTTTACCAGAAAGGAGACAAGCTACCGGGGACCGGTTTCTGGCATTTCAGCCTCTTCGGCCCGGCTTGCTTGAATCCTGATGGAGCAGTGAGAAAGGGGCTCATGTCTGAGTATACCCTGCCACACCTATAGTGGCCAAAATCGATTTACAAAAGGGGGTGGTGATGAACAGAGTGTCTGAATTGAGCAGACCACTCTTACCCAGTCCAAAGATCAGGGCTTGATCCATCACCGTTATTTATCTCACTGCCCCATCCCAGCTCAGAACCTGGCTATATGCAAATCAGTCTGTCCCTGGCCCAGTGCATCATGGGAACAGGGCAGACTAAACTACCAAGCCAATTCTTTACCAGAAAGGAGACAAGCTACCGGGGACCGGTTTCTGGCATTTCAGCCTCTTCGGCCCGGCTTGCTTGAATCCTGATGGAGCAGTGAGAAAGGGACTCATGTCTGAGTATACCCTGCCACACCTATAGTGGCCAAAATCGATTTACAAAAGGGGGTGGTGATGAACAGAGTGTCTGAATTGAGCAGACCACTCTTACCCAGTCCAAAGATCAGGGCTTGATCCATCACCGTTATTTATCTCACTGCCCCATCCCAGCTCAGAACCTGGCTATATGCAAATCAGTCTGTCCCTGGCCCAGTGCATCATGGGAACAGAAAAGGGGGTGGTGATGAACAGAGTGTCTGAATTAAGCAGACCACTCTTAGCAAGCCGGGCCAACGACGGCTGAAATGCCAGAAACCGGTCCCCGGTAGCTTGTTTCCTTCCCAGTGTAAGAATTGGCTTTTGTAGTTTGGTTTGCCCTGTTCCCATCATGCACTGGGACAGGAACAGACTAATTTGCATACAGCCAGGTTCTGAAACTGGGATGGTGCAGTGAGCTAAAAAACGGTGTTGGATCTAGCCCTGATCTCTTGACTGGGTGAGAGTATTCTGTTTAATTCAGAGACTCTGTCCCTCACCACCCCTTGTTGTAAATATTTTTGTCCACCCTAAGCGTGGAAGGGTATACTCAGATGTGAGTCCCTTGCTCATTGCACCATCAGGATTCAAGCAAGCCGGGCCGAAGAGGCTGAAATGCCAGAAACCGGTCCCCGGTAGCTTGTTTCCTTCCCAGTGTAAGAATTGGCTTTTGTAGTTTGGTTTGCCCTGTTCCCATCATGCACTGGGACAGGAACAGACTAATTTGCATACAGCCAGGTTCTGAAACTGGGATGGTGCAGTGAGCTAAAAAACGGTGTTGGATCTAGCCCTGATCTCTTGACTGGGTGAGAGTATTCTGTTTAATTCAGAGACTCTGTCCCTCACCACCCCTTGTTGTAAATATTTTTGTCCACCCTAAGCTTGGAAGGGTATACTCAGATGTGAGTCCCTTGCTCATTGCACCATCAGGATTCAAGCAAGCCGGGCCGAAGAGGCTGAAATGCCAGAAACCGGTCCCCGGTAGCTTGTTTCCTTCCCAGTGTAAGAATTGGCTTTTGTAGTTTGGTTTGCCCTGTTCCCATCATGCACTGGGACAGGAACAGACTAATTTGCATACAGCCAGGTTCTGAAACTGGGATGGTGCAGTGAGCTAAAAAACGGTGTTGGATCTAGCCCTGATCTCTTGACTGGGTGAGAGTATTCTGTTTAATTCAGAGACTCTGTCCCTCACCACCCCTTGTTGTAAATACCTATGGGTGGGGTGGCATCAGTGTTAGGTAACATTCCCCTATGGGTGGGGTGGCATCAGTGTTAGGTAACATGCCCCTTTGGGTGTGGTGGCAGTGGGGGTGGGCAACATGACACATATGGGTGGGGTGACATTAGCGAAAGGCAACATGATACATATGGGTGGGGTGGCATTAGTGATAGGCAACATGCCCCTATGGGTGGGGTGGCATCAGCGTTAGGTAACAGGCCCCTATGGGTGGGGTGGCAGTAGTGGTGGCCATGGGTTCCCTAAGGAGGCATGGTACTGGTGGACAGGGTGTGGACCCCCTGGGTTTGTTTCTAGGGTGGGAGTCCGACTTACTGTCTGCGCCATCCGCATCTGTTCCTGATCCGGTCATATATGTACAGGACTGGTATGACCAGCGCGATTGGATTCACGCTCCGTCTCAATCTGTTGTTAGCTGCTCCTTTTCGAATCCCTGGAATGGGTTAATGGCGCGAAACGGAGTTGATATGCAGCTCTTCCGGGTGCTGTGATGTGCTGTACGTGGCGACCCGTCCGGATCGTAGGAACTGCGCATCGTACTTGACCGGCCGGAAGTATCAGGGTTTAGGTTGCCGTGCGGCGCAAATTGAGTGTTTCTGTGTCAGGCTCGGACGGAAATTGTGGATGGAGTCGGAGCGTGCGGGTCGGTCGGGAATTTTGCCCTTTTCCGCATCGTACTTCCTCGCCCGGACAGCCCAGCTCCTGGTTTGGTTTGGCCATAAGGTAAGGCTACTGACACATCTCGGAGGGCTGGCCGACCGAGATTGGAATCGACCCCTATATATTCTGAGAATAAAATGGTAACTAGCCTTCAGTGTTAACCAGAAGTCCAGATCTCACACCAAAAGGAACAATGGATAACTGTGCTAATGATTCCCCCATGCTTGCAGACCATAAAGTTCTGGCCCATTTCTTTGCTTATGATACATTTCTGCTAGCTAAAATCAGGGCTGGCTTACAAATACTTGTTGACAGATAAGAATCTGTTTTGAAGGTCATATGGTCTTAAAATTAATGCATCCAAAACCAAGCATATAACTTATTTCAGGGGATCGAGGGGTACCGTAAGCTTGGGAAGGGACTTTTTGGAAAGGGTCAAGGAATTAACTATTTAGGGATTTATCTGCCTGTTTCCTGATCATGGCCTCACATATTTCTGAAAGCTCACTTTTGTTAACCTATAGAGCTGGGGCTATTCTTAGATTTGCTAAAAAGGCACTCTGGTATCGGATTCTTCCAGTAGTGGAGATAGAGAAGGCCCAACCAAGGGGTGCTGTATTATATGGCACAGAACTATGGGTCCACTGTCACACAGGTGAACTGGGAACTAGTGACAACAACTTCATAAGAGCTCTAACAGTAATGGAGAGAGGCACCCCCTTAGTTCCCTTTACACTTGACCTTGAACTTAAGCCTATATCTGTGTTTGCCACCCTTACACCAGTACTCTATTGGGTTCCTTTAGAGAGGGCTTTTGTTGATATTCTCAGTATAAACAGCTCCAAGAAGATCAAGTGGTTGGCCTATGTCCAAAAATAATTGTATGACGTGGGCCTAGGTAATTTTTGGAAAGCGCCCTCCTCGGTCACACCTACTTTGGGTACTGTTGTCAAATCAAAATACTGGGAGAGAATTGCTGCTCAGAATGATTTGCCTTGTTCCATCAGCAGCTGAACAAGGCGTTTTCTATTGCATAAGACTGCGCCTAAGGCAGAGAAATTCCTAAATTGTATCTGACTGGTGTGTACACACTCAAATTTTTTGCAGAGGTACAGGACTTTGCTGATTGTTGTGTTTACATCAACATGGGATCCTGCACAGTGAGGGTGTACATTGTGTCTGTCATGCATGTTTTTCTATAAGACCGAGGAACAGTTGCTATTCTTTTGCCGAAAATATTCTAGCGCTAGGTGGATTGTGCCCTTGCGTCATCTTCTGGGAATGACAAATCAAACAAATGCTTTCAGAATTTGTAAAAGTGATTCTACAAGTATGAAAGTGCCTTCCTATAGGTTCCACTAGCAGCCCGTCCCGACGTTGTCCGGGTATGAATTGCTGCCAGCCAGTAGTATATTGTTTTGTAGGATTTCGTTTTGATAGCATTTCTTATCAGTGACAGGCCTGTGAAACGCTCCGATTCGCAGTGCACTGCTGATGCACTTAAGAGTGCGCATTCAGTAGTGTATGAACTCGAGTGTCCCTACTTTATTTTTCCTTGCAATATTATATAGCGCGAACTCGACAACATGGCATGAGCACAATTTACATTACAGAAGAACACATTCATTTGTGGTAGGCACGGGGAGACAAAGCGATTTGCCTGGAATCACAGGATGTTGAGCTGATGCCGAGACTCGAACGTAGCTCCCCAGCTCTAAAGTTCGCAATTCTAGAACTTGTGGCGGGAGGTGTGTCTAAAAGTGTATTTCGGTGCTGGCCATCAATGAGAGAGACCTGTGCATTTTTCAAATGGGTGGTGAAAATATATAAGTATGTTGATGGAGATGTGGGCCGCTGTGCCACCAATGTACTTAGCGGGGGAGGGTAAACACCCATTATTCTGCAACTTTCTTTCTGCATATCATTATTCCGCATACTTTCATTACGAAAGAACCATGACTCCGCAATGCCATTATAACGCATGACATTACATTTTATATGCTTTTACCACGCATACATGTACAACGAAATTCGTTGTAAATGCATGAATGGTAAAAGCATGTTTTTTTAATGTTTGGATAAGGTAAGTATGGGTATAGGGGTATATGTTTTGGGGTACTAAGGTATATGTTTTGGGGTGTTTGGGTATTTTAAGGGTTCAGATATAGTTTTGGGTTATGAGGTACAGGGGTAGTTTTAGGGTTCAGGGCTAGGTTTGGGTTTTGGGGTACAGGGGTATTTTTAGGGTTCAGGGCTAGGTTTGGGTTTTGGGGTATAGGGGTATTTTTAGGGATCAGGGGTAGGTTTGGATTTTGTGGTTCAGGGGTATTTTAAATGTTCAGGGCTAGGTTTGGGTTTGGGGGTACAGGGGTATTTTTAGGGTTCAGGGCTAGGCTTGGGTTTTGGGGTACAGGGGAATTTTAGGGTTCAGGGGTAGGTTTGGGTTTGGGGGTACAGGGTTATTTTTAGGGTTCAGGGCTAGGTTTGGGCTTTGGGGTACATGGTGTATTTTTTAGGGTTCAGGGGTAGGTTTGGGTTTTGGGGCACAGGGGTATTTTAAGGGTTCGGGGCTAGGTGTGGGTGTTGGGGTACAGGGGTATTTTAGGGTTCAGGGGTAGGTTTGGGTTTTGGGGTACAGGGGTATTTTTAGGGTTCAGGGCTAGGTTTGGGTTTTGTGGTACAGGGGTATTTTTAGGGTTCAGGGGTATTTATAGGGTTCAGGGCTAGGTTTGGTTTTTGGGGTGCAGGGGTATTTTTAGGGTATAGGGATAGGTTTCGGTTTTGGGGTACAGGGTGTATTTATAGGGTTAAGATGGGTTAGTGTTTAAGGGTGTTGGGGTATTTTAAGGAGTAAGGGTGGGTTATGATTATGGGGTGCATGGGTATTTAAAGGGAGCAGGGCTAGGTTTGGGTTATGGGGTGCAGGGGTAGTTTTAGGGTTCAGGGCTAGGTTTGGGTTTTGGGGTACAGGGATATTTTTAGGGTTCAGGGCTAGGTTTGGGTTTTGAGGTATAGGGATATTTTTAGGGTTCAGGGGTATGTTTGGATTTTGGGGTACAGGGATATTTTAGGGTTCAGGGCTTGGTTTGGGTTTTGGGGTACAGGGGTATTTTAGGGTTCAGGGGTACGTTTGGGTTTTGGGGTACAGGGTTATTTTTAGGGTTCAGGGCTAGGTTTGTGTTTTGGGGCACATGGGGTATTTTTAGGGTTCAGGGGTAGGTTTGGGTTTTGGGGCACAGGGGTATTTTAAGGGTTCAGGGCTAGGTTTGGGTGTTGGGGTACAGGGGTATTTTAGGGTTCAGGGGTAGGTTTGGGTGTTGGGGTACAGGGGTATTTTTAGGGTTCAGGGCTAGGTTTAGGTTTTGTGGTACAGGGGTATTTTTAGGGTTCAGGGGTATTTATAGGGTTCAAGGCTAGGTTTGGGTTTTGAGGTACAGGGGTATTTTTAGGGTATAGGGATAGGTTTGGGTTTTGGGGTACAGGGTATATTTATAGGGTTAAGATGGGTTAGTGTTTAAGGGTGTTGGGGTATTTTAAGGAGTAAGGGTGGGTTATGATTATGGGGTGCAGGGGTATTTAAAGGGAGCAGGGTGGGATTCATTTTAGGGTGTAAAGAGTGATAAAATAAAATACAAAATAAAAATAATATAAATAATGCAATTTAAAAGAATAAGGGCCAGATGTAGGTAATTCCTATTTACCGACTCTTAAATACCGAATCATACCGATTCGGTATTTAAGAGTCGGTAAATAGGAAGGGGGCAGATGTAGGTAATTCTAATTTAAGAATTACCGAATATGTATGATTCGGTATTTACCGATTCGGTAAATACCGAATCAGTATTGCACATTGATTCCTATGGCCCATGAAGCCCATAGGAATCAATGGGAAATACCGATTCGGTATTTACCGAATCGGTAAATACCGAATCCTGCAAGGGTGCAGGGGGTGTCACTTTGACACCCTCTAGCACCCCAAGTACAGGCTTGTGTGCCATGTGGCACACATACATGCCCTGAGGGCATGTCTGTGTGTCACATGGCACAGGTGTACATGCACAGAAGTGCATGTACACCTGAATTCGGTATTTTACCACCCAATTGGATTGGGTGGTAAAATACCGAATTCTGAAGGCCTGTAGCACTGTAAACAGTGCTACCTACATCTGGGTTTTACCGAATCGGTAAAATGACCGATTCGATATTTTACAGAATCGGTAAATTTACCGAATCGGTAAATTTACCGATTCTGTCAAATTAGGGACCCTACATCTCAAAACCCAATTACCGGTCGGTAACGGCCGAAATCGGCCGTTATTGACCGGTAATTGGCGACCTACAGGCCAGATGTAGGTAATTCCTATTTACTGACTCTTAAATACCGAATCATACCGATTCGGTATTTAAGAGTCGGTAAATAGGAAGGGGGCAGATGTAGGTAATTCTAATTTAAGAATTACCGAATCTGTATGAATCGGTATTTACTGATTCGGTAAATACCGAATCGGTATTGCCCATTGATTCCTATGGGCCATGAAGCCCATAGGAATCAATGGGAAATACCGATTCGGTATTTACCGAATCTGTAAATATCGAATCCTGCAAGGGTGCAGGGGGTGTCACTTTGACACCCTCTAGCACCCCAAGTACCAGCTTGTGTGCCATGTGGCACACATACATGCCCTAAGGGCATGTCTGTGTGTCACATGGCACAGGTGTACATGCACAGAAGTGCATGTACACCTGAATTCGGTATTTTACCACCAATTGGATTGCGTGGTAAAATACCAAATTCTGAAGGCCTGTAGCACTGTAAACAGTGCTACCTACATCTGTGTTTTACCGAATCAGTAAAATTACCAATTCGGTATTTTACAGAATCGGTAAATTTACCGAATCAGTAAATTTACAGATTCTGTAAAATCAGGGCCCCTACATCTCAAAACCCAATTACCGACCGGTAATTGGCGACCTACATCTGGCCCTACATGTTTTAATTAAATTTAAAAAATGTGTATATATATATATATATACGTTCACTGATAAAACCATAGGTTTCACACCAGTTATAGTTAGCTGGACATTTTACTGACATAAAACCATTGAAATTCCCACGTTATAGTTAGTTGGACTCCCTATAACTTGCACGCCTGCAATGCACTGCTGATGATGTCACATATTACATCACTCATGACATGGTCAGTGACATCCTATGGTTTTTCCAATGAATTTAATAGGTTTTTTACATGATAATTCCTAACTATAACTGGTGTGAAACCTATGGTTTTTTCAGTGAATTTCATAGGTTTTTTAAATGCTAATTCCTAACTATAACTGGTGTGAAACCTAAGGTTTTTTCAATGAATTTCAAAGGTTTTTTAATAGCAAATTTCTATAGCTATGAAATGTAATATTTTTTTAAATGAATCCTATATTGTATATTTATATAATACTATTTTTTTATGGTTTTTTTTTAAAAAAAGGATTTTTTGCACCGGAGCGCTCCCGGGGCGCGCACCGATGCGCTTACCGGTAAGCGCAGTTTTGCCGCGCCCCGGTTCGCGTACCGGTGAGCGCCCCGTTAGCGCTGTTGCCGTGAACAAAAACATCATCGTGACGTATAACTTAGCCGCGTGATGCATGTTATGACGCACGGCGTAAGTGCACCCGGAAGCGCCGGAGCACATACGATCGTGCTACGTAAGCGCCCCAGGGCGCGCCCTAACGCGCTTACACTACGCACCGCCGGGCGCGCCCCGGGGCGCGTAGCGTAAGCACGTCAGGTCATGTGACCTGAAAATAACACTTTTCATTGGTTCAGAACACTTTTGGTTTCCAAATGATGAAAGCCCCCACCTTTTTTCCTTATTCTGACTTTGTCCTTTGACTGAGGAAGACCTGTTTGGAGATCTGTGACTAATATTTTGAACTTTAAAATGGCTACAGTAGCAGCAGCAGCTGCAGCATCTGCACCACCACCACCACCACCACCACAAGGACCACCACAACATCACATTGGTGGTCAAGAAGAAGAGGAGGAGGAGGAGGAGGAGAGAAGGCAGACAAGGCATTTCCTGCCTGAAGACAAAGCCCCATATAAACGTATGGGAGTTTTTTGAAATCCCAAGGGGTTCAAAGAAAGTAAATGCTGCAAAGGTGACTTGTCTCATCTGTGGCGTTGTACTATCCAGGGGGAACCCTGCAAAAAAATATTCATTTGGATATCATACAATGATTCGGCATATGCAACGATTGCACCCCAATAACTATTCTGCAGCAGAGGTGAGAGAACTGTGCAGAAACCTTCCACAATCGTCTGCCAGCACCTCAACAACCAAAGAACCCACTCCATCGGGCCCAGAAGCAAGTCAGATGGTTCCAAATATACAAACTAAGTTTGGTGGTTTCAAAATCGTATGCATATATTGTGGCAAAACCATTACTTATGGTGAGAAGAGTATTACCCTCATCAACATAGCTGGTGATAACCACAAGTGCCCGAAGCAACCCTAATTTTTTTCCTGGTTTTTTTTTGCTCCAGTTGAGCCGTTTATAATTCCCTGTTTTTTGTTTCTCCCCATAAAAAATACAAAAAAAATATAAAACTGTTCAGAAAAGCCCAAAAAATTAAAAAATGTTCAAAAAAACAATAAAAAAATATAAACCAACAAAAAGAATAAAAAAAACAGTTCATTTTAGAACTACCCCCAATTTATAAAAGAAACCTACATTTTAAAAAAACTCTGTCATTCTTTTTTCTCTACGGTACGCTCCCCGGTACGCTCTGCGGTGCGCGTACAAGGCGCTCCCCTGCGCAAATCGAAAAAAATATATATTTTTTTTTTTTGCCCTGCGGGGCCCTTTTATGGCCCCCACATCAAACCTACGGGGTCAGGGGGGTCTACCCTGCCCCCTTTTGGTCATTTCCCCTCTTTGTTTTTGCCACCTCTTGTGTCTTGATCCTACCGAGACAAAAGATGGCGGCCGCACCGGACTGTTTGGGATGTTTACAGATACCCAAGAGCCAATCAGCTTTCTGCGCGCGAACTCGCGTAGCGCGCTGGTTCGCGCCCCGGTGCGCGTACCGGGGCGCGCTTACAGATATATATATATTTTTTTAACCTAAATTACTCAAAATCCACTGGAGCACATATCTTGAGACATAGCAAAGGCACATCGGGCTACCAGTCCCTACAATTTTGCCAAGTTTGGTGGAAATTCATTCAGCCGTTCGGGCTAAAGTGAGGTCGACCGCCCTATGGAAATGAACATGGGGAAAACATGTTTTGGGACCCCCCTTTTTTCTCGGCCCCCGCTTGACGAATCCCCCCAAACTTTCAGGAAAGGACCGGAGCGCCGCGAGGAAAATTTGAGGACATTTTCAGGCAGATTCCTCAACCGGCGCCAAAGTTATTCCCAATAGAATGGTGTGATTTTCCTATTGAAAATAATCCTAACTATAATTACCTACTGGCGACCGCGTATAAATACACATATATACAAACATATATTTGATGTTTTAATAATGTACTTTTACAATGTATATGACTTTACCAAACATGCATTTGCGTTATAATGGCATGCGTGATAAAGTCATATGCGTTGTAAAAGTTTTAGAAATGATGTCCTTGCGGAGTAATAGTCCCCCATTATAAAAATTACGGAGTGATGGTATGCGGGATGTTGTTTTGCGGAATATCATCACATATTCCCGGGGGAGGGATAGTCCCTTTCTTGCTATTTCCGTGGAGGCGGGCCTTGTGTCCGGATCTGCGTGGCGCGAGGCCTGTGCGCAACAGAAGTGGAAAATCTCCAGTGTGCGCTTCAGGCGTCACCAGAAGTTAAGGAGAGATTACATTTCCTGCACAATGGCCCCTGTTTGCGCTCCTTCCTGCCCTTGGGAATAGCGCCATGCCTGACTTCCATACAGTAAAGCAGGTGCACGTCACTGGGAGCGCGGGGCAAGCACACCTGGAGCTGGAATGTACAGAACCTGGGAAGAAAAAACAATGAAATATTGGGCACAACGCTCGCCTTTTTTTCCGTAATCCCGCGCCCGCACACGCCCACGCTCCCAGCACACGCCCACAGCACACGATATGAGACATGGCATGAAGGGCAGAAAGTACCACACGCCCCCAGCGTTTGTCACGCCCCCAGCACACGCCCACATCACAACAAGCCCACAAGGGACTACTTTGCTGGCACGGGTCTTTTACCTTTTAAATGTATATGGTGGGCGTCTGCATAGCCTATGTCCTTCTGCTGCAACTGCCCTTTCCAACCCTGTATTGGGTGTTGTGATTGGTGCTGTGGTTCCTGAGGTTACCCGCCTCAAAGGTTTGGGCTCTCTCTTTATTATATTAGTGTAGATTATGTTATGATAAATTGATTTATGTTTCACAACAATCCCCCAAGGGGGTATCCAGGCACTGAAGCAGCTGTCTAGGCGTGAGGTCCCGGAGGTGCTTATGTGAAGAGCCAGGTCTTCGGCTTCTTGCGGAACTCAAGATGTGAGGAGGTGGCTATGATGTATTGAGGCTTGTGGATGTGGGTGGGACCAATAAAGACATGGGTGGAGCCTCTAAAGGAAGTGGGCGGAGCCGAGAACATGGGTGGGGGCTTCTAAAAAATGTTGAGCACCTGCACCTAATATTTTACAAATTAAGCACTGGTATTGCCTAGCAGCGGAGAAGGCAGGTGAAGGATGACTTGGGGATTCATTCAGGACTGTCAGAATAAACTCTGATTATATAACTTAAATTGGCTGCATATAAAGTGATCTGACATAGATGATCCCAATGTCCAGTTCTTAATTTCTACCGGTGGTTGGAGCCACACTCATTTTATGGGACTAGAAACTATTTTTCCTCACAGACTTGGATCCAGAGGAAGGCAGAGAAAAAGATATGAAAACAGTAACAGAGGGAGAAAGCTGCAAGAGTGAGGTAATAAGACAGGAAGTGTATGATATTAGAAGAAAGAGGTAGGAGGTGCAATCGAGTCTAGGCTCGTGTTTGGTGACTCAGCAGGACTCTGAGAAAAAAAGACTGTGGGCCAGATGTATCAAAGGGTTTTGCCCATTCTGTGTCTATGGGGAAATGTGTTGATACATATGGCCCAATATCACTATACCCAGACTAGGATCATCAACGTACAAAGATTTAATGTACATAATTTCCCCTACCACGATATTGTCAAGGTAAGTAATTACGGGTAAGTGTAGATTTACTATTCTCTCCACATCTGCATAATTTGACAATATAGTACTGAATGAAATATTTTTGTCACGTGATGATGTAATATTGAATGTGCCACAGTGGCACCGCGCCCACACACACACATACACACATCTTGTGTGTTCCAGACACACCATGTTCTTGTGAATCTGTTAGACCACATAATGGGCCGGCGTGCAGACCGTGCGTGCCCGCATCCTCTTTTTAACCGCACATACAAGTGGGGCTCGATACGCACCGTGCCGATCCGGCGATCAGCCGGACTCGCCGCGCCGAGACCAGTCGCTGCAAATCATTTTTAATAGACACGGAAAGGATTCAAGGCTTCGACAGCGAGCGGATTTATTGCTGAAGCTGTTAGGGAGCGAGAATGCAATTAAGCTAAATAACTATAAACATGACAAGGAGAAATGGAGAGAGAGATAACGGGAGAAGGAAGAAGAGATTGGGGCCGGGGTTGGAGGGGGGGGGGGTGTGAACACTGAGAGAACTAAGAGGGACGGTGGGCTAGAGAATCACAGAGTGCTTTCTAGTTATCTTTCCACCACACCACCTGTCAGAATCACCGCACAGGGAAACGACGATACATAATTTGTAGAAACGATCAAGTGCCTGGAGGCACCATTTTATCAGCAATCTGAAAAGGCTGCTACGTAAAAGGTTAGAAGTAAGGTTCAAGATGTGGCGCTGCAGAGGGGGAGCAAAAGCTTATTTTCAGAACGTTGTGGCTTTTTTAACCTGCGAACTATGGGTGGGCGAAATTCGCATTTGCCTTTTGTGTAAATATGTGAGATTTTGGATACATTCCCCAAAATTACGCTAAATGCAAATGTGGCATTTTACTTAATTTTGTTAGCACAAAATGCGTCAGTATACCTAAAAAGAACGCGAGGACACGCTTTGGGTAAAAAAAAAAAAAAACAAATGCTGAGAACAAGAGCTGATCTATCAATTCACATTGTTCTTGTTCTCCCTGATAGTATTTTTAGCCACCTTAATCTCCTATTACGCCATGCAGTGCTGTGGCGTAATTTCCCAGCATTTCCCGTAAAAGCAAAGGGTGAAATGCCAGAAATTCCACACATTACTATCGTGTAATTGTCATTTCTCCTGAGACACATTAGTGCTTCACTCAGGGCCGTCTTAAGCACTGGAGGCACTCAGTGCGACAGTCTTTATTGGTGCCGCTCCTCCTCATGACCTAGGGCATGGGTACTCACAATTTCACAAACTTTCTCTCTGGGCCAAA
The DNA here is from genome assembly GCF_964263255.1 of Lissotriton vulgaris. Classification (NCBI taxonomy): domain Eukaryota; kingdom Metazoa; phylum Chordata; class Amphibia; order Caudata; family Salamandridae; genus Lissotriton; species Lissotriton vulgaris. The sequence goes on from NC_141697.1 coordinate 995,042,441, forward strand.
TTTACAGTGTGGTTTGTGGCCGAGGGCCACACCGGTGGGGGCGGGGTCAGAAAGGGAGGGGGCGGGGCTAAAGAAGGAAAAAAACTGTGACCATGAGGCTGAACACTGGTCCCTGCAGCAGACGCCTTTGTCCACTGACCCACTAGACCCGGCATACACACATCTCTCTCTCTATGTCGCTCTCTCCCTCTGTCTTCCTCCATCCCTCTGTCTCCCTCCCTCCCTCCCTTTGTCTCCCTCCCTCCCTCAGTCTCTCTCCCTCCCTCTGTCTCTCTCGATCTGTCTCCCTCCCTCTCTGTCTTCCTCCCTCTCTGTCTCCCTCTCTCTCTGTCTCCCTCTCTCTCTGTCTCCCTCTCTCTGTCTCCCTTTCTATCTGTCTCCCTCTGTCTGTCTCCCTCCCTGTCTCTCTCCCTCTGTCTCCCTCCCTCTGTCTCCCTCTCTCCTTCCCGCTGTCTGTCTCCCTCTCTCTTTCTCTCTCTCTGTTTCTCTCTCTGTATCTCTCTCTCTCTCTGTCTCCCTTCCTCTCCCTCACCCTCTGTCTCCCTCCCTCTTTCCCTCACTCTCCCTCCCTTTTCCTCCCTCTCTGCCTCCCTCTCTCTGTCTCCTTCTCTCTGTGTTATGTTGTGCTTTCCTTTATTATTTGCATATCGCTTTAAGGCTCGCTCTAGAGCGTGCCACCTTGTAGAATGTCTATTACTGTTCTTGCATTCTTGTTCCATTAAGGGTCAGTTGAAGCTTTCCTCTGCAGCTGTTAGTTGTGCTTCCTGGCTCCACCTGTTTTATCATTTATCTCAATAAACCATATGAGATACAACAGCCTCCTTCTCTACTTTACAATTTAGCAAAGAGCATATGGCTTACTACAAGTCATGCCCTGCTTTACGAAAAAAGTGTGGTATTTGTGGTCTCATTGGCCATTTCAGCAAAATGTGCCGTAGACGTACTAATGTCAAATGTATTTGGAATGAGGATGAGTGTGTTGATGGAAGTAGTGATGATGAAAGTGGTTGTGTAAAGAATATAAGAGGGAATTACATGTTGAACATTACTGAGGAAGGCAATTACATGTTAAACCTTACTGATGAAGCAATGGTGGGCAAACCTATCTGTGAAGTCTCTTTTGGCGGTGTTAAAGTTAAGGTATATGCAGACTCGGGGTCTCCATATACGATTGTCAACGAAGAGATATGGAAAAAGAATTTTACACAGAAAATAGGAGATAAATTAAATGCCTCAGATGTTAGTCCAGTAAGTTATACTGGTGGTAAAATTGAACTTTTAGGGTTCAGATGGCTTACCTTTATATTTAAAGGCAGAATGGCCAGAGGCAAATTATACATTGCAAGAAAAGGACCTTCTGTTCTGGGGTGGTATGACCAGAAAAGTCTCCATATCATCTTAGATCCGAATAGTAAAGAGAAGGTGCTAGTCGTAGATGAGGGCAGCAAATTGGAAGATATTTTAAAACATAAATTCACCAATGTAGTAAGCGGTCAGCTAGGCAAGCTTAAGGGCTTTGAGCATAGAATTATGCTCAAACACAATGCACAGCCTAAAGTGCATAAGGTTAGGCCTATTCCTCTTTTGATAAGAGATGAAGTCAAGAAGGAAATTCAGGGTCTTTTAGCCAAAGGTGTCATCGAGGAGGTAGACTCTTCGGAGTGGATTAGTTCAATAGTTGTAGCGAGGAAACCCAACGGAAAAATCCGTTTGTGTATTGATTTACGCCATCTTAATCAAAATATTGTGATTGAACGTTTTCCCTTGCCCAAAATAAACGAAATGGTTTCTTCCTTAAGGGGAGCGACTTGGTTTTCCACAGTGGACCTTTCCGCTGCATACCACCAGGTAGTTTTAGATCCTGAGTCTAGGCATCTAACAGCCTTCATAACACCATTTGGCTGTTTCCAATTTATAAGGATGCCATTCGGCCTTGCATCAGCCGCGGCTGTTTTCCAACGCCTAATGCACAGATTGTTTGGTGACATGGATGGTATTAGTTTCTTTCAGGATGATATTCTAATTGCTGGCAATGATAAAGAGGATCATGACACCAAGTTGTGGGAAGTTTTTACCACACTTAGTTCTGCTGGTTTGACTGTTGAACTGTCTAAGTGCAAATTTGGAGAAAGAAATGTCTCATATCTGGGTCATATAATTAGTGAGGAGGGCGTCAGACCAAAAACTTCACTAATAGAATGCATTGTCAACTCACCTGCACCTGATTCCAAGGAAGGAATCAAATCCTTTTTGGGTATGGCTGAGTATTGTGCTAAGTTCATCAAAGGCTTTGCTTCAAAGGTATACAACATCAGATCCCTTTTGAAGAAAAATGTAAAATTTGAATGGTCTAAAGAATGTGAGAATGAGTTTGTTGAAATCAAGCGGGATTTGCAAAAAGTGAGCGCCTTGTCTAGCTTTGATCCTAATCTAGATTGTTATCTGACAACGGACGCAAGTGACAAGGGTTTAGGCGCAGTCTTATCACAGGTGGATGACAAGGGTAAAGACAAAATAATTTTGTTTGCATCCAGGGCTCTGTCACCTGCTGAAAGCAGATACCCTATTATAGAAAGGGAAGCCTTGGCTTGCGCTTGGGCTTTAGAACATTTTCGTGCATTTGTTTGGGGGAAAATGGTTCACATTAGGACTGATCACAAACCGTTGGTCCACATTTTATCCACTGATGGCACAGCTACTGCTTCGGCCAGGTTGGCAAGGATCTCAATGCGGATGAAGGAATACATTTACATGATCACATATGTACCTGGTAAAGACAATGTTGTCGCTGATTGTTTATCTAGACTCCCTTCTCCTCTGGAAGAATGCGTTGATGATCCTTGGGGTAACATTAGTATAGCATTTATTCATGATTCTGGTTTTCCAGCCATTAGCAGGGAGGATTGGTTAAGAGAACATAATGCTGACAAGGATTTAATGGAAGTTACAAAGTTTATCTGTCACGGCTGGCCGAAAGAGAGATTTTTGTCGGGCACTGTGAAGCCATTTTGGGAGGTACGTTCTGAATTATCATTTGAAAAGGAAGTTCTAATGAGGGGGGACAGGATTGTCCCACCCTCTGGGCTGAGGAAAAAAGTCTTAGAGTTATGTCACGAGGGACATTTTGGTATAGTAAGGACTAAACTAGCAGTCAAAAATTTGTTTTGGTGGCCCAAAGTTGACAATGAAGTGGAAATTTTTGTCAGAGGTTGCTCTGTTTGCAATTCTGCAGACAAGTCCTTGAGGACTCTTAGACCAGCTATGAGTGAGGGACTCATTCCTAACATGCCTTGGGAAACCATCGCAGTAGATATTTTTGGCCCTGTAGGTGACCCAAAGGAATACGGGCTTGTTGCCATTGATCTGTTTACCAAGTGGCCCGTAGTGAAGTTTGTGGACAGTGTGGATACTCAGACCGTGTTAAAGTTTTTGGATACATTTTTTATTGTGGAAGGTCTACCTGTTAACATCCTAACGGACAATGGTGTACAATTCTTGTCCAAAGTTGCCCAAAACTATTTTGCAAAATGTGGTATCACACACAAAACGACCTCTTTGTACAATCCCAGTGGGAATGGAACTGTTGAGCGTTTCAATAGAGTTATTAAGGGGATTTTGCAAGCTGCAAATTACAAAGGTTTAGATTGGAAGCTGGAAATACAAAAAGCTGTATGGTCTTACAAGGTGACTTTAAATAACTGTACAGGTGTTTCCCCTTTTGTGATGATGCGTGGTAGATTACCTAGGTGTAAATTCAACCCTGGTTGGGTATTCAAAGATAACGTCCAGCAGTGGTCACCTATTGAGGTCAAGAAAAGTTTGGAATTGGCGCATGACAAGAGTAAAGCCTACTATGATCAGCGCCATGGCGTGAAAAATATCATTATTAAAAGTGGTGATTGGGTCAGGATTAAGAAACCGTACAGGGTTTTGAAGGGGGAGAACAAATTTGATTCGCCTAAACAGGTTCTGGAAGTTCTCAGGAACTCAGTCAAGTTAAGTGACGGGAAGGTTTGGAACCTGAAGGATGTGGCTTTGGATATTTGTCAAAACCATGGTGCAGATGAGATTGTAAGAGACAAACTGACTGATTTTGATTGGGTTGAGGATTACTTCCAAGGCAGCAGTTTGCAGTCTCAACTTGCGCCTAATGGATCTCTGCCTCAATTAAGGGAGGGGGATGGGGTAACCGTTTCTCCTGTTTCTCATGATGGTCAAACCGAAAAATCCTCACGTAAACCTGACAGTATTGAACAGGAACCCAACTCAGTTGATACTGGTCATGTACATGACAATGTACCTCCCCTTCCAATTGTAACTTCTCCTGCTGTTAATAATGATGCTGTTTCAGCACCCACACTACCTACAGTTAAGGTTTCTAATAGGACACGAGTGTTGCCTTGTTGGCTTAAGGATTATGTGAAGTAATTGTTTATTTCCCTCATTGTCCCTTCCTCCTTTCCCTTGTTCCCTTGCCTTTCCCCTGCTGTTCCTTTTTCCCATTATTGTGACGGAGGGGGATGTGTTATGTTGTGCTTTCCTTTATTATTTGCATATCGCTTTAAGGCTCGCTCTAGAGCGTGCCACCTTGTAGAATGTCTATTACTGTTCTTGCATTCTTGTTCCATTAAGGGTCAGTTGAAGCTTTCCTCTGCAGCTGTTAGTTGTGCTTCCTGGCTCCACCTGTTTTATCATTTATCTCAATAAACCATATGAGATACAACAGCCTCCTTCTCTACTTTACACTCTGTCTCCCTTTCTCTTCTTCCCTCTGTCTCCCTTTGTTTCTCTCCCTCCCTCTGTCTCCCTACTCCCTCCCTCTCTCTCTCTCCCTCCCTTCCTCTGTCTACCTCTCTCTCTGTCTCCCTCTCTCTGCCTTCCTCTCTCTCTGTCTCTGTCTCCCTCACTCTGTCTGTCTCCCTCTCTGTCTGTCTCCCTCTCTGTCTCCCTCTTCCTCTCCCCTCTCCTTCCCTCTCTCGGTCTCCCTCTCTGTCTCTCTCTCTCTATATCTCTCTCTCTGTCTCCCTTCCTCTCCCTCCCTCTGTCACCCTCCATCTCCCTCCTTCGGTCTCCCTCCCTCTGTCTCATCCCTCTGTCTCCCTCTGTCTCCCTCCCTCTGTCTCCCTACCTCTGTCTGTCTGCCTCCCTCTGTCTCCCTCCCTCTCCCTCCCTCTCTGCCTCCCTCTCTCTGTCTCTCTCTCTCTCTGTCTCCCATCCTCTCCCTCCCTCCGTCACCCTCAGTCTCCACCCCCTCCCTCCCTCTGTCACCCTCCATCTCTCTGTCTCCTTCCCTCTGTCTCCCTGACTCTGTCTCCCTCCCTCTGTCTCCCACTGACTGCATCCCTCTGTCTCCCTCTCTTTGTCTCCCTCCCCCTGTCAACCTTCTTCTCCCTGCCTCTGTCTCCCCCTGACTGCCTCCCTCTGTTTTCCTCTCTCTGTCTCCCTCCCTCTGTCTCTTTCCCTCTCCATCTCGCTCCCTCTGTCTCCGTCTCCCTCCCTCTGTCTCCCCCTGACTGCCTCCCTCTGTCACCCTCTGTCACCTCACCCAGCATGTGTGGCAGCCCGGGCTGAGACAGCTTTCCCGGTGCTCGCACACACAGCCGCACCCAAGTACTTCACAGGTCTTTAAAAGACCATTAACATGTTAATAAAGCATTGTTATATTTCACCTCTTCTCAGGCCCCTGCAGCTCCACTCTGACAATCACTGCACTGGAATCGCCCGGTCCCCACAGAACAGAACAGAGTCTCTCAGAGTTGGGCTGGGCTGCTGCAACTTGCAGTGTCTGCTGACACACTTCAAAGAAAATGCAAATAATGTCTGCAAGGTCCGGGGGCCGCCAGGGAAGGCTTGCCGGGCCGCTGGCGGCCCGCGGGCCTTACTATGAGTGCTCCTGACCAAGGGTGACTAACTGGCATGGGTGCAAATTCAGGACGGTAAGTGTAAAAATTCAGGACAAAGGATCAACATTCAAAACAAAAATTCAGGACAGAAGGTCAAAATTCAGGACAAAACTTTGGACAAAAGGTATGTTTTACACACACATCAGAAGAAGTTGCACGATAGTATAATAGTAACTAAATAGACAACCACTTATGTACAAGTCAAAATAAGTTTATTTTAGGTTGAGACAATCGTGCACTTCACAGTTTTTCGGAATGCATGCAGCTTTGAGCAACTGTGCAGGTCTTTGTGTGGTATTTCATATGATAATAATTATTTATATGGTTACTGCACTGGGTTGTCAAGTCTGAAATTTTGTGGGGGGCATGGCCATCAACATGGCCGGTTAGGAAGTGCACCTCCGTAGCTCCCGGAGAGCTGCCTTAATCCGACGTTTCCAACGAGCCCAGAACGTCCCATTTCCGTGCCAAACGAACCGCGTTTGACCCAAGCCACACTGGGGTCGGAAAATGCAGCACCTCACAGCCGGAACCGGGAGAAACACGGCCCAGCAGTCGGAACCGGCGTGGACGCTTGGCTCGAGATGGCGGCCGGGGCCCTGAGACAGAGAAGTGATCCCTGAGCGGCCTGGTCGCAGAGGCTGCAAAAGACCGGAGCCTCCGACCGGACCGCGGTGCCCATCACTACGCGGCCCGGGACAGAAGTGAGACCGAGAGGAGTGTCCCTGGGGCCCTCACAGGAGCGAACGTGCTGGAGGTGGGATGGCTGGATACTGGTGTCGGCGCCCGGTGAAGACGCTGCTGCGCCCCTCTGCATTTTGAGGAGACTGAGACTTTCGGCGATACACGGCCCGCGGCAGTGATGTAAAGAGGCGGGCCGCTGAGAGGGATACCGGGAGGCGCGCGGAGACGGACGGTGCCTGCAGTGGCGGAGTCTGCCCCTGGGGCACGTACCGGAGCCCATACGAGATGGCACCATTGCCTGAGGTAGGAGACCCGCACACGAAAGCCTGGCATAGGACGGCTGGATTGGATGCACACTAGCCGCGCTGCCCATAAGTACTGGCCAGGGGACCCTGAGAAAGCGGAAGGGCAGCGGGCTGGCCATCAGGGGGCTGTTGAGACTGTGTTGTTGGAGGAACCAGGAGTTGCTGGACTAGGAGCCTCGCGTTCTCCCCCACTCCCCCCCCTCCCCTCACACTCTCCGGCAGGCGTCCAACGCTGGTTGGGGGCTGGGACCACGTCGAGGACCAGCAATAAGCCCTGAGCAAGAAAGGGGGTCGTGTGGTCTCCGCCATACAGACCGGGACGGAACCCCCACTCCCTCACCCCTCTTGGATAGGTGGAGAAGAGTGACTAGAGGAGTTGATATAGTGTCCTGTCCTACTGGGACGTCCACAATGGGGAAGAAGGAGGCAAGCACCAGGACCCCAAGACAAGGGATCCTAGACCGATATGCCATGACTCAGCCCCCTGCGGAGGCGGTCCCCTCCGGCTCCTATACAGACACTGACCTTCTGATGGGGGCGACTCAAGCTTCGAGGCAGACATACAGGAGTCCCGGGCAGCGCTGGAGGTCAAGATTGGGGAGGTAGGCTCAGAAGTCACTCTCCTAAGACAGGACTTCCGTAACTTGACGGAGAGGGTTACCACGGCGGAGAGAAGATTGGGGGAAGCAGAGGACTACATCACTACCCTTCGCTAAGACATGGCGGAACTCCAGGCATCTTATCGCCAACTCCTTTGGAAGGTGGATGACGCCGAAAATAGGGCCCGTCGCAACAACCTACGCTTTGTGGGATTTCGGGAAGGAATTGAAGGGGCTAATATGGCGGCTTTTCTACGTGCCTGGCTACTGAAGACTTTCCCGGTGACGCAGTTCTCTAATTGTTTTGTGGTCGAACTGGCGCATAGGGCATTGTTAGTGAAGCCGCCAGAAGGAGCACGGCCGAGGCCAGTCATTGCACGATTCCTGAACTTTGCGGATCGGGACATGATCCTGTGGGAAGCCAGAAAGATGGGGGAGATCATACTGGAAAACGCACACATAATGATATTCCCGGACTACAGCCAGGAGGTTCAAAAACAGAGGCGCTCCTTTGAGATGGAGAAAGCCAAACTAAGGGGCCTCCATATCCAATATATGCTGCTCTTCCCGGCAAAATTGAAAGTAATCTACAAGGAAAAAACACACTTTTTCACACACCCGGAAGATGTCTGGCACTGGCTAGAAAACCGCCCTCCGCTCTGGAGACTAGAGGCATAGAGGAGAGGGGCAATGGCCGAAAGAAATGCCAGTGGATTTCAACGGGGACGGCCGAGGACTCAGAGGCAGAGACGATCGAGAGGACGGGGACGAGTGCAGACAACGCCATATCCCAACCGCGGACAGTCGGGGTGACAGAGGAGACACTCGGCATCAACAGGAGACAGAGGCACTGCAGGATCTCGGTTTCACTGTTTGGAAAGAAACGCTCGCTCTGAGGGGGAGGAAGATACGGGGGACCGCTCCTCTGGTGAAGAGGAGGAGGAAGCGCAGTCCCTGCACCCTCTAGTGACAGCAATCCGAGAGCTAGAACAAGATGCGACAGGACAGGCCGAGGACTCGCAGAACGATACCCAGGACTCACACTCTTGAATCGGGACTGGATGGGCAATGGAGATACCAGCTCTAGTTGGATGGCACGCAAGTTGATTCACCCCCCCTTTTACCTATTGTTTTTTCTGAGCTATTGTTTTAATTTTGTGAGCAGGATCTGTGGACTGGTTATGCAAGCCAGCTAGATAGACTGTACGTACTGCTTGGTGGGGGGTGAATTGTGGGAGGGCGACAGACCTTCTCTGGTGACAGTCCTATATTCTGTGTTTGTGGAGGATGGGACTGGAGGGGAAGGGAGGTGGGGAGGGGGGGAGGGGGGTTGTTGTTTTTGCTTCCAGTTTGGGGATGTTGAGGGGTTGGGATGGGGAAGGGTTGGGGGGGAGAGGAGGGGTGGCGGGAGAGGGGAGGTAACAGGATATGTTAACGGGGTCAGTCATGCCGGAGAACAGAATGCAAGTGCGAATTAGAGACAGATGCACAGCCTGTAGGTATTGTGGATAGTTTAGTTGAATGATTTCGATGGATAACACTATTTTTGAGGTGCTCCAAGGGTGGCGTCTTCCGTCTCAAACGTCATGCATAACTGAAACAAAATGTGCTTCTAATGACTCATTAGTTGCATCCCATTTAGGCACACAATTTGAGGTTCCTTCCAATAAGGACTCCACAAGTGAAGTTAAGTTTTATGAATCTTGTCTTTTTTATTCGCAATTGTTCATAATTGTTCATAAATGAAATTCTTCAATCATTCCATCCTTGTGAAATAAGTCATTCTTTTATGACATGTGATGTCATACGCGGACCATGTCCTCCTATATATAACACACCCGGAAACGACAATACCTGCACTGTTCACAGAGCTGGAAAGATATGGTGCCCACGCAGGCTACAGGATAAACTGGCATAAGTCAGTTCTGTATGATCCCCGGGGACATGAACGATGGACAACTCTCCCGGAGAGGCTACAGACGACTAGTGAGGGCTTTACATATCTTGGTGTGTTTATGACACTGGATAGTGGCCGCTCGTACGACAAGAACATTAGACGGATAGTGCGTAATTTTATAGAGGATGCGAGTAGATGGTGACTACTACCCCTTACACTCCTGGGCCGTGTTCAAAATGATGACGCTGCCCATGCCCCTCTACGCATTCCAAAATGAATACTATCCCCTTCCCCGTAGGGTGTTCATGGAAACTAATGCAGAGTTGAGAACCCTTCTATGGTTAGGGAAGGAGCCACGGGTGGCACTGACGACCCTAGAGAGGCACCAGTACAGTGGAGGGATCTCACTTCCCAATATTGAGGCTTATTACTGGGCGGAACACCTGGTGCCCATCAACGACTGGTTCCTCGCCCCAGCCCTACACCCCACATATGCACTTGAAAGGTACACAATGGGCGCCCGCCCGTACAATCATTATTTATACGGGGCAAGGGGAAAGGAAAGCTGTTGCTGGCCACTAGACTTACCCTGACGGTATGGAACGAGTGAATAAGACCATTGGTTGGGAGAAGAAGCCCACCAGACAAACACCGTTGTGGCTTTGCACCTGGCTCCAGGAACTGAATAAATTGAAAGGATTTCAGAGATGGGACGATATAGGGATTTCGACACTGGGGGACGTGACGGCCAAGGGGGAGTTGAAGTCGTTCCTGGTGCTGCGGGCAGACTTTGGTCTGCTCCACACGCAATATTTTAAATATGCACAACTGAGGCATGCATGGCGGGTAGAGGGGATCCCAGCAGGCACACTCCCTGAATATGCACCGTTGGAAGGCTGCCTGCTCCAAGAACAGGTACTGGAAAGGGCAGTGTCGCTCACATACAGAACTCCTATGAACAACATGCCACAAGATCTGAGTACCCTTAGGAGTAAGTGGGAGAGGGAGGTGGGTGAAATGGACACGGTAGACTGGGACACTGTACTAATGCACCCTAGGGAGGTAGCTATTAAATCCCGGCTGAGGCTCATTCAGCTAAAATATACTTCACAGAACCTATTATGATAGGGTGCGCCTCCACAAAATGGGTAGAGCTGAGGACACAAATTGCCTAAGGTGTGGACAAGAGGAGTGGATTTCTACCATATAATCTGGTCCTGTCCGATGATTCAGGTGTAGTGGGCGGGGATCTTGAGAGAACTGGGGAAGGTACTGGAGACTTCTCTGCCAATGGACCCTAAATTAGTCCTGTTGGGTATGACCATTGATGTTGATCTCGCTCGCCCGCGTCTGATTTTCCTTTCCCTGGCCTTGGTGGTTGCAAAGGGGGATGTGGCAAGGAAATGGGGGGCAGCCACGACACCGCAACTGGAGGAATGGCGGAGAGGTATGGATCTCTATATGGCAGCCGAAAGGGTCACCTATAAGGCGCGAGGCTGCCCTAAGAAATGTGGTAGAGTATGGAGTCGGTGGCGGAAGTATCATGGCCTAGATGGGGGTCTGTGAAGAGGGACAAGAGGCTTGGGTGTGCCCATAGATATGAATATGGTGTAGGGCAGTCGGCAAGGGCACTACTGGCAGGGGCATGGAGAGCTCTGGTGAAGTTACTCAATGTATATAATGTTGTATTGATTTTGCAGGTGATGATCAGTGGGATGGGGGCAGGGGGTCGGGATGTACTGCCCAATGATGACATGACTGTACTGTTGTTTCATGATAACAAGCAAATAAAAATATATGTAAAAAAAGTCTGATATTTTGTTTACAACTTATGGTCCAGAGCAGGCATGTTTGGTGAGAGAAGTGGTCAGGAAGATCTGCTCGGATAGATTTTGTTACTAGCATTTCATATCTGAGGGCCATTGTGAGAAGTAAAGAGGCACGCATAGGTGAACTAAAGGGAGGATTGTTGTGATGAACCACATATAGGGAACGCATTAAGGGTGTTTCAGCAAGTGGAACTTAAAATATGGAATCTGACTTTGCTTATGGGGACTTCGCAGAGAGTTGCACTAGCTGACGGAAGTCACAAAGGTGATTTTCCCTGCAGCTTTCTTAAAGAAAGCACTGTTATTACACTGTCACATAGTTTATTGTTGACGCCTTGCCTATTGCTACAAACACAATATACATCTCAAGCACAGCTCGTGGCACTATGTGGTTCTCCCTAAAATCTTACACCTAAAACAAAACATGCATACATTTACAATTACTAGTGTAACATTCAAGTAGCAGTTGGGTGTCACTCAAAATGTCATATGCATGATGTATAGATCCCACACATAAGCACACAGCAAATATAGAATAGTAATACATAGGCAAGCGAGTAGCCAGAAAACGTAAATACCTACCACATTCACCTAAAGCTCTTATCGCACCAAGAAAGCAAAATAAGTCATCACAAACCTCCCCAGAACAGCTCTCTTGTCCAAGAATCTAGCCATTCATCCTTCCATCAAACCCCAGATATCCACCATTTCAAATGTACATTCTGTCATCTATTAATTCTTTCATTCATCATGCAGTCTTTCACCATTCACTCTGTCCTTCCATCTGCGTGCTCATCCATATCCAAACCTTTTCAACCATATGCAAACTGTTAGAACTGGGGTCTCTAGTTGGCCGGGGTATGCACCCTAGTACAAGCAGGGACCACCGCTTCCGACGTGGTAGCTTGGCGCAGAGCAGGAAGGCTTAACTTCAGAGGCAATGAGTAAAGTATTTGTGCAACACACACCAATAGTAACACAGTAAAACACACACAAAAGGGACACCACACCGGTTTTAGGTAAAAATAAAAATATCTTCATCTAAGAGTTTTGTAAAATACCAAAACTAGTAGAATCCACAGATAGCATCCACAGGCGTCAGTCAAGTGTCTTTTGGGATGGCTGTTACTGTCTTTTAGTAGGAGAACAATAGGGCCAGCAAAACAACCCCTCCTTCACCCGCAGTAAAATAAGCCAGTCTCTGATCCTTTAAGGCGCACAGTTCTCCAAGGGCAAAACAGTTCCTTAATTGAGGCAAGAGGAGGGTGTACCTGCTGTTCTACACCTGTTGCTACTGCTGTGCTACTTATTCTGGGGTTGCTCACGAAGGGATCAGGCTCTGGGAATGCTTCGAAGTTCCCTCGAATTCAGGAGTAGAAAGTCCCTGTATGGGCAGTATTGGCTACCAGGTGGAGGGGGAGAAGTCCCCGCGTTCAGGTGAGTGTCCCCACAGGCCCACTCTCAGGTAGCTTCAGTCCCCGGCAGTTAAAAAGACCATATCCCCCCCGTTAGCGCGGAAGGGTGAGGTAAGACTGTCCCAGGCCGCTGGCTGCTGCAGTACTACAATCGAGCCGAAAATGTCCCCAAAACAGGCTCGCTGAGACAACCCACACAGATTCGCGCCCGCCCCCGGCGGTCCCACACTTCCGCACTGCAAAGGCAGTAGTTGAAGATCCAAGGGCCAGTGATGTTGATTGCAGGCACAGAGGTGCAGAGACAAGTCCTTAGAAGAGTGGCTGTCCCCAAAAAGGCAGTACTTCAAACGATGTTGTTCAAAGAAAGGTAGTTTCTTAGGGGGTGATGAACACGCTGGTATCTTTCTGAATTCCCCACCAGGCAGGGGAACAGTCAGCAGTAGAGGATGGAGACACTCTGGTGTTGTTTCTTTAGGTCTCCCTAGCAGGGTAGGATCAGCAGGCAGTAGGGCAGCTCGGCAGATTGAGGCAGCAGTTCCTTAGAGCAGTCAGCCTCCTCCTAGATGGCAATCCTTCCTGGTGCAGCAGTCCTCACTTCAGCAGAGATGCTTCCTGGGCCAGCAGTGTAACAAAAAGGTGAGGCTAGGATCCCCCCTTATATATCCTACAGTCTAGTGGCTAAAAGGTGGTGGAAGTCTCTGGAAGGGTCTGGGCGCAGGGGCTTCTGGAAGAGTCAAGTTCTGGGATGTTTCCTGTCTTCCCTGACCTGCCTGCCACGGTGACTAAAGACAGGGCCGTTAAGGCTACACTGGGCAGATGGTCACTGCCCATTCCAGGGGAGAAGGTGTGAATCACCACTCCCACCTCCCAACCCAGGCAGGCTATCAGTATGCAGAGGGGAGGGAGAAGTCTACAGTGCCCAGGCTAAGTGTAGGCAGGAAAGGGTCCACTTCCTAAAAGTGGGATCCCTAAAGTAGTAGGGCCCAAACCTCATATATCCTTGGAAAGGGCCCCCTGCCCCGAGTCCAACAAGACCAAACATGACAGACTTATGAGGTTCCTGTCAGAAATAATCCCATAAGGGGGGTTCCCAATGTTAGCCAATGGAGGGTTAAGCCTTACTGCAGTAGCAGGGGCTTGTGGCAGATATGCCAGCATCACAATATTTTAGGGGAGAGCACCTGCACCTCAGCACTGTTTAGCAGTGGGGAGGTGCCCAGTGTCTTTAGTCCAACCAAAAGGTACAGTGAAAATGGGAGGCACGAGGGCAAAAAGGTAGGGGAAGACCACCCTAAGAGTGACAGGTCCAACATGTGTGCCCCCCAGCTGAAAGTGGGGAGAACTACCCAACCTCTAGGGAGTTCTCATCACCATGGCAGAAAAACCTAGAGAGACTGTTCGCATTGGTGTGGTCTACTCCGGGTCTGTGTTCCACCCTGAAGTCCATCCCTTGTAGGGAAATGGACCACCTCAACAATTTGGGAATCTCGCTCCAAATTTGCATGAGCCACCTGAGGGGCCGGAGGTCAGTCTGACTCAAGAAGTGGGAGCCAAAAAAGTAAGGCCTCTGCTTCTTCACAGCCCAGACCACTGCGAAAGCTTCTCTCTCTATAGCACTCCACCGCTGTTCCTGGGGGAGTAGCCTCCTGGAGATGAAAGCCACTGGTTTGTCCAAGCCCTCTTCATTGAGTTGCGAAAGTACCGCCCCTTTCCCATGCTCTGAGGCATCCCTTTGGACAATGAACTCTTTGGAGAAGTCAGAGGCCCTGAGCGCAGGAGCTGTGCACATGGCCTGCTTTAGAGAGTCAAAGGCTTTTTGGCAAGCCTCTGTCCAAATCACTTTCCTAGGGTGTTTCTTAGAAGTTAGCTCAGTCAAGGGGGCCACAATGGTGCCATAGCCCTTGACAAATCTGCGGTAGTACTCAGGGAGGCCCAGGAATGCCCTGACCTCAGTCTGTGTTTTAGGGGCTCCCAGCCCAGGATGGGTTCTATCTTGGCCTGTAGGGGCTGCACCTTGCCCCACCCACCAAGTGTCCTAGGTAGGCTACCGACCCCTGCCATATCTGGCATTTGCTGGCTTTGATAGTCAGGCCTGCCCGCTGCAGGGCCTGAAGCACTTCCTGGAGGTGACACAGAGGGTCCTCCCAGCTGCTATTGAAGACAGCTATGTCGTCCAGGTAGGCAGCAGAGAAGGCCTCTAAACTGGAGAGGACCCGGTTCACCAGTAGCTGGAAGGTGGCAGGAGGTTTTTCAGTCCAAACGGCATTACTCTAAATTGGTGGTGGCTCTCTAGGGTGGAAAAAGCAGACCTCTCCTTAGCCCCGTCCATCAGGCGATCTGCCAGTACTCTGACGTGAGGTCAAAGGTACTCAGGTATCGGGCAGCCCCCAGCCGGTCAATGAGCTCATCCGCCATAGGGATGGGATGAGCATCAGTCTTGGCAACAGAATTTAGTCCTCTGTAATCCACACAGAACCTAAGTTCTGGTGTGGTGCCCGGTGGGGCAGCTTTTGGTACCAGAACCACCCGACTGGACCAAGGGCTGTTAGAGTGCTCTATTACCCCCAACTCCAGCATCTTAGTGAATTCACTCTGGATGCTGGCCTTCACCTTCTCTGACAGCCTGCAAGACTTGGACTTGACAGGGAGGCTGTCTCCTGTGTCCTGTGTCCACACTTTTTCCTCAGGTCCTCAGGCAGACTCCTGATTATGCCCTTTAGGGTCTTGTTAAATCTTTCCATGAGACCATTGGTCTGTGGGTGGTAAGGGGTGGAGAACTTAAAAGTAACCCCACACTCCTTCCACATGGCTTGCATGTAGGCAGACATACAATTGGTGCCCCTGTCGGACACCACATCTTTGGGGAAACCCACTCTGGTAAAAATCCCCATCAGGGCCCGGGCCACCGCAGGTGCAGTGATGGTTCTCAGTGGATATAGCCTCTGGGTACCGAGTGGCGTGGTCCACCAGAACCAGGATAAACCTGTGACCAGAAGAAGTCGGTGGATCCATAGGCCCAACAATGTCGATGCTCACCCTCTCAAAGGGGGTGATAACGACAGGTAATGGTTCCAGGGGAGCCTTCAGCTTAGCCCCTGTTTCCCCACTGGCTTAGCAGGTTAGACAAGCCCTGCAGATTGTATCTGAGGAGATCCTCATCTGAGGCCTATAAAAATGTGGGACAAGCCTAGCAAAGGTCTTGCCTTGGCCCAAGTGTCCTGCGAATGGGATCTCATGAGCCAATTCATAAAGATAGACCCTGTAGCACTGGGGGACCACTAAGGTCCTTGATGACCCATGCACAGGAGCCTTGGGCTCACTGTAAAGGATCCCATCCTCCCAGTAAATATGATACTTCGTAGAGGCATTGCCTGCTGCTTGGGCTTCGGCCTGTCACCTCATGCCTTTAAGGGTGGGGCACTCCTTCTATGCCCGGCAAAACTCCTCCCTGGTGGGCCCTCCTTCCACCTGCCACTCTGCAGTGGTAGGTAGGTCCCCCAAGGGAGCAACATCTCCCTCTGTGGACTCCGGTGCAACCTCCTCAGGTGCCCCATCCATCTCACGGGGTGACCGCCCCGGGGTGGGCTTCCCACGCCCTCGGGCTCTTCCCTTTTTAGCAGCTGGCTGGGCCATTGTTCCAGGCTCCAGCCCTGGTGGGCTCCCTTTCTGGGCAGCCATGGACCGTGTGGTAGCACAGATCTACTCTGGTAACCCCAGCATCTCCACATGCGCTTTGAGCTCTACCTTCTTCCAGGCACTGTGCTCGAGGTCATTCCCTAACAGACAGTCCACTGGCATGGCAGGGCTCACAGCAACTCTTAGCCTGAGACCGCTCCCCATTCAAATGGAACCTGTGCTACGGGATAGTTACCCTCCTTGTTGTCAGCCATCACAACTGGGTGGATTGCATCGGGAATTATTTGCTCTGGGGACACCAGTTGACTCCTTACCATAGTCATGCTGGCACCTGTGTCCCTCAGGGCCTCCACCCCCTGACCTATACTTGGTAGTATTGGAGGGAACGTGGACCTTAGGAACCCCCTTATTGTCTCCCAAAGACAGAGGGACAAGCCCTGCCCCCTCACTCCTATTATCTAGGGACTGCTCCTCCCCAAGCACTACACTAGCCACCCCAGGGTTTTTACCTCCAGTAGGAGGTGGTGCTCTCTTGCGACACTTGGGATCCCCCTTGTAGTGTCCAATATCACCACACTCATAGCACCGGACAATTCTGGGCTGTTGACCTTTGTCAGGATAAGTGGGCTTTTGGTGGCCAGATAGGGGCTGGGACCCAGACCCTTTCTCTTGTGAATTGTTTTGGGGACCTTTGAAGAACTCTTTCTTTTTATCTCCCCCCTCTTTCTTCTGGTGGGAGCCCTGACCACCCCTTTGGGAGTCCCCCCAGAACCCTTGTTGGACACCCTGGTACTGACCCAGGTGTTCGGCTCCTCCGCCAGCTTCCTAGGATTGGTAAACTTGCGGTCAACCAGGTGTTGCCGCAGCTCTGGAAAACATTTATCCAGAAGGTGCTCTCAAGAACAAGTCATACAACCCTTCATAGTCATGCACATTGCTGCCCCGCACCCAGCCCTCCAAAGCTTTACTAACGTAGTCCAGGAAATTTACCCAGTTCTGTGTGGGAAGTTTGTGGCTATTCCTAAACCTCTGCCTATATCTTTCAGGGATAAGACCAAATCTTTTGAGAAATGCTGCTTTCACAACAGAATTGTTGGTCTGGTCTTCCTTTTCTAGGCAAATGAGTGTGTCCCTAACTTCTGGAGGTATGTACTTGTACAGACCACCCTCCCAGTGACTCTCTGGGACCCCATGGGCTCATAGGGATACCTCATAGTCTGATACCACTTATCAATATTATCCCCCACCTTAAAACTGGCCATCACATCTTTAGGCATAAAGACCCTGGACTCACGTGAAGCTTCAGTAGGTACGCTGCCACCATTCTTGTTGCTGTTGGCCCCTACTTCTAGGGCTCGGATTTCCAGCTCCTTCAGGCTGAGCTCATGGGCAAGTTCCTTTTTCCTCATAGCCAGTCGCTTTTCCTCGCGATCCTGCTCCATAGCCCACTTTTCCTTCTCCAGCTTGGCAAGCTCCAATCTGAGCTGTCTTTCCTCTCTCCTGTCCTCCAATTCCTCTGAAGACAGGGTCCTTACTGACACGCAACTGCCTGCCCTGGAAGGTATCCTTGTATCTGGTAACAAATTGCCATTTTCCACCAAGTGTAGTAGATCAAGATTTCCTGCGGCGTCATGCTCTGGTACCTGCCTGTCCCCTTCTCCTTCTGGGTGGGCCGTTACCCATGCTCTCAAGGCTTTCTGAATCTCTGCCTTCTTGGCGCTTCAATTGAAGGGCACCCCTTTCTCCTTGCAGAATTCTTTGAGTTGTGCCACTATGTAATCTTCCAGGTTGGCCAGCTCGAATTCCATCTTGCTAGGTAGGGCCTCAGACGTTTGTAGAGAAAATCAAATGGAACTTAGGCAAAAGGACTTTGAAAAAGAGCAGCCAGTCAGTGAGAATTAAAACAAAAAATGAAAAATGCCAATTGGAGAGGGTAGACAAAAAAATCAGTTGAGTGAGGTGTAGGGTTATGGTGTATACTGAGTCACTATATGGTGTTACACAAGCACAAGTCCTATCCCACCGCTTGATCATCAATGTCAGAACCGGGGTCTCTAGCTGGCTGGGTTATGCACCCTAGTACAAGCAGGGACCACCGCTTCCGACAGGGTAGCTTGGCACAGAGCAAGAAGGCTTAACTTCAGAGGCAATGTGTAAAGTATTTGTGCAACACACACCAATAGTAACACAGTAAAACACACACAAAAGGGACACCACAGCGATTTTATTTAAAAAAAATATATATCTTTATCTAAGAGTTATGCAAGATACCAAAACTAGTAGAATCCACAGATAGCATCCACAGGCGTCAGTCAAGTGTCTTTTGGGATGGCTGTTACTGTCTTCTAGTAGGAGAACAATAGGACCAGCAAAACAACCCCTCCGTCACCCGCAGTAAAATAAGCCAGTCTCTGATCCTTTAAGGCGCACAGTTCTCCAAGGGCAAAACAGTTCCTTAATTGAAGCAAGAGGAGGATTTTCCGGCTGTTCTACACCTGTTGCTACTGCTGCGCTACTTATTCTGGGGTCAATCACGAAGGGATCAGACTCCGGGAATGCTTCAGAGTTCCCTCGAAATCAGGAGTAGAAAGTCCCTGTATAGGCAGTATTGGCTACCAGGTGGCGGGGGAGAAGTCCCCACGTTCAGGTGAGTCTCCCCACAGGCCCGCTCTCAGGTAGCTTCAGTCCCCGGCAGTTAAAAAAACCATATCCCCCCCGGCTAGGGCAGAAGGGAGAGGTTAGACTGGCCCAGGTCCCTGGCTACTGCGGTACTGCAATCAAGCCGAAAATGTCCCCAAAACAGGCTCGCTGAGCCAACTCACACAGATTCGCGCCCCGCCCCCGGCGGTCCCACACTCCCGTGCTGCAGAGGCAGCAGCTGAAGATCCCAGGGCTAGTGACGTTGATTGCAGGCACAAAGGTGCAGAGACAAGTCCTTAGAAGAGTGGCTGTCCCCAAAAAGGCAGTCCTTAAAACGATGCTGTTCAAAGAAAGGCCGTTTCTTGGGGGGTGAGGAACACGCTGGTATCTTTCTGAATTCCCCACAAGGCAGGGGAACAGTCAGCAGCAGAGGATGGAGACACTCTGATGTTGTTTCTTTAGGTCTCCCTAGCAGGGTAGGATCAGCAGGCAGTAGGGCAGCTCAGCAGGTTGGAGCAGCAATTCCTTAGAGCAGTCAGCCTCCTCCCAGATGGCAATCCTTCCTGGCGCAACAGTCCTCACTCCAGCAGAGATTCTTACTGGTCCAGCAGTGTAACAAAGAGGTGAGGCCAGGACACTCCCTTATATATCCTACAGTCTAGTGGCTAGAAGGTGGTAGAAGTCTCTAGAAGGGTCTGGGGGCAGGGGCTTCTGGAAGAGTCCAGGGAGTTCCTGGATGTTCCCTACCTTCCCTGACCTGGCTGTCACGGTGACGAAAGACAGGGCAGTTAAGGTTGCATTGGGCAGCCGGTCACAGCTCATTCCAGCGCAGAAGGTGTAAATCACCACTCCCACCTCCCAGGCAGGCTTTCAGTATGCAGACGGGAGGGGGGATTCTACAGTGCCCAGGCTAAGTGTAGGCAGGAAAGGGTCCACTTCCTAAAAGTGGGATCCCTAAAGTAATAGGGCCCAAACCCCATATATCCTTGGAAAGGGTTCCTCGCCCGAGTCCAACAAGACCAAAGATGACAGACGTATGAGGTTCCTGTAAAAAATTATCCCATAACGGGGGTTCCCAATGTTAGTCTATGGAGGGTTAAGCCTTACTGCAGTAGCAGGGGCTTGTGGCAGATATGCCAGCATCACAATGTTTTAGGGGAGAGCACCTGCACCTCAGCACTGTTTAGCAGTGGTGAGGCGCCCAGAGTCCTAAGTCCAACAAAAAGGTACAGTGAAAATGGGAGGCGCAAGGGCAAAATGTTAGGGGAAGAACACCCTAAGGCTGACAGGTCCAACACAAACCTATCCATCATCTATCCTTCCATCAATCAATCAATGCACTTGTAGAGCACGCTACTCACCCGTGAGGGTCTCAAGGCACTGGGGGGGAGGGGAATGTTGCTACTGCTCGAAGAGCCAGGTCTTGAGGTTTTTCCTGAATGTGAGGTGGTCCTGGGTCAGTCGTAGGTGGGCGGGGAGGGAGTTCCTTGTCTTGGCCGCCAGGTGGGAGAATGATCTTCCTCCGGCGGTGGTTCTGCGGATCCGTGGGACAGTGGTGAGTGCGAGGCTGGGGAAGTGGAGTTTGTGTGTTGGAGTGTAGAACTTGAGGTGGTTGTTGAGGTATTCGGGACCTATGTCGTGGAGCTCTTTGTGTGCGTCGGTGAGGAGCCTGAATGTGATCCTTTTGTTGACGGGGAGCCAGTGCAGGTCTCTCAGGTGGGCTGATCTATGGCTGTGGCGGGGGATGTCGAGGATGTGTCGTGCGGATGCTTTCTGTATGCTTTGGAGTATTTTCTGAAGTTTGACTGTGGTTCCTGCGTATAGGGTGTTCCTGTAGTCTAGTCGGCTGGTGACGAGGGCCTGGGTGACCGTCTTTCTAGTTCCGGTAGGGATCCACCGGAAGATCTTACGGAGCATGCGCAGGGTGTTGAAGCATGAAGATGAGATGGCGTTGACTTGCTTGGTCATCGTGAGAGAGGAGGCCAGGATGAATCCCAGGTTGCGTGTGTGGTCAGTGGGTGTCGGTGCGGTGCCGAGTTCTGTGGGCCACCAGGAGTCGTCCCAGGCAGATGGGGATGGTACGAGGATGAGGACCTCCTTCTTGTCTGAGTTCAGTTTCAGACGGCTGAGTTTCATCCATTCAGCGACGTTTTTCATTCCTTCCTGGAGGTTGAGTTTGGTGGTGGCTGGGTCTTTTGTGAGGGAGAGTATCAGCTGGGTGTCGTCGGCGTATGAGATGATGTTGAGGTTGTGTTTGCGTGCGATGGTGGTGAGGGGGCTCATGTAGATATTGAAGAGGGCTGGGCTGAGCCACGAGCCGTGGGGTACTCCGCAGACGATCTCGGTGGCCGTGGAGTTGAAGGGAGGGAGCAGGACTCTCTGGGTTCTGTCGGAGAGGAACAAGGTGATCCAGTCCAGGGCTTTACCTGGGATCCCGGCGTTGTGGAGGTGTGTTATTAGGGTGCTATGGCAGACTGTATCAAAGAAGGCTGAGAGGTCTAGGAGGATGAGGGCGGTGGTTTCCCCATTGTCGAGTAGGGTCCTGATGTCGTTGGTGACAACGATGAGGGCGGTTTCGGTGCTGTGGTTGGCTCGAAATCTGAACTGGGATGGGTCGAGGGATCCATTGGCCTCGAGGAATGCGGTCAGCTGTTTATTGACAATCTTCTCGATCACTTTCTCCTGGAAGGGAAGAAGAGAGATGGGGCGGAGGTTTTTGAGGTCTTTAGGGTCCGCTGTGGGTTTCTTCAGTAGGGTGTTGATCTCTGTGTGCTTCCAGCTCTCTGGGAAGGAGGCGGACGCGAGGGAGTTGTTTATGACGTTCCATAGGTGGGGAGGTGGTGTCAGCTTTGCTGAAGATGTGGTGAGGGCATGGGTCGGAAGGAGAGCCGGAGTGAAAGGGGTTCATAGCGTGGGCGGTGTCGTCGGTGCTGATGGGAGTCCAAGCGCTGAGAGTGGTTGTAGGGGGCGTTGGTTCGGTGGCTGGGGGCGGAGTCAGTGCTCTGAAGCTGTTGTGGATATCGGCGATCTTGCGGTGAAAGAACATGGCGAGGGAGTTGCAGAGGTCTTGCGACGGTGTGATGTCTTTGCTGTTGGCGTTGGGATTGGAGAGCTCTTTTACGATGCTGAAGAGTTCCTTGCTTTTGTGTGTGCTGTTGTCCAGCCGTTCTTTGAACAATGTCTTTTTGGTGGTGCGGATCAGCTGGTGTTGTTTGCGGGTGGCGTTCTTGAGGGCTGTCATGTTTTCTGTCGTCTGTTCGCGGCGCCAGGTTTTCTCGAGGATTTGGCAGGATTTCTTCGATTCTTTGAGGTCGTCGGTGAACCATGTTGTTTTCCTGTTGCCAGGCTTGCCTGGATGGTTATTCAGTGCTGCAAGGGCGTCGGCGCAGTTGACGATCCACTGTGTGAGGTTGCGAGCTGCGTCGTTGGTGTCAGTGGTGGTGATAGGTGGGTTCTGGCTCAGTGATGTGGTTAGCTGGTCGGCGGTGTCTTTATTCCAGCAGTACGAGGTTGGCGAGGTTGTTGAGCAGGGTGGTGGTGTTGTTGTCATTGTTGTTCTCCAGGTGGAAGTTCAGGTCCCCTAGGAGGATGTAGTCTGATGAGGCGAGGGCATGTGGGCTGATGAGGTTGGCGATGGCTTCACTGAATTGTGTACGTGGGCCCGGGGGTCTGTAGATGAGGGTTCCTCAGAGGGTGGTCTTGGGGTCGGTGTGGATCTGGAAGTGTAGGTGTTCGGCGGTGGTGAGGGCATCTTCGGAGTTGGTCGTGACGTCGATGGTCTTCCTGTAGATGATGGAGATTCCTCCTCCAGTTTGGTTGATGCTGTCCTTTCGGGTGATCTTGTAACCGTCCGGGATGGCTATGGCGATGTCGGAGGCTGAGGAGGCGTTCATTCAGGTTTCTGTGAAGAAGGCGACGTCTGGTGATGCTGTATCGAGGAGGTCCCAGAGTTCGACGGCGTGCTTGTGGACAGAGCGGGTGTTGAGCAGGATGCACTTGAGTTGGTTGTTGTTGTTGCCTGGTCTGGGTGGTTGAATGTAGGTTTGGACGCAGGTGAATTGGCAGGTTTGGCAGGAGAAGGGTCCATAGGTGCGCTTCGGAGTGGCTTGGTAGCAGGCGGCTTGTCGGCCGATGTTGAGTGCGTGGAGGGTGGTGGTGTCATATCTCAGTCAGGATTCTTGGTTTCGGCGGGGGCCAGGGTTTCTGGCGCTGGGTGCGGTCCAGGCGCAGACGGGCGCAGATGGGCTTGCCAGCGGCGTGCCAGCGGCGTGCCAGCGGCGCGCCCGCTGCGCGGCCTCCATAAGAAGGGCTATGGGAGGGAGGAGCAGCTGGGAGGCGGGAGCAGGCGGCAAATGGGGCACCAGGGGGGCGGGGCTGCAGGGTGGCAGCGGCGGGAAGCGCGAGGGAGGGGAGCGGGTGGGGGGCAGGGGGGAGGGCACAGGCACCAGGGGCGATGAAGCAAAAAGAATGAGGAGAACAGTAAAAGTGAGAAAAAAGGAAAGGCAGTCAATGGCAGAGAAAAGGAAAAAATGGAAAAAACTGTCTGAGGCAGAAGGAAGGACTGCAACGATTACAGGCGACACATCGGGCAGCGGGACAGCGGAGGCACAGGGGGACCGTGTGGTGGCTGAGGTGGTGGCCTACCTGGTGACAGGGTCAAAGGTCGCTCCCTTCACCACCGCGTGGCCTCCATAAGAAGGGCTATGGGAGAGAGGAGCAGCTGGGAGGTGGGAGCGGGCCGCAAATGGGGCACCAGGGGGGTGGGTCGCAGGGAGGCAGCGATGGGAAGCGTGAGGGACTAGGGGAGCAGGTGGGGGGAGGGGGGAGGGGGGAGGGCACGGGCACTAGGGGCGATGAAGCAAAAAGAATGAGGAGAACAGTAAAAGTGAGAAAAAGGAAAGGCAGTACAATGGCACAGAAAAGGAAACTGCGACCCGCTTTCTCTTCGTTGTGACACGCTTCTCTCCGATGCAGTGGAGTGCAACAGTTCCAGCAGTGACACCCTCCTTCTCGTTGAGTCGCGCTTCCAGCTCCTTGCTACATGCAGTTCCTCAGAAGGCCCAAAACAGCAGCAGGCACTTCAAAAGAACTCTGAGGAGCTGGGGGTTGAAGTCTGTTGTCTTTTGTCCCTGAGACTTCAGCAGGAGGCAAGCTCTTTTCCAAGCCCCTGGAAATCCTTCACAAGTGGAAAGTAAAATACACAAAGGTTTTTCTCCTTCCTTTGGCAGTAAGGCAACCACTGCAGGCCAATCCCTCAAGCAGCACTTCAGTGTGGGAATAGTCTCTCCTCAGTTTCTTCAGGTTCCCCTCCTCGGTAAAGGTTTCTTCTTGTAGTCCAAAGTGATCTCCATCCATCATTTCACTCATCCATCCACCCTTTCCCTCATCCATCCACCTTTTTACCCAATCCATCCTTTTACTCATCCATCCACTCTTCCACCCATCCACTCATCCATCCAACCATTTACCCTTTCACCCAAGCCATCCGTTCACTCATCGATTTACTCTTCCTCCCATCCTTTCACTTACTCATCCATCCACCCAGTCACTCATCTGTCTACCCATTCAACTTTTCACTCACTCATCCATCCATCCTTCCTCCCAGCTCTCCACCCTCCCTTTCACTCATGTATGTATTCTTTCACTCATCCATCTTTACATTCTTCTTTTCACTCATTCAGGCACCCAGTTGCCCATCCATTATGCCAATCATTCATCCATGCTTTCACTCATCTATCCATCCATCCATTCATCCCCCTTTCTCTCTCCATTCCCCTTTCCCTTAGCCACCCATCCTCCCATCCACCCTGCACGCATCCACCCACTCATCCATTTACTCATCTACTCATTAACCAATCCATTGACCCTATCACTCATCCATCCATCCTTTCACTCATCCATCAACCCTTTCACTCATCTACCCATCCTTTTGTCCATCTACCCTCCCATTCACTCACTCATCCATCCACTCATCTACCCATTAACTCATCCATCCAGCCATTTACCCTTTCACCCATCCAGCCATCCTTTCACTTACTCATCCATCTACCCAGTTACTCATCCGTCCACCCATTCAACCTTTCACCCATCCATCCATCCATCCATCCATCCATCCATCCATCCATCCATCCATCCATTCATCCATCCATCCTTTCTTCCAGCTCTTCAACCCTCCCTTTCACTCATGTATGCATTCTTTCACTTATCCTTCTTTACATTCTTCTTTTCACTCATCCATGCACCCATTCAGCCATCAATTTTGCCAATCATTCATCCATGCTTTAACTCATCCATCCATCTTCCCTTTCTCTGCCCACCCTCCTTTCACTTAGCCACCCAGCCTTCTAGCCAGCCTTCACCCATCCACCCACTCATGAATCCATCCATTGACCCTATCGCTCATTCATCCTTTCACTCATCCATCTATCCTTTCTCTCATCCATCCACTATTTCACTCAACGATCCATCCTTTTGTCCATTTACCCTCCCTTTTACTCACTCGTCCAACCTTACATCCACCCTTTTACTCATCCATCCAATCATTCATTCACCCTTTAACTTATCAATTCATCAAACCATCCATCATTTCTCTCATCCATCCACCAATTCACTCGCCTATCATCCACCCTGTCACTCATCCATCTGCTCATTGACTCGCCCATCATCCACCCTTTCACTCATCCATCCATCCTTTTACTGATACATCCACCCTTATACCCATCCATCTACCCGTCCACCCATACATCCATCTATTTACCCTCATCCATCCTCATGCAACCATCCATCCTTTCTCTCATTATCCAATCATTCACCCTTTTACTCATGCATTCATCATTTCACTAATCCATCCAGCCATTTACCCATTCCTTCACTTATTCACTAATCCACCGTTTCACATTAATTATGAGCTTAGCCTTTGTCTACTGAGTTGCAGAAAGAAGAGACCCATAAAGAATTCATCCCTGGTGTAGTTCCTAAAGCAAGGGGTGGGGGAGGGTTCTCTATGCCCCCGAATATAGGCAATCTGAGAACTTGGAAGTCATAAATCATGCATGATGCACAGTGCCAGGACATGAGGTGACTGTGACATGGTGTTGTTTCCATGGCTTTAAGTGGGATGAAAAAACTGGGGGTCTCTCCAAGGGGCGTGTCTGATGTATTTAAGGGCATGGTTTAAAACACCCAAGCTAAAAATATGTGCTGAGCAATGTGTCGCCAGACTGGTATTTTACTGTTTCTATCATTGCATCCAGTAACATTAGACCTCCAACAAGCCATAACCACTGGCTTTGTCAATGGATGTTAGTTGCATAAAATAAATAAAAAGGCAGCATCTTTGGCTTCATTGTATATAATATTAAAAATACATCAGCTCTGAAATGATGAGACTGTGTAAGAACTACAACCTCTTCTTTTTAACTTCTTTTGCCTGCTTCTTTTCATGAACTGGCACATACCAGCATGGGCGTTTTTGTACATTTGTTTTAAACATTTCTTCCATCTAACCCTAACAGAATGCCCTGCCCTGGACTGAGACAGGAGGAGGCCATGCTGTAACAGCTCAAACCGGCCCATTGTCATTCTGTATGCAACACTCAGCCGCAGATAGAATGACAATGGGCGGGGTGGGGCTGCTCTTGTGCTCCAAGGATGAGTGCAAGGTGGCCCCATCAGGGATCTGAGGCGTCTCAAGGGAACAGCTCTACTTCCTGTAAGGCCCAAAATTACAGACAAAAGGCATCCGTAAAAAGAGATCCTCCTGGACAACGGACGTGGGGTCCAAATTACGGACGGTCCGTGAAATTCACGTATGGTCGGTCACCCTATCATGACTGCCTCAGAATCTCTAACAACCCCCCAGCAAAAGTGCCCCTCATCTCTCCATAGCCCTTCTCTCACAAACATTTCATTTGTTTTATAGCCCAGGTAAAGGCTGACTTTACTAATCCACTCAGCTATCCCTATAAAATACCGATCTGTTCCTTGCAGCAGGCGTATTTACCATTTACACTACTTTATGGAGAGTCACACCTGCTGCTAGGCAAAACTCCGATCTCTCTCGCTAGAGTTATCCTGACCTTCTTTATTGATGCCCGAATGCTGGAAGCACTCGGAACTCTGCAGCAGGTGCTTTTAATTCAAATTATTTAAACACAGCCCCATCTACTGAGTTCAGTGCGCCCCCTGGGTCGGCGCCCAGTGCGGCCGCACCAGTCCCTTCGCCCTATAGCGGGACCTGCTTCACTCCTTTTAAATGCCAGCCACATGCTGTCAGAAGAGGGACTTATTTGCCCCCAACTAATGTTCTCTCTTTTGATTCTCATTCGACATCGGTGTTTGCACATTATCAGATTATCATTATCAGATTAGGATAGGAAAGTAGGTAAAAATGCCCAATTATATGTAAAAAAAAAAATAACGCCAGAGCTGCATCATCCGCTCCTGAGCCAAAGGTGCTGCATAACTGGTTTGGCATTCCACTTGTGGCCTGTTAGTCGACCCGGAAGACAACAGTGTCCAGTCGCTCTCCTTCCGTGTACTGCACTGCTCTTCCACACTGACACCTTTGCTTCCTGAGCTGAGTGATGCATTGCCTAGTACACGACCGACATTGTTTACAGAACATTAACTTTATTTAACTGCAACATCTAGTTTACCCTTCAGCTGCAGGCTCCTTTAATGCTGTAATACTGATGATAATATTGACAAATTAGTCTCTCTTCAAAGAGAATACAATTAGGCTCTATTTACAGAGAACGCTGTCGGAGACATCTAGCATGCTTCACTCCAGGCATTGTTCTCTCTCTCTCTCTCCTGCCTTCAGACTTCTGGTAGGAACATTCACAAATGGGAAGTGACTATTCCAGTGTGTCACGTGACACTTCTATGAAGCTAAATAGTCTTTTTTTTATTTCCATCCTGGTTCGCCGAACTAGATGAAGGGCTGCCAATACACTGAATGGGGAAGGATAATTGACTTGACTCTCCTTTAATTCCTACAGACATCTAAGGAAAAGAAAGTAAGACTGACCAGTCATTCTCCCACTGCTCTAAAAGTGAATCCAGCTGCAATATATGTTTCTCTAATTGTCCTAGATCCATTAACTCTCAAGATGAACCTTTTTATTTGGATAAGAGAATGTGACATTTCATATGCCCATTTGCAGTTCCTGTCCTCTCAAGATTCATTTCACTAGTTGGGAGAAGATAGGGTGATTGAGCATCTCACTTTGGTTCTCAGCCAACTGCCCCATAGAACGTTCCAGTACTCTCTACTCCCTCCAAAAAGGCCCTCGTATGAAGACTGAACAAAGCAAACACAAGGAGATGATGGACTGAGTGCGCACATTTTTAGAGATTCACCATGAGTCACAGATCTGGGTCGAACCCATCATCGTGTCAATTGTGAATATCCGGAAACCGGAAGAGGAGGCGCAACGAGAGAGAGCGGAGCGGAGGGTGTAGCAGATCCGAGCTGCCGAAGGTCGAAAAGCCGAAAAACCGTAACCGCAGCCGAGGTGAAGGAAAAGCGGCGGGCAGCGGTAAGCGGCAAAGCATTGGTTTCGGCGCTTGGGACCCTCTCCGCATTTCTCGCAATTCTGGCAGCCGTCTTTATTGAACCAGCACCAGCACCAGCACCAGCGTGGTAGGCGCGCAAGCCGGGCTCTTGGTGCTCTGGTGTTAGGAGCCCGGAATACAGAGAAGCACAGTGGAGAGGGCGGCGTCCGAGCTCCGTTGGTGCAAGCAAAACGAGAGTCGCAGGGGTGCCTCCAGGTGTGTGCAGCAGAGGAAGCAAGGTGAGCCACTCTGTCGCACTGCCTTCCCATCTCTCCATTCCGCCACATTACACCCTCAGCTGAAACCTTCTGTGTGCCTCCTTGACACTCTTCGATAGCACCGCCCGCCACACAGAATCACAGTAGCAAATCTCCCTGACAGCGCTACTCACCCCCCCTTGATTGCAGGGAATGAAGGTGGAGGGTGAGTAGTGATTAATGGGCTGCGAGCAGCGAGGAGAGCTGTAACAAGGGACAGTAATAACAGCTTTGCCCTCGCCTCAATCAGCCCACCAAACAGCAAAAAAAAAAAAAAAAACATTTGCATAAACTTTTCTACTACTGCTAAATTGGAGCCCCTGCAGCCCAAGATAATTGGTGACTACTGTGGTACCTTTTGAAGGAGTTACCCCTTCCAGTTATCACCCGACAAGCCCCCGGAATCATACCCTTCAGAGCCTGAAAAGTCCACAAACCCAGCATAAAACCCGGAAATGCGGTCAGGGAGAACAAGAGGAGGGGAAAAAAAGGATAAACCCCCACAAGCTATCCCAAAAATGGCGGATAAGGACGAGGACAAGGACAAGGGCAAGGAGGGAGCCTGTACGCATGTCAATCCTGGTAAGCCCTTCTCAGTCCTGGGCCAGCCAAACACAGAGGATATATTAATTACAGAAGCACGGCATGAGTGCGCAGTTACAACAGAAGCATCAGCCGTCGAGGCAAGCACTATGGAAACTGCAGAAACAACAGAAAAAAATCCAGTAGATTCTACCCTTCAAGCCAAGCACGCTGGAAGCAAGAAAACAACTCGTTCAGCTTTAAACAGGCATAATTCTTGCCCAAACAGCAGCAAACGGGCATTGATTACAGACTTTTTAAAGGTAGCAATAAAAACTACGGAGGAAAATCGGAATCGACACGTGACCAATCACTCCAAAGTTACCAATACAAACATTCCAGCTAACGCTGATAAAGACCTCCAAAAAGAGGACAACCCGATCGATCTAGGTGACAGAAGTGTCACCATCAACGAGGTTAAAATGAAAGAAACGAAAGAACCCCTGCATATGGGATTGGATTCTACGGGTGACAAGTACAAAGACACCAAACACCCCCAATTACAAACACCTAAAGCCCCCCTCTTTTCAGAAATCTGCCAAAGTAATCCCTCTCAGGTAACTGAGGCCCTCATTCACTTTCACTCGCCAACTTGGGATATGCCCTCCCCGTCCCAGCAACAACAACCTTCATCTAGCTACAGTGGACACAGTAGCCCAAACGGGCATACCAAAAGGGAGCCATCACATCAGTCGAATATAATCACCCCGAGCCCCTTGATGTCTGGAGCCCTCTCTCCTGCCGGTCAGCGGAACTCCAATTCAAATACCTATAATCAAGATAAATTTGATTCCTTGTCCCGCTCACCGGAAATAGATAAGTACAATTGCCAGGACCTCAGTCTGGGCAAAGTAGACGACAAGACCTTAAGCCAATCAAGTCACCCAGGATTCTCCACCTATTTACCGCTTTCCCAAAATAAGGCATCACCCACTATTTTCTCAGGCCGGCTGAGCGAGCCACCCACAGGGCACACCCACCATTTGGAAAAGTGTGGTCGCCAATCACCAGTAGAACAAAATTGCCCTTCCACATCCTCAGTCTGGCCTCACCTGTTAAATACAATGGACATCATCAGCAAGGCAATGACTCTTCACGCAGACAAATTGGATACCCAAGTCGACCTCCTGAACATCCTTGCCATTCATGTTCAGGGGGTGGAACAAAAGTTGCATAGCTTCAACGAGATGATCTTGAGGGTGCAGCGAGACCGGGAAACAGTTTACCAAATGTGTCAATGTCACTGCACCCAAATCATCGATAAACTAGCCTCAGTGCCAACTTTATTGACAGAATTACTGGTTACAACAAGAGGAGCTTTGACTAAGTCCCCAACACCAATAGTGATTGAAAAAGAAGCGCCAAAGGAAAAGGTCCTGGACGGTCTTAACTCCCCCGTGGGGCTTAAAACCAGCAAAATGAGTTCAATCCTCGGATCAACCGAACCAAGTAAGTCAACTACACCTTCACCTAATCCACCTGGCACTCTTGACAACTGCAGTGCTTTGGACTTATCATTTCAAGCTCAATGTAAGCAGTCTCCATCAAGACAACTAAAAATATCCAAGCCACTAACTAAACGAGAGAGAAAACGACTGAGAAAGTCCAGAAAGACCAAACACACAAGCCAGGCATCAGATCAATTCCGGCTAAGATCTGTTCAAAACGGAATTCCTGAAGATGACATAATACCACAAAATAGCTCTGAATCAGCCAGGCCCAAAGAGCAATCGACTTCACCTCCTATACCGCTTGTCATTCAAAGCACTTTAAATCTCAACCCAAGGGAGCCACCTCCGCCAGAAAAAATATACAGTTTATTCATTCCTACAGCAAGTAAGGTGAAAAACAATCAAATAACTCAGGCCACCCAATCAATAGTAAAGTGCACCTCAACGACCACAAGGGAAACAACACTGGGGAAGGCCACTTTGACCCAGGAAATTGGCCCAATTGCAGGCAGTAATTTAGAAATAAACAGGGGTGGTGAAATCCATACACAAAGAAACACTCTGGAACCCCGAGATTTATTTCCGATTTTCCCAGAGCCTAAGGTGGCGAAGAACGATATCAGAAAGAGCTCTGTAAAAGAGTGGCAGTGCGACACGCCAAACAATAATAAATTGGTTTTTAACCCCCAATATGTCTCAAGGGGAGTGCACGACTACCTTAACAGAACTGCACTGCTCAAATTATTTAAAGCTCTCCCCTCCTTGAGCCACATCAATTCCAATGATATCGATAGCATTGAGTTCGAACAAAACTCAAGTCCCACGGGTCATGAATTAACAATTGCCACATTCATCAACAATACTCCTATCGAACAGATCTGGCAGCAAAAGGACACGTTTGCCAAATGGGGCATCGAGCTAAAAAAGATAGTCCCCCCCTGCTATCCCAGTCCATTACAACAACCACCTCACCCAATGTGTTTCTTAAAAGGCGCAATAGGCCCAGACCTACGCTGCCTCAAAAAGGAGAAAGAGTCCTTGGTCAGGAAAATAACCATCACTTTTGACCATCCTGAAGCAGGCAAGCCCCCGGGTTCCCGGCACCTGAGTATGACAGTTTCCCCCACCGGAAAAGCATGAATAACCCCAACAGCTTCACACACATATCAAGGTTGCAACATATGTTCCTGGAACGTGCATGGCCTGCACACAAAATTAGAAAACCCTGACTTCATGGACTTCATAACACAGTATAATATTCTTTTGTTTCAAGAATCATGGCAGAAAAGCCCCTCTCCAATAATCGGCTACAAAGAATTTCAGAATCCGGCTAAAAGAACAACTAAATACGGAAGAGCAAAAGGGGGCCTCTCCACCTTTATTTCAATAGAAATCCCATGGCACGCTTCTATAATAGATCTAGACTGCTCTTGGATGTTATGTGTCAAACTAAAGGCCTCGTTGCTCCACATTCTCCTCATACTCAACATCTACATCCATCCGGCATCTAAGCAAAAGAGCTTAAGAATCGAACAACTTATCACATCTCTAATAACACTAAAACTAGCCTACCCAGATGCTAACATCATACTGTCGGGTGACTTCAACATGAATTTACAGCACAACTGCAATAAGGACACAATAGGGGCTACACTAGCCTCCAATCAACAGGTTTCCCTTGGTAAGAGATGCGCAATTCGCCTGAATGATCTCTCAATGCAAGTGCTCAATGGTCAAAGCCCAACAGATCGGCCCCCAGCACATACAAGGGTCACCCAAAAATCATGCTCAACCATCGACTACACGTTTACGGATTACGACCTTTTCCCGTACATTGAGAACTTTCAAATAAAAAATAGGGCAGAAAGCGATCATCTACCACAATCGTTCACTTTACTAGGTAGTTTCGCACTCCCAGAGAAACCAAAGGCGATGTCTTCCTTAACCCAATGTTATAACTTAAAACGCCTCTGCTGGAAAAAGGAAAACATTGAGGACATCACATGTATATACTCCAGCCTTTTGGAAAGATTTAATCTAGAAACATTGAGCATAAAGGCCTGGGAGTCTTTCATCCATGTCATAAATAACAAATATTCCAAGCACGTCCATGGCCATAAAGCAGGAAATTTAAAGGGGGCAGCCTGGTACACCAAACACTTGAGGAAACAAAAACGAGAACTAAATAAGTACATCAGACAATTACGATCACGGGGACCAGAACACCACCAGGGAATCCTGATCACAATTGCAAAAGCAAGAAAGGAGCATAACAGGGACATAAGATTGGCCAAAAAAGAGTACAATGAACACATCTGGGCAAAACTACTCTACGCATGTAAATTAAGGGACTCCAAGCGTTTCTGGGATCAAATTAATCAGTTAACTAATGGCAGGAATCGACATCATAACTCGGATGTAATGGAAACAACCTGGAGAGCCCACATTG
Source organism: Lissotriton vulgaris (assembly GCF_964263255.1). Taxonomy (NCBI): domain Eukaryota; kingdom Metazoa; phylum Chordata; class Amphibia; order Caudata; family Salamandridae; genus Lissotriton; species Lissotriton vulgaris. Next base: position 995,075,646 of record NC_141697.1, read on the forward strand.
AACATCTATACAATGAAACTCTATCTCCAATTGCCCTGAATAATGGAACAATAACAGCAAACAGGGCCGGTGGCGGAGGACAAGCCAATAACACACTGACCCATGAACCGTCTCAAGACTCAGAGCCTTTTTCTGTCGAACAAGTACTAAAAATAATAAAAAACTTAAAACCTGAGGGAGCTCCAGGCCCTAATGGTCTACCAAATGCCCTGTTTCGGCACGACCCTCCATTCTTTTCTCGCCTCCTTACTCCCCTTTTTAACAAAGCCATAACATGCGGTTTGATTCCTGAGTCTTGGAGAGGAAGTATCCTTAACCCAATCCACAAGTCTGGTTCCCGCTCGGATCCCTCCAATTACAGATTAATCGCATTGATAGATGTGGAGGCGAAATTATACGCATCCAATCTCTTGGTTGAGCTAGAGGCTTGGGTCAGCAGATCAAACTTAATACCCTACACACAAACTGGATTCCGGGCAGGGATGGGCACCCTCACCAATATTTCAGCGGTTACCCTCATAGCCAATCAGTCATTTGCAAAATCTAGGCCCCTGTACACCTGCTTTATCGACCTAAAAGCGGCTTTCGATAAAGTTTCAAGAGCCAACTTATGGGCAAAAATGCAAGACTGGGGGGTTCCGCCACGACTCCTGAAGGCCATCATCAATCTATACTCACATACGTGGGTACAAATAAAGAAAGGAGACGGGTCCAGTTTAACCGGCAAAATTCCAACATCCAATGGGCTAAAACAGGGTTGCGTACTGGCACCCTGTCTATTTAACATCTACACCTCCGATCTCGATAAGCGCCTCAGGTTAATCCAAGCAGACCCTCCAAAATTGGGGAAAAAAACGATCCCTTGTGTCCAATATGCTGATGACATCGTCCTGCTAGCACAAACTCCCATAGGCCTACAGAAACTGATCACAGAACTAGGAGACTATGCCACCTCGAACCAACTTACGATTAACCATAAAAAAACAAAAGTTATGTGTTTCTCGAAATCTATTAAAACTCCGAAAAGTCTAACTTTTTCCTGGAATTTGGGTGAGCATCAATTGACAAGGGTTACGTGCTACAAATACCTTGGCTTTCAGTTAGATTGTAAGCTTAACTTCAAATCACACTTGGACCAAGGTCGCTTGAAAGCCAAACAACTGTTGTTCGCTTTTAAAACTCTAAGGAAAAAACTTATAGGATGCTCCACTGCCCACCTGCTTAAAGTGATTGCTGCAAAATTTTTACCTTCCATTTCATACGGCTCAGAAATTCTGAACACCAAAGATGCCACAGTCCTAAATACAGCACAATCCACACTATTTAAGAGACTGTTCACAATTCCGCTACACACCTCACAGGCACAAATCCGCCTAGAATATGGTCTAAAAAATCAGATTATGGCCAGACAAGGCGCCTTAGTAAAATACTACTGGAGGATGAGGGAGGCAGAAGATAACACCCTAGCCCACTACTGTTGGGTCGAGATTGAAAACCAAAAGAGCCTAGCTAACTCAACCACAGCAGCCCTGAAGGAATCCCTGTCGGCACTACAGCTAGAAGATGCTTGGCTCACCCTCACAACGTACTCAGGATTTAAAATCGTTGTCAATAACGCTATCAAACGGACCTCTTTATTAACTGATAAAACGTCCTTTGCAAAAAAACATCATGCCTGGGCTGTGATTAAGGATTATCAGAGGCTGAAGCCGCAACAATATCTTTTGGAACAATTCTCCCACCAGAAAAAACATTATCTGACTTTGATACGCATGGGGTCTTTCCCCTCAAAGGAGTTGACCCCAAAATGGCAACAAACATGGCCAACCAAGGAGTGTCGTCTCTGTGGTCAAGGGGAAGAGTCGCTACTACACTTTCTATGCACATGCTCTTTTTTATTGGAAGCCCGAAAATCCATTCTCCGGGAGGCTCTAAGGAAGGAACAAATAAGAACATGTAGAGCAGCGGTCATTAAATGTCTCGGAGGATCGTCAATTCCTCTGTCCTGTAGAGCCATAATACTATGGAAAATCGCAGCAAAAGAACTGGTAAAATGCGACCCTGCCAAGCAGCCAATTAATTAGCAGATTTTTCCCAAATGCATTGTTATATTCGTCATTACTTTTAAAATAATAAGTATGTCCTTATTCAGACATCAACCTCAAGCCTTTTTTGGTTTTTTTTTAAAAAAATGTATATTCTAAAGCATGGTGTTTTATGATGGTTGTCCATCCTTTTATGATTTTTTTTTAATGAATCAAATAAAAGTATATTTGACTTGACCATCATCGTTCTTTAGCTCACTTCACCACCTCAGTTCAGACCCAGCCATGTGCAAATCAGTCTTGACACTGTTCATCATGGAAATAGTTCAAGTTCAAGTTCAAGTTCAGGAATTTACATAGCGCACTACTCACCCAGAGGGTCTCAAGGCGCTTGGGGAGGGGGTTCAATTATTTATCGAATAGCCAGGTTTTAAGTTCCTTTCTGAAGGAGATGTGGTTCTGTGTAAGGCGGAGGTGAGTGGGGAGTGAGTTCCAGGTCTTGGCCGCTAAGTAGGAGAAGGATCTTCCTCCCATGGTGGATCTTTGGATGTGCGGGACTGCGGCGAGGGCTTGATTGGATGATCTTAGTTGGTGGGTGGGTGTGTAGAAGGACAGTCGAGTGTTAAGGCATTCGGGTCCTAGTTTGTAGAGGGCCTTGTGTGCGTGGGTGAGGAGACGGAACGTTATTCTCATGTTGACGGGAAGCCAGTGGAGGTCTTTCAGGTGACCGGTAATGTGATCTTGGCGAGGGATGTCTAAAATGAGTCTCGCTGATGCGTTTTGGATGCGTTATAGAGTTTTTTCTGTAATTTGGCTGTGATTCCGGCGTAGAGGGTGTTTCCATAGTCCAGTCGGCTAGTGACTAGTGCGTGGGTGACAGTCTTTCTTGTCACGGAGGGGATCCAACGGAAGTTTTTTTGAGCATACGAAGTATGTTGAAGCAGGAGGATGAGACGGCGTTGACTTGTCTGGTCATCGAGAGTGAGGAGTCTAGGATGAAGCCAAGGTTACGTGTGTGGTCTGTGGGTATGGGAGCTGTGCCCAGAGCCGATGGCCACCATGAGTCGTCCCAGGTAGAGGGGGATGATCCTAGGATGGGGACCTCCGTTTTGTCTGAGTTAAGTTTTAGGTGGCTGTTTTTCAACCATTCGGCTACTTCTTTCATGCCTTCGTGAAGATTAGTTTTGGCGGTGTTAGGGTCTTTGGTGAGGGAAAGGATCAGCTGGGTGTCGTCAGCATAGGAGATGATGTTAAGGTTGTGTTGATGCGCGATGGATGCGAGTGGACTCATGTAAACGTTGAAGAGGGTAGGGCTGAGTGATGATCCTTGTGGTACTCCGCAGATGACTTCGGTGGCCTCTGATTTGAATGGGGGAAGTCGGACTCTCTGGGTTCTCCCGGCGAGGAATGTGATGATCCAGTCCAAGGCTTTTCCTTGAATGCCGATGTTGCTGAGGCGTTGTATGAGGGTGCTGTGACAGACTGTGTCGAAGGCGGCAGAGAGGTCGAGTAGGATGAGGGCCACTGTTTCTCTGTTGTCCAGTAGTGTTCGGATGTCGTCTGTCGCTGCAATGAGGGTGGATTCGGTGCTGTGTTTGGCTCGAAAGCCGGACTGTGAAGAGTCGAGGGAGTTGTTGGATTCAAGGAAGGCGGTGAGCTGGATATTGACGGCTTTCTCAATGACTTTGGCAGGGAATGGGAGGAGGGATATGGGGCGGTAGTTCTTAAGTTCGGAGGGGTCTGCTGTGGGTTTCTTCAGAAGGGCGCTGAGTTCGGCGTGTTTCCAGCTTTCTGGGAAGGTAGCGGAGTTGAAGGAGCAGTTGATGACATCACGGAGATGGGGTGCGATGATGGAGTCTGCTTTGTTGAAGATGTGGTGGGGACAGGGGTCGGTTGGCGAGCCAGAATGGATGGAGTTCATTAGGCGGATGGTGTCTTCAGTGGTGATTGGGTTCCAGGCGCTGAGGTTGTTAGAGGGTGGTTTAGGTTCGGAGGTGGGTGGAGAGGACTGTTCTTTGGAGATGTTCTCAAAGCTGTTATGTATGTTGGCAATTTTGTTGTAGAAGAAGGAGGATAGCGAATCGCAGAGGTCTTGGGAGGGAGTAATGTCGTTTGAGGCTGCGGTGGGGTTGGTGAATTCTTTGACGATGTTGAATAGTTCCTTGCTGTTGTGGGCGTTGTTGTCGAGACGATCCTTGAAAGCTGATTTCTTGGTGGATCGGATCAATTGGTGGTGTTTACGGGAGGCTGTCTTGAAGGTGGTCAGGTTGTCAGTGGTTGGGTTTTTCTCCATGTTTTCTCGAGAGTACGGAATAGTTTCTTGGATTTCTTAAGGTCGTCGTTGAATCAGGGGGCCTTTTTGCTACCCTGTTTGGTTTGGTGGTTTTTCAAGGGTGCTAATTCTTCAACGCTGTGAGTGATCCATTGTTTGAGGTTGATGGCAGCTTGGTTTGGGTCCCATGAGAGGACGGGTGGGTTTTGGTTGAGCGATGTGAGGAGTTGGTCGGTGGTGATTTTGTTCCAGTTTCTTCGAGGAAAAGGTTGTGGGGGGTTGTGGGTCGAGGTAGTTTTGTAGCTGAAGTGAACACAACTATGGTCCGTCCAATGGAGAGCTGTGGTGTGATCGAAGGAGATGTGTTTGCTGGAGGTGAAGATTGGGTCGAGTGTATGTCCGGCTATATGGGTGGGGGTGTCAACAAGTTGTTTGAGTCCGAGATTGGCCAGATTGTCCAGAAGGGTCTTGGCGTTGCTGTCGTTTTTCTTTTCCAAGTGGAAGTTGAGGTCTCCCAGTAGAATGTAGTTCTCGGAGGCGAGGGCGTGTGGGCTGATGAACTCAGTGATGTCTTCGCTGAATTGTTTACGGGTTCCTGGTGGCCTGTAGATGAGGGTGCCTCTAAGTGTGGTCCTGGGGTCGGTGTGGATCTGGAAGTGGAGGTGTTCGGCGGTTGCAAGGTTATCATCGAAGCTGGTCGTGATTCTGATGGTGTTCTTATGGACGATGGCGATGCCTCCTCCTGTTTGGTTGGTGCGGTCTTTTCGGATGATTTTGTAAGCGTCCGGGATGGCTATGGCGATGTCGGTTGTTGATGATGCGTTCATCCAGGTTTCTGTAAGGAAGGCGACGTCCGGTGAAGCAGTGTCGAGTAGGTCCCATAGTTCAGTGGCGTGTCTGTGGATCGAGCGGGTGTTCAGCAGGATGCACTTCAGGTGGTTAGGGTCGAAGCTGTGGTTGGGGTTAGTTGATTTGGTGTGGGTCTTGATGCTGGTGAACTTGCAGGAGTGGCAGGCGAAGGGACCGTGGGTACGTCCTGGGGCAGCCTCGTAGCATTGTGGGGAGCGTCCGGGCTTAAGGGCTAGGAGGGTCGAGGCGTCATACGTTATGCGGGAGGACTGGGTTTTGCAAGGACCAGGGGGTTTGGCGCTGGGCGCGGTCCAGGCGCGGACAGGCGTAAACGGGCTTACCTTTGGCGCACCTTCGGCGCGACTGGGGCAAGTCTATCATTCACCCAGTCCGGACGGACAACACTTATTTTGATCACTGTATGCCACTTATATGTTGTTTGTTTTGTTTTTGTTTTGAGTAGTAGTGTTATTCTGTTTCCCTTCCCTATGCTCTGCCCCCTGCGTGGCTACGCGGGGCGTATTGTAAGCAGACCCGATGATGAAGCATGTCACACACATTGTGTGTGAGTGAGGGCAGTATTTTCAAATAATTTTATTTTTTCCTTAAGCCCTGTCTATGCGTCTGAGTGTTTGTTGTTCCCCACCTCCCATGGTGTATGTATACTACACTGCTGACAATCAACATGACAAATCAAGGGAGCTCACGTAATTCTCAGTGTACGGAATGTCTATTATCCCTGCGATGCTGGAGAGCGAAGATAATTATGAGTTTCGCACATGGCAGATAAAATATTCAAGCTTGGCTACCTGCGCAGAAGGGGCCCTTTTAGTTCCTTTGATTGTTTCAGAGAAACGACTTTTTGGAATGGTAGTTCCACATTGTTAAAGGATAGAAAGAGTGACCGTTCCCTGCTCCAAGTAGGATGTCCTGTTGAGGTGAAAATGGCCTAATCAAAGCCCTTAAAAAGGAGAAACTCTCAATAACTTGGCTACCATAGGTATTGCCCAGTAAATTGTGCATGAAAGTTGGTATGGGCTGACCACTAAACTCAAAAAGCAGAAACCAGCCACTGCTAAGTAAGCAGCACCAAGGAAGTTAAGAACAGCATTGACATCATAGAAGACATCTTGAAATATGTCAATGCCACGTTAAGGGGCAGTGTTTGTCAGAATTGAATTACAACAAAGGCAAGGGCAATGAGATCTGATAACTCTGTTGGAGTTCAAGGGCCAAACAGAGAAAGAGCCTCCTAGGTCTTAGAACACCTACAAACCGGAAAGTATGGATACTCACCTCAAACTCCAAATTTGGTGAATTTCCTGGACCCCCTGAAGACTGATGAAATCTATGTTCATAAAGCTTTCTGCTAAGATGATGGGACCTCACAGAAGCCCTAATGAATGGCGTTGATTTCCCTGTTGCCAACTTGCATATACCATAGTCACCACGTAGTGTGGCTAGATACCTGCAAAAGAAGGTTACAACAGAGTACCTCTGGCCAGGAGAGCTTGTGGCCATCTATGAAACTGGACACTGATGTTTGAATGATCAGAATTAATTGTTGAACTCATGTGAGGTTAGCCTCTAGTGGGGAGTAAGATGAGTCAGAAGAGGGTGCGAAGCCTCCCCTTGGGGAAATGAAGTCACCCTCTGCCATATAGTTGTGTACTCTTAGACATGCTCTCAGCGAAGGTTCAATCTAAACCAAGACCTTTATCGAGAAGTCGTCATTGTCCACAAATCAACTGTACAATAGCTCTGGCCCTCCCTCCACTTCAACACGTAGAAGCAAGCTTCCAAAGAGAGCTAGATTTCTATAAAAAGATAGAACAAGCAGAATACACACTGAAAGGAACCTGGAAAACCTGGAATTGGAAGCAGTGCTTGAACAATTGAGGACATTCTAGTGACAAGGATCAGTAATACATGCACCTAGGCATCCAGCAAGCTGAATACAACCATGGTATTGCTGTGATTAAACAATGGCATTATTTTCTGCAGCGTCATGACTTTGAATAAACCTGGTATGTCCCTTTTAAGCACTTACATGAACATGATTTGCCTGTTTCATGAGAGTGCCTTCATAAGGAAGACTAGGGAGTACAGTGCCCGACCTGGAGGGACTCTGTAATCAGGGAGTGTGACTTTACGAAGTGGGTCCTGAATACACCTATTTAATACCATAGTGTGTTTTTTAATTCGGTGGGCAAGGATTTGTGCAAAAATCCTCATCTCTGATGAAGGAGAGTAGATTGGGATGGCACATTTGTTGCAAAATATATATGAGTATCCAGAGCTGCGAGGAGACAGTGTGGGAAACTCTTGAGTATAGGGAATTGAAGAATATCTTACGTCTTTGGTTTACGCGTTTTTTGGAGATAAGACGGTGCGCACTGGTTTTTGGCCAAAGTCATTGCTCATTAGGAAAAGGTTGGATATGTATACAAGCATCCCATCTGGAGTCCATCAGCGAGGACATTCTGTGTCTCGGGGAAGTGATGGTGCAGCTGCGCTGGGGTTAGGAACCTCTATTTAGGAATCAAGAAATAGCTCTAAATCAAAGCTATCAAGGCTGGCTTGAACTATTGCTGCCGGATGCGACTTCTGTCTATAAAAGCTTCTGAACATTTCCCGGGGACGCTGCATTTCTCTACTTACCTGCCGTGAGGGCAACGGCTTGTCCAGCATCATCCAGCGCCGTGAGGGGAACGGCTGAACCGCAAAGCTGAGCACTTCCACCGGGGTGAAAGAACTCCAACCCCCAGGTGCCCCGGCGGCCGAGTCGCGTCCCTGACGCTACCTTCGCGCCAGGAGGCGCCTGAAAAGCAGGGAGCGCCGAGCGCTCAGGGGGACGCTGCATTTCTCTACTTACCTGCCGTGAGGGCAACGGCTTGTCCAGCATCATCCAGCGCTGTGAGGGGAACGGCTGAACCGCAAAGCTGAGCACTTCCACCGGGGTGAAAGAACTCCAACCCCCAGGTGCCCCGGCGGCCGAGTCGCGTCCCTGACGCTACCTTCGTGCCAGGAGGCGCCTGAAAAGCAGGGAGCGCCGAGCGCTCAGGGGGACGCTGCATTTCTCTACTTACCTGCCGTGAGGGCAACGGCTTGTCCAGCATCATCCAGCGCCGTGAGGGGAACGGCTGAACCGCAAAGCTGAGCACTTCCACCGGGGTGAAAGAACTCCAACCCCCAGGTGCCCCGGCGGCCGAGTCGCGTCCCTGACGCTACCTTCGCGCCAGGAGGCGCCTGAAAAGCAGGGAGCGCCGAGCGCTCAGGGGGACGCTGCATTTCTCTACTTACCTGCCGTGAGGGCAACGGCTTGTCCAGCATCATCCAGCGCCGTGAGGGGAACGGCTGAACCGCAAAGCTGAGCACTTCCACCGGGGTGAAAGAACTCCAACCCCCAGGTGCCCCGGCGGCCGAGTCGCGTCCCTGACGCTACCTTCGCGCCAGGAGGCGCCTGAAAAGCAGGGAGCGCCGAGCGCTCAGGGGGACGCTGCATTTCTCTACTTACCTGCCGTGAGGGCAACGGCTTGTCCAGCATCATCCAGCGCCGTGAGGGGAACGGCTGAACCGCAAAGCTGAGCACTTCCACCGGGGTGAAAGAACTCCAACCCCCAGGTGCCCCGGCGGCCGAGTCGCGTCCCTGACGCTACCTTCGCGCCAGGAGGCGCCTGAAAAGCAGGGAGCGCCGAGCGCTCAGGGGGATGCTGCATTTCTCTACTTACCTGCCGTGAGGGCAACGGCTTGTCCAGCATCATCCAGCGCCGTGAGGGGAACGGCTGAACCGCAAAGCTGAGCACTTCCACCGGGGTGAAAGAACTCCAACCCCCAGGTGCCCCGGCGGCCGAGTCGCGTCCCTGACGCTACCTTCGCGCCAGGAGGCGCCTGAAAAGCAGGGAACACCTCTCGCAACGCGAGTCGCGCGCGGGAGCGCCCGGGGCCAAGCCCGGGCAAAGGGCGGGCCCTCTGTGGCCCTCAGAGGCCTGAAGAGACTGGACTGGGCCAGGGACCCTGTAGCGCCTCAATCTGACTGTCATCGTGCTGTGTGCACGTAAGACTTAACCTCCATAAATTGTTACTATTGTTGTTTTTACTTGACTGTGAGTGAGTACACTAGTGTGTATCTGTTTGTAAGTTGATAGCCTCACTGCTTATGATGTCCAAACCCAAAACTGATAAGGTTAAGGTAGGCCCAGCGTCTATGGATAATTTCTTGGTTAGGAAAGTAAACCAAATAAACAATAACAGACGTGCATCGTTGGGGAAGGCCAACATGACAGGGGACTTACTAGAAACACCCCCTGATATTACCCCGCCCATAGACTTTGTTGCTAATATTACTGATCTCATTTCTATTGACCCCCCTGTGCCCATTTCAGTGAGTGTTGAGGTCTATGCTGACCCACCAGTACAGCTAATTGATGATACCGATGTATTGAATGAGACCCAAACTGTAACCCAACCTGAAATTAGGCCCATGAGAACCTGTAGAACAGTATCTCAAAAAGATAATGGTAAACCTAATAACTCCAAGGCTAAAAAAAAGGATGGTAAAACGACTAGTGGCCCTGCTGCTATAACCCCTTTTGTCTTTACGGGCATTAATGGTAATGGGGGTCATCAAAATTCTGACTTGCTTGCCTCTTTAATAAAAAATCTTGAAGTTTTATTAACATCAAAAATTGAAGAGCTTATCAAGCCTTTAACTAATAAGATTGACAACTTAGCAAAGGAAGTTACAAGGCTGGGTGGTCTGTTATCATCACATAAGACTGCAGCATTTGGTGGTTTAGTTCACTGTGGGGGGAAATGGAAAGAATCTGATAAAGCCAATGACACACGGAATAAGGATAGTGGGAATACTGTTATAGTGGCACCAGCGGAGCCTGATAGACCTAATACATTGGATACCCCAGTGGCACCAGCCCCGCAGTCACAACCATCTATAACATCTCAAAACAGTAGAACCCTTAGTCACCCAAGGCACAATCGCTACTTAAACTTACCACCTGACTGTGCCCCATATGTGGCAGTACTAACTAATGTCCCTCCTTGCGGCACACATCCTGCATCTCCTTATGATGAGTCCCACAGTTCCTTGAAAAACAAGACTGTAGCGTGGCTTAACAAAAATTGTGGTTTTCCCATAGCATATTCTGACCAGATAATGGTAGTTAGACGCGTGAATTGGGTGGGACCCTCTAGAAAATCTAGCTCTGGAGACTGTATAGTCATTAATTTCAAAAACCCTCAGCATGTGGCGACTGTTCTCTTGAGAGCTTCTTCACTGGTCTATAATGAAAATAGTATCTGTGTACGCCCGCTAGGCTACTTTTATGCGCATCTCTGTAAACCTACACCACAACAGAGCTTAACCAGGCGGGCGTTTGAACCATACACCCCTGTTCAAGATTCTCAATTCTTTTATAACATCATGAATCCTTGTAGGTCAGTGGGACCCATTGATGTTTATAACAGGAGTAATAGTGTTGGCCCTTATCGGTATGGCACGGATCTAACTACACAGAACAGGTATGAAGCATTATCTGGCCTTGAAATGTGCGACTGACGGATGGCACCTGCGGCTCAGGATACTGTGGCTACAGGTGAACTTACAAATATAAACTTAGATATCCCGGAGGTTACTAACCCAGCATGCCAGGCTGTTTCTTGGAATATTGCAGGTCTTGCGGCGAAAATGTGTGATGAAAATTGGGTGACCTACATCAAACAGTTTTCGATCATCTGTTTACAAGAAACCTGGGAGGTGGGCTGTAACCTCTTCTTGGAAGGTTACAAGGCATTTTATGTACCCGCTTTGCCATCTTTAAGGGGTAGGCCGAAGGGGGGCCTCGTAATTTTTATTTCAATATTAATACCTTGCGGAGTACGCAGAGTTGAAGCCAAGCACACAGGTGTATTGGGCTTGGTCTTATCTGGAGGAAATGTCAGTGTGGGTTTGGTGAATTTCTACAATGCTATTTATGACAGTGAGGCTAGGAATGACATTTTTATCCTACATTCTTTTGTTTCTAATAATATGAAAGACCTAGGTCATAACTTGTTGATTATGGGGGATTTTAATTTACATCCCTGTATAGATCCTTTACATAAATGCTTACCAGAAATGTTTTGTGAACGTGCATGTTTTCTCCATATGGAACACACTAAGGAGGGGGAATTGTGTAACAATCTAATGGATGATCTTGACCTCTCTTTGGCGATGTCTTTTAAAGACCCTTTGTATTGTTTTGATATCCCAACTTTTAAGGGACATGGTAGGGGTACCTTTATAGACCATATACTGGCCTCTCGGACGATGCAAATTTTTTTAGACTCTTTTTGCATTGTCCCGAGCGAGTTCAGTGACCATAATCCCTTAACAATCTGCTTGAAATGCCCCTGGGCAAAGAAGGGAAATAAGACCATTATTCAAGGTAGTTTGGGAACAACTGACGGGAGGAGGAGGTTAAAATGGTCATTGGAATATGCAGATATCCTCTACAAAAATATTGTTGAAAGTTGTACAGAGGACATCAAAGTTTGCATGATGGTGGGGGGTGACCCCAGGCTAGTGCTAGAATCCTATCAAAATGTGTCGGAGAAGGTGTCAGCGCTTCTTACTGTCCCTAACAAAAATCAGGCTAGAACAGGCCCGAAATGGTTCAGCCATGACTGTACCAAAGCAGCTCGCAATTTAAGGATCGCTTTGTCAGCCTCACCGAGGAACCAGGAGGAGGTAAAAGCTTGCAGGAAAGAATATAAGGCTATTACTGTCGCCCGTAAGGAGCTCCTTAGGAAGGAGGCTTGGCAGGAATTACTTGATCCCTCCACCCTGAAGAGCAGCACCAAGTTCTGGGCACTGGTTAAAAAACCTTTTTTGACCGATCACCCGCGTAATGAACTTGCTTGCTGCATAACAAAAGCAGAATGGGAAAGCCACTTTAAAAGTCTGTACTTTCTAGAGGGTGTTGGAACTAGTGCTGCTGCCCCCCTTGTGGGGAGCAGTAATATAACATTTGAAATAAGCGAGGTCCGGGTTGCCATCTTGGGCCTTACAGCAAATAAAGCGCCTGGTCCTGATGGAATTCCGCCGGACCTTTATAAATATGATCCAGCTTTCTGGGCTCCAATTCTGGCTACTGTATTTAATGCTGCAGCCAGAGTAGGCTGTCCGGAAACTTGGGGATTATCAACCATAGTCCCTATCTTCAAGAAAGGTGACAGGGGAAGTCCTCTTTGTTATCGACCAATATTCCTTATCGACTCACTGGTTAAAATTATGGGGAGAGTTTTACTTCAACGTTTAGTAAGCTGGGCGACTGATAATAATATTTTGTCGACTTGCCAATATGGTTTCTGTGAAGGCCGCTCTACCATAACTCAGTGCCTTAATTTGTTTCTTATTTTGAATAAATACACTGTTGTTCAAAAAGGAGTAATTCACTTAGCCTTCATGGATCTGTCGTCAGCCTTCGACTGTGTCAACAGGGGGAGGCTGTGGCAGACCATGAGGAACAAAGGCGTTGACAGGGGGATTGTGGATTTCCTTGCGGACCTACATAATGACACAAGAGCCAATGTGAGGTTCTCAGTGAATGGGGAAACCACAGGCAAGTTTAGTACTAACAAAGGAGTACGGCAGGGGTGTATCCTGGCCCCATTTCTTTTTAACTTTTATATAAATGACCTAGAGTCTGAATTGCAAGAGATAAAATCTGATTGTCCAAGAGCTGGAGAGAGGGGCATTCCCTTGCTTTTATACGCGGATGACGCGGTTTTAATATCACGAACAGAGAAGGGTCTCCAAGCATTGCTGAATGCTTTTAATAATTTTATGTCTGATAGGGACCTCATGGTCAATAATTCGAAATCCTACATTATGCATGTTGGCCGTCAACCAAAAAAGAAGTTCGTTTTTAAATTAAATGATGTTGTGATCCCTGTTACTAATACATTTTCATATTTGGGTGTTTCATTTGACACTAAGCTCAGTTGGGCTCCGCATCTCGCCAGAAAGAAGGGTGAAATGACCAGAGTGAATGCCTCGATTTTTAATTTTGCCAGTAAATTGGGGAAAAAGCCGATGGTGGCTATGATGCAACTATATAGTGCTAAATCCATATCTACCGCAGTGTACGGCAGCGAGATATGGGGCTACACAAATGGAATACAAATAGCCGAAAATAACTTCTTAAAGCGCTTGTTGTGTGTCCCAGGTAGTACACCGAATTTAGCTGCACATGAAGAGCTTGGCTGTCAGTATGTTTCAGACATTGTTGGTTTGAAACCACTGTTATGCTGGATCAAATTATGGCTAAGCCAGGATATTCCCTTAACCCACCAGATATTGGAAGATCTTGTTTCAATGGATCATGCCATGTGTGTACCCTGGCTCAAATATTTGAAGTCCCAATTTTTGAAGCTTGGGCGCCTAAATATGTTTGAAAATCCGGGGGATATAGTCAAGGGTGATGTTGCAGTAATTAAGAGGGCTTTTTTTATGTATCGTAGTGCCCTAAGAGATGAAGTTGAGCTCTTGAAACCAAATGTCAGAAAGTACATCATGTTGAGAACATGTGACACTATGGAAATGTACCTAACAGGCTCCTTTACCTCCCATGACAAGTTTTTGCTGACTCGATTTAGATTCAACATCTTCCACCACATTTTAATCAGACCAAAGTTGGACATTTTTAAAAAATCTGCAGCACCCTGTGGCTGCGACGGGAAGTCTCCACAGGACATGCTGCATTTTATATTTTTATGCACATTTTATGAGTACCCCCGTAGGCGGTATCTTGTTACTCTTTTAAGAAAATTAAATTTTAAACAAATCAGACCCGCCCTTGTATATTTACAGCTACTGCATTCTGATTGTGTTCTCCAGGTGTTAGAATATTTAAAATTATCTGTGAGAATAAGAAAATGTTTAGATGAATAACTGTGATTTTCTGCCTGAAGTACTTTTTTGCATTATTGCATATGGGCTCGACTTGCACTTGCACTTTTTTTGTACCGATCTTGTCTACTCACTCTGTCAAGAAAATCATATGTCTTATGTACTTATTTTATATTGACTCTGTAATTTTGTGATGTTTTTAAATGAAATGTATAATGTATCGTACTTTTATGGATTGCAATATATCCGAAATAAAGTCATTTTGATTTGATTTGATATGAGTATCCATATAAATTCATGTGCATGCACTTCAAAAGATATCATGCTTAGATAGATCACATTAACATGAGGCCTGGAGCTCAAAAGAGCTTCCTATCTGATCTTGACTGGACAAGCTTCAACAAGCTATTCTGTACCCCCTTAGAGGTCACCTTGCTTGTCCTGTCTACATGATATTTCTTAATCTGGTTGTGCAAGTTGCTTACACAGTGCAGAGCCAGCCTTTCTGGTCTGCCCATACATGGCTGTTTATAATTTGCATGGTGCAGACATTGCACATCCATGTTAGCCATATTGGCTTGGTGCCTTATTCTAGTTCCGCTGACATGGCATTACTCAATGCATATAACACCTAGAAACCTATCACTCTGGGAAGAAGCAGTCTAAGAGCCCCTAAGGTGGCAGATCTGACTTCTTCTTTGCTAATTAGCAATGATGCATGCTTTTGGTGCCAATAAATCCATTTCACTCTGTTTCTGAGCAAACCTGCTATGTCTGGTGAGTTTTATTCATTTGATCTTGGGAGGGTGCCAGTATTTCCCCATCAAAATGGTGTCAGAAAGTGGGAACATTGGAGGGCCGTGATGTCACTAGTTGGTAAGTGAGATGTAAGCTAAATAACTAACTTGCCTTGCTGCAAGTGACCTTTCAGTCTTTCAAATGTCTAACTTAATACATAGTATTAATAAAAGGGGCATTGACTGGCATTTAAAATAGACAGGGGACTGTAGAGAATGTTTTAAAAAAATATTCTTTGTATCAATACACTAATTGATATGTGGCATACACTGCAGGAGAGCCTGGGTTAGAGAATAATTTATTCCAGGGACGAGGTCAGTAGGGTGCCTCCCTTTCTATCTGTATCTCGGGGAGTGCAGGAACGGGCTCTGCTAGAATGTGCGCATTCCACAAGAAAGGCAGGTGTGACCTTGGGTTTCCCTGAGCTACAAACTAGCGAATGGAGCAGACAGCTAAGTCTGCCATCGTGGTTTCGTGCAGAAAGCTTAATCACGTGATTTCAGGGATACAGTACTTGACACGGAGAAACAAAACAAGATGGCTCCGGTCACATCAATAGGTTTAGGCAACACTAAAGTGAATCGTTCCTAACTTGAATAATACAGTGTAAATGATGCAAGGCTAACATGCGGCTATAAGGTTATATTGTATATATTAGGCCAATAACATGTGTTTATCGTATTTATATCCCATCAGACGGCCCTTTTGGCCTACCATAGCCAATATAACTAGATTTATTCTACAAACACACCCTCATCAATCTGCATAAGATCTGAGACCTCCTTCTGGATAATTTGTTTGGCGACTTTAGCTTGTTGAGAGATCTTCAAGGCGGACGTTATTCTAGCCGCACAGAAAGAACAACAAGCCGGGCCACAATGGAGACATAGGCAGCAAGTAAATATGACTCCAAAGGCTTCAGCAAGAATCATGAATATCTTCCAACCCCAGGTCGATAAAAGACCCCAGAACCATCCGCTAAGGGACCAGGTACCATTGTCGACATGTGCTTCACTAGCTAACCGGTGTAATTTCTGAATTGCAAAGTGTATGGTAGGGGCTGAATCAGGAATGAAAACACAACAAGAGCTGCTGATCACGCGACAGGCTCCACCCCTGTCTGCCAGGATGACGCCAATAACCATTCGGTTCTGGAGCGAAACAAGCCTCGTAGCCTGAAGCTCTACAGTAATGTTGGTCAGAATCCCAGTTGTGGTCCGAACCACATGTTCCACTATTCTCGACAAGCGTCTTATACTTTGACTATTGAAAATCGGTCCCCAAAAAGGAGTGAGACCTTTGGAAATATCTTCGAACTGTTGCAAGGAGGTGTCAGTCTGATCAGTACTATCAGTATCAAAACTCCTAATGCTTCTATTAGATTCTATTTCTCGTCTAACTAGTTGATGTGTCTTATGATAATCAGATGGGGCAATATAAACTGGGGGGTAGAGGGTAACACTGCCCTGCCCATCCCCGGGGAAGCCAGGTATATGCGTTTTCACCGCATACAAAATATACATTAGGGGGAGTAATCACAGGAGGAGTTCTGAATGTATGCAAGGTGTAAGTATAATTACATCTACTGCGTCCTACCTTAATTTGACCTCGTCCCTGTATGCAAATGGGAGAAGTACTGTTTATGATGGGAATTGGCAAAGCCTTGTCATTGGTGACATTTCGTTCTTTAAAATGCTGAAAATACATGGTGGAGTTGAAAAGTTCAAAATCCTGCATTTCCTCTTGTAACCAGGTAGCATTTTCATATTCAGTGTATACATTCATACAAGCATTTGGGTCTAAGGATCCCTCTCCTCCATTTCCTTCAGCATCAAATCCTTGGTGCCTCTCTATATATTTCAGTATGGCCTCATAGTCTTTTTCAGTATATATCTTAGGTTCAGCTACATAGTGGGAATACATCAATGACAATAATTGGAACCAGGCTTCACAGCTAGCTAAGTGGGACAAGGGCAGGGAAATGAATAATTCATGCTGATGCATTACTGACGGGAGTAACCCACAGACCCAATAATTTGTCTTGTTGGTGGTGCTATGGGTCTGATGTAACATTTCAATAAAAACATTTTTCACATAAGTCTGTCTGTGTCTAGCCTTATGTGGAGGTAAAGAATAAAAGAGATGTTCTTCAGGAGCAGGGGTAGTTCCTAGCAGTTTCTGTACAGGGGGCTGAAATTCTAGATACACAAATACACACATTAAAATTACCGTGATTACAACAATAAAAGCAACGAATGCCACCTTCACTTTGGTGGTTCATCCGGAAAACAATGGCGTATTGTCAATATACCGTCGAGGGGCAATTGGTCGTTCATCCTCCATGACAAATTGGGCAAAAGGAAACATGCTCTCTATGAGTCCAAATTCTAACTCGGATCCTCTCTAAAAGTCCAAATCTAATCTTTGTATCCACAAAGCACGCTCACCACCAGGGGGTTCTTCTTCCCACTGAGGGATCTTCTCCCTGTGTCCGTTAGAGCCTCACAGGCAGACTCCTATCGTTCATCAAAAAAGAACAAGCCTTTGTATTCCAAGGGTACAACCGCGGCCCTTAACTCAGTCTTTCTTTCTGAACAGAGCTATTTAACACAATGTTCCAAGCTCTCAACGGGTTCAGTCCAGTGTCTCGCTCAGTACCCCAGTAATTCTATCCGATGTTCCTCAACTCAAGTCTCTGTCTAGCTCCTACCATTGGGAGCTGGGGTACTGCGCTGTTTTCGGGGCCGCAGGTCGTATTTACAACGGCCAGGTTGCTCCTGGTCAGAAAACAATTCTGCTGCAAGGGCATCTGATGCGTTAAAAACTTGTGGTGCTTTGGAAATGACGGCCTCTGCTGATTGTGCTGTCTCACTTCCAATGATGGGCAACACCTCACTCGGTTGCCCTACTTCTTGGGCGTCTGAAAAAGGCACGAAGCTTCGAATCAGCTCTTCTTCCTGGCTCGGAATTCCTTCTCGGTTTTGTAGATCAAACGGCAAAGGCAATGGCAGGCGTTTTAGATGACCTATGTGGATCCAGTGCTTTCTTCCATGCACTTTCACCGCCGTTCTCGTGGCCAGGAGGATCTGATAAGGTTCTGACCATCTGGGCTCCAGACTCGATTTCCGTTGGTAGTTCTTCACCAGTACCCACTGGCCTGGTTCCAATCGATGTCCAGGACCCTCCGGTAGTGGCTGCAATGTGTCCGATACCTGTTGGTGAATAGAACGCAAATCTTTAGTCAAGGCGTACAGGTAGTCTGTCATCAAACGGTAATCAATATTCCTAAAAGATCGGGGTCTAGGGACTCCCCACACATTGGCAGGCCTGCCAAAGATCACCTCATAAGGTGACAATCCAGTTCTAGTGTGAGGGGTTGTTCTTAGAGACAGCAGTGCCAATGGGAGTGCATCAGGCCAATTTAATACAGTACTCTCACAGATTTTAGCCATTTTTAATTTCAGGGTGCCATTGTATTTTTCAACTAGTCCTGCCGACTGGGGATGTCTGGCGGCATGGAACTTCTGCTTTATCTGCAATCCTTTACAAACGCTCTGTACTAGCTGGGAATTAAAATGAGGCCCGTTGTCGGACCAGATGACACGGGGCAAACAATATCGAGGCAGGTATTCTTTAACCAGGGCTTTGGCAGTTGCAACTGCAGTGGCTTCTTTAGTAGGGTAGGCTTCAACCCATTTACTAAAAGCACATACCACCAGTAATACATATTTTAAATTATTCATTCTTTCCATCTGGATGTAATCAATTTGTATTACCTCAAAAGGCAAGGATGGTGGGGCAAAATTTCCACTCAAAACAGATTCTCTACCTCCAGGATTGTGGCGTAAACACACCGGGCAATATTTCACTATATGTGCTGCAGTTTTGGAAATGTTTGGGTTGTTCCATACTGGATCTAACACGGCACAAATACCTTTCACGCCTATGTGGGCTGGACCGTGGGCCATTGTCACTACAGCATATACTAATGCATTGGGCAGTAACCATCGCTGTTTTTCAGATAGATCTATCCAACAATCATTCTTATCTAGTTTTCCTATTTCCTGTTCCCATCTCTGTACTTCATCTATTGTTGCTTCCCTCTGTAGTTCTCTCACACTTTCAATAGTATTGTCAAACAGGGATGTTTCTGCTACCCACCGGGCTTATGTGCTAGGGAACATGGGGTTCATTCTAGTCTGGGATGTTTCTTTCGCAACTGAATCAGCAAAAGTGTTTCCTTTTCCAGTGGAATCAACAATTTTTTTATGGGAGCTACACTTGATGATGGCCACTTTCCCTGCTAGTTTCAAGGCAAATAACAGTCGGTCAATTAAGGGACCGTGTTGAATTTTCTGGCCATGTGTAGTAAAGAAACCCCTCTCCCTCCACAGCCTCCCAAAGCTATGGGCCACACCGAAGGCGTATTGGCTGTCCGTGAAAATGTTCACCCTCAGTCCTTCACTCAATTTGCATGCTCTTGACAAGGCTATTAGTTCAGCTGCCTGGGCTGAGTGATGAGAAATCCTTGCGGTCTCCACCACCATTTTTAATGTTGTGATAGCATACGCAGCTGTCGCAGTGCCATCTGGTAACTTAAAACAAGAGCCATCCACATATAACTCCCCTTGAGGTTCAGATAAAGGGATGTCAGTAAGATCTACACGTCCCTTCATTTCTTCTTCTGTTCTAAATATACAGTCATGGACATCGTCCTTTTCATCTCTTGAAGGGAGAGGTAGTAATGTGGCTGGGTTCAGAGTGGCACATATTTTGATCGTGATATGGGGTGCAAACAAGGTCAGCTCGTACCCTGCCAATCTAGCACTCGTAAGGTGCTGGGTCTTAGTTCTGTTCAAAAGGATATCCACAGCATGCGGTACCATGACTGTGAGGTCTGTATTCAAAACTATTCCCTCTGATTGCCGGATGGCCACTGCTACTGCAGCCGTGGCCCTCAGGCAACTCGGGAGGGCTCGTGCAACAATATCCAAAACTGATGAAAAGAATGCACAGGGTCTCTGCTTTCAACCAAAACCCTGTGTTAACACTGAAAGCGAACAACCGTCCACCTCGTGCACATAAAGTGAAAAAGGCTTTCGGTAATCCGGAGTACCCAAGACAGGTGCAGAACAAAGTGCAGACTTTAAAGAATCAACGTCTTCTTGACATTCATCCGTCCAGGGTAAGGGTTCATGCATGTCTTTGGTTGTCAAATGCAACAAGGGTATACAGAGAAGTGAATAGTTAGGAATCCAATGGCGACAGTAAGAGGTTATGCCAAGAAAAACACGAACATCACGTTGAGTACGAGGTACAGACATGTTAGTTATTACAGATATTTGCTCTGGAGTCAATCGTCTCCCCGCTTTCGACAGTAAGTGGCCAAGGTAGGTCACGTCCTGTCGACAATACTGGAATTTAGAAAGGGATACTTTATTACCCTTTTCAGCCAAATGTTTTAATAATTTAACTGTGCCCTCCTTGCAGCCTTCCTGTGTGTCGGAGGCCACCAAAATATCATCCACATACTGGATGATCGTGTTCCCCACTGGTATAATTAATTCATTGAGGACCGCTTTCAAGGCTTGGCTATAAATGCTAGGACTCTCTGTATAGCATTGAGGGGCGCTTGTAATTCTAAAGCTTCGGCCAGCTAATGAGAATCCGAAGATATGTCTATTATCAGGATGAATCGGAATGCTAAAGAAAGCATTCTTTAAATCGATTACTTAAAAATACAGAGCTGTAGGGGGAATTGTTGTCAGAATAGCGGTTATATCAGGTACCACCGGATATTGCGGGACCACAATTTTGTTGACCTCTCGAAGGTCAATTACAAAACGATATGTATTTTTATAATCCGGGGCACCGTCAATTGGAGTTTTCTTCAAAATCAGTAAAATCGGACTGTTACAAATATTAGCACCGGTCTCTTCCACCACCCCCTTCTGAATGAGGTCACGAATAATGTGCAACAAGGCCTGTTCACCTTCTGGTGAAATCTTATACTGTGGAATGCGCGGCAGCTGGACATTAGGTTTCAAGGTTATTGACACGGGGGCTATTCTTAACAGACCAACATCAGTGTCTCCCGTAGCCCACAGTGTCTGAGGAATCATAGAAATTTCAGGGGGGATGCTTTCATTTTTGGCAAAATATAGGGCTGCATTCGGGGGTGGTTTCTGCATCCTCAAATAGACACCATCGGGGGAACAATAAATCTGTGCATGTAATTTTTTCAAAATGTCTAGTCCCAAAAGATTTTCTCCACAATTTGTAGTTAAAAGAAAAGGTGCATGTATAGAGATGGGGCCTATAGTGAAAGGCAGAGGTTTAGAAACGGGGCTTACCACAGGTATTCCAGAGAATCCCACTGATACGTTATTTTGGCCAGACAGAGCAGCCCCTGGGACCAGTGTATGGGCAACTGAGCTATTCATTGCCCCAGTATCCACTAGGAATTTTCCCGATGTTCCCAACAGTTACCCTTGTACATAAGGTCCCTCCTGGTCAACTGGTACTGTAAAGTGGCCCCTGCTCTGTCCTTGGCTGTCTCATGCATAATCCTGTCCGTCGTACCCATCATCCCTATAATTTTCGTTGTAGTACTGTCTGTTTTGGGGATTGTCAAAATAATTTTTCCGGGAATCCTCATGTTGCATCTCTATTCGTCTCATACTATTTTGGTCTATGTTCCCTCGACCCCTTCCTCGTCCTCTATTAGGACCATTCTTTGCCAGCAACAGAGGGCAATCTGCCCTCCAATGCCCTTCCTGTTTGCAAAAGGAACATTGATTTATACCAATGTTCGGGGGACCTCCTCTACCTCTTCCTGCCATTGCACCCCTCTGGAATGAGCCACGCCCTCCCCGTCCTGCGCTCTGTCCTCTGCTAACTTGATGCAACAGAACCCTAGTCTTCAAATCCTTAGTCTTCTTTTCTGACTTTTCTTTACTTTCATTCTCTCGATGTTCATAATATTGGGCCATACTAAGAATCACTGACGGGGCAGCCGTAGTCCATGTGCTCTCGGCTGCTTGGAGACGGGACATAACTTCGGGGAGCAAATTCGTAACAAATCGATTCACAAACAATCATATCCCACCTTCCGTGGATAGGTCTTGCCCACTAAAGTCTATAAAGACTTTCTCAAACCTGGTAAAGAAATCTGACACACCTTCATCCTTCTTCTGTCTACAGGCAGTTAATTTGTCCCAATCAACTTTTCTAGGAGGGAGGAGAGTCTACATATAAGTAATAATCTTAGCTGGTACTGCTAGTACCTCATCTCTAGGTTTGTCTCCAGGTTTTCGTTCCCTTTCCCAGGTTTTTAATTGGTCCCATGTCCCACCCAACTCGGGGGCATGGTATGTGTCATGTATTTGTCTCCAAATGTCTACCGGGATCAAAAGGCCAAAGAACAGCTCGATATCCGGTATTGTCCTGATAGCTGAATTAGCGGCCTCAGTCAGTTCCTTATAGTAAGCGATGGGATTGTTACGGGGGTCGGGGAGCTGAGCTTTTAGAGTGAGGACCTCGCTTAGTTTCCAAGGGGTATAAACCCATTGTTCCTGAAGCCTGGCGTCCACATGAGCCCTAGTTACTTGGCCACCGCCATCCCTTAATTCAGGTAGTACAGGATAGTAGAGGGGATGCACCTTTCTCATGGGGTGCTGCGCTCCCCAATCGGCGCACTTTCGGTGCATTTGTTTGCGATAATTCACAAGAGTTGCTACGTTCTGATATATTTCATCAGCCTGTAATTGGAATTTAAAAGCTCGATCTCTTATATCGCGCAGTATTTGAGGAGGTAGTCCTTCTTTGAAACACTGCTCCCATAATGAAATTCAACGGATCGCCATATTCTCTAAAGCCAGTTGCTGCCCAACTGGTTCAAAATCTTTCATGGTGATCCAAATGTCCTCCAAGGTGTTAATGGCGTTCCGCATCCACTGGGATGCCTGAACTACTATGGCCTTCCTTTCCTCTGTTCCCAACAACGACCTAGTATAGACTCACTGATCACTCAAGTCAGGTCTAAGGCGCTTGGGAATGGTGTCCAGGCCAGCTGTGTATCGGGGATCTATGGCGGTCTGAGTCAGAGGGGAGAGTAAGCATGAGCGGATTTTGCGGATTGGCAATCCGCGAATTTGCGGATTTGCAAACTCGCAATCCGCAAAATCCGCGAATTCCCGCGAATTTGCGGATTTTTTTTTTTTTTGTGTTCGCCCGTGTTTCTGCCAGTTCGCGAGGGTTTTTACAATTTCGCAATTTGCGAACTTACCTGTCGGGTCGCAAGTTTTGCGAACTTGTTGTTTCTACGTGTCCAACCTGTTTGGGACACTCTTCTTCATCACTGCCACTCTCTGTCACCACTGCCACTCTCTGACTACTCATGCCACCCTCTGGCCCACCCATGCCACCCTCTGTTTCATCTGGTTGTCCAGTGTACATTATTTTTGGCAAAGCAAAGCACACCTTCCCTGCCTCAAGTGACCTGAATTAATTTGGGGCTGATTAATGTGTCACAGAATATTTTTTTAGCTGGCACCTGCTTCCTTAGTGCGCCCTGATTAGTGATCTTTTGCACTTGCTAAGTGCTTTCATTGTTGCAAAATTAGTTACAACACCTGCCCTGCCCCAACTGACAATAATGAATTAGGGGCTGATTAATGGATTTTAACTTCCAGCCTGGCTCCTGCTTGTCTCCCTTAGCTGTAATTCAGGACCTTTGTGGCATATGTGTAACTATTCTGAGGTTCAGAGCAGGGTCACATAATAGTTGCAACTGGCAACTGAACTCTGGAGGGGCCCCTCAGGAAGCACTACAGGAAATGGCTACTAATGATGAGCCTGAACTTTTGAACCTGGTAAGTAGTTACTTTCAGTTTTGCTAAAATCGTATTTCTGCAATTTCGCACTTATTCGCGGGGCGCGAACTCACGCGAACAGTGCGAGCAGTGCAAGCAAAATCCGCTGCTCGCGGATTTGCGGATTTTTCAGGAAATTCGCAAATCTCGCGGATTGCGGATTTCCCGAAAATCCGCAAAATCCGCGAGCGGAACGGATTTTCCGCCCATGCCTAGGGGAGAGAAATACAGGGTGCAAAGGGGAAGGGACAGCCGCTTCCGGCCGTAAGGATATCAAAGGTGAGGTAATTGGTCGGAGAGTGGGAGGGGGAAGTAACGCACCTCGTACTGATCCGTCAGCAGGGGCCGTGGCAGCCATTACCGGTGCTCCCGCGGACGAGGCTGCTCCAATTTGGCCCGCCCGTAACAAAGGCACAGCTGGGTACAATACCTGTGGGGCATAAGGAGGAGGTGGTCGGGCTTCTAATAAATCCTCTATTTCATCTCCGGTCTCAGGTCGAGTCATATAACTTTTGTCCGTCTCTAAACGGAACTGCCTATCCATTTGCGGTATATTTTCTTCCACCTTCCCTTTATCATAAGCTATAACTTTCTGGGTGACTGTCTGTCCTGATTTAAGCTTTCACAATTTCTCTTCTCTTATTCGTCGTCGTTTTGCCTCCTTCAACCATAGGTTCAAGGAGTCAAACATCGACTGGCGGCTTTTCTTCAAAAAACAGTTTGTTTTGGATGTAATTAATCTTTTTCTCGTCAAACGACCCTGTTAGAGGCCATTGCAAATCAGGATTATCTTTGGTGTACTTGTTCCAAATTGTATTAAACAAAATCGGTGTAAGACCGTGTTTCACATACGTATCAAAACTGGGGCTGCCCTCGGGAGGGGCAGGCTGTCTTTCTTCCAGCCGTTTATTTCGCCGACAGCAGCACCCAAAACATATTTTACTAAAACAAGACATGATCTGTAATTTTCACACAATTCTATTCATATACTTCAGAAATCATTCACATTTGGACCCGTCCTCTTCACCACTCACACTCTCATATTCTTCTGTTTTCTCGCAATAAAGTGCTGTAAAGCGTCGCAAGGCAATAGCGTTTCAGTACTGGTTACTTGTTCTATGCAAATGACATGTCTTCAAAACGAACAGAGCCCGTCGACTCCTGTTCGGGGAATCGATTCAAAAGAATTCCGGACCAACAAAATTCAACAACAAAAGGAACAGGCGGTAGACTGTTCTGAGATCACCTTGTAGGCGAGCCACAAACCCTCTTACAGGCCATCCCATGGTCCTGTTCTGTTTGGGCCGGGCCTCTGGGCAGGTAGCTCCAGAACCCTAGCTTACCCAGTTGCTCCCAGGGCTTTCCTGAAGAGGATTCGGCCAAGCGAGTAACTCAGTACACCGCTAAGGCACCAGGTGTTGTCTCAAGTTTTCACCAAACAAGTCCGTGAGGTATCTACCCGCGCAGCCACTTCGCCGCAACATCAGACCCTCAGATCCCCTCGTGGTCCGGCTTCCCCGGCCACCTTCAAAAAGCAGTTAACCGCTACCAAAGAGACACTTCTTCGAAGTGTTTTCTCATTAAATACAATCAAAATTCACTCACCTGGTGCACTCAGGTCGATTGCGAATTCTCCACTGCCGACTCCTAGACAGACCGGCACAGTCTGTTTTTCTCTCGGGTTAAGCCTGTAGGACTCCGGCGTAGGGTCTTCAGCAGCTGGGAGGGATACTGGGCTCGAGAGTGGAATTTCTTGTTTTCGTACCACAAACGGATGTTTCAAATCAGGTTTATCTCTCTGCCCACCCACTTGGCCAGAACTCCTTCCTGTCCCTTCTACTCCTGTTTACAGGAGGGGACGACCCTATCGCGGAGTCCTGGCGGAGTCGCCAACTGAAGGAATCAAAATATTATACTAATGGACTATACTCACCATATACCTTATACATATATAATAAGTCAGTCGGCAATGGAGAAGGTTCAATCGTTTATTCTGCAGATACAAGCCCTGACAGGGGAGCCTCGGTCTACATGACCCTCAGAGGTGCGCAGAGGAGACTGACTACATACAAGCAAGGCAAAGCATATATACGTTTCACACATAGCACGATGTCACGTTACTAGGAAAGATACAACTTGTCAGTGAGCCAGCAGGAAGACCCATATAAGGCACAATTGATTGCTAGTAGATAGGCCTAAGTTATTCCAGGGACGAGGTCAGTAGGGTGCCTCCCTTTCTATCTGTAGCTCAGGGAGTGCAGGAACGTGCTCTGCTAGAATGTGCGCATCCCACAAGAAAGGCAGGTGTGACCTTGGGTTTCCCTGAGCTAAAAACTAGCGAATGGAGCAGACAGCTAAGTCTGCCATCGTGGTTTCGTGCAGAAAGCTTAATCACGTGATTTCAGGGAAACAGTACTTGACACGGAGAAACAAAACAAGATGGCTCCGGTCACATCAATAGGTTTAGGCAACACTAAAGTGAATCGTTCCTAACTTGAATAATACAGTGTAAATGATGCAAGGCTAACATGTGGCTATAAGGTTATATTGTATATATTAGGCCAATAACATGTGTTTATTGTATTTATATCCCATCAGCATAACAACTTTTCCCTTGTAGGAGACCTTTTGAATTTATCTTTCAGGGTGTAAGCGCACATTGTGAGTAAAAAATCAACGTTTCACAAGATAGTATCTCAGATGAAAATCATGGTAAGCTCAATAGAAAGCTGTTTAAAAAACCATCAGGAGAGAAAAATTCAAATGAAGGTAAGAATATGAATTATAGAAAATATGTTAAGTGGCTGCACTCTACTATTGACATGAAGCAGTTACAAAGTATAGCATATAAAAGGAGACTGGATTTGCATACATTTTCCTGTATTTCATAGAAGCTGTTTTGTGTTTGTTTCTGTACCTAATTGATGTATTAACAGCGGTGTGGAATTTAATAAAATATCTACTTGTCCATGAGGCAGGTTGCGTCATATATTTACTTGTCCTGTAACAAAATCCACTTGTCCCTTTTGTGCCATGCAATGCTGCGATAAATTATGGCAGCAATCTCATTATATAAGAGTTCTTATATAGCATCTCTGATTATGCCAGTGTTCATACCATAGTAGGGTTTAAATACTAGCAATTCCCTTATGTTGCCACGTTTCTGCAGGTCTACATACTGGGGCTGAAGTTAGTGGTAAGCAATAGTTCCAGGGTTGGAATGCCCTTTTCAGTCTGTGCAGGTGAGTGACAGTCTTCTGCTCTTTCACAAGGAGCATATTGATACACAAAGTAGTTTTGTACAGTGCCCAGAACTCCTGTGGCAATGTGTACTTTTTGCGACCAAAAACACTTTTTGCTTTTGTCAATGCTTGTTAGAATGGTGAGGGCCCAGCAGCTCCTACACTGATATGGTTTTACAAAAACCATGCCTAAAAAAGTCATGCATTGACAAAAACAAAAGACTGACCTCCAATTTCAGACCTACTGGATTTGGCAATGCTTGTTTTTTTCTATAAATGTAATTAAACTGTTTAAACTGATTTTCCATTATCAATATTTTTGGGAAATACTAGCATACATCAACATGTTACTAAATAATGCTGCAAACATTTTCCTACTTGCATTTTTTGTGAACGTTTTATTTTGAAAGCAAAGAATAATCACACTTGCTTTCAAGTGTCTGCAAATATTTGCATATAATAAGAGAGTATTCTGGGAGCATTATACATAGCCTCATATTACTAAACTTTAAAATGTGTGTACAAATGTATACTTGAACCACTGTCAGTGGTGCAGTCAGAGCTTACAACATTTAAGAATCAGAGGCTTTTGGCAGCTGTTAACCGAGGACGTCTCAGAGAGGGCAGAAAAGGTACTATGGTCAGGCTGGAATAGATTTGTAGGGGAGGGGTGATTTTAGGAGCGCAGGGCGAGTGGTTTGGTAAAGACAAACATGGTTAGCTCAGTGGGTCTTTAAAACTACTTGGTACATGGTAATATTAATACTGACTTTTCCTAGGAAAAGGCACTAAATAGAAAAAAGTAGGCCTCACAGAGAAAAACAGATTTGTGTGTTTTTACAAAACTAGGACATAACAAATATTAAAATGTTGAAAATTATCCTGTGCTAAGTATATGTCCAGATTTCAATGTGCACATTAAGATTTATCCCCAACTGGTTAAAATATGTTGTTGCACCACCATAAAAAAGGTGAATATTAGTTTCTCTAGCAATCACAGACAGGAGAATTATATTGCAAGCCTTTATGCAATCTTTTACTTTTATGCACAAGAATTCCGGGCGCACTATGGCATTCAGAAGGCTGAAGTTTTGAGCCAATTTTTAGTTGCTAGCACGCACAGTGCACAATAAATAAATAAATAATAAAAGTGTACCATTCCTTTCAATTATAAGCACACAAGCATGGATCAGGAAACATTTTTAGTCATGCTTCTTGAGAGATACCACGGAGGCACGGACCCTCAGTCTTGCTTCTGGAGAAGTTTCTTTGAACAAATAAGCCACATGGGGTAACGTCGCTCAGAAAAGGAGAACAGGTTTTAGGGTCAGAATGCCAAGTTCTATATTTAGAACTGACCACCACTACTGAAAGAAAATGTCCACGCAGGGAGTTTTTGAGCATTTTTTAATCTGAGGTTAGCCACTGTGGGCCCGATTCACAGAATGAATTTAAGACTCAATCCTAAACTTACTTCTATTTTGGTATTCACAGAATGCACTTACTACTTTTGGCATTCACAGAAGGAAATTAAGACTCAATCCTAAACTTACTACTATTTTGGTATTCACAGAATGCGCTTACTACTTTTGGTATTCACAGAAGTTAGGATTTTGTCTTAAGTTTGTCTTAAGACAAACTTAAGACAGACTTAAGTTAGGATTTTGTCTTAAGTCTGTCTTAAGTCTGTCTTAAATTTGTCTTAAGTTTGTCTTAAGTCTGTCTTAAGTCTGTCTTAAGTTTGTCTTAAAACAAACTTAAGACAAAATCCTAACTTCTGTGAATACCAAAAGTAGTAAGTTCATTCTGTGAATGCCAAAAGTAGTAAGTGCATTCTGTGAATACCAAAATAGTAGTAAGTGTAGGATTTTGTCTTAAGTTAGTTCTGTGAATCGGGCCCATACTCCTTTTTCAGCAGATTTGCTTCTATCTTGGCCTAAAGCAAATAACATGTGTTAAGCAAATGCAAACTCCAGTGCAACTTGTTCTAAATAGAAAAAACATAGATATAATACCTGCTTGTAATGTTGAAGAGAAGTTTAAACAACTTAAATTCCTTTGTGTTAATTACATTTCCCGATTCTAACATTATAGGATTAAACACTACCGGTAATTTACAAATAAGATTGTCGCATTTTAAAAAATTGCTCATTTATGAGAATGTTAAAATAAACTTGGCTCTGATGTCTGAGGCTATGATGTGCCTAGGAAAATTAGGGTCAAATTAATGCTCAATTCATGTTAATAATATTCAGGATATCGGCATTTGTAATTTAACTACATTTAATAAATAGAAGAATTTACGTAGTTGTTACAATGAAATTATGGGATCTATGACAGAATTTCGACAGACAGAATTTCGACCTACACAAATATCGGCGTAATTATATCGATTGCAAGAATATCGACGCCCTATGTACAACTTGGTAAGTACCAAAATATCGAAAAAATAATATTGATGTTAAAAATATCGTTGTCAAATATATTGTTTTTTTTTGGTTTAAAATAACATGAAAAATACTGTAAATAATACTTATAAATTACTTAAACATATTTAATAATGGTAAAAAAAAATAATAATACATATTTAATAAAAAAAAAATATTAACAAATCATATATAATATATACTTACTTAACAATAATTACTATTCCCACTCCAGAGGGTGCAACAGTAGAGAAAGTGTTGGATAGCGTAAGGGTAAAAATTACTATTCCCACTCCAGAGGGTGCAACAGTAGGGAAAGTGTTGGATAGCGTAGGGGTAAAAATTACTATTCCCACTCCAGAGGGTGCAACAGTAGGGAAAGTGTTGGATAGCGTAGGGGTTGAAATTACTATTCCCACTCCAGTGGGTGCAACAGTAGGGAAAACTGACCCTGAACCCAAAAAGTATCCCTTTACCCAAGAACTGAAAACTGACCTAGAACCCTAAAAATACCCCTTTACCCAAAAACCCAAAACTGACCCTGAACCCTAAAAATACCCCTTTACCCAAGAACTGAAAACTGACCCTGAACCCTAAAAATACCCCTTTACCCAAAAACTGAAAACTGACCCTGAACCCTAAAAATACCCCTTTACCCAAAAACTGAAAACTGACCCTGAACCCTAAAAATACCCCTTTACCCAAAAACTGAAAACTGACCCTGAACCCTAAAAATACCCCTTTACCCAAAAACTGAAAACTGACCATGAACCCTAAAAATACCCCTTTACCCAAAAACTTAAAACTGACCATGAACCCTAAAAATACCCCTTTACCCAAAAACTTAAAACTGACCCTGAACCCTAAAAATACTCCTTTACCCAAAATTAATTAATATTACAATTAAATTACTTCCCACCCTATTCCCCTATAAACCCACAACCAGCTCCAGTAGTAAAACATATAATTTAGTTAAAAATATACATAAATTATCAATTAATTATTCAATTATTCAATTAAAATAAATCATTGCCAATTAATATTTAATTGCAAAATAAATTAATCATTAAAAAATAATTAATTATTTACAAATAAATTACTTCCCACCCTATTCCCCTATAAACCCACAACCCGCTCCAGTAGTAAAACATATAATTTACTTAAAAATATACATAAATTATCAATTAATTAATCAATTAATCAATTAAAATAATTCATTGCCAATTAATATTTAATTGCAAAATAAATTAATCATTAAAAAGTAATTATTTAATTACAAATAAATTACTTCCCACCCTATTCCCCTATAAACCCACAACCGGCTCCAGTAGTAAAACATATAATTTACTTAAAAATATACATAAATTATCAATTAATTAATCAATTAATCAATTAAAATAATTCATTGCCAATTAATATTTAATTGCAAAATAAATTAATCATTAAAAAATAATTATTTAATTACAAATAAATTACTTCCCACCCTATTCCCCTATAAACCCACAACCCGCTCCAGTAGTAAAACATATAATTTACTTAAAATTATGACACAAAAAAAATACATAAATTATCAATTAATTAATCAATTAATCAATTAAAACAATTCATTGCCAATTAATATTTAATTGCAAAATAAATTAATCATTCAAAAATAACTATTTAATTACAAATAAATTACTTCCCACCCTATGCCCCTAAAAACCCACAACCCGCTCTGGTAGTAAAACATATAATTTACTTTTATATTTTTTTTATTTATAAAAACATAATAAACACATATTATAACAATTAATTTAAATACTTAAGTAAAATTTCTAACACATATTAGTAAATCGAAATTACTTACATCGATATATATGCTATCGATATAAGTAATTTCAATATTACTTACCTTAGGGTCGATATTCTGGCCATCGATATTCTGGACATCGATATTCTGTCCCTTCGATATTAGCAACTCAATATAAGTGTAAGTCGAAATTAAAGATTCAATATTTTGGCTGTGTACCGAAATTATGGCCTTGATTAAGCCTTCCTGGAACTAAATGCGACACCACAGATCTGTTTAGGTACCATTAGCTAAAGGAAATATTGCATATTCTTTTTAGGGGCAGATGGGGATATCACTATTTTCTTGAGAAATAATACCTTTGTAGGAGATATGCAGGGTGGGTTTATTCCACTGAATAACATTATCAAGGGGTGCAGCGTAGATACAGGAGAGTAGATAGAAGTATGGTATCAGTTTTATTGTTGCACAGTGTTTCAGGATGAAGATATCAGACATGCCCAAGGAGAATATCATGTTTCCACTAAGGTGGAAGATGTTCCTACTAATGTGGGAGAAAAAGGGATACATTTCACAATTTTGATACAAATCAATATAATTTTTGCAGCAGTATATATATATATATTTTAATAAATGGAATTTACTCACAAATACCTAACGATAGGTTAGAACAGGGCACTTACTGCTTGCAGCTTCAGTAAGGATTCTCTGTTGTAGGCACCCCCTGTAGAGCACGTGTGGATGTGTTGAGAGATGATGAATGATGCTGTTAGACTGCAGTTTTTTACATATGAAAGGGAAATGGATGGATATACACATAACTAATAATAAGGTTATAGATCTAGGGAATGGAGAGGTTTTGGAAAAATGCCCTCACCATAGAGTGATATTTAAAAAAAAATCAAACAAAGAGGGTGGTAATAACATGGTGTCCCCATAAAGTGATTACCTTATGAACTTGCTGTCCCCATAAAGTGATTACCTTATAAACTTGCGGTTCCCTTAGAGCCTCTTGTGCCTGACACCAGTACTATATTATTATTTATACCTGTAGAGGCAGAGTATGTTTCTCTCCTCAGTGGGTTTTAGCATTAAAGTCCATCTACAGAGTGAAAGCCTCTTTGCCTTCGTGCTGTGATACCCAGTACACTTCGTTTACTGTGAGTCCCAATGTCAATGCGCAGGCAGTAAAGAGAAACTTGGGCCACCTATGCCTAGAAGGTAGTAGCATTGTCTTGCAGTAGGCTGATGACCTCCTTGTGACATCTCCATCACTTGAGGCCTGTGAAATCTTGTAAAAAAGACACTGTAGCTCTGCTGAACTTCCTCCAGAATAGAAGCCTCATTGTCAAAATGCCAGTGCTGCCAAAAAGAGGTGACTTACCTGGGTTTTGTGATATTCCAAGGTACACGCCGCATGCCACCTGACAGAATTAAATTGTGTCAGGGCATTCAGCTCCTGCCCACTAAGAAAGGAATGATGTCCTTCCTGGGGGTAGGGTGTTAAAATATCGATTACAAAAATATAGCTGACATAAATATAGTTGTAAAAATATCGTTTACAAAAATATCGACACCCTATACTTAAACAGGTAAGTACATAAATATCTACTCAAAAATATTGTTGTAATTAATATAGACGTAAAAAATATCGACTTTTAAATTAATTAAAATTACATTAAATAATAAATAAATATAAGTAGTATTAACAAAATACATTACATTACTTTTATTTTTAAACTATTTAAAACAAATTAACTGCACTTTTTCATTATAAACTTAATAAATGTGTACATATACATATATTTTACACATTACTTTATATAACAACAATAATACATACATATAATTAAAATATACAATATATTATTAGCTAAAACATTTGATAGCGTAGGTGTAAAAATTACTATTCCCACTCCAGAGGGTCCAACAGTAGGGAAAGGGTTGGATAGCATAGGGGTAAAAATTACTATTCCCACTCC
The DNA here is from genome assembly GCF_964263255.1 of Lissotriton vulgaris. Lineage (NCBI taxonomy): Eukaryota > Metazoa > Chordata > Amphibia > Caudata > Salamandridae > Lissotriton > Lissotriton vulgaris. The sequence goes on from NC_141697.1 coordinate 995,108,830, forward strand.
AGAGGGTGCAACAGTAGGGAAAGCGTTGGATAGCGTAGGGGTAAAAATTACTATTCCCACTCCAGAGGGTGCAACAGTAGGGAAAGCGTTGGATAGCGTAGGGGTAAAAATTACTATTCCCACTCCAGAGGGTGCAACAGTAGGGAAAGCATTGGATCGCGTAGGAGTAAAAATTACTATTCCCACTCCAGAGGGTGCAACAGTAGGGAAAACGTTGGATAGCATAGGGGTAAAAATTACTATTCCCACTCCAGAGGGTGCAACAGTAGGGAAAGCGTTGGATAGCGTAGGGGTAAAAATTACTATTCCAACTCCAGGGGGTGCAACAGTAGGGAAAGCGTTGGATAGCGTAGGAGTAAAAATTACTATTCCCACTCCAGGGGGTGCAACAGTAGGGAAAGCGTTGGATAGCGTAGGAGTAAAAATTACTATTCCCACTCCAGAGGGTGCAACAGTAGGGAAAACGTTGGATAGCGTAGGGGTAAAAATTACTATTCCCACTCCAGAGGGTGCAACAGTAGGGAAAGCGTTGGATAGCGTAGGGGTAAAAATTACAATTCCCACTCCAGGGGGTGCAACAGTAGGGAAAGCGTTGGATAGCGTAGGAGTAAAAATTACTATTCCCACTCCAGAGGGTGCAACAGTAGGGAAAGCGTTGGATAACGTAGGGGTAAAAATTACTAAATGTATTTAGTCATTTATAAAATAACAAATATTTATTTTTATTTATTTAATCAATAATTAAATAATTAATCAATTAAAATGTAATTAATTTACTACATTTTCACTAAAAAATTCAAGTACACACACCTAAAATTAATTAAAAAAATTACATAATTAATTACATAATTATTAATCAATTAACTAATTCAAATTAATTAACTTTTATTTATTACACTATTTATATTCATTTAAAACATTAATTAATCTATTATTTTATTATATTTAAATTACTTCCCACCCTACTCCCCTATAAACCCACAACCCGCTACGGAACTATTAATACTAAATTCAACATAAAATACATTATTCACTAATAAAATACTACAAAATATACTACTTTGACTACAAATACTCATTAAAAACACTACATTACTTATAATTATTTAAAAAACGATATTTTTGTAAACTATGTTTTTGTAAACGATATTTTTTGCAACTATATTAATGTAATCGATATTACTTACCTGTCTGTCGATATTCTGGTCAGACTATATTTTTGTCATCGATATTTCTTCCTGTAGATATTTTTGCAGCGATATTTAGGTAAGTCGATATTTTTGCAACGATATTCCCGTTCTGTACCCTTCCTGGGGATAATGAACTGCTGCCATCAATGGGTCCATGAATGCAGATGCCATGACTAACGAACTTGCAAACTGTTTCAAGAAATTGAGAGACATTGTGTACTGCGCCATCATGAGTACTGCCTGACTACAAACTGCCTTTCTATCTCTGTTTCAGAGCAAAATAACATTGCAAATGAAGTGGTGCTGCCAATGGTGTGGTGACACAGCTGGAAAAGAAAGGCCTGTGGGACACAACTGTGTGACTTTGCTTTCTGCAGTGATTAGGGGTCAGCAGCTGTGATGGTGGAGAGGATGGCTCTCATTGTGTTGGACTACACCTGTATTGTCTAGGTGCCATATTTGGTGCAGTTGTTGCTGTCTGGATCGACGCAACATTTTTCTGTTGGCAGGCACAGAGGTTATAATGGCACCATGTTGTCTAATTGTAATGTCATAATAAGATGCCCACCTGTTAATTTGGCATTCGTATTACCTGCAATAGGTTATTCTGATGAGATCCATTCTCTTAGAAACAGGTAAGACCCCTAAGTAAGTTGGTGTTGAGATTGTAGAAAACGGCACCACGCTAAGATTAGACACCATTAAAAAAGGCAGACTATAGGAGTGGTACACTGATGGTTCCTCCAGCAGACTGATAGACACTGATAACAGATCAGGGTATGCTATAGCAATAGCTAAAGTGCAGCTCTGCCACTAGGAACATCTACCCAATACGACAAGCTGTATGCTTTAACAAAAGCATGAATACTAGTCAAGGGTAAAACTGTTAACATTTACACTGACTCACATTAGGCTTTGCAGTTCTTATTTGTGGCCAGCTATGGAAGGATCACGGATTCATAACAGAAGCAGGGCGCCTTATTAAAAATGTTCCTTTAGTAAGGATCTTGTTAAAAGCAATTCTATTATATACCAGGATATCGGTAATAAAATGTGAAGTCTACACAGGAGCTAAATCTAATTTAGCCAAATGTGATGCCATTGCTGACACAGCATTAAATGAAAGCATGTTACAGTCAGTGCAGATGGGACTAATGAACAAAGCATTCCAAAAATACAGCTCATTCAGAGACAACTGTTGCAAGCTAATGTAAAGGAAGCACAATGGTCTGCAACACCAGATGAACATAGAGGGAGGATTGATGATGGAAGTGAGCCGAATAATGAAGAAAGTATGGGCCTACTAGAATGAGATGCCTGTGTCCCCATGCAGTATGTTACTTTCCCTTACAAGACTGGAGCAGGGACCCTCTGATATTGCAAAAGGGAGGATGAATGCGCAGATGCATGTTGATTCCCAGTGAATGGATTTAATTATTTGCTGGTGTGGGTGGATATGTTTTCAAAATGAATGGAGGTGTATCCAACAGGGAAGAATAATGCAGTAACTGGGGTTCAGTACTTCAGTAAAGCCATCTCTACAAGGTTAGGACCCACCAGGACATAAATAGTGATAAAAGGAGATCACTTAGTGACTACATTTATGCTGAAGAGGTTGTTTTTGGGAATAAAGTATAACATGCATACCCCATACCCCACTCCAACTTGAGGCCAGGAGGAGTAAATGAGCGCCAAAATAAAAATAAAAAAATAGATTATTAGTAAAAGCAACTGATGGAACAGGCCTGAAATGGCCTGAAGCTCTGACTTTAGTACTGCCTGCAATGTGGCAAAGACTTCCAAAGCGATTATGGAGACATGGTAATTGTGAGAAAAATAAAAGCTGTTTCTTTTAGTTCTAGGTGGAATGGACCACAGATGTTGAACCAACGCCATGAACAGATTGAGGGGAGAAGATGCAAGGCAGCGCCCCAACGCCTGAGAGGACCGTACCAGAAATTGATGAACATCTGTTACCAGAGGACCTGAGTAACACAGCAGTCAAGAAGAGGACAGACCAGACAATTTCTACGATCCATGAGGGCCCGTATTAAAGTGTCAGAGGGACACAACATCTACTGATGCTGTTAAGAGAAGTACATGACGCAGTCTCAAAGAAAGGTGATGATCTGCCCCTGCAGAAAAATAGACTGAAGAGGACAACACAGGGCAGGTCAGTGAAACCGCCCCTGAACAAGACGACTGCGGACCAGGAGGAGAAGCAGATGACAGCTCACTGAATGCCTTTAAATTACTGACACTTGCTGAAAGTGCCCAGGAACTGCGTGACTAAAGTGACACTGTAGCACTATGCATTGCACAGAAAAAAATATTAGTTGGACACTTACTGCTGGTATCACAACAGCCTGCTGATATAATAATGTACCAACCCGCCGAACGTCCATGTGGCATTTAATCTCTGACCATTAGGTGAGTCAGGCGGTTGTCTGTAGTGTCATTTTGCACATTTAACGAGCACTTTTGAACATCATCTGGCCACAAAAGAAGAAGTAAAATGTTTCTCCTGCGAGACTGCTGCTGTTTTTACACCATTGTTTTTAATATGAAGCACTCTTTGCACGTACATAGTGTTTGTGTGACGGTTACACTGCACGCTGCTTCAACACAGTCACGTTGTTCTGATGCTAGTTGAAATTCACGATCACTAGCATGACACACTGTGTGTATTTCTTGGCCATGACCATGTTTGTTTTCTGGCGTATACTTAATGCAATTAACCCTGTATTCTTATTCCCTATTCAGGCATAGGAAAAAGCCACAGAGGTAACCAACACCCACACTACTGGTATTATACACATGACACTAGCATGTTATTGAATGAATATAGTTTTTACCCTTTATAGGTCCTGATGAATCGCGGGCAATAGCCATACGCGAGAAACATGTTGACCAATTTCTTTCTTAATCTCATCTAGGGCCACTACACCTAATTGGTTGGCACCTAGCAAGTTAGATTCACGTTTTAATTGCAGTGGGGGACCCCCAGAATAAAGTAGTTTCCGGTACCCCCCACTACATTTTAAATCACTTTCCTAGGCTACTTGCTACTTTACCCGCACACCCGCACTTCACCATAAGGCAGTTGGATTTAAAAGATCTCCGCCAAAGAGCCCCTCTCAGAGGTGAGCCCGTCGGGGATTGCACCACCTCCCCGACGAGGAGCAACGCCTATGATGAAGCATGACACCCATATGGGTGTGTGAGGCAAATACATCCAATGAAATGGATACCCACAGGTGTCATATCTACACCTCCGGCCACGCCAGATACACATAATTCCTCTCCTAAGGAACAGTTCAGCAACCCACTTTGCTTAGATATAATAATGATCTCATTAGGATGTATCAATGTGACAATATATGCATTTTATGGTTTAACACTAATGTTGGATAGGTCTATCCAAAAGGGGGGATTGTTGCAAAATATATATGAGTATCCATATAAATTCACTTGTATGCACTTCAAAAGATATCATGCTTAGATAGATCACATTAACATGAGGCCTGGAGCTCAAAAGGGCTTCCTATCCGACCTTGACTGGACAAGCTTCAACAAGCTATTTTGTACCCCCTTAGATGCCACCTTGATTGTCCTGACTACATGATATTTCTTGATGAAGCAACTACAACAGCTACTGATGCGACATGCTTCTTCTCGTTGAGTTGCGTTTCCAGCTCCCAGCAGGCTTCTTCAGACAGAATTCCCAGCAAAGAAATTCAGGGTGCAGCTGGTGGTGGAATCTTGTTTCCCTGAGACTTCAGCAGGAGGCAAGCACAGTTCAAGCCCTTGGAGATTCTTCTTCAAGATGATGAAAGTTGCAAATAAAAGTCTTTCTCCATTTCTTGGCAATAAAGAAACCACTGCAGGCCAACCCAAGAAAGCAACACGCTGGTGCAGGGAAAGTAAAAAACTCCTGCAGATTCTCTGGTTCTTCTCCTTGGCAAAAGGTCCGTCTTGATGTCCAGAAGTGATCTAAAGTTCTGGGGTCTGAGTCCCCCTTTTTATACACACAAATCTTTTGTCTCTGAAGGCAGAGAGTGCCTGTACCTAGTCCAAACCAGTTCCGGGTACATTCTGCCAGTGCACAACTTCTTGCTTTGTCAGTGTGGGCCAGGGTCATCAGACGCACCACAGGAGGTGGAGGCAGCATTGTGGAAGGCAGGCACAGCCCTATTAGGCCCAGGTGCTAAACCTCCCACCACTTCCAATGCAGATAGGTATATTCAGCCTAGTGCTGACTCACCCTACCTCCTTGAGCCCCAACAGCCCCTGTCACTCACAAACCAGACATGCAATACACAACCTAGCAGAAACAGGCTGGATGGTTTAGGCAAGAAAATACCTAGTTTCTAAAAGTGGTATTTTGAAACACAGAATGTTAAAAGCAAATTTACTAAAAGATGTATTTTATCATTCTGAGTTTAGGCATACTAAATATGTTTTTCTACCATGTTCCCTGGGTCAGTTAGGATTATAAGATGTTATAATCAAACTGCCTATTCTGGCCTCTGGGGACAGGTAGCCTTGCAATAGTCAAAAACGAAATTGGCTGTAATTCACTATTAGGACATGCTACACACATCAGGGCATGTCCTACCTTGCAATGCACCCTGCCCTAGGGCCTACCTTAGGGGTGGCTAAAATGTAGAAAAGGGAAGGTTTAGGGACTGGTAAGTGGGTGCACTTACCAAGTCGACATGGCAGTACTAAACTGCACACAGGTTCTGCATTGGCAGTCCTGAGACACACTTTACAAGCTGCTTCCGTGGGTGGCACAATCAGTGCTGCAAGCCCACTAGCAGCATTTGATCTACAGGCCCTTGGCACACATGGTGCACTGTACTAGTGTCTGACAAGTAAATCAAATAAGCCAATCATGGAGTTACTGATCCATTACAATAATTTACAATAGGGAGCACTTGCATTGTGGCACTGAATAGCAGTGGCCCAAAGCATCTAACCAGCAAAAACATATTAAAAACAGAGGAAACAACAGTGAAAAATGGAAGGGAGACGCACGCCAATGGTACCAGGTCTAACACTGGTGAATCTCCATTCAAACACCTTCTGGCATGTCTGCCATCTTTCTGACAGAAAGGAAATCTCAGATAAGAAAACCCTGATCGCCATTTTGGATGCGACCGGCATGAGAGCTGCACCGCTAGAGTGAGAGAAACGCCATTTACGCTGTCGAGCTGCGCAGACAAGTTATTGGGCTATATCGAAGCCGTCTCTGCGCAACAATATTTCTGGCAGTCTGTACCATAAGATCCCAAGAATTAACGGCAACATATGCCTCTAAACAACGGCCCAAGAAGAATGGTGTGTTGTTTATAAAGTTAAAGGGTTTACTGCACGACAAATAGAGGACTTGAACAGTCACACAAGTGAACACAGTGGCCCTTGAGGCTCCTCGTTTCCTAAAACGGATCTGATACAATGATAACGCCCTGAAGAGATTCCAGGGACTCAGTCCTGGCATCGAAACGCGTCGGCATTTCACAAGGAGGATTTATTTTGCTACTCAAAACACTACACCAGCAGTTGCTGGTCTAAATAGCCGTCATTTATTGACCAAATTCATTTCCCCTTTTTGGTTGTGAATTCAATCAAGTGTATTCATTTGAATGTTTAATTTCAAAAGTATATTATGCACAATGTTGTCTAATTGTTTTTTGTTCTATGTAGGATGTTAGCATTCATGTCTTTTTAGTTTGTTTAGCTTTGTTATTTTCGTTTGTAAAATTGTATGATATTGTAAATATATTAATGTATAGTGCCTTTCTTTGTTGAAAAAATGTTTTTTGAAAAAATTTAAAAAATAATCAAATAGTTGGTACTAATAAATACCTGGTCAAACTTGACAATTGCTTTTTTGACCTTTTGAATTGCTTGCAAAAATAGTGGTGGGTAGGCAATTGTTGTTTTCATTTAAATAGGGTCCAGCTTACTCACTTGTCCTTATGGGCCTAACCCCTTAGGTTTCCACACGTAATTCACTATTAGGACATGTTACACACATCAGGGCATGTCCTACCTTGCAATGCACCCTGCCCTAGGGCCTACCTTAGGGGTGGCTAAAATGTAGAAAAGGGAAGGTTTAGGGACTGGTAAGTGGGTGCACTTTCCAAGTCGACATGGCAGTACTAAACTGCACACAGGTTCTGCATTGGCAGTCCTGAGACACACTTTACAAGCTGCTTCCGTGGGTGGCACAATCAGTGCTGCAAGCCCACTAGCAGCATTTGATCTACAGGCCCTGGGCACACATGGTGCACTGTACTAGTGTCTGACAAGTAAATCAAATAAGCCAATCGTGGAGTTACTAATCCATTACAATAATTTACAATAGGGAGCACTTGCACTGTGGCACTGAATAGCAGTGGCCCAAAGCCTCTAACCAGCAAAAACATATCAAAAACAGAGGAAACAACAGTGAAAAATGGAAGGGAGACTCACGCCAATGGTACCAGGTCTAACACTGGTGAATCTCCATTAAAACACCTTCTGGCAGGACTGTCATCTTTCTGACAGAAAGGAAATCTCAGATAAGAAAACCCAGTTTTCTTATCCGTTCACTAATGGCAGAGCAGTGTACACTTTGGTCCACTATCTGACCAGTTCCTGAAAGGTGAAAAACCGGAATTGTACACTAAACGTATCTCAAATTTCTCCTCTTAATGATTGGTACATGCTTAACCATACCTCGTGTAAGGCAGAATCCATTTATCTAGCAGTTGAGGCCATCAACACAGCAACACTAACAATCATGGATGTTTTCACCACACAGAGTACCAAAAAATTATGGACAGACTTCCTGAATAAATCATCTCTGTCTATCAAGAGAAAGAGATTTGCCATAAACTTATGAATATTAATCAGACCAGGACTTATGTACTCACAACTCCCAGCTACATACTAGTGGGTCGAAAGCACCATGCTGGAATTGAAAAGGAGCCCTGCATGGTGTTGGAGAGTGTGCACCCCAATCCAAAGTTAACCATGGAAGATTCAGGTGATTAAAAAAATGTTTTGCCTCACCGCACATGGCCATAAGGTGCATGTGCTGAGTGTACACTGTGATATGAAATGCAACCCAGAGCTGGTCACTGTGGTCTGCAGGGGTGCACCATGTGTATCCACACTTTACTGAGTTTGATTACTGTCAGCTCTCCCCACTGTGGAGAATTACCAGTGGAGGCAGCAATTGATTTTACCTGGAGGAAGGCCTTTCTTTAACTTGCCGGTACAGGGAGAGTTTGCTGCTTGCCTTTCCTGCTTATATCTGTCTGTTCAGACCCTTGCAACAGGGTCCTTCACTCACTCAGTCAATGGGGGGAATGGATGTTGCATGTATGTTTATCCTATTCTGTGTAGCAGGATGTCCAGTGTGCGACTGTGGCAGCACAGGACTCCAATTTGTGGGTGGCACATAAGATAGAGGTTGAGGACAGATTGTCACACAGCAATGTGAATTGCAGGTTTTCTCTTAAATATTTATGACATCCTGTGAACTAGACCAGACTGTAAGGTGTAGAGGATATTTCCTACTTCCTGCTCCATTTTTTCAAAAATATGTTAACCTCAACATGTTGAGAGATAGCTGAGTGAGTGAGAGCCTCTCTAATGTCTTTGTCTTAGCACTTCTCAACATGGAGCTTACCTACCCCACCCCTCTTTCCTACTGACTCTAGAAGGCACATATTAGGGCTTTAACAGTCTGGGTGGAATACGCAAAATTCAGGAACTACTCAAAACTGTCCTGCAGCTGGATTTTAGAAAAACACAATATCTACGTGCAAATTTGGTATAAGTGTGGGGCAGAAAACCCCAGCAAGTGTGCCAGGATTTCTCATAGACGTGTGCCTGGGCTCTCTCTCCTGTGGATTTGTAATATGTGATTGGGGGTTTCCTGGAACTGAAACGAGAAGGGAGGCACAAGGATGTTTCTGTAATACATTTTTCCTATATAGTACACCTAACACATGGTCTAGGAAGTGTGAGCACACCTGTGCAGTTTATCGCCAACCAATTCCACAGATTTTGGGGGTGACCCCTCCCTAGTGGGCTCGATGGTGCATGCAATAGGAATAAAGTGTTATATTGTGCAGCTAGTTGTCTATTATTTTCCATGTTTTATTTACTCATAAATCAGCATTAAGGCACTCTTTTAGTCTAAATTATACAAGTGTGCTAGGGACCATAACATAAGGCAGATACATCAGTGAATGGGGCAGGTCCTCAGTGGTGTTCAGAGTAAATCCAGCACCCGGAAGTTAGGAGTGAACGGTAAACTCTGCTCTGCCGGTTGAATTTGCAGAGTTTTGCTACTCCACTCTTTGCTTGGAGTGTGGAGTGTTATATAGGAAAGACAATGGTTCCTGTGGAATAATATAACCTATATTTGTAATAAAATACAGAATCGTGATACACGGGGCCCGATTCATAGAACTAACTTAAGACAAAATCCTAAACTTACTACCATTTTGGTATTCACAGAAGGCACATACTCATTTCGGTATTCACAGAAATTAGGACTCCTAACTTTAGGACTCCTAAATGCCTTCAGTGAATACCGAAAGTCTCAAAGTTAGGATTTTTCTCAGTTTAGGAGTAGTAAAGTTAGGACCATCCAGTCCCCTTCCTGAAGAAGGTCTCGAAGAAGATGGGTGCCCTCCATCTTGAAGTATCGATAAACGACCCAGCCATTGAAGTCCCTGAGGTTGAGAACTAGTGTAGACCCACCCCCTTTCTTTTGAACCAGAAAGATGTTGCTGGTGAAGCCCTGAGGATGACGGGTGGTCCGAATTATGGCCCCTTTTGGCAGAAGAGAATCTATTTCCGTGGAAATGACAGCCTGATCCTGAAGGGAAAAAACTTGGGGCGATGGAGGCAGAGTCTGAATAGGAAAATTGAAAAACTCTATCTTGTAACCCTTCACAGTGTCTAACACCCATGTATCGGCCGAGATCTGTTGCCAAATGGGGAGAAAAATTTTATTCTGCCCCCCCAACAAAACTTCTGAAGCTGCGATCAAGCTCACCTGAAGCTGAGGAATCGTGATGTCCTCCTTGATTTCCACCATAACGTCCTTTACTGAACTTGTTGCATGCTCAGCGAGTGGGATAGAAGGAGGAGTTGTTGTTATATACGGAGTCCTGATAACATCCACGATGGGACTGAGAGCCACGCTGGGCACCCTGGTTAAAACCGCGGCCGAACGATTGAGCCGTATATCGTCCGGCTTGTCCAAAATTCTGTCGAAAAGCTAATTGAAGGGAGGACTGAGCTTTATCTAGACCACTGAAAGTGGCAACAAATTTGGTCAGTTCTTTAAGAAAAGGCTGACCAAACAGTAAACCTTGAGCCAATGGCCCAGACTCAGAAGAGGACAATTCTGCTAATTTAGGGTCCAACTTCAAAAGAATAGATCATCTGCGTTCACAACACATGGCACAATTGGCGTTACCCAATCAACTCATCAGGGTAAATGGCGGAGGTGGACTTCTTAGCCTTAAAACCCAGCTCCCAAAATTTTGTGAGGGGACCAAGCAAGTCCAACAACTTGTCCTGACAAGAATGCCATACCCCATCAATTCCCTTTTTGGGGTCTTTACGGAACTTCTTGAGATAAGTCATCATGGAGGGATCTACCTCTGGTGTTTCCGCCAATTTATCAGCTAGATCTGGATGAGGACATTCAGAATGCAGACGCGTTCTCACATCTTTGTCAAAAGGTTGGCGAATATGGGACTGGACGTAATCTGCTACCTCCGCGGACGGGAGCCAGGAAGATGAATTTGGCCGCACAATTTCTGTAGGATCAAAGGTAAGCAGTTGAGGATGCGAAGGCGAATCAACAAAATGCTCTTTACAAAACTTCTTAGTAGGAGGAGGAGACGTTTCCTGGTCCGAAGATGTGCCAGAGAAGGTGTCCCCATCGTCTGTCTGACGAGAGTTTGAAACTAGAATGTCTTTGGAAGATTGACCAAAGGAATGGTCATTAGAGAGAGCTTTGGCTAAATTTGCAAAATCAGATGTATGAGGATTTGCAACCTTCGTAGTGGTAGAAGAAGAACGCCCAGAAGGGGTAGGCAGCCAGCCCTGTTGCAAAGCATAACTACACAGATGATGTTTCAAGGGCTCAATAGCTCGAACCAGAGCTTTATTTACTGAGTGTTGGACACCCACATCAAGCGCTTCAACCAACTCTTGCTCCATGGACCCAGAGGCCCCTTCATCGTAGTAATAACCTTCCTCATCATAATATTCTGCCATAATAACACAATAAGGTGTCAATAACACCTACAAGAGGAAGTGGAAACACTGTAACCAAGGGTAATGCCGAAGGCATAATAAGGGGGAGTGGTAAAACCCCTGGCAAGCCAACAATACAGTTGCAAAGTAACCTTGAATAATACAATTTAAACGTGGAGGGAGGTCTTGCAAGGAAAACCACTCTAGACAATGCTTATGCACTGTTATGCAGCCCAAACTGATAATGTGAACATTTGGACGCAAATTGGGGCTGTGACTTGCTTGTGGGCAAAGAGCATAAGAAGCGCTGCTCCTGTGCTAAATTTGTGATGTGTAAAGCCGGCAAATGGCAAGGAAATGGCCGCCGCACATGCGCTGTAACGACCGCCTGATCACAATGGAAAGAGGACTACGCAATACCAATACGCACGTAATCGTCCAGCCCCGCATTCCCACTCCACAAGAAAAAAGCGCGAGCGCCAAGCACCCGAACCGGAGAGGTGACACACTCCCAGCAATGAACACCACAACCGGGGAACCAGAAACCAGCCAAAAAAAAAAAACGCAACGCACGGCAATCAAAGCCGTAATCTGAAACAGAGCAAACAGGAAAGCAATAGCAAGCGTGCTGCAATTACAACGACCATGAGATTGTAGACACAAAGGCAAAACACTTCAAGAATGTGATAGCAAATGTGCTGCAAGCCAAAGCGACCATGAAAAATTTAAATAGAAATGCAAAGCACTTAACTGGCTGCGGAGCAGCAAAGAAAGAGGATATGGTATTCTCTTATGGACCTTTTATAGGGGATTCTCTATGATTGTCATGTGATACCCAGAGTTTGTTCATGGGTATTGTACTGTTTATTTTATTGTTATCTGATTGGCTGCTGAGATTTCTAGCAAAGAAATGAGAAGCATAGTCGAAGCCTCCGGTCCTGACATAGAATTAACCCTGTGTATCCAGCGGCATTCATTTCGTTGTAGCATCTGTGAAATGTTACCTCCTCTATCAGGTGGGGTGATAATGTCAATTACTTGCCATTTTATCTCCTCCGCAGTGTGTTTTTTGTCGCAATAATGAGACACCAGGGGGGCATTTGTGCCAGATCTCCGTGTGGAAACTCAGTCAGCAGTGCATAGCAGAGTTTATCGGCGCTAGGTGAGGGTGGAGGGAAGGGTTTATGATTCCTTAGAGTGGAGAGGATGAGTTCATAGTGCTATGGGCTTGAAACAATGCCTCACATCGCATTGGGCAGTAATGGAAGTGTGCATAGGAGTCCCAACCACATCACAGGAGGCGCGAGACGTGACTCACGCTGACACCCATTGGGAATCCACGTGTTATTGTTAGACCCGTGCACTGTTATAAAAATAGACACTTACCGCTTTCAGGAAGAAAAGCTTGTTGCAGTGCCAGCGTATCCCTACCCTTGGGATCCGTATCCCCCTTTTGTTGGCATCTGGCACCATCTGTCACTCTTAAGCTGTTAGCCTGTTACCCTGAAAGTACCCCCATATCCAATCTCATTTTAGCTGAACCCGCCATGATAAAAGTTGCAAATCAGGGGACACCCAGGAAGTTGTATTCTGAAGGGAGTTTGCTATTGGTTGAGAAGGCTGTGAGGTCATGCTAGACCAGCCCAAGGCACAAAAGTGTGGACAGGGGGCGATGATCCTTTTCAGTGGCAGGCTGGGATGTAGAAGAGGACACAAGTGGCACCTTCTACAGGTGGCTGAGGACAGCGGTGGGACTGGTATGAGCTTCCAGATTTCAGGTAGTGAATGCTTTTTCCCCATGACTGACACCCCAACTCCAGAACAGTAGAGATCATCGAAGAGGCAATGGATGGGATCAAGAAGACTGAGGTAAGTTGCCTCTGTGGTGCAGACTAATTCAATCAACTTTACCCTGTTTATCTTTATGCCAATGTGGCGTCAATATTAAACCGTTTTTAAGAGCACTTTATTGGTCGGTAGCAAATGAAAATAACAAAAGGACAACTGTTTGACAGAGTTAGGATGCCACTTCATTTAACTCCCTCAAGCAGTTCAGGCAACCAGAACAAAACCATCTATTTTTCAGGCGCGATGTGTGACACATGACGAAAGGCACATGTCCACACTGATTGGGCGAAGGTTTCCGTCCTTCACGTGCCATAGGACAACCGAACTCAGGGTTTGCAGTGCTTGATGCGTGGCCAAACATGGTGTCAAGCAAATAGCGGACTGGAGCTGACACGATGTGTGCAAAAACATAACCCTGTAGGGTTATTTTTTTAGGGAGAAATTTTAAACGATGTTGTAGAGCTATGTTTCTGCTCCTGCCTCCAAAATCTTCTGGCACATGGGCAGTTGTAATGAGTAGCAGTTGTGCGCTTTGAGCCCGCATTGTGAGAACTCCTCAAATTGGGCCTGATTCACAGAACTAACTTATGACAAAATCCTAAACTTACTACCATTTTGGTATTCACAGAAGGCACTTACTCATTTCGGTATTCACAGAAGTTAGGAGTCCTAACTTTAGGACTCCTAAATGCCTTCTGTGAATACCGAAAGTATTACAATTATTTTTTTTCTCAGTTTAGGAGTAGTAAAATTAGGTCTCTTAACTTTAGGACTCCTAAATGCCTTCTCTGAATACCTAAAGTCGTAAAGTTAGGATTTTTCTCAGTTTAGAGTTACCTAAACTGAGAAAAATCCTTACTTTACGACATTAGGTATTCACAGAAGGCATTTAGGAGTCCTAAAGTTTGGACTCCTAACTTCTGTGAATACCAGAAATGAGTAAGTGCCTTCTGTGAATACCAAAATGAGTAAGTGCCTTCTGTGAATACCAAAATGCTAGTAAGTTTAGGATTTTGTCTTAAGTTAGTTCTGTGAATCGGGCCCGTCACTAAGGGTGAGCGGGACTCTGCGGAATTTCGCTGAGGCCCCCCCCCCCCAATACTTCATGGAATTCCGCGGAGTACAACTCCGTGAGGTCGCCCACCCTAAAAAGTGGCACCAGCATCTGCCAAAGACATACTTGACGGTACACTGATCAAAAGAAACCTGGCAGTGGTAAAACCATGCCAAAAGCAAGACCCAGCAAGTTAATGAGAGGGACAGGGACTCTCCCCCACATACTCCCCTAGGAGGTGTGTCAGGTGTGTAGCTTTGACCCTCTGCCCACCCTTGTGAAAAGCGGATAATAATAACTAGTGAGGCCCGCTGGTTGCCTGGAGGCAGTCCAACGGTAGGAGAGAGTGGGGGAGTAAATAAAGATATGTCAAGTGAGTGAAGAAATTTGATGTGACGTAATCAAAGTGAATATATTAGAGCAACAGCCAGGGAAGAGAGAGGGGCCAAGGAGGGAGATTAGGATACGAAAGAAATGCAAGAGTTAGAGAGAAAGGAGATGCAGTTGATAAAGGAGGGGGGCTGGGCTAGAAAGATGGGGATCCCTAAGTGTTCGAAATGGGAGCGGGTGAAAGCAGGTGGTGCTGAATGTGTGTAGTCAGTGCTTTAAATGGGCCGGTACTCACCGGTACTGAGTACCGGCACTTCTTTTTTTTCCTCCAAGAGTACCGGCACTTTTTACCTACAAAAGGAGAGTACCGGTACTCATTCACGCAGGTCGCCGTTTTAGGTCTAGTGAGCGCATGCGTCACCTTTTTATACTGTGACAACACGATAGCCATTTCACACCGGTTTCACACCCTGCATTACAAAGCACACTAAAGTAAGAGCTCCCCCTCTCCTGAGAGCTGGAAAGCCCATCGGATGGCCCGATTGTGCTGCACAGGTCTGCCCATTGTCAGGCTGGCTCGGCTGCGCCCTTTGTGCCGGGCTGTGTTCTGCAGCTTTGGAAGTGAATTTGAAAAGGTCCCTGCTGGGGCGGCAGGGGGCAGCCACGGGGAGGGGAGGTGGGGGGTGTTCTTCTAAAAGTTATTTGAGGATGGCCGACGCCGTGTGTCAGCCTGTGGGGTATTGTGTGAGAGCATTGTTTGGGAGGAGTGATTGGCTGCTCTCAGAGGGAGGGCGAAAATCTTTGTTTTTGACTTGACACTGCACATGCTGATAATGGCGCTCTCATCTGCCCACTCTTGCCTCGGCTGGAGGATGATGGTCGGGTGGGTCTAAACATCCTGCTCTCCGATTTAACTCAAGACATCACGTCTGGGGAGTGATCTTAAAGTGTCATCTCTCGGTGCCTGCAGCTCTTGACAGATTCAGGAATGCTGATAGGGAGGGGAAAGGGCACCTCTTCTACCAGAAAATTGTTTATTTCAGATTAGAGCGGACTGATTACACTGTTCAATTTAATAGTTAGGTGCCAAACTGTTCTATTTATTTATTTATTCGTCCAATCGCTGCTGGTGTGAGAGGACTAGACACAAACAAATGCAAAACGATGGGAAGAGCAAGTAAACTAAGAGCAAGTAAGAACGTGGCAAAAGACACACAGAACACAAGCACTAAATCGTGCTTGTGTAATGCAGGGGAAACTGCAGCGATTAACACCGGCGCCCTGCATTACATCTCTCCAAGGGGCCCATCAAATCCTGCGTTCCAGCAGAGGCAGGAACAAAACAAAAGGAATCTAATACATTCCTTACCGCTGTTTCTGCCTCTGCTGCTGTGTTTGTCCTCGCTGCTGGCCCGGCTCCTCTCTCCAAGGAGGGATCTTCAGGTGAGTTTGTTTGGGGTGATCCCCCAACCCAATTATACTTTGTATTTGGCATTTATTTAGGCCAGTTCGTTGGTACAATTAAAATGTATGGGCAGCAGCAACTGGTATCTGGGCTAGCAGGCAGCAGCAACTGGTATCTGGGCTAGCAGGCAGCAGCAACTGGTATCTGGGATAGCAGGCAGCAGCAACTGGTATCTGGGCTAGCAGGCAGCAGCAACAGCAGCAACTGGTATCTGGGCTAGCAGGCAGCAACACTGGTATCTGGGCTAGCAGGCAGCAGCAGCTGGTATCTGGGCTAGCAGGCAGCAGCAACCGGTATCCTGGCTAGCAGGCAGGCAGGCAGCAGCAACTGGTATCTGGGCTAGCAGGGAGCAGCAACTGGTATCTGGGCTAGCAGGCAGCAGCAACTGGTATCTGGGCTAGCAGGGAGCAGCAACTGGTATCTGGGCTAGCAGGCAGCAGCAACTGGTATCTGGGCTAGCAGGCAGCAGCAACTGGTATCTGGGCTAACAGGCAGCAGCAACTAGTATCTGGGCTAGCAGGCAGCAGCAACTGGTATCTGGGCTAGCAGGCCTTTAGAAAATCAGACTTAGAGTTTTCCTTTTTGATGGCCCCTGGAGTGCTATACACTGTTTTGGTCTTCAGTATATTGCCATTTTTATGGCTCTTGTCCTTTATACAACTTTCCAATTTACACCAGAAGTGCTGTTTAGATTTGTACCTAACAAGTGATTTAGTGAATATCATGGGTTCTCACCAACATTTTTGTTTGCCTAGGATCACACAATTTGGTAAAGTGAGGAAGCCATCCCAGGTTTTCTGGTGTCACATTGTGCAGTTGACGAGAAATCAGAAAATCTGGGCTTAATCCTGGCTTTCCCACTTTAACAAATTGTGTGATCCTATGCAATTGTTTATACTTTCCCTTCTTTTACTTCATTATCACATACAGGAGAACCTTGCAATATTACTTCAGTATACACGCTTTACAAAATCCTCCCCTGTGTTTGATTGATAAATTATAGTGATCATGTATAATAGGAACACAGGCTGCTCAAGAGGATCAACATAAGATCAATATTGGCATTTTTGTCCGGGTGGAGGGAATTAATGTTTTTAAATTCACATTTGAAAACTATCACTTTAAACAAAAAAAATGCTTATCGATGCACTGGTATAATCTGATGTAATAAAGATAATCAGTTCTTCATTTTGATAAAATAACACTTTTTTAATTGGGGAGAGACTTTATATATTGTTTACACTCTTACTGCAAGATGTGTTCAAAAACGAGTGTTGGTAAAATTAAGATGTGCAAGACACCCTAGTTACTTTCTTTCTTTAACTTCACTTAACCTTTAAATAAATGCTTGCATGATTTGGGGCCGCACGTCAATGTCAGTGCTGTATACCATTCTGTTAGCCCATAACCAGAAAGATAAAGCATACTAAAGATGGTGATACTGGTGGCCCTAAACATGGAATGTTTAGCCTACAGCAAACTCTTTTGTGGGGCAGTCATGTGCCATAGGCTCTTGCCTCTCTTCATACTGTTTGAGCTGTGCAGGTAGCTGACTTTTTTCACAACGGTGTTTCTCGTGTCGGGACTCAGGAAAGACACTGATACAGGCAGAGATAGTCAGGGTCAAACCAGTTAGGTTAAATGCGCTTCATAGCTACACTGATTCTCCTCTACTACCCGCCCCCACCACCCGAATGGGCAACTGTGGCTAATAGAGCAGCACTGTTAGAAGCAAGGCAGAGCAATTAAAGCAGGACTGTCCCAGGTTTAGCTGGTGTTGTGGTTACTCAGTGGCCTAATGCATCCACTTAAAAAATGTGTGTTTGACCTCTTGGTCTCAGCTTTAAATCATAGGAGGTTCACTCAGCCTTTCATCCTTCTGAGGTCGATAAAATGAGTAATATTGACTTGGTTAATATACATCTTTCAGAAAGCACCAAAATACCTTGAGGGATAACCCCTTTCTTTAACTCAGACCTCCTCCATTTGCTTTGCTAATATGTAAGGGTCCATTTACTATAGTGCAAGGAATGGGGTTTCTTGGCTTGGGATTGGCATCTTCAACCATTTATCCACGCCCCACCCCACCCCGGTTTCATCTGTATGCCCTTTAAATTAATACCTTTGTCCACCTCCTCTCCTTTTAAGTTGAATACTCAATGGTGATTGTCGATGAATCTCTGCATAATAAATGTGATTCGTGTGCCATTTGCGCACCGGCAATTTCATATTCAACATTTGAAAGAGAATGTTAAAAGTATCTTTATTACATGCAAGGGTATCAAAAAGATATTACAAATTGAAGCAATTTGTCATTATTCACTCCCCAAAAAATTCTTGCGCCCTTTAAAGTGTCATTAGCCCCGCCCATTGTCCCGCCTCCTAGCCCCGCCTTCTTGCCACGCCCCCAGCTCAAGTTGATGAGTACCTGCACTTCTTTTTTCCCATTTAAAGCACTGTGTGTAGTGTCATCTATAGGATTTTGTGAGACTGGAAAAAGACCCTGTAGGGAACACATTTGAATGTTATTACCATTTCCTGCTAATTGACCAGGCAAGATGCTAATCAGTACTAAAATACATATCAAACCTTAACAAGGTCGCAAAAACTGTAGAAATATATCTTGCCCAGAACCCCACAAATTCTTAAGATGACAATGTGGCGAGAGACAGAGTCAAAAGTAAATGTAGGCAGAACAGAAGAAAGGTTTAGAGGGAGAAATAGAATAGTATTTTCCAACGACTAAAAACGCCTCTGAATGTGTGAGAGCATTAGAAAGCCTGTAAGTGGGAAAAAGTGACTTCGAAATCTGAAAGGAAGACGGTCGAACATTGGATAGATGGATGAATGTGTTGCTGGGTGAATACCTGAATGAGGAGCAGAGAGAGACAGAGAGGGAGACAGCCAGAAACAGAGAATGCGAGAGTGATACAGGAGAAAACATAATCAGTCAGTTACTACAGAAAATGAGAAATATTGAGCAGAGGTCGAAAAGGGCGGGGTCTATTGGGAAGAACGTTCCTAACTGTTACTGTACAATTAATTACGACAACCTTGAGTTGCCTCGGGTTAAACGGGAAAGGAGTGGGTCTCCTGTATAGAGAAGATGAGTTTAACTTCAGTTTGTTATTCCTCGAAGGTTTGTGCCATAGTTTACTCCAACAATATAGTTCTAGAATATTTTAAGTGACAGTCTTCTAGGGAAGGAGGAAAGGTGCGTGACAGGGCCAGTAAGATGCAATAGAAAGATATATGTAGAATGTGGAAGGATTAAAGGAGTGAGTGGGCATGGGTTGATGTGAGAGTTGAATATATAGATAAATAATTATCCATGCATGCAATGGAAGAGTAAGAGCCGAAATGATGGAGAGACAGTAAGTACATATCATGGACAGACAGAGGAAGTGTTTTGAGGCTCCTAGCCAGTTTCCATGATGAATATTAATCTCAGATTTCAGATCCGCATTCCATGTGGGATTCTAGGCGGTGCGATAGCCAGGCTGGCAGACTCTGACTGCTGCCAAGTGAAGCACAGATGAGAATTGCGAGCAGCCGCGCTGCGTTTCATTGGCAGGGTTTTCTGCTGGTAATATTCTGGACTGTGCACTCCAGGAGACCGGTAGCCTTGCTTGTGTTTAACTGGGCGTTGTGGGACTAGCCGGAACCTTTTGACGTTCTGCATCAGTATAAACAGGGATGAAAAAACTGGGGTCTCTAAAGGGGGCGTGGCAAACCTGGTAAAGGGGTGTGGCCAACCGAATTAGGGTCGTGGTCTGAATCATGGGAACTAGCTTTTATGTGCTTAAGAAAATCATGAGGTATCACTCCGCAAAGGATAATAAAAGAAAGCCCAGTGCCTGGGGTACATGTTTGCTTCTAATATGTGTGAGTAAGTTGGTTATTGAAGTGCAGCGAGCAGGACCCTGAATAGAGATACTTTGACAGTGGTGACCAAAAAAAGGAGATGGTCCAGCAGTGTTTATGCGAAATGGGTTGGAATTTTTGACTTTCTGTTACCTATTTCTTGTAGGGTTTTTTAATTGATCCTTTAATCCTGGAATAGTTTTGTAATTTCCTTCAAATGCTTTTTCATTACTCAGTAATATTTTAATGCTTTTATTGGCTGAGGCTGTGCCCCAGATATGTTGACTAGATGAGACTGCCAGTGGGTTTTTAACTAGTGGAACACACCAGGACCATAAGCCCAGTGTTTGCCTTACTCTGTCTGCGTTGAGTGTGCATACGAAAATTGATGAGTGGTGACTATGATCTAATGCATTCATGGATCAACAAATTTAAATGTTCACTGCAGAGCAGTGGTCTCTTCTCACCGTGCAAGCACGGCACGCCTCTAACACTAAGGGGCATAATTACAAGCCCCTAACGCCATCGGAGCGTCACTTCTTCTGATGCTCCCAGTGGCGTTGTCCCCTTCCCCATATTTACAAGGTGGCGCTAAGCTACCTAATGTGGCTTAACGCCACCTTGTAAATATGCCCCTTACCACAGCAGTCTGCTGCAGCAAAGGGGAAGGCAATGGGTGGTACAGTGGGTGTTGTGCCGCAACATCCATTGATTTTTGGTGCTGCCCCTTATTTACAAGGATGGGACAGCGCCAAAAACAAAGACCAGGTAAAATCTTGTAAATACCCCCTAAGATTCAAGGTATGTTCTTGGAGTATTAATAGTGCCTTAACCTGCTGATAAACAGATTATCTCTGCGCTGTTCACCTGAGGCCTAAAGCTTGCTGTTCTGATGGAAGACTTATCTCATTTTGTAATGTCTAGTTGCCACTGCTAAAAAATATACCTAATGTCGCTTTTTCTATTTTTTTCCTTTTTACCATCCATGAAGCCCAGCAATAGGTAACCCCCTTGTCATAGGTAGTTGACCATGTTCTGTTACAAATTCTGTTTTTGTTGGGTTTTGGTTGATTGAACTGTGATAACACTGAGAAGCAAAAGCTAATATGCACATAGTGAAGAGAAAAAAGTAGACAAACTGCTGCCTACGCACAGCTAGGGGGTAAAGTTGTTAATTTGCACCTAAATAAAGCTTAGAATGTGGTGTGCACTGGTGAAAGAGCTCTACAGTCAAAACTATAAATTGTCACTTACTGCCAGATGGGCAGTCCTTGCCTTGACCAGTACACAGGTGCAGGAGAATGTCTGAGGTATTGTTCATTAATGTCTTCAATCCTCGATGTAGGGTAAGTAAAGGTTGTACATTATGCTGACATCCTTCGTTGACCAACACTAGGCAATTGGTGAGTTCCATGTACAACTGGAATGCATCTCTGGATTCTGCACCATAGGGTTGCAACACTGTCTTGCAGGACAACTTACACATCTCCCACACCTCAGCGCGAGCATTGTGGGATGTATCCAAAATGTACAAAGATGTCGAGTATCGGTCACACCTAAATCTAGAACAGGATTATACAAACATGCAGTGGTTTCCGATGCTCGGCACCGGCACTTAATTGCCAACACCAGTACTTGTGGTAGTCTGCCACAAGGTGGCGCTGTATGAGATGACCACAACAACAGTCAATTTTTAATTCAGTACACATTTACAATTACTATTACCTGCTTCTGAAGTCATTCTTTTAGCTTTGGGGGCCTGGAACAGTACGATTTATTACACTTGTAGAGTGTTGTTACTACCATTGGCTGCATAGCACGGGCAATGTGGGGTGCAAGTTGCATTGGACTCCTGAGGAGGGCCCTGGCACTTCAATCTACTCTCCCACATTAATTCAATTGCAGAGTCTGCTCGATACCAACGGCGCCTTCTTTGGGGGATTTGTCGCTTCTTCCTGGAGCATGACCTTAAAACCCTGGTCCAATCGCTGGTTCTCTCCAGACTGGACTACTGCAATTCTCTTCTTACTAGCCTCCCCAAATCCCACCTGTCCCCCCTTAAATCTGTTCTTCATTCAGCAGCTCGTTTCATTTTGGGGCCAAAAGAAGCGACCACATCACACCCATGTTATCCACCCTCCGCTAGCTTCCCATCGAGGCAAGATCTATCTACAAGACTGTCTGCATCACCCACAAAGCCTTGCACTCCTCCTCTCCTTGCTACCTGGCGAATAAACTGAAACTCTCTGGAGGCTCTAGACCATCACATAATGCCAAAAATGTACTGCTTGAACCTCCCACTTTCAAGAAGGAAAGATTGAGGGCCCAATCCATTTCAGGCAACGCAGTGGGAATCTGGAACTCACTTCCGCCTCAGCTCCGGACCACCTCCTCCTCCCAGGCCTTCAAAACTGACCTCAAAGTTCTCCTCCTTCAAAGACACTTCCAAATTTAATTAACGCCCTCTCTATTATCTGATGGAAGATCTTTCATTATAGAAAATTCTATTCTCCATGACTATGGAAGTGCCTTCCCAGTATGTTCTTGTAGTTTGAGAGTCTGCCATTTATTGCAGTATTACCCTTCTACCTGTGCTTGGTACTCTTTTGTAACATGCACACGTCACTTTTCTTTTGTAACACACTGTTTGCTACCTGTTACATTTTGTTTGCTTTCGATACTTGCACAAGTGCCACCATTGCCTACGTAACGTTTGTTCTTGCGTTTGAGTGTCTGCCATATATTGCAGTACTATACCTCTACTTGTTTTTTGTATGCTTTTGTAACCTGCACACGTCACTTTTTAGGTCGAGCTGGAGTAAGCATCCGTAGGATGCTCCAGTCCAGCTCGACAACTATAGTGATTGACTTCGGGGGGATTAGGAGGACAAGAGGGTGCCACGCGCTTTAACTTGTGGATTTGACCTCGTGCACGCGCACGTCGGCTCCGTCCACATTCACAAGAATTCCCGGCCGTGCACATCCCCACACATACACACATGCATGCGCATACACACACACAGACACTCGCTCGCACACACTCTCTCCCTCCCCCCCGCAGTCATCACACACGCATACACACACGCACGCATACACACAGACTCCAAGACACATACACACACGCACGCACGCTCACACACATACAGAGCCCCCCGCCGCCCCACGCACACACACATGCCTCCCGCCCTCGCAGCTCAGTAAAGGCCCCCACTCACCGGTACTCGTCTCCAGGCGAGGGCTCGTTACAGGCGGGGGCGGTCTCTTCCTTCTGTGCGTGCGAGGCTCTCTCACCTCACGGGAGCCCGCCCGGGCTTCCGGTGTGTCTTCACGACCCGCCCCCGGCCTGCCTGACTTCCGCCCGGGATTGTAAACCTTGTTTACAGAAAGACGGCGACGGTTCCCAGTATCCGTTTCTAATGCATGGTGGAGTGGTGTCCTCGACAGCACACGACTAATCCCAATAACCAACAGCCAGTGGATTGACAACTAACCTGGGTTCCGGAGCAGCGTGCTTCAATGCCTCATAAGGGGAACTAGCCGTTATAGAAATGCGATGATAATACAATACAGAAGCAAACGCACAAACCAGCGCCAGTAATTCTATTTTTAAAGCACAGAAGAACTGCATAGAGTCTCAGAAAGACGGCGACGGTTCCCAGTATCCGTTTCTAATGCATGGTGGAGTGGTGTCCTCGACAGCACACAACTAATCCCAATAACCAACAGCCAATGGATTGACAACTAACCTGGGTTCCGGAGCAGCGTGCTTCAATGCCGCGTAAGGGGTACTAGCCGTTATAGAAATGCGATGATAATACAATACAGAAGCAAACGCACGAACCAGCGCCAGTAATTCTATTTTTAAAGCACAGAAGAACTGCATAGAGTCTCAAGATAGCGCCTTGGTCTGGCTTCACACACGCTCACACAGAACGCTTCACACGAACGGAGCTGAAATATTTATTCCTCCAGATAAATAGGTACATTTTTACTTCAAGGCTTTTTTTGGATGCTCAAGACCATGGCTTGTTCCTGATAGATTTATCTGCACTTGACAGCAGTTAAAAGTTATCCGGCATCTCACTGCCGTTACCGACCACAGTCGCTGTAAATCAAAGGGTCTCGTTCCCCTACAGGGCCGAGCGAATGACAGCTCTCTTGGTTCATTTTCCTGGCACCGGCGAGAACTTCCAACACCAACTCTAATTTGTTAATTCTCTTTCCACCCAATAAAATCTTTATTTTGACACGTGGGCAGCAGAACTGCAAACCCAACGTAAAGCTTTCTTTTAAGGCAAATAGAGGGACGGTAAAACAGAATCTGACATGAATAGCTCATTTTTGTGTGATATTTGTCCTTAACTGATTCTGCTTAAAGGTGCCTCTCGGAACTTAAACATTTAAAAGAGAGAATACGAGTTATAAGAGTAATAAGCGTTATGGTAAACAACAGCGACCGTTGAGTGAGGCAGGAAAAATTGTGCTAGAAGAAACAATAAGAAGAGAGTAGGTATTAGAATACTACCTTGCGTGATGCCCACAGACAATGATGAAGCCAAGACGGAAGAGCCTGAATGAGAGGGCTGCATGGAGATTGTAGCATTAGCGATGCTCAGGCTTGGCATCCTCACAAGAAGTACAGGAATATGTCATGATCAAAAGGCACAAGGTTATACGTTCAGTCGGTGCCACACACAGACGTCTCTTAGTCCTTCTCTAATAAGCCAGCCACTGTGTGATGGCCAAGAGTTCCCAACTCGCAGCAGTGTACTGCAGTCTGACTTCCCTGTGGGTCCCACAACTACCAAGTCAGACAGACCTCCAGTCATTTGGGCCACCAACGGCAGGCTACAGGCGCCCGCAGCAGATAACACCTGGTAGCAACAGTATTGATTGATAGAGAAATATGTTGTACATCAAAATACAAAATCAAAACAATAAGATCAAGCTAACTCCTTTCTTTTTTTGGGGGGGTAAAAGTGTAATTAGACTTGGTTATAACCTGTAACCATCCTTATTGTACATTCATACCCAAGGTTCAACATAAATACAACAAGCACTGGTTAGATCTTGCTGAGCCGTGTCGCACACACAACCAAACACATACACAACACTCCACACACAACCCCCACCCACAACACACCCCCCCACAACACACACACCCCCACCCACAACACACACACCCCCACCCACAACACACACCCCCCACCCACAACACACACACCCCCCACAACACCCTCACTCAATCAATCGCCCTCCCTCACTCAATCAATCGCCCTCCCTCACTCAATCGCCCTCCCTCCCGCACTCAATCGCCCTCCCTCACTATCGCCCTTCCTCACTCACTATAGCCCTCTCTCACTATAGCCCTCACTCACTCACTATCGCCCTCCCTCACTCTCTATCGCCCTCCCTCACTCTATCGCCCTCACTATATCTATATAAAAAAAATTAAAAGCCATTGTTATTTGTAATATCAATACATGTAAGTCACGTAAATACAACACATATTGCATTACAAATGCTATAGGTGTCACATTTGCGAAAGTTATAACTATTGGCATTGTAAATGACAAAGCTATTAATTTCGCTATTTTCAAAACCAACACATAAATAAAAAAAAATTGTCATTTACATTACTAATAGCTCAAACTTTCCTAATGCGAGACCTATTGCATTGCAAATGCTTGTTCCTCCTGTAATGCACCGCTTGCTACCTCTTGTATTTTGTCTGCTCACAATTGTCACTTTTGCCTCATGTAACTTAACGTTTGCTTTTGTAATTTGTTCACTTGTAATGTTCTCCTCATGTATCAGTTCTGTTCCTATTGTGAAGCGCTCTGACACCTTCAGGTAAAGTCTGTGCTATATAAAAACGCATGAAATAAATAAATAAAAAGAAATATTTTTGCAAATTAAGCACTGCAAACACTGTGACACACCATGAAATTAGCAAGAAGAAAAATATCTACACAGCGTCCAAATCTTTGCCAAGAGGTGAAACTTCCTGGTGATGTTAGGGCTAAGGGGCAGGATTATGCAGGCTGGTCCCTCTGCAAATCCAGTTGGAAGGGGAAGGAGAAATGTTTCCCTGTGGCGGAATTCACTTGCTCTGAAAAGTCAGAGCAGGGTCGCACTGGTGGTTGGATGCTGCGGCTGGTTCTCTACTGTGAGCTCTGACTCCAGTGGGCAGAGCAAGGTCGTTCTGTTTTACTCAGTGGCTGGCACAACCATGTTTTTGTTGCTCTGGCATTACAGAAAGGGAATTGATATCCTCAGGGCACAAGTCCTAAAAAAAGAAGTGGGGGGACTAACCTAGTTAGGCAGTATGCACGTGACATCACAGCCTAAGACATCATGACGCGTGACATCACGGCACATGACATGATGCCGCATGACATTACATGTGGCCTCACAGGAATTGACATCATAGGAAGTGGCATCACAATCCACGTCTTTAATATGTCGGTGTGATGCAAAGCGCTCTGACACTCTTTGGGATGAGTAGTGCTATACAAGAAACAATAGTGGCACTTAATTTATTTCAACGCCTACTCAGGGGTAATTAGCTTTATATAAATTGCATTTTGTATTATATAACTACTGGGAGAGACCAACACATCTGACATTCTTACAGGGAATGCATATCTAGTAAACAGAGCCTGAACAAAGTGAAAAACTGCCTCTCTTAAGTGTGTGCGAAGTGCTAACCTTTGTTTCCCCTCCGTCGCATTTGCTTCCAGGCGTGAGGCTCCTGACTGGTCACCCCCAGGAGTCTCGAACAAAAGGAGGAATGATGACTCCTCAAATTCGGCCTTTGTTATGGGCTCAGCTGGAGTCTAAAATAAGACCCGTCCCTGCTTGCACGTTGTTGCAGATGGAAAGCAGACAACGTGCCGGCACTGCTGAAAGTGTCCCGGGGTTTGGAAATTACACCGGGATGAGTTCAGCACATTATTTAGTGGGACCAACTTCTTAGCAGGGTGGACAGAGATCACCCTGTGAAAATAGTGGGTGGACGCCGTCCACCAGCGTGTACCCCTGACTCGTGCCCTCGAAATCCTGTGAGAAAATATCTCTCTTTAAAGTATCCCCTTCCCGCTTCAACACTCACCTGGTGCAACATCACCCACAACTGCTCCATTAGTGAAAAGTGAGCATGCGCACATCCTTTTCACGCTAGTGTGCATGCTCACTCCAAAGCTACAGTTCATGCATAAACCAGACCTTCTGTGCCAGGGCACAAAAACAGCCCGATAGGGACCCATTTTGATGTGCCCTTTTAAACACTGCCCGTTTTGAGCACCAGCAGTGCTCGGCCCACTGAAAGCCCTGAGTATAAATTATGTTGTTCACTCTTGTGTTGCGCTCCGAAGTGCCTCATCCCCAGAACGTCCAAGCAGTGTGAGCATGTGGCCTACACTGGAATTACACCAATACTCTTAGGCCTGTGAGCAGCAGATACGCTACCTTTTTGTGTGCTCAAGCCCTCGCGCCTGCACACCTCCTGTCAGAGGCGCAACTAGAGCCAAATTTCGGGGGGGGGGGGCTAAGAAAAAATTTCGGGGGGGCTGAACTTTTAATCAGTAGGCAGAGTGGAGCTGCAGGGGCTCTTAGAAGGGGTGAAACAACTGCAAGGCCTAATTAACATTCAAATGGTCTTTTAAAGACCTGTAAAACGTTTGGGTGCCGCTCTGTGTGTGCCCGGGATCTGTCTCATCCCGGGCTGCCACACACGACGGGGGGGGGGGCTGAAGCCCGGTAAGTCCAATGAATGTTGCGCGCCTGCCTCCTGTGTTTCTCACCCACTGTTCCTTTAGGATCAGCAGCCTCCTGCAAATTTGAATTTGTTCCTTGTTCTTCCCTGGATAGCCATATGCCTTTTTGGTGTCTTTATCAGCATGAAGTAAGTGGATGTGGCTTTACAGCAGACTGTGGAACTGGCGAACCAAGTTTGAGTTTCGGCTTTGCTCAATCGTCTGTGATTTCGGGCATATCACTTAGGGCCTGATTTGGAGTTCGGCAGACCAGTTACTCCTTCACAAATGTGACGGATATCCTGTCCACCGTATTACAGGTGCCATACGATATAATCAGGGACACTGGCATTATGCAGCAGGGGAGCACCAAATTATGCACCAGGGTTGATTAAATTATGCAGCACACTTTTTTATATTATTACTTCATTATTTTGTATTTGTTTTCTCGTCTTTATACTGTCTGGGCAAACATTTCACCTCATTAGTACTAGTTTAACAACCAAATGCAGAAAAAAGTAACCAAAAGATGACCAGTTAACCTTTGCAAAGGGCCTTCCACTGTGTGAACCCACCTTGGTGCGTTTTTCATAACTTTTGATTCATTTAAGCTAGAAACACATTATTTTGGTTAAAATCTGCAGATTATGCAGGAGGTAATGGTTTAGTGGCAAATGCAGCAGATCCATAATAAAGGGGAAAAAGACATGAAATCGTATGTTTCCAGTGGCCCTACTTATAAAGCACTTGTAATAAAGCAGACGGTATATCTCTCCCATTTGTGATGGGGTATCCCATTGGTAAACTCTATAGCAGGCCCTTAATGCCCTTGTGCCAAAAATAATGAACGTGTCCTTGGGTAATGTAACTTGTGCTCGTGTAAAGCATGCCAGTACCTTTGGGTAGAGTCAGCGCTATAAAAAAACCTAAAATAAATAGATAAATAAGGATATTTTAAGCAAGAGTACACCTTTGTGTTATCATTGCAAACAATCCATGCAGTGGTGGGCCACTATATTGTGGTCGAAATATCGAACGGAATCAGCATTTAATTCACATTTTCGACTGCCGCTATATTGTCAGGTAAATAGATGTGGATTAAGAATAGTAAATAGTAAAAAAGATGTATTTCATTCTTTAGCTTACATTGTGGTAGCTGATATTGTGGATGTAAAACTGTTGCAAGTCTATATTGTTGACATTAGTATTGTGACATACTGCCACTTTCGACCATTCACTTTTTATTATCATCCTGATCCAAGTCCTGGTCATGAGTGACAATTTCGAAACCTCCACCCTTGAGAAACAGAAGGCTTCGACCTACACTGCAGAGGTGAGAGTACTCTCAATTGGGAGTGCATGGGTACCTCAATCTGAATGATTGATATACCAAACACCTGTGATCTTCAGAACTGAAAAGCTACTCAACTAAAGGATGGATTCACCCTCCCAGCTCTTGTTTCGGAGTCTTTTTTGTCTGTCGTGATAGTAGAACCAAGAAAAAAACGCATGCATTGGCAGAGTGAATAGGTTTAGTTTGCATTATTGATCATGACTGTAATATTACAAAAATAGGCAGATGCAACAAAAAACGATTACTTTCTCTTTACAACGCATCTATGACGTAAATAATTTAATCTGATGATTCAGTGTACTTTTGACATATAAAATAGTAACTCATGCATTGCAATGCAAATGATCCATAGAAAGAGTCAGAGTGCACTATATGTGCATTTAAAGAATTAGTAACGCTAGATTTGCAGACTTCTGCCTTGTCAAGCCAAACCTGAAAGGGGTGAGGAGTGATAGCCATGAGATTGTCCAAGCCTTTCTTTCTTCATTGGGGTTTCTTGGACTTCTGTTCGGATGCCTCATGCTACTGGGCTTCTAACGTAGTTTGTACAGTTCAACACCCTGTGTCAGCAACTTGGATGCAATTATATGAAAAATTACCACTTGGTTTTCCCTGTTTCCATATGGAAGGTGCCACCTTCTGTACATAACACTTGGCGTGTGGTTTTTTAACCTCTTAAGTGCTGCTGACGGCCAACGGTCGTCACGAGCGCTACCTCCCCAGTGCTGCGCACGACCATTGGACGTCCATTCAGCACTAGTTCCAATGGACAGCGCATGACTGGGGAGGGATATTTGCGAAGCAGCTAAGGTGTTAAGCACATTTGTTACAGATTTCTGGTTCAGAGGTAGCTGTTTAGATTTTTAAACCATAAGCTGTGTGACAATCTTGCTACAAAAGGTTCCTAGCTCCAGAATGGGTAACCATGCTTCAGAATCAAATCCTGGCCCATCCATTGTTTCAAGAAAAGGCCTCTGTAGAGTCCTAAATTGCCATCCTCCCACATAGGATGCCTGCTCAGTTTCCTTGCGGCTTAAAAGTAGGCCCATAAACTGCAGATATATTTACTAGCACGGAGGAGGTTTCCAAAGGACTCCCCTCTCTAATAGGAAATTACTCAGATCTTTGGCTTTATTATGTAGACTAGTGATGCAATGCAACATCTACTGGGAAGGATTCTCATCAAAATATGGCAATGAAGAGCCACGCCAACATCTCCCCTGAATCCAATATGTTGTGTAGTTCCTAATAATGCATAGGATCTGCGTGCTTAGATAATACAAACTAAGGGATTGGTGTCCAGGCTGATTCCAGACACCCCCAAAAGATATGTTAGCCTTTAGACCAGCTAGCTCACAGTGTCACCATAAGATCCCTAACTTCACCAAGGAGCGAAAAGTTTCTGGCAACTATCAAACATGATAACCCTTGATCCTTTAGGGATCGTGGAAGGAATATACTACTTTTCGCTCAGTCTCTTGTGCTTCCTTGGTCTCAGAAGCATACTAAGAATAAGCAATGGGGAAGTTTTCAATAAGCATTTTATTGAACCAGCGTTATTCTAGTATAAAACATGTTTGCTGTGACAATCATTAGACAGAAACAGATACATATGATTGCAAGCACCAACAGAGTAAATAAAAGTTAGAATTCTACCATGGTGCTAAAACAGTAAATATATACAAGCATGGCTGTAATCAAGCATACTCCTACGATGCAAACCCTATCTAAGGGTACCTAAGTGTACCCAGCATGTATGCAGATGCAAAGCTAAGAATCCCCTAGGTAAGAGCCAACCCCATTACCTGATGAGAGAGAATGAATGACCCCATCTTGGTCTCGAGTTGGACACCCTTCAAGGGATGTCAGACCACTGTGTGTTGTAGCTATCTTCAGGCCGGGATCTCAGTGTCTGGTGCAGGGTGGAGCTTCTCCTCTGGTTACCCAGGGAAGATGTGGTTCTTTTATACCCAAAAAGTAACCTTTGGGGTTCTACCTAGATATGCAATGGCTTGCCATTATGTATAGTGGACCTGTCGTTCAAGGATGACGTTAGCTGTGACTTTTTTACAGACTTATTATACAGAAGATGGTAATCCTGCTGTGTACGTACTAGGCAGGGGATTAAGATATGATACTAGGAATCCTCATGCATAATAGATGAGGCCACTTTTTGAGAAAACTGATTTACATTTATTCAGCCTATAACTAGGTAAAAGGTCAGAGCCACAAACGTTATGCAGAGCAATGTAGGGCGAATGTAGGTAAAGGTTGTGTAGCTTCTAGGCCTATATTGGGGTACATTGGGGTTCATAACAATTAGAGAAAGGTTTACACTACTACCTTGAATGCAAGGGCTTCCTCTCACACCTGTCCTCTCAGGATAAAACACTTATGTATTTCACACAATTTCTTCTCTTCTTCTCGTCTGCCCCTGCAATGCTACTCGTCTGGTCTCCATGCTGTTCCCATTATTGTCCCATATATGTGTTAATATTTGATTCTGCCAAATTAAATTCCTAGGACATTTTTAATTACCGGAAAATGTTACTGCTTACTAGGTCTGTCTAGAGTCCTGGAAGATTTTCATGCAATAGTTCCACCAATCAGAAGCTGACTTTTCATAAGCTTAATCAGGCTTTCATCAGACCAACCAGATGTTTTAAAGCATTGGTGGTAGCCCTGTGCTGTGCATCCTCTAGGAACCTTCCAAGGCCTGTGAAGCATCAAGGAAAACCAAAGTAATCTCCCTTGGAGTGAAGGAGTAACTCTCCTGCATTTGCAGGCACCACAACGAAGACGACCAGTCTGCAGATCTTGCGGTCCACCGGACGCATGGGCTCTGCAACTTAGGGGGTAGTTTTCCTCAGCCCGAGGCAAACTCTCCCGTCTGACCAAGTTTGAGGCCAGCAGCTCGAGTCAATCAATCAATCAATCAGAGGACTTGTATAGCGCGCTACTTACCCGTGAGGGTCTCAAGGCGCTGGGGGGGAGGGAGGGGGGGGGGGTCGTGGCGCCATTACTGCTCGAAAAGCCAGGTCTTGAGGCGTTTTCTAAAGGCGAATAGGTCTTCAGTCTGAAGTAGGTGGGTAGGTAGGGTGCTCCAGGTTTTGGCGGCGAGGTGGGAGAAGGATCTGCCGCCGAAGGTAGTACGCTGGATGCGGGGGATGGTGGCGAGGGCGAGGCTGGCGGAGCGAAGATGGCGGGAGGGTGTGTGGAAGCTGAGTCTGCTGTTCTGGTAGGCTGGTCCGGCATTGTAGAGTGCTTTCTGTGCGTGGGTGAGGAGTTTGAAGGTGATCCTCTTTTCGACAGGGAGCCAGTGGAGGTCTCGCAGGTGGGGGATGATGTGGCAGCGGTGGGGTATGTTTACGATCAGTCGGGCGGAGGCGTTTTGGATGCGCTGGAGATGACGCAGGTGTTTGGCTGTTTTCCGGCGTAGAGTGCGTTGCCGTAGTCCAGCCTGCTGCTTACGAGGGCCAGTGTTACCGTTCTTCTTGTCTCGGTCAGGATCCATTTGTAGATTCTGCGCAGTGTGCAGAGGGTGTTGTAGCAGGAGGAGGATACGGCGTTGACCTGTTTGGACATGGAGAGGGTGGAGTCAAGGATGAATCCTAGGTTGCGTGCATGGTCGGTTGGCGTGTGGGGGTTGAAATAACCGAACCCCTGGGTAAGGCATCACCTTTGCAGTTGCAAAGGCTTGTTGACTTCTTTGCAAGAAGATCTCCAGGCTCCAAGTAGACCTAACCCCGAGCACCTCCTGTGACCAGAATCTTTGGCCAAACCGCATTGTGTGCATCGTGGCCTTATTCTTTTTGTGAGCTGCACGAGGTCCTCTTCTGACTCCTGTGCAATTGGCCTGTTGGTTCTTTTGAGGGTCACCTTTCATTTCCTTGGGCTCCCATGATTGCTTCTGGCCTGCCCTGACTCCCCTGCTTGTGGTGAGTTTCCTGGACATTGCTGGTCCGAACCGTACACTTTCTTGACTTCCTGCTTGGATTGCTGTTGCCAAGGCTTGTTGGTGCTCCCGCCAGACACCGACCCATTAGCTCTCAATATCCTTTGTGGAACAGCTCGTATTTAGCTCCTTGTTGTCGTCAGAATCTCCTGGTCCCCACAGCAATATGGCAATGAAGAGCCACGCCAACATCTCCCCTGAATCCAATATGTTGTGTAGTTCCAAATAATGCATAGGATCTGCGTGCTTAGATAATACAAACTAAGGGATTGGTGTCCAGGCTGATTCCAGACACCCCCAAAAGATATGTTAGCCTTTAGACCAGCTATCTCACAGTGTCACCATAAGATCCCTAACTTCACCAAGGAGCGAAAAGTTTCTGGCAACTATCAAACATGATAACCCTTGATCCTTTAGGGATCGTGGAAGGAATATACTACTTTTCGCTCAGTCTCTTGTGCTTCCTTGGTCTCAGAAGAATACTAAGAATAAGCAATGGGGAAGTTTTCAATAAGCATTTTATTGAACCAGCGTTATTCTAGTATAAAACATGTTTGCTGTGACAATCATTAGACAGAAACAGATACACATGATTGCAAGCACCAACAGAGTAAATAAAAGTTAGAATTCTACCATGGTGCTAAAACAGTAAATATATGCAAGCATGGCTGAAATCAAGCATACTCCTATGATGTAAACCCTATCTAAGGGTACCTAAGTGTACCCAGCATGTATGCAGATGCAAAGCTAAGAATCCCCTAGGTAAGAGCCAACCCCATTACCTGATGAGAGAGAATGAATGACCCCATCTTGGTCTCGAGTTGGACACCCTTCAAGGGATGTCAGACCACTGTGTGTTGTAGCTATCTGCAGGCCGGGATCTCAGTGTCTGGTGCAGGGTGGAGCTTCTCCTCTGGTTACCCAGCGAAGATGTGGTTCTTTTATACCCAAAAAGTAACCTTTGGGGTTCTACCTAGATATGCAATGGCTTGCCATTATGTATAGTGGACCTGTCGTCCAAGGATGGCGTTAGCGGTGACTTTTGTACAGAGTTATTATACAGAAGATGGTAAT
The DNA here is from genome assembly GCF_964263255.1 of Lissotriton vulgaris. NCBI lineage: Eukaryota > Metazoa > Chordata > Amphibia > Caudata > Salamandridae > Lissotriton > Lissotriton vulgaris. The sequence continues at coordinate 995,142,999 of NC_141697.1, forward strand.
CCTGCTGTGTACGTACTAGGCAGGGGATTAAGATATGATACTAGGAATCCTCATGCATAATAGATGAGGCCACTTTTTGAGAAAACTGATATACATTTATTCAGCCTATAACTAGGTAAAAGGTCAGAGCCACAAACGTTATGCAGAGCAATGTAAGGCGAATGTAGGTAAAGGTTGTGTAGCTTCTAGGCCTATATTGGGGTACATTGGGGTTCATAACAATTAGAGAAAGGTTGACACTACTGCCTTGAATGCAAGGGCTTCCTCTCACACCTGTTCTCTCAGGATAAAACACTTATGTATTTCGCACAATTTCTTCTCTTCTTCTCGTCTGCCCCTGCAATGTTACTCGTCTGGTCTCCATGCTGTTCCCATTATTGTCCCAGATATGTGTTAATATCTGATTCTGCCAAATTAAATTCCTAGGACATTTTTAATTACCGGAAAATGTCCTGCTTACTAGGTCTGTCTAGAGTCCTGGAAGATTTTCATGCAATAGTTCCACCAATCAGAAGCTGACTTGTCATTAGCTTAATCAGGCTTTCATCAGACCAACCAGATGTTTTAAAGCATTGGTGGTAGCCCTGTGCTGTGCATCCTCTAGGAACCTTCCAAGGCCTGTGAAGCATCAAGGAAAACCAAAGTAATCTCCCTTGGAGTGAAGGAGTAACTCTCCTGCATTTGCAGGTACCACAACGAAGACGACCAGTCTGCAGATTCTGCGGTCCACCGGACGCGTGGGCTCTGCAACTTAGGGGGTAGTTTTCCTCAGCCCGAGGCAAACTCTCCCGTCTGACCAAGTTTGAGGCCAGCAGCTCAAGTCAATCAATCAATCAGAGGACTTGTATAGCGCGCTACTTACCCATGAGGGTCTCTCTCAAGGCGCTGGGGGGCGGGGGCGGGGGGGGCGTGGTGCCATTACTGCTCGAAAAGCCAGGTCTTGAGGCGTTTTCTAAAGGCGAGTAGGTCTTCAGTCTGAAGTAGGTGGGTAGGTAGGGTGTTCCAGATTTTGGCGGCGAGGTGGGAGAAGGATCTGCCGCCGAAGGTAGTACGCTGGATGCGGGGGATGGTGGCGAGGGCGAGGCTGGCGGAGCGAAGATGGCGGGAGGGTGTGTGGAAGCTGAGTCTGCTGTTCTGGTAGGCCGGTCCGGCATTGTAGAGTGCTTTCTGTGCGTGGGTGAGGAGTTTGAAGGTGATCCTCTTTTCGACGGGGAGCCAGTGGAGGTCTCGCAGGTGGGGGGTGATGTGGCAGCGGTGGGGTATGTTGACGATCAGTCGGGCGGAGGCGTTTTGGATGCGCTGGAGACGACGCAGGTGTTTGGCTGGGATTCCGGCGTAGAGTGCGTTGCCGTAGTCCAGCCTGCTGCTTAAGAGAGCCAGTGTTACCGTTCTTCTTGTCTCTGTCGGGATCCATTTGAAGATTCTGCGGAGTGTGCGGAGGGTGTTGTAGCAGGAGGAGGATACGGCGTTGACCTGTTTGGACATGGAGAGGGTGGAGTTAAGGATGAATCCTAGGTTGCGTGCATGGTCGGTTGGCGAGTGGGGGTTGAAATAACCGAACCCCTGGGTAAGGCATCCCCTTTGCAGTTGCAAAGGCTTGTTGACTTCTTTGCAAGAAGATCTCCAGGCTCCAAGTAGACCTAACCCCGAGCACCTCCTGTGACCAGAATCTTTGGCCAAACCGCATTGTGTGCATCGTGGCCTTATTCTTTTTGTGAGCTACACGAGGTCCTCTTCTGACTCCTGTGCAATTGGCCTGTTGGTCCTTTTGAGGGTCACCTTTGATTTCCTTGGGCTCCCATGATTGCTTCTGGCCTGCCCTGACTCCCCTGCTTGTGGTGAGTTTCCTGGACCTTGCTGGTCCGAACCGTACACTTTCTTGACTTCCTGCTTGGATTGCTGTTGCCAAGGCTTTTTGATGCTCCCGCCAGACACCGACCCATTAGCTCTCAATATCCTTTGTGGAACAGCTCGTATTTAGCTCCTTGTTGTCATCAGAGTCTCCTGGTTCCCACAGCTGCAGAGTCAAGGTCATCAACAGCCATCCTGAAGCACCTGACATCGGTTGGCATTTGATTACTGATCCCCTGGTCACTCCCCAGTGACCCAGACTCTGTCCCCTCTGCTTTAAGGTACTCTTCATCAAGAATCTACATTTGGATTTGTCCGGACACTTTCTCCTCTTTCAGCAGCGGCACTTTCCTGAAGTCCTCCATTGGGCTCAATGGCGGTTTCCGACGCCACTTCATGCCTATGCACCCGGCTTCCCTATGATAGCTAACATGGGTACCAAGGTACCCATGGGTGGGGTGGCTCTCCAACTTTCTGCCTTCCACAGAGTTTCTTCAAGGTCTACTGGGAAGTGTCCTTAATCTTTAAAATTCCAACAGCGACTTGCACATAGATTTGTACGGAGCACACAGTCGTGTTAACACACTGCACACGCACTCCGTGGGGTCCCTGTCTCACTCACCTTGGATGGTACCTTTGGGTCCCAGCAATTCTACGTCCTCTTGACATTGCCCTGATGTGAGTCATGGTTCTTATACCACTTTCTTAGTATATGGTTTTGTCCCCCCTGGGGTCACTGTGTATTAGTGTAATTTACTATGATTTGTTTGATAAAGTGTTGTGTGCTTTGTGTCTATTTCTGTGTGGGAGATACTGTAACAAACTAGATAGTGTTAATTAATAAATACATATTTTTATAACTACTGAGGGGTACTCTTTTAAATTAATCAACTGACCATCTTCCCCCCGTTAACACCCTTAACGCCTGGAACCCAATCTCCACTGAGGACACCATCCGCCTGATGAATTCCATCCACTCTGGATCCCCCACAGACCCATGCCCCCACCACATCTTCAACAAAGCAGACTCCGTCATAGCTCCGCACCTCCGAGACGTCATCAACTGCTCCTTCAACTCCGCTACCTTCCCAGAAGATTGGAAACACGCTGAACTCACCGCCCTTCTGAAAAAACCAACAGCAGACCCCACCGAACTCAAAAACTACCGCCCCATCTCGCTTCTTCCATTCCCGGCCAAAGTCATCGAGAAAGCTGTCAACAACCAGCTCGCCGCCTTCCTCGAAGACAACAAATCACTCGACCCCTCACAATCTGGCTTCCGAGCCAAACACAGCACTGAGACCGCCCTTATCGCAGCAACAGACGACATTCGAACTCTACTGGACAATGGAGACACAGTCGCCCTCATCCTCCTCGACCTCTCTGCAGCCTTCGACACAGTCTGCCACAGCACCCTTTTACAACGCCTCAGAAACATCGGAATCCAAGGAAAAGCACTGGAATGGATCACCTCGTTCCTCACCGGAAGAACCCAGAGAGTCCGCCTCCCACCATTCAAGTCCGAGGCCTCCGAAATCATCTGCGGCGTACCACAAGGATCCTCACTCAGTCCCACCCTCTTCAACGTATACATGAGCCCCCTCGCGGCCATCGCCCGACAACACAACCTCAACATCATCTCTTACGCGGATGACACTCAACTGATCCTATCTCTCACCAAGGACCCCAGCACCGCTAAAACTAACCTACACGAAGGAATGAAAGAAGTCGCCGAATGGATGAAACAAAGCCGTCTGAAACTGAACTCAGACAAAACAGAAGTCCTCATCTTAGGTAAATCCCCCTCTGCATGGGACAACTCCTGGTGGCCGGAAGCCCTCGGAAATGCACCCATCCCGACAGACCACGCACGGAACCTTGGCGTCATCCTGGATTCTTCACTCTCAATGAACAGACAAGTCAGCGCCGTATCCTCTTCCTGCTTTAACATTCTTCGCATGCTCAGAAAAACATTTCGCTGGTTCCCCCCGAAACAAGGAAAATCGTCACCCACGCTCTAGTCACGAGCCGACTGGACTACGGAAACACCCTCTACGCAGGTACCACCGCTAAACTCCAGAAGAAACTCCAACGAATCCAAAACGCCTCAGCCAGGATCATATTAGACATCCCACGCAACGAACACATCCCCGGTCACCTTAAAGACCTCCACTGGCTACCCGTCAATAAGAGGATCACTTTCCGTCTGCTTACCCACGCACACAAATCACTCTACAACATCGGACCAGATTGCCTCAACTCTCGACTGTCCTTCTACACCCCCTCCCGCCAACTCCGCTCTTCCAGCCAAGCCTTCGCCACTGTACCTCGCATCAACAAGACCACCATGGGAGGCAGATCCTTCTCATACCTGGCTGCCAAAACATGGAACTCACTCCCCGCTTACCTTCGCCTCACCCAGAATCACCTAGCGTTCAGAAAGCAGCTTAAAACGTGGATATTTGACAAATAATCCACCTCCCCTTCCTAAGCGCCTTGAAACCCTCTGGGTATGTAGTGCGCTATATAAATGTTTTGACTTGACTTGACTTGACATTCTGGTAAAAACAAGATGCTAAACGCTCCTTCAAGACTAAGCCTGAAAGCAGCTCTCCACAGCTATCACTTGGATAGCTTTCTTGGTTTGTCTTAGATCTCTTAAAACACCATAAGGGTTGTCTGGACTGGTGCAAGGTGCCCACTTACATTAGTGGACATCATATACCAGGCCAGCTTCTCACAAAGACAAAATGGCTGCTTGAACATTACACAACCGACATTCAATCCACATCCGTAAGACCAGGCGACAACACCAGATGGGGCATATTGACACTGAACGAAGTCGATCGACATCTAAATTATTGTCGAAAAGTTCTTCAGTATCAATTTCAAGTGAAGCTGATGGCTGTGCAATGTTGAGGTTCACCTCAGAGAAATGTGCACATGTGGGACTGGTCGCATGTGAAGGAAAATATAGGTCACAGAAGAGTTGACATGAAAAAGCACCAAAGTCCTTCAAACATTGTCCAAAGATTACCCTAAAGATGAACTGGTGTTCAATACCTTTCATCATCAACAGTGGTGCATCGATAAAGATTATGTCTGAGAAGATATACACAGAACTATCTCCACTGCCCTGATTTACGCAGTGCAAAAACAAAAATAGATACATAGGCTGCATCAACACCATTAAAAAGTCAAGGTTCATTTGTAACCACAATGAATCACAAGCAAACCAAGGTACAAGCATCTATCCATTCACGCCAAGCTACTGTATCCATCCCCTGTTTACTCTGCTTCAGCACAGCTGCTGATATGAGACTTATATCAGTGAACTAGAACATGAATGCTCATCACAAAATAGTAAGTCAGTTTCCTTTGTTGTTTCATGGGTTAGGAAAACTCAAGTCAATTAAAGTACAGTTACACATAAATGAGGACCTCCGTCCCATTGCACAAAGACACAGATGAACTGCATTGCATTTTCAGAAAGCAGATGAAAAATAACTTGAATTGTGACTCAAACGAGTAACGATTCAGAAGTACATCTGAATTAGAGTTGAAGACTTGTGAGTTATTCAACTGCCTTTCATCAAAAATCACTCAACACACTTTAAACATTTCAGAGTTGCCAAGCATGCATGTGAAAGAATTGCTGTTGACTTTTTTGACTCTGTTGACAACGAACATCACTTGATGGTAATTGTTGATAAATACTCCTATTTTCCATTAAATGAAGATCTTTCACCTATCACTCAAGAAAGAGTTTTTGAAAAATAAGATGGCATATTTGCGACAGGGTGTGTTCAAGTGATTTTAAAATCTGACATTGGTCAACCATTCAAAAGTCGAGAATTCAGAGACTTTCTCAGTCATGTTGATGCGAAGCATCAGAAGAGCACCCACTCTTTGAGCTTACCTTTCAACCCCTCACTCAACCATAGGTGACAGCCCTGCAACTCTGATGTTCGGGAAAACCATGCTGACCAAGTTACCTCATTGAACCAACTATAGATCTGCTACTGAGGAAGTTGTCCATACCAACAACTGGGGTTGTAAGAAAAGAATGAAGGGCTATGCTGACAAGCAATGACATGGGAAAGATGTCACCTTCACTAGAGGAGATTGAGTGATTCTGCGTTAGCCTCAAAAGAGAAAATCTGATGCTCCCTTCGTTGCAGAGCTATTTCATGTTGTGACCAGCAAAGTTCACATGGTGACTGCCCAACGTCCTGAGAAGTCCATTACTAGAGACTCATTGCACTTCAGACTTGTGGCCCATCGCTCGACGAGCATTGATGTCGGCTTAGAGACTGGGTCTGAATGGCCAGTTGAAAATCCATTGACTGCTGTTGTTTCAACATTGTCAATGCAGATCACAGAAACTTCAACTGCCTGTCCCCAATTTCAAAAGACACTGTCAGGGTGTGTGATTAGAGCACCACAATGACTCACTCAAGAGTTATAATTATGTAAAAAGTCGCGAAACAATAAAAATGTGTTTTTAATAAAGTGGAAGATGTAATTTTGCGTGAGTTAGAAATAACGTAACCCTTTTAGCTACTGATGGACCCCATAGACCTCTGATGTAAGTGTTAGAGTACAGTGAAGTGAATGCAGGTGTAGAATGTTGAGTTCACGTTTACACGCTGATGAATAAAGATGTGTAAAACTATCCTCTGTGTATGGCGTAGTCATTGGTGAGTGCCCAGGATGTGGAGGATGCTTCAGTAAGTGCCTGCAATTCTTATTTCCCTCAAATATGCTGTTTAAACCAGGTGTCTCCAACCAGCTGATGGTGAGCGTCCAATTAGCTTGTAGACACTTTCTGAGTAGCTCCTAGCCTTGAGTTCATTTTTAAATGAGCACAGGGTTACATTTTCTTTTTAATGGAAGCCTGTGTTTATTTTACATTATTATCATCACCAGGCTGCAGATAGCAGGGCCTGATAATGAGCAGTGCTCAGTCAGATTTATGACCCAGTCTGGGGCACAGAGGTGAAAAACTGACACAGTGAGGTATTTAAATCTTAAATGAAAGTCCTTGTCAATTCAATATTGATGCTGTGAGAACAAGATGATGCTTCTGAAGGCTTTTAACTGGGAGAAAATTAAAATGAAAAGTTACCTTTATGATTAAGTAAATGTGTCACCTAAATGTTCTACATTTCGAAGTGTTTTCTAAACACACAATAAGCATCTTGCTCCCAGAGCCTGGTAGACACAGTGCCATATTTGTAACTGACAAATACAGCCATTATTGTACGGAGAAGAAATTTAAAGTGCAGAAATGTGTTCCATATTATGAAAGTTTTTGCAGAACATTTTTCTGCCCTTTCATTTCTACCATTTAGAAACAAGCATTGGCATAGCCAATAGGTCTCGCTTTGGGACCTTATAAGTATTTAATTATGCAGCACAATATCCTTGGTGCAACAACATCAACTGTTCCATGGCTAAACACTTATAAGGTCCCAAAGGCGAGACCTATTGGCTATGCCAATACTTGTTTAAATCGGAATGCTTTTCCACCTGACATTTGCGTTTCAATTCTAATCCGTAATAACAACATATGAAGTAACCGAAATACAAACGGATATTTTTGGAAATGTTTAATCTTGATGTTATGCCTCGTACTTTAATCTGGTAATAAAATTTCAAAAAGATTTTTGGGCAACTCGATAGTGCTCTCACAGTTTGCAAAACAGTTGCCTCTTTGCTAGAATTTTAAGCTAGAGCAATGCGAAGAAAATGGAGGCACAAAATAATTTATAGCAAGCTTTTTCAGCACAATTTTTATATCCTTTGTCCTTATTCTAAGGAATTCTGAGCCTTGCTACACTTTCACATGACTTGCCAACACGTGTTCTGCAAATTACATCGTTCTGTTTTGTCTCTAAACCAAAAGTATGGAATTTTCAGAGTTGAGGTTTAGTGCAAAAACATGCAGAACTTTTCATGTGACTGAATGAAAATACATTAAACTATTATAAGAAACTATTTTGCTCTAGAGATATGCTGCACTGAGGAAGCGAGATACCATTTGTGAAAGGCTCTTTATCAAGACATTGTAAAGTGTTAGAAAACATTGAAGTATGTGTATTAAGGACAATATTTATTAAACTGTGATTAATTCATATTTATAGTTATTTGCAAAAATCCGCCACTGGCGTTTTATACATCAAAACGTTGCCCCAGCTCTAAAATGTTCTGGTCTCATGACCTGTTTTGATTCTCCTTTGCAAAAGATAAACTCACGGTCTTACGGGGTTGTTGTGCTGAGCAGTGTTAATTGCATCAGGAAGTTGCCAGAGTGTGCTGTTTGTGTGAAAACACTGAAAGGGGAAAGATATGTAAATTTCGACGCTCTTCCTCAATAGAGAGCCAAGAAATCATTCTGACAATGGCGCTCCTCTTTTTCCCAGAAACCCTTAACTTCTAAGCCTCCGAGTCAGATCTTACATTTGGGGTAATGGTATAATAGGATAAGAACCTTTTTGAGCACCATGTGTAAATAGGGTTATGCCATAGTCTTCAAACTCCATTTTGATGGTAAAATACTGATTCCGGTGTGCATGCACATGTGTGCATGCACACCTATGCCATGTGACAGGCAGACCTGCCCTTAGGGCATGTATGCCTGCCACATGGCACCCGAGCCTGTTTTAGGGGTGCCAGAGGGTGTCAAAGTGACACCCCCTGCACCCTTGTGGAAATCGGTATTTACCGATTCGGTAAATACCGAATCGGTTATGCCCATTCATTCCTATGGGCTTCAAAGCCCATAGGAGTGAATGGGCATTACCGATTCGGTATTTACCGAATCGGTAAATACCGAATACTTCCGATTCGGTATTCCAGCACATCTGGAATACCTACATGTCCACAGCTTAGATTTACCGATTTTTAATTACCGATTCTTTAAAATTCGGTAATTAAAAATCGGTAAATCTATTTTACCTACATCTAGCCCATGATTATTTGCTTTCCTATTGGAGGAGGGCAGATGCACACACCCCAGGAATTAGCGAAATACCGTACTGGTGAAAAGTATTTCACTTTTATCTACTCGCATGACAACTGTATATTTTCGCAAGAATTGTACTGCTCTACAAATTGTTTCGAACACAAATTGTTTATAAAACCACCAACAAACACCACTTTTCAAGGTCAGTTATGTTTCTTTTTGTAAAAAAAAATTTCAGAATTGGTTTTGTGCCTATGTGTTTGTTTTCTGCGACCCTCAAAAAGTATGCTAGTTAAATTTGGACTGCGAGCAGCACCCTCGTGCATCTCGCTTCAGGTTTACTTTCTTGATATTCTCGGGTCTACAAAATATGTTCCTTTTCAAACAGCTGGTGTAGCCTCTTGTGCTTGTTTTTGCGAGAGAGCTGGAAAGCCCACTCCCGTGGTCGAAAGGGGGCTGTGATACATCAGGATGCAGTAATGTGAAACTTTCCTGACAGCGTCGCACAACAAGAGCTGGTCTATCACCCACTGTTCTTGTTTTGTGAAACCGTAGGAAACCATGTGGGTTTCCTGGCTTCTGTTAAAGCCATCTTGGCTGTGCTGGGCACAAATGAGGGTATACTTATTTTCTTTGTCCACTTTGTATTTGTAATGCAAGTTAAAGCTTATGGCTTTCAACGAGGGACCATGTTATGTAGTCAGCCGTCTAGTAGTTGGGTGGGTGGAGCTAGCTGGGGTGGAAGGGAAGAGGAGGAGTGTAGACAGGATGGGGTTAGTTAGAGTAGGGACAGGGACACTGAAGGAGGTATTCAATAAAGCTCCTATATAAATATACCTAGACTTGTCTGTTATTATTGGATAGACATGACAACTGGCGATGAGGGTGGGATCGGCATGCCCATCACCCACAGAACCCTGCAGGAGCGTCCTGTCCCGAGCAGCGTCCAGAAACGAAAGAGCTGCTGTGCAAAGTGAAGCTGCCGCCAGCAGCAGGTGACCCTATCCCTCAGTCCGGCGACTGCGAGGGAGCCAAGAGGGGCCGAAGTAACGAGCGCCGAGACGCTCGAGCGAAGGAAACCCATTCGCGCCAAAACCGCGACTCACGCCTAATGCGTGCAACTTGGCATGTATTGAAAGAGCAGAAGGCGGGAGCCCACTCCGACTCTGCCTGCCACCCAAAGCTATCTGGAATCGTCCTGACAGCAAGCGTCGCTCACGGAAGGCCTGCGGACTCGTGCCAGCGAGCGTGGTGCAAACGGAGCTCGAGTGGCGCGCGACCTCGCGATCTCACTCCAGATGTGTGAGGTTCGGCAAGGCGGCGCCGAGTGAGCGCGAGACGCCAAGAACCAAGGTGGGAGCCCACCCCAACCTTACCTGAACGCGGCAGCAGTGGCACAGGGTGTGGAGACCTGGAGAAGTGTTGTCCTTCCTGGAACTGGCGGCCGGTGAGTCTTGACTGAAACAGCCTTGGTCCGAATGAACAGAGAGAAAGTCTTGTGTGCATTGAGAAGTCAGCAACGGCGGCCATTTTGAGGTCAGGCAGCCTCAAGAGCAGACTCCTTGTGCAGTGTGGGGGCGGCCATTTTAAGGTCAGGCCTGCTAATTGACCAGTAAGAAATGACACGCACAGGCTATAAAGAAGCATAGCAAGCTTGAATCAACTCGAGTAACCAAGGCTGAACAAGCACGCGCAGCCGTAGCAATATAAACAAACACGAGCGAAGGTAAATAACAGTGACTGAAGACGACCGTAATTGACCAATCAAAGCACCTGTGAACGAGAAGCGACAGGTCAACCAGAGTCAGAGAAAGGGGTGAGAAGCACGTGATACCACAATGGTGACCCCAGATACATCCCCACAGCGAAATGAAGTCAAGCCCACCATTGCAGGAGTGTCGCATCTGCGGGCCCCGGAACCTTTGACACTGACCACAGGAGGGAGCATGGGCCCCAAGTGGCAAGAGTGGCTTGAAGATTTCGAAGACTACATCGAGGGATCCAAAGTAACAGTTGATAAAGAAAAATTGATTGCCCTCCGCAACTTAGCAGGTCGAGAAATAAGCAAGATAATCAAAGATCTTCCCCCTGCAGATGCTGGAACCTATGACAAGGTGCGTGAGGCATTGAATGAAAATTTCCTCCATAAAAGAAATGTGGACTATGAACGCCATGCGTTTCATCAAGCACGCCAAGGAAAGGATGAGGCGATGAGCGCGTTCATCACCCGACTGCGGCGACTATCGAGACATTGTGAATTTGACACCTTCTCAACAGATGCCACCATAAAGTCACAAATCATAGATGGATGCCACTCGGAAACCCTCAGGAGGCGGCTACTAAGAAAACCCCATGAACTAGACGACATTGAAGAAATGACTCGCGTCTATGATCAGGCCGAGGAACATGCCACCAACATTGAAACGGGACGCAATGTGAGTCATGAACACGCGCGTCGTGTCCAAGCCAAAGGCAGCAGCCGACGAAACTCGAAAGAAAAGCAATGGAGACCCAGACCATCATCTCGTCAAAGACACCCAGAGCACAGGAGGCGAGAACCTGGGTGGAAAGAAAGGAGACCGGAAAGGACGAAAAGATGTTACAGGTGTGGATATGACTATCCTCATGCAGATACCTGCCCTGCCATGGGTCAGCGATGTAGGAGATGTGGGCGGACGAACCAGTTCGAAGCGATGTGTGGGGACTATCACAAGGAGAGGCGAAGCGAAACGACGAGGCCGTCTCGTTCCGACACCAGAAAACATCACATAAGGGCAGTCCGAGGAAAGTCTACATTGTCCTCAGGCTCGTCACACTCCAGCCGAGAGTCACGCAGATCTCGATGGGAGCGTAGATCACCGTCCCGGGACTCCAGATCTTCATCCAGAGACTCTGAATACACAGTGGAATATGTGAATATGATTGCAGATCCCGAACAACTCAAGAAATATCCACGCCTGGACATAAAAGTAGGGAACCATGACACCAAATTCGTACTGGACAGCGGGGCTTCGCTGAACTATATCCCGGTCACAGAATATGAGAGAATGAATCCTAAGCCCCCACTAACTTTTGCACCGGTCCAAGTTTTCACTTGGATGTCCAAGAAGCCACTCCTTTGCTAGGGAAAATCCCCCACAACACTCAAACACGACACCGTCACCATACCAGCGGTCATACATGTCATCAAAGGCCCGGAGGCTGACTGCTTACTCAGCCTGCCAACTGCAGAGCGCCTCCGCCTTATTGAAATCCTATTCAAGGTCAGTGATGACCAGGACATTGTCAGCAAGTTTCCTAGGCTGTTTCAAGGACTAGGGAAAATGAAGGGATGCCAAATACATCTACACATCAACGAACAGATCAGGCCTGTGGCACAGCACCCTTGACGTGTACCATTTCATCTCCAAAAAGCTGTTGAGGATGAACTTCAAGACCTCTTGTCAGCAGACATCATTGAACGGACGGATGGTCCAACCCCATTGGTATCGCCAGTGGTCATCGTACCAAAGAAGGGCACCACTAGCAAGGTGAGACTGTGTGTGGACATGTGACTACCCAACACGGCGATAGAGAGGGAGCATCACCCTGTGCCGCATCTAAGCGACATGATTTCTGCTTTGAACGGGGCGAGGGTGTTCTCGAAGCTGGATTTAAACAAAGGCTACCACCAGCTAGAGCTGGATGTCAAGTCCCGTTATATTACGACATTTGCAACCCATTTAGGACTCTTCAGATACAAGCGACTGAGTTTTGGTGTCTCCTCAGCCGCGGAAATTTTTCAAGAGGCAATCCGTCAAATCATTCAACACATCCCCAACACTGTAAACTACAGTGACGACATTCTTGTATATGGCTCCGACGTTCGTGAACACGATATGGCACTCGATCGCGTCTGTCACGCTCTGCTAGATGCCAACCTGACGTTAAATAAAGATAAGTGTGAGTTCCACCAGTCCACTTTGAAATTCTTTGGCCACATTTTCTCGGGTGCAGGAATGAAACCTGATCCGGACAAGATAGCGACTCTGAACAACACCAAGAGCCCGCAGGATGTCAGTGAATTGAGATCATTCCTTGGGATGGCCAGCTACTGTGCCCGCTACATCAGAGACTATGCGACCATCCGCCATCCCCTTCGCCCCCTCACCAAACAAGGCCAACCGTTTGACTGGACGCCCCAGTGTGAACAAGCATTCAGAGAGATCAAGCGTGCAGTGGAGTCTGCTGACAACCTCTCGTACTTCAATCCTCGACGGAAAACTGAAATCACTGTGGATTCCAGCCCTGTGGGGTTGGGGGCAATTTTGGCACAATATGACAATGACTCTGACCAGAGACGCATCGTTGCCTACGCCAGTCGCAGTCTGTCTGATCCTGAAAGGGCATATTCACAACCTGAAAAGGAGAGTCTTGCGGTGGTTTGGGCATGTGAACATTTTCATGTTTTTATTTACGGCAAGCACTTTACTCTGATCACTGATCATCAGGCACTGGTCACCATCTACGGCAACCCCAGATCCAAAATGCCTCCGAGGATTGAGAGATGGGGCCTGAGACTCCAGGAATATACTTTTACCATTGTCCACAAACCCGGGAAGGCGGAGAACCCGGCAGACTACATGTCACGACACCCTCATGCATCGTCGGACTCCAACCCATCCATTGCCGAGGAGTACATCCATTTCATGGCTGATCAAGCACTGCCACCTGCCATTCCCATGGAAGTCATCCGAGAGGTCACTGCGCAAGACGTCGTCCTGCAAAAAGTACACCGTCGGATTCAGACCAACCGGTGGAGACCTGCTTCTAAAGAAGAAGACGATGATCCGACTGTCAAGCAGGAGATGCAAGCATTCCGACACGTCTGTGACGAACTGTCTGTCACCACGGAGGGAGTAATACTGTGAGGTCAACGGATTGTGGTTCCTGGTCAACTACGGCAAGGCGTCATCAACCTTGCCCATGAAGGCCTCAGAGGAGTAGTGTCAACAAAGCGAGCTCTCCGGGAATGCGTGTGGCTTCCCCTCCTCGACCAGATGGTAGAGTCTACTCTGAAGGATTGCCATCTGTGCCAGCTGACCAACAAAGGTGATCCACCGGCCCCATTACAAATGACCACTCTACCCAGTAGAGTGTGGCAAGAACTGGCCATAGATTTCTACGGACCACTACAATCCGGAAAATACGTGGTAGCCATAATTGATGAGTACTCACGATTTCCCATCGCGCAATTTGTGTCATCCACAAGTGCCTCTAGCACTCTCAAAGTGCTTGATGAAGTGTTTGCAACATGGGGTGTCCCTAGAGAGGTGAAGGCGGACAATGGACCTCCGTTCAATGGGCACGAGTTCAGTGCGTTTGCAAAGCACCTGGATTTCAATCACAGGAGAATTACACCCCTCTGGCCACAAGCAAATGGCACCATTGAAAGATTCATGACCACGCTCAAAAAGACATTCCAGCAAGCCACTGCTGAAAAGAAGGACCTGCAAGCAGCCCTCAATGAGGTCCTTAGAGCCTATAGGACAACCCCTCACTCAACCACCGGAAAGTGCCCTGCAACACTGATGCTGGGGCGCCCCATGAGAAATCGCATCCCGACCTGGGAAGGGGCCTTGCGGGCAGTGTCGCCGCTCCACAGCCATCAAGAGGTGATGGCGACTGATAGGTGAAACAAAGACAAAATTAAATCATATGCCAATGCTAAAAGGAGGGCGAGATCACCATCATTGCATGAAGGAGATTACGTTATGGTCAAACAAGACCAACAAAGATAGACTGACTGTCGATTCCGAGATGAACCTTTGCTGGTCACCCAACAGAAGGGCACTATGCTAACTGCAGAATCTGTTCAACGACAAATTACCAGGAATGTATTGCATTTTAAGAAATGCCCTCGGGACATGAAAGGACCTGTGACGAGCGTGACTGAAATGCTTACTCCTGAAGAGTCTGACCAAGTTGACCAAGAGAGTGAGAGTCAGCTAAGTGAACCCCCGATAGATGATACGACTGGAGCCATGTCTATGCGACCCCGCAGAGATATCCACGACCAAAGAGACTCATTGAAGAAATATGAGTTAGCACACTGTTCTGCTATTTTGTTAAGAAAGGGGGAGATGTTATGTAGTCAGCAGTCTAGTAGTTGGGTGGGTGGAGCTAGCTGGGGTGGAAGGGAAGAGGAGGAGTGTAGACAGGATGGGGTTAGTTAGAGTAGGGACAGGGACACTGAAGGAGGTATTCAATAAAGCTCCTATATAAATATACCTAGACTTGTCTGTCATTATTGCATAGACATGACAGACCATAGCCGTCATTCTTTTTCTAAAGGCAGGCAGCAGTGGGTGATTTTCAAACGGGATTACATAGTTGTAAATGAGTATTCAATCGAAGGCATTCTCGAACAAAATGTGACTATGGAACTGAATCGTTTTCGGTATAAAAATCATGACATTGAAAACAGGTTTGACTTGACATGAAAAACGGGTTTGACTTGACACAACATAAAAAACGGGTTTGACTTGACATGACATGAAAAACGGATCTGATTAGACGAATAGCTTCGCAACATCTCTCATCTCTCTCAAATGCAGTGATCGATGCAAGCTCAGACATGTTTTTGCAATGTATTCCACTTGGGTTGCTGCCCAAGAATGCGACTCGCCTGCACCCTTAGTGTTCTCCAGAGCAGCTAAGAAATTCATCAGGGCCCTCAGTGCAGTTAAGCACAGTAAGAGAAAGCCCCCCGTGAACAGAAGTGGACCAGAACACATTTTTGTCACAAAATCGCGGCAGCAAAAGTGAAAGTAATGGCCAGCGATGCGGAGGAAGAGATAAGAAAGGCAGATGGGGCTGTGCGCATGCACACGAGCGTGCACGCAAGCTTGAGGCCAGCAATAACTTGTGAACCACGTGGACATTAGGCTTAAAGCCAATGAAGCTGGGCGTGGGGGTGTCTAGTAACAATGTGCGAATTGTTTATCCGTCAGTAGCTCACTATGATTTTCATTTATCAGAAGTAGGTCTCACTACAAAAAATATTGGAGACCCCTGGTTTAAATGCAGTAGGAAGAAGATCAACAGATGAGTCAATCGAGGCCCTTCTCTTCCCCATTCATTTCAATGCATACATTTCACTACTCATAGGAATATTGAATTTTCACAAAATTGATGATTAATGTACATAGAAGATACACAACTATAAGACAAGCTTATGTCAATCATAGCTGTCAGAATGCCTGTGCCAAATTGAAGCATGGATGGAAGCAAATAGTACAGCTTTAACAGTGCAAAGGAGGAAATAACTCATATGGGTGGCAAACCAGGCCGAATACTTCCATTCAACTCCCTCTCATCCATAAAGCATCCTCTGGTCAGAGTTAATACAGGCTGAAGTGTAGGAACCTTTGATACTAGCTGCCTCATTGCACTTCCACAGGGACATGACTGAAAAAGAGATTCTCACCCTTTCAAGCAAACAAAATCAGCACTCTTTTCTCACTCCACAAATAAAAATAGAACTGTTGCACTTCACTTTGCTCATAAATAAACGGTCTAAGTGTTCTTCTTGGGTGGGGGTATGCACCAGAATATCATCGCTGACATTGAGAACCTCATATATGCCAGCCAGAACCCCTCAAATTGTATTTTGAAAGATTTCAGCAGCGCTGAAAATCCCAAAACTAATTCGCTTGTACCTTCGAAGCCCCATGTGGGTTGAAAAATGGGTTATGGCTCTTGACTCTGGATCCAGCAGAAGTTGGTGGTATCCGGCTCGCAGGTCCATTTTGGAGAACAAACGAGACCCGCTGACCTCGGCCACGATGTCATCAATGGCGGGGGTCAGATAACGTTCTATCCTTATTGCATGATTCGGTAACCACATGTCGACGCAGATTCTCACCTCGCCTGGTTGTTTAGGTTTTCTTGCCACGACAATGGGTGACACCAAGGGAGTCGGTCTTTCCACTTGCTCAATGATATCTACCTCTCTTCAATTCTTGTTCCACTTTCGGCCTCAAGTGAAATGCGACTTTTCTGTGCTTGAGTCCACGGTGTTAGGTAAGGGATTAGCCAAACTCCACAGGAGTGAAGATAAACACCCCTAACTTCCAAAAAACAGTACCCAGAATGGAATATGATATAACCACTCTTAGGAACTGCTCTCCAAAAGTATGGAGGAAAAAAACCAAGGAGTGTCCACCACTCTCCCAATACATGGTTGAAGGGTGTTGAGGAGTCTGTAGCAGCCAGGAACAGATGCTGGAAAAAAACAATAACAATACACTATCTTTCTATATACTCTATATCCTGGTAATACATTGATATGCGTTCAGTGTCTTATCACACTTACCCAAGCCAGCATAAAACAGGAGTTTCAGAAAGGGATCCAAAGCAGTAACGTGATATCAAATGTTTTCAATATATCACGGTTAATTGTACTGAATGAGGACACTCTCATACACCATTCATACCAGGAGAGTTTGTGGTGGTAGAAAATGAAACAAAATAAGTACCCCCAAATAAGGAGAAAAATAATAACGGACCTCCTCAGATAGGATACAATAACTACAGGGAGCCAAGAGGCTAGGGGGAGGAATTGAGGTGTTACGGCCAGCTCTACCGACAGGGGAGAGCGGTGCAGACACACACTCAAGAGGTGTGCCGTCCGGCTCCAGGGGAAAGCACGGAGCGGAACAGCAACACACTCAGGCAAGGGTTTAGAAAAGCGAGGTCCGACTTCAGAGGAACAGGATAGAGCGGGACAAACCAACGCTCAAATTTAGAATGTGAAGACATATAAACAAAGGGTCAAGCAAGATGAGGCAATCTCCGCTAGAAAATGCAGCACTAACAGGAACGTAAAGCAGCAAAGGGAAGAGGTGCCAACAAACAAAATACCAAACTTCCAGGACGGGAAAACTTCCAAAAGAGCACCAGGATCGAGCATGAAACTCAGGAGAGGAGACGCAGGACGCCACTCGGGAAACGCGGAAGTGAAGGGGGGTCGTGGTCACGGACGCAGTCAGTAAGCCAAGCGTCGGCTTACATGATAGGCATCTCTTTAGAAGGGTTTAGGGTGCGTCTGTAAAGTGTTGTCTCCTTGCATGTTCTCCGACCCTGAACGCAAATCAATGACTCCCGCTTTGCCCCTGAGCCCTAACACACGGGTTGAATGGTGGTGTCCACATGTAGCCGGACCATGTGATCCTTTAGACATCCGATCCATTTGAACAGGGGCTTGAATTCATTCACCAATGACTCCACACTCTCTAAGTGAATGCTACCAGTTGCAGATGTTCGGCCATTCGGCAGCTTAACAGCATCCCAGAGCCCTCCTGGGTCGCATAAACTTTGGTGCGGGTGGAGCGAGAGTCATGAGAGTCTGTGGGGAAAACTTTCACCAAGGGAAGGGGGGTGGTTGACCCGTAAGCGAACACTTGGTTCGACGTTTGCCTCAAACACGGTGTGACAAGGAGAGTCTGTAGCAGGAAGCTCACCATGATGTTGCTAGACACCCTTCTGTCTATGAGCTCCTGGAATGGGTGTCCCACAACCAAAATGCTGCACTTCGGGATCCGCCACTTTGGACGGGAAACATCACTTACAACGCATTTATTACAACGCACTACCATTACAACGCAACCATTACAACGCAAACCATTACAACGCATTGCGCTGGGGGGCGCTCTAGGATAGGGAATATATTTAATTTACTATCCAACACCTTCCCTACTATCCACGGGGACTGGAGTTGGAATAGTAAATTAAATAAATCACTATCCAGCGCTTAAAAGCACTATGCGTTGTAGTGGTATGCGATGTAAAAACCGCGTTGTAACAGCAGGCGTTGTAATAGCCTGCGTTGTAACGACACCAATCCCTTTGGACACCCGGCTGGTTGCATTGCGTGGATCACGTGTATTGCTCCCTCCACATCATCATCATCATCCATGTCCTCTTCGCCTTCCATGATTTGGGAAGTGTCCATGACAATTATCTGCATGGTCCGCAGTCTTCTCTGTGATGTGGATCGACATACTTTCGCAAGATGGTGGAGTATATTGCACGCTGAACACTTTTTTCCATGAGCTGGGCCTGGCCCTTGATTTGAAAACGGCCCTCCACAACCAAAGCAGGTTTTAGCAGTAGATGGTGGTTTGCTTTTCTCCAACTTCTTGGCTGGATTGCCAGATGCCACGGCATTAACGGGCTCCGTCGTCACCTGGCATTGCAGTGCCACTTCCATGTGCGCCGCTCGCACCTTTGATAACTCCTTGGACCTCCCTAACGTCAACATGTCGGCCATGCACATCCCAGGGACTTGCAGTATCTGTTACCTCAATTTGACAGACGCACAACCCTGGATAAATTGCGCCCGTATCACGTCATTAGTATCAGGCAACGTGCATGAATTATAGCGTAAAAAGCGTCGACTGACTCTTCCGGAATCTGCTTCGTTTACCTCAGTAGGAAACGTTCATAGTCGGGGTTAGCAAGCAGCTCAAAATGCGCCATCAGGGCTGCCTTCAGCGTGTCATTAGTATGAGGAGGGCCTCCCTCCGTCACCTATTTCCCCAGTTTGTGTACGGCAGCACCACCAAGATGTAGTAACATGGGGCACTGTCAATCAGCTTTCAGGCCCACCGCCGCAAAATATGTTTCCAGTCAATCCACCCAATCTTTCCACTTGGCAACTTGCGCGGACGTTGGACCTTCCATCAGGAATGGCTCAATGGGCTGTATGGTGGTCATCGTGTGAGTGTCTTGCAGGTTCTGGGATCCATAATGGGCTCATCAACACGTAGAAAGGTGTGACAGGGGGACCAAGTGCAACAGAAGATTTGACCCCTGATGCTTCTCTGCAGGCTCTATCTGTTGTAAAGTTGACCCTCTGATGGTTCTCGGCGGGCGTTATATGTGCTACTTCCCTCCAGTTGATGAAGTCTTCTATCTGTGGAGGTGGCAGGAAGAAATGCTTCTTTGTTGAGAAATGCTCCTTTGTTATGACAGGGAGCACACACCAACCATCTGCAGGAACACCATCCTAGCAGGCAGTGGACAGGTGGAGGGACATGTCTGGAGCCACTTCCATCCAATGTCTGCAGTGCACCAGCCCAAAGCAGTCGGAGGCAAGCGCTCGGCGCATCAGAATGGGGGTCTGGCTTTAGCGCTGGACCTCACGCACGAGCATGTTCTGTCCTGACCTCTGTGGGACCACCAGAGGCCTGGGTGGCTTACGCTCTTGCGCAGGGGCTGGCAGCGCAGTGGCAGCAAGGACACACCGACACAGTGTCACAGTCGGAAGTGACGTGCTCAAGCGCACGCACTTCTTTTATTGTACGCCGTAGGCCACGCCTGGCCTGCGGATGTAGGGGTGCGTGTGCGTGTACAGACTAGACTGCTCAAGGACACTACATCCCTCTCCAACTTGCAATTGTTTTTTTTCCAAACAGATAAAGCGAAAAAACAGATTCAGTCTTACAACATGTTAGACGAAAGTGCCTGGGTACTTGTGTGTCCCTTGGTGTCGGACTCAGGGTCTCAGCCGGCAGGCATAGTCTTTCAGCTTCTGGCTCGGTGGGGGGTTGGGCCTCAGATTGTATTTTCGGGCGTTGCCCCTACCACCTTCACTAGTCTGGTAAGTGTCTCTGGTTGCAGCCGCCGGTGTTTGGGGCGCTGCCGCGGGGTCACGTTCTTCCACTTGACAGTCTGGGACATTGACGTTTTCTTCTCTAGTTGTCGCCAGTCCGTTGGGTCGGACCTCCTCTCCTGCAGCCTCCTGCCGCTGACTGGACTCCTGCTGGAGCGTCTTGAACCACGAAGTGTTTCGCGATACCTCCTCTTCTCCTCTTTTGGCCGTGACCATGGTGCCTTTGGTGTATGTGACTGTCCACAGGCCCGGTTCGTATCGGGTTTGGAACTTCCCTCCGGGACGTCTGTTACGAATAATCACTCGGGTCCCCGGGCTGAGGCTCCTCGGCTGGGCCCTCCTGTACATACTGGCACGTTGGTTCTCTTGTCGTCTCCGTGACTGGGCCTCTTCGGTGTTGGCCGGGGGTGGCGTCCACCCTGGCGCGGTTGGAAGGAGATCTCTCCGTGGTCCTTGGAACATAAGGGTCCATGGGCTCCTTTGTGTTGTGCAGTGGGGTGTGCCTCTGTATTCCCTTAGGAACTCATGTAGTCTTTGCTCCGGATCAGCTTGTTCCACTAGAGCGATTCGGAGCACTTTATTGAGGGTCCGCATAAACCTCTCCACGTCTCCGTTTGCCTGTGGCCACTGAGGTGTAATGCGGCGGTGTCGAATCCCCCTGGTCGTAAGGAATGTGGCGAATTCTGCCCCTTGGAAGGGCGGTCCATTGTCGCTCCGGATCTCCGACGGGTAGCCAAACATAGAGAAAATCTTTTCCAGCGCCGGTCCTACATGAGCAAATGCCGTGGAGATGACTCTTTCCACTACTGGATACTTAGAGTATGAGTCAATTGCTACCAGGGTATGTCCTTCTCCCGGAAAGCTTCCAAAATCTATGCTGACCTTGGTCCAGGGGGAGGTACAGGCATCTTCTGTGATGATTGGCACGGGTCTCTCCGGGTCACTCGTCAGCTGACAGGCCATGCAACCTCTTACATATTCTTCCACCCTGGTCTCCAGATCTGGAAACCAAACCTTTTCTCTCATGCGCGCCTTCATCTTCGTCGAGCCTTGATGTCCTCCGTGGGCCAATTGTATCGCCCGGTGTCTCAGGCTATGGGGTATGACCAGTCGTGAACCCCTCAGTAGTACTCCGTCGTCCGTGGCACTCAACTCGTTCCGTATCCGCCAGAATTTTTGTGAGTGATTCTTTGTCTTCCGCGACCCAGGAAGTGGGCGGGCGTAGGTATTCTGCCCACGATCCGTCCTGTACTGCCTGAATCGTTCTCCGGTATACATTATCGGCGGCCGCGGCTCCCTTTATTTCGTCTATGGTCATGCTGTTCAGGCATGACGTGAGGGCTACCCACTGAGCATACTCCTCACAGTCCTCCTCCATTGATTCATGTTCTTGTGGAGAGGGGTGGCGTGACAGATAGTCCGCGGGATTTTTGGCTCCCGGGCGGTAGGTGACTTCCATCTCGTAGGATTGTAGCTGTATCACCCATCGTTCAATGCGAGGTGGGGGGTGTGGAGCGGTTCCTTTGAAGAGAGACACTAGTGGTTGGTGGTCTGTAACCATTACAAGCGGGTGGCCTTGTAAGTATAGGTGGAAATGGCCGCAAGCCCACTTGATAGCGGGAGCCTCCCTCTCGATTTGGGCATACCTGGTCTCCGTCGGGGTTAGGGCCTTGCTGGCAAATGCTAGCGCCGTCCACTGGCCGGGCTCATGTTCTTGGGTCAGGACCGCGCCGAGCCCCACCGGGCTGGCATCCACAATCACCTCCTTACACTTCTTGGGGTCGAAGTAGGATAGCGTGGCCTTCTTCAGAAGCGCGTCTTTGATCCCCCGGAATGCCTCTTCTTCTCTCGGGCCCCACTGCCACGGGACATCTGTCTTAGTTAGCGTTCGCAGCGGTTCACTCTTGGTGGCCAAACCCGGTATGAATCGGCCACAGTAAGTGGCCATACCAAGGAAACTTCTCACCTCCGTTGGGGATTTTGGCGCGAAGGCGTCTTTGATGGCCTTGGATTTTTTTGGATCAATCTGAATGCCTTCCTGACTGAACACATAGCCAAAGAATTCTATCGAGGGCTGAAAGAATTGGCATTTCTCTTTGTGGAGTGTTGCTCCGTGGATGCTGAGTCTCTTTAGGACATCCCTCAGGTGCTTGTGGTGTTCCGATGCAGTGGCAGAGTGTATCAGGATGTCATCGCTGACGTTGATGACCCCCGGTAATCCTGAGAGGAGTTCACGGATGGTGTTTTGGAACACCTCCGCCGCTGACGAAATGCCGAAGTTCAGCCGTTTATAACGCCGGAGCCCCAGGTGGGTGCTAAAGGTGGTAATGAAGCGACTCTCCTCCGCTAGGGGTAGTTGATGGTATCCGGCGTTTAGATCTATCTTCGAGAACCACTTCGACCCATTTACGTCAGCGACAATGTCATCCATGGTTGGAGTTAAATGTCTCTCTCTCCGGATGGCAGCGTTTGGTAGCCGCATGTCGATGCATAGACGGATAGCGCCTGGTTGCTTGGGTTTTTCTACAATCACCATGGGTGATACCCATGGGGTGGGCCCCATGACCTTTTCGATGACCCCCATGGTTTCTAGTTTCTCCAGCTCCTTCACCAGTGGGTGTAGGTGGAAGGGTATTCGACGGTGTCGCAAGGCGGTGGGGGTGACCGATTTATCGATGTGCAGCTTGACAGGCTAGCACTTGATGCAGCCCAGGCCCTTGAACAGTTCAGGGAATCGCGCCAATAGTTCATCCACCGGGTGTGCTCTTATCCGGTTGGCAAAAGCGATGAGCTTCAAGTCCTCTGCTGTGTGACTGCTGATCAAAGTATCGGCCTCCCGGTTGATGATGTGGATCGTTGCCATTACCTGTGACTCATCGGCCTGAATTGGTATTGTTATTTTGCCCTTTAAGGGTAGGGGAGTGTCTGCTCCATAAGCAAAGATCCTGGTCTTGGATGGCATTATTTCAGGCCGTGGGCGTAGTTTGTTGAACTGTTGCAAACCCATCACATTCACGGTGGCGCCGGTGTCAATTATGGCCTTAACCTCATTTCCCGCCATTTGTACAATGCACGTGGGCTGTGGCCGTCGTCGCTGTTTGAGCTCTCGTGTGAACGAAACGATGTATGCCTCCTCATCCTCCGACTCTGAGTCGTCGTACACTGTGGGTAGGTGTTTCTCTGCCCGGGCTGGTGTTGTTTCGTTCAATGATAGATGGCGGACGGCTTTTGTGGGCGCCCGTGACCTCCGGAACGGTTTCGACGTGTTTCTTTTGCGGCACACTGAGGCAAATCGATTTGGTATTCCGCAGTTTGCGCAGGTCTTTCCCTGAGCCGGGCAGTCCTTGGCTCCGTGGGGTTCATGTCCACAATATCCACATCGGGTTCGCGGTGGATCTCTCCGATATTCCTTTTGCGGTGGTCCCCGTGGTTGGGGTCGTACTGCATCTGCCCGCTCCACTTTGATAGTCTCTGTTTTGACATGTGGTTGGTGTAGTGCCTGTTCCATGGCGGTAGCTCTGACGCTCGAGAGTTCATGAGATCTAGCAAGGATTAAGATGTCTTCTAGCGTTATACCTGGCTTGCGTAGGATCGCCCCTCTCAGTGTTTTATCCCGGCATCCCTGGATGATCTGCCGTCTTATGGCCTTTGGTTGGTCTTCATCGGTGGAGCTGGCCAGCTCCCTGACACGGGCATGGAATTGGTCCATCGTCTCGCCTTCCCTTTGGCGCACTTGACCCAGTTTGAAGACCTCAAAGTCTACGTTCAGTTGGGGGTCAAAATGGCCGTTCAACGCAGCAACCGCTGCGTCATAGTCATCTCCTGTATTGGGCAGGTGTTTAAACAGTCTGAATATTTCATCGCCCACGTAGTGTAGTAGAAGCGACCGCTTCACAGCTTTATCAGTTTCCCTCGTGACGACAAAGTAATTCTCCAACCTTTCTAGCCATATTTTCCATCTAGGGGAAGCCGTAGATGGGTCTGCCGCCTCGCTGAATGGTGGTAGCACCCCTGTCGCCGCATGCTGGAATGGGATGTTGATGACTGGCACCGGTGCGTCTTCCTCTGTCATGGTGGCAGTACCACAGGGTGTTGTCAGTAGGTCCCTCCTGACTGTTTTCCCTCCCTGCGCTGGCTCTGCGATGCCACGTGGCCGCTGCGTAGCTCACCTTAGTGCCGTCACGGTGCTTGTAGACCTCGGGGATGCCTCGTGATGAGCACGCTGCAGGGTGCGTTCCTTCCCGGGTGAAGATAGGCTCAAGGAGCACACGGGTGTGGCGCGCTGGTTCCAAAGCTGCACCTCCGCCGGCCGCTGTGGGAGGCACCCTGGGGCGTGGTGGGCACGTTCTCCACTGAAGTCCTCTGTCCCCAGGCTCTGTGGGAGTCTCTCTGGGCGATTTTGGCCTCTCACGCGCAATGCGTGGGTAAAAACAGGGTGCTGTGCCAATCCGCGACACACGCGCAATGCGTGAGGAATGGCAGGCAGTCGCAGAAGGTGGGCCTGCTCCGCGCCCGTTAAAGCCGCTTGATGCACCCCGATGCAGGGGTGGTCCTCGGACCCAGGCGGCCTCCTCACCGTGCTCCAGGGGGGTGTAGTGGCCCAAGGCAAAGGCCCAGACAGGTGCACAGGCCCCAGTTTGGCCGAGTGCAAAGGGCAGCAGATGCGCGTTAGGCACCGCGGGACGGAGCAAACCCGCTCCGAGGTGGTTTGGGTGTGCGAGCGAGGGTTGGGCCCCCTCCGCTCATCGCCAGTGTTCTGTCCTGACCTCTGTGGGACCACCAGAGGCCTGGGTGGCTTACGCTCTTGCGCAGGGGCTGGCAGCGCAGTGGCAGCAAGGACACACCGACACAGTGTCACAGTCAGAAGTGACGTGCTCGAGCACGCGCACTTCTTTTATTGTACGCCGCAGGCCACGCCTGGCCTGCGGATGTAGGGGTGCGTGTGCGTGGATAGACTAGACTGCTCAAGGACACTACAGAGCACACGGCCTTTCGCAGGAGCAAATTGCCGGGACAAACTCACCGCTATGGCAGGCCAGGCAGATGTAATGTAGCTCGCAGACGGTGGCGGCCTCCCCTAACCAGGTGTTCATGATGGCACCCTCCAGAGCAGCGCAGGGCGAAAAAAAAGTAACGTCCAATGCCCAGGAAGCACCCGAGCTGAGTCAATGGTATTGGGCGCAGGATACAGCGCCGCAGGTACGTGCGGGGACGAACACTCCCTCGTCGCCAGTTGTTGTGTGCTCACTCTGGTTGGCATGGAGTGGGCATACCAATTAGCACAATGAAGGACACGCACTCCAGTAGCACATGGGGGGGGTTCCGAATCATCTGATCTTGTTCGGATTCCCCTTTTATTACCAATACTGCATCTGGCCCCTCCTTTACATGGGCTCTACCACGATGCATGTTTCGAGGTGCGTAAACGCAGGATACACCCACCGGCAGACCACCAGATAGTATGGTCCACCGGAACATAACAGTAAACAAGACAGTGAAGCAAACTGTAAATAGAAGAGAACGTGGCTGTCAAAATAATTTTAAGTCAACCAAAATAGAACTTATCCCTCTTTGTTATGATATTCACCTTTGTTTAGCCACAATTGCCATTTTCATGGGACTATAGCACCGTGGTTGGACTGGCCGATAGGGCAACCAGGCAGAGCTTGAGGGGCTGATCTGACAAGATAGTGTGTGGGCCGTTTTTTGGAGGCTTTTGTATCTGTTTTAGGGTCTGGTTGGCCGGTGTTGATTGTTGATTCCCTGATATTACCGGAAGCATGCTTGTAACTAGCACAAATACGATGTGTCTTTAGAAGCTCAAAACTGCCCTATTTGCAAATGTAGGCCACTTTTCTAGCTGTCTCTTTCACTTTTATTTTGGTGCCCGGGCCAATTTTCTGTCCCAGTCTGACCCTGTATAGCACTCCAAAAAATGTATTTCTCATAGGATCTCATAAGATCAACCTGTACACCCTCTGTTTAATGAAAGAAGTGTTTTGGAATTCGGGCTCGACCCTGTCTATAGGACAGACACAACCAATACCAACCAACTACAGAACTTTGGGCCAGAAACTTCACAAAAGTTTCTGGTCCAGATATGAAACCCCTCCTTTCCTGTCTTTCTTGTCTTTTCTTTACTTCACCATCACTCTACTAGTTATGGTTGACGTTTATGCAACAACTCTGTAGTGGCTGTTGAGGGTATGGTCCTATATGAATCAAATAAATAAGTCAAATCATTTCACTGCTTTCTTTTTCATTTAGGTATTTGGTTTTGTATGTTTACTCTTAGACCATGCCCATTGCATACAATTGGTTAGCTTTATTGTTACTCACATTTGCTTGCTTCCTATTCGATGGCTTTGACTTTACCCAATTTCTGTTTGTCTCAACCATGGTACATAGCCTTTCTACCACCCTTTGATTGGGTTGCTTGTATCCTTGCACTCTAAACATTTAGGCAACTACTTTTTGTTTTTTTCTTTCAGCACACAATGAGAGTGCATGTATTTTCTAGCTCTCTTCCTTGTGTGCTGCTTCCTGTCCCTGTGCACATGCTCTGTGCAGCTCTCTTTCTCGTGTGCTGCTCTGTCTTGACTGCTTCTCCACTGTCCCCACGGTTCATGTTGTTCTCTCTGTCATGTGGTGCTTTGTCCTTCCCCTTACCTCCCTTTATTTTTATTTTATCCCCATGCTGTTGCTTCCCCACTCACTCCTGCAATGCTTCTTCATCACTTGAGGGTACTTCAGTTTATTTTTTGCTGCAGTTTTTGATGGGCCTTGCAGCTGCCATTTGCTGCTCCGCGCTCTGCTTAATCAAAAACACTTTCGCACACTTAGCATTTCTTTTTTCATATACTGATCTAAGGGATGTGTGCCCTCTGAGGCCAATAACACAAGAAAATTGGCGAACATGTCATTCTGTAGGTACATGCATGTGTAGTGGCATATGAATGTGCTTACACAATGACACAAATGGCAACAAAGGTCGCATCATTGTACCATCAGCAAAACGAATATGCCAAAAGAGGAGAGAGACATATTTGCTTTATCAGTGATTGTTCAATGTTGAGGTTAATCGAACAGTATAGCATTTGTGGGGAGAAAATATTCAATGCAATCAGGTAGTGAACAGGGAACAATGAACAGAACCTTAAGGACATTCAAGCTGTGCATTTATATAATGGAATATCTGTTCAAAGAGAAGAAAATCCTATTGCTCCTGATATTAAACATGTAATAAAATATTTTAATCAGACTATGATTTCAAGATGTTCTGGATTTAAAGAACAAGGTAATGCTGGTGGTCTTCAACATCTCAGTAAATTAAATCAAGCCTCACTATACATTCACAGGGCCAGCACATTCAAAAGATGATGTAAGTATTTAGGCCCAAACACAACTATCTGACTGCAATATGGGAGTGCTCCAGCTTGCAAAACTAAATTTTTCCTGAAGTTTGAAATTCCTTGCACTTCTCTAGCTCCGCTCTAACGTTGGCAGTACCGCAAATATTTGTTTAAAAAAGGTCTAAATAAGAGGATTGTTTTCAAAATCAGTGCATTAGTACCAGAGGATACATTGTGTAGCCCCACACTA
This sequence comes from Lissotriton vulgaris, assembly GCF_964263255.1. Classification (NCBI taxonomy): domain Eukaryota; kingdom Metazoa; phylum Chordata; class Amphibia; order Caudata; family Salamandridae; genus Lissotriton; species Lissotriton vulgaris. The sequence goes on from NC_141697.1 coordinate 995,171,075, forward strand.
AATTAAGGAAATCACTCCAACCTGCTCCATGGCAAAAACTTTCCACCCTACCTTGAGCACACATTGACTCCTAAATAAACATTTTGCTTTTTTTATATCCTACATTCAAACTACGCTATGGCCAAACAGAAAGAAGCAACTTTCAGGAGTGTGAAAAAAATAGGAAGTTGTAAGGTTTGTCACTGACACAAAGCTTCAACAGTGAGAAAAATGTTGCCCAACTTTAAAAGTCCTTCTTTCTTTTCTCTGTGTCATCGCACTGGCATCTGCAACCCTGTTCACCCTCCATATCCTGCAGTATCTGACAGACGTGGTTCATGCAGACATTGGGGTGCAGGGGTGGCATACAGACAATAAACTGCCTGTTGTTTCCATCACAAACAAATGGATTAGACCCAACGAGCAGCCAGTCTGACATTTTATGGACTCAGGTCTGCATTGAAAGCCTCTTTCACTTGTGCCTTTATACTTCAACATAATACCAGTTCTGCGCCGCTCATGGAGCTCTTTTGCATAAATAAACCTTTATGTCTTTGCAGATGTCGATTATACAATAGGTACTTGTGTTGTTTTCAAACTCTTTAAGGCTCTCTGCCATACAAAATACCTGTTCATATGTACTCAGTTTTTCCATCTTTTGTTTTGAGACCACAGTCTAGACAGTGTCATGGGCCCTAGTGCAATGACGGAAATGCCACCCTTGTCTGCTGTTTGAACTGCATAATACAGCAACAATCATGGTTCAGAGGGTCACTTAGGCTTCTGGGCCACTGTGCCATTGCACTTACTGCACCAAGCGAAGCTATGCCCCGGTTTCAGATCCGGAGTAAGGGCCCGATTCACAGAATGAACTTAAGACTCAATCCTAAACTTACTACTATTTTGGTATTCACAGAATGCACTTACTCATTTCGATATTCACAGAAGGCACTTACTCATTTCGGTATTCACACAAGTTAGTAGTCCTAACTTTAGGACTCCTAAATGCCTTCTGTTAATACCAAAAGTCTTAAAATTAGGATGTTTCTCAATTTAGTAGTAGTAAAGTTAGGACTCCTAACTTTAGGACTCCTAAATGCCTTCTGTGAATACCGAAAGTCCTAAAATTAGGATTTTTCTCAATTTAGTAGTAGTAAAGTTAGGACTCCTAACTTTAGGACTCCTAAACTGAGAAAAATCCTAATTTTAAGACTTTCGGTATTCACAGAAGGCATTTAGGAGTCCTAAAGTTAGGAGTCCTAACTTTACTACTACTAAATTGAGAAAAATCCTAATTTTAAGACTTTAGGTATTCACAGAAGACATTTAGGAGTCCTAAAGTTAGGACTACTAACTTCTGTGAATACCGAAATGAGTAAGTGCCTTCTGTGAATACTGAAATGAGTAAGTGCATTCTGTGAATACCGAAATAGTCGTAAGTTTAGGATTGAGTCTTAAATTCATTCTTTGAATCGGGCCCTAAGTTCTAATATCCCAGGGATTGGACTTTAACAGCTGTGATAATTGTCTACTCCAAGTTCACCCAAGCAAAATCTGAATGTCCTGGTATTTTGCATGCTTTTATCCTTAAGGACATTTTGGCAGATTTGATCTGCGAACATTGCCTTGTGGAAATTGCAGAGGGTAGGTGGAGTGTTTTGTACAATACTAGGAATTCCAGTATGTGCAGCAGCAGGAGTTACTGTAAAGTGAATATTAATGGCTCCTTGTAATGACAGAATTAGGGCTTGATTACGTAAGCCTTTACATTTGCACAGTTAGTGCAGCTTACATTGCATTTAAATACAAAACCTGAAATTTTAAGATAAAAAAGTGCTTTGCAACTCGTATCTGCGAGTAAGAATCACAAAGCACAGTTTACAATCCGGTCCAAATCACGGAGAAAAGGGAATGACAAAGTGACATCCACATTTGTCTGAAATACACAATGGTGTGCACAAATGCTTTCTGACCTTATCTGGTTCAAAAAGCATGGAATGGTTTCAGTCGGCCGAGGGTAGGTGTTATGGATTCACAAAGTGTAAGCTGGCCAGTTTGACGGCTTTCATCCTAGGATATAAGTAGATGAAGACGCTGGTCCTACAGACCACTGCATGGACTTTTTAGGTTGAGCCTAGACAGCACACATGCGCTGTCTCCGAGACATGCTGTATTCAATATAGGGCTTTCATCCCACCTGCTGCTTACCACAGGTTGACTCCAGTATCCCTTTTCTATGCTGCCTCATAATTGGGTCAAACACTCGATACATCACCTCCATTTTTAGCTGAGGAGCACCGACCAAGTACAGATTAATTCCACTTGATTATTGGCCGTCTGTTGCAATGCAGGTACTATTTCTTCAAACCTCTCTTCGCATTCCTCCGTCCTCTTTGCCAAGGTTTGTATTTTTTGCTTTCACACTATTTTCCAATCCATTTTTCATGATTTTGAGGTGCCGCTCGCTGGCTCTAACAGTGCATGTTATAAATTCTGCAATAAATCAAGGTGGGGGGAGAAGGAAAATTTGATCCGTTCAGTTTCCTTAGGCTTAGAGCATATAATCAAGAGAGAAGGATCACTTGTCCTGCATAACCAGGGTATGCATGGTATCGTTCTGATTAGTCCCAAGTAAAATCATGCACGTGTATAGTTCGTAATTATAGCGGTATATCTTAATTCTCCGCTGTACTTAACACGTTGGGACTTCATAGAATTTGATGCACACTCCCTGCCTGGCCATTATTTTGCGCCAATTGACAAGAGCCCCACACTCAGGGACCAGTTAACAGAGCATCATGAGAGGAGAGAACGCTCTTCTTTGCCCCCACCTCTCTCCACATTAGATCTGTGAACCCACCAGGTGGGATCTTGCCCTGGAGGACGCTAACTCCTATGGAGTTGTTATCTGCGTCAGGAAACCACATTTTGTTGTTTCTTCCTCTCATCTCTGTTGCTGCTCGGTGTACCCGTAAACATCCACGCACATGGGTGCATTGAGAAGACACCCCACTCCTTGGTCTCAGTCTTGCCTCCTCTTTCCTTTTTTCTATAGGGTAATTTCCCTTCCCCATCTATTCTACGTTTTCTGCTAGTATATGCTTTCCTTTCTCCCACGCTCTCTGCTTTCCTTTCCAGTATGCTCTATTTGCTTTCATTTTTCCGTGCCCTCGGTTTTCCATTCTGCTAAGCTCTATACTTTGTTGTTATGTTTGCATGCTCTATGCTTTCGTTTCTTCTATGTTCTCTTTCGTTCCGTCCCACACGCCCGGTCTTCCTTACTGCTGTTCTTTACCTTCCCTTTCGCCACACAAGCTGCCTTCTTTTTTCTCATACTGTCCCAGCTGTCTGTGATAAAGTTTGCTTTCTTTCTCCTAGTCTACCTTACATTGTTTCCTACGCACATTGCCCCATGTTTCCCTCTGCTTTTCTTTCTCCCAGGGAATCTGCCTTCCTTTCTCCCATACATCCTGCCATCCTTTCTCCCTTGCTGTCTGCCTTCCTTTTTCCTGTGCACTCAGCCTTCCTATCTTCCTTGCTGTCCTTCTTGTTTCCCTTGCTCTATGCCTTCCTTTTTAACTCGATCAAAGCAATTTTTTGCCCTTGCACTGCACCTTCCTTTTCCCATGTCTTCCATCCTTTCTCCAATGCTCTCTGCATGCTTGAACGGTCGAGCTTGCTGTATATAAAATTGCAAAAATAAAAATGGGGAATCCAGTCTTTCACACCGGGAGCACGCTTCCTGTACCTTTGCATGTACACATAATAAATGGCCTGTGCCGCTTGGAACTTGGTATTCTAATATTGTATTTATAAACTATCCTTATAGAGCATGTAAGCACTTACAAAATGCGTTGCTTGAGTGCATTGCCGGAGAGCTGCAAAGGGTGTTTATGTAATGGGACTGGTGCTCTTGTAAATTGCCCCAATAACCTTCCAGTGGAGTTTGTGCTATATTTTTAAAAGTGCAACAAAATAAAAGCAAACCATAGAGTAAGGAAAGACACATTCAAATGCATTTATTGGTAAATGTGCACAAAGTGAAACTAGAAAACCTGGACGCATTGGGGCTTCCTCTCTTACATTGTGTTATCGGGCAAATTATTTATTTCACTAAAACGCTTTTTTCTTCATTATCACTAGTTCAGACAACCAGGTGTACAAAACTGACACTTTAAATAAGTACTTCTCAATGCAGTGCTATAACCTGCCCTTCAGTGTCAAAGCTTCCACGTTAAAGAACAGGTGATGGCTGTAGCACCCAGGGGTGAACAGACAAAATATCGACTCCAAAATATCGACTGGACATAATATCGAGTTTTAAATATAGACTGGACAAAATATCGACTGGACATAATATCGACTACAAAAATATCGTTTTTCAGGTAAGTGAAGTAATATCGACTGTTTAAAATATAGATAGCAAAAATATCGAATTTTTAATAATATATAATATTTTATAGTATATTTTTATGTAATAATATGTGTGAAAAGTGTGTATTAATGTAATAAAATATTTTATTAAATGGAATTTGTTTTTTTAATAATTGCGTTATGTAATTCTGTAGCGGGTTGTGGGTTTATAGGGGAATAGGGTGGGAAGTAATTTAATAATAATTAATTAATTAATATATGTTTGTAAATATTTATAATTAATAATTAATTGATAATTAATAATAATTAGTTAATTAATTAATATAATTGTGTACATATTTTGAATTAGTAATTAATTGGTAATTGATTAATTGTAATTAGTTAATTACATTAATTATAGTATATTTTAATATATATAATTTTGTGTTATTGTTAAGTAATTAATTGGGAAAAATAATATTAATTAATTAAATAATTACAGCTAATGTGCTAATATATTTACTTTATTGTTATTGTTAATTAATAATTAATTGGTAATTAAATAATATTGATAATTTTTGGGTAAAGGAGTATTTTTAGGGTTCAGGGTCAGTTTTTAGTTTTTGGGTAAAGGGGCATTTTTAGGGTTCAGGGTCAGTTTTCAGTTTTTGGGTAAAGGGGCATTTTTAGGGTTCACGGTCAGTTTTCAGTTTTTGGGTAAAGGAGTATTTTTGGGGTTCAGGGTCAGTTTTTAGTTTTTGGGTAAAGGGGCATTTTTAGGGTTCAGGGTCAGTTTTCAGTTTTTGGGTAAAGGGGCATTTTTAGGGTTCAGGGTCAGTTTTCAGTTTTTTGGGTAAAGGGGCATTTTTAGGGTTCAAGGTCAGTTTTCAGTTTTTGGGTAAAGGGGCATTTTTAGGGTTCAGGGTCAGTTTTCAGTTTTTGGGTAAAGGGGCATTTTTAGGGTTCAGGGTCAGTTTTCAGTTTTTGGGTAAAGGGGCATTTTTAGGGTTCAGGGTCAGTTTTTAGTTTTTGGGTAAAGGGGTATTTTTAGGGTTCAGGGTCAGTTTTGGGTTTTTGGGTAAAGGGGTATATTTTAGGGTTCAGGGTCAACAAATAAGATTGTAATTTTTTTTTTATTATTTTCATTTATTATTTAATTATTATAATTTAATTTAAGTATTTTTAAGTATATTTTAGTCATTAAAATTTAATATTAATTTAATTTAACACTGTTTTTAATAAAGTCGATATTTTTTACATCTATATTATTGTTAACGATATTTTGTACTCAATATTTTTGTACTTACCTGTTTGTAGATAGAAAGTCGATATTTTGTCTGTCGATATTTTGTCAACGATATTTTTGCAGGTCGATATTTTGGCAGTCTATATTATTTCAGTGATCCGCACCCAGGATAATGTCCCACATCTCATCAGTATCTATAGTCTTTAGACTGAATGGGGAGCCTGCTAGGGTGCCAGCTTCTCCTGTGCTCCAGGGACTGCAGCTGGAGTAGCATAGCACAATGAAAAATTGTGCTGCAACAAGCCTCTTTATAGAATTTTGCCAAGTATATATTAAAACCAGGGCCACTGGTTTATGCGACAGGAGAGGGCCAAGTTATGCAGCAGGGTGGAGTAAATTATGCGGCAAGAAAAGGCAAATTATGCTGCATAATGAGGCCCATTTTGAGAAAGTATTACTACATTATATTGTCATTTTCACAATTGTTAACACTGTTTGGGCATTGACTGCACCTCATTAGTACCATTTAAAACCCAAATACAGCAATAAGCAACAGAAAGGTCTCCAGTGAATCCTTCCAAAGGGTCTTCCACTGTGCTGCAACATGTGTTTCTGCGATTTTAGTAACTTTTGAACTGTTGGAACGAAAGCAAATTTGTTTTTGTCAAAATCTGCAGATTATACAGCTGATGATGAATTAAGTGGCAAATGTGGCTAATATATAATTATACAAAAAAAAAGCGGGCTGCAAAATCGCATAATTTTAGTGGCCCTCCTTAAAACTGCCTGTATTTAACCTAAAAACTCGCTTGACCTACTACAGCGGGAGTATTTTTGTATCAAGTTGGGAAAGCAGTGATCCTGTGACCTCACTCCGTCTCTCACACACACACTCGGTACACACTTGCACATACCCATTGGAGTGCTTTCTGCCACTGGCATTGATTTCTACAGCTCTTGCTGGCATCATCGGCAGTATTATGGCAACTCAAAAAATCACTGCATGTGGTCCGCAAAACGTGATCTTAAAATGAGTGCTGCATCAATGTCTCAGGCTGTTTTACACAATAGCAAAGAAAAATTGAGTAGATTTTCAAGGGATTCAGTGGCACATATTCAAGGAAGTGGCGGAGCGCGCCGTTAGCCTCCTTGGCTTAACGACATGCTCCGCCACTTCTGAAACGCAAGGCTGCACCATATTTACAAGAATGTGGTGCAGCCTTGCGTTTCCCCCTGAGATGGCGCTAAGTTTAGCAACTTAGTGCCAACCCAAGTAGCCTTGCACCAGAGTGCAAGGGTGTCAGCCTGCAGGAGAGGATTGTTTATGTGTAGGAAGGTGTCCCTTCCTGCTCATAAACAATCCCAAAATGCATTGTTGTCACTTTCATGTGTGCTGCTTTGGAGCACACATGAAAGTGGCAAAATGGCATTTTTTGAAAGGTTGGTTTATTTATAGGAAGTGACACTTTCCTGTACATAAACAAACCATGGCATTTTGCTTTTTCCATGTGTGCTGCATAAGGCAGCATACATGGAATAAGCAAAAATAAGGCGACGTAATAACTACACAGAAGCAGAATGATGCCTTTTCCCAACTCTCCTCTCGTTACCTCCCTGCTAGGTCTTCTTGAATAACCTTCGCAGGTAAGTAAGTAACAAGGGGGAAAGGGGAGTGGGAGAGATAAGAGACTGCCCGTATTCTTCTTTTGAACTCTGCCTTCCCTTCTTTTTCTTTCTTCTTACAAGGCTGTAACAGTTAAATTTCAACAATCACATTTATTCACTGTTTAACCTTAATTTATTTTGCTATACTTTATTCAGAATTTCAAGTTGTCTTACCAGGACATTCTTTTGGGCTTGCTTCTCTTCTGTGATGCGTTAAGATGACGAGTTGCTCTTTTTCTTAGTTTTTTTACTGAATTCTTGCAACTACTTCATAAGAGATAACAAGGTAAGTATTCGTAGACTCTTATACTTTCTACCTCTTTCAACTGTATATAATTCTACTTACTTCTTTTTATTCTAGTCCTTTCTTTATCTTCTTTTTTCTTAATGAGAGGGAAGAGTAAGGAACTTAACCACTTCCATGCTTGTGACAAGGTCAACTCGTCATGGGTTTTACCTGCGCTGTGCTTATGACCTTGTCACATAACATGGGATTTTGAAAAATGCAGCGCAGGACGGGAATATATGGCAGCATCGATCAGGTTAAATGATGAAAGGCAAAACAAATCTTATCATCCAAAAGGGTATGACCATTAATAAATAATAATGTAGTTAAACACTTTGTCGGTTTAACTAAAATGAGATTCAAAACTCTCCAAATGATTTACTTCTCACCGTTCTGTCAATTCAATCTTCATTGGCAAAGATAGAGATTCTGACATAAACTAACTACTCCTGTAATACCACTTCTAAATACACTTCGCAACCGCTGACCATGGAACACTACCCAAGAATCTGCGCACTGATTTTTGACACCTTTAATCACGTACGTGATAGGGAATAAATCAAGAACACTTCTCTCGCTTAGCTTTTATTTGGGATACATGTGCTATAGAGTAAACTATGAAAACTTCTCATTTCACAAGAGTTTTTATTAAAGTGTTCCAACTCAGAGATGTGAGATTTCACTCAAACATTTCCTTCGTCTACACGCACTGTGATGGATTCAGTCACACATGCGTCTTAAGAAATCAACCTTGAACACTTCCTTTGATAATACACACTGTAGACGTTGTCACACATGCGCATAGAGAAATAAACAGAAACACTTCCTTCGATATTGCGCACAGATTCGGGCTCTGGGGACTCATGCGCAATAAGTCTTACTATGAACGCTGTTCACCAACGCATGCGCTCGAACTTGAACTCACCGAAGCGAACTTGAATAGCACCATCCTGCTGTCTCCTAGATACTAAGTTGCCCGGCGATAAGAACCAACACTTTGAGATGCCAGCTAACTAGCTATTCACGACGTTCCTAAAGGTAGGTCCTCACAGGGGACAATTCTCGGTTAAGTGCGCCACAGAAAGTTAGTGCGCGCTTCACCTGAGCCTTGAATCAAGGAGTGAACAACTAGACTCCTAGACATCGAGTGTGCTGGCGACCATCTTGCATGCCCAGCGTCACCAGCACACTCGCTAACTCCAGACATGGCGAGCCTTAGGAACAATATCATGTAGAAGGGGCAGATATAGTGGCCGCAGCAGGGCTGCGAGGAGGAAACCTCCCGGGAGCCCTGACAGTACCCCTCTCCAACGGGGTTTCCTCCAACTGAGGCCTAGCAGGGAATTTAGCATGAAAAGCTTTGATCAATCGAGGGGCATGAACATCCGAACTAAGTTCCCAAGATCGTTCCTCAGGACCATAGCCCTTCCAATCAATGAGATAAAATATATCATTGTGAACCCTTTTAGAATCCAAAATTCTCTTGACCTCATTTTCAAGTTCCCCGTCAAGAACCAAAGGTGGGTGTGATTGTCGTAAATGTGGATGAACCTTCTTAAGCAAGAAGATGTGAAAAACTGGGTGGAATTTGGCAGTACTCGGAAGGTACAATCGAAAAGTAACATGATTAATGACTTCCGCTACAGGATAGGGGCCAATAAAACGTGGTTGGAATTTGAGAGTTCCCTTCAACTTTACATTTTTTGTGTAGCTGAGTGGTGGAGTCAAGAGAAATGTTGAGCTAGACTCTGAACTGCTGTGACATTAACGTTATCAAACTCTACGCTGGAATTAGGGTGTCTACCCGAATTCAGGAAGAAAGGGGAATAACCAATGGACCAGTGTTTAATTTCTTTGTTTGCCTGGGTGGGCACATCTTCAATGTCGCTTATTCTTTGCCCTGCGTCGCAGATTGTATTTCTTTTTTTTTTTTTTTTCTTTTTTGTATCCTCATCTGCCCGACACTTGTTCCATAGATGCAAAGAAAACACACCAACCACCTCACTGCCTTCGGGAGCAAGGCCCTGATAATTGAGCCGCTTCGCAAACTAGGCAGAACTTATTATGGATTGGCGGGAGATATGGTGCACATTGTTGACACTCCTCTAGGCAACTTCATGCCTGTTAGGCCAGTAAATAGATATCGGAGTCGGGGAAAACCACTAGACTGAGCCATGGAGTAGATGGGTATAATCATCGGACCTTTGGGGGAAAAAAAAAACCCCAACGAGCCGAAAAAAAAGGTTCACTTCCAATCTATCAAGAGTTTCCAAAAGGTGAGGCACTGGGTACTACAGGATCTAGCCAAATCTATCTTGGATGTTTCATAGAGAGACGTTAGCCAGGCGGAATGTGTGGGAGGGATGGTATCTACCCAGTGTATACATATCAGCCGTCTTGCCAGAAGGATAGCATAGAATAAGAAAGACCGCGCAACCCCGATGATGTTCTGATCAAGGCCAAAAATGACTAATGATAGCGTAAGAGGAATGTTGGTCTTGAGAATTGAATCCAGGGTGACTTTAACCTCTTTCCAATAAGCAATTATGTGGGGGCATTCCCAAAACATGTGGGTATCTGAGGCTGCTGGAAGTTGACATTTGTTACAGCATTTCCCTTCCTGATATTTAGATAGACGTAAAGGGGAGAGGTATGCCCGGTGTAAAGTGAACAAATGGTTTCGTCTCAGCCAGGCGGGTTTGACAAGTCTATACAAAAGAGAAAAGGATTTTATCCACAAATCCACGTCCAATAACACGATTTCACTTCCCCAAAGCTCCATTAGGAGGTTGAAGTCTCCATCTATCTCCTCCAAGATGGACCAATACCAAAAAGCAACCTCCTTACCTCCTGTCTGTTTTTCGACTAAGTGCTGTTCTAGGGGGCTGGGTCTCCCAATGTTAGAATTTTTCCTAGTTAGTTCTCTGGCCCAACTGCTGATTTGGATGTACTCAATAATTCTTGGCTCGGTGCCTACTCTAACCAGAGAACACACTCGGCAACTCTGGGCATTAGCTTGCCTCATCTCTACAACGGCCCCCCACATTCGCCGGGGATGCCTGGTTTCACCTTGGAGCTACCCAGTAGGGACCATCTCAGAGGGATAGCCAGGACGGGTTCCCCAGCGGTCTACAGCGCCACGACGCCTCAGGGCAGCAGTGCGCTTTACAAGAACACATACATTACATTACATTACTTAAATCTTGACAAGGTTGGCCCTACTTTCTCCTTAAGCTCCTCCCACTCTATCAAGACGCCTCCAGATACCAGTTCACCCCATCTTGAGAGCCCAGCTTCAATTAGGGGGGCTGCCAGGCAGTCTTGCAAACACAGTGGGAGCCCAGGAGAGTCCCATATCTGAGCATAGTTGGAGAAATATGCCAGCCCCACTCTAAGTTTAATTTGCACCCAGGACTTCAATATTGTTAAAAGAGTCTTAAGCCTCACCTTTTTAAAAAACTTTCGGTCCCCGAACTTAAATAGAAAACCGTCTAACCGAAGGTTTGCCCCCACCAGCATTGCCTTAAACAATCTCCCATTTGAAGAATTACCTGGTGACTTCAAGAGCATTCTTGTGTGGGAAAGCTGGAATGCCCACGCATAGTACTGCAAGCCTGGCAGAGTAAGCCCTCCTTTTTCCCTCCTCCTTAATTTTTTCCAGGCCAACCTTGTAGCCTTATTGCCCCAAATCAAGGAATTAATTTCCTGCTGACATTTATGAAGTTGCTTAGAATCAAAAGCCAAAGGGATGGAATTAAAAATAAAAGTCAGTTTCGGGAGGATAGACATTTTCACTATATTGACTTTCCCAAAAATTGACAGTCGAAGACCCGCCCAGGATTTCAATAGGGCCCTACATTCTTGGAAGACCAGATCTAGGTTAGCCTTAGCCAAGGTGTCTATATCTTGCGTGATTTTAACTCCGAGGTAACGAATTGAGGGTGTCACCACAACGCTTGGATTAGCAACGTTCCACGTCATGAGCTCGGTCTTCTCAGCGTTAATATCATAGCCCGATATATGTCCAAATTCTTTGGCCATTTCGACCACTATGGGAAAGGCAGTTGCTGGGTCACTAGTGTAAATTACTATATCGTCGGCGTAGAGCCCTACCCTTTTTTCCCAACCTCCATATTCAAATGAGGAGATTCTTGGATCATCCCTAAAAGATTGTGCAAGTGGTTCAATATAGATATTAAAAAGTAGGGGGGATAGGGGGCAACCCTGTCTCGTTCCCCTACTAATCTGAAAGGGCTGAGTACATGTACCGTTCACCAAAATACTCGCACTGGGATTAGCATACAAAAGACCTATAGCCCTACAAAAATGAGGCCCAATTGCGAATTTCCTCATGACTCAGCTAAATATGACCAGTTTACTCTATCGAACGCTTTTGTTGCGTCGAGGGTCATAATGGCCAAAGGAAGGGAGAAAGTTGAGGCAATGTCCACTGCCCCGATTAAATCATAAGTGAGGTCTGAGAGCTGTCTACCTCGAATAAAGCCCTTCTGGTCAGTGTGGATAATTGAGCTAACTTCGCGTCCCAGCCGAGTCGCCAACACCGCCGCAAAGAGCTTATAATCACTATTCAAAAGTGAAATTGGCCTATAAGAGCCACATTTGGCCGGATCTTTCCCGGGTTTTGGGATCAGGACGATTGTTGCCTCCCCCCATGATTTAGGTGGGGTGGCTCCCTTTACTAAGATATCATTAAAGAGTCTAGTAAGTACTGAAACAATTTCGGGTACCAAAACCCGAAGTAACTCACCGGGGAGACCGTCGGGGCCAGCCGCCTTACCCCGCTTCACCTTTTTGATAGCTTCGCTCACCTCTAACTCCGAGATTGGTCTGTCGAGCCGGTCACTTTGTTCCGGGGTGAGAGTGGGGAGAGTTATCTTCTCTAACCATCTGAGCCTAGTCACCGGGTTGTCCGAGATTTCCTCCTTCGATATTTGTTGAAAAAAGTCAAGAAAAGCTTCCCCGATGTCTCTGGTGGAAGTTCTTTCATTAGTCTCCCCCTCTACACTAATAAGTTTGATGTGTTTTTTGGCCTGGTCAGATTTGATTTTCCAGGCGAGGACCTTGCCCGAGGATTCTCTGTATTCAAAGTTTGAAAGTTTGCTTGCTGCCCATCTCTTTGCGACTCTCTCTTGGAGGATACTCTCTAGCTTCCCCTTTAATTCCTTCCGTTGTTTCTGCTCTTCATTAGTCCCAGTTCCGGAACCGATATGTTGGTCAAAGAGAGCAATTTCCTGTTCTATGTTGGCGATCTTTGCCCTGTACACTTTCCCTTGATGAGATGCCCTGTTGGTGATGTGACCTCGTAAATTTGCTTTATAAGCCTCCCACACAATATCCAACTGAGCTGAGTTTATGTTAATGTCCATAAAAAACTTAGTTTCTTGAATAAGGAGGTCAGTTTCCTCTTCCTCTAAAAGAATAGTACGGTCAAATGACCAAGACGTGTGAGGGATTTGCTGACCTGATTTTAAGGAAAAAAAGATGGCCGAATAATCTGATAGATGCGAGGGCAAGTAAACTAGTTCCTCCAGGGGATCTCTTAATGAATAGCTGAATAGGGCATAATCGATCCTAGACTTTTTGGTTATATTTGAAGTTATGATAAGATATGGTGTAGAGCGGGAATATCGACGGGAAAATATCAAGTTACATTAATATCGCCGCAGAAATATCTACAAGAAGAAATATCGATATCAAAAATATAGTTTGACCAGAATATCGACAGACAGGTAAGTAATATCGATAACAATAATATAGTTGTAATAAATATTGTTTACAAAAACATAGTTTACAAAAATATTGATTTTTTAATAATTATAAGTAATTTAGTGTTTTTAATGAGTATTGTTTGTCAATTTAGTATATTTTGTAGCATTTTATTAGTTAATAATGTATTTTATGTTGAATTTAGTGTTAATAGTTCCGTAGCGGATTGTGGGTTTATAGGGGAATTGGGTGGGAGGTAATTTAAATATATTAAAATAATTGATTAATTAATGTGTTAATTTAATATCAATAGTTTAATAATTATTAGTTAATTAATTTCAATTAGTTAATTGATCATTAATTATGTTAATTAATTATGGTAATTGTTTAATTACTTTTAGGTGTGTGTACTGGAATTTATGTGAAAATGTAGTGAAGTAATTACATTTTTATTGAATAATTAATTAATTAATGATTAATTATTATAATTAAATAATTTTTATTTTTAAACCAGTAAATACATTTTAGTGTGTGTTGTGGTGTTTATAAGTGTATATGGTGTGAAAGTTGTCAATTAAATAATTATGTAAATATTTTGAAAATACAATACTAATCAATAATTAATTAGTAAATATTTAATGCAATTGTGTAATTAATTTTAGGTGTGTAGGTGTTTGTTAATAATAATATATTTAAATGTATATATTAAATATGTTTATAATCTACATTAAATTTTATACTAAATTTGACAGATGATTTATTAATTTTTTTGAGTTCCTGCGCTTTCCCTACTGTTGTACCCTGTGGAGTGGTAATAGTAATTTTTATGCCTACGCTATCCGGCACTTTCCCTACTGTTGCACCCTCTGGAGTGGGAATAGTAATTTTTACCCCTACGCTATCCAACGCTTTCCCCACTGTTGCACCCTTTGGAGTGGGAATAGTAATTTTTACCCCTACGCTATCCAAAGCTTTCCCTACTGTTGCACCCTTTGGAGTGGGAATAGTAATTTTTACCCCTACGCTATCCAGCGCTTTCCCTACTGTTGCACCCTTTGGAGTGGGAATAGTAATTTTTACCCCTACGCTATCCAACGCTTTCCCTACTGTTGCACCCTCTGGAGTGGGAATAGTAATTTTTACCCCTACGCTATCCAGCGCTTTCCCTACTTTTGTACTCACTGGAGTGGGAATAGTAATTTTTACCACTACGCTATCCAACGCTTTCCCTACTGTTGCACCCTCTGGAGTGGGAATAGTAATTTTTACCCCTACGCTATCCAACATTTTCCCAACAGTTGCAACCTTTGGAGTGGGAATGATAATTTTTACCCCTACGCTATCCAACGCTTTCCCTACTGTTGCACCCTTTGGAGTGGGAATAGTAATTTTTACCCCTACTCTATCCAACGCTTTCCCTACTGTTACACCCTCTGGAGTGGGAATAGTAATTTTTACCCCTACGCTATCCAGCGCTTTCCCTACCGTTGCACCCTTTGGAGTGGGAATAGTAATTTTTACCCCTACGCTATCCAACGCTTTCCCTACTGTTGCACCCTCTGGAGTGGGAATAGTAATTTTTACCCCTACTCTATCCAACGCTTTCCCTACTGTTGCACCCTCTGGAGTGGGAATAGTAATTTTTACCCCTACGCTATCCAACGTTTTCCCCACTGTTACACCCTCTGGAGTGGGAATAGTAATTTTTACCCCTACGTTATCCAGCGCTTTCCCTACCGTTGCACCCTTTGGAGTGGGAATAGTAATTTTTACCCCTACGCTATCCAACGCTTTCCCTACTGTTGCACCCTCTGGAGTGGGAATAGTAATTTTTACCCCTACTCTATCCAACGCTTTCCCTACTGTTGCACCCTCTGGAGTGGGAATAGTAATTTTTACCCCTACGCTATCCAAAGTTTTCCCCACTGTTGCACCCTTTGGAGTGGCAATAGTAATTTTTACCCCTACGCTATCCAGCGCTTTCCCTACTGTTGCACCCTTTGGAGTGGGAATAGTAATGTTTACCCCTATGCTATCCAACGCTTTCCCTACTGTTGCACCCTCTGGAGTGGGAATAGTCATTTTTACCCCTACACTATCCAACGCTTGCCCTACTGTTGCACCCTCTGGAGTGGGAATAGTAATTTGTACCCCTACGCTATCCAGCGCTTTCCCTACTGTTGCACTCAGTGGAGTGGGAATAGTAATTTTTACCCCTTCGTTATCAAATGTTTTAACTAATAATATTTTTTATATTTTTATTAAATGTATGTATTATTGTTTTTATATAATTTTATGTGTTAAATATATGTATATGTACACATTTATTAAGTTTATAATGAAAACATTTAGTTAATTTGTTATAAATAGTTAAAATATAAAAGTAATGTAATTTATTTTGTTAATAGTACTTATATTTTTTAATTATTTAATGTAATTTAAATTAATTTTAAAAAAGTCGATATTTTTAACATCTATATTTATTACATCGATATTTTTGAGTAGATATTTATGTACTTACCTGTTTAGGTATAGGGAGTCGATATTTTTGTAAACGATATTTATACAACTATATTTTTGTCAACTATATTTTTGTAATCGATATTTAAACACCCTACCATAAGATATACCAAGTGCGTTACCCGCTCTCTCCCTCCACGGGTCTGCTAATCCAAGCGTTGACATGATCACCCTAAGCGTTTGCCTGGATTTCTCATAAGTTAGTGCCCTTGAGTTGGGGGATTTGTCCAATTTAGGATTAAGTACTAAATTAAAATCTCCCATCCAAATTATTGGATCGTGAGTTGTTAAAAGGTGGCTCTGGATTTTATGCAGGTATGAGGGGTCGTCCTGATTAGGGCCATAATAACCCACCAAGTTATACGGTCTGCCCTCTAAACTTACTTTAACATATAGGCACCTACCGCTGAAATCTTCTTCATGATCTATAATCTGCGCTCTGACTTGCCTTTTAAAGATGATGAGGATGCCCCGAATATTAGCATTGTGGTTAGTACAGATAAAACTATCAGCCCATCTAACATTCCTCAACATATCCTTCACTTCCTGCTGCAGAAGATGTGTTTCCTGGATGACAATGACCTGCGCTGGGGAGTCCCTCAAATACTGTAATATTCTATGCCTCCTCCCCCTTACACGCAGGCCATTGACATTCCAGGACAAAAATGTTATCCCCAGCATCTAATGTCGTTCCCCCTCAACCAACTCATCAGATCAATAAAGAGTACACTACTCCCAAGGCAGATTAAACGAGACTGAATGGCGTTTAGTGAGGATTGTAAATTTAGAACGATGTCTGACAAATGAAGATTTTTTGCGATTTTACCCCAACCCACCCCCCTCCCTGGAAAACCCTCCCTTACTTAACCTGGCCGGTGATGCCAGATTTGTCTCTCTGAGGAGCCCCCCCTGCCCGGTCCTGTTACGTGTTGTTAATATGAAAGGTGTAATCCGACAGAGCCAAGGTTAATACCTTTGGAGGAATCTCAGAGGAAAAATGTCCTGTATGACGAAGTGCAAAAAGTGGTAAAAGTAGAAGAAAATAAACCTCGGAGAATTCTTCCCATTTTTAAGGCTTCACCTATGAGTCCCCCCCCCCCCCTATTCCCGACCCGTGTCATTGGTTTTTTTTTCATCTTTCTTCCCTTTAAACTTTTTTTACTTTTTTTTTTTTTTTTGAAACAGCCTCCCGTGATTTTTTTTATTTTTTTTATTTTACTTTTTTACTTTTTTTGGTCATGCTCCTACTATACAAGCTGTCAAATAGAGTTATCAAATGGAGTTATCAAGATTGAGTTCACTAATCCGAAACGATGATACTGTCGTCAACACTAACAAGCAGCAACTATAAAGTACTATAAAGCACTAAGGGAAAGGATGTTATAGGGAACTTAATCTCTTGATCTCTTAGTCTCTTAGGGCCAGATGTAGGTAAAAGGGATTTTCCGAATTCAGAATACCGAGGCGGGCCAATTCGGTATTCTGAAATCGGAAAACGAGATGTAGGAAACAAACAGCGAAATAATACCGAATCGGTCGGCATCGGTAATGTGAATCGCTACGTACCGATTCGGCACGGACCGAATCGGAAATTACCGAATCGGCTACCACCGAATCGGAAATAGCCGAATCGGCTACCACCGAATCGGAAATAGCCGATTCGGTAAAATCCGAATCGGCAATTACCGATTCGGAGGTATGAAAACACACCCATGGCCAAAAAGCCCATAGGAATGCATTGAACAAACCGAATCGGTGAAATCCGAATCGGATTTTACCGAATCAGTAAAATCCGATTCGGATTTCACCGATTCGGTAAAAGCCGATTCGGTAAAAACCGATTCAGCCAATGAGGTGGATCCCCCCTCCCCCACCCAAACAGGGAGTGGCAACCCTGGCAGGTGCAGCTAATTAAGAACTTTCTGGAGAGCCAGTCTGAGCTGAACACTCACAGTGAGCAGCAGTGGGAGCAGGAGGCAGTGAACTGTTGAGAGCAAGATGGCAAACCCCAGTGAGAGCCAGAAGGCCAGCCAGAAGAGGAAGCCAAAGTTCAGCAGCACGGAGCTGCAGGTGTTGGTGGAGGAGGTGGTGAGGGTGCATAGGCAGCTATTCGGGAAGCTGTCCCTCACTGTGCCGGACAGCACTAAGAGGAGGCTCTGGAGTGAAATCGCAGAAAAGGTCAATGCTGTAGGTGTCACCCCCAGGACCCTTGACGAGCTGAAATAGCGCTTCTACGATATCCGCAGCCTGACCAAACGTAAGATGGCTGAGATCCAGAGGCAAGCAGGAGCAACAGGTGGAGGCAGGAACCCGGCGCCTCCCCTCACAGAGCTGGAGGAACTGGTGTCCAGCACCATCGAGAGGGAGAGCGTGACCGGAATCGGGACCCTGGACAGCTCAGCCAGAGCTACAGCTACAGGTAAGAAGCATGCGCATCATGACACACCCTACCAGACACCTCCCCATTAGACACAATGCACAGCCAACCCCCAGCCCAGTACTGTAACCAACATACAAGAGACATGCATCATGGTATATGTAGTCAGCAGAAGTTAGCAAAATATGGCAGTGCAGAATCACAAGATAGGAAACAGTGGAACACATTCTAAGGAGATGCAAGGACATGTGCAATGCTTTATTTGTACTGACTGTAATACATCGGCACTCCATTTACAAATGCTTCTTTATACCTAGGGGCACCATCAGGCGGAGGACCACAGGCAACAGAGGCAGCAGCAGCAACTACCAGTGCAGTCGCAGGGCCTAGCACGAGTCAGGCTGCCGAGGAGGAGGAGGACAACACCATCGGGCTGGGTATTGAGGGAGACCTGGCAATTGACTATGACTTATTGCACTCCCCACAAATGCCAAGCACACCCCCCTTGCTGTTCTCCCCAGAGAACTCCCCGACAAGGGACCACCATGCACCTACACCACCTCCTGCCACGATTATGGCTGTGGCTCCAGTAAACCCAATCATGGGAGCAGGGGCTCAGGCCCCGGCCAGCACCACACCCACACCAGTGGCACCCCAGCCCACTCAGCAGGGCGGCAGCAGCAGTACCCGGCGGCGTGCCATTCCCAGCACTGCAGCGCCGGCACCGGAGGGCAGTGTCTTCCTGGGCCTTGAAGGGAATATGGTGAAAATCCAAAGGCAGCAGGCGAAGTCCATTATGGCCTGCCAGCGCCAGCTCCGCCATCATAACCTGCAGATGCGCGAGATGGTGAAAGGTTTCAAGGCCTTTGTAGATACCAACAAGGAGGTAGCAGCAGGTCTTGGCAGGCTGACCACTGCCATTACCCAGTTATGCGGCAGACTAGAGGAGCATGAGCTTTCGCGCAGGCGGGATGCCCGCGTGCAAAACCGCTCCATTAGCCGCCTTGCTGCTGCAACGGCGCAACTCTGTCAGCGCGGTGCCAATATGGAGTCAAGTCTAACCCAAAACACCGCCGAGATAACCAGGGGAATGGCCCGCATCACTACAGCAATGGAGGCTATGATTATCTCAAACACTGCCGCCAATCCTGCCCTAGACCTGGGGGATGCTGGGGACAGCAGCAGCCGCAGCAGCCCGGCCAGCGCTGTGTCAGAGCATCAGGAGCAGGAGCATCAGGCGCTCCGCAGAGGCCGCAGGACATTGTGAAGGGGGTGAGGGACACCCCAGTGGGGCTGCCAAGCGCTCAAAGAAGTAGACTTGCAAGGGCGGGTGATGCAACCTGTACCTTAGACTTTTGTTTTCTTAGCTATTACATTTTTTTTTGTTGCACATCAGTGCAGTAACGGTGTTGCAACAGTATTAAAATTTGCTTTTCACAACAACCATTTACCTGTCTGTGCATCTGCACTCACTCAGAAATAGTTTTCTGTAATCTCCTCACGTCTGTATCTGCCATCACTTGGCGTAGACACCCCAGCTGGCTGTGTTAGTGGCACAGCTTCGTCGTCGTCATGGTCCTCGTAGTCAGACAACTCCACCTCAGTGCCCTTCTTCACCGCAAGGTTGTGTAACATTGCACATACAGCTATGATCTTGCAGCAGGTGATGGGGGTATACTGCCTTGCACCTCCACTCTTGTGCAGGCATCTGAATCTACTTTTACAGATGCCAAAGGTCCGTTCGACGACATTCCTTGTGCTTTTGTGGGCCCGGTTATACCTCCTTTGGCTGGGTGTGGAGGGGTTGAGGTAGGGGGTGAGTATGAATGAGCGGAGGGCATATGCACTGTCGCCTGGAAGGAAAAGGGGTAACATTACACACATGCATACATGTATTACACCTAGCTACTTTGTGTTATGGGGGTCTGATGATGTGTCTCACCTAGGAGGTATCCTTCACCAAATTCGCCAGCCATCAGCCGTGCATAGATGCCGCTCTGTTGGAAAATATAGGAGTCGTGGGTACTCCCTGGGAATTTTGCTACCAGGTCTGTGATGGTGCACTTCGCATTGCAGATGACCTGCACGTTGATGGTGTGCGTAGACTTCCGATTGCGGTATATGTATTCTGTGTCCACTGGTGGGCAAATCGGAATGTGCGTACCATCTATGCAGCCAATGATTTGGGGAAATTGTGCCATCTGGTAGAAGTCAGCTTTAGTTTGTAGCAGTTCTGCGTGGGTTGCAGGGAAAGAGATGTATTGGTCCATCCTGTGTATCATGGCGTCAAGGAATGTGTGGAAGAACCTTGACAGGCTGCTCTGGGTCACCCCTCCTGCCGCTGCAACTCCACTTTGATAGCTGCCAGACGCAAGCAGGTGTAGGCTGCATAGCACCTGGACGTGTGCTGGGATGGCGTGTGCCCTTGGGGTGGGGTGGTCCAACAATGGTTTGAGGTCCCTGATGAGCTCAAGAATGGTGTCAGAGTCCAGCCTGTATCTCTGTAGGATCTCAGCCTCTGTGAGCATGAACAGGGTTATCCTCTGTCTGTAGACCTGTTCATTTCTTTGCCATTCCCTCTGTCCTTCCTGCTGTAGCCGTAGCCGCCTCGCAATGACATAAAAAGCTGCCATCCTGCAAGTTGCAATGCATTTTGGGGCTGTTTTTATGGGTTGGAGTTGGTTACCACCTGATTGTAATCCATGGTAAATACTGAGTGAATTCTACCGATTTTGAGCCGAAATCGGTGTTTCTGTGCCTCCCTACATCTCCCCATCTGTCCGAATGGGGGAATTTCCCGATCGGTGAATCAACCGAATCGGTAGGTTCTCCGATTCGGCTTATGTCCGAATCGGTATATCTACCGATTCGGTACATGGACCGATTCGGCTTAATTCCGATTCGGTGTCACTACCGATTCGGTACATGGACCGAATCGGATAATTTCCGATTCGGTGTCACTACCGATTCGGTACATGGACCGAATCGGATAA
Source organism: Lissotriton vulgaris (assembly GCF_964263255.1). NCBI lineage: Eukaryota > Metazoa > Chordata > Amphibia > Caudata > Salamandridae > Lissotriton > Lissotriton vulgaris. Next base: position 995,192,221 of record NC_141697.1, read on the forward strand.
TTTCCGATTCGGTGTCACTACCGATTCGGTACATGGACCGAATCGGATAATTTCCGATTCGGTTTCACTACCGATTCGGTACATGGACCGAATCGGTGTTTGCATCCGAATCGGTGTGTTACCGATTCGTTAAATATCCGATTTTCGGTATGTACGTATCGGATTCTTTTCCATTCGGTACTCATTCCGAATCGGTTTTCGCTCCGATTTGGACTTTTATTTTTCCCCTACATCTCAATGGCTGTATACCGATCGGTAAGAGCTCAAAATCGGTATTTTCGGCCGTTACCGATCGGTAACGGCCTACCTACATCTGGCCCTTAGTCTCTTAGTAACTATCGGGCTCCCTGCTCATGATCGCTAATAGAGGCTAGGAGTTCGTCCGCCTCCAGAGGGGAACGGATGTTATGCATTTTATTATTATACATGACCCTCAGGAAGGCGGGAAACCTCATCTGAACAGTGGCCCCCAGACCCCTGATTTTCTCCATTCTCTGGCCTAGCTTCCACTGTCTGTCGAGGGTTGTTTTAGATAGATCGGACCTAACAACAAAGGAGAAATCTGGGGCTTTTAAAGATGTAGCTTTAAGCGCCAGGTTTAATATTTTCTCCTTGGTGGAGTAGGTGAGAAAGTTCACTAGAATCTTTCTGGGTTTTGATCTCCCCGGGTTTAGGCGAAATGGGTCTCTGTGGGCTCGCTGAATATCCCTCTCCAACTCTTCAACAGATTCCTCCAAATTCAGGGTCTCTTTGAGCAAGGAGGCTATGAATTTTTTCATTTCTCCCCCCTCTTTTCCTTCCGGGACCTTCAGGAGTCTAATATTGTTTCTCCGTGAGTAGTTTTCCAAAGACTCCACTCTTTCCTTTGTTACGTCTCCGTCGCGTCTTAGACATTGTATCTTTTCCTGTGCGCATTCCAATTTAGCTTTTAATTCGCCAATGGTACTTTCTAGAGTATCTGTCCTCTCGGCAAGTAGGTCTACTCTCTTGTCAAGGGCGTCGAACGCCGCTTTGATCTCATGCTGGTTACGTTTAGATTCAGCAAATCCACTCTTGATCTCATGTAGGAGTATCTCCAGAGATATCCCTTCCCGAGTTTCACAATCTGAGGGTACCGGCTCATCGTTATTCCCTTTGGCAAGTAAATTTAGAGACCCTAGCTCCTCTGAAATATTATCAGCAGATTCCGAGACCGCCAGGACTGGAGACGCGGTCCCTTGGGTATTATCTAGGCCACTCATCCCTTTATCTTGAGGGCTATTCTCCCCCGCTCTACACGTGACTTCTAGGACCTGTGGCAGTACCTTGAAGAATGTCCTAAGTGAGGGGGTAAGTCGCACAGCGCTACTGTTAGTATTTCTGAGGTTTTTTTTGGCCCCAAGCTTAGGGTCAGAAACCCAGGGAATAATGGCAGTGTGTTTGCCGGTGAAAACAAAAATGGAAGACCCTGGAGTACCCTCCATAGTAATACCTTCTACTTCGTTCACTGCGCTAAAACCCGGTCCTTGATCAATAACAGTGTCTATAAGGGTGTCTGCAGTGTCTATAGCCCTTGTTTCGCCGAGCCAGCCCTCAGTAATACCTTTGACACCCCCACGCCCACGCCCGGTCACCTTACTTGAAAGTTGATCAGGATCGCGATCACAGCTGATGTCCACTGCACGTTCTGCTCCTTCCGCAGATTGTGTTTCGTAGACTTCGCCAAGTCATGGACCTCCGCTAGTTTTTTTAATATCATGTCCATTGTGCTGCTTAGGTCCGGTTTAGCCTTGATTGGAGAGTCCGAGGTGAATGGTTCTGGTTTTGCTTTCTTAAAAGAAGCATTGCTTTCTTTGTGTGCCATTATGCAACGAGGAATGTGGTAGTTAGCCCCAACCCCTCCTCTGCATTTGTGGATGAGATATAGTAAGGTGTTTGTGGTCCGGAGCACTCACAGGGTTTTGTCACTGTTTGACAGTAGTGCTGGCACCGTTAAATAATAGTAGTCTTCTGGTGCAGTTGGTGCTGTTGGCGCTTCTGATGACGATTTGTTGGTTCTCTTTGTCTTCCTCTCTATGTTGACAGCTACTGGTTGGTTGGTGTCCACATCATGTATCACTGAATTAACACCAAGAAGCACCCATTAGCACAGTTCACTTTAAGACTTTGACTGTGTGGCAGATTTTTGTTGGGTTTGGTGGCTTTGATTGGCAGGAGTAATCACAATGCGATCCTTAACAAATCATGCACATCACTCCCCCATCTCTAGCAGTCGTTATGGTAGCGCTGATGACAGTGAATAGCAATGGAGGTTTTAAGGGTAGTATGTTATACACGTCTGCTGTGGCTGTGAGATTGGCACCATTTTATACACGGTTTCAATGAGGGCTGTGTGGGCAGAGTGTTGTTCATGGTTGGCGTTCTTTATATACGTGTAGGCAATGTAATTGCAGTATAATTGCCAATGCCCTTATCCAGTGCGCTTGCAATGTGATGGGTATTCCACAACTTTTAGTGGACCTCAGGGGGTGATTGCGGAGATGGCACAGGAGAAGATCAGAATGGCGTAATGTATTGATGCGCAGCAGTTTAGATCTCGAACGAGCGTTGCTATTCTGCATAGCTCCCTCTAGCTCTCTGGCGTGAGTAGCGGCTCGAGGGTCGCAGATCTAGAGTGCCATTGGTAAGTCAGTATTCGAAAGAAGAGGACTCTTTGTTTAACATCACTCTCCTCTCATACTTCCAGCCCCCGCTCCGTCATTCTGGAGTCATTGGCTCCTGCCATTATGAAGTCAGCTGCGCAAAAACCATTCCCATAAATACAAGTGCTTTGAACAGTCATAGGTATTGGCAGGTGTTGGAAGCAGGTACAGGTGTAAATCTAACCCCGCTGCAAGCGATATCGCTATCAGTGATACGCGGATAAGGGGGTAGAACTAACGGCTCGCAAAAAAGCCATCGCAGGGTCAGGCATGTCGCACTGTGAGATGGTGGCACCGAGAGGTTTAATATTTTCTGCTGCGAAGGGGTCGTGATTTAACCTTTAGCACTCACCTTCATGGTCTGTAGATGATACAGGGTGCTGTATTGGAGCAGTGTAGTCTCAGCTTATGGCATACGGCAGTCTCATAACTTCTTGAGTGATTCGGGCATCGCCGCCATTTTAAGTATTCCAGGCGGGCTCCGCTCACCGCTCACCTCGTCGCAGATTTACCGATCTTCTGAGGGTTTGCTATGTGAGCGCTTGGTTTCAAGATGATTCTATTGTCATTGTGATAAGGATTCTGATCTCCGTTTACAATAGGTGGTCGTTTCAACCCGTGGTTATGGCTTGAATCCCTCCTCCGTTTGCTGAGCGACGGAGTTAGGCAACCATTACCGCTGCCGTCCAAATCACGCCCCCACCATTCCTGTGATTTTAACGATTCCCAATGGGTCGCAAACTGAGACCTACCTCATTAATATTCTTGATGTAGATGTATTTGTGACCCACTTGGAATTGCAAATTAAACTCATACATTTGAAATAGAAATGTCCTAATTGCGACTCGCAGGAAATCGCAATTAGAAACTTGCTATTTCAAAGTTTTGTACATGTGGCCCCAAGTTACTATATTCTGCTTGCTGTACATATGCTGTTCCCACAAATGAAGATAAAGATACAAACTTAATTTTTAGCCTCCAATTTCAAATGCTTACCATTTGTAGATCTTTTTACAATTTTCAGTTTTCAAGTTCAATGTTTGAATATATTATTTATTAATCTGCTAATGTTCTTTAATCTTCTAAACAGTTGTGGACCCACTGAGTAGCCATTGAGGGCCCTGCCGGTTCCATGGGCTCCAGTCTAAGAACACTGGTTTAGAAGATTTTTAATGGAGTGGGGGTCTGTTACCTGCTGGATGTTAGGTATAGTGCACCCAGCAATTTCTGACCAACTCCAGCTGTCCAGATTCCTGTTCTTGCCCACCGAGATGTGAGGTAGATGTGCCAACAGCAGGTAACCTTTGCACCTTACTGGTCTCCTCATCTGGTTGAAGTACATCAGGCAGAGTTCAGAGCCTCCCGAGTCAATAGACTAGTTGGAAAGCTAGGCTTGTTCCTCATTCAGCCTAGGACAGTTTGAACGGGTGTTTAGTAGGTTTACTCCCACACTAGGAATGCAAAAAAGCATTTTGAGACCTCTGGTTGAGCTCCCAGATTCTTTCCATGGAGGAAGGGACTCTGTTGTCTGTTAGAATGGCTCCCTGTTTGACTAGCACTTCCAAATGTTATGAATAAAAATAAAACTCACCTTGCCGCCCCGGCTAGGTTCCGCGTCTTCTCTCCTGCTGGCAGTAACTGACTCGAGGTCCGAACAGGAAGCAGGCGGCCAGGCTCCCACCACAAAGCCAATCACAACGCTCCAATGGAGCATTGTGATTGGTCTGAGCGTCTTGACACGGCGCTCAGCAAGTGGCTCTAGGGGTGGGCATGTTCTCCATGCAGCCTGCATGGAGAACAGGGGAGTGCGCATGACTGTTTTGGGTGGCCCGAGAGGGCCGACCAAAGAGTCATTGAGCACAGTAGGGTCTACCACTCCCACTCTGCAGCTCCGCCCCACCCCCTCATGCACTGCAGCAGCAGGAGGAAAAAATAAAATGATAATAACATTCCGTTATTCTCATTTTCTTTTTTCCTTTCTTTGCTGCTCCTGGCAGTGGGGCGACGCTCCTCCACCCCGGCTATCTGATTTTGAGAGCATTTGGAAAGCACTGGATGGCAAATGACCACTCACAAACCCCCTCCCCCAAAGACTGCATCTGGCATACCCTTTTCAATGGCTTTGTTTCTCCCTTTTAAATGTGGGTCATCAGGTATCAGCATGCAATGTGTATTTTGTATGTTTAAATCTCTTTATTGGAGTTTTACAGCATTGTAACACAATGAAAAACTTGTGGGGTTGGGCTAACTTTCCCTCCAAAATCCTCAAAGTTCGATTTCCCCCAGCCCTGGCATTACTTAGAACCGGGCAACCATTGCACCTCCACACCTGGCGCCAATCAACGGTCAAAGGCACTTATGTCAACAATAGTGTACCTATGCAGAGGAATCCAGAAGGGGCACAGTTCACAGACAGAGACGGGTCCCAGGTGCCATAGGGCACCATATAAGTGCCATAATATGTAGAATCATAGAACATCAACAGTGTCTCGTGCAAACAACATTGCTATAAACCTTTCCCCTCTCAGGTTGGTCTCTATTTGTTCTTTGCCTCCGGCTTCAAAATATACGTGTCCCACGTGGTGCAATTAGGTCTCCCGCCCCCCTGGAGGCAAAGTCTAGCAATGACATCCACCTACACCTTCGACCATTTTACAAAGTCGTGTGGACACCGACGCACATCTGGTGCAGCGCTGACCTTCCATAGCATTGGTATCTGTCTCATAAGGAGCACCAGGGCCAGAGCAACACACCTGCTGATATGTTTATCACCTTTAGTTATGGGTTGCATGCCCAAAATACAATATTTAGGGGTAAGGAGCATCACTCGTTCCACTACCTTTGACAGCACATCCGTCGCCTCCCCCCATGTCCCCAAAGGGCAAGGCAATCTAGCACCATATGATAAAAGTCAGCGATTTGTGTGTGACATAGTGGGCACTTCGATGGGGCCCTCGGAATATTCTGTAATTGCGCTTTGGTGTCACGTAGGTCTGGTGTATGTAGTGAAACTGTGCATGATGGAAGCGTGGGTTCCTGGATACCTCTTTTACATATGCCTTAGCACTCAGCGATTCATTATTGGACACAGCGCTGCCCAAGGCGGCCTCCACTTGGCCCTGTCTTGCACCTTTGCCTCACAGGGGTGGGCACGTAGGGTACTGTAAATCACAGTGATGGCCATCCTGGTATCCCTGTGTGTGAGCATAACCTGCAACAACAGTGATGTCTGTGGTTCCTCACTGCACCACCCCTAAAGCCTTGCCAGCACATGACGAAGAGTATTATGCTCCAGAAAGCGACGCACTGGTATTTCATAGTTGTCTCCCAAGACCTGAAAAGTCCTCAGCAGCCCTTCCTGATATAAATCCTCAGTGAGCAATACCTCCGCCTCTCTCCAGGTGCGCATAGCACTCCGGTCAAATAGATCTACTACCATTGGCAGCAGCCAAATGAGCAAATGGAGCGCATACGGTGGGTATTCCCTTGCCAAGAAAATATTTGTGCCAACACCTGCATGCCACCAGCATTAGTCTGTTTTCTGGATTGCTAGGGCAGGCATTATGCCACAGCCATGTCAGGACAAGCTCACCATGCAGGGTGCATCAACCCTCCTCCCTCTCAGCACTCGGAGCCCGCCCCAGCCAGCACATTGGCTATTGTAATTGAGTCACAGCATATTAACCTCTTGGGAGCCCATGACGAGCTCAGCTCGCCAGCAGCACAGCGCCACCGTGCTGCATGACGAGCCGAGCTCGTCATGAGCACTGCAGCACCGTGCGCGGCCCCACTCCCCCACGCCGCGGGGAAATTAGCCCAGCGCCGAAGGGGTTAAGGTTCATAAATGGGAGCACCTGGCCACCGTCTACTAAAGGGCGCTGCGCTGTCAGCAGCACAGCCCTCTTCCTGCCCTGCCCACAGGTCAAATCTGACAGCAGCCATTTAAGGCACCTAAAGAAACAACCCGGTACAAGCAGAGGTAGAGCATGATGTAGAGCAAGAGTGGCTGGGATGATCGAACATCCTGCGGGTCTCTACTAGGCTTGGAGAGTTCCACCTTCAAGGCTTCCTTGAGGGAGAGCAGAAGCACTCCCACCTCTACTGCATCCTCATACAATTTCAGCAAGTGTGGGCTGAGAAGGGTACTGCAAGTCACGTGGTACTCTACCGGGAAGCTATCCGTTTACAGGGGCAGATTTACAAGCCCCTTGTGTCATTTTTGCACCACAGTTGCGTCAATTTTTGTGACGAGGCAACAGCGTAAAAATGCAGCCCATTTACAACGTGACGCATCCAGGGAGATGCGTCACGTTGTAAAACCCTGCATCACATTATACCTGTGTCAAGTATAATGTATGTAGGGTGGGCGTTCCAATGCAAAAAAGCCTCATAGAAGTGACACAGTGAAATCTACAAGATTTCACTACGCCACTTCTAGGATCCCACTGTGTCAAATTCTTACGCCTGCTTGAAGCAGGCGTAAGGAGTGATGCAGCACAATGAGGATAGGACTCTCCCTTCATTGCTGGAGTGCAATGCGTGACTTTTGCATCAGCAGATGCTTCAGAATTTCTGACGCATCTGTCAATCCTTGCGCCATGGTGCGCTGTATTGTAAATACGGCGCATCTATAGTAGTGCAAAGGTTTCTCAGGGTGGGGCAGGGAAAGTGATGCATTTTTACAGATGAGTCACTTTCTTGTAAATATGCCCCACAGTGTTTTGTTGCATGACAGCTCTCAAAATGACTGCACCCTGTCACTGTATGTCGGGTTTGATTCTCAAGGTCATGCAGCTCCCTCTCTGAGGCCAACAGTTCCCCATGCAAAGTCCCCCACACCACCCACATTGTAGCAATGCACTGGTGCCGCAAGACCACTTTTTGTGCCTCCCAATCCAACAAGCGCAATGCAGTGGAACCTGTGCTGTGATCAAAATATTCTGCATGACCTGAAACTATGGTGTCTCTGCATGGGGGTGGGCTGAAAAGCCTCCATCCGCAACTGCCATGTGGGGATTACTGCCAGCTCCCAACCCCAGAGCATCTTCAACAGCAACGAGCAGGGGTCGGAGACAGTGCGTGTCAGATAGCCATTGGACACCATGTGCCCACATGTCATTGATGCAAAAGAAGAGTTCCAGACATATGAGCACATCATGCACCGGGAAGTAAAAGGAGTACACCCTGGCATCCAGGTGTTGTAGCCGCCACTAATCATGGAGCCGCATGTCACCCATACACCGTTGAAAGCAACACATCACTTGGTGGCGCAACTCCCCACCCATGGAAGGAGCAGATCTGTCCTGTGCCACATCCATAACACAGTTATAATCCTCTGCTCCTACACGATGCCTGGGGGTTCAGCAGGAGAGCTGGAAAAAGCCGGGCCAGAAACAGAATGATTTACATTGGGGTGTATAGTGCCACCAGCAAAAAGGGGTCTCCAGCCAACAGCTCTTCCACCACCACATGCCAGCCCTCCTGGTCTATTTTAATGGACCGCACCACGAAAGAGAGTCCAGGAGCTATCCAGAAAAGCACCCCTCAGGAAAAGGCAGAGTAAGCCATACCATATATCTTCCCCCTACAGTGTGCCTGCACCTTCCCAACTCTCCTGCCACCAAGTGTGTTTCCTGGAAGAAAGCCATGCGGACCCAATGGGCTGTGAGGTTCAAGTGCACCACCAGCCTCCTCGTGGGTGTGGCCATGCCTCAGATATTCCAGGTCACAAGGCGGTAAGATGGGGCCATTACCTTATCAGCATCAGCCATCTTTGTTGATAAGTGTGTGCCCGCCCAGACACCCGCAACCCTCCCCACCCAATATCCTCATGAGCCCCTCAAAACCGAAGGCGCACCTCCCTACCTCTGTTAACTCCAGCTTGTCAACATTTTTCAATAGAAAACCCACAACCCCCACCCCAAGGCTAGTTGCCTACAGCATAATCTGTCTGCAAAAAAGAGACAGTTAGAAAACTGGTACACATCCAATAACAGTTTGAACATGTCCAAAACGAAAAGAAGGGGAATGTGGCTGTGGCTTTATCACACTCCATTCTGCCCAAACCTATCCTCAAAAATGTGTTTCCGACACCCAGCCCCATCGCCAGACCTCCAGCCCAGCAACAAGGGGCGCACCCGTATTACTCCAGTCACCCATAGTGCCACGTAACCAATGCTCGAAAGACAATGACATCAGCCAGTCGGGAGTGAGGGTCAGCTCTGAGTCCCCACTCTGTAGATCGTTACCTTGGAGCCATTGGTGCCAGATTCGACGTCCAAGCCCCATTCAGATGACAGGGCAGCATAGGAATTCTAGCTGTGCAACAGGACATTCGCCACTACCTGTGTCATCTCGTGGCCCGACTGCTTGCTAGTGGGTCAATGCCTAGGCCAGTGATTGTGGCACATCCTTGGTCTCTGTGTGCCCTAGCGGCCGCCAGGCAGAGCACCCTCAACCAACTCGGCCCCCCCTCTCTCTCAAGGATCCACCCCTCACCTTCTGAGGAGTCTCAAAGAAATGGGTCATGTCCCCCGCCAACACTTGCAACCAGGCAAGGAAGAGCGGAGCGTGCTTAAGGTCCATCTGGTGCAGTTGCTGCTTGACCCCCATATATGAGCTGTATTGGTGCTGTACCTTCGCTGTGTAATCTGGATATGCGGTCACCGCCACTCCCTTGCAGTGCCATGGACACTTGGAGTGGAAGCTCTGCCAAATTAGGTGCCTGTAGTTCAGTAGATATGGGCCGCACCCAATGGAGGAGGGGTGGTTGTCCTGGGACCCGATAGACCCTTTCAATTGAGAAGTATTTGGGGACCTTTTCCGCTAGAACTGTAGTCATCAAACACTTTTCAAGAAACAGTTCCATGTTGGGCCCCTTGGCTCTGTCCAGCAACACCAGAAAGTAAACATAATTACGGTGGAACCTACCCACTGCCTCTTCCGCTTATAGCTGCAGGCGTTTAACGTTGGGCTTCAGTAGTTGCACCTCATATTGGACCTCTTTTAGAGAGGGGCGCATGGCAGTGAGCGCATGCTCCTTGCCATCCACCCAGGAGGACAATTTCCATGGGTCAACTCGCAGTAGGGACACTTCCAGCACTACTGTGTCTATTTTGACTTCGAAGGTGGTCTTAGTGTCCTGGGTAGCGTGCAACCCCCAACTGGCTTATTATCCCTGCATCTTGGGGTGTTGCAGCGACGGCTCCCAGCCCACTGAGGGTAAAAGCTGCTTCCCTTGGACTTCCCCATCCTGGGGTGGTAAACCATGACAAGCCCCCTTCTCCACATAACAAGTTCCTTCTTCCCAGTGGAGAGCACCTCACAGAGCATCGTCTGAGGCAATAACACTGTCTCCCCCATGGGCTCAGTCCAGGTGTGTCCAATCCCCCCAGGGAGCTCCAGAACCAGTGAACCTGGGAGGCATCCATGGGGGTGGGGAAGGGTGGTGCACCCAGGTGGACTATACATGAAAAGAGGGAGCATACAGTGCAAACCACAGAGACCAAACTTCAATGTGGGCAAAGATTGACCCCTCAAGGTCTCACTTCTGACTCCAGGCCCTCTCTTGTGCTGTAGTACACCTCAGTGGCAAAGGGCTTAGGCCATCTGCACCCAGGAACCTACAACCCGCACCGCATTGGGAATCAGAGCATTGGCTTCCTACCTCCGCTCCCACAAATAGTGAGCCCACATTTCGCTGTGACTCACCCCCCAAATGTCTCTGCCCAACTCTGATTATGGGATTCAGCAGCAGGGACTCTCTAGTTGCCTCACATCCATCATGAGCCATCTTCTGGACAAAGCCATCACCTGGGGCCAGCAACGCATTGAACGTCTTAATAAAATCTTATAATCTGGCAACAGCTCACTCCGTCCACTTAAAGAACAAAACCGGGGCTTTCGACGCCCCTACATACAATAATCAAACAACGATTGACTATACTATATCATTCTAAGTGACAAACTGCAACCTTTGATGTCAGATTACACAGTGCATCAGCGAAACGAAAGCGATCATGCTGCCTTAACACTCACACTGAATCTGACAGCAGAAATTCGTCACAGGATACAATGCATTGGGGCCCCAAACGGTGACGAATTACTAAAGCTACCTAGAAGAATCAAATGGGGGCCGGTATCAATCACCATGTTCAACAAATGGACAAACACTTGGGCAGGCTGGCCACCTAGCTCCCATAAGATGGGCGCAATAGAAGTATGGGATACAACCACCGGGAACTTAGCATCTCTACTTTGAGGAGACACAGCAAGAATAAACCGCTGGCATCCACCATCTATACTTGGATTTATTCCGGCAATCAAAGAAAGCGCCAAACACCTGAGCGCAAAACGAAAAGCATACCGGAAAAATGGTACAGCATCGGACAAAAAACTATTAAAAGAAGCAGCAAAAAGCCATTCAAAGAAAGTGAATACTCCGAGGGACAATGGCTGAAAATCTTTGATTTGCTGAGATCTTGTAAATCGCAAGAGTTTTGGAGCTACCTAAACAACCTAACTCGAGGAAAAAACCACAGAGAGAACTCCCTCAACACACATACCTGGGTCGCCCACGTTAAAGCTTTATACAAAGAGGATCCAATCAGACCTCACCTAAAGAAAGCAGCCGCAGCATGGGAAGAGCCAGATCTCACCGCTCACATGAAGGCCGCTCATGGAAAATTCTTAGTATCCAAAATCCTAAAAAAAATCAGACAAAATGGTGCACCGGGTCCCAACAGCCTCCCAGGCTCCTTGTTCAAGGCGAATATAGAATTTTGGTCTGAAAACCTGACCCACCTATATACTGAATGCTGGCTCCTGGGGGACGTCCCAGACTCCTGGAGAGGGTCGCTTCTGCACCCAATACAAAAGAAAGGGCCTAAATCAGACCCATCCAATTATCGCATGATTGCCCTCCTGGACATCGAGGGCAAGGCCTATGCGAGCACCATCTTGGCGGGTCTAGCAAATTGGGCAAGCACAGAAGGACTTCTGCCCCTCTTCCAAACAGGATTTAGACCCGGGTCTTCGACCCTGGACAATATAACAGCACTTTCTTATCTAGCCCACCAAGCACGGTCACGCAAAAGACTTCCACTATTCGCTTGCTTCATCGACTACTCTGCAGCGTTCGATGGGGTAGACCGCGCAATTCTCTGGAAGAAGCTGGCACTTTGGAACATCAACCCTGCACTGCTGAAAGCAATTCAGTCGCTGTACCAAAGAACGTGGGTCAGAATCAAACTTTCGAGGGACTCCGCATCAGAGAAGATTGAAACGGACCGAGGTTTAAAGCAGGGGTGCGTTTTAGCACTGCTGCTGTTTAATTTATACACAGCAGACATGGACCAAGCCTTGACTGGAGCAGCTTTAGCTACACCAAGGATCGGGGGCACTAAAATCTAGTTCATGCAATACGCGATGACTTGGTACTCCTGGATCATACCAAGATAGGCCTACAAAAGGCACTGACGGCCTTGACAACATACAACGACAAAAACAGGCTGGTGGCCAACCCGTCCAAATCAAAAATTGTAATCTTCGGGCACTATTCGAAAAAAATAGTAGCTAAATGGAGGCTTGGTCATTTGATTCTGGGATGCACGCAGCAATACAACTACCTGGGCGTCTGGTACGATGAAGCGGGGCTACCTGGTGCTCATCTAAGGAAAATTCAATGCAAAGGGAAAACAATCACCTATCCCTTTGCAACTTACAAGCCACTTTACACAGCCCCACACAATGGCTATCCAAAGAGTACTCAAGGCAAAACTAATGCCAGCCCTTAAATTACGCCCAACAAGCGTTCCCTGGAAAACTAAACAAGGACCTGGAAAAAAATAATTGTAGCGCATATAAGGGACTATTCCATCTACCCATGTTCACCAGAAACACTCTTGTCCGACTAGAATTTTCTCTCAACCAACAAAAGCTGGAAGAGATGGCTGCCTTGAGCAAATATTACTACCTTACAACAGCGGCACACGAGAAGACATTGAAGGCAGTCTTGAAAAATATCTTCCTGGAATCTGGGAACCCTTGGTCAGCTACCCTCACTGCGGCAAAGGACCTCCTTAATGTAGCTATGGAGAACTGGGACTCTGAGCTAGTTAACTATTCTGCCATCAAAAATGCAATCAAAAAACAAGTCTGCATCTGCTCTCGTGCATTGGACTTAGAGTCACTGGCAAAAAGAGGTCTCCACGAGTCCCAAAGTCTGCCGCACACAGTGCACAATTCAAAGCTCCATCTCACGCAGGCAGTGGGCCGCCCAGCCCTAAATAAGATTTTAGCATACAGATTACATCCCCTGCCCCTTAAAGAATTATACCCCACCGAACGGGCAGGCTCAGCGACTAAGGAATGCAGGCTCTGTAAATGCAAACGGGAGCCTCTGGCCCACCTTCTATTTTACTGCCCGGCCCTGTGCACAGCTCGCAGCCTTTATCTCAGGCCTATCATCTTACAACTGGGGACGCGTACCGCAAAGGAGGCGGTTCATCAATTATACACATTGAACTCAGTAAAACAGATGGCCACATTTGGCAAATTCATTCAACAGACTCGCACTAAACTGATGGCCATCTCGAGCTAAAACGACCAGAGACCTAGCTGAGGCATGCTGGCCCAAAAGACTATGGACATTACTCCTTTCAGCCTACAAGTATTCAGATTTTAATCACACAGACTTGCCTCAAAGAAGACGACTTCTCTGTTTTTTTTAACTTTTGTAATTTTTGCACTTTGGTTTTAATGTAATGGTTTTGATTAACCAAACAATAAAATTCATTCATTCATTCATTCAACTGCTGGACAGGGCGGGCCTCTCTCCATCTCATGGCAGCCACTATTTCACTGCCCTGCGTTATCATTTCAGGCACCTCAATCAAGGAGAGACACTGTTTTGAGGTGGGGTGACTGCAGCCACTACCGCCGCAGCTCCTCAGACTTGTTGGCCTAACGTCCAGGCCGAGGGCCGCTGTCGAGGCAAGGCCACTCTCAGCGCCACAGTCACTCTCCTTAGGCCTCGGTGCACGGCATACCGCCGTCACCACCTCACAGCTCTGCAACCACTAAATCACAGGGCAGGTGCCCCCAAGACATCATGGGTGGGAGCCCCAGTCCACGGCATCGGGCCCCTGGACACAGGACGGGATTCTGCAGTATTCAAAGTGGCCCAGTGCAGAGTTCATTAAAACATGCCTGCACTGGTTGCCATCTTGGCCACACCCCCATGCAAGGTATTGTTAACTGAAAAGGACTGTCGGAATGCATCAAACCTGATTTGGGTCTACTTGGCAGCCACTGTGTGTTTTTTTTTAACCTCTTATTCCTTGCTGTATGTTGCCATGCTCTGGAGCAGCCTTGAGGTGGTATGTTGGCAAAATGGAAAAGGCTAAACAAACCAAAAAGGACATTCAAGCTGAAGAATTACAAGGAGAGACAGGTTGGAGAGAGAAACTGGCATCTTTGTGCATAGTCAGAGAGCTGCAGAGGATAGGCGACTTCTGAGAAGAATTAAAGCAGTTGGGAATTAAGAAATACAAAACCTAATAAAAACAGAATATCCCTGCATGTAACAGAAACACAAAGTTGCCTCGCTTCCCAGGTCAGTGAAGGGGTTTTGTAAGAGTCAGGAGAAAATGAATCCAAGACTTTGGATGAGGGACACAATCAAAATTCACAAACGCAGCAATGGCTGCAGCTAAGGTCAGAAAGCTGTATGCATCCAGGTCTGCTGGAATGCTGCCAGACTACAAGAGGCCATGATACAAGGACATGTATACAAACATCCAGCAAGCACTGGCAAAGCGCAATTGGCTTTGCCATGTGTTTTATCCATGTTGTAAACCTGCTTCAGCATGGCTAAAGGGTTGTGGCATAGAGGAGAGTGGTGTAGATACTGTGTGGCATAGGGGAGAGTGGCTTAGAGTGGAGTGTCATAGAGTAGGGTGGCAAAGAGTAGAGCAGAGAGGTAAAGAGTGGAGTAGAGTGGCAAAGAGTGGAGTAGAGCGTTGTGGAACGAAGTGTCATGGAATGTCATGGACTGGAGTGTCGAGCACTGTTGTGTAGTAGAGTGTCATGGGGTAAAGTGGATGGGCTTAGAGTGGAGGCACATATAGGGGAAGAACTAGGAGTGGAGGGGTGTAGAGTGGGGTAAAGTGTCTTTGAGTAGAGTGTTGTAGAGTAGAGTGTTGCAGCGTGCTGTAGAGTAGAGTATCATGGAGTGGTGCAGAGTAGAGTAGAATCATTAAATGGAGTGGTATAGTGTGGTGTAAAGTTAAGTGGAGTAAAGTAGAGTAGGGTCGTAGAGTGGAGTGGTTAGAGTGGAGTAGAGTGGCCTAGAATTAAGTGGCATAGAGTGGAGTGGCATATATTAGCATATATTAGCAAAGAGTAGAGTGAAGTAGAGTGAAGTGTACTAGAGTGTAGTAGTCTATCGTAGAGTGTAATAGAGTAGAGTGGAGTAGAGTCGAGTAGTAGAGAATGTCATAGAGCTAAGTAAAGTAGAGTGTCATAAAGTGGAGAGGTGTAGAGTGGAGTAGCGTAAATTGGAGTACAGTGTCATAGAGCAGAGTGGATTACCATGGGGTGGCATAGAGAAGAGTGAAGTGGCACGGAATATCATGGAGTGTCCTAGAGTGGAGTTTCATAGATGGAGTGTTGTAGAGTGAAATGGTGTGCAGTGTCGTACAGTGAAGTAGAGCCGCCTAGAGTGGAGTGGCATAGAGTGGAGTGGCTTGGAGAGGAGTAGCTTAGAGTGGAGGGTCATAGAGTGGAGGGGCATAGAGTGTTGTAGTGTGAAGTGTTGTGGAGTGGAGTGGTGTAGGGTAGAGTGGTGTAGTGTGGAGTATGCATGGTGTGGTAGCACAATTCAATTATAGAGAACACAATTTCAATTAAAATGACCATTAGATTTGCACATACAGTTTTACTGCTAAAACTATACAGAGCACAAACAATAATATGTAAAAATGGCATCACACAGTGTACTGATTTGTTTTGATCATATTAAAATATTTGTTTCCAACACACTTCTGAATTAGAAAAAAGGTGCTTTGTTTGTGCTTTCCTAAGTCTGATATATTTGCACAGTTCATTTCAGACATTTAAATGTTGTTGTGTGCTAGAAAAAACACTTTAATTTGCACGACCCTGCAAGGTTGTCACATAACTTCTCACTTTGAAATCAGAGAAAGAAAAGTAAACACCAAGTGCCCTCGAAAGACAGAGCCAAACATTTGACTTCTATCTTTGAACACAGCAAATTGACAAGATAAGAAAAAAATGTGAAGAACTGTTTACAGAAAGCGAGAATCTGTGAAAAAATACAAGGAGCGATAGTAAACAAGCGTTGTTCGATGGGAAGGATGAAGACATGCTGCACAGCCTAAAACAAATAAAGCCAGCAAATAGAAAGCCAAAAACACTGAGATACAAACCGCAAAGTCAATAGTAAGCAGTGGACAGAATGCATTCTCAGGAAAGCTGTCAGAATACCCACAAGAAGGCTTCAACCTAAAGAGAAATTCAAAACAAAGGCATTGTTCAGGTACGGTCAAGGGTTAACAAACTATGTTAACGAAGCCAGTGAAATGTATGCAATTCCTGAAATAGGTGTTATGTGAAAGTTTCAAAATTTCTCAAGATTTTGTATTACGTGTTATCACATCACTTTTTTTTGCAAAAGACCGTGCGCAATACCAACAGGAGCCTGGCGCACAAAGAAAATGTCTTGCCATGAGACATTTTCTACTAGAAACTATCTCCTTTCAATATCTCGTAAGACTGTTTTTTTTAATGAAGGTGTGTGAACCACATTTTTCTACAAAAACACAATTTGGGGAAATTTTCCTTAACATTCGTGACATTTTGAGAGGAGAAAAAAGCATGATTGTGCTCACCTCTATAAACCAATGGAATATTCCGTCGGTTGGTAAGGGTTCAAATCAACTTGTTCATAGGAAGCAGCTTCATGCACGTTGAAACATGGGATTGCAGAGTTTCTGTTTCTGGACCTTGCCAGTCCACCATGCTCCAGTGTGAGGCTGATTCACCACCAGATTTCCGGTTGTAGAGAGTTCTGTTCCACCCACACAAGGCCTTGGAGGGTGCAGCAGTACCATGAGTTGAAGAATCCTTAGGATTGAATTTCAGAATAAACAAGCTTTGACACGCAAGATAGGTCTGGAAAATAGTTATTCAATCTTAACTCCAGAGGCAAAAGTGAAGCTACGTTCAAGTGTCAGTGGAGCTGCACTTGTCTGTGGTATGCTTGGGCGCATAGCTTAGTGCCAATATCGGCCCGTACCTGCTTACACACAACCCCCCCATCACACAATAACGGACACCACACAAGTTGATGGAGAAAGTTGTTGCAGTTTTATTAGCATATACATTATGCCAACATGTTGGGTTAACTTACGGGCGATCCAGAGCAGGCCGCCCCTCGCGACCCGCCCACCTGACCGAGCTATAACCCCCCGCGGTGTTAAAACCTTAGGGGCGTTATCAGTTTGGGGGGGGAAGGTCTAACCCCTACCCCCGGCGAACCTCTCGTTCGCCCATTTACTCAAACCCCCCCCCTCGGGGGGCAGAGCGTTGGCAACCCCCGGTTGCTCAGGTACACAACCGCCCGAAGGACTAACGGGGCACCGTCAGTCCCCCAGGATCCTTTTACTGTGGATCTCCCTGGGGGATATATCGCTCACGCACCCTTCCGGTGCTCCTGTAGAGGGTACCCTTCTGTACCTTCCTGTATTGGATCGCCCTGTAACTCCGCCTGCAACACAAAAACAATTCATTAGTAGTAGCCCCCCCAACCCCGATCTGCCCAAGAGCAGGGTAAGCGGATGGGAGGGGAAAGAACGCCGGGCAGTCCGGGTCTGCGCTACGGGATTCGCCAGAGGTGGGGGGGCGAGGGTCTACGCGCCGCTGACCAGGAACAAAAAAAGAGGACGCCAGACCCTCGCCCCCGGGCTATATAGCCCTCCCCCCCTCTCCCCCCAGGACAGGAAATGACCTCACGCGTGGGGGAATCCCTGGTTGACCACTGGCTGACCACCGAGTCAGCCAACCACTAGACCGCTAATGGTCCGTGCCATCCTATGGCACTAAGGATGGCCGCCCTCGCAGGTAGCCACCTTTGGTGTCCCGGGGCAGCCTGTCATAGTGCCAATATCGGCCCGTACCTGCTTACACACAACCCCCCATCACACAATAACGGACACCACACAAGTTGATGGAGAAAGTTGTTGCAGTTTTATTAGCATATACATTATGCCAACATGTTGGGTTAACTTACGGGCGATCCAGAGCAGGCCGCCCCTCGCGACCCGCCCACCTGACCGAGCTATAACCCCCCGCGGTGTTAAAACCTTAGGGGCGTTATCAGTTTGGGGGGGGGAAGGTCTAACCCCTACCCCCGGCGAACCTCTCGTTCGCCCATTTACTCAAACCCCCCCCCTCGGGGGGCAGAGCGTTGGCAACCCCGGTTGCTCAGGTACACAACCGCCCGAAGGACTAACGGGGCGCCGTCAGTCCCCCAGGATCCTTTTACTGTGGATCTCCCTGGGGGATATATCGCTCACGCACCCTTCCGGTGCTCCTGTAGAGGGTACCCTTCTGTACCTTCCTGTATTGGATCGCCCTGTAACTCCGCCAAGGCTCTCGGTGTGGCAGCCGCCGTCCGAGAGTCCCCCCATCCGTTAGCCTTCCTCTATTTACAACCCGCTGCTCCCATCGCTTCAGATAGGTCCAGCAGGAAAATGGCTATCCCTACTTTGATAGATGGACGCCGTCCTCTTCAAAACAGCCCATACATTGGTGTGCAACCAACTGTCTTATGAAGCCGAATCCCCTCTGCTCTGTGAATTTGCCTATGGCACTGTTCACTCGTCTGCTGGAAGTTTGGATGGCCACCCCTGATCTAGCGTCCTTCCACTGTAGTCTAGGAGTGATCTCGGACCATCATACTTTGCACGGCCCCAACCGATTGCTCAAATCGCTCAGCGTGCCCCTCATTAACTGTAGGAATTTGCCTATGGCACTGTTCACTTGTCTGCTGGAAGTTTGGATGGCCACCCCTGATCTAGCGTCCTTCCACTGTAGTCTAGGAGTGATCTCGGACCATCATACTTTGCACGGCCCCAACCGATTGCTCAAATCGCTCAGCGTGCCCCTCATTAACTGTAGGAGGGCCATGCGCTCCAAGGAGGACCAATTCCTCGCCCCCCAAATGCCCCATTAACACGCCTGGTGGAGATTTACCCCCGTCCAATAGCTGCTGAAGTACGCGGTGCGCGCTACTCCACTGCAAGTCGGGCGACACTACCCACATGAGTTTTGGTTGTTGCAAAACCATGCTTCCATTCTTTGCTATCAACCCACCGGGCTACCCTTTGTACTCACATTTCCACCCGGACCGATTTACCTACCAAATAAAAAGATGCGGACGTGTAAACACGTTTACTACATATCCAGATTATACACTGCAACCCGTACAATTGGCTCCACGTCACATACATATGAACCACAAATGCCCACCAATCACCCTTGTTTCAACCCGCCTAGAAGCGTATGTACAGATTGTAACAGCTGAATTCCCAGTCCCCCCAGGCCTGCCTGAAAAGCTGTCGTCGCAGCACCTGTCCTAGACGAGTGATTACAAAACCTTTTCCCCTGTCTGTTGTTGCCAGGTAGCTCTAAGCAAGTGTCCATGAAGTGCCGCCGCCGGTACCTGGTCGGGGGGGGGGGGCGGCCACAAACTAACAGCCACCGCGAACTTTGAGGAGACCCAGATGCCCCCCAGGGAGGCCATGTCAAAGCCTACCATAGGCTGGATTTACCTTGCCAAGTCGTGCACCTAGCCACCGGCCATCTGGCCCCCCGCAGATGTGACTCGCTCTATACCTAGGAAAGCAAAGTTTGCGCTGGCCCCCTGTCTCCCTTGAGCAAGGAATACCCCCAGTTGTCCTGAAAGAAGGACGCAGTCTACCAGGCCTGCGAACAAGGCTGTGTCCCGTCGTTCCCAAATGACAAAAGTCATCCCAGCAATGAGGCACCCCTTCCACAACGTACGTGTCCTGGAGTGCCCATTTGCAGAAACACTGAAAGCCTTGAACAAGCACCGTACATAACGCACCACATGGGCATGCATTTATCATAGTATAACTTGCCGACTAGCTTGAAAACCTAGCAGATGAAAGCTGCTCAAGTGGACTGGTAGTGGACTGGTATCACCTGCAAGCTGAACAATGTCTGCATTGGCCAACCAGGCCCCTCTGTCCACCCACCAGACCAGATGGAATGCTACATCAGGCGGGCAATCTGACAATGAGCATGCCCCCCCCTCAGGGCAACAATGACCGAATTCCCATGAAAATATGAAAGGCTGGCATAGTCGCTCCTTCCTCGTAACACCAGATAAAGGAGCTACCAAATCGCCCCGCGTGTAGCTCCGCAGAGCTGGCCGCCCCCCGATGACTGCCACTTCCACTGCCAAGGGTGGCCATTCTTCCTGGTGTACATATGAGTGCCTGTTCGCCCCCAGGCTCTGAGAGGACCCTGGAATCAGGCTGCATGTCTACGAAGCATGCCTGCCCTTGGGGTGTCCAAGTGAGAGACAGACCCTACTACAATAGGGAGTCAAGGTGCCAACGCAAGTTGCACCCACTGGCCCCTAAGCCTCTGCTGCACATCGACGGAGCACTAGGTAAAGCAGTAGCCGAAAAGCACGAACTGGACAGCACTAGGAGTTCCCCGTTAGCTAGAGGAGTTCAAAATTAGCAGCCTGAACCAGTCCACTGTTCTAACACAATTCTCTTGCTGTGCATAGAACGTCAGCACCCCCACAAACCTTATCAATAGGATGCACACCAGGGTGCCTGTCAAATTGTGTCGGAGATAAATATGCACTCCCACGTGCGCTATTCTTCGGATTTGTCAAAGGGGACCGTTTCCCGTAGCACCATAGTGCGCTATCTATCTCCCCTATAGAGAGAGGCTCCCTTGCGCTGCCGGGCCCTGGCAATAACATTTGTTCCCCCCTAGGAGGTCCATAAAACATGTACCAAGTAACACAATGTATTGCTAGGTTATATGAAGTGGTGTAAAGGGATATAGTCACCCCCATGCCTACTACCAAATTAGTTGACACCAGCATAAGTCCCACCCGGGGATATTAATGACGTAGGGGAAGAACAAAGGAATCCCAGACCCTAGCACCTGCCCACCGTGTGCCAAGATCCTTATCCTGCCGTTCATGTGGCCTCCCAAGGGGTAGGGCCGTCCTCCAGCGTTGTTCCTGCATTAGAGACAGAAGACATACATTAAAAGCTTCCCCCCCCCTTTATCTCCCAATCTGTATTCTCTGCCAAGAGAGAGGGCCCTCAATGCCCCCCCCGCTATTCAGGCCAAGGCAGTTATGAGTTAATACCGATTAGCTCGCATTACTTACACACTTCGAAAATTAATATATGTCCTCTCTATTATCTGAAGGAGACCATTCATTTAAGAATTACCATGTCCTTGACTCAAGAAAGGACTTCCCAAGGTGTTCTATTTGTCTGAGAGTCTGAGAGTCCCCCCCTTATTGCAGTTTTAGCCCTTCGACTGGCTTTGGTCCGCTTTAGTAGCATGCACCCGTCACCAATCTCTGTCAACACACACGGCGCTACCTCCTACGTCCCTTCTTCGTTCCGGTACTTGTGCAACTTGCACCAGTACCTACATAACGTTTGACTGTCTGCCATGATTGTACTGATTACCCACATGTACTATATCAACTTTAGTGACTGGCACCCTTGACCCATTCTTCGCATGTAATGTCCATCTTCACTTCTTGTCCTTGACTGCTCATTTTGTCACATTGCTTCACTTAAGTAGCGTTGGCCTTGTAATGAGAACACCTAACGTACTATCGTGTATCAGTGCTGTACTGTCCCCCTGTGATGCGCGCTGACATCAAAGGCAAAGTCCGCGCCCTCCGAAGCCTGAAGCTTTGAACTAGAGATACCTGCAACGACGTTCCTTTCACCTCTGCATATTAAACCAGACTGAGAATTCTGTGGTGGGCCTCTGGCCTTGATCGCTTATTTCAGTCCTTTGGCGCTTACAGCTAGGTTTAATTTGCGCTTGCCCCCAAATAATTCGGACTTGAGTGGGTATGAGTTTTTGCACTAATTACCTCACGCAATGCAATTACATCCCAGTAGGCCTGCACTGTCCCAGTTTAAACTTTGATTCCTAGCATGGCTACCATGGCCCCAGAACATCATGATAAAACAAAATAAAACTTTTAAAATTAATGATGAAGGTCAATTCCGCCAACATCAATAATATGCTTCTGAATTGCACAATGCTGATAACCATCACCATTCACGCACTAATTCCTAATGATGCTATAACACCAACTTCCCCACGTTTGTGAGGACCTGAACGCCATGTAGAACACTCATGCTAAAATGATTGCAAACAAAGTCATGCACCACCCTCCAATCTACCTGAACACCTTACCAAACCAGAATATGGGTCAATTCAGTGACCTGCCCTGAAGTGAGCCACAACGTCCTCCTCTGCCCGATTGACTGCATGGATATCAAGCATAAATGTCAAACAAGCTACCCTCCAGTGACCCAGTGATTGCTACCTCTTTAATTGTTTGGTCCCGTTACTCTGCACAAGTGCCACCAATGCCTCCGTATCGTTTGTTCTTGTGTTTATAGTGTCCTCCATTTAATGATTATGCAAACGTCACTATACTTTGAAAAACCCGCTGATATCCCCCTCTTACCTAGTGTTATGTTCCGGTACTTGCAGCAGTGTCACCATGCCTGCAACGTTCGTTCTACTGAAATGTGTATCCCCAGTTAAAGTGACATGCACATATCACGGTTCTATTTTACGCACTGACAGCTACCACTCACTTCAAATTCCGTTCCGGTGCTTACACAAGAGCCACCAATGCCTGCGTAACGTGTAACTATTGTTTGCGTTCCTTCCATTTAATGTAGTATTATCTATACTTGATATGACAAGAGGTCTAACAAGGGGTCCCCATTAGCCGATGCATAAATCCCCTATTACCGCCGCCCACTGACAAACCCTCCAATAGGTAAAGTAATAGAATTAAGTGGGCACTCTGAGTGCATGCAACTCATCCCCAGGCAATGTTTGTGGCCAACAGGAAACAGAGTTCGCCATCCCTACTGGGTTTACAATCCTAACCTAAGTGGACAGTTGGGTATTACCGTCATAAGGATAAGTATCCTAGTGCATTACCATGAAATGTCCAACATGCCTACCGTTAGGTTTTTTTTTTTTTTTTTGTTTGTTTTTTTTTTTGGTGGAGTGTCAGCCACGTATTGCAGTATGCACATCTACTTGTCCCTTATCCGCCTTTGTGACTTGCACCCGTGTCACGTATCCTCCTGTAAAGCACTGTGCGCTACCTCTTTCATTGATAGCTCGCGTTCGTCCCTTCGCTACATGTAACTTAGCATTTGCTTATGTAGTGTGCCACCTATAGCGCTCTCGTGTATCAGAATCACTAGTATCGGACCGTGCTATGTAAAGGCATGCATTCCCTTCCCTATTTATAAAGGAATAACTATTGCACCAGTTTCTACATTGTGAGACATTACATCTCGTTCGTCAGCAGTCGTAATTCTTTTGTATGCGTCCTAATGTAACGCATTCGATCCTAAGACCTTACGCACTGTAACCGGTTCCTATCAAAAGCGTACTGGCCCTTCGAGACAAAAGTTTGTGCTATATAACATTCCATTAAATAATAAAATAGTGAAGGGCTCTTTTACCTATCCCGGAAAGGCCGTGCTATATAAATTATACCTAAATTATACTTAAATTATACATAAGCTAATCAATCAAACCCCACTGCGAAGTGCTGCAGTGTCTAAACATCGAACCTCAAAGTTCCCTCTGAGCCCCTTAAAATTAGACTAAATAGACCCAGTGAGCATACAAACATATACACTGCCCTTAATGCAGTTGCCACTCCTCCAAACCGATTACCCTACGTGAGCCTAAACGTGGCCATGCCTTGTTGCCTGCTATCCTGCAGTAAGACACAAGAAAAAAGTCAAATCCCCCCCTACCCCCCCACATGTAGTGTGTGTTGTCCTCGCGGTGGCGACCTTCCCGTGCAGCCGTCCTGCAGTAAGACAAAAGAAAACGTTAAATCCCCCTTACCCCCCTCCCCCCGCATGGCACCCGTGATTATAACCTCCCAACAAGCAACCCGACGCCCACCCCCTTATATAAAATACTAAAACTGCATTGACGCCTATATGTGCCAGTGCCTAAATGCAGAACCCGTCGCCCGCCACAGGCCCGCCTTGCAGGCCGCATTCCGAGACCCGCCCCCGCTCCGGCCCTAAGGTGCAAGGCGCGGACGGCCACCCCAACGAGCCCCGGCATGGCCATCCCTGACCCGACACGTGAGACCCCCTTCCCCCCCACGAGGGCTCGAAACACCACCACGCCAGCCCTCCTGCCTCCCTGACGCCCCCCCGCAGCAGGCCGCATTCCATCAAGCCACATTCCGAGAGCTAGGGATATTTAAAACCTATGAATAATACATAAATAAACCTGAAGGACCACATCACTTCCAAATGATCTAAGAGCCTTTAATGCTCCCAGACTTACGAGACCCATCCCATCACGTTATTCGAACCTGGACACAGGCCCCTACCACATACAGAAGACCAGGGTCTGCATTCATCACATACACATCCTCCAGAGCTCACTATCCTCATCCTCCACTGCCAGCTCACCAGGATGTGCGCACTTTAAGTGCTCACTCAAAGGCAACGTCTTGGTGTTTTAGGTGCAAGCATGTGCAGACACGTGCACCAGCCCGCCCCCGACCCCCGCGTCCTCCGCCACCAGCGTCCCCAGAATCTCTTCTTCCCCAGCGCGCGCACAGTACATATATATTGCTCCAGGAACTGACGTAGCGCAGCTCCGCATCTTCAACCCAAACAGGGGAAGGTGGGGGGCGGTCTGTGTGTTTTATTTTTCGGGGCTCAATGTCGCTGCCTGTAGCACCTAAGACGTCGACATTGCTTTGGTAGCTTTCTGGCGCTAATAAATTGCCGGCAATAGATGGGCTCGTTGAAGCTGGTGCCGAAGGGACATCGCGGAGCTGGTGACAGCGCCCCCCCCAAGAACAACCCCTATCTAGGCGGCCCCCCGGACCACCGCCCACCACCCCACAAACAAGGAGAGTGCGAGGCCCCCAATCGAATCCTCACCCAAATAGCTTAACCCCCGAAGCAGCGCCCCGCCGATCAATGGCTCGCGCCGACGACCACCTCCCTCCGCGCACCACCAGCCCAACTCTGCTGTGTGTGCCAACGAAATTAATAAGTTCCTGTGTCCCTCCTTCGCCAAGGAATGCATCCACCGGAGGCGACGGGTCCCTCGGGCACCATGTCAGTTTACAGAAGCGGTCCCCGGCTCACACGAGAAAACGCTCAGCAAGCGAAACCAAAGCAATTGATCTGCAACAAAACATCTTCCCCAGCCCAACGAAATGCTGTGAGCGCGGCAGCTCCCACAACCGGGCAAGCCCCGCGCCCCTCCCGAGCCATCCCCCCTCTCATCCCACGAGCATCGCCCAAGTCCCTCACCTCAACCAACGAAAGAACGCCGGGCAGTCCGGGTCCGCGCTACGGGATTCGCCAGAGGTGGGGGGGCGAGGGTCTACGCGCCGCTGCCCAGGAACAAAAAAAGAGGACGCCAGACCCTCGCCCCCGGGCTATATAGCCCTCCCCCCTCTCCCCCCAGGACAGGAAATGACCTCACGCGTGGGGGAATCCCTGGTTGACCACTGGCTGACCACCGAGTCAGCCAACCACTAGACCGCTAATGGTCCGTGCCATCCTATGGCACTAAGGATGGCCGCCCTCGCAGGTAGCCACCTTTGGTGTCCCGGGGCAGCCTGTCAGTAACAAGAGCCGTCTCTGCTGCTGGATAAGAGCTGTGCTTGAATCCCTGATATGGAACAGCACTTCTGAGGAGTGCTGGTACAGGTGCGTGCTGGGGAACTGCATTGCCACAGACGCATAATATAGCTTAACATGCTGTGCGGATGTCAGTGTAGGCCTAGGAACTGCAAGGGGCTCAGTGAGCAGAGAGGGGTGTACTGGGGATCAATGCTGTCCAGACGTGCTGTGGCACAACATTCACATAGGTATATACTGTTGTATATAGCACATGTATTGGCACTGTACTAGGGTTTAGTTTTTGCTTTAGTGGTGCTTAGTGGTTGCATAGCGGTTGCAAAGGGGCTGGGCCTGTGATAAGTGCTGACATAGGCAATGGGACCCAGGGAAGATACATGTGTGTAGTGTGGGGCAGTGAAGGTACAGGCGCATGCTCCAACTTCTCATCCTATTTATACAAATAAAGTTCAACCCTGTAGTCCTGGGAGCCAGGGTAAGCCAATGATATAAATAGCAAAGATTTCTTTGGAGGACGTATTAACCGTGAAGTTACTCGGCGAAATAATTTTTAGCCAACCATTTGAATGTATTTATACAGTTAAATTGGGATGATATGGTGTGTTTCCCACAACGACGGCCTGTCATTTATTTTTCCATGTTTTTTTCACACATTTGGCACTTGTGGGCTATGTCTAGGGACACCTTACCTGTAGGGGTAGATCCTCACAGGGGTATTTACTGCACTAGGTTTTTAGGTCTCGCTGAGCCAGTGCATGCGCTGCTCTGTGAGACATTTAATTAGGGCTTTTAAAAGTGCTGCTACACTGCCTAGCGCTTGCGTTCACGCGCACGTGCAAGCGCTCAGCCGCCAGTTTTCAGCGCCCTGGCCTCTCCTTTCGTGCGCACCACATGGTTTTTTTTTTGCACGTGCGTGCGCACACAACTCCCGGGCTCGTCTTGCATCTGAAACTGCGCCTCTTCCTCTCTCGTGTTTGTCTTTTCCCTGCCTCTCCCAGACAAAGAGCAAGCTTCCCACCTATTTCCTGTTTGCTGCCTCTGGCACTTCGGTCCTGAGTGCTAAGCTTACCCGCCTCTGTTTAAATCTCCAAAGCAGGAACATGCACATCCTGGCTCGTCCTCCTTACATGTTTGTTGTTGGATGCCTGTTGGCTACAGATGAGATCACTAATCCAGTTTTTGCACATGCGCCGCACACAACTCCCGTGCTTGTCTTGCCTCTGAAGCTGCACCTCTGCCTCTCTCGTGTTTGTCTTCTCCCTGTTTCTCCCAGACAACGAAAGCAAAAAAATGACTGCTGCACTACGCTTGGTTGCACTGTGCTACGTCCAATTTGCGTAGTGCGAAGTAGTGCAAACTTTGCAAACTACGCGAATGTAGTGTAGTACTTCGCCCAGGGTTACTTTTAGCCAAAGTATGCCTGGCAAGCCGACATTAGAGGCACTTTCCATGCAAGCTGTGTTGTTCCTTCATTCTTCCTTTGTTATCGTTTTTAGAGTACTTCTTCCTTTCCTTCCTTTTATATGTATTTTCTTTTCCCTTTTATTTCTTCTCTCCTTTTGTCTGATATCATAATACCACTGGTGTTCTTTCATTCTTTCTTGTTTTCTTTCTTTCTTTTCTTCCTTCCTTCCTTTTTTTGTTTTTTCTTTCTTTTTTCTCAGCTTGTTATATTTTATTTATTTATTTCTATATTTTCTTTTCCTTCATTTCTTCTTTTTGTCACATATTGTGCCCCATGATGTTGTGTGTGTATTCCATTTTCTTTTCTCAGTCTTCCTTTCTTCCTTTCTGTTCCTCTTTTTTTCTTCTTTCATTTCCACAGGTATAGTTTGCATCTATTTCTTTCTTATTTCTCTCTATCTCACTCAGTTTTCACTTCTTCATTCCTTTCTTGCTTTTTTCTACTGTTTTTCATTTTATACGTTCATTTTCCTACTTTCTCGCACTTTCATTTTATATTTTTCTTTTTCAATTCAATGTTTTTCTTATACCAAACTCCCCTCTTTTTACCTCCCTTTGCTCAATTTCAACTATTTTGTCTGTCTTTTGTTTTCTTTCTTTCATTTTCTTTTTTAATTCTTTTCACCTTTTTGGATTTTATCATGCCTCCAACCTTGGTGTGTTTATATTTATTTATGTTACTTTCTTTTTTACTTGTTTTCTTTGTTTTTTTGTTTGTTCCTTTGTTCCTTTTTCTATCTCTTTCTTCGTTTTTTCTTTCTCACTTCTTCCAATCTCTTTTCCATCCTTTTCGTTTTTCTGTCATTATTTTTTCTAAATCCTCCTTTCACTCTATTTCTCCCTTTCTTTAACCTGCATTTCTGTTTTTCCTTTCCTTTCCTTTCCTTATTGTTTTACTTCTTCATATCTCCTGACGCTTTTGCCATCAATCGTTCTCATTTACAGTCTCTTCTCTTATTGCCTTTTCTTCAATGTGACTCTTTCGGTATCCTTCTCTTTGGCTACTGTTAACCAAATCCCGGCCCTGGCTACAGCTTGGCATTCACAATGCAGAAAATGAAAAACAGCCGAGTAATCGGGCAGTGAAGCTTACAGGGGAGCCTCCTTGCAATCTTTACACACCCACGTTTCTCATAGGTAAGTTCACCCTGAGCCATCTTGGCACAGCTTCTTTGGGGCATCCAGACCTCTCCACCATGGAAAACAGTCTTAGAACAAGCACTCTTATCATTCCGCCATCTCCAGTCCACTCAGGGAAGCCATATTAGAACTCCACTCTTAAGCCTCCAGCTGGAGTCCACCCTGGGTAGCCATCTTGGAACAAGAACAACTCTTCTCAGGCCTCCAGCTCCAGTTTGCATTGCCAGCCCTCAGAAGCTCCCCTCAAGTAGCCCGGGAAATACATGTTAGAACAAGATAAACATCTCTTGACAGGCCTCAAGCTCCAGTTTGCACTGGACCACCATCGTAGCACAGCTCATTTAAGACCTCCAATCACCTAGACTTTGGGCAGCCATCTT
This sequence comes from Lissotriton vulgaris, assembly GCF_964263255.1. NCBI lineage: Eukaryota > Metazoa > Chordata > Amphibia > Caudata > Salamandridae > Lissotriton > Lissotriton vulgaris. The sequence continues at coordinate 995,220,877 of NC_141697.1, forward strand.
AGAACAAGAAGAACAACATGCCTTAGCCTTCTGGCTCCCATTCAGTATGGACAGCCATATTAAAATACTTCTTCAAGCCCACCATGGGCAGCCATTTTAGAATCTAGCTCCTATTCAGTATGGAAAGCCATATTAGGATACGTCTTCAAGCCCACCATGGGCAGCTATTTTAGAATCTAGCCCCTATTCAGTATGGACAGCCATCCTAAAATACGTCTTCAAGCCCACCATAGTCAGCCATTTTAGAATCTAGTTCATATTCAGTATGGAAAGCCATATCAGAATACGTCTTCAAACCCACCATGGGCAGCTATTTCAGAATCTAGCTCCTATTCAGTATGGACAGCCATCTTAGAATCCATATTCAAGCCCACCGTGGGCAGCCATGTTAGAACAACTCAAAGTAGTCCTAGCTCGATGTATATCTCAACTACTCATAAAGGCGCAATTACACCCCCTTCATAACAATCCAGTCAAGCCTCCAGTCCTCTAGTCCAGCCGCCATCCCGTGGCCTCCATTCTCAAAGAGCCTCTGGGCCACCATAGCGAAGAGGTGGAAGAGAAAATGTAACTTGGATTACTTTTAAAAGCTTGTCATCACCTCTCCCAAAACACAAATACACCAATTTTTGACTATGGTTTTAAAAAGGACTTCCTAGGTTGAGATGTTTTGTTTGCCAGACATGCGAGGTACTACTTTTTGATGTAAGGGTTTTTTGGTTTTGTTTTGTTTCTGAGGGTTAGAGTTTCTGAATAATAAGCCACAAAAATGTTGTTGATATATTAATATTTTTTTTTAACATCACAGTCATGCGCCTTTGTGGCCCTGCAAATAACAGGCATTATTATTACTCAGATTAACAATACAAACATGCAGACTATGGTTCTTAATGCATCAAAATCTACATGTTCCTGTAATTACTGGGCATCTTTCCCCTAGTAAATTTCATCAGACTTCACCTGGGTAAAATTGCAGGGATGCAGTGAGTTAGCCACAAAAGCCATCATTATAATGTATGCAGTAGCAAGAGGTCCCTCACACACCAGAATGTAAGTGGGCTCTCTTAATAAGGACCTATTTGAGGCTTTCACTCATTCCTTCTCTTCATCTATTGGTCTGTTATGTCATTCATATTTTTCTCCAGCCCACTACAAGATACATCATATTTTTTCTCATAGCCAATGTGTTTTTTCATACTGGTGGTGAGCCAGCTGCAAAGTAAACAGCATTGGCATAGCCAATAGGTCTCTCTTTTGTGACCTTATAAGTATTTAGTTATGCAGCGCAATTTCCTTGGTGCAGCAACATCAACCGTTGCATGGCTAAACACTTATAAGGTCCCAAAGGCGAGACCTATTGGCTATGCCAATGCTTGTTTCTATTAACCATAATTTCTGCTCGCCTGAGTTTTATTTCAGTCATTCTGTCACTATCCTGGGTAGGTCTCATGAATATGTGTTGATTCATGGAAGATTTGACCTGAGACGAAAGTTAATTAATTTCTCACTGTTCACATGGAGTGCTTTGCCACTCTTCAGATACAATCATATACTGTCAAGACTTGTTGCGGGACTGACTTTAAACCAAATTGTCTACAGTGTATCATTGTCTAAGGCTGGTAGGAGAATCTTGGCAATTTGATTTTATACATCACAAATATAATTTAACAAGTGGTGTGCTAATTAGTTTGGCTCCATTTTCTACTTTCTTTCAGGCTGCTAACACATTTTTCGTCCTGATGATGACACTTTTCAAGTTAATCTCTTTAGGGTCGAAACATCGACAACTACAATAGTGGACAGATATCAACTACATTTAAATCCATGCTGTACTCTCAGTTTGAGTTGGGCTGTGGAAGTTTGCATTTATATCAGCCCCTAGTTGTGTATATCTCCCTTGTATATTGCACCGTAACCATCTTTTTCACGCTGTCACCATTGTTGTTGTTTATATCAACTTCCTATTGGTCCATTTGTGACTGCCTTTGGTATTCGCATGCAACTTTCATTCCTCTCGCTGCTGCACTTTAATATAAACCAAGTTGTGGAAATTACCCTCTTGTTTTTTTTTCCTTCTCTCTTGTCTCAGAGTATTGGAAGCCCCTAATACCAAGGTGAAAAGTGGGTCACCCATGGTGTCACCTGTCGTGTGCCAGATGAGGACATTAGCACGATGTGCAACCTCCTGGGTTGTCCTGTTGGCTCATTCACACCAAGCACCATTCTCACCCAAGACATAAAAGACTTGTACCCTGGGGTCCGTCCCATCTATACAGGGCCCGGGTGGAATTGTTTTTGGAAATCCCCGTCTCAAAGCCAGACTTTGAGCCAAAAACAGACCTGGAAGATGCAAAAACAGACCCGCATTAGGCAGGTGGGTGAGTGGTGTTCCCTCCTAGAAACAAATGTTCGAAAAAATTGGGAAACATGACGGGGCATATTATCAAGGGGGTTTATCTCCGCTTTTTTGGCTTTAAAATCCAAGAAAGCGGAGATAAAATTATCTCCCTATTACCTAGCTGTCGCTAACACCAGTTAGTGACAGCTAGTGGGAGATAGCGACCATCTTGAGCCCCGCTTTGCATGTCAGTGATATTTATCACTAATGACATGCAAAGTGGGCGTGCCAAGATGTTAGCGACTGGAAACAGTCGCTAACATCGCTATCTCCTATTACCAACTTTTGGAGATATTCGCGCTGAGCGCAAATATCTCCAAAAGCTAACACCTGCCCCTGAGCAGTTCTTAGCCATGTTATCCAATGGTAGGTGGATAACATGGCTAAGAGCATTAGCTCAGTAATGCATGAATATCGCTGACTTTTCAGCGATATTCATGCATTGCGGCCGATTTTTATCGCTTAGGAGATAAACCTTGATAATAGCAAGGTTCCTAAGCGATAAAAATCGCCGCAGCTCGGCGATAAAAATATCGCCGCTAAACCAACATAGCGATAATTATCGCTAGTTGTTGGTAATATGCCCCGGCGTTTCTACTTAAGGGTCTGCCACGAAGGAGCATTGATCCGCCGCAGCAGGAAAAGCAGCGAACATTGCTGACAGGCATTAAAACTAGTCTAACTACTAACCTTGGAATCCGAGGCAGAATGCTAACCTCGTGAAGTGAATCGTCTGTATACATGCAATTACAATTCAGTACAATTGTAGCAGCCAGCAGCCCACCATGAAATCATCACCCTTCCCAATGCCCCGGGCCAGGTCCTAGCCAATCTCCGCCGCCGCCCTGTCGCACTGCCTCATGGGTCTTCGCTCGTGCTTTGAGAGTGAAGAAGCAGTCTCTCTAGCAGAGTGAGATTCCATTACCTCCTGCTTGGATTCGAGGCCTTTGTATGTTTTCTTTGCTATGAAATCAACAAAGAACCACTAATAAACGCTATTCTCTGCATGCATTACATACGCCCTCCATACATTTCCCCCTCACACTGTCGCTATTTATTCCCTCCCACTCCTTTCCTCCACTTTCTTTTATATGTATCGCCTTTCTCACTCCTCCACCTTTCTCCCCTCCCACCCTCCCACTTCTTTCTATTCCATCCTCTCCCCTGCCTCTCCATTCATCCCTCCCACTCTGTTTCTCCCTTCTCATCGCCTCATTCTTCGCCCCCCCCTTCCCATCTCGATGCATTTCTCCCACTCTTACATCTTTTCTCTTTCATGGGCTCTCTTATGCCTCCTTCTCAAACGTTTCCTTTCACTGTGTCTGTCTGATATGCTTTTCTCTTATTTTGCTCCCTTCCTTGCCAATTTGTACTTAATCACTTTTGTGCTTTTTTATTCTATGAAATGCCTTTTTTAGTCTTTGACTTTCTGCTTTCCTCTGCCTACCTTCTTTCTATCCTTCCTTCTTTCATCCATTTGGCTTTCTCCCTCATCTCTCGCCTCCTCCATATCGTGTTCTCTCTCCCACGTGTTCCCTTCCTTTCTGCCTTCTCTTGTCCTTTCGTAAGTCATTACTCCTTTTCTTTCCCCCTCCCCCTCCTCCTTCTCTTCATCTCTCCCTGCATATCCCTATTCTCTTCTTCACATCTTCCTTTTTAAGCACGTTCATCCCCGTATTTCTTTTCCTGCCCTTCTCTTGTTTTCTTCATTCCTCTACCTTGCTCTTCGCTCTGTTTTCATGTCACCCATTCCTTACTTTCATATGCCCTTTCATCTTAATTGCGTTTCTCTCCTTTTTCCCTTCCTTCCTTTTTTCCTTTGTAACTTCCTCTGTTGCCTCCTTGATTCTTCCCCCTTCTTACCTTCCTCAATGTCTTCTCGCCTCCCTTACTGCCTTCCTTCCATCTTCTCATCTTTCTTCTGACCAACATTGATTCCTTTCAGCTTTCATTCATATTTTCTTAGTTTTTGTCTTCCATCATTACCTTCTTCCCTGCTTCCTTCCACCAATTCATCCTTCCGTCCTTATTTCCATCTGTACTTCCTTTCTCACCATCTTCCCTTCTTCCTGCCCACCCTCAAATATTGTTTCCGTGTCTATCTTTTTTGAGTAATCAGACCTAAACATCAAGCCATTTAAAGATACTGTGATGTAATATCTGTTCCCGTAGAAAGCTGTAGCTGTCACTTCCTGGCCTGTACGGAAACAAGAATATTTCTGTCGATCCCGATCCTGGGCACTAATGTTATAACCTTTAACCTATTGAGTTGGCCCTTTAAAAAATGTAGGGGCATATTACCAAGGCAGGCGAAATGAAATTATCGCCGCTTTTGCAGCCGTCTTCGGCCGCAAAGCGGCGATAATTTCATCGCCCTATTAGCAAGCTATCGCTAACATCAGTTAGCAACAGCTTTTAGGTGATAGCGAGCGGTTTGGGGCCCGCTCTGCATGTCAGCGATATTTATCGCTAGTGACATGCAAAGTGGGAGTACCCAACCTGTTAGCGACTTAAAGCAGTCGCTCACATCGCTATTGCCTATTATCAACGCAGGCGTAGCGACAAAAAAATGTGCGCTAAGCGCGAATATCGCTGAAAACTAACACCTGCTCAGACCAGTTCTTAGCCTGTATATTCAATGGGAGGTGGATATTCAGGCTAAGTCCCTATTAGCAAAAATGCCTGAATATCGCTGAATTTCCAGCGATATTCACGCATTTCGCCGCTATCGCCAGATATTTTATCGCTTTGGAGATAAACGTTGCTAATAGCAAGTTATCTCTGTGATAAAATCCGGCGATGCGCAGCGATAAAAAAAATGTTGCTAAGCTTATTTAGCGATAAATATCGCTAGTTGTTGATAATATGCCCCGTAGTCCTTCTACTAACAAAAACTCAACAGAGGCAAGTGTGTACTAATAATGAGTCACTCTTGCAATATTTCGTAGACAAGGTACGGTCCACCCCTGGGCACAAGTCCTAAAAAAAGAAGTGGGGGGACGCTCCAAGTTAGGTGGTGTCACAGGACGTGACGTCACAACAGGAAGTGACGTCACGAAAGGTAGTCCCCCTCTTATTACAGGAAGTTGTGACGAGCAATAGCCTGGTTTCCGGCGTAAGTATCAATGTTTCTCCATCTACCTCTGGACAGCTGCTGTCCTAAATATATTGTTCCCTTCCTGAGCCTCACCTGCCTAGGTATTGTGAGGAGTTGGTCGTCACTGGCCTGAGGGCAGGCAGTGTCGCTCATACATTAATCCGATTGCGATGATACGGGCACAGTGGCGCACTAAACACGTTATCGGTCAGGCCGGCTAGCCCTATTGTCTGCGGAGCCGTGAAATGACTGACCCTATCCCAGCTCGGTGACTCATTCACTCTGAGCCTCAATCGACCATCGGACGTGAGAAATCCTTAATGTCCAGAGGCGGGGACCGGCCAAGCAGCGCTGCTGGTTGAATACAGCCAGCCCTGTACTTGGGAGATCAACGCGGCGGCCGTGCGGGCAAGTAACGTCATTATTGAAAGTCCAGCTTTTGGGCAGGGGGGAGTGTCCACCTGGTAAAATAAGTGGGGGGACGGCGTCCACCCGCGTGGTACCCCGACTCGAGCCCTGGTCCACCAAAAATTCCAGAAAACAAGGGTGTACGAAGTACACAAAGCTCATGTGTCATTTTTTCTATCCCCACTCCAGTTCTAATGCGGCCTACCTAGTCTTTAGGCTGATGACATGTATTTACTGAACACCTGTGTGCTCCATCCTTTATTGTGCTAGCACCAAAGCAATGTGTTCCATGTTTATGCCACACTAACATTGTCATAGGTCCTCTGGCCCTGTTTTCCTCCAGTCCTTTCTCTATTACACTTGAGTTATTTGGGCGTGCACTTCACGCCTACATATATATGAGTTTATTGACCAACATGAATAGTCCTACAGTGAACATAGAATATAGCAATACATAACACTTCATTGGTGAAAATCAGTTTAGGTTAATACACATGTACATATCCCTGTGAATACATCGCTCTAGTGCTTCGAAGTGCATTCACCTTCCGTGCTGCAGACATACAATGACATGACAGGTTGTTAGACCTGGCCCTTTCTACAGGGTCATACTCAAGCTTTTTGTCTTCCTTCTACTTTTTGCTGAATTCATTTTTCTGGCTTTAGGACTCTGTGCACTTTACCTCTGCTAACCAGAGCTAAAGTGCTTGTGCTCGCTCCTTAAAACATGGTAGAATTGGCTTATACCCAAATAGCATATTTAATTTACTTTATACGTCCCTAGTAAGGTGCCCATGGCATGAAAATCAATGCTCCAGTACTGGGCGGGCGTAGTCTCGCCGAGCAGTAAAATGGCTGCACAGTGAGAGGGCTCTGCCGACTGAGACAAAAATCTGTCATAATCTGGCAAGCCTGGGGGCACCCACCTGAATATAATAATACTGGTACAGCACAAGGCGATGTACTGGCACACGCCTGAAGCAATTTAAAGCCATCCAAACCTGCTGCCAAGCTGCAGGAGTGTGAGGCCGAGCGCCGGGCTTGAGACCTATATCCTGTGTGGAAGCAGCTGAGATCGCGGATGCTCGATCGCGGATGGAGCTGGAAGGAGCCTGACGGAGGGCAGAGGGCTGATGGAGGAGACGATGACAGGCCGGAGCGCGTTCCTGCTGCAGCACTGGAGGGGCATCTTCCCCACTGCTAGGCCGAGCTGGCTCGGTGACGGCCCACAAAGACCCCCTACGGCCAAATACAGCATAGGTGGGAGCGTGGTACACAATATCCGGGTGAGCGGCTCTTGGCCTTCACCTACAGTTACTGCATCTGCATCACTTGCAAGTGCAGGCCCTCGCGTCCACCCGGAGTCGTGGCCTGCATGTGCTCCTCCTGCGAGGCTGAGCCTGCCCGCTCTGACACATCACCTGCAATGGTGCACAAGGATCACACAAGCTGTCTTGACACACCAGCCACGACATGGGCAAACATGACGTGAAGTAACCAAAACTGTCTTTCAAGAAAAGGTGATCTGCCCGCCAATTGGACAACACCTCCAATCAGGACCTTGATTCTACACAGATGGAGGAGACTGGGGTGCAAGACACGGATCTCCGGGAGATACTCATGAACGTTAAAGCAAGCCTAATAACAATTGACTCTCAGCTCGATTTCCTCACCTCTCGCCTTGGCCATGTCAAGAAGCGAGTGGACATCCACGACAAGCGACATGACCATTTGGAAACCCGAGTATCAGATACTGATGATGTTCAATCGGAATCAAAGGAACACCTCCTGAGCATGGATGAAGTGCTTTAGATGATTAAGGCCAAAAACAAAGATCTCAAGGCTCACTCAAGGTGCAATAATCTCCGCATAGTGGGGATACCTGAAACCGCAGCTATGTCCAAAATATAGGATTCTGTTGAAACTTTACTGCAAGACATATTTTGAGTGGATCTATCACCTGTCTTCCTTGGGGAGAAGGCTGAACGATGGCTGGGCCCCAAGCAACCAGTGGGACCTCCCCGACCCATAGTGGCCCACCTACTGAATTATAGAGACAGGGATACGGTTGTCAGGCTGGCCCGCGATAGAGGCCAGATCCAGCATCAAGGTAAAACTATTTTTTAATCCTGACTTCCCCCTGGTGGTGCAAGCGCCCACCGGGATTTCCTACAAGCTAAAAAAGTATGCCCTTCTATACCCCGCAAAGCTAAGAATATCCCATCAGGGAAAAGTACATTACTTCACAGATGCTAAGAAGGCGTTAAAGACCGCAAAACAGATGGCTAAGACTCTTGGACCTTGAGAGGACTTGCCACGGTCCTTGGCCAGAGCACAGCTCAGTGACAATGACTGATGCCTACTATTATATCCTTCACGGACGTCTTCATGGTGGGTGATCGGGGGAATAGCAATATTCCGCCGCTAATGCATATACCACTACCAGCACTGTTTGTATAAATGTTACTGATTCTGATGCATATCTCATTATGCTGTTAGGCCATACAGGACCCCATGGTGGTTCAAAGCTCGCCCACCCAGCCGCAAGGGTGGGGTGTTCACCTGGTGTCACCACGATCCCGAGGGATAATTGACAGTTGTTGTGTTTATGGGATGGGATTGCAGAACCTGTTTAGGGGGTTGGTGTGAGTGGAGGGTGGGAGAGGGTGGGCTGTTTGGCCCTTGGGGAAGGAGGGTGGGGGGATTCTTACAGGATTCGAAAAGCTGATGGCATAAAGTCAAGCAATTTTCCTTTGCTGCACATTGTCCTTCTGACTTGAGTGCTTGCAAGGCTGTCGGTCCCATTACTGAGCACCCAAATATGCATCTCTTCTGCCATCTCCTAGACACTCCCGGGACAGGATGCCTAGCATGTCCTGCTTGACCTGGAATACCCACGGGCTGAATGATGGCCGGAAATCTCGACTAGTGCACGCTTACCTTACCAAACACAAAATTTACATATGCTTTTTACATAAGACTCGCCTGTCAAAGGCCCCTGCTCTGGCAACTCTGGCAACTCATCAACATACTCTAACTATTCCTGGGGGATCAGTATCCTGTTAAAGAGGGGACTAGCGTTGAAGACATCGCACTGTTTTAGAGACAAAGATGGACATTAAGTAATATTGGCAGGCACACTTTACAGGCATCCCATAACACTGGTTGCCATTTATGGACCTAACACCAACGACCCAGAGTTTTTCACAAAGGTCTGGCACTTAGTCTCTGAAATTGTCGCCAGGACAGTATTAGGGGGGGAGACTTCAATGATACCCTAGAAGACCTGCATAGATCTGGCAGCTCTCGGTGTCCTCACCCACAGGCGGCCAAAACACTACATACATTGTTTTCTGAAAATTACCTGATAGACATCAGGTGACTCATGCACCGTGATGTGCACAAGAGCACTTGTCTCTCTGCACAACATAATAAGTGGTCCAGAATATATTTTTGGCTGATTAAAAATGTACAGCATTGGGCTACATTAGTTACGCACCTACCACACACCCTCTCCGATCATGCCCCTGTGTGGCTCGTTCTGCTACTCCCCCAGACTGTACAACGTGCATTCGCCTGGCATCTCCCGCCGGGTGCATTGTGAGATGCGTTTTTCAGAGATGACATCTGGATGGCCATTGTGGAATAACTTGAGGAAAACGAAGTCTCCATAAGCTCCCCCTCTATATATTATGGGAAGCTTTTAAGGTAGTCATAGGAGGGGTCTGTATTGCCAAGCAAAATGGTATCCTCAAGGCCATCTGTGGTTCACTTACTAGGTTAGAAACCGACATCATGGCCCTAGAGACTGACCTATTCCACTCAAATGACCCCGCTACAATGGTGAATATTCGAGGGAAAATGATCGACTACTAGGACGAAACTACACACAAAATGCTCTATCTTGGGAAGGAAACTCTGGTGCAGTGATACAGGGAAGGGGATCTACTGGGCAGGACACTGGTCAGATTGATTCGGAGGCCACATGCCTCAGTTTATGTTTCAGAACTCCTGGACGTGGCAGGCTAGCCCCACACATCTCCCTCAGATCTTCTGCACATCATGCCCTCCTTCTACTCTATGCAAAAACCACAGTTGATGGACAGAATGCAGAACAATGTCATACATTCCCTCCCCCCAGTACAGAGATCTGGGCCTAAATCCATCGTTTTTTTGCACTCCACACCACCCCAGTTCAGACATGGCCATATGCAAATCAGTCTGACCCTGTGCCTCATGGGAACAGTCCAGCCTGAACTGCCAAGCCATGCCTTCCCTGGACCGGAAACAAGCTTCTGAGGACCGGTTTCTGGCATTCCAGCCGTCTTCAGCCCGGCTTGCTTGAATCCAGTGGTGTGGAGAGCATGGGACTCACGTCTGAGCATACCCATCCCACTCGGGGTGACAAATGCAAAATCCACAGTTGATGGACAGAATGCAGAACAATGTCATACATTCCCTCCCCCCAGTACAGAGATCTGGGCCTAAATCCATCGTTTTTTTTGCACTCCACACCACCCCAGTTCAGACATGGCCATATGCAAATCAGTTTGACCCTGTGCCTCATGGGAACAGTCCAGCCCGAACTGCCAAGCCATGCCTTCCCTGGACCGGAAACAAGGTTCCGAGGACCGGTTTCTGGCATTCCAGCCGTCTTCAGCCCGGCTTGCTTGAATCCAGTGGTGTGGAGAGCATGGGACTCACGTCTGAGCATACCCATCCCACTCGGGGTGACAAATGCAAAAACCACAGTTGATGGACAGAATGCAGAACAATGTCATACATACCCTCCCCCCAGTACAGAGATCTGGGCCTAAATCCATCGTTTTTTTGCACTCCACCCCACCCCAGTTCAGACATGGCCATATGCAAATCAGTCTGACCCTGTGCCTCATGGGAACAGTCCAGCCCGAACTGCCAAGCCATGCCTTCCCTGGACCGGAAACAAGCTTCCGAGGACCGGTTTCTGGCATTCCAGCCGTCTGCAGCCCAGCTTGCTTGAATCCAGTGGTGTGGAGAGCATGGGACTCACTTCTGAGCATACCCATCCCACTCAGAGTGACAAATGCAAAAACCACAGTTGATGCACAGAATGCAGAACTCTCCAATTCCCGCTGCAACCCTAACGGAACTCATTACATATCTAGATACAAAACAGTTGGTATGGCTGTCTAATGCCCAACAGGAATATTTAGACTCCACCCTAACAGTGGAGTAGATAACTCAGGTGATCGCAAGTCTAACCGACGATTAGGTCACTGGGCCTTGATGGGTTAACATCAGCTTTTTACAAAGAATACTCTCAGATTTTGTCCCCCGACACCTGGGCATGTTTCAGGATTCTCTGGAGGCAAGGTTGGTCCCCCTGCCACTAACAGAAGCAGTCATAGTCACAATACTCAAACCTGGCAAGCCAGATGACCAATGCGACTCTTATCACCCCTGTCCCTTATAAATGTTGATAAGATATTTGGAGAAGTACTGGCGAACCAGTTGATGCCACCGCTGTCAGTGATGGTGCGGCATGACCAGTCCGGTTTTATACCTGGGAGGTCGACATCACAAAATCTTTGGACCGTATTTGCAGTAATGCATTATTTGCACCCGCAGGTGTCAGCCTCTGTGGCGCTGCTGGACACAACTAAGGCATTCGATTAGTTAGAATGGGTCTATATGTTCTCACTGCTGCAACGGCTGGGCTGGGTCTTAGCACCCGATTCATCGCACTAATCCAACTTCTGTACGAAGTTACCGCTGCTCGCATTTGACTTAACAGCCTTATCTCTGAGCCATTCCCCATCTTGCATGGCAGAAAGCAGGGGTGCCCCTCTTACCCCTACTATTTGCCTTTGCCATGGAGTCCCTCGCTGAAAGACTCTGCCAACACCATGCAGACAGAGGATTAGGCTTAATATCTAGGGGTTTAGTGATATCATTATACGCAGATGACATTACCCTCTATGTATGAAACCCCCGGATCAACCTGGCCTCAATAACACGAGAGGCTGTGCGGTTTGGAGGCTATTATGAAATCCAAGTGAACTGAGACAACTCTGTCCTTTTTCCATTGACAGACACCACACTCCTGTTCAACATTGAATACCCTCTGAAATGGTCCTCTGGCCCAATTAAATATTTGGGCATATGGCTGAGCCGAGATCTTGAGAAACTGTGACAGACCAATTACGGCTGTGTGGTAGACTTGCTGGAGGATAGAGTTATGACTGCCCCTTGTTTGTGACGGGCTGCATTGCTATGGCAAAAATGGTCATACTTCCCAAATTGCATTATTTATTCATAAACATTCCAATACCACTCATAATGGAGTTTTTTAACGCTTACAATCTAACCTGAGCTCGCTGGTATGGGCTGGATGGCATCCTCGAGCTTCCTACGAGCTGCTTGCCTTGCCACAGACATGCACCTATACACCCTGTGCACTCAGACCCAATTACTACACTACTGGATACATCCAACCCAATTCCAACCACACATGACGATTGAGTGTGACAAGGTATCTCCCTGGGTGATCACTACAGCCCTATTCCTTCCCTATACGCAACCCAGACTGGAGATCGACAGTAAACAGAATATAAGCGGGGCATGGTCTGGGCTCCGGAGATGCGCTGGTGAGCCAACATTATATGCCCCCTCTGTCCCTGTAGCCAACAACTCCCTACTCCCAGCACTACAAAATGGGGGCGCAATAAGGTGCGCGGGCGCGTGGGCATACACACCTCTGCGGTTCTGTATCCAGATGACCACTTCCTTCTTCCATCGGGAGCACCAGACGGACCTGCCCCAACGCTGCTTGAAACTTTACTATACTTTCAGCTATGGGCCACCTGCCACCCGCTACCTGGGTCCTCCCCTGCACCGCTGCTGATGCACACCTAGCTGGACTATGTCTCTATCACCGTGATGCAGCGCAAACTGAAACCCCATCTTTACACACAAATGCAGCGGACCTGCTCAATCCTTACTTCAAGGGCCAGTGAGGCCTGGACTCCTGGTCTAGACAGCCCTTTGACAGACACTCAGTGAACCTTCTGTCGCAGTCAACTCAAAAATGTTGTCCCCGAATTACCGGCTCCACCTAATACATACCGGCTTCGCCTAATACATTGCAAATGTATACATCAACTATATCCAAAGTCCATACACCTATGGCAGATGGGACTGACTGCAGAACCACTGTCTGTGATGCCACTCACTACAATTTGATTTCCTACATCTAGCATGGGGTCCCAAAGTTGGGGCCTTCTGGATTGAGATCTTAAATATTATACATGTCATTGCTGACACAGCACTTACCGCAACACCGATGACCGGGCTGCTTGGGTATGTGAAGGATGTGCCTCAGGGTGCCCACAGGCTTGTTGCCATGTTGCTCTTATTGGCCAAATGTAAGGTAGCAATGCATTGGGGTAGGCAGCGAGACCCCTCTATTCAAGGATGGCTCAAAGATGTCTCTTATTGTCAAGAGCAATTTTCCACATTTTGGTAACTTATGCCATTGAGGTACTGCCCCAGAGATATTTGGGGACCTTTTACCAACTACCTTCAAATGCAGAGACTCGGCCTCCCCCACAACAGCGGAGCACCCGCTGGACATATAGGATGCTAACATACAGCCTACGCATTCCTCACATATGGGCTCACCCTCACACTGCTCGTCCCTCAGTCCTAACTATAGTCAATGTAAAAGACATTGGGGCCGATTCACAGAACTAATCTGAGATAAAATCCTAAACTTACTACTTTTGGTATTCACAGGAGGCATTTAGTAGTAGTAAAGTCAGAACTCCTAACTTTACTACTACTAAATGCCTTTTGTGAATACCGAAAGGCGTAAAGTTAGGATTTTGTCTCAGTTCAGTTTAGTAGTAGTAAAGTTAGGAGTCCTAACTTTACTACTACTAAATGACTTCTGTGAATACCAAAAGTAGTACGTTTAGGATTTTATCTCCGATTAGTTCTGTGAATCGGCCCCAAAATGGATCTATGACGTTACAACGCATACTATTACAACGCATTTTTTACAACGCAAGTACCTTTACAACGCCTGACTTTACAACGCATACTTTTACAACGCGAAATAGTAAAAGTAATGTAAAAGTACCATTACAACGAAATCACTTACAACGCATACCTTTACAACGCATTAAAAAAATATATATTATTTTTTTTTAATTTTGTAAAATAAACCCTGGCACGGGATGCAGGGAAAATAGGGGTTTTGGGTGTGGAAGTGTATTAAAATGTGGGAAAAAACTGAACGAAGATGTAACGAAAAACAAACCTTTTTTAAAAAGTAATACTCGAGTATTAAAGTGAATACTCGAATATTTAAAAAAGTACTAGCTGATTTTCTAAAAAGCGACATTTCTAAACAAATTATTAATATATCCCAAAAAACATAAACAATGCTATAATCAGATTAATAAAATTACAAATGGTAATATCAAACATTTATCTTTCGAAAAGTCGCTATTTTAGAAAAACAACATTAATTTTTTTGTCCTACTACTGTTTTCATGAAAATAACACCACAACACGAATTTCAAAATGGATGCCAAACGGAACGTGAAAGTTTAAACAACACTTTAATAAAACATCATTTTAAATTGTAAGTTTTCACAGAACATTAAACGATTTTACAAGCACATTAAAACGCTGTATTTCTCACAAATTATAATAACACTACAATACGAGCAAGACTTCATTTTGAAACCAGTTGATTATCAACTCCCAGAGTGAGCAGACGCCAAAACCTGACCCTATGACCTATTCAACAAACTACGACCGGAATTGATTATAATCGAAATATAGTCAGACACTCAAATAAGTGTAGAAACAAATAACTGCATTTTTTAGTTGTAAAGAATAATAATGAGAATTATTAGTAATATTTTTTTTAATGAATTTAGAGGTTTTTCAAACTGTCAAGAATAAACAATCGATTTTATACGTGCTAAACAACTTACATAAAATATGTAAGTACATATATATATGTAAGTAAATATTTAGACCTTTAATAATTTTGCGACATAATGCTTTTAGAAAAATAAACGTTAAATAAAGTAAACCTTTAAAAGCCTCAATATATTTTACCCTGCAACTTTTTTCAGATATTATAAAATCTAAATGAAAAGAGTGTGAAGTAAACCTATAGAAATATATTATTTGAAATGTAATAAATATAAATTATTTTTTAAAACAGCACAACTGATAGATGTACGAAGATTACAATTCGAAATTGCATTTTCCAAAAAGTACGACACTCCTTTCCAACTAAAATAAAAGGTACTGTTTATAAATATTTTTCGAGGCAGTTCACAAGTTACCAACACTACGAGAACTACTTCTAATACACACACATTTATTTTCATTTTGACAGGAAAAAATCAAGTACGAAAATAACCAGAACTATTTTTCTGTGGAAGAAAGAAGTACGACTTCTTAAAGAGGTAAATAAATGAAACAAACATAAAATGTAAATTTTAAAATAAATAAAAAGATGCTGCAGTAGGGAAAGTGTAGGATAGTGTATAGGCAATATTTACTAATCTAACTCCAGTAAGGTACAGCAGTAGGTGAAATATGGGATAGTAAAGGGGCAGGATTACCTATTCTAACTCCAATAAGGTGCAGCAGTAGGTAAAGTGTTGGATAGTGTAGTGTCTAAAATTACTATTCTAACTCCAAGAAGGTGCAGCAGTAGGGAAAGTGTGGGATAGTGTAGGAGCACGATTTACTATTCTAACTCCATGAAGGTGCATCAGTAGGGAAAGTAATAGATAGTGTAGGGGCAATATTTACTATTCCAACTCCAGGAAGGTGCAGCAGTAGGGAAAGTGTGGGATAGTGTAGAGTCTAAAATTACAATTCTAAATCCAGGAAATTGCAGCAGTAGGGAAAGTGTGGGATGGTGAAGGGGCAAGAATAAATATTCAAAGACCAGAAATATGCATCAGTAGGGAAAGTGAGGGATGATGAAATAGCAAAAATAAGTATTGTAACTCCAGAAATATACATCAGTAGTAAAAGTGTTGGATAGTGTAGGAGCAGGATTTACTATTCTAACTGCAGGCAGGTGAACCAATAGGGAAAGTGTTGGATAATGTAAGGTCGGGATTTAATATTCTATCTCCAGGAAGGTGTAGTAGTAGGGAAAGTGTGGAATGATGAAGGTACAAGAATAACTATTCTAACTCCAGAAAGATGCCTCAGTAAGGAAAGTGTGAGAAAATGTATGGTTACAGTAAAGCAAAATGATGTTTTTGCACAGAAATGCAGACATTTTACTTTGTTTTAAAAACATTAAAACAACAAATGACATTAACATACTTTTATCTACTTTCAGATTCAGAAACAACTCTTAGAAAAACCGAAGCAAAGTCAAAACCCAAGACATCAACAAACCGAACAAGGAAAAATAAACAAGTCAAAGAAGGTAATTCAAATGAACATTCCTAGCAAAGAAACATAAATAAATGGCAGTACTTGAGTATTAATACTTTTAAAAGATGCTGCAGTATGGAAAGTGAAGGATAGTGTAAAAGCAACATATACTAATCTAACTCCAGGAAGTTGTAGCAGTAGGTAAAATGTGGGATAGTAAAGGGACAGGATTACCTATTCTAACTCCAATAAGGTGCAGCAGTAGGGAAAGTGATGGATAGTGTTTGAGCAAAATTTACTATTCTAACTCCAGGAAGGTGCAGTAGTAGGGAAAGTGTGGGATAGTGTAGGGGCAGGATTTACTATTCTAACTCCAGGAATGTACAGCAGTAGGGAAAGTGATGGATAGTGTAGGGGCAATATTTACTATTCTAACTCCATGAAGGTGCAGCAGTAGGGAAAGTGTGGGATAGTATAGGGGCAGGATTTACTATTGTAACTCCAGAAAGCTGCAGCAGTAGGGAAAGTGTGGGATAGTGTAGGGGCAGGATTTACTATTCTAACTCCATGAAGGTGCAGCAGTAGGGAAAGTGATGGATAGTGTAGTGTCTAAAATTACTATTCTAACTCCAGCAAGATACAGCAGTAGTGAAAGTGTGGGATAGTGTAGGGGCAGAATTTACTATTCTAACTCCAGGAAGGTGCAACAGTAGGGAAAGTGTGGGATAGTGTAGGGGCAGTATTTACTATTCTAACTCCAGAAAGCTACAGCAGTAGGGAAAGTATGGAATAGTGTACTTACTTATTAAGTGTATATAATATACATTTTAAAATAAGCCTCTTTTTTTCACAGAAAATGTCAACTCAGGAAACAGCAACATACATAAAATCTAAAAAAGGAAACCGTTTAGTGAAACATTCTGGATATATATATTGTAAAGAAAGGATAAGTGAACCACGTAGACATTGGAGGTGCGTGCAATACTTCTCATCCCATTGCAGCGGCAGAGCGGTTACCCTTGATGATATCATTATTAACCCTTTCGATGCTGATGACGAGCTCAGCTCGTCATGATGCACGGTTGAGCTGTGCTGATGACGAGCTGAGCTCGTCATGACACCAGCAAAATGGCAATTTCCAGCACAGGACGGGAAAACTGCTAGCAGCCAAGGTGTTAAAACAACAGAACATAACCACTCTGCCTCTGCAATGGAGATTGAAGTAAGGGAAACCTTAAACGAAATGGAAGACATTGCAAGCACCTCCAATGACACTACTGGATCAATATTACAAGAGGTTGCACAGCATGTTCCTAGTCATGTTGCTAGTAGTATGCCTATTATACCCAATTTGAGAAGAATTATACAAAGACAAAAGCAGGCAAGTAATACTCAAACTTCAACTCCTCATACTTTTTCTATATTATTTAAAACAACCCGACAAAGTCATACTACAGTAACATGATCGACGACATGCTGAAATAACATTGTATACAAAACAATTACATTTGCAACCTCTCCTTATCCTTTCTTTACAATATATATATCCTAAATTACATTAAATTGTAATATATTAAGTAATAAACGTTTCCTACCTGAGCGCAGATCAGCTTCCTGCTGCTTCCAGCTTCGATGCTCTTCAAAATGGCCGCTTGAAGACACGTTTACGCGTCGACGTCATCTTCAGCTTCAAAGATAAAGAAAGGACTATTTATATTTATTTATGTATTAATAATATACATTATTTTTATAACTTTTCTTTACAAAATAAAAATGTTGAAAAAATATGATAATTACAAATAAAAATTAATTTATTTTTTGATGATTTTTTCAATAAAAAAAATTAAAGAATAATAATGAGTAATTGTTTTTATTAATATAATTATTTCAAATATGTTTTAATATTAAATGTAATAACATAGAAAATATTAATAAATGTAACTTACCTCTACACTGATGCCAAATCCAGCCAAAACTTGTCACAAGTACCTTTTTTACAGCTTGCAAAGTAGTTCCGCGGGACTCTAATCTTCAACTATGGAAATAAATAAAGGACAAAACTCTCCATTGAATACAATGTAAAAGTGTGGGAAAATTTCTAACATTAATATTTAAGCATATAATACTTACACTTTAAAAATATTCAAAAATATAGAAATGTTTTAAAACATTTATAAATATTGTATAAATTTTTTAATGTTCTATATTAATAATGCAACTATTTTTTATTAATATATTTAAATAAACATTATTTAAATTACATTTTTATTTATTTTTAAATAAAAACATATTTTTTACTACATTCATTAAATATTTTTAAAGATATAATTTTAATTTTAACAGACCATAAATAATTATTTATTTTTCAAAATAAATTAAAATATAATAAAAATACTATTTTTAAATACTACAAATGTATCAGTCTTTAAATGTAATACTTAAGTATTAATTTTCTTTAAATATTACTAATATACATATATTTTAATTTTCTCATTACTCTTTTTAAATATAAAACCTGTGAATTCTTTTTTTTATAAAAATAAATATTAATACTTTTAAAAACATACACTTTTACATGAGTATTATGTATTTTTAAATATTACTATTTTTATGTAATTTATAAAACATATTTTACTTTTTAGATTTAATACAATCATTTTCGAAAAAATTAGTATTTTAAATATATTAAAATGTACTCATTATTCTTTTTCTATGTAATTCAACATTATAATTTCCTATTATAAATTAATATTTTTTACATAATTACACTTAAACAACTACTAGAGTATTAATTTGTAATAAATATTACTAATAAAATTTATATTAAAACATATTAAACATTTGATATTTAATACTCTAGTATTAATTTACATAAAATATTACTAATTAAAAATTTATTTAAAATTAATTATTACTATTTTTCAATGTAATACTTGAGTATTATTTGTAATTTTTTAATAATATATAAAAACTTTGAATATATATAAAAAATTAATTTTGTACTTAAAAATAATTATCAAATAAATATTTAAATAATTTAATTTAAAAAAAAAACTTTACTAAAAACCTACTTACGTTGTAATAGCATGCGTTGTAATAACATCTGCGTTGTAATAGCATGCATTGTAAATACATGCGTTGTAAAAGCACTTGCGTTGTAAAAGTTGCGTTGTAATGGTAGTGCGTTGTAAAAGGTGCGTTGTAAAGGATGTTCCCCGCTGAATTGCAAGTACGATGTGAGTATACCTACTTATGTTGTATACAGTTTGATACCTGATGCTTTGTTAATGCTATGTCAAATGCCAACTTTGAATAAATAAATTTTTTTTAAAAAAATGCTCCAGCACTAATTGTGCCACCCACTTAAGAAGCCCTTTAAAAATGTTTCAGGGCTGCCATTGTAGAGCCTGTGTGCAGATTAAGCTCCCATTTTTGCCTGGCAAAATATACCTCTTCAAAACACACAAAGGAAGGAAGGCCTTAGGAGGTTTAAAGACCAGCAGTGGGTGACTCCCCTCTATCAAAACTCAATAACAAAAAAAATTGGCCCCTGGGTCTGGACAACAGAGGGAGTGCTGAGAATTCTCTTTTATAGGATGGTTTCCCTCACCCACCTGTAGGTGGCATGCTTCATCATAGACCTACGACCTCTCTGAGAGGAAAGAGCTCAGGGATGTTTTCTTGTAAGAAAGAGAGGTCTACTAAAACCTTAAGATAAGCTGGATGTGGAGGGAGTGACAGAGAGAAAGAATGTGTGAGTGAGGTTAAACTAACTCCCTGGTATGTCAAATAAACTTTAATAAGGCATCCAGAGGTCAGGATTAAAAACTGGACCTATGGCAGGGGGAGATTCAACCTGTCATAGAAGTGTGAAGGTTGATATGTTTCAGCCTAGTATCCTCTGTAGAAGTTTAGCAGCTTTCTTCAGGACCAACATGAATGTGAAATTTGAATATACCACACAAACCAAACTCAAGGGCCGATTATGATCGCGGACGGACTTGCGTCCGTCCGCGATCACTGAGGAGGAGGGAACGTCCGCATGGGCTGCGGCGTTCCCTCCTGTGCGATTAGGATGTGACCGCCACACTGGCGGTCACATACTCTATTTTTAACATTGCGGCGGGTACGGCTTCAAGCTGCACCCGCAGCAATGTTAAAAATGCAGGCATTGCATTTGTATGCAGAAAGAGGCAGGCACCGCGCGGTGCCTGCCGCTTTCTGCATACAAATGCAGGGAGGTACCATAGGTACCCCCCATGTGCACCCCCCACCCCCCCTTCACCTAGGGGGCCCGCAACGGGCCCCCGCAGTGAAGATCCGTATGCTTTTCCACGGCGGAAAACCCACCGTGGAAAAGCATTTCTTTTGGGGCATCCTAATATGGCTGGTGGTGTCTGAGAGACACCGCCACCATATTAGGGCTTTTCCGCCGCGGTTGTAAGCCAACCGCGGCGGAAAAGCTGCGGACGGAAACCAGGACCCACCAGCCATCCTAATGTGGCGGTGGGTCTTTGGTGGGTCCGCTGCGGTTTTTCCGCATCCTCCGGGCCGGCGGTGGCTTCCGCCGGCCCGGAGGATGCGGAAAAACCGCAATCGTAATAGGCCCCTTAGTTGGTGGAAAAAGGTATACAACCAACTAATGCAGTCAATCACTACTCAAGTGTTATCTGAGCTGGCCGGCATGTTCCCCTTATTGTCGGGTGAGCTAGTGGCACCTTAAACTTCAGCGCAAAAACTCGAGGTGGCATCCAAATCCTATGTGGAAACAAAATGTGGGGATAAAATCTTGACTGTGATATGCAATCATAGTATTTTATAAAGAGCACAGTTGACAGATTGTACACAACTAGAGGATAGTTTTATGACTCATAGTTATAAACCTTGTATCCTTTTCTCTAAAAGTTGAGCAGGGTTATTAAAATCTGTATAAGAAACATGTAGGTACATTAATGTAGGGTACTAGAGTACAGGGTTGGTGACCTTAACCTCGGGTGTAACAGATATATCTGACCAACTGGGGTTCAAAAGAGACCCGAACACGGTTTTACAACAGAAGGGCGGAAGAGGGAAAGGAAAAAGAATAGAGTAATGTGCAGCCAAACATCGTATACTGGCTAGCTTCAAAAAGTGCTGACTAGCTACGGTTTTGATCTTTTTGAGCATTGAAATTGACACAGTTAAAAGAGAAGCAAGACTACCAGAGGAGGAAAAGAAGACAATGACACAGTTGACGTACTGTGTGCAGGGCAAGAAAAAAATGCAGTTGAGGGAAGTGCAGGTCCTCTTGGGTCATTTGAACTTTGCATGCAGGCTAGTGTGGGCAGGAAGAACTTTTTGCAGGAGATTGAAACTGGCATTATCAGGTTTGACTTTGCCACACCATAGGTTGCAGCTGGAGGGGATAAAAGAGGACTTAAGGATGTAGAGTTTATTTTTGAGTAATTTAAATGGCCTTTTATCAGAATGTTTGGGCGAGGAGACAGACTGGAAGATTCATTTTTTTCTGATGCAGCTGTAGGAATGGGTTTTGTCCTGTATTGGTTAGGGGCATTGGTGCGGTTAACAGTGGCTGGAGGATTTCCAGAGGGATAGGAGGAGCATAACTTTTCGGGAATTATGTGCCACTGGAAGGGTAGCTAGGTACGAGGCTGTTAGGAGGATGGGCAAGAGAGGCAGGGGATGGGAGACGTGCGAGGAGACCCTTGTTATGACCAGAATTTTGTAAAGTACTCAACGTATTCCCAGCCAAATGTACAGGCGAAGAGGAAAATGTTTTGTTTTCATGTTTGATGAGTTGCATGTTTTTTTGGGCCTTCAGGGTGTCAAAGTTGCTGGGAAGAAGAGGGATCGAAGGGATGTGTTGGTCAGAGGGGCAGCCAGGTAGGAGGGGGTTCAGGTAAGCATCAGGAAATCCAAAACGGATCAGAGGGCAAACGGGGATAGAATGTTGCTGACTCCACACCCTGTAAGGCAGTATTGTCCAGTTTTTTGCTGTGAGCAATTTAGAGGGCTGGTGGGGTGCACACAAGGGGGTCGATTAGGATGGCGGACGGAAGAGCCACCGCGGCCCGTGAGTAGGTGGAAAAAGCCTTTTGCGTGTCCGCCTGCCGCGGATACTCCGTCCGCCATATCAGGATAGGAAAACTTGTCAAATTTCCGTCCGCGACGGAAAAGCACGCTCCGCCGGCCAACTACACACGACCACGCGGCGGACGTAACAGAACCGGACGCACCGCCGTACGTACTGACGACTAAGACCGTCCCCCCAATCAAGATGGCGGAAAACACACATAAAACCGCAGCGGAAAAACAACCTGTCTGAACACGTCGGAATCCCCACAGCGAACACAGGTGACATAGCCGAGATACCCACCGCAAGCTGACCACCACCATGGACCCTGCGCTACACGCTTTCCCGATGCTCTTCGCGATCCACCACGTCCTAGTCATGGCCTACTATGGACGACGCAGGTAAGGCACAAACCATTGGCTGTCTGGAGGTGAATACCAGCAAGGGACGTGACGTAGGGAGGGGGAGTGTCATGTCACCGTAACCACTGATGAGAAGCAAATACGAATACACAATTGTAGTACGCAAGCAGGAATGACAACGAAAAACCACAAGATGTGATAGACCACCTTTATTTCACAAAATTGGGGTTTAATCACAGTGTATGCGTGAGCATGGGCAAAGTGGGCACCAGAGCAGGCACATCATAGCAGGTAACGAGAGGGCAGTATGCAGTATCAGAGCATCAACAGGGCACAGTGCAGTACACAGCAGGTACATCATAGCAGGTAACGAGAGGGCAGTATGCAGTATCAGAGCATCAACAGGGCATTGTGCAGTACACAGCAGGTACATCATAGCAGGTAACGAGAGGGCAGTATGCAGTATCAGAGCATCAACAGGGCACAGTGCAGTACACAGCAGGTACATCATAGCAGGTAACGAGAGGGCAGTATGCAGTATCAGAGCATCAACAGGGCACAGTGCAGTACACAGCAGGTACATCATAGCAGGTAACGAGAGGGCAGTATGCAGTATCAGAGCATCAACAGGGCACAGTGCAGTACACAGCAGGTACATCATAGCAGGTAACGAGAGGGCAGTATGCAGTATCAGAGCATCAACAGGGCACAGTGCAGTACACAGCAGGTACATCATAGCAGGTAACGAGAGGGCAGTATGCAGTATCAGAGCATCAACAGTCCATTGCAAAGAACAGGTCCATCAGAGGCAGCACATGAGAGGGGCACAGAGAATCAACAGTCCATTGCACAGAACAGGTCCATCAGAGGCAGCACATGAGAGGGGCACAGAGAATCAACAGTCCATTGCACAGAACAGGTCCATCAGAGGCAGCACATGAGAGGGGCACAGAGAATCAACAGTCCATTGCACAGAACAGGTCCATCAGAGGCAGCACATGAGAGTGGCCAAGTGCATGAACAGTCCATTGCACAGAACAGGTCCATCAGAGGCAGCACATGAGAGGGGCACAGAGAATCAACAGTCCATTGCACAGAACAGGTCCATCAGAGGCAGCACATGAGAGTGGCCAAGTGCATGAACAGTCCATTGCACAGAACAGGTCCATCAGAGGCAGCACATGAGAGGGGCACAGAGAATCAACAGTCCATTGCACAGAACAGGTCCATCAGAGGCAGCACATGAGAGGGGCACAGAGAATCAACAGTCCATTGCACAGAACAGGTCCATCAGAGGCAGCACATGAGAGTGGCCAAGTGCATGAACAGTCCATTGCACAGAACAGGTCCATCAGAGGCAGCACATGAGAGGGGCACAGAGAATCAACAGTCCATTGCACAGAACAGGTCCATCAGAGGCAGCACATGAGAGGGGCACAGAGAATCAACAGTCCATTGCACAGAACAGGTCCATCAGAGGCAGCACATGAGAGGGGCCAAGTGCATGAACAGTCCATTGCACAGAACAGGTCCATCAGAGGCAGCACATGAGAGGGGCACAGAGAATCAACAGTCCATTGCACAGAACAGGTCCATCAGAGGCAGCACATGAGAGTGGCCAAGTGCATGAACAGTCCATTGCACAGAACAGGTCCATCAGAGGCAGCACATGAGAGGGGCACAGAGAATCAACAGTCCATTGCACAGAACAGGTCCATCAGAGGCAGCACATGAGAGGGGCACAGAGAATCAACAGTCCATTGCACAGAACAGGTCCATCAGAGGCAGCACATGAGAGGGGCAGTATGCAGTATCAGAGCATCAACAGGGCACAGTGCAGTACAGAGCAGGTACATCATAGCAGGTAACGAGAGGGCAGTATGCAGTATCAGAGCATCAACAGGGCATTGTGCAGTACAGAGCAGGTACATCATGGCAGGAAACGAGAGGGCAGTATGCAGTATCAGAGCATCAACAGGGCATAGTGCAGTACACAGCAGGTACATCAGAGGCTGCACAACTACGTGTCCCTACCAACCCGTCACAGGAACCACAAGAGTGCCACGCAGTTCCCAATGGACACACCATGTGAAGTAACATTTCAGTGAAGTGTACAGCACCTCACATCACAGACTCAGGGGGACTGCGTGAACTACCTGCCTCGGACACACTGGCAGCACCAGCAACAGGAGTGTGAGACACAGTCACAGCCCGAGTCACACACACATGGGCCACGGACCCAGACACACTGGCAGCACCAGCAACAGGAGTGTGAGACACAGTCACAGCCCGAGTCACACACACATGGGCCACGGACCCAGACACACTGGCAGCACCAGCAACAGGAGTGTGAGACACAGCCACAGATGTAGTCACTGACACGTGAGCCACTGACCCAGACACACTGGCAGCACCAGAAACAGGAGTGTGCAACACAGCCACAGATCTCCTAACTGACACGTGAGCCATAGACCCAGATACACTGCCAGGACGTGCAACAGGAGAGGGCACAACTGACACTGTGCCACCATCTGATACATGAGAGTCAACTGCACCAGCGCCACTGGGACAACTGAAATGATGAGCCACAGGGCTGTATGGGCCAGGAGGCAGGGTGGGCCTGGGAGCTGGTGATAGGTCATCCAGAGCCAAATCGGGTTTGGCAGGTGTCAATGGTGTGTGTCTGCGTTTCTTATGGAGGTGTGAGTGCACCCTGGACAGGACTGGACTGCCAAGTGGCGGGGACTCCAAAGAATCACCACCCAGCATAGGTGGAGCAACTGCTGCCGGGGATCTGGTTTCTGGGGACGTGCTGGAGCCTGCTTGTCGTTTGCTCTGTGCCTGCCGCCTGGACTCGGAATGATGTGTAATGGGGGATGCTACAACAGGGGACACCCACCTCTGCTTCTGACTGGCCTGGATGGGAGTGGAGGTATGGGGGGACTCCGCCGCGGAGACATTAGTTTTGCGTCCAGTAGTAAACATCAGCCTCAGTGCAGCCAGGGGTGGAGTATGCCTGTCCTTGATAGCGCCATTGTCCATGCTAGATGCCTTGTCCGTAGGAGGTGCCTTATCCTTAGGTTGAGTGTCGTCTCTGGATGTAGCCTGTGCCCTGCTCGCCGCCCTGTTCCTGCCAGCAGACTTGTCGTCTGTGGTGCACCTGTCTCCAGTAGACACCTGCTCTCTGTGTGTGTCCATGCCCTTGGGAGTGTCCCTTACCTCTGCTGTGGGCCTGCTCTTGGGAGTCTCCCTGCTCTTAGTAGGTGCCTTAGTCTTCTCACTGTCCTTGGGAGTGTTCCTATCGACCGCTGTGGGCCTGCTCTTGGGAGTCTCCCTGCTCTTAGTAGGTGCCTGATTCTTCTCACTGTCCTTGGGAGTGTCCCTTACCTCTGCTGTGGGCCTGCTCTTGGGAGTCTCCCTGCTCTTAGTAGGTGCCTTAGTCTTCTCACTGTCCTTGGGAGTGTTCCTATCGACCGCTGTGGGCCTGCTCTTGGGAGTCTCCCTGCTCTTAGTAGGTGCCTGATTCTTCTCACTGTCCTTGGGAGTGTCCCTTACCTCTGCTGTGGGCCTGCTCTTGGGAGTCTCCCTGCTCTTAGTAGGTGCCTTAGTCTTCTCACTGTCCTTGGGAGTGTTCCTATCGACCGCTGTGGGCCTGCTCTTGGGAGTCTCCCTGCTCTTAGTAGGTGCCTGATTCTTCTCACTGTCCTTGGGAGTGTCCCTTACCTCTGCTGTGGGCCTGCTCTTGGGAGTCTCCCTGCTCTTAGTAGGTGCCTTAGTCTTCTCACTGTCCTTGGGAGTGTTCCTATCGACCGCTGTGGGCCTGCTCTTGGGAGTCTCCCTGCTCTTAGTAGGTGCCTGATTCTTCTCACTGTCCTTGGGAGTGTCCCTTACCTCTGCTGTGGGCCTGCTCTTGGGAGTCTCCCTGCTCCTAGTAGGTGCCTTAGTCTTCTGACTGGCCTTGTCCAAGGAACAGTCCATGGACATGTGAGTATCCCATGCCTTGGGAGTACCTTTTGTGTTGAATGCCTGTGTAGCTCCTGAAGGCATGTCCTCCAACAACACTTGTGGATCCTGTGTGTGTACTCCAGTGCATCTGACGTCGTCTACGTGAACAGATGTAGGTGATCTAGGGGATGTGGTCTGTGCCCTGCGTGCCCTGACGTGCTGTCTGACGCTGCTTCTAGTGCAATAACCTTTATTTGAGTCTTGCTCACAATAATCACTACCCCCTGAGACATCCAGCGGTGTAGATGGGGAAACAGAAGTAGCACCCTGTTCATTCGATTGAACTATTGCAGACGACACACTGCTTGCCAATGACTGCACTGTCCTGTGTAGACCTGAAAGATCGCCATGCATCCCTTCCATGAATGCCACCACCTGCCCCAACTTCCTATCATGGTCCTGGAAAGCATTCGTCATATTGGTCTGCCCCACACACAGCTGTCGCAGCAGATCAACTGCCTCAGCACACAGTGCATTTTGGCTCACCGTGGCAGGGGCAGCGGTGCCTGCACCGAACGCCACTCTGCTCCCCCTACTCCTCCGGCCACGAACAGTACATGGTGCAGTTGGTGGAAGTGTGGGCCCTGTGTGCTGTCTTCCGACAGAAGGTGATGAGTGACCACTCCCAGTCTGTGACAACAGTGCAGGCTCACCAAGACTGTCCGACGAGGAGGACGATGGTGTCTCCACATGCGAGTCCTCAGGGACAGTCCTGTCCCCCTCTCCGGCGCTGGCCTCCACCGTGTCAGTCTGCGTGTGTGCGAAGTCTGAGCCGGACTCATTTCCTCGGCTACTCTCCACCGTCTGTGGCAGAGTGTCCTCTGTCAAAGCTGAAATGCACAGAAAAGATGTGTGAGTCATGGGCAGACTGACGTACAGAAGGAACAGGATAGCCAAATTACATAGCAGACAAAGGTTTAGGAGCCCACATCCTGCACATGGCCCACCCCTACCAGTCATCCTCACATTTCCTGGCATGGGGCCATGGACCACTAGGGGATGTGCATTAACACTCAAGTACTAAGCAAGTGGCGTGTCAACATGGCGGACCTGGCTGTCAAATGAGTACCACCCAATGGGACAAAAATGGCAGCACAGGCATACGTACGCAACACGGAACTCAATAGTGTGTCTGGGCACCAATACATGCATAGCACTCACAAGTTTCCTACACAGACAGTATGCTCACCGCTAGTTTGCTGTTGATCGGCACTCAGACGTTCGGCCAGTTCAGGATGCGTCACTGCAATTATACGGTGCATGAGAGGGGTCATGGAGCGTCGGGCCAGACGGGGCGTCCTTGGAATCAGGCCCAGTGTTACTTCAGCTACATTCTTGCTCAGCCTGGAAATGTCGTCCCAGCGTTTGTGGCAGTGTGTATGTCGTCTGTTGCACACCCCCAATGCCCGTACTTCCCGTGCTATGCTCCTCCACAGGTCCTTGCGAAGGTGCAGCTTGACCTACCATGATGAAAGACAAAAGGGTTAAAGTCAGTGGACAGGTGGCCTGTGACACACATAGGGGCAAGACGTAACTGTCAGCAGCCATGCACAATCGGGAACATATGTGTAGCCCACACTACACAGCTAAGATAGAAATTGGCAAGATCATTTTGCCCCCTCATGCACACCAACATGTCCCACACTGCACTTACCACCCGTCCTGGTGCGCCGTAGAGGCGTCCATAGTTGCGGAGTACACCGTCCACGAGGACATCAAGCTCCGCGGCGGTGAAGGGTCGAGACCGGATCTCATTGCCTCTCGACATGGCAAGATCACGGAGTATGGCACTAGAGCAGCAGTCGGTGGTCAGCTCAGCAGCAGCAGTAGGTCGAGGTGATGGTCACAGGCAGCAGTCGGTGGTCAGCTCAGCAGCAGCAGTAGGTCGAGGTGATGGTCACAGGCAGCAGTCGGTGGTCAGCTCAGCAGCAGCAGTAGGTCGAGGTGATGGTCACAGGCAGCACTGGTCCCCAGGGTAGGAAGCGTTGTTTTGGCCAATACACATATATAGGGCCCTCAGCACGTGTCAGTGGCATACGTCGCCAGCAATTGGTCAGCCCTGGAAGCGTGATCGTGAAATGGGCCAATGACTGGCCCATAGTTGCGGTGCACACCTTCCGCTACTTGCGATTGGCCATATGCGGCCAGCGTCCCTCTCCCCATTGGCTGCATGTGCATGGACCGTCACGGGCAGACATCGGCGAACGCACGTGCAAGCCTCAGGCACGGATGCTTCAGTTGCAACAATGTACTATCACTGGCGCCTCCATGGCGGTGCACGTACTCAGCGGGGGAGGTGCAGCCCCATACACCCTGTAGATGTAGTCAATGGACATGCCATTTCATGACCCCCCTTACAGTCACCTTGCATCATCCACCGTACACCGGCCGGAGCGGCCGGGCCTAGGACGACCGCCGTGCCCGGCCATGAACACAACCGCCATGGCCGGCCACCGCGGTTGTTCATGGCCGGGCACGGTGGTTGAACATGGCCGGGCACGGCGGTTGTTCATGGCCGGGCACGGCGGTTGAACATGGCCGGGCACGGCGGTTGTTCATGGCCGGGCACGGCGGTTGAACATGGCCGGGCACGGCGGTTGTTCATGGCCGGGCACGGCGGTTGAACATGGCCGGGCACGGCGGTTGTTCATGGCCGGGCACGGCGGTTGAACATGGCCGGGCACGGCGGTTGTTCATGGCCGGGCACGGCGGTTGAACATGGCCGGGCACGGCGGTTGTTCATGGCCGGGCACGGCGGTTGTTCATGGCCGGGCACGGCGGTTGAACATGGCCGGGCACGGCGGTCGTCCTAGGCCCGGCCGCTCCGGCCGGTGTACGGTGGATGATGCAAGGTGACTGTAAGGGGGGTCATGAAATGGCATGTCCATTGACTACATCTACAGGGTGTATGGGGCTGCACCTCCCCCGCTGAGTACGTGCACCGCCATGGAGGCGCCAGTGATAGTACATTGTTGCAACTGAAGCATCCGTGCCTGAGGCTTGCACGTGCGGTCGCCGATGTCTGCCCGTGACGGTCCATGCACATGCAGCCAAGGGGGAGAGGGACGCTGGCCGCATATGGCCTTTGGGAAGTAGCGGAAGTTGAGCACCGCCATGGCGGCGCCAATAATGTGATCTTGTCAGACGCTGCACCGTGATGTGTTGTGTGCAGTTGTGTCATGAGGGATGTGAGCGTGATTGAGAAAGGTCATATGTCATACAATATAGCATGTGTGTCCATACAATGGCAATCGGTCGGCACATAATGGGCAACAGATGGGCATTTGTACTTGTTGACGTCGGGTGTGACCCTACAGACGTTGTTACATCTTCACAACTACACAGTACATCACGGCTGTGTGGCCAATTAATGCATCTGTTGTCAGTTTCTTGTTGTGTCGAGGTGACTACAGTGGTGGTGGTACACATGCATTCCGTGTATGTGTTTTGTACGTTGTGTCACCATGCATGTCATTTCCGTATGCACATCATTATTGGTGGTTGCATTTGTGCTTGATGACATGGCGTGTGTACACTTATCGTTTGTGTGCATGCAGTAGCATGTGTGTCTGTGATGTGTCTACGAAACATTAGGGTGATGACAGAAGTTTTGTCAGTAAGGTACACATGTGATGGAGTTCTACACGTATGCGTCGTTTGTAAGTTGACCAAAGTTACATCTCTGTCCCACACAGGAGGGCTCCAAATGTGCATCGGCCATACACTGTGCTGGAGGATATGGTAGACGAGGAGGTGATTCGGAAATTCAGGCTGGATCGACGTCGGTTGCTGGACCTTGTGGCACTATTGTCTCCTCATCTGCAGCCACGTAGAACGTATCCTGGGTCGATTACACCCACTGCAAAGGTCATGGCGGTACTACATTTCTTCGCTACTGGCACTTTTCAGTTCACTGTTGCAGTTTCCGGGGGGATGTCGCAGGCCATGTTTAGCACGGTTCTTCGGGATGTGTTAACAGCTATGATGCTCTACAAGGATGAGTACATACATTTTCCACGGCCGGAAGAGTTGCCAGCTGTCAAAGCTGCTTTCTATGCACTGGGCCACATGCCTCACGTTGTGGGCTCAATTGATGGCACACACATCGCTCTGATTCCACCACGGGCACGCGAACAAGTGTTCAGGAATCGCAAACACTTTCATTCGCTGAACGTGCAGGTGGTGTGCCTGGCGAACAACATCATCTCCCATGTGTGTGCCAGATTTCCTGGATCCGCACATGACGCCCACATCATGCGGAGCAGCAATGTCCCACGACTCATGGCAAATCTGCGACCCGGTCAAGCGTGGCTTGTTGGTGAGTGTGCAGTGGGTACTCTTGTGATCTCTGTGTTGCATGGGGTACCCACCATATATTTTTCGGATGTTTGTCTCTGTCATCCCCCTACATAGGCGACTCGGCTTACCCAAACCGGCCCTGGCTCCTCAGTCCCCTACGTAATCCGAGGACGGCGGGTGACATGCGGTACAATGAGGCACATGGAAGGACACGGAGAGTCATCGAACGTACCTTTGGACTGCTAAAGTCCAGGTTTCGGTGCCTCGATAAGACCGGAGGGGCCCTGCCTTACACACCAGGAAAAGTATGCAAGATCGTGATAGCCTGCTGCATGCTCCACAACCTGGCAGTACGCAATGGCATTGAACTGCTGTTGGACCCTGAAGACGAAGGAGTGCCTCGGCCTCCCATCCCACCCATGTCCACTGATGAGGATAGTGGTGAGGAGGAAGGTGTGGACCAGAGGCGCCAGCTCATAGATCGCTACTTCCCTTGAATGTGAGTATCTACCTCTAGTGGCGGTTGACAATGCCTCATGTATGTTTGCTGGTGTTGTGTGGATATGGGGTTAATCAGCTGGGTGTTGTTTGTGATGGTTGCACATGTGTGTCTTCATGTCTTTGGACATGGAAGTGTCCATGATGTGTGTGCTCTCATCCCATGCTTGTGTGATGGTTGTCGTTTGTGTAATGTAGCTGTGCATTGTGTTGTGATGTGTGTGAATCTCTTTACTGACGTGTGTTTGCTGTCTCTGGTTTTCTCTAGGTCACTCCCGCAGCGCCATGATCATGTACGACTATGATCCCTGTACCTGTTTACGTCTGTATCTGATGGCAATCATGTGAATAAACATGGAGGCAAAACATCATTGTGTGAGTTAATGCTATTTATTTACAGGTTGTGCTTCTGTGCTGGTGAATATTTACAAGTCAGTGGGGTGGAGGGAGTTGGAGTTGAAGGTATTGGCTGATGAAATGTCCGTGCTGACGCCACATTGGGGGGTGTCAGGTTAGTCCAGCAGACCTGTGGGAATGATTGTCTGTGGGACAGGCTACTTAGCTGGGTGAATGTCTGGCACAGGCAGTGACATTGTCATGGTCGTCCCCTCTTGGCAACACTGCTCTCAGCCTCTTTCTTACTCGGACGGCCCCTCCGTCTCTGACCTGGAACAGAGTCAGCTGGGAGGGCAGGTTGTTGATGGGCTACATCCGTCGCCAGGGGCTCAGGTGGTGGTGGCGCTACCACACTTGGTGGAGGGGGGGGGGGGTTGTTCCGGTCAACCCATTCACTCCACATTGTTGCCTGCTGCCCCATGATCAGCAACATCTGGCCAAGGATGCCAGCGATTTGGCGCTGGGTGTTGGTGTTGTCCACTGAGTCCTGGTGTGCACGATCAGCGTTTGCCTGGGACCGGTCGTATGACGCCTGGCACCTGGCAAGAGCTTGTAGGGACTGTGCCACTGGCTGGGGTAGCTGTTCCTCCTCTGCACGGCGGTGTGTGGCTCGCCTGATTGGATGTTGTCCCGTTGCCTGTGTTTGTGGCCCACTCACCCTGCTTGTGTGTGGGGCCGTTGGACCAGCGTTGCGCGGTGGGTTCTGCTGGGTGGCAGCGGCAGGAGTCGTGGTGCTGGTGGTAGTGGTGGTACTGGTGGTACTGGTGGTACTGGTGGTACTGGTGGTGGTGGGGACTGTGCAGATCACAGAGACAGGTGCCGCTGGAGTCACACATGCGACGTTGGTCGGTCCCGGGAGTCCCTGTGAGCCAGATGGCCCTGGCTGCGTGCTTGGTCCCGCTCCATCCTCCGCCCCGGAGCTGACTGTGTCCTCGTCACCAGAGAGTCCTGTAGATGTGAGAGGCGAGGCTGGCGGCCGGGTACTGGTTTCCGCAGTCAGTTGACGATCACCTGAGGGACAAGATCGAGCTGGTCAGTAATTTGGACATTACATGGGTATATGGATTTGTAGACATTTCGGTTTCCTGTCGCACACACCCCACCCTCCACCACCACCACCACCACCCTCCCCGTGAACATGGGGGCCTGTTGGGAGTTGTAGTTTGGGCCTCTCACACACCCCACCCTCCACCACCACCACCACCACCCTCCCCGTGAACATGGGGGCCTGTTGGGAGTTGTAGTTTGGGCCTCTCACACACCCCACCCTCCACCACCACCACCACCACCCTCCCCGTGAACATGGGGGCCTGTTGGGAGTTGTAGTTTGGGCCTCTCACACACCCCACCCTCCACCACCACCACCACCACCCTCCCCGTGAACATGGGGGCCTGTTGGGAGTTGTAGTTTGGGCCTCTCACACACCCCACCCTCCACCACCACCACCACCACCCTCCCCGTGAACATGGGGGCCTGTTGGGAGTTGTAGTTTGGGCCTCTCACACACCCCACCCTCCACCACCACCACCACCACCCTCCCCGTGAACATGGGGGCCTGTTGGGAGTTGTAGTTTGGGCCTCTCACACACCCCACCCTCCACCACCACCACCACCACCCTCCCCGTGAACATGGGGGCCTGTTGGGAGCCATGGACATGTTAGTGAGTTGGTGTCGAACGTGCATGGTTTGGGGCGTAGGGGATGTTTCTTCTCAGTTGTGTGAGCCTGACCATGTCGTGCTGATCGTGGTGTTGGTTTGTACTCACCAGTCTCTTCTCCTTCGTCAAGTCCGTCTAGGCTCTCTCGGTGTAGTATCCCCAGCACCTTCTCCTCCCAATCTGTGTAGGGTAATGGCTCCGGGGGTGTGCCACCGCCAGTATGATTGGCTCTAGCGACGTTTTTCGCTCGAATGCCCTTGATCCTGGTCTTCAGGTCATGCCACCGCCTCTGAATGTCATGCTTCGTCCTCGGCACAGTCCCCGACGCATTCACCCGAGTGACGATCCTGTCCCACATGTGGTTCTTTTGCGCCACGCTCGTCTGCTGGACTTGGGCCCCGAAGATGTGGGGCTCAACACGGATTATTTCGTCTACCATTACCCTCAACTCTGTCTCTGAGAATTTTGGATTTTTTTTGGGTGCCATGGTGTGTGGTGCTCAGTGTGTGAGTTGTGTGAGTTGGGAGGTGCAGGTGTGTGGTGTGTGATGTGTCGGATTTGTGTGGCAGGTGTTTGTGTGGTGGGTGTGGTAGGGTGGTGGGTGGGTGTCTTCTATGTGATTTTATGTGAGTTAGCAGTTTCTCGATTTGCCCTCTTGCTGGCAGCAATGCTGTGGTGCAAAGGATTGTGGTTGTGTGTGGGTGTCATTTTGTAGTCGTGTCTCAATGGTTGTTGCGAGTCAGGTGGTAGGTGGGCGTGTTGACGTGTGTGCATTGTTGGATGATTGGGACTTGTCATGGTGGCTTGTGATTGGTGTTGGGGGGGGGGGCTTGTCAATGTTCGTATGTTTGCTTAGGACTTGCGGTGCAGTTTCTGACATTTGTTCGGCGCTAGGGATGTTGTGCGTGTTGGCCTTCCGCGGTGATGCTGTGGTTCTCGTGGCATTGTTTCCGCCGCGGACGTGGATGGCTGTGCGTTCCGTGGTACGGGCGGATTTATCCTAATTGCGGCCACGGAGTATTCTCAGGTATGGCGGTACATGTTTTATTTTCCGCGGTCATTTCCGTCCGCGGCAGTGGTTGTTCATTGAACTCCGTCCGCCGCGGACGGACTTGGTTGTGTTCCGTACGCCGCGGTCGTAGTTTCGTCACATGAATATCCTAATCCCAAACGCGGTATCTCCGCGGCGCAGCCGGGAGTAAAATTTCCCCCACCATGGCGGACAGTACCCATTTCCGTCCGCCATCCTGATCGGCCCCAAGGTTTGCTTTTTCAACATCTGGATGGATCTCCAGTGACTGCGTTTCTACTGTTGGCAGTATCACTTTAGGCAATGAGACATTTGAGAAAGACTGCAGTTGAATATGGGAAACATTCCTTAGGAATAGGGGCAGCAATTGAGACAAACAGAAAGGGGTGGGGCAAGGAGCAGATTAAGAAGTTGGGGATATGGTCATCAGACGAAAATAAAGCATATGTGCGTTAAACAAAGCTATCTGCTCATGTTACTGTCCTAAAATTGTTTTTTTCCTTTTGAAGGTTCAGTGCTGGGACCAGAGAGTGAGGTCATGCACGTCTGGATTGTGGGCCATTCGTTTGTAAAGTAGACAGAAAGTCAAGCGAACGAGGGAGGTTTTGGAACACAGCTTGGTTTGTCCCAGCATGGGGTAAGGTTTCTTGGGAGGGAAAAGAGGGCATGTTATAGGCCTAGTTGCTGCAGTGTTTGAATAGATTAAAGGATTTGGGGGATTGCCCTGATGTTTTAGGTCTTCACCTAGGAGAAAATGATTTGAAGGGTTTAGCGCTTTTGAAGGCCATGAAAGTGAATTTGGATGAGATGTGGAAAGGTTGGGGACGGACTTACACTTTTTGGATTAAGCTGGTCCCGTGGTGGGAATGGCGTGGTGCAAACAGAACGGCTGCCATCAACGAAGTACGGAGGAAGATAAATAAAGAATTAAGGAAGTGTTGCAGAGATTAAAACAAATTAGGGTGGTTCATTCAGACTTGAAATTTGAGGTTATCCATTTTTTTCAGGGGCAACGGCATGTAGTTGTCTACCATGGGTATGGACCTTTACTTGCTGCAGTTAAAGGAGGCAGTAGGTGATTCACTGAGTGTGAGATGGTGGCCAATAGGGTAAAACGAAAGGGGAGCAGTTGGGCTGCAGAATATGGGGGAGGGAGACATCTCTAAAAAGGAGATTTTCTGAGTGGCATATGAGGAGATTTTTTTTATTAGGTGGGGGTAGGAGAAGTAGTAAGTTCTTTTCATGTATAGTGAGGTGTTTAGTTTTGTTAGGCACTTCACCCAGGGCTTTGTAATGTTTTGTAATGTGCACCTGCTTCAATAAAGTGGCCTTTTTCACACTGCAAGTTGTTAGTGGTACATACTGCGCCCTCTCGCTCAATGAGAGCGGTTTGTATTGCTGTTGAGGGAGAGAGAGAAGGAGGTTGAAATGAGGGGTGGGGGTAGGAGAAGTAGTAGGTGTATTCATGTATAGAGAGGTGTTTAGTTGTGTAAGGCACTTTACCTGGGGCTTTGTAATGTTTTGTGATGTGCGCCTGCTTCAATAAAGCAACCATTTCATACCACAGGTTATCTATCAGTGGTATATGCTGCGCCCTCTCACACAAAATGGTGGATTTATGCAAGAAGTTTGTTTGCCCAATGGGAACAGTCCCTGCAGAGCCAAGGGAAATGGGAGGCAAGCGGCCTTTCTATGTATGTGCTTGAGGGATTGTTTCCAGGTGTCAGAGTTCTTCTACTCGCCTCTTCCTGGAGAGTCCTGTTGAACGCCCAAGCTTAATCTCTTTCTTCCGAGCAAAACACGGCCCCGCATGTCCGCGATTAGGTGCCTGCGGGCTTTGATAGGTTAGAATAAGGTGATTTATCGCTGTTATTTTTCGGTGCTCCTCTCCCTTACCGCGCTCGCCTCACACTTGCTGTCAGTTCGCTTCGTCGTTAAGGAGAGCTGACAGCTCCGTTATGGAGCCTGGGCTCGGAGGCAAGAGTTGCTGTGACGAGCTGCCTCGGCCTTCCCGCGCCACGCCGCCTCTGACAGCCAGCCGCCCCCCTCGGGAGCACGGGACATGGGTCCGTGGAGCCTGACAGGGGCCAGCTGGAAATGCTGTGGGCTCTGGGGTCGCACTGGTAACTAGGGTGTCTATAGAAACGCACCGAGCTGATTTCATGGGGGGCTGAACTCAATTTGAAGTTGAGGACCAATAAGCAGAGCTGCCGAATGATGGCGTCGCTTGGCGCTCCGTGAAGGCCGCGGGGTCACGCGAGGTACTAATAGCCTCTCTTCAGCAGAGGTCAGGAGAGGCCCGCTACATGTCCTCTGGTGGAATAGGATTTTTTTTTCTCGAGAAGTCGGCTTCATGGTTTGCAGTCAATAGCAATTTATTCCAAATCTAAGTAGGGCAAGCCGTAGCACGCAATGGGTGCAAATTATGTCTGTCAAGCTGTTTCTTTGACGTAGGTTCTAAATTAGAATATTCTGAATGGATCGCAGTACAATGAACTAAATCACTTTAAGGCGCCACAATGCATGTTGTGCATATTCAGACTCTGTTTTTTTCGTTGTCTTCAATCTAATAAAAGCTTAAAAAATCAAAACTTTAAAGAAATGCATGAATTGTTAACATAAGTAAAATGAGAATTCAGGGGCAGATTTTCAAGCCCCTTGCGCCACCCTTACGCCACTTTTTCCATGTTAAAAATGACGCAAACGTGGCAAGGGGCTTGTAAATCTGCCCCTCAGTTTTTGGGGGAAATGTACAACTGTGGGACACAGACTCATGGTTGTTTTGTCAGGTACAAAATCTGGTACCCTAAATTATATCCTAATATTTGACCACATGTTATGATCCATGGCATGCATGCATGGGCGTCCGCAGAAATTTTTCCAGGGGGGGGCAACATTTTTACTTCATCACCGTCCTCCAACATGATTGAGCACAAGTATTAAATAAACAAATAAAAACATCTAATAAGACAAAGAGCTTAAATAAACAAAGAAACCCATGGGGTGGGAGGAAAATCATGTGAGGCTTCACAGCAGATTACCTGCCAATCACAAGGAAACAGAGGAAAAAACAAACAAGCATTGGCATAGCCAATAGGTCTCGCCTTTGGGACCTTATAAGTGTTTAGCCATGCAGCACTTGATGTTGTTGCACCAAGGATATTGTCCTAGACAACTAAACACTTATAAGGTCCCAAAGGGAAGACCTATTGGCTATGTCAATGCTGTTTTGTTTTTTAAATGACAAGCAGTGCTATATGGCTCCAGCTGCCACTTAGTCCACCACATCACACGTAGATGTTGCAGCCATCTTTGAATGGTTTTAAAGCCAATTCAAAAGCTGTCACCAGTGTATGTTAATCCCTATCTAAACTGTGAGACTGCTCTCCTGCTTCCCAATTCTATTAAATACAAATTATGTAAAAAGAACATCCCTTTCTGAGCTGCACGGTTCATCCTACCCACGTTTCCTGCGCAGATTTGAAATACTGATGGTTTGGGCTTCCCGGAATTCAACTGGTTGAGAGGTGGACAGGTGTAGAGAGATAGAGAGAGGTAGTGAGAGAGAGGTGTAGAGAGGGAGAGAGAGAGAGGTAGAGGGAGAGAGGTAGAGAGAGAGGTGGAAAGAGGTAGAGGTAGAGAGGTAGAAGTAGAGAGAGAGTGGGAGAGGTAGAGAGGCAGAGAGAGGTAAAGAGGTAGAGAGAGAGAGGTAGAGAGAGAGGTGTAGAGAGAGAGAGGTAGAGAGAGAGAGAGGAAGAGAGATAGGTAGAGAGAGAGAGGTAGAGAGAGAGAGGTAGAGAGAGAGAGAGGTAGAGTAGAGGTAGGGAGAGAGAGAGGTAGAGAGAGAGAGGTGGAGCGAGAGAGGTAGAGAGAGATGTAGAGGTAGAGAGAGAGAGAGGGGTAGAGAGAGAGAGGTAGAGAGAGAGGTAGAGAGACGTACAGGTAGAGAGAGAGAGTGGTATAGAGAGAGACAGAGGTAGAGAAAGAGGTAGAGAGAAAGGTAGAGAGAGGTAGAGAGAGAGGTAGAGGTAGGGAGAGAGAGAGGGAGAGAAAGAGAGGTAGAGGGATAGAGGTAGAGAGAGAGAGGTAGAGGTAGAGAGGTAGAGGTAGAGGTAGAGAGGGAGTGGTAGATGGAGAGGTAGAGAGGGAGAGAGAGGTGGAGAGAGAGGTGGAGAGAGAGGTAGAGAGAGGTAGAGAAAGAGGTAGAAAGAGAGAGGTAGAGAGGCAGAGAGAGGGTTAGAGAGAGGTAGAGAGAGAGAGGTAGAGCAAGAGAGGTAGAGGTAGAGGTAGGAAGAGAGAGGTAGAGAGAGAGGTAGAGGTAGAGAGGTAGAGAGAGAGGGGAAGAGAGAGAGGTAGAGAGAGAGAGGTAGAGCGAGAGAGGAAGAGAGAGAGGTAGAGGTAGAGAGGTAGAGAGAGAGGGGGAGAGAGAGAGGTAGAGAGAGAGAGGTAGGGCAAGAGGTAGAGGTAGAGGTAGAGAGAGAGAGGTAGAGAGAGAGGTAGAGGTAGAGAGAGAGAGGGGTAGAGAGAGAGAGGTAGAGGGAGTTAGAGAGAGAGAGAGAGGTAGAGAGAGAGAGAGCGGTAGAGAGAGAGAGAGAGGTAGAGAGAGAGGTAGAGAGGTAAAGGTCGAGAGAGAGAGAGGTAGAGGTAGGGAGAGAGAGGTAGAGGTAGGGAGAGAGAGGTAGAGGTAGGGAGAGAGAGGTAGGGAGAGAGAGGTAGAGGTAGGGAGAGAGAGAGGTAGGGAGAGAGAGGTAGAGAGAGAGAGGTGGAGAGAGAGGTATAGAGGGAGGTAGAGAGAGAGGTAGAGAGAGAGGTAGAGGTAGAGAGGTAGAGAGAGAGGTAGAGGTAGAGAGATAGAGAGAGAGGTAGAGGTAGAGAGGGAGAGGTAGAGAGAGAGAGGTAGGGAGAGAGAGGTAGAGAGAGAGGTAGAGAGAAAGAGGTAGAGAGAGAGAGGTAGAGAGAGAGAGGTAGAGAGGTAGAGGTAGAGGTAGAGAGGTAGAGAGAGAGAGAGGTAGAGAGAGGTAGAGAGTGAGAGAACATAGAAAGGGAGAGGTAGAGAGAGAGAGGTAGAGAGAGAGAGAGAGAGAGGTAGAGAGAGAGGTAGAGAGAGGTAGAAGTAGAGAGGTAGAGAGAGAGATAGAGAGGTAGAGAGAGAGGGGTAGAGAGAGAGAGAGGAAGAGATAGCGAGAGGTAGAGAGGTGTGGAGAGGTAGGTAGAGGTAAAGAGACACGTAGAGAGAGAGAGACGTAGAGAGAGAGGTAGAGAGAGGGAGAGAGGTAGAGAGGTAGAGAGAGAGGTAGAGAGAGAGGTAGAGAGGTAGATTGGAGATCCTAGCATTTCCAGAGCATGAAAGGCACTACTCATTTGTAACGTCGTTCCTTTCACTGCATATCCTGCTTTATCTAAATAACCGGGGCCCGCATATACAAACGGATGTTGTGCTCATAAAGCTCACAATTTGCAGCATCACAGTGGTGCTACTGCAAAACCCCTTTTTAGAGTTCTGTATAACCTTCATGATTGACAAAAGGGGCTCTGCATCTTACTCCATATTGGAATTTGGAGGGGCAGTAAAAAGGGTGCTATCTTCAAATTGCAATTTACAATGACATATATCAATGGTTTTCAAACGCAATGGCAGTCGCAAACCGTTGATCTGATACCAACACTGAGCTGCAGTTGGTATATGATTCAGAAAAGAAAAGTTGTCTCTGTGGGACAGCTTTCCCTTCGGTAATCATGTCAGGCGACAGTGAGTATAGACAGTGGTCCAGGGGCCACACTCGATGCTGCAATGAACATGAGGGACGGCCCATTTGGAGCTCAAGGCGTAAACTCTTTAATCCATCTCATCTGCAGACCATTCTGTATTACTAGTGCTTATGGAGCAAAAAACATGCATATCGTGTGTGGTGCAGACACTTCTGTCCAGTTTTAACTCTTTTTCAGTTGTCAACAAAATATTTTAATTCATATTTTGGTTTCCATTGTTAACTGTTGTTATACGTTTTTTAACCCGTTTAGCGTGTCGAACATTCCGCCCCAGTGCGGACGTTCGATCTCGCTAACGGGATTCGGACGTCCAACGGTCGTGCGCAGCACCAGCGAGGTAGTGCACGCGACGACCGTTGGACGTTCGCAGCACGGAAAGGGTTAATATATCCATTATTTTAGTTTAGAAATAATGGATATATTAAAAAACGTATGACAACAGTTAACAAAATATTTTAATTCATATTTTGGTTTCCATTGTTGACAACTGAAAAAGAGTTAAAACTGATTATTACCATGGAAAAGAAATTGATGAAACTTTAGTGTTCGCTGAAAAGTGCACTCATCCATCGGAACAGAAGTGTCTGCACCGACCACACACGATAGGTATACGAAAGGGCACCTAAAGACTAGGAGGCAGATTTATGAAGGCCTTGCGCCGCCGGTGCGTCATTTTTAACATGGGAAAAAGTGACGCACCGGCGGCGCAAGTCCTTCATAAATCTGCCCCTAGGTACCAGGATGTAGTAACACCAACAAAAGAAAGGAAGATAGCTTGAGTACGAATAAATCAAGAGTGCACAGAAGGACTTTCCAATTGATCTCACAAAAAACAGGCAGACACACCCATTGCATCTCTGGGCGAATTGTGTAATTCAGTGCTGGCGTTAATGAGGCTTTGATGGTTTTCACCCCTTCCTAGGGCCCCTGGCTGCAGCTCCACTCTTCCTTAGCTTGAAAAATGTGACCCCCCCCCGAAATTTGACTCTAGGTGCGCCTCTGCTTCAAGCTGTGGGAGCAGCCAGACCAGACCTTCTCTCTTGCCCATCAGCAACAGTTTTCCCACTCATCAAGCAGGACCGTCATTACGCGCTTTCTTACGCATTTAAAATTGACGGCCCTGCAGACAAACACCACTGTGGGGGCTGTCAATAGTGACGGACTGGTGTTCCAGGGGGGGGCAAGTGCCCCCCCTTGCCCTCCCCTGCGGACGCCCATGCATGCATGTATCTGTTATTGCCGCTTTTATCTGGAAAAAATGAAAGTCCTTAGAAATGGGGAACTCATTTAAGAGGTGGATAAAAATTGGATGGTGACATTTCATAGAACACTATAGAGAATTCATACTCGCCCAGCAAGTCTGAAGAACAAAGATTCAGTTATTGACATTACAACCTATGTTTTACACAGAGCAAACCATAATCCCGTCAAAAATGCGGGTGGCAGATTTGATCCCACAGATACATGAAAATATTTTAGAGGGCAATTCGGATACGTTATAAGCAAGGCGTGGAGACAAGTATGGCATTTGTTAGGGAAAACAATATTTCTTTCAGTGTTTTATAAAGCAAAAAGATTGCACTTTTCAGCTGCTTTGCACAATCATGCATTGCAATATAATATAGTTGTTTAGGATGCCTAATTTGAAGTAGGTGGCACTTGTTAAACCAGGATTGTCTCTTTGTGGAGAGTACGAGTTGTTTCTGTCTTAGTTCACCGACAATTGCTTGGGCAATGTTTAGGCAATGCCTTTTATACCTTCTGCTGGCTCACCTGAAGCAAACTCACCAAAGTCTGCCAACTCAGAGAAAGTCGACAGTCGAAGACTTTTTAGGATCTTTCAACTGTGCTAAATATGTATTGGAAATTATTATTTTTTTTAAAGAAGAGAAAAAAACACCACATGACAGACGGAAGGAAAAGCTAACACCCTCAAGGAAAACACGGTTTTCGATCAAAGGTCTAACATAGAAAAAAAAAAACGACATTCAAATTGGTTAAGTTGGACAGTAAGAGCGAGTTCCGTTCTCAAGTGTGTAATGTATAAGGATGTCAAGCAAGCCAAGAAATGAAAAGGTAAATGCGCAGCGTCATTAATCTCAAAGTGTTCAGCAAGTATATAAATTACAAAAAGACGAAGAGTGGTACCAGGGCACCCTCCTGGGAAGCCCGTGGTAAAAATATAACTGGTGCTGGGTAAAGCTCAAATTCTCCTCGGATTTTTTTCCCCAAATCTTTTTATTGGTATTAGACTTTTATTTACAGATATATTTGTAGCTGGTTCATAGAGGGGTTTCCTCATGTCATTATAATTGAGGACCTCCTATTCTGCGGCAAAAAGATACATCTTGAGGTGATTAATAAAAATCTGACAAATACACCCTACTAGTGCTGAGTAAAATCTTCAGGCCTAGAGACTGCACACCACCGATCCATTGCAAGGCAGTCAGTGTCATGTTTTCAGTTACACC
Source organism: Lissotriton vulgaris (assembly GCF_964263255.1). Lineage (NCBI taxonomy): Eukaryota > Metazoa > Chordata > Amphibia > Caudata > Salamandridae > Lissotriton > Lissotriton vulgaris. The sequence goes on from NC_141697.1 coordinate 995,263,746, forward strand.
CTGTTTCATTACGGTCGTAAAATATTTCAGCCAATTTGATTGGGCAAAAGATTTTAACCAATCATTTTTGACGAAATCAGGAAAAGTATACTGAGCAGGCTACAAATTTTCTATGGAGCTCGGTGCACTTTTGCCTAAATCTCTATAGTTAGTTTAAAAAAGCTAATTACATCTGCTTTAGCCACTGATGACTGGTACAGCATGCACCTGACACCAATATAAGAGAAGGGGGCTATCCCAGGTCGTTGCAAATACACAGCGTTAAGTAAAACATCTGTTTTAGCAAAGATTCAGAAGGCTGCAATTAAGGAACAGATTGCAGAGCATCTGGGCCAACAATGTCTGATTAGTACAAACCAGCATGGATTCATGTCGAGCACCTCTTGTCAAATTTATCTGCTGGGTATTTTTGAGAAAAAAAGAAGCAAGCACTGGCAAAGCCAACAAGTCTCTCATTTGCTACCTATTGGCTAATAGATTTGCCAATCATTTTTTGATGCCGTACTGCATTGTTAAAACAATGCTTTTTGCCGATGCCATGCAGTATTTGCCCCCCCAAAAAGAAATTAGAACCTAATGACGTGTACCTGAGCAGACGTGTATGCTGAAGTGTGGGCAGCCCTGGTAAATTTTGTCAGGCTAGCCCCGGGACGGTGCAAAGCGAGTGCACTGAGAAAACCTGACCACTACAAGGTGAGTTGAAAATTTGGGAAGAAATGGCAAAAATGGTGCATTCTGCAACACATTTTTCATTATATATTAAAATTTTAGCTTTTATAGCATGGTATATGATGACTTTACGGTGCAGCAGGATACAACCTTACTTTGCTGGGGCTCTTCAATGATATCCTGACTATCACCCTCCAACAGTGCCTCTAATCTCGCCATAGCCCCTCTCACATGTATTTCAGTGGTTTTACTTCAATTCTCATACCAGTGTAGCACTGTACATCACACAGACAGAGACAATTAATCATACGTGTATAAGTCAGTGTATAGATAATGTTACTTAAGACAAATGATTACAAGGTGCAGGATTAAGATGGCATCCATACTGTTAGGGTCTTTGTAAGAGTGCTTGGTCTAGGGAAGCACAAACTCAGGATTCAGAACGTAACATAGTGGGTAGGTTTGGCTTTACTAATAAGAATTTATTTCTACCCAAACAAACCATTTTTAGCAACATTGGGATAATGAAAGACTGGGAAAAAACATAAGCTAAAACTGAAGTCATAGTGTTTGGGTCAAATACTAACTTTTGGAGTCCAAATTTGTGGCCAGAGCGGATGGGCAATGTGCCTACCCCCGTGGCTAAGGTGAAAAAGCTGGGGGTACTGATCGATGATCAACTTACCTTTCGTCCCCAAGTCAATGCGTTGTCTTCCTCTATTGCTTTTTTGCTGAAATCCATCCGTAAGATCCTACCATTTATTCCAGGTAGTGACAGAAAAACAGTGGTCACGACGCTGGTCATGGCGCGGCTGGACTACTGCAATAGTCTATTTCTTAGTGCCCAACAGGGGGTACTTAATAACTGCAGGTACTGCAAAATGCGGCAGCCAGGCTCATTCTGGGGATTACAAAATTTGCCCCTGTGTCCCAGGAGCTGGCTAAACTCCATTGGCTCCCAGTGCGAAAGAGGATTCTATTCAAAGCATTATGCCTAGTTTTTAAGACCTTACAAGACATGGGGCCATCATTCTTTCGGCAGTACTTTCATTGGTATTGTCCGACTAGAAATCTCAGATCAGCAGATTTGGGGTTGATAGTAATGCCTCGTACTCGAAGAGCGCGCTGAGGAGGCAGAAGCTTTGTGTTGGGCGCAACCAAAGCCTGGAACGCCTTGCCCCTTGCCCTCAGAAAAATGACTGACCTTATGGCCTTTAGAAGAGCATTGAAGACCTGGCTGTCTACCAACTAATTCCCGACCGCCTCTTCCTCAGGAGTGACACTTAGCACCAGGACACCTACGGGTAACAGAGCGCTGTACAAATGTCAAAAAATTATTAATTAATAAATAAATAAGGTTCCAAACTCTACAGGGCAGTTTGCATGCAGCTCCTTGAAGGCAGTTCATAGCTCACTGTGCTAGATTATGATTGCCATTTATGAACTGCACAGTAACAAAAGGATCTCTGTGCCAAAAGCAGCAACCCACCGAGCTAAGCACATAAAATACTGTTCTGTGATCTGCATTTTACATGTTCTTTGCAGCAGACATATTAACCCTCTGCACCACTTTAGATGAGTCAAAACTGCCACTAGAAAAAACACTCCAATCTCTCTCCAGTAGGTACATTAATCATAAGAGTTACCTTTCCAGTGTTATTGTTACCTGAAAACTGCTGGGTATACAAGGAACTCTGCAAGGGGTGCTTTTAAAACTGCTGCACTGCTACAAAACCGGCCCCTATAACAAAACTGCCCCCCACCCTTCCAGCCTCCCGAGGCAACACCCAATGCCCGGTATGGCCAGTCGAATTTGAAAGCTACAGAGGTGTGTGAATGGGGGAGATGTGAAAGTGCTTTTATTTAAAATGGATCAGCCTGGCAGCAAATTACAGCTGCCAGGTCTTAAAACAATTGAACATGTTTTTTTAAAGAACAACTATGGCAGTGATGGCAGGGCAATAAAGGAGCAGGTTGCGGGATAGGTGGAGGAGACGTCAATACTGGGGGAACAGCAGGAAGCAACAGAGGAGTTTGAGATAATGAGGGAAGGCATAAAAGAAGCAAGAAGAGAACGATAGTGGGCTCAGGGTGGGTATTTTAGGGGAGGAAGCACACGAGGAAGACAGCAAGAATACAAATGCACTCATAGTGAGTGCTGAATGAAAAAAGAAAAAATAAGTTTCCTGACTATAAGCAGTGGAAGGATACGTCATCCAGTCCAAGGATAGGTAAAGAAGCCATGTTCCAGGGAAGGGACAAACACAATAAAGGATGGATAGCCATTGAAAAAGAAGCAAATACATGAGAGAGACAACAAAGCCAACTATTGGTAAGCAATAAGCAGGCACTAAGCCCACTGTAGATTTTTGGTATGTCCACAAGAATTTTTTTGACAACAGAAGACTTAATACTGTCTGTAGCCCAGACCTAATAAGAAATGTTGCTTTTAAAATTACCTTTTCTTAAATCCCTCGATGCACTCTGTTTACGTCTGGTATACTTTTTTAGTCTTTTTAATCTTTGTGCATCTCCTTCCCAGTGTTTAGTCTGGAAACACTCTTATTACAATAGTCTCAAGGAAGGGTGGAAGATTCCGCCCTTGGTGGGTGTGTGCACATATACAATGACTATATTAGTCTTTTCAAATTCTTCTCTTTAAATCACTTGTTTCACGCTTTATTTACTTTAAGGAATAGTATTTATTTCATAATTCCTTCTTCTTCTTAAATCGTTTATATATTTCATTATTTCAAAATATCTTAATTTTTTCCACATATTCCCTAGGCATTTCAGGTCATATGGTACCCTTCTTCAGGGGTCTATGAACAGAAAGAAAAGGAAACTTAGGCTAGCCTTATATTACAATATAAATCAAGATCTATGCAGACACATTAATACATCAATCACATATGCATTTTTTATATGAAGACTTTGCTGGTAAATGCTCTTTGTTGCATCATTTGGGTCATTATCTTTTAGCATTATACAATCATGTGAACCCCACAGCAACAGGGATTCTTCTACATCAGAGGGTTCTTCTGTGAGCTGTTTAAACTGTGTTTTACTAAGGCCTGTGCACTTCGTTTTTTGGCCAGCAGGGGGAGTAAAGTTTTCAAACAGTATTGTTAGATTTCAAGTTAGTGAGGCCCATACCTGCTGAAGTCCAAAGTGTGGATTGAGCCTGTCTGTCTCCTAGGAGAATCTGAACAGGAGAAGCAGCTACCCAGCCCTCACCCCCAGGCCAGCAGACAATTGGCTATTCAGCTACCAGGCAAGTCTGAGCCCTCCTCTCACACCTGCCAAGGTCCCTTAAGGCCTTGCTGGGTGTACCCCAAATCATTCTCCTCCATCTTGTGAGTTGCAGCCTACATGTGCCCCAGATTGCAGTGAGCAGAGTCCAGGAATTGGTAAGGAGACAGACTAGTGCTGTCTCTTCCCAAGACAAAAAGTTGTTTAAAAAACGATTTTCACCTTTTGTGTTTACTGTCTATGCCTGTGGTTGTTACAGTTAAACATTGTAGTTTTAGCCTGCCTGTAATTGCATATGTTATCACCTGTGTTGTGTTTTAAATTTGTGGTTTTCCCTGCCAATAATTACCTCCATTTAGTGTGTTGAATTGTGGGATTTGCAGTCCAACCTCTGTAGTTTGTCCCTCTCATTCCTTGGTGACAATTCTGTTTCCCTCCAAATTTCTCCTTTGCTCTGTGCTAAGACCTGTAAGTTAAAACAGTGCACTCCCAGCCACCATTTTGTGTTCACAAGTCAATGAAACCAGCCCCCGGCCTCCCCTCCAGCAACAGGGATTTTTCTATATCAGAAGGTGCTTCTATGAGATGTTTGAACTGTGTTTTACTAGGGCCTGTGCACTTTGTTTTTTGGCCAGCAAGGGAAGTCAAGTTTTTTTCCAAACAGTATTGTTAGATTTCAAGTTAGTGAGGCCTTTACCTGCTGAAATTCAAAGTGTGGATTGAGCATGTTTGTCTCCTAGGCGATTCTGGACAGAAGAAGCAGCTGCCCAGCCCCCACCCCCAGGCCAGCAGACCATTGGCTATTCAGCTACCAGGCAAGCCTGAGCCCTCCTCTCACACCATCCCAGGCCCCTTAAGGCCTTGCTGAGTGCACCCCAAATCATTCTCCTCCATCTTGTTAGCTGCAGCCTACCTATGCCCCAGATTGCAGAGAGCAGAGTCCAGGAAATGGTAAGGAGAAAGACTAGTGCTGTCTCTTCCCAAGACAAAAAGTTGTTTAAAAAACGATTTTCACTTTCTGAGTTACAAAATTGTAGTTTTAGCCTGCCTGTGAATGCATATTTTATCACCTGGTTTGTGTTTTAAATTTGTGGTTTTCCCTGCCCATGATTGCCTCCATTTAGTGTGTTGAAATGTGGGATATGCAGTCCAACCTCTGTAGTTTGTCCCTCTCATTCCTTGGTGACAATTCTGCTTTCCCTCCAAATTTCTCCTTTGCTCTGTGGTAAGACCTGTACGATAAAACAGTGCACTCCCAGCCACCATTTTGTGTTTACAAGCCAATGAAACCAGCCCCCCTGCCCCCCCCTCAGAAACAGGGATTTTTCTACATCAGAGGGTGCTTCTGTGAACTGTTTAAACTGTTGTTTACTAGGGCCTGTGCACTTCGTTTTTTGGCCAGTAAGGGGGGGGGGGGTGACGTTTTTTTTAAACAGAATTGTTAGATTTCAAGTTAGTGAGGCCTTTACCTGCTGAAGTCCAAAGTGTGGAGTGAGCCTGTCTGTCTCCTAGGAGATTCTGAACAGGAGAAGCAGCTGCCCAGTCCCCACCCCCAGGCCAGCAGACCATTGGCTATTCAGCTACCAGGCAAGTCTAAGCCCTCCTCTCACACCTGCCCAGGCCCCTTAAGGCCTTGCTGGGTGCACCCCCAAATCATTCTATAACTGCTATAACTATGCAGATGACACGCAAATACTCCTTCAACTGGAATGCCCCAAAGACATTGGAAAATCACCAATTTTCAGCTGTCTCAGAGGCGTGGATCAGTGGATGACCTGGAGCCATCTCAAATTGATTGCTTCAAAAACTGAAATACTCACGTGTAGCGATTGGAAACATTACAACCTGCTTGCCACATGGCCTGTTGAACTGGGATCACTGCCTAAAGTATTGAAGGAAGTAAGAAACCTCGGAATGACCATGGACTCCAAGCTGTCGATGAATGCCCAAGTGGATAAACTAGCAAGATCAAGCTTTGCTACTATAAAAACGCTGCAACAAATTTTCCCTCATTTGGGATTTCCACACAAGGTCCAAGCTATCATCTCCCTTGTTCTGTCCAAACTCGATTACGCCGATAGCCTCTACCACGGATCACCTTTAATGACCATGAAAAGACTACAACAGATTCAGAACTCGGCTGCTAGAGTACTCTTGCGTATCAAACCGCGAGAGCACATCTCCCATGCCTTGAAAGCCCTGCATTGGTTACCGGTTGCCAGAAGATCCACGTTCAAGCTGCTTTGTATCACCCACAAAGCAATACATGGAATGGGACTGCTCTTCATCAGGATTAAAATCACCAAACACATTCAACAAAGGAACCTCCGCTCTAAAGGAGCATCTCGCCTCAAAATCCCACCATACAAGACAAAAACATGGGTGGCACATCCTTCTCTGTTCAAGCAGCCAAACTATAGAACTATTTACCCCCCAACATAAGGTCGCCCTTTGCGCTCGGCCAATCTGTGCCAAATGGCTGTCCCCAAATTCAAATATTGCAGACTTGGCGGTCAATCGATTTCAGTGAGAGCAGCGAAATCCTGGAATACTCTACCTCTTCATTTAAAAACTGCACCGACTCTCTGTTCCTTTAAGAAGAGTCTAAAAACCCATCTTTTTAATATTATAACCTAAACTTCCCCACTCCCGGTATTCCTTGATATTTACGCCCACATAGTCTGCTCTGCCTTCAACGCGCCAGGATACTATTTTTTTTAGTAATAGAGCGCGATATAAAAGCCTTAATAATAATAATAATAATAATAATATTGTCCTGTTTGTTATGTTTGTCCTATTGTCTTTGTCACTATTAATATGCAGCTGATCATTCATGGCATGTGCTTTTATATGTGCTTACATGTATGTCCTATGTTGTGTTTGTCTGTCTGTGTATTATTTAATCATCTTTTTACTCTTTCAGAAACATAAAGCTGGATTACATGAAGAATGGTAGTTATTATATGTGTTGCTTTATTTGTTCGCTTTTGCTAAATATCTTTTATTAGTGGGTTAATTAATAATTAGCAAGGGCTGGGTGGTACAGAAGGGTTTGTTTTACCTGAATTAATTATTCTTTTGTGTTTGTTTAAATAATAGTTTTCTGAAAAAGTGATGCAAGCTGAAAGTGGCGCAGTGACGCAATCTGAAGCAGCGCAGAAAAGGCCTGCTGATATTAAAACCCACATGAGACAATTTATTCTGAAGTGGAGGAAAGGCCTTTTATTTTGAAAGCTTCAAAAAATGAACTGCTAAAGTCAACTCTGTGGAGTGGGTTTGGATGTGCCACGAAAGTTCAGAACAGTCTGGCTCAAGGCTAAAAGGAAGAGACGTGACAAGATTTCATATTGCTTGAACATTTTTGCTACAAATTGTAGCGGACTAAGGAACTGTTGCCAGGATTCAGTGCATGGACAATGACTTTGTGTAAAGCCTGGTCTCGTGGTGGAAGATGTCACAGTTTACTGTGGCGTGAGGTGATTCAGCCAATGGAGAGCCAGAATTCAGCTGTTGGAATGTGAAAAATAGTTAGCTCAGCTTATTTTAGAGTATAAGAATAGGCTTTAGCTGCAAACTTTTGGCTTACGCTCTTGATTCCAGAAGGACGTGTTCTGCTGTCCGATGATTACACGTAAGAAATGTAACTTTTAAAGACTTTGTTTTCAGGTGATGAGGGTAGAGTCAGTGAGATAGTTAGGTTTTGGAAATGCTCTTCCTTTTCACTTATTTCTTCTAATTAATAATGTTATCTTGAAATAAGCTCTCTTTATAAAATGCTGAATAAAACTTATATGACTTTTTCTAATGCTTGCTTAGTAAAGTTCCAAACCTAAGTTTTCTTAAATATGTTTTAATAAACTTTTTAAAATGACAAGCTGGTCTTGTTTATTGTAGAAAGTTTATTGCATAAAGTCTTAAATAACATATGATCCATTCACCTCACTCACTATGTTTATGGGCCTGGTATTGATTAGTAAGTGTGATAGTGGATTGAGTCATCATTTATAAAGAATTTTAGTTTCTAGGCTCTATCAATTTGGTAGCTTCAGACGGTTTATATGTTGTTTTTGACATGCATGTTACATATATGTTGGTATAGACATAGGATTGATGTTTAACAACTGTTAAGTTCTTGATTTTGTCAGGTTGTTATATGTAGTCTTAAGGAATTTTTCCAGTAGTGTGAAAAATTCCTGGTATGCCATGGCAAGAGTAGTGTAGCTAGAAAAGTTACACAGTGCATTTGTCTGTTTCAAAATTGTGGTATAGCATATATCACGTGTTGTGGGCGTACAACACAAGTTTAGGGACCTTAGATTGAATGGTTGAATGTATAGTGAGGATTGTCTATGAAATTGTAGCATTAAGTAGAGGGACCTGGTGAGCCTGTTTTAAAACTTTCTGTGAAGAGAGTAGTAGATATATCCAAGCTTGTGTGAAGGGTAAGGGTTGTTTTCTCTTCCAAGGTTAGAGTCCTGAGGAAGGAAATAAGCGTCGTCTATTCTTATCAACGCCTGACGTTTTCTGTGGTTGGTTCAAGTCCTGCCAAGAATTCGTGTGTGTATGAGCAGGGTTTTCCTTGTTTGAAAGTGTGTGAATGCTTTGTAAAACTGAAGGGTAGGGTAAGAATTACTCTATTGGCAATTGAGACTATTCTGTGAGAATAGCGTCGTCTATTCCACGCTGAGAATACTTGAATGAATGTATATAAAACTATCTCTTTGTTTAGAGAAGCAGACAAATGGTTTCCTTTATGTTGTTATTAATTGCGTTTAAAAAAAAGTAATAGGAAAGTGTTTTTGAGCCCTTATGGTAAAGAATACGCTATTTTAAAGCATTGCGCGTTATTTTAAACATCTTAAAAGCATTTTGCGCTATGTAAATGCTTAGAAAACTGCCCCGATCGAAAATTCTGAAGGGAGGGGCTGTTTTAGGAGTGAAAGCGTGTGGGGAGAGCTTGCAGCTGCAGCCTGCTGCATACGTCAGAGCCAGCCGCGCTCTGATTGGGTGGAAGTCTTAGCAAGCGCTCCCATTGGTTAAAGCTCGATCTTTGTTTAAAATAGTGTTATAAGTATTTTCATATTATTCTTTATCTCTTAAATTGCGTGGATTTGACCTCATCCTTGGATTTCCCTGTTGTTATTGTTGCGCGCTCGCTCCCTTTTGTAATATTTATTTCAAGTTTCTTGACAATCCGCCTATCTACATGCGCTTGCCTCGAGCCTATCTTGTGTTTTTGCTCGTTTTCCCTAATTGTTTAGGTGGTGCGTTTCTTTCTGTATCCCGAGCGTTCTCGGGTGTTTTGTGAAGGAGGGGGAGGCCTGGGAGTGGTGAGAGAGCAGCGTGAGAGAGCTGACAGCTGCGGCGGCTGTTTACGTCAGCCGCCGCGCTGCCATTGGAGGAGACGCCGTCGCGTCATAGCAGAGCCGCGCTCTGATTGGGCAAGGCTCTCACCCATTGTGTCAGGCCCACGGAGGAGCCGCGCTCTAATTGAGCGAGCGGAGCGAAGCTCCTGTGTTGTTTGAGCCGCACTCTGACAGGGCGAAGCTCCGTGTGCAAGGTATAAAATTTTATTTATAAATGTCCCTGAGGTGTGGCGCGCGCGCATTGAAACGAGCGCGTGTGGAAAGGCGCCCTTTGTTCTAACGTGACGGAGCAGGTCGCGCACCCATTGGCTGGTGACGCGCATCCCTGATTGGTTCTTGGGAAGGCTGGTCGTGCACCCATTGGTTGTTGACGCGTAGCGTCACGCAAGGGTCGCGACCTCATTGGCTAAGGCTTCGTGAGCCTCGAGGTTGTTTTGTTTACATCTGCTTTTGCCGATTTCTTAGATAAAAGGCTGATTTGGATTCATTATATGACACACGCTAAGTTGAATTGTGGTATTTTAATTAAATGAGCAGTGTCAGTGCTGGATTCGTTAGGGTTCTGAATAGGTATTATAGTTTATTAGAAAGCCACACGCTGATTTGCTGAAACACTTGTGCTGATGCACATTGTTTATTTATTTATTTTTACTGAAAATTTAGTTTTCCCACGCAATTAATCCCCAAAGCTTCATTTTATTAATTATTTTTGATATTTACCACAACACATTTGCTATTAATTAGTGAAAAAATACAGGAGATATATTTAGAATAATAGCAGCAAATGGTGATTAAAATAAGGACATTAATTATTTAATTAGTATATTATTAGGTAAAAAAAAAAAATTGTTTAGAGTTATAAATAAAATTATAGTATTAACAGCACGAGCACATTTAGGCTTATTTTTTTACAAGTATATGTTGCAGAAGGTGTGTAAGTAAAAAATAAGTACATTTAAAACACATGTGAATATATGTTGGTTTTTATTGTTGTAAATAAATAAATATTTTGCGTTGTTATTGTTTTTGCAAATTTATGTTTTTCTTTCCAGGTTTATTAAAATTAGTGATGTAGGTAAATTAGGAATTATATTAAATTGATCAGGTTATAAAGTTTTACTTCACCTGACCTTGTCAAATTAATTATTTAATTGATCAGCAAATGCTATTAGGCAAATTAAGTGAACGCATTTACTAATTGAGATTAATTTTTAATAAAGGTAAGTATATTAAAACATGGATCAAAATTATTCAAAGAAGAAGAAAATGTTTTTCTGCCATCAGAAAATGAAAAATGTATTTAAAAAGGCTAAAAAGGTTGTTGCTACATGTGAGAGCAAATTAATGAATAAACAGGTGAGTAATGAAGTAATTAGTAAGCATAATAAAAATACAGATGCTAAAGATGCAGTTTTAAACGATACATATTCTGAAAGGATATCACCTCCCCCAAAAGAAATCATTTTTAATGAAAATTCGATTCCCAAATCAGCGAATGCAAATAATAAACCTGACAGAGAAGAATTAATTGATCATTATAAAAATTATGTTGTAAATACAGATAAGGACAGAAATAAAAGCAGATTCCCAGAACAGATTAATGTGACGCCAAAAGAGCAGATTAATGTGTCGCCAAGAGTCCCAGTTCAAATTAATAGAGTCCCAGTCCATACCTCTTCTCAAGGTGTCACAACAGGTAGGTATGATGAGATGTCTAGTACCTCTGAAATTAATATTCCTGATCATGTAAGTTCTACAAATGATTTATTGGAGCAATTAACGTCAGACATGGAAGCAATGACAGTTCCTGTGACAATTGAACCTGTTCCCCCAGTGCTTAGAAAAGATGAAACTAGTCCCACAGCTTTAATGGTCCCAATTCAAAAGTTTGCTGAAAAGTTTTATTCTAATGTACCTGAAAATAAGTTAGTAATGATTCCAACTCAGCAAGAGAGAGTGATGACTTTAGTTTCACCTAGTGAAAACTCTGACGTTGACCTGATTGACCTGACACAGCCTGGTGAGTACAAATTACTGGATAATACAATCAGTACAGACAGATTAAAAAGATTGCAGGATGATGAGGACATTGAAGGCTTGAACAATACAGGTAGGTTTGCCTCTGCCCATATAAAAGATTTAATTTGGGCTTTGAGAAAAAGGGGTAGTCTGAATAAATGGAAAACAAAATGGACAAAGAAAAAAGAGAAGGAAAAAGTGACTTTAGCTTTTGTAGGTGAGTGTAATAATCCACAGATGCAGGATGAGATAAATCAGCAGCAACAGCTATTGAATGAACAGCTACAAATTCTGCGACAAGTGGTGATTCAGCAGAAAGAGATACCTTCGCCGCCATTTCTAAATTATGTTAATGAGCAGAAATACAATACAGATACAGGATTTAGTGGAGTCCAGGAAAACAGACCTGATATAGTTAAAATTGCAAACAAGCAGGGAAACTCATTTCCTAATGTTCCGCAGTACAAGATTAGGCCAGAAACAATTCCTGTTATTGAAACATTCATTAAGCAGGGTGTCCTAAAAGAGATTGAGAACAGTCTTTGTAATTCACCAGATATGGGAATTAGAAAGCCAGATGAAATGTACAAAATAGTACAGGACCTGAGAAATGTTAATGAGATAGTTATCCCTTGTTGTCCTACAGTAGAGATCCTTTGTCAGATACCACATGATACTGAGTGGTATTGGGTCCCAATGTACCCAGAGAGTCAAATAATTTTTGCTTTCAGGTTCCAAGAGAGAATTCTCAGACAGGTAACTATTGAGAGAATTAAAATGATTCAGGCAATGGAATCCCCAAAGTCACAAAAACAGGTAAGAATGTTCCTAGTCATGGTTGGATACTGTTGCCAATGGATTAGTGCTTTCTCAGTGTTTGCAAAACAATTGTGGAGACTGACAAAAGCAGATATAAAAAGCCCAATTGTCCTAACAGAAATAAAGCTTGAAGCCATTGAGCAATTTAAAAAGAGTTTGTGTGAAGCTCCTGTTCAGGGCATGCCAGACTTCAACAAAGAATCTGAGCTTTTAGACCAAATAGCAGAGATAAAATGTGCTGGAGAGAAAAATGATTATGTCTCAAAAGGTAATGAGCATGCAAGTACCATTGTTAAATTTTGTGCTCAGAAGAGGGTTGCAATCAAAGGGGAAAAATTCAATGAACATGTTTCAAACATCCTCATACTAATATTTGCAATTCAGACATGGCAAGAGTTAAAACAATTACAAGATGAGGCACATGATGAGGAGAAAAACACATGGCTCAAAGAAGGTTGCAGACAGCGAGAAGAAGATGAAAGGGTTTACAAAAATGGCGGACCTGTTATGTCCAATTGCATGATTGCTGACATGGCACAGATGTACCATGGTCTAGGTCATTTAGCAAGAGACATAATGATTCAACAGTTCAGGGAAACATGTCTGACATGCCAAGAAAACATTTCAGATCAAAAGACATTTGAGAATTTGGGAACCATAGGCCGGGAGGGTGGTTCATTTGCAAAAATTCAAATAGATTTCTTTGAAATGCCCCAACATAACAAACTGAGATATGTCCTAGTCATCATTTATTTACTTTCAAAGTGGTTAGAAGCTTTTCCAACAAGAAAGAATGATACAGTTTCTGTATTCCATCAGTTGGGAACAGATGTGGAAAAGGAGCAGGCTCATGATCTATTGCCAAGAGACTTGGTCAGAACAAAGGTTCATCGAAGGAGAAACTGTCTAGTACCCAAGTGGCAGAAAGCAAGTCAGGTGACAACAGATACTGGATGGATGCATATCAGTAATACCCTTTGTGTATCTGTACCTGATAACACTGATGAAGACAGTGAAGACACTACAACTGATTCAGACTCTGAAAAAGAAATTCCTGAAGAAAATCCAGATCTTGAAGATCGACAAGGTGGTCGACATCTGGATGATGATGTCAAAAATTCAGGTATTGAAGATCGACAAGGTGGTTGACATCTGGATGATGATGTCAATGTGAATGAAACATTGAATGAAGAAGATCTAGAGATTGTGATTCTAGATTCAGAAAATGAAGAAAATCTGCTAGAAAAAGAATATCAAGCAGAAAGAGAAGATTCAGAAGCAGAAAATTCTGAGCAAGAAGTTAATCAAGTCCAGGAGAGTATTGAAAAGCAGAAGAGTAGCTCTGTGTGCAGGAACAAGAATCCTGAAACTGGGAAGCTGAAGGTGATCCCTGAAGAAGAGGAAGAATTACCAAGTACCAGCTGTAAGGATGATGTTCCTAATAGAGTGAAGCTGCTGAGTAAAGAAGTTCCTAGGTACAGATTTGAAGTCTCAGAAACAAATACAGATGGGAGTGATGAAGAGTCTGAGATAAGAAAATTTGGAAAAAGGGCTTGGAAAGCTGAATGTAAAGAGAGCAAGCCTAAGAAGAAACTCTTGAGAAAAGGTGATGTCTGGCCTAAAGGTGATGTCTGGCCTAAAGATTTAAAGTTCAAATTTGTAGTGTCAAGTCAGAAGAATGATTCAGACAAAAAAGAGCAAACTGAAGAGAAGATTGAAATGATTGCCAGGAAAAGCAAAAGACCATTGAGACCAAATGTAAAATACAAGTCTCCAGAATGGGCCTACATAACTATCCCTCCAATAGTTGAGGAGCGCAGTAGCAGTCAGGTGGTCTTGAAAGAAAATGGTGACAATGACTAAATTTAGTTTTCTTTAAGTTAAGGTTTATTTTTGGCATAAGGCTGAAGAAATTGTGTTAGTTTTCTTTAAGTTGAGATTTATTTTTGGCATAAGGCTGAAGAAATTATGTTCGAGTGACTCAAGGTCGAAGAAATTGTGTTAGCTGGAAACACTTCTATGTAAGACACTAGGTCGAAGAAAACATGTTTTAGTTTGAAAAAAAAAAAAAAAGAGGGGGTATATACTATGTACTAATTTTTCAAAAATTTTCAAAATGTACTTTTTGTTGTTTTTTTTGTTTTGTTTTATAATACTCAGATTGATATTTGTTTTGTTGGTGCAATTCAAAATGTAGTTATGAAATGTAAAACTTAGTTGTCAAAGGTGGAAAGGATCCAACTTAGCTGAATAAAGAAAGGGTAAAGGTTATAGAATTAGTAGAATGTAAGACTCACTACTCATTATGAGAGTTGCAGAAATATAGATGAAATTAGAGCTTAAATACTAATCCCGAGTAAGCCTGAAACATGTTCAATAGATAAAAATTTTAATTAAAATTTTTGGGTGTTGTTTGGTGATTTTGAAATCACCAGATGAGGGAGTTGATAGAGCGAGCTTTAGAAAATACTTTATTCAAGCTTGTGATGTCATACTCTCATAATTTAAAATAATACATTAATGAGTGTTTGCATGATTTGTTTGATTAAACCAATCTAGATTAAGTTTGCACCACACATGAACACGCGGGAAACTAATTAAATGTGCTCTTGTTGCACTTGCAAGTCTGTTTTTGTAACACATTATTAATATTGTCCTGTTTGTTATGTTTGTCCTATTGTCTTTGTCACTATTAATATGCAGCTGATCATTCATGGCATGTGCTTTTATATGTGCTTACATGTATGTCCTATGTTGTGTTTGTCTGTCTGTGTATTATTTAATCATCTTTTTACTCTTTCAGAAACATAAAGCTGGATTACATGAAGAATGGTAGTTATTATATGTGTTGCTTTATTTGTTCGCTTTTGCTAAATATCTTTTATTAGTGGGTTAATTAATAATTAGCAAGGGCTGGGTGGTACAGAAGGGTTTGTTTTACCTGAATTAATTATTCTTTTGTGTTTGTTTAAATAATAGTTTTCTGAAAAAGTGATGCAAGCTGAAAGTGGCGCAGTGACGCAATCTGAAGCAGCGCAGAAAAGGCCTGCTGATATTAAAACCCACATGAGACAATTTATTCTGAAGTGGAGGAAAAGCCTTTTATTTTGAAAGCTTCAAAAAATGAACTGCTAAAGTCAACTCTGTGGAGTGGGTTTGGATGTGCCACGTAAGTTCAGAACAGTCTGGCTCAAGGCTAAAAGGAAGAGACGTGACAAGATTTCATATTGCTTGAACATTTTTGCTACAAATTGTAGCGGACTAAGGAACTGTTGCCAGGATTCAGTGCATGGACAATGACTTTGTGTAAAGCCTGGTCTCGTGGTGGAAGATGTCACAGTTTACTGTGGCGTGAGGTGATTCAGCCAATGGAGAGCCAGAATTCAGCTGTTGGAATGTGAAAAATAGTTAGCTCAGCTTATTTTAGAGTATAAGAATAGGCTTTAGCTGCAAACTTTTGGCTTACGCTCTTGATTCCAGAAGGACGTGTTCTGCTGTCCGATGATTACACGTAAGAAATGTAACTTTTAAAGACTTTGTTTTCAGGCGATGAGGGTAGAGTCAGTGAGATAGTTAGGTTTTGGAAATGCTCTTCCTTTTCACTTATTTCTGCTAATTAATAATGTTATCTTGAAATAAGCTCTCTTTATAAAATGCTGAATAAAACTTATATGACTTTTTCTAATGCTTGCTTAATAAAGTTCCAAACCTAAGTTTTCTTAAATATGTTTTAATAAACTTTTTAAAATGACAAGCTGGTCTTGTTTATTGTAGATAGTTTATTGCATAAAGTCTTAAATAACATATGATCCATTCACCTCACTCACTATGTTTATGGGCCTGGTATTGATTAGTAAGTGTGATAGTGGATTGAGTCATCATTTATAAAGAATTTTAGTTTCTAGGCTCTATCAGAACCTATAGGTGTATGAATGGGAGGAAATGAATCCCATCAGCCCACCCATATGGCGGAGTCTCATCATCTGGGATTGAATAAGGTCATGGTCCAGATAAGGAGACACACCTGGTGATATTGTGTGTGTTTATCTCCAATACTCCAAGACCACCCGAGATGGATCCGACCCAAAGTACTATGTGTGGGTATTATGGTGTGAGAAAGCAAATTGCAGTGAAAAAAGTGTAATCAAAATCAAGAACAAGTGCTAGTTAAAATTGGCTACCATGATATGGGGAAATCTTTATTCGGGGTAAACCATGGTGTCAAGATTAAAAAGAAGAAAGTGTATAACAGTCTGAAATAATGACTGTCCTAGATAGTTGGTATCATGGTCAACATGTTTCTGCCGTGCAGGGGCATCTCCCCTACTTGGCTTTCATCAGGACCAAATCAGGATACATTACTGCAATAACGTACATATGATCAAAGAATCAAAAATAATTGTTACCAAATTATAATACTGGGCATTGTGCCACCCGCTAGTTACTCACTGCGTCGGTACTTCCAGTTTTTCAAAGGATTCTTTCCCAATGATTCTTGGGAGTAAGCCTCACCTCTCCTGGCCATAGCTCAGGGAATAGAGGCCCCGCTCTGTCCGTCGGTACCTCTGGCCCAAGGCACACACAATATCACCAGGTGTGTCTCCTTATCTGGACCATGACCTTATTCAATCCCAGATGATGGACTCCGCCATATGGGTGGGCTGATGGGATTCATTTCCTCCCATTCATACACCTATAGGTTCTAACACTCATACACTTGCTTTTACACAAAAGAAATAAAAAAAAATTTGCTCAATCTTCAGGGTTTAATAGAGACCGCTACCAGTCTTTATTTCTTGTGACTAGTTTAATTTGGGGGTATAGGCTGGTTTATTTGGTCTCTAAATATAGTTTCCCCTTGGACCCTCCCCATTTGTTTTGTGTTACACCAGTGAAACATACCTCAATGGGGTGTCAAGTAAATGTAGCATGTGGAAGAGGAAATGAGGTAGCGATCAGTGTATCAGTCAACATAACAACTATCTTTGTAGAAGTCATAGGACACAACATTCTTCCAAAACATATTGTATTGTTGACACACATAAAGCCCTCATCGGACAACATATTTAGCAGTCTTTCATCATACAAAGACAAAAACAACATATCCTGGTCTACATTGTATAATTGTATATATGTCAGATCATGTAAATCAATGGGCAGTATGACAGTAACCAGTCCCTAGATCAGGAAACTACTCACAATCGTTGTGCTACGCTACAAGCTAAGAAACCTTCTAATATCCAGACTCAGCTAAGCACAATAGATCACGGATACACATAAATTAATACTTACACCACAATGCACAAACGTAGAATTTTTATTGAAAAATGTATAAAAACTAAACCTATACCTACCTAACCTATTCTAAGGACCTATTATAACCTATTTTACACTACCTTATCCTATCTAACCTTAATACTACCCTACCTTAGCTTAAACTACACACTTAACACAACATGTAAACATCAATCCCTCACTTCCGTTAAAGCACATCAGAAAACAGGACTAATATGACTACACCGAAACAACTACTTCATAAGCATGTAAGATAAACAAATATATATTTTTTTGCATTTTATATTTTAATGGATGTTTTTGTTTAAAAAAATTATACATGAAAAACACAACAACCTCCCACCCCCCCCAAACAACCCACATAAGTATACAATGAAAGGTAATAAAATGCACCCTTATGAACCCCCTATATACACTAACATAACTTTATCCTAAACCTATCCTAAACTAAACTATCCTATCCTACACACTACATTAAAACAAGGGTTCCTCAATGCATGTCAAATCTATGCTTGCCATGAACGCATTTGCGTCTTCTAGTCCAAGCCATGTATCCACAAGATCTGCTGCCAGATATGCTCTCACCGGCTTTTTCGCACCTTCACAGTGTACCCCTGAATATTTCTACCACCAGCTTCTATCATTCTGGGCAGGTAGAATGTTACCAGCCACAGGAAACTGCACAACTTCTTGGAGTTCATGGGCCTGGTGCGCTTTGGGCCTGGCATTATCCCACTCACTTATAATAAATTAACTCTAACAAAACCCCTAAAACTCCAAATCCGAACTACCCCAAAAGATAGATACCCAAGATGCAACAGGACACTTGACAAACAACTACACAAAATACACACACCTAAGACAACACAGCAACTCCACAAACTCCAATCTAGACTTTCCGGCTCCACACACACCACCACTCCCAAGCACAGACAGATTAACTGTGAGTGAAAGTGAAAGTAACTTTGAAGTTCCTGATTTTCTGCTTGCAATATCCATTACATCCCTTCTTTTACACCATTATATCATTTCCTGAGTGGATGCAGGACGTTTTCAGGCTATGCGTGATTTTTTTCCTGCTAGCGCACTTTACCTCTATTGCACTTGCGGGCTTGGTATGATTTACATAGTAGACATTTTACCTATGTGACATAGCAGTTTTTTTGTGTATGTGGTGGGTATAAAAGTTCCTACAGATGTCTCTAGTGTCATTTTTGTCAACGCTAGGGCAAAATTTTATAGTAAAATTTCAGTCTTATATGTCATTCATGTTCCTAATGAAAGTGTATGTTGTAATCTATGTGATGTGTGTTGTACTGTTGCCCAGCCGCGGTCAGTAGTGAGAGTACCTGCAGGACGGTGGCGTGGGGAGGGGGAGGGG